>NC_071353.1:61538651-62861151 GCF_943734655.1 Sabethes cyaneus | reverse complement strand
GTGTGTGTGTGTGTGTGTGTGTGTGTGTGTGTGTGTGTGTGTGTGTGTGTGTGTGTGTGTGTGTGTGTGTGTATGTGTGTATGTAACGCTTTCAATCTCACTCACTTTTCTCGGAGATGGCTGGACCGATTTTAATGTTCTTAGTGTCAAATGGAAGGTCTAGGTGTCCCATAGGTCGCTATTAAATTTCATTTTGATCGGACTTTTAGTTCAAGAATTATGTATAAAAATACGAAAAATATGGGACTTCATTATCTCATAGATCCCTTAACCGATTTGAACAAAATTGATTGCATATGAAAGAGGAGCCTTGACAACCCTTAACTTTCAAATTTCATGACGATTGAACTTGTAGTTTGAAAGTTACATAAAGAAATGTGAAAAAATAGTATTTAAAACATATTTTTGTAACATATAAGCATTAATTCAATGAAAAACATCACGCATTTTATTATTATTTGAAAATTACTGCTGAGATCTATCAAACGAAACCAAGTTATTTAAAATCAGACGGCTCATTCAAAAGTTATTCAATCTTTAACACTTAAGCACCATATATTAAACCGTTAAAACGTTTGAAATCAAAACATCAATCAAATGTTGATTGTATTCAATGTGTGTGATGTATGTGTGTATATATGTATGTATGTATGTATGTATGTATGTATGTATATATATATATGTGTATGTATGTGTGTATGTGATGACAATTTGCAATTTTTTAATTTGCATTGAAATTCAGAGAAGTGAGAAACATGCCATTTGTCTGAAGTTTTTGAAGCCTCTTAGTGGAATACGAACTCTGAATTTAAGGAAAAGATAAAACTTTTACCGAATAAATTCCACTATTTAATATTTATTCGCGACAGATACGTATACGCTTTGAAATAAGACACTGATGAAGCCTGCACGTCGTAGGCGAACTACGTGTCTGTTGCAAATAAATATTAAATAGTGGGATTCAATCGAAAAGTTTTTCTTTTCTTTGATTTCAGATTTCAATTGTCATTTTCTTCACTTGTTACTCACAATTGTACAAGAAAAGCAAAAAGCGAAGAAAAGCAGTTAATTTAAGCATGTAGGTATAGTGGTGTATAGGATTAAAAATACTAGTGGGTTGATTTTTCCAAATAAATTTATACAAATTTCAAACAAATTTTGCGCATCAGTGGATGCTCTTTTCAATCAATAGATACTAGAGCTTAGAAATGTTATATGAAAAATAGGAAGTTAACGTTGCGCTGTAGTAATTTTGTAAAATTTGTTTTCGTTAGTGACATTTTAAAGGACAGATGTCATGTATCATGTTTTAATAAATAAATCAAAAATGACAAGCACTGGAAATCACTTGGAATGCACTTTTCTGACCCTCTTTCGTGTTGTGTGTGTGTGTGTGTGTGTGTGTGTGTGTGTGTGTGTGTGTGTGTGTGTGTGTGTGTGTGTGTGTGTGTGTGTGTGTGTGTGTGTGTGTGTGTGTGTGTGTGTGTGTGTGTGTGTGTGTGTGTGTGTGTGTGTGTGTGTGTGTGTGTGTGTATGTGTGTGTATGTGTGTGTGTGCATGTGTGTGTGTATGTGTGTGTATGTGTGTGTGTATGTGTGTGTGTATGTGTGTGTGTGTGTGTGTGTATGTGTGTGTGTGTGTGTGTGTATGTGTGTGTGTGTGTGTGTGTGTATGTGTGTGTGTGTGTATGTGTGTGTGTGTGTGTGTGTGTATGTGTGTGTATGTGTGTGTGTGCATGTGTGTGTGTATGTGTGTGTATGTGTGTGTGTATGTGTGTGTGTGTGTGTGTGTGTGTGTGTGTGTGTGTGTGTGTGTGTGTGTGTGTGTGTGTGTGTGTGTGTGTGTGTGTGTGTGTGTGTGTGTGTGTGTGTGTGTGTGTGTGTGTGTGTGTGTAATGATTTTTTTATATCATTTCATCAGTTCTATTCATAAGCGTGTGCGGCGCTATATCTCTGCATATTAGCGTTGGTAAGAGGAAATGCTTATCAACTTAGGGACGATATTGGTTCGTTTCATTGTGCCTGATTTTTGTTTTCGGGTATAATAAATTCAAGTTTGTCGCGTGATTTTCTAGCCACCGAAAATTTCCCATTTGCGTAGTATCTTTCTATAAAAGTTAATAAATTATGGTGGTATACTACAACATGGTTATGGCACTACAACCATTACCACGATATTAAATTTATAAAAAAGTTGTATTTTTGATCTTAATTTTCGTAATTTACTGGCAATTATCTAATATAATTTATATAATGTAGATTGAAATAAGACTGCAGATAACTAGAAGTAAAATTGAAAAGCATTATGAATTCATTCCAAATACCAGAAAACGGAAATAGAAAGCATTTGAAAGTTAATATATAATCATGATCCAATAATACACTATTACAAAACAACACCACAAAAAGAGAAAATAATAGTACATAAAACAAAACGAGTCCCATAGACCAGAACACTCACATAGAAAATATAAATAAATAAATAAATAAATAAACTTAAAAAAATTAAACTTTTAAAGTACACAAACCAGAGCAGAGGTGGCATACACCGCAGCGCAGACCGAAAAACACAAATTCTCAAACAACACAACACTCGCCATGCGGTGTGTGTTCTCCCAATAATTCCCTTCTGCGTCTCTTTTGTTGAACACGCTCTTTCGTGTTTTACGCGCACCAAGAAAAGGCAGCCGCTTACGCAGTGCAATAAGTTACCTCCCAGTTGGCTTCGAGGTATGACACTGGCCTATTAAGCCAGTCGTCGTATGTTCGAATCTCGGCTGGGAGAGGCTGTTAGAGTCAATAGAATCGTAGCAACTGGCCCTGCAATTGTCCTGTACTCAAACAGCTGGCTGCGGAGTAGGGATGCTTTATCGGTTTTACCGAAACCGGTTTTACTGGTATTACCGTGCTATTTTTCAATACCGAAATACCGGTTTTTACGCGATCGAAAACCGGTATTTTCGGTATTTTTTTACATGGTAAATTTAATGAAAAAATAACTCAAGAAACTTTCATTGCCGTTCTGATTGTTAACGTGTAGGGCGAATTCAATTCAAAGATTCGAGGTTCTGAAAATAACAGCTCAATTATATAATTTTAGCAAACAATGGATAGACAGGATGACTGTTTTCTGAAACCACCATCAAAGATTGCATCGCTGCGAGCGTAGACTGACTTGTAAGAACCATTCATACTGCGAACTATGAAACGAGTCATGTTATGTAGTTTTTTCCGACCATGCTCAGTTCTTGATCAATTATTTATCCTCCGCCTTAAAATGTGTGTCTCAAAATTCACTAATGCTCTATGTCACTCAAAATATTTCGAAAAACCAGTAAATATTTCAATTACCTGGCATTTAATAAAATTAGTAGGAAAATAAGCTGTCAATTTGGATCACAATACCATATAGTTTGGTATTACTCAAATTGTATGCAGTAAAGTCTGTCTCGTTTTAGAGTTGACACAATAAACACTCTTTCCGTACTTATTTCTTTTTAAGAGAGCTAGTCACTTAGCTGTTCCAAAAAATTGAGTAGTAATGGAAACATTTTCTGCAAATTTTACAATTTTTTAATTTATTTTTTGTGCATCGGCTTTTACCGGTTTTTTACCGGTTTTACCGGTATTGAATTTATCAATACCGAAAAACCGGTTTTCGAAATACCCCCTCGGTATTGGCATCTCTACTGCGGAGTCTGTCGTATAAAAACAGAAGGTCAAGTTTCGATAACGGAATGTAGCACCTAGGCTTTGCTTTGCTTTTACTTTACCGCACTAAGAGCCGCTCTCTGCACGGATGGATTGTACACCATACGCTGGGGAAATTGAAACGGTATGGTTGAAAAAAAATTTTGACGGTTGCGTCACCTGATCCATACTAACTTAATACAGAGCATATAAATTGTTCAATGCAACGTGTATTTCGTCCTTTAAACAGCAAATAATATGTAAAAACCAAACATTTTGGGTTAACAACCGCACTAAGTGTCGTAAACGGCAGCACCAAGTGCTGTTCAAATGATCACTCTCTGGTGGGATTCTCACTGAGTGCTGTTGTTCGCTCGCATTTTGTTTTCGCTCATACGCTGTGTGCATATTAGCTGTTTAAGTGTGTTGCCGAATCGCTCTGTGCGATAAGCCATAAAATTGGAGCATTGGGCGCATAGTATGAGCGAATGACAGCCCTGCACAAAACCAATAACATCAATGATTGGGAGGGTCCAACAGGGTACTTGTTTGAAGCAGCGTACTTAGAGAGAGTGAAGGTCAACTTCCTAAGGTTAACTTTGGCCTGGCTAGCAACACATTGTGGAGAATGTGCGGGCTCTTATCCCCACCTATTGGGGTCATTCTACATTGTGAGGACTTACTTAACGACTGACTCACGCGATCTAGTTTCTGGAAGGAGATTCTTAAACACCCCTGGTACGTGCAAGTGATATTAGTTGCCGACCAAACCGAGAAAAAGCCTTCGATTAATCTCTAGAATATATTCTTAGAACACTTGTGTCAAAATTTGAAGTGATTTGGTTTAGCCGTTTTCGAGAAATCTTGCTTACCGACTTTGAAAACACGGTTTTGAGAAACGCGCGTTCAAAGTTTCGCGTTCCTTCTTCAATCGCTCTAACACATCGTTACAAATATGCGTATAACTTTGTTAATATTTGCCGGATCGACATGAAATTTTCTGTGTGCATACTACATTCATCAAATGAGATGTGCATAGGCATTAACTAAATAAAACATTTTGTCTCAAGATATTCCATTATATGAGAGTTGTAAACCTTGATACAGATAATTAATTGTTTTGTTTATTTAATGCCACTACACATCTAATTTGATGAATGTTTCTTATAGCATTTTTTCTCAGCTTTCCGATGGCGGTCTTAAAATTAAAATCGGTTGGAGGGATAGTGGCGAAAACAGCAATTTTTTGATAAAATCCAACATGGCGGCCAAATTTAAGATTTTTTTCAGTTCGTTTATAAGCCCTATCTATCCTCTTTACAAAACCGTGTCATTTGTAGTTTGTTTCATAGCAAATTTTGGAAATATCACAATAATTATAAGAAAATTGTGAATTTTGCTACAAATAACTGGTTGTTTTATTTAGTTAATCCTCTCTGTCCCATGTTAGCACTGGTGCTCCATGACTTCCGGTACTAAAATTGGCCGATTAAATTTTTGGGTCATTGGATTGATATTTTGATTTTATAACGTAGTAAAAACATTGTTTTACAAGTTGTATAGTTGTGTTTGACGAATTGCTTATTAATAGCTTCTTCGCATGATCAAAAACTGTAAACCACCAAAACGCCCTTGGGACAGAGAGGGTTAATGCCTTTGCACACATAATTTTATGAATGTTTCTTATCGACCTTTTCGGACTTTTCGCGTGCGTAATGGCGGCTAGTGGGTACAACTTTCGGAGAACGTTAGCATGCCTTTGGCAACTTTATTCACGTCAAGTTGATATTTCCACCCTCAATTGTTGTCAAGCAATACGTGTGCGGAGTTCCCAGAAGCAAATAAACATTGTCGAAAACTGTACCCACTAGCCGCCATTAAGTGCGCGAAAAGGTGGATAGCATTTTGTCTCAACTTTCCAATGGTAGTCTTAAAATGAAAATCGGTTGGGGGGCACATGGTGAAAACGGCGGTTTTTTTATAAAATCCAATATGGCGACCAAATCAAAAATTTTTTTGCTCCGTTTGAAAGCCCTGTGCTTCTTCTTTACAGAACCGGGTCATTTGTTAGTTCTTTCTTGGCAAATTTATGGAATATCACATAATGTAGATATCAAGGTTTGCTCAAAATTCATCTTTTTTTGAAACTGTTAGGCCACTTGGCGAACGAGGGGTCCACTATTACGAGGTATTAAAAGTGTAATTCTAATTTTTTGACCATTTTCAACCAATTAAGTGCAAAATTTCCAATATTTGAAGACCTCGTGACAGTAGTGGCCCCGTTTCAACGAGAATTACACAAGTAAGAAAATATCGATTCCCGCGAAGGAAAAATTTAAATTTCGCCTATATGTTTGCCAGCTTAATTCATGAATGTGTGCGGCATTTTTCGCTGCTGATGTTTTCTCTGACGGTAGATTCTTCTTCGCTCTCTGGTTCGTTGAATGAAATGCCAGCTGTGGAAGAATTAAGCAAAATGCTCACAGCTGAGTTTGGTTCACATCGCATAGCAACAGAGACATCGCGAGAGAAATTCATATGTGAGTGTGGCGTTTTGATCAAGGTTGAAATTTCATGTGCTTGAAATTTCATTTCATTAAATTGAAATTTCAATTTGAAATCCACGAAAATATGATGCGTGGGCTAGTGGTTTTCTCGACATTTCTGGAGGATTTGTCGGAGTAAAAATTTGATCCGTAGTAGCACGAATCCTAGAAATTATCCAATGAAGTGCCGTTGTTAGCGATTCTTGACCAGTTTTGTAGAGCTCTGCCGGGAGTCGGCCCTTATCGGCGGCTCTATTATTCTTCAGCTGACGAATTTGTCGCCGAATCTCTTTGAGATCAGAAGCCGGTACGCTGCTGTCGTTTGTAGGCACCCCGAAGTTAGTGTCCATTGGGGTATGAAATGGGGAAGGCAAATAAGGAGCGTCCAATATAGCTCTAGCCATCCCAAATCCCCCCCTAGCGCCTCCACGTGGCCATACCTGGTAATGCTCTATTGAATAGCCAAGCTAGGAGGTGCGATGCTGGGTGGTTCCCGGCTGCCTGATCTCAAAACCGCGATTTTTGGCAGACGACTGAGTCACACGGCCTAGATAATAGGTAAGCTTAATATAAGTTATTTTAATTATTTTTTTCATTTTAGCTTATGAAGCATCTTCTGCTATATAGTAAAAACTTTGGCCAAAACGAGTTATAATACTGCACATGGATACCAGAATGAAAACATTAAATTAATTGTTAGAAGCAGTCATGGAACCTCAAGGGACATAACTCTATTCCATACGAAGGACTGCTGAGATTGTCCTATTTTTGCCCATATATAGCACATTTCATCTTAATATCATATTATTAATAGTATTTACTGTGTAGCGACCCTGCCCGCTACTTTCCCTTTTACTATTCCTGCCTGGATCCGAAGGACGTAATCCTGGGTCAAATCAGGCCATATTCAATCACACTCCATTACATTTTCATATCACGCCAGCAAGTGGTGTTGAACCCAAAATAGGATGGTCAACGCCCGGCTTAATTTACTTAATTTATTTTGAACAACATTTCCAAGAAACGCAAGCCATTCGCGTTTCGGAAACAGAAATCAAACATAAGCCATCAAAGTGCTGATTTAGCGCACCTTTGTGGCTGACGAAATATTGACATGCTGTTGCGCAATCGCAACCAAGTCGCTTGCCTCTTGGGCATCTAAGAGTTACATTACGCAGCGTGAGAGTTAAGCCAAGAAACTTCTCACCTGACTCAAATAATTTATCAGGGTTCTTTTTCGTCGCAAATTCGAGCGATCGGATGAACACCTGAGTGAAAGTGAAGGGCGATGGCACTCAGACGCGGCGCGATAATTAATACACGTTAGAGTAGGTCGGCATTAGTGTCATGGAGAAAAATTAAGAATAGGAGAGGGTTTTTCCCCTCATTAGACTTAAGCAACAAAACCAATGTTACGCTAAATATACGGGAGTTCTCTGACTTGACCACCGGCCGGCTAATGTCGGTGGAACATGTTAATCCGTGTTTTTATTTCTTCCATTTTTCCTACCGCGCGGGTGCGGGATCGAGGAGGCCCTTAAGGCCCTTCAACTGATATCATAAATGTGGAAGGCTGGATGATGGAGTGGATTGCCAAACTGAATCCTTAAGGTCTGAAGCAAATATGGCACTTCTCAATTCAAAACAAACAAATCATCATGTGGATTAAAGTTGGTATAGCGCAATTGATTATTACATGGAAGGATCCTAATGCTGGAAGGCGACTCTTATAACCCCGTAATGCGCACAAGAGCCTCTGCTTGTAGGTCCGCCCAATTCCTTTTGGGACAGCATTAGTGTGAAATTAATTTGATAATCAAATTTGGATCTACTGTTATTCTACCTACATATATTGGCAAGTCCTTGAAGTGATAGTGGCTTTCCCCTACTACTACTACTCCGAAGTTACGTCATTGCGTCTCCTGCTGCTATATCACCGTTGAGGTGCTCATTGAAATACTGATTCCACCTGTCGACCACCTCGCGCTCGTTTGTGATTAGATCACCTCCCTCGTCCCTACACATGTCAAGTTTAGGTCTGTAGCCCTCACGAGTTTGGTTCACTTTCTCGTAAAACTTGTGCGTGTTATTAGTCCGGAATAGTTGTTCCAGCTCCTCACGATCTCTGTCCTCCTTTTGGCGCTTTTTCCTCCTCAGGATCGTGGCCAACTCATACCGCGCTCGTCGATACTTGGCCAAATTCTCTTTCGTGGATATGCTTAGATAGTGTTTTCGAGCTCTTTTTTCCTCTCTATCGCTTGTTGGCATTCCCCGTCAAACCAATCATTTCGTGCACT
Source organism: Sabethes cyaneus (assembly GCF_943734655.1). Lineage (NCBI taxonomy): Eukaryota > Metazoa > Arthropoda > Insecta > Diptera > Culicidae > Sabethes > Sabethes cyaneus. Next base: position 62,852,619 of record NC_071353.1, on the reverse strand, counting down.
CGAGGTTTCCACTCGTAACACCGCGGTTGCAGCCTCGTTGACGGCCGAGCGTATCATACTATACCCGTTTTTGAGGGTCGGAGCATCTAGCTCCACAGCGGAAGGCAGAGCTTCATCCAGTACGCGCGCGTAGTTTTCGGCAACTGGCGGGTTGTTTAGCTGCCGAATGTTTAAGCGAGGTTTGTCGCGAGGTATAGCCCGTCGATAGTTTGGAGCGCACGTGTACTGCTAATAGGTAATGATTCGAGTCGGTATCCGCACCCTGTAGGGTGCGTACGTTGGTGATGATCGAGAAAAACCGCTCCTCGATGAGAATGTGGCCGATTTGGTTCGAAGTTCGTTGGTCAGGTGATCTCCAGGTGGCTTTGTGAATATCTTTGTGAGGAGAGAATGTGCTTCTGATCACCAAACCTGGCAGACTTAAAAATCTCGGCAAAATTTGCCGAGATTTGAACAACCGAGCCTTCGGTAAAAATTTCGGTGGTGCATATCGACGTTTACGGATCTTTACTAATGTTTGGTATCATAAAAATTTTTTCAGAAAGATTGTAGATAATAACTAATTCTACAAACGCCCCATACATCACCTTTTCAAATTTTGCTTGGCTGAGATGCAGTAATCAAAACAGCAAAATCGAAGCGAAAAGTGTATGCCATGGATTCGATAAGCGGATTGTTGCCGTAAAGTAGGTTATAGAAACTACATATTTGCTACATCTGTTATAAATCGATCGGCATCCATACCATGAAAATCCATTCATAATTGACAGAGCTATTTGCGTGCAAAATCTTTCATATTGTCGGTAACTAGAATCTGAATTATGGAATGACACCCTGCGGTTAGACGTAGTCCTACGTCAAAATGATCTGTGGGTGACTTTTAGTAAATATCCTGAATTTTTATTAAAAATACTGAAAAAACTAAAAAATAATTTTCTGCCATCTATCATCTCAGAAATTGATGGGTTTTTTGAATTTTCCAATTACATGTATGTGACAGATTTGAGCAAACTTTAGTAGAAAACATTTGATAAAACGTTAGGTTTTTTTGGAAGAGGTTTGAAATTTATCTTCCAAAAATTCATTTTAGCTAACCCCGCTGCCTATTATGCCGAGTTGCGTGATTGTTAATATGTATGTTTAACCATCATCTCGTCCTAAATCAAGATAAACGACCGACTGCAAGACCGCCAGTTCCGGCGGTAGAACATTCAATTGAAACTGAAGCGAATCGTGTGTAACAAATCAAGCAGAATGCCAGATCTTCTAGACCGAATGAATTAATTCTTTATCTTTCTGAAAAATAAAGTTAACGATAGTGGTATTGAAGGCATGGTAGATAACGTAAAGTTTCTGCTCTACGCATCACACCAGAAGAACGGCATATTTTAATTGGGAAGGCAATCTATCGTTTAAGCTTCTTCCTCAATTCGGTTTAGTTTCGGATTCAGCTTCACTAGGACGCTGTTCGTATTTTCATCAAAGTTGTTATTTTGTACGGTGGCTACTAAAGAATGGTGATGATGCATGGTGAATGAAGACTGGATTCAAAACAAACAGAACATATACTTGTTAGTTTTTACCATGTGAGTAAAAATGACTGAAATTTTGATTGAAAGTAGTTGAGAGTGGCAGAGCTCCATCAAAAACGATTGAGTTGGTACAGTCTACAGAGATGGCTTCGGAATAAGAAGTATGTAAAAAAATTGGACACTCACTTCGGATCGGATTCACTTTGGACCGGTAAATAGCTTGGAATCGCACATTCAACCGTATCTCTTGTGATCAAAAAGGTCAAGGAGCTGGAGCAACGATCAAGTGGAATGATGGTAGCGGCAAGAAATGCAGCGCCGCACGCATACCAGGAATAACAATATTATGTGACTAGAATGAACCCAAAATGTTTCTTCACAGGGGTTTAGTATATGATATACCCTTTCAGAAAAACATAATCCCAAAATATTCGGTGAAAAATTGAAAAAATCATGTTTAAAGTTTTTTGCCGTGACATAAGCAAGACTCGTGCGCTGTTCGGGCGACCAAATAGTTTAAATTTACCTCCAGTGTCTCTCAGCCTCTGAATTCGTCGAAATGGTGTAAGAAAGATTTGTAGATAATAAAATTACCTATAATTTTTCCAAACATGGTATTGTTCTATTTCCAATATACACGTCACCAGGGAAGCGAGACCTTCAGCGCATATAATATGGAAACCAGTTTCTTAACCTTCATCTATTCCTTCATTCCTTCCTGTGCTTCAAAAAAGCAAAAATTAAACATTTTCTACGAAATGTTCTAAAGCATGCTCAATAAACTTGTCGGTTTGTAGTTTTTTCGCAATTTTGAATATAAAAAATTCGCTATACAATCAATATTTACCCTATTGAAACTAAAAAAATTTAAAATTTCTTCATTTAGGGTGATTCAAAAGTCGTCACATTTATTGTTTGTAAAAACTCATAACTTTGAAAGTTTTGGTACAATGTAGCAAATTAATAAGTTTTCAAAAGCTTTCTAAAAAATATAAATAATAGGTGCACAAAATTGAGACAAAGTTACAAATATTACGTCAAGTCGTTGTATTGGCAGAGTTATTTATTTTAATCGATATTTTTTTCCTGAAAGTTCAAACTACAGGAAACCAACATTCAGCAAACATGAATCTCAAAAGATTTGAATCTCATATTGCAAGAGATTGAATTTTAATTAATATTAAATTAAATTAAATTAAATATTCCAAGAGATTGTCTATCTTACCGGCAATGATCGTACTATCAAATGATCCTACTCAAACAATTTCTCTCAGGTAAGAGTCGAACATGGAGGCTGGGGTGACATTGCGATTCTCGTTTCGAGTGATTTTGGTTCGTTTGGCCCATTCGTTTAACGTGGTCGAAACGAACCAAAATCACTCGAAACGAGAATCGCAATGTCACCCCTGGTTTGTTAATCTAACATCGAAATGCTAATCAAAAGCCCTCTCTCGTGACAAAAAAAAACAAAATTTCATTCTTGGGTCCAATAATATATAATTTCAAGTTCCAGTTTTCTGAAGCATTATGTTACATCTACGGATTTGGTTTCATTTGTAATTGAAAAATGGCTAAATATTCACCGGCAAAAATCAATCTAAAATCCATGATTTGTTTTGAAGAACGTTCTGACCTTTTAGGGAAAAATAACAAATTCCATATGGCCACTAAATATTTCAACATGAAAATAACAAAATAAATGAGTTGTTAATGAGACTGTTGCTGTTGGCAGCCATGAAAATCATCAAAATCGCCCTGGAAACCAAAAAACTGTTTTTGGTTAAATAACATACGTGACTTCGCGAATAACCGCGAGTGGTTAAAACGTCTCTAACAAAAAACACGTGACGGCTTTTCGAAATGCCCTAATACCAAGACCAATACCCTAATGACTAAATTCTCAAATTTGAAACAATTTTGAAACATTCTGCAAAAGATTGCAGCAGTTTTGATACTTGAAGTTACCGACGAATTATATTGAAAGTGCATGTGCATAGAAATCTATGAGATTTTAAATCCCAATATTCCCATACCTACGCAAAATAAGTGTTTCGAAGATTTTTATATTAAAAAAATTACGAAAAACTAAAAGTAAGAAGTCTTGTAAGCATTTGTATAGAACTTCATCAAAAATTCATCAAAAGTTAGATTTGTGCTTTTTTCAATGTAAGGAAAAGATGAAGGTTTAGAAATTAGTTTCCATGTTACATGCGCTAGAGGTCTCTCTTCCCTGGTGACGTGTATATTGGAGATAGAACAATATCATATTTGGAAAAATTATAGGTAATTTTTTTATCGACAAATCTTTCTTATATCATTTTCACGAATTCAGAGGCTGAGAGACACTGGAGGTAAATTTAAACTATTCGGTCGTCCGAACAATGTACGAGTTTTGCTTATTTCATGGAAAAACCTTTAAACATGATTTTTTCAACTTTTCACCGATAGAATATTTTGGGATTATGTTTTTCTGAAAAGGTTTATTATATACTAAAACCCTGTAAAGAAACATTTTAGGTTCATTCTAGTAAAATAATATTGTTATTCCTGGTACGCGTGCGCCGCATATCCGAAGGAGACCACCCAAGCAACAATGTGAGTTTTATTGTATTTTTATGCCGGTTTTCAGGACCAGTTTTGGTCTTAAAAGCCATCATGAGAGTGTAATAAAACCTAAATTGTTACTTGGGCAGAATAGTACCTAGTTAATTCAAGCGTCAACCCGACATGTCGATAAAAAATGTGGTACAAAAGGCGAGAGATTCTAATGACACGTGTACACGTGTACAAAGTTCGGAAGGTACTGAACCCGTATGACAAAGGAAAGCTCGCCAGATGAACCTGCACAAGCACAGCAAGCGACTCCCAAAACCGTTCTGTATTGTGATGGATGATGAAACCTACTTCATAGCGAAGACCTCATTAAAGGGTGTCCCACAGCAAATTGCACCACCGAAGAAACGCTGTAGAAAATTACTCAATTGACCGATCCTTTTCAAACTTTCAGATAATAACATATAACCCATTAGTGAGCTTTTGCCGTATTTATTTCACTCAACTTCAAAGCCATAACCGTATACTCGCACCTTACGCTTAACTCCATTCAAAAAGTTTTGTACAACATCTGACTGCAGCTGTACACTACTGTCTGTGCGGAAACCCACTTTTTCTTCATGTCTTTCTCAGATTTGGCATCCTTGGGATGTTTCTGTAATGCCTGCTTCATAATAGCCCAGTGTATTTCGATGGGCCTTAGTTCCGGTGCATTGGGGGGATTTATGTCCTTGGGTACGAAAGTAACCCCGTTGGCTTCGTACCATTCCAGGACATCCTTTGAATACTAGCACGAAGCTCCGGCCAGAAGATCGTCGATAGTCCTCGTGTTGCTTCGACAGAGGAGGCTGACGCTTCTGTAGACACTTCCTTGACGTAGATCTGTCCGTTTACAACCCTGCTACTCACGAACGGAGCACTCCGTTTGCCACATGAGCAGATCGCTTGCCAAATCAAGTATTTCTTGGCAAATTTTGAAGCTTTCTGCATCCTTATTTCCTACAGAACATCAAAGTTTTGCTGGGCGGTGAAGTACAGTAGCCCCGGAAACTGCCGGTAGTCCGCCTTGACGAAGTCTCATCATCCATTATACTAGCTGTTATACTAGCTGACCCGACAAACTTCGTATTGCCACAAATTAAACTGTGTTGTACATAAATCATTAATCTCGAATGATCTTTGCCACAATCTCGAGTTTTGCAAGTTTCTGAGGAGTTCTACCTTGGATGATTCATTTTGGCAGTTACGTAACTATGAAAGCATGGGTAGTTTAATATACAAATTTGCAATTTTTCCTCACAGTAAAGTATACAACAACTCCCGCCATTGCTTAGCCAGAAAGCGGGTGATAAAGCAGATAGCAATATTCGCTGTGATTGTGTAACATTTCGCCGAATACCATTGCGCGAAAAACCTTAAGCGAAAAACCTACAAATCGGAAACCAGATTTGTAGTATGTAAGTCGAATTTTTTTCAAATAAAATCAATTGTCTGTGGGCTCTACAGCCTAAAGAACTCGAAAAATGAGTGTACGGAGTGTTAACGTAACGCCAAACAGAAATGGAAATTCAAACAACAGAATTTGCAAAAATTGCTATTTTTTCTTTCTTTTCGTAGGTTTTTGCATGAAAAACAATAACATATAAATGAAAAGCAAGGACAGTATTGATTTTCACGTTTAAATTTTAGGTAAAAATGCGTTAGTTTTGCTCGATTAAAATATTCTCTTTCCATTCAGTTTGCATTCAGGCTAAGACAGCTGCCCGTCAACGATACGCCGAACTGGAGAGGGCTGTTAAATATGCTTGTAGGCGGGAAAAGAGAGCCTGGACTAACTCCCTAGCCGAACAAGGAGAAACCGCCGCCGCCAATGGTGATATCCGTTTGTTGTACGATATTTCTCGCCGCCTTAGTGGTGCCAGGATGAATACAAAGATGCCGCTAAAGGACAGAGCTGGTCAGTTATTGACTGACCGTACAGAACAGCTTAAGCGATGGACTGAACATTTTGAACAACTCTTCCGAGTTTCAAATGTCAGAGACCAACAAAACCAGCAGCGCATGACGTCTACAGTTCGTCGAATCAGTCGCATGAACTCGGAGGCGCCATCGCTGGATGAAATTGTAGCAGCCATCAAGAGTATGAAATCCAATAGAGCGCCAGGGATAGATCGTATTTCAGCCGAAATGCTCAAAGCTGACCCATCTTTGTCAGCCCAGATGATGCATCAGATTTTCAACAATATTTGGGAAACCGCAACTTTTCCGGTGGACTGGATGCAGGGCATATTGGTCAAAGTCCTTAAGAAAGGAGACCTAACTGAATGCGATAGCAGGCGTGACATCACGTTGCTCTGTATTACTCTCAAAGTACTCTGTAAGGTAATCCTCAACCGGATCCAGGAGAAGATCGACGCTACTCTCCGGCGACAGCAAGCTGGATTCCGTGCTGGCCGATCATGTGTAGACCATATCACAACGCTCCGCACTATATTGGAGCAGATCAACGAATTCCAGGACTCTCTTCTGCTGGTGTTCGTTGACTTCGAAAAGGCGTTCAACCGACTCAACCACGAAAACATCTGGGGCGCACTTAGGCGTAGAGGAGTTCCAGATAAGCTAGTCCATCTCATCGAGGCTCAGTACGAGGCGTTCTCGTGCAAGGTTTTACACGACGGCGTCTTGTCCGACCCCATAAAGGTTACTGCTGGCGTGAGACAGGGCTGCATTTTATCACCGCTTCTGTTTCTCATCGTTATGGATGAGATATTAGTTGGAGCAATTGACAGTAGACCAAATCGAGGATTGCCTTGGAATCCTCTAACGATGGAGCAGCTAAATGACCTCGACCTAGCCGACGACATTGTCTTGCTCGCACAACGCCGAAACGATATGCAGAGCAAGTTAGATGACCTCTCCGAGAGCTCCCAGGCAGCAGGTCTTACAGTCAATGTAGCGAAAACTAAGTCAATGGTAGTGAACACTGACAATTCCACCAACTTCACAGTAGCGGGACAACAAGTTGAGCAGGTAGACGCCTTTCAATATCTTGGTAGCCAAACAACGCCCGATGGTGGTACGAAGACTGATATAGCCACACGGATCAGGAAGGCCAGGGGTGCCTTTGCAGGTCTGCAAAACATTTGGCGCTCAAACCAGATCACTCTACGTATGAAAATCCAAATCTTTAATTCAAACGTTAAATCCGTACTGCTGTATGCCTGCGAAACATTGTTCGTCTCAGCGGAAACAACGCAAAAACTGCAGGTATTCATTAACCGGTGCCTGCGATATATCATTCGAGCCTGGTGGCCTAATAACTGGATATCCAATGAGGAACTCCATCGTCGGTGTCATCAACGGCCGATAGCCACAGAAATTCGTGAACGTAGGTGGAAGTGGATCGGACACGCCTTAAGGAAAGGAGCGAACGAGGTTTGCAGAGAAGCACTCGACTGGAATCCACAAGGACAGCGTAGAAGAGGCAGACCCAGAGGCTCATGGCGACGGAGCTTAGCCAACGACATCCGGGTTGTAGACGAGAACCTGTCCTGGCGACAGGTAAAAGCCATGGCGGGTAACCGTCAGCAGTGGAGATCTCTGATTTCATCCCTTTGTTCCGCCGGACCGGCGGACATGGACACATAAGTAAGTAAGTAAATTCAGTTGCCCAACACTGGAAGGACAAAAACTTGATAAAATATTTGTAGTAGCCTTATTGACTAATTTTTTAAGGAAGAGTCTAAAGTTTCTCGAGTTCGATTAGTTTTTGAGTTACGCAAAAATATCTATTTATTTGTATGAGAGTCCTTATCCCACTACCACAGGGGTGACAGGTCTCAAACCATTATAAAATAAATTCATGCCTCTAAAATTCCCCACATGCCAAATTTGGTTGCATTTGCTTGATTAGTTCTCAAGTTATAAGGAAATTTGTATTTCATTAGTATGAAAGCCCCCCCTCTTAAAAGGAGGAGGGCTCATTATTCACCATAGAAAAAAATCCTGTCTCCCAAAACCCCCACATGCCAAATTTGGTTTCATTTGCTTAATTAGTTCTCGAGTTATGAGGAAATTTGTATTTCATTTGTATGGGCTATTCCCATTAACTTTGCAGACAGAACTATGCTGGGATTGCTACATCTCGTCTTCGGAACCTGATTTTCTATTTTTATACGACAAATTTCAGAGCCAGCTGATCAGGATAATTGCGAAGCTAGTGATCCTCATGATTCTAATTGCCACCCCAGGCGAGATTCGCACGTACGACTGACTTGTAGAAATAGTATTATACTTCGAAGTCAAAGTTACTAGTTTTCATACTATAACATAATTTACAATACTGAAAATTTACAAAATCTTACCCAAGAGTAAATTTAATATTAAATACGTAGATATGTAGCGTTCCAATAAAAAGTTCTCTATACGATTAGGAATCTAATTTTTTGGATGGGGGATCATTTTTAACAAAAAACAGGCTTGGTTTTTTAAAAACCGTTGTCAAACATATTTACAAACGCAAGCTATTTACTATGTGATAGATTCAGCTTGCAAATAATTACCAAAACTCGGAAATGATACTGAAAAACACATTCAGTATGTCAACTAATATATTTGCATACCTCAATCTGGCGGCTTTATGATAAACTTCTTTATAATTCGATCCGATGAAATTTTGCTTCATGTTATTTTCCGAGAGGTCTCATGGACATCGCTGTTTAAAGCGGATATTCTCTTAGTTGCTTGCCATATGCGACAGTGCAGAAATTTGCGTTTTCGTGTGAACAAAAGGAACAACACTGTCGCCATATGGTGACACAGATATCCTGCTTTCCTTGACAATTAGGGAAGCAGCTGGTGGTAAATTATCGAAAGTCAGTTATGTTTTAATCGGATTAAATGTCATCTACCGGTATTCAAGTTCAAGCAATTTACCTAGCACCCTTTTGAATGAGAAAAAATGTATCCTAATCCTAATTATTATTTCTAGCTATTTCAGTTTAGATATTTTAATATTTGACATCGCAAATGCAACAGCTGGCATCGGTAGAAACTAATGCACAGTCAGGTGCTACGAATGCTTTTTACTTTTACAGTTTTCTAGAATTAATACACAACTTTTCAATACGCTGTCAACCACCCTAATTCCGTTCAACATGTATCGGTTGCTTCATGTATCATAACACTTACAGTGGGCGAATAAAAGCAACATGAAATACGATCATGTACAAACTACAAAAGAATGAACCTGCATCAATGCTGAAACAGGAACAATCCAGCCTATTGCTTTCAAATATAGAAAGCAGGGCATCGTAAAGGAGTAAGATGTGAACTTATTCAAAACCCTTCTTACATGTATCGTAAGAATGAGGGTTCATTATCATTTGAAGTTTGTAAGAGTTAGAGTGATATGGAGAATATGGACAATCGAATGTACTGGAATGGCCTATCACAATTTCGAAACACCGTAATCCGTAATGGCAAACGTTGAACGTTTCAATACACTCAAGACTCTAGTACTTTTTTACATGGTTTGTTTTTGCGATTATTAAGAACGGGGCAACTTAGGGACAATTCATTTATTTCTCAATACATTTGGGAGAGGTACAACATTCGTCACATATTTTGCAAATGGTCCTTCAGTCGCCCCGTTCTTGAGTAATGGAAAAAAAATCGTGTAAAAAAGACTTGAGTGTAAAGTCTGGTACAAATTTATTTCAACAATTTTACATGATTTGATAACGGAGTTGGACGTAAATTACCTAACTAGCTCGATTTAATTTACCTATAAAAATATTTCAATGTTGAAATCAAGTTACTGGCCTTTACATTTCTTAAGAAGTTAATTAATAAATTATATCGCATACGCATTACCTGCTCATTGCTTTTGTACATTTTTCTAATAATCGTAACATTATAAATAAAATGCATCTTCATAATATTTTATTTTTTTACCGTGCCATAACAGTGAAAATGTAAAATATTTTTAAGGGGAAATGAGTATCGTCATTATCTTTCGAATTTTAGAAGCAGTTTTTGGGCACAAGCAAAGTCGTGGGCTTAAACCGTCATTAGACATTACCCTTCTTTATCGACAGACTTCGCAGCCGGCTGTTTAGAGTACAGGAAAATTACGGGGCCAGTGTAGATCCTACTAACTCTATCAAGCAAGCACCGTCTAGCCGAGATTCGAACATGCGACGCCTGGCTTGTTAGACCAGCATCGTACCTCGAAGCTAAGTAGGCGGTTGGGCACAAAAAATGCTTATAAAATTGTATTCACTGCATTTTTCTTGGAAAACTGAACACATACAATACACATTTCGATGACGGACTCTCCTAAACAAAACGACAAATAGCTGGGCCATATTTAGAAGGCAGTTGTTAATGACTTTCTTAGAACACACGGTCGTCAATAGTTTTTACCTTTGTTATACTATAACAAAGGTTTAAAAATTGGTCGAAAAACACGAAATTGATCCGAGGCCCGGAGGGCCAAGTCACATATACCAATCGATAGGGTTCGACGATTTGAGCAATGTCTGTGTGTGTGTGTGTGTGTGTGTGTGTGTGTGTGTGTGTGTGTGTGTGTGTGTGTGTGTGTGTGTGTGTGTGTGTGTGTGTGTGTGTGTGTGTGTGTGTGTGTGTGTGTGTGTGTGTGTGTGTGTGTGTGTGTGTGTGTGTGTGTGTGTGTGTGTGTGTGTGTGTGTGTGTGTGTGTGTGTGTGTGTGTGTGTGTGTGTGTGTGTGTGTGTGTGTGTGTGTGTGTGTGTGTGTGTGTGTGTGTGTGTGTGTGTGTGTGTGTGTGTGTGTGTGTGTGTGTGTGTGTGTGTGTGTGTGTGTGTGTGTGTGTGTGTGTGTGTGTGTGTGTGTGTGTGTGTGTGTGTGTGTGTGTGTGTGTGTGTGTGTGTGTGTGTATGTATGTAATGATTTTTTCTATCGCCTGTTTCTCAGAGATGGCTGAACCGAATGGTTCGCTATTACTTTGGTTTGAAAGGTGTCATTGTCTAGTAGATCACTATTGAGTTGTTTCGTGATACGACGTTTCGTTTAAAAGTTATAAGCAAAAATGTGAAAAATACGTGACACGGGTTTCTTCGGAACTACATTACCGATTTCAACGATCTTAGTTTCAAATGAAAGCCCTTATTAAAGCTAAATTGTTCAGGAATTTTTAATTGAAAACAAACAAGTAGTTTAAAAGTTATGCTTAAAAAACCTGTTTTGACAAGGTAATAATTATCGCCTGTTTCTTAGAGATGGCCAAACCGATTTATGCGCTATTAGTCTGATTTGAAAGATAATATATCCTAATAGATCACTATTGAATGGTTTTTTAATTGTACGTTTATTTTGAAAGTTATGAGCAACCGTATACACCACACCAAAATTAACAATAATTTATAATGATTTTAACCAAGGTAATTTACCTAATTTCAATTATTTTAATATCAAACGAGAGGTTTTGACACTACGAATATATATGCAAAATTGCATAAAAATTGGTTTCACCGGTTAAAAGATATTAACCCTCGAACACTCGCGCCAACTTTTATAACACAATTACTCGCGCGCACAATAGCCCCAAACCAAAGAAAACGTGTGCACTAGAGTTTTGACTGGGAAACTTGGTTTTAGGTTTATCGAACCTTTGGAAGAGTTTCTTGAAATTGAAAGCTCTATCGTCTGGTGGAATTTAAATTTTGATTAATCCCCCTAAAAGTGAAATAAAAAAAATATTTTTCTTCAGTGTCTATATAACACATTGATGTGTTCTGCAAAGTTATAGAGCATATTATTACAAGAAATTTTGCTAAAGACAGTAACCTTCTATCTCTGCAGAGAAGATAGAAATATCTTATTTATTGTATACTAGCTGACCCGACAAACTTCGTATTGCCACAAATTAACCTGTGTTGTACATAATCATGAATCTCGGATGATCTTTGTCACAATCTCGAGTTTTGTAAGCCCCCCAGCGGACGGCGCTTCCGACGGCGGGTCACCGTCAACACTCGCGACCGTCTCGTCCTGAATGATCTAGTGTTACTATAAATAGTTTTTGTGGTCTTGTATTGACTAATGTTTTATGGAAGAGTCTCGAATTTCTCGAGTTCGATTAGTTTTTGAGTTTCGCAAAAAATTCTGTTTTATTTGTATGAGAGTCCATCCCCCTACCACAGGGGTGAGAGGTCTCTAACTATCGTAAAATAAATTCAAGACTCCAAAATCTCCCACATGCCAAATTTGGTTCCATTTGCTTGATTAGTTCTCAAGTTATAAGGAAATTTGAATTTAATTTGTATGGGAGCTCCCCTCTTAAAAGGGGAAGGGGTCGTAATTCACCATAGAAAAAATTTCTGCCATCTAAAACTCCCACATGCCAAATTTGGTTCCATTTGATTGATTAGTTCTCGAGATAAGAGGAAATTTGCATTTCATTTGTATGGAAGCCCACCCTCTTAAAGGGGAGATGGGCCATAACTCGCTTTCTAAAGAAGAGAGGGGTCTCAATTCACTATAGAAAAAAATCTTGCGTCCAAAACCACTTACATGTCAAATTTGGTTCCATTTGCTAGATTAGTTCTCGAGTTATGAGGAAATTTGTTTTTCATTTGTATAGGAGCCCCCCCCCCCACTCTTAAAGTGGGGAAATCCATAGAAAATATTCTTGCCTACAAAAACACCCAAATGATAAATTTGGTCCCATTTGCTTGATTAGTTCTAGAGTTATGAGGAAATTTGTATTTCGTTTGTATGGGAGCCCCCCCTCTTAAAAAGGTAAGGGGTCCTAATTCATCATAGAAAAAATGGTTGCCTCCAAAAACACCCACATGCCAAATATGGTTCCATTTGCTTGATTAGTTCTCGAATTATGAGGAAATTTGTATTTCATTTGTGTAGAAGCACCCCCTCTTAAAGTTGGGAGGGGTCCTAATTCACCATAGAAAATATTTTTGCCTCCAGAAACCTCCACATGCCAAATTTGGTTCTATTTGCTTGATTAGTTCTCGAGTTATGAGGAAATTTGCATTTCATTTGTATAGGAGCCCCCCTTCCTAAAGTGGGGAGGGGTCCCAATTCATCATAGAAAAAAAATTTGTCTCCGAAAACACCCACGTGCCAAATTTGGTTCCATTTGCTTGATTAGTTCTCGAGTTATGAGGAAATTTGTATTTCGTTTGTATAGGAGCCCCCCTCTTAAAGTGGGGAGGGGTTCTAATTCACCATAGAAAATATTCATGCCCTAGAAAACTTTCACATGCCAAATTTGGTTCCATTCGCTTGATTAGTTCTCGAGTTATGAGGAAATTTGCATTTCATTTGTATAGGAGCCCCCCTTCCTAAAGTGGGGAGGGGTCCCAATTCATCATAGAAAAAAAATTTGTCTCCGAAAACACCCACGTGCCAAATTTGGTTCCATTTGCTTGATTAGTTCTCGAGTTATGAGGAAATTTGTATTTCGTTTGTATAGGAGCCCCCCCTCTTACAGTGGGGAGGGGTCCTTATTTACCATAGAAAATTTTCTTGCCCTCGAAAACTTTCACATGCCAAATTTTGTTCCATTTGCTTGATTAGTTCTTCAGTTATGAGGAAATTTGTATTTCATGTGTATAGGATCCCCCCCTCCTAAAACGGGGAGGGGTCCCAATTCATCATAGAAAAAAATTTTGTCTCCAAAAACACCCACATGCCAAATTTGGTTTCATTTGCTTGATTAGTTCTCGAGTTATGAGGAAATTTGTATGGAAGCCCCCCCTTTTAAAGAGGAGAGGAGTTATAATTCCCCATATAAAGAAGGGAGGGGTCTCAATTTACCATAGAATAAATTGTTGTCACCGAAAACAACCCACATGCCAAATTTTGTTCTATTTGCTTGATTAGTTGTCGAGTTATGCAGAAATTTGTGTTTCATTTGTATGGGAGCCCCCCCTCTTAGTGGGGGGAGGGGTTTCTAACCATCACTAAAACCTTTCCTGGCCCCACAAAACTTCTACATGCATATTTTCATGCCGATTGGTTCAGTAGTTTTCGATTCTATAAGGAACATACGGACAGACAGACAGACAGACAGACAGACAGACAGACAGACAGACAGACAGACAGACAGACAGAAATCCTTCTTTATAGGTATAGATGAATTTGTAAAATCAATTTTTCTATTTTTGCTCTTTTTGTAATTGTTGTATGACTTTTTCATGTACTACAAAATTGTACAAATAGTAAAAATACACAACTTTGCTGAAAATAGTATACCTCTATGTTTGCTTGTTTAGGATCTGTGGAACTTTGATTATAAAAAATACCCTAATTTTGACTCCGCATTACTCGACTACCAGCAGACGGATACATTTTAAACATTTTACATTTGCTGATAGTTTTGCTGCATAAATTTTCCCAACAATTTAAATTATTACTGCATTGAATAATTATGATATTTTGCTCACAGTAAGTTTGTTGAAGAATATACGTTAGTTAAACTACGATTTGTAACTTTATAACAATATGGCGTTGAAAAACCTACACGTGTTGTATAAAATACAACAGCGTGAGTTTATAAAAATTGATGAAAATTATTTAAGAAAACTCTATTGATGTGATTCAAATAGAATGGCATTACAGGAAACTATGCATAGTTCAAAAACCTATAAACTAGATCTTTACTAGACAATGTATATGCTAAAGGATAAGATTTCCACTTACAACTTACTTTTATTTGCATTTACTCAGATTAATAACAACTTACTTATCCTTACTCGGCAATTTCATGAAAAAAGGATCTATCAAAATTTAAAAGTGTTCCTATTTTGTTCAAATTTTGTAAACTTATTCAATTTTCAAAAATTTTATGTAAACCAACGCACTACGCAACGATAACCAATAGATGAATTATGTTTCGAAGACGTGTCGATTTCTATCTCAAATAGCAAGTAAGACCGTATAACAAAGGTTCCTTTCACCACTAGGTGGATTAAATCGGGTTTTATTTTAATAAACTAAATTGATCTTGAAGGTAAGCAGTAAGCACACGGTCTGTCTCGGTGCAGTTATATATAATATTGCAGTGTTCTGAAATGTTTCGAACCTGTTCATGGGGTCTTCCATTCTTATTCTGCTTGGGAGGGCGCCAGTTGACTGCGCACGATCACTCAAGTGAGAAATAACGAACCATTATTCTTATTTCACTTTATCAAATAAATCAATTACGGTTTAACTCTGGCAGCCATTCCGCCGTTTTATGCATTATCTTGCCAGTGGAACCGAGGCGTCGGCTTGCATTTGAATGGCGAAAATAAATTAAGATGTATTCTTACCGATCGAAAGCTGAAAACGCCACAACGTCGCTTTCTTTCTTCTCTTCACTGTTGTCTGGATGACGGTCACAAGCAAACATGAACACGCGAGCTGTCACCAGGCCATTTGCCGCTGTTTGCTAATTCATCAGCGTGATCTACCACTAGATATCAGAATAGTGTTTCATAGGCGTATATACCCAACGGAGCAACGCTGCGAATTTTCAGTGGCCCAGGGAATTTTCAGTCACCTCGCTCACCTCGCTTCACTCACGGGCCCTATTCTTCAATCACTCTCACCTCACCTTGCAGTCCCCATTTGATTTCACTTAGGTGACTTGGTGAAGTTGCCCAGGTGACTGTCAGAATCATAAATTATGTTCCCATGTACATAATTTAGGTGAGGTGTCGATAAGAACAGGACCACATTCCTCTTAAAGAGTTGTCCTAATTACGAAAGAAGCAGTTGCTCGTGCTTCATGGGAGTTGGGTTTGGTGAGCATAGAGGGCAATGAAAAACTTTCAACTCCAATAGGCCGTTTTACGAACTGACAACATTGCTGATATTTTAATATTGCTCTCCCTTGTGACACCTTGCGTTAGGTCAAGTACCAGCACAGAGAAAGCGCTATATGAATATCAGCAAGTTACTATGTTTTCTCCCAACAAACATTTTTGTTTAAGAGTAGTGTATTTAAATACCATGCAATTAGCTTCGAGGCAAGATGCTGGTCTAATAATCCAGTCGTCGTATGTTCGAATCTCGGCTGGGTAATGATGAGATAGAGTTAGTAGGATCGTTGCACATGTCCCAATTGTCCTTTACTCTAAACGCCGGCTGTGAAGTCTGTCGATAAAGAAGTGTTTAGTCTAATTAAGACCAAACCTCGTGATTTTACCCAAGTAACCAGTAAGCACTAAACACTAGTCCTTGGACAACATTGCATAAGCATACAGAACTATGATTAAAAGCATATTTTTCTTTATATGCTTCTGTAGAACTCACATAATGCTAAAAAGGCGAAATAGCGGGTTATTAAAATGCTACGCCACACGCACCCAATAAACATTATCAGTGTTTGTTTGAGGCTTAATCGAAATGTCATTTTGTCTATATTATCGACGTACCGCCATCCGGGGTGAGATTGTGCCACGGGGGTGAGATTGTGCCAAAAACCAAAAATGTTTATTTGTGAAAATTTATTATATCTGTAGAAACTGGTGACCTAAATTCAAAATGATGATGAACATAACATATTTCTTCATAACTTGAAACACAGATAATATTAGCAAACTATTTAGCCTAAACAGTGTTTCAAAGTTCGCGATCAAAAATACTCGGAAATAACGCTTGTAAAAAATGTCTCGCATAAACCAACCCAAACAAGAAATCGCATCAACTTGCTATTTTGAAGGTATATAAACTAATCATTTACAATGTATAGAAAAGTTATTAGGCTTTGGATAAGTTTTGATTACGAAAATAATATTTTTCGAAACTTTGTACTTTTTGAGCTTCACCGGGGTGAGATTGTGCCAAGCCATAATGATCGATCCATTTTGTGGATTTCACTTACACAACAAAAATACGTCAGTATACACCAGTGCACTCACATTCTTTACTATTGAGCACAATATTTTGACAGATTAGATTGCATCATCCATTTTGGAGCAAACAGCATCATAGGTCTGCTAAATAATTTAAACTAATTTTTACTTTTTCTCTGGAAATTTCAGATACTTTGAACACTCTAATATAAGAAGAATATATTACACCGTGTATAAACTGCCAGTTTTAAGGAGGGGGGAGGGGGGTGGGATGGGTCACATGTTCTGCGGCCGAGGGTTCTCGAACGAAGTAATGGCAACTTTTGTTAAATGATCAAATAGGTATGCCCCCTTACAAAGACACCCCTTCGTATATCTCCCCCGTGTTAACCCTAGAAACGCTGCTGGCTATAAAAGGCTGTCCATTGACTACGAACTCATTTTTAGTTAGTTCAGACCTATCCGGGTTATTTTCGTTCATACCCTCACCCGTTCACCCCCATACTCTAGAAGGGGTGAGATTGTGCTAAAGTTCATGCACTTCCAGTAAAATTAGGGTTCATTGTAACTAAACCATTTCTACGGTAGTTTTTAATTGAACAATTTAGTATATGTTGACAGGTTTGAAATCAACGTAGTTCCTAAATTGTGTATATACTGAGCTAAAGAACAAAAACATATGTTTTTTTGGCACAATCTCGCCCCGGATGACGGTATCGAAAAAGTATCGACGGCATATCGTTTGCTTGTTATGGAAGATAAAAATAGATTCGGTCGGAATTTAAAAAACTAAAAAAGCAAGCGATTTTTTTTGCTGCATCTCAAGGAGAGCAGGATTTTTTTTTGAAATGCTGAATAATGTTACCACCTAGACAGGGCTCGAACCGGGAGTTAATCATGTAACCTCATTCGTTATTCCTTACACCTTTGCTATCTAAACCATAGCGGACGTGATTGAGTGAGTTGAAATTAGTCGTATTTAAATCTTGGTAATATTCCCTCTCATATCATACCTACTTGTCCTGCATTACCAATAGGGTAGAAAAAGACGGCGTTCGTTAGGTGGAAGAGGGCACGAATAGTGGTCGTAGAATAGCAAAATAAGAAGCTAAGTACAAGCCGTTTGTCAACACTTACGGCTCATTTTAATGCAATTGACTAAATGCATTATATTGTTACGTTGTATGCGCATATATAGCTTTCTTTAATGCTGATTTACGTTAATACTTCTATGCATCAACAATGTTAATATACAATAGTTTGGCACTTGGGATGCGGAATTATTTCCAATATACGGTTTTAGATTAATTAGAAAGGTTTTAGAAAGAGTGGAAAGGTGAGGTGGGGGGGGGGGGGGGTACTGGTAGCTACGCTTAACAAGTTGTCGTTGTAACTTCTACCTTGGGGGGTTATTCTACCGTAGCCGCAAGGTTATCGAGTCTGCTTTGACAAGCGAGTGGTCATGGGTTCGAATCTTAGTAGAATCAAGCCATTCGATGTCAAGTAACTTAGGCATGGGTTTATTTCGAGGCCCCTCCATTTGCCCCTCCATTTACCCTTCCTTCATGCTGAATTCTATATTTACCCTCTGAAGCCTCTTGACAGTTCAAATGTCCCTCCTATAGTTAAGTGTACTGGTCAGAGGTACGAATGAGTCCTCGCCAGGGACGGTTAGAATATGGGATAGTACTGGCAGCTAGGAATAAGTGGGTCAAGTAGATCAATCATTGAAGGAAGGGTAAACCCCAATACACACAAGCACGCCAAAAATTTAATAAGCATATCGCTCATTCAATAGCGATTATAGCAAAAAGAAATGCAGTGCGGGTCATACAGCAAACACCCGGGAGATATCACAATAGATCAACTATAAAGGTCGCAGTGGTGAGTCCACACACATGAAAAAAAAACTCCTACCTTTTGTCTAATGCTGGAAGGTGCATGGGTCGAACCAAGCTATAATCTGAGATTATAACCAGATTCGAACCCATAACACTCGCCAGGGCATATGGCTCGCTGGTACTTGTACTTGTACCTCAGCGCCTCTATGGATCAAAGGTACAAGTACCAGCGAGCCACATGCCCTGGCGGGAATTGTGGGTTCGAAGCCGGTTATATTCTCAGATAATAGCTTGGTTCGCACCTTCCAGCGTTAGACAAAAGGTAGAAGTCACAACGACAACTTGTTAAGCGTAGCTACCAATAAACCCCCCTCCCCTCACCTTTCCACTCTTTCCCCACCATTCAAAAATTCTTCATTACTTTCTCCTACCGTTCCTTCATCAATTGTAGAAACACCGTTTCAAAAACTATTAATAAAGACGTGAAAGCCCACGGCTTTGCTTTTTGATTCAACTATAGTATAGCTGAAACAAGCGCTTGATAAGCTGATGTGCAACAAAGATGTTCCTTGGGCTGTCGCGAAAATTTGCCTATTTGCCAGCGTGTGGCAGTCAATTTGTCAGTTTGTGACGTATGCTGACAGCTTCGTGTGTGACCTACTCAAGAACACATAAATACTAGTATGATTTTCAGACATGTTAAACTAAATGAACTTCTAACAAAAGTTAATATTTCGTTGAGATTGCAATGCTGATAAACAACTAAAAATTGTTCGATTGAAAAACAGATGTGTCATA
Source organism: Sabethes cyaneus (assembly GCF_943734655.1). Taxonomy (NCBI): domain Eukaryota; kingdom Metazoa; phylum Arthropoda; class Insecta; order Diptera; family Culicidae; genus Sabethes; species Sabethes cyaneus. Next base: position 62,833,054 of record NC_071353.1, on the reverse strand, counting down.
TATTTATTGAATGGAAAGTTGTTAGGCCAAAAAAAATTCAGGTAGAGCTAGGTTGTGCCCAGGCATAAGCGTGGTGCGGGCCAAATTAGGTCGTCCCATGAGTCCGCGGGCCGCAATGACCTCTGGTCATTCTTTCGCATACCAAAATGTAAAATAGGCGGCAGCAAAAGCCGAATTTTAGCAATCACCACAAGATTTAAACCGCAGAGCAATCAGATCTACAATATGCACGAGGTACTACGTCTGAACTGAGTGACCCCTGTGTCATCAAAAAAATTATTCATAGGTCTGTCATCCTTCAAATTAGCCCGCGGGCCGCACGAATTATCAGGCAGGGCCGCTCTATGGCCGTCACTGATTAGAGAAACTTCACGCATGGAGATTATCGGTAGAGTAGTGTATACACCCTGCCTGTAGAGCTCACTGGTAAGGATCTACAGCAACTCTGCGAGAGTTCCCTACGCCAGTAAAACCTTACAGTGTGTAATGTATAATGTAAAATTATTTCATCAGTTCTAAGATTAGTACTTCTTTCTTGGGAATAAATGTTGAAGAACGAATATTGGAAGAACTGGAAAAAATGATATGCAAACTGTGATAAATAATGGACTGTCCAGATGGGACTTGAACCCACAACTCTCAATCTCGCGTCGAGTGCGATACCATTACACCACCGCGGCTAATTTATCAACAGGGAGCCTATAATCAGTTTTCTTTTCGCACTTCAAGCTCGTTCGATCTTCAGTCACATGTTACCCATCTTACAAAATTCTAAGATTGGTTTTAACTTAATTTTTCATTCTAGACTACTGTACAGAGATTACACTGAAGGTGTTTTTACGCGATTTTTACTCAATTATTTCTAAGCGAAGCGGAATTTACGCAGTTTTTTACACGAATTTTGAAATTTGCGAGTTTTTTTCCGCGAGTTCTGAAATTTTTTATGCAATTTTCGGAATTTACGTGTTTGTGCTCTGCGCGTCTATTTTTAGGCGCGGTTTTGAAATTCACGATGATTTTTTTACACGAATGTTTGACGTGACCGGTACCTTGCTGGTACAATAAGATAAGGCACACTATGAACAAAATTGGCACGAATAAGGCGCATAGAGTACTCTAAGCAACTTACCCTTGGAATCTATGGTTTATGAAAAATTTATGTTACAAAATTCAGGACACACCCTAAGCTTTAGGATACACCCTAAATTACGCACCGAACGGTACCGCGTAAAAAGCGACATTAGTGTAACGTACCGCGAGGTAAGTGTGAATACGGGATAATTGGGAACGGAGCTCATAACTCACTTCTCATTTTCTCCAACACGCCCTTTCTTGAAATGAAAGATACAACTCCAACGCATACAGTATATAATCATAGATTTTTTATTATTGGCATTCCAAAAATCAAAATTGCACTTCAAATTTGTGCGCCATTTTCAATTTGCGTTGTAAGTTGGACGCACCTTACTATAAATGACATTTTGGTCGCATGCTTTCGTAAGACTACATGTTTTCTGACAATAGGTAAACATAATTAGTTGTATAATTTGACAAACGGCTATATATATTTGGGCCGAAATGAAGGCGGCACTTCAGAGCGCCCGGAGCAAGTGGGACCTATTAAAAAATAAAATATTTCAGAACAAAACTTCTTCCCAAAATTCCTTAAATTAAATTAAAATAATCGTCTTTGCGAGCTATTAAATAATGGTTAATCAACATCTCGCAAAAATTCGATACAACTACATATTCAACTACGTTACTTTACGTTGCTGCAATACTGCGTAGGTTCTCACGAAATGTGTTTTATATTAATCATACAGTCGCCCGTTGTGCTTTAAAAGTAATCTGATTTTGTTGAGGCGTTTTCTAATGAACCATTAGGAGAAACATTGTCTTTAGTTGTTTTTTAATGCTTTAACGTTGCTGTGTATTAACATACACATTTTTCTGTTTATGTTTTTCAACTAAATTTGAATACAATGGTATTCCGATTATATCTACACCTGGTTTAATCTACACCCGATTTTAGGTACTCCCGATTTTGTCTACCATTTTAACCCGGTTTTATCTACCTTTTTCTTAAATTGTCATTTCAACCATGCGGCATGAAATTTTGGAAGATTTCATGCATTTATGCATAACAGAGAATATTTCTTTGTATTTTATAGTTTACTATATGGCATCTGTGGTATACACAGAATGGGTATAATAATACTGAAGTCAAATACGAAAAGTAACTTACATTTATTTTTTAACGCATATTTTTAACATTTCATAATGATTCTTTGTGAGATTTTTCTATACCGTAACGCTAACGGGCACACCCCGTCTCCGCTAGGAACTATGATTGTCACCTTTGTTTCCTTAACAATTTTAAGCTTTTTAACCATTGAACTGATTTTAATAATATTATTACCAAATAAAAGGTATTTTAATGAGCTTTTCAGAAAAATTTTTTTTTATGATTGAAAAATCATTTTTTGTAGGAGGCTCTTACAATTACTTAAAACATTCAATATGTTCGCTTGTTATTTTTTCATTATACTTGCAATGGCAAGCTAGTTGTTTACATACGATATCAAAAAAAAACAGACCTGTGACATTTTCACTTTTTGAGATACTCTTTTTTTTTAAAGAAATAAAGATGCGTCCATGCAATGGACTCGCATGGCGTTTTATTTTAGAGACGCATTTCTTTGTCAAAAACCCCTTTTATTACAAGTAAAAACAAAACCATGCGTCTCCATTATATTCTTGACATTTTATAAAAACTTAGAGTTTCTTTGGTCTACCCACCATGGAAACATAAAAAGTGGATGTTTTCAATCAAAGTGAATGTTTTTGCGATAATAAACAAAAAGTTTGGGCTTCAGTCCAATATTTTGTTCTGAAAAGCTCATTAAAATACGTTCCATTTGGTATTAACATCATTCATCAATCGGTTCAATGGATCAAAAGTTATGAATTTTTAAAGAAAGAAAGGTGGAAAAAATGGTTACTTTTGGGACCACACTGACTCAGACAAGAGAACCCTAAGTACCAAATAAAAATACGGATTTAAAATTTACTGCAAAGGAATAACTACACAAAATTTGAATGAATTCAGAGCAATTTTGAATTTCGATATGTCTTTTTACATAATATTGCTGAGTTGACATGTTGTGGCTAATTGTTGATATGAATAAAATGAGCCCCATGCGGAAAATTACGCTGAATTATTACATAATTGAAAAAAAGGATTAATAATGACAATATTTTTTGATCATTTAAATTATTTTGGAGCAATTTATTTTTCCCCAAATTTGTCTACTTTCCAAATATATCTACCAAATATTTTCGGATGGGTAGATAAAATCGGTAAACCACTGTATTGGTACCACTTGCCCTGTAGATGGGGCAAGTGGAACCTATCGCCACGATTTCAAAAATTCTCCTTGGATTCATTTCATGTAAATCGATAGCACACAGCCGAATAAATCTTAACCATTCAATTTTCAGGTCCCACTTGCCCCGAGGTACCTTATTTCGATTTTTGTAGAAATGAAGACCAGCCTATTAACCTTAAGAAAATTATAGATAAACTAATTACAAAAGTTAGTTTTGCAATTGTTGCGAAAATTAGAACCGTCCTAACTGTCAATTACCTTGGAAGCACCAAATTTGACGCGGTTAAGAAATTTTCAATTTTAAATATTAATTACAAAATGACGGTTCGGCCAATAAAGTCAAGGTTTTGCACGGTAATAGTTAGACTAGCAAAGAATATGTAAAAAATAAATTAACAGTAAATATGCATTGAATTCATAGTTTTTGACGTTTTTGACGCTAAATTGACGCATGAATTTTGCATCGTACCTTATTTGACGCGAAATGTTCCTTATTTGATGCACTTGAAAAATGTCGCAGGAAAGCTAAATTAGTCGCTTACCGGAAACTGCAGTAACTGCAGGATTGGATCGGCCAGACAAGCGAAAAAAGTATCTTAAGGGGGCATAGTACTTTTTCAATATAAAAAAATCGAAATTTTTTTATTGATTATTTCGAAAGATTAACATTTTTTCAAGTCATTTCGATGAATTCCAAAAATTGACAAAGTTATAGCTATTTGTACCGCGCATGTCTGGAGCGATTACACAGCGAATAAAAACTTCAACGTCGTATTTCTCGAAACCAGGTTTTGAAAGTCGGTACCATAAATATCTCAAGAACGGCTGAAGCAATTCTCATGATTCTTTTTTTGTTTCAAAGCCAACAAAATTATCTAGTGTTTGACCCATCCTTTCTTCGATATTACAATTTTTGTATTTTTTAGAAATGTTTAAAGTCAATTTTTTCGGCTAAAAACCTTACTTTTATGTTTGAATGTCCGCCATTTTGTTATGCGTTCGAATTTTAAAAAACGGATGGGTCAAACACGAGATAATTTTATATTCTTTCATGTCGTTTTGGAATTTTTCAATTCGGATAAGCCCCCCAGCGCCAATCCATGGTACCGCAAATCATGTTTTTTTCGAATGATCATGTTCAAGGAGCCACTGGGGAGAGGGGAAGAGGTTCACATATGCAAACAAAACTGCAAATATTAGTATAAAGTGCAATGTTTAGCAAGCAATAAACCCGAATCGATTCGCTTTTCGCGTTATTGAGAAAAAAATATTTGAAATAAGGCAAAAAATATGGTGTAAAAAGTACTATGCCCCCTTAATTTAACCTAAACCAATATTTTTGGTTGCTCTAACCGTTTGGGGAACTTGATTTTACTCATAAGCAAAACAAGTCATTTACAGTTTATAGGATCTCCTCTCCAACGCTAAAGCCATATGTTTGCCCTGAGAAAGTGTTTTCTGCAGCTTCTTCCGACGAACTGTGGCCTCTGTAACACCTAGTGAGACGGTAAACTGTTGAACCATTACCTTTCTTGGTGACTTACGAGATTTTTAGTGTCGGAATAGATGACATACTTTTTATATCTTACTCTGTAAATAATAAGGAACACTAAGAGCCTAATTTGACGCAAAACATTTTTTTCCAAAAATAAGTTAAAAAGCTTTTTGAGTTCAAATAACGTGTACAATATATTAATAATACTTAAATTTTAACAGTTTTCGGAGATAGTCGAGTGTTTCTTTAGCGTTTTTGCTAAGGAAGGAAAAAATGGCGCTTTTGTGACAAACGCCCTTTCTGTTTATTTTTTATTTACAATTATAAATGATCAATCAAAAGCTTTTTATGGCACAAAATGTCAAAGGTACATTTTTGCGAAATAATAATAGTCAAGATAAGTTATTATAGAAAATTTCTGAAAAGTGCGTCAACTTTGGACCTGCGTCAAATTTGGTGCGTCCACGGTACACCAAACGAAAGGCTTTTCACAATGCAAAAATTGGCTTTAAACTTGATAACTAGTATCGCAAACTAATTAATGCGTTTCTATGTATTTCGTTACACATACTATTAGATCGTCATATAATCATTTCAATCAATTATATGACAATTCTTCTAAGTATGCGAATTTTAGCACAAAAATGTTCTTGGATTTGGCATGTAAAGCTTTGTTCAAAATGATTTTCTTTAAACCAATATGAATACAATAATACCAGCACAGATACAGACTTTGTTGAAATGCTAAACACTAATTATATCGAGCGGTACGAACAAATCATTGTAGATAAAATCTATTTTCGGAAGCCATGATCACTTAAGCGCAGAAAATCTAGATGATCTTTTTTGTCCCTGAACACAGCAAAATAAACTAATCAATGTTTGCTGAAGTTAAAGTCAGTACGATCAGCACCATGCTGGCGCAAAAGCTTTAAAAGTAGTGAATTGCTTGAAAAGCCTTTTAACATATTTTTCCAGATAAATCCTGCCGCAAACTTCTTCCTATAGTTTCAACTGATTCTGACTAGTATTGTCCCACTGATTACAGTGCAGTAGCTAATTGATGATGATGGATCACGTCTCGCTTTATAGCCGTCAAATAATTTAGCACAGAGTCGGTTGGCGTTGATATGATAACTCTGCTATGCATCATTTCCAATTTACACTTTCATTCCTACAAGGAAGCGCAGTTTGTCTTACCGATGAATGTTTCGCTTATGTGCTTCAATACGATTTACGTTAAATAGTCGATAGCAGTACTATAGATTGTCATGTTAAATAACTTCTATACTTGCATGACATCTGGTCTACAGTCCAAACGCTGGATCATTATATTTGCACTTTTAACTTACTTTTTCTAATTTGATTAGTATAATCATATAACTGTTGATGATATCGTATCGTTACACTAGTCCATGGAGTACTGACAGTAGACAATTAATAGACACTAGTTCACTATCTCAATGCGTATACGTTATGGTCTGTATTATCGCAGGCAAGTCTCATCTCAGCGTATCACAAATTAAAACAGCACTCAATATGATGATCAAAAGAAATTTTTTTATCCTTCAATTATTATAAGCACCATCAAACCTTGGTTATTGCTCTATACTAACTTAACGCAAACACGACACTTAATCAAATATACAAACTAAACCTTTCAGAACCGGTGCTCGCACGCAACTGTTTTCGATTGAGCTTTCAAGCGCAAATTCACCCTACTCATCGCCATCGGGTAGAAACTGCTCTCAGTATTTCCTTTACATTTATAGCGCGCCAATTGTTGGAAGTATTTTATGAGAGAATGCATAATTCTTTTGCTCTCTATGTGTAAAAATCCGTAAAAATTAGTCCATGGTGGTTGAGAGTAAAGCGTGATAAGCTGTATTATACCGGCGATTGATAATACGATTGGCGCTTAACTCAAGCATGATTATCAAATCTTACATTTTTAACGTATATGTTTTAATAAACTTATATGTAGCGAATCCGGTTATTAAACTGAGTTCACGTAAAAATCAATTTGAAATGTATGAGCGATATTTGAAGTTTAACAAATTGATCTGTAACGCTGCGCGTACTAAAATAAATATTTTCGTATTTGGTAACTGGGATGAATTCTGATTTAATTTATAAACACTTTGATAGCAGTTCAGTATGAACCCGTGCTAGCCGGAATGAAGCAGGTTAATAAACGAATTCAGTTTTGGTGGGAATATGAGGCTTATTAAACCGTTGTGTGTGCTACAATTTTTTCCTCCGTAAAAGATATTCCAATATAAATAAAATCACGTAAGTGATTTTTTTATTATAGTCACTTTAACAGCTAAGCCCCCCTCCCCCTAGAAAAATGGACCTGGCCGACCAAATAATATGGTCGAAAAAATGCCGGGGACTATAGCCCCCCCTAGAAATGAGCGCTAGTTTCGCCAATATTACAAAAGATAGTCATGAGCAGGCTTCGTTTTCGGTTTTTCGCTCAGTAGATACTCGATTAGACTATAGCGCCTCAACGAAGCAGTATTCGGAAAAGTAGTGTAAGAGGCAAGTGTAGAGTTTATTATTATCTACAATATTGCTGAAGGATGTGTAGCTTTCTCACTTGTATTTACGGCGCTATGGGGCTGCTACCCCGTTGGTAGCAAAAAGAGCGCTCATTTGGCTATTCACGGGGTAGCAGCCTCATAACGCCGTAAATACAAAAGATAAAGCTATAATTTCTTCAATAATAATAAACTCTACAATTGCTCCTTACACTACTTTTTCGAATTCCGTTTCGTTGAGGCGCTGTAGTCTAATGAGCATCTATTGAGCAAAAAAACCGAAAACGAAGCCTGGTCATGAGAATTCATATTTAGGGTGATTTGGGAAAAATGATCAAATGCTCCCGATATAAATATTTGCTTGACAAAAAAGTATGAAGGTTTCTGTCTAAGGCTAACGTAGAACTACGAATGTAGATGCAATTCGAATGTTCCACAGTTTTTCACGCAAATTCATAACTTTGTTAGATTAGGTCGAGATTATACTTTCCAAATGCTCGTATCTTGTGTATCAGTTTCTTCTAATTTGTAGTTTTATAAAGAATTAAACCACCAAGTCACAATCACACATCCTTTGATGATTAGCGGTGATACCACATTTTGTAGCTTTTTGAGTATCTTGTAGCACCAGGTAACTTTAGATAATTTGCTAGCAGGCTTGGCATGCACTTTTCGCTTAGATTTTGCTCTTTTGATTACTGCATCTCAGCCAAGCAAAATTTGAAAAAGTACTGTTTGGGGCATTTGTAGAACATGTAATTATCTACAATATTACTGAAGAAAGTAATGTTTTATCTTTTGTATTCAGGGCGCTGTAGGGCTGCAATGCCGTTGGTAGCAAAAAGAGCGCTCTTTTTGCTACCAACAGGGTAGCAGCCTTATAGCGCCGTAAATACAAAAGATAAAACATAAGTTTCTTCAGCAATATTGCAGATAATAACAATTTCTACAAATTCCCCATACGCCACTTTTTCAAATGGTTTTCAATTTGCTTGGCTGAGGTGCAGTAATCAAAAGAGAAAAATTGAAGCGAAAAGTGTATGCCAAGCCAAATCGTTGGCTTTAGTTTCCGCGTATCTCTTACTGTGAGTATTTCTACTGTAGATCACAGGTGGAGAAATCTATATCTATAAAAATGGATTTCTGTCTGTCTGCCTGCCTGTCTGTCCGTATGTTCCTTATAGAATCGAAAACAACTGAACCGATCGGCATTAAAATTTGCGTGTAGGAGTTTTTGGGGCCAGGGAAGGTTCTTATGATGGTTAGAGACCCCTCCCCACACTAAGAGGGGGGGGGGCTCCCATACAAATCTTTACCTATAAAAATGGATTTCTGTCTGGAACCGATCGGAGTGAAAATTTGCATGTAGGGGTTTTTGGTGCCAGGGAAGGTTCTTATGATGGTTAGGGACCCCTCTCTCCACTAAGAGGGGGGCCTCCATACAAATGAAACACGAATTTCTGCATAACTCGAGAACTAATCAAGCAAGTGGAACAAAATTTGACATGTGGATGTTTTTGGAGACAACCATTTTTTCTATGGTGAATTGAGACCCCTTCCCTCTTTGGAAGGGGAATTATGACCCCTCTCCCCTTTAAGAGGGGGGGGGGGGCTTCCATACAGATGAAATACATATTTCCTCATAGCTCGAGAACTAATTAATCAAATGGAACCAAATTTGGCATGTGAAGGTTTTTGGAGGCAAGAATTTTTTCTATGGTGAATTAGGACCCCTCCCCACTTTAGGAGGGGGGCTCCTATACAAATGAAATACAAATTTCCTCATTACTCCAGAACTAATCAAGCAAATGGAATCAAATTTAGCATGTGGGTGTTTTTATAGGTAATTTTTTTCTATGGTGAATTGAGACCCCTCCCCTCTTTATAAGGGGAATTATATCCCCTCTCCCTTCAATAGTGGGTGGGGGGCTCCTATACAAATGAAATACAAATATCCTCTTAACTAGAGAACCAATCAAGCAAATGGAACCAAATTTGGAACGTGGGGGGTTTTGGAGGCAGGAATTTTTTTATGATGGTTTGAGACCCCTCACCCCTGTGGTAGTGGTAGGGGGATAAGAACTCTCATACAAATAAATCAGAAATTTTTTGCGTAACTCAAAAACTAATCGACTCGAGAAATTTTAGACTCTTTCATGAAACATTAGTCAATAACAAGATCACCAAAAACTATTAATAGTAACATTAGATAATTCAGCGCGTGACGACCACAGGCCGCGAGTGTTGCCGGTGACCTGCCGTCGGAAGCACCGGCCACTGCGGGGGGGAGGCAGCCCTCCGTAGAGATCATCTCTATCTAGATCATCTCTATCTAGATTCTAGAGATCTAGTTGGGTACTTTCTGCGAAAAGATTTTCCGTGAAATGGTACATCCCGCGTAAAGTTTTTCGCGAAATGGTATTCTGTGAAACTCTATATTCCGCGTTATGGTCAACCGAGAATTGGTGTTCCGCAAAATGGTATTCGGCGAAATGGTTTGTAATGATGGCGAATATTTAAATGCTATCCGATTTATTTTATCAGGCTAAGCAATGGGGGGAGTTATTTTCTACTTTACTGTGAGGAAAATTAGAATATTAAAACTATAAGGTATGCAGCCCTAATACTTAAGGTTTTTTTGTGTGTACTTTCATGATAAAATAGTCATTAGCTTGATCGCATCGTTTTTACGGTGTTGCCCGTTAGAGGGTTAAGTTCTGATTTTCATGCAAAAATAATTATCTGGAGGAGCGCCAGGTAAGAAAAAGTCCAATTTCTCTTTTCCTTTTTTCATGTCTAACGCTCTGCCCAAATGTTTTTTCAATTCAGATATATTACAAAATTAAAATAATGCATGAAATTTACTCATAGAAACATTTTTTAGGTCAATCATTTTGTTCTAGATGTCCTTTTCCTTCAAAAGTAAAAAAGGGAATATTCGCGCATTAATTATTTTCCGAATTTTTCAGAATTTTTGTTTTTGAAAGATGATAACTTTTGAATGCTTGGTCAGAATGTTATGATATTAGTATCAAAATGTCAAGAAATCTGTTCTGAACACATTTGGCGTATTGCCAAAAAACAAATTTTGTATAGGCCTCTGGAGCTCCAAAAGCGAAGGCCGTCTACAGACGGTCTTACCCGTTAGAGGGTTAAGATCCCGTTGATATTGAAATATCCATGTCATTGAGATGCTGACAATATCATGAATGTCTAATATCAAATTCCGAAAAATTATTGTATGATTATATAATTGAGTATCTAACTATCTAACTATATCATTGAAAATGATAATATTTGACTTTTTAATTTCAGGCATTCAATATCATCGGCGTCTTAATGATATTGATATTGACAGCACTACTCAATAAGTGATAGAACCTAGTGAATGAACTCGTCACTACCAAAATAATTTTGACGGATTGATCCGAAATAAATCTTCACTCGGGTACAGCACGTTGTTTTCTTCTTTGATTGGTGTGATATGATGTCGATTTTGACTAATAGTTGCATTCATTTTCATCGGAATTTTGATATTGATATTGAAAATTCACAGCCCTGCGTAGGACTATATCAAATCATTAGATCAAAGTCTAACGCAAACTGCATTTATGGCATATGTATGTTTATAAGAATCTGTGGGTTCCATTGTTTAAGTGAATGTTTAAAAGAGAAAAGCGAAATATTCAGATTCAATTCCTCATTGAATGCAAATGTGGCACAGACACGTAAGTTGGCGGCGTCGATTCACTGTCTTTTGCTCCGAGAAGGTTTTACTAGTTTACTTTCACAGCTTACCGCTTGTTACATAGCAGAAAATATGGCACTTACGCAAAAATTTCTGCTTTGTTTGTATGAAAATCCTCATCCTACTACCCCCAGGGGTGAGGGGTCTCAAGCCATCATAAAAGGAATTCATGCCTCCATAAATCCCCACATGCTAAATTTGGTTCCATTTGCTTGATTAGTTCTCGAGTTTTGAGGAAATTTGTGTTTCATTTGTATAGGAGCCACCCCTCTTACGCCCTCCATAAAATTGCTCTCCTACCCCCTCCATAAAATTGCTGGTTATTTTATCTATCCAACAACATATAAATTGTTCAGTTTTGTTCAGTAGTTTAGTAGTTACAGTCGTCTTTCGCTGGTTGGGCTACCACCTCGGCCCTACTAGTGAAAGTGATTCGTTAGTTGGGCCAACTGACAGAAAGGAAAGATTTCATAAGAAGTGCATGCATCGTTTTTTGTAGGTGTTACAATTTTGTAAAACATTGAATCGATATTGAGCTAATATCGGATTTTTGTTTGTTTAAAGCATAAAATGATAATGTTTGTTTTGAGAACAGGTGTGAAATGGACATAAATATACATATATATTATTGAGTTGAATATACCGTGGTCCCCCGTTGGTATGACCTTCTTTAATCTGAACATTTTTAATCTGTACCCCGGTGGTATGAATGCGTTCACATTAAAAACCGATCAAGCGTCATACACAATTGAAGATAGAATTAACAAAAGGGCGAATGTCGCAAGCGTATAAACAAACCGAGTGAGGGTTGCTTTTCCTATGCTGGTCCAGCAAAAAGTAACTCTCACCCGTTTTGTTTACATTTGCGACATTCGCTCTTTTGTTAATTCTATCTAGAATTGACCGGGTAAATTGAAAAAAAAGCAAAAAAACTTAATGCGTTTCCTCTTGCTCAAGAGCTTTGGCAATATCACACCAAAATTTGAAATTGGTTTTCAGCAATATGGTTTACTGAAAGGAAGCCAGTAATTAAAGCATTGCACGCAGATGTCAGTGCGTTTTTTCGTCCCAGGTTTGACAGTGTTGTGGAGTTTGTTTTGATTACTTATTCGCAAGACTCAGAAGCAAAAAACTGCAAATATGACAAAAATATATGTTGTGTAGAACTGGTCATTTTTCTGCTTCGGAAAAGTCGGGCATTTCCGGTTTCCGCAAACAAGTGGTACGAATTACATGTAATAAACCCACTACTATTTTACCTGACTCACTGCGAATATGCGTATTATTGAAATAAAACGTAACCATACGTTTTATTCGTTTATAAAGCATATGCAGTTCATATCGATAACAAATTGTAAGTTGTGCTTTTGTTATTGCATTGATTATATAAAAAGTTGCATAAATAACAATTCAGTTTCACAATACAATTATTGCGTACTACTAGCACAGAGAACAGATTACCAGGTAATTGACAAAAAGTGTGTAAAAACGAGGGGATGCGCTGTGCTATCCCTCGCTATGTATTTGACAGAGGATAACATCGCGCTTCCAAAACTGTCAACGCTTCCAAAAGTGTCAAATTTCAATGGCAGTAACATAGCGAGAAAAAAAAGAAAAAAGCAAAACATCGATTTTCATTGTTCGATGTTGTACTTGCTGCTCTCGTTAATGGCGCATTCCCTTGTGTAAAAAGCTTTCATGTAATCTACGAGTAATCCTTCAATAGAGCACCCCTCGAGTAGTAAGTGGCAAACTAAATCTTGATGTCGCTGCCGTCGCTGCTATGTAACTCCAGCACAAAGAAATATTGATGAAGGTACATGAATATTTTTTGATGCGTTTGGCAAACTATTTCTGGAGGGCGCTACCGACAGATTTTACACACAAAAAATCGATTACTTCCTTCGGGCCTGTTAATCTGTTCTCTGTGCTACTAGCACATGAAATATAACGTTTAAGTACGTTATTTTTAGTGATCAAAATTAACGATATTTTCGATACAAGGACGATATTTTTCGAAACCTTTCGAACCAACACGATCCCGCGAACACAACGCATATTCGCAGTGAGTCAGGTAACACAGTAGCAATAAAATTAGGTTACAAAGGGAATCAAAACAAAACACACAAAAACGTCAAACCAGAGTTGAGGTTAGGCACCGTGCAAAGGTTTATAAATTCCTTGCTAAATTTCAGCAATTTGGTTTCTGTTTACTGAAAGGTATATCGAACTGTCACCGAATGCTGAACGTTCAGTAATTGCTATAGCCGAGCTGTCAAAATTACCGCCATATTAAATTCTCTTGCATTAAGCTCGGATGCACGATTCAGTTTTACGAGCTACACATTGTTTAAAATTAAAAATTGGCATAAAAAACCTATAGAAACCCTTTTGACGAAAGAAGACAAGAGGTTCAATGTGGAGGAGATGTTAGGTAAGTTCAATTTTAATTGTAAAATATTGGTTTCATAAATTGCACATTTTTATATTTTGCAGAGGTCCGAAAAATGGCTTAATAGACGTTTTCCTGCCATCAATTGGTAGAATACAGATTTGTTGATGATCTGTTATGTGTGTTACGCCAATAAATACAAAATATTTTACAAAAAAAACAAGCTTTGGTTTATAAACGAAGACAACCTCAAAAAACTGATAATTTTGCTGAATTCAGTCAGCAAACTGCTGTCAAAATTAAATTACTGGATAATCAGCAAACGAATGACTTGAGCTGAATATTCAGCAAAGTTTTGACGTTTCAAGTTGCTGATCATTTCAGCAAAAAAGATTTTACTGAATTTTTTTTTTTTTTTTTTTTTAAATAACCCACCACTACCCCCACACCAAAAAGCTCTAAGTACGAGCCCCCTGGTAATGGACTCATCTAAAATAATGAACAACGAAAATAAACAAAGAACGAAAAAGATATATTACAATATAAAATAGAACGTGTAATTAATTGGTGTGTTTGAAAGTGATGAACTACGAAAAGGGGATTCCCAGTGGAACTTTGTTCCTTTGAAGGGATCCCAACAACCTTAATAAACATAAATAGTGGATTTTACAATGCAGGTTAAAAATAAGAAATATTTTTATCTAAACATTAATAGAGTGTATTTACTAACATTGAGCTGTGGTTGATTCGAAATTAAATTAAGAATATATTGACTTTAGACCTGTAATACTGTTTCAAGCTTTTCTTAAATAGCAGTCTATTGTTGATTAGCTTAAAGTGCTCTGGAATTTTATTATATGCAGAAGGGCCGTAAACAGATATTCGCGTTTGACCAAGGGTACTGAGTGCTCGGGACCTTGCCAAGTTATTAGCGTACCTTGTGTTATGGCCATGAGCTCTAACCGGCAAAATAATATTATGATGCATGTTTGAATTTTTTGTAACATCATAGATGAATAGACAGGTTTGCAGTTCGCAAAGCCCTAGTATTGGTAAGGCGTTGTGCGTGAAGTTTTTGTATAAATCAACCGTTGAGTATAACAACGGTAGTGCATAGATTGTTTTGAGGCATCTGTTCTGCAAAACTTGCAGTTTTTTAAGCTTGGATTTGCAGGTTTGACCCCAAACGACGACTAGATACTGCAGGTGAGAATGTATGCATCCATAATAAAATTTAAGTAGTGCATACCGTGGAACAAATGATCTGACGCGATACAATAACCCACAAAGAGATGATATTTTTTTGCAAATTTGGTCTATATGACTCCCCCAAGAAAGCGTAGGGTCTAAAACCAATCCGAGATATTTAAAAGTTTGTACCTGTTCAATTGTTATCTGTCCAACACATGGATTTATATGTTCAGATATTTTTTTCCTCGGCGACCGGAACAGCATGTACTTAGTTTTTCCTAAATTCAAGGATAAAAGATTGGAGTCGAAAAACTGCCTAAGGATACCTAAGTCATCATTTATATCAGAGATAATGGTGGAAGCATCCCTATTTGGGTAAAATATTGCTGTGTCATCAGCGAATAGTCGTGGTACTCCTTTAAGAGGGAGGTTTCCGAGGTCGTTTATGTAGATCAGAAATAAAAGTGGCCCGATATTGCTACCTTGTGGCACGCCGATATTAAAAGTTTGCAAGGAACTTCGTGAGTCCTCGATAGCTACATATTGCTGTCTATTCTTCAGATAGCTTCGAATAATATCATTTGCTAGACCTCGAATCCCATAGTATTCTAACTTTTGAAGCATAATGTTGTGATCCAAAGTATCGAACGCTTTTTTTAGATCGATAAACAGCCCACCAACAATACTTTTGTTATCAATGTTACTTAACAAAAATTCAACTAGTTCCACTATAGCTGTCGAAGTACTGCAACCCTTTCTAAATCCATATTGAAATTTATATAAGATATTAAACTGGTTAAAAAAATTTACTAATCTATTGACCAATAACTTTTCAAAGATTTTACTAAAAACGGAAAGGGTCGAGATAGGTCGAAAATTACCCGGATCTGAGGCATCGCCTGACTTAAACACAGGTGTAACCCTCGCAATTTTAAGACAATCAGGATATGTACCTTGCTCTATTATTTTATTAAAGAGAAAAGCGAGAATATATGAAAATTTGGTGGTGTTGCTTTTTAATAAACTTGCTGGAAAGTTATCTGGACCGCAACTTTTTTTTACGTTTAATTCGCTTATGATCTCGGTTACCTCAATCACATTTGCAGGTCGCAGGAAGACAGATTGATCTATTCGAGTAACATTGCGCATTGGATTAGTACTATTTTTTGGAATTTTGCTGGCGAGATTGGTTCCAATTTGTGAAAAGAAATTATTGAAGGTTTCGCAAACCTCTAAATTATTAGAAGTTTTTACTCCATTATTTTTTAGCTCGAAACTTGTCGCAGGTTTAGATCGCCCCATAATTTCATTTAAATTCTTCCACAACTTTGCATGACAAGTGGTCTCAAGTATGTTTTTATAATACTCATTTTTACATTTACTTTTCGCATCATCGGCTCTTTTGGAAACATGTTTTAACAAATTTTTCAAATGATCATTGAGAGGATCATTTTTCACTTTTTTAAGGTATTTACGTTTAAGTTTTATCCACTGCCATACATAATAGTTGATCCATGGACAATGCTTGGGTTTGATATTAACATTTTCGCTCCTAGTGTTTGTACATTGCTCTAGTAGACTACGATAAGCATCTGTAATAAGTGAAATTGTATTGTTTACATCATCACTACATTGAAAATTATTTAAAAAATTTGTAAATAGAGCATTTAGCCTTGTTCTATCTACTAACTTCCTTGTTAATACTCTACATTCTTTCAGTCTATCTACTTTCAGAGTAGAGACTACTATTAGATGATCACTGACATCAGTATAGACGGTGTCATTTCGAATGTTTCCCAGGTCGTCATTACTGCACACAAAATGATCAAGAATATTATTACTAGACGGACGTGTCACAAAGGTATTTGAACAAGCATAGTTATAAGACTCTAGGAGACTTTTATAGCGTACAACAATATTGTTATTTGACAGATTTACGGGAATGTTCATGTCGCCCATAAGAAAGCGAGTATTTTTGTTTTGACCTGCCAATATGTTTTCAAGTTCAGAGCTAAAACGATTGAAATCGAAAGATGGAGGTCTATAGAGACCAACAACTTCGTAAGAAATTCCATTTCTTTTAATTTCAACGTGTATTAGATGAAATCCATCAATTGTTTCATTTTTTATTACATTGAAGCTCAAACCGATTTTAATATACATAGCGACACCACCTGATGATGTTTCACGGCAAGAAAATATCGAATTATAGCCTGGTATTTTGTATAAAGCGCAGTTGTTTGACTTCAGCCACGTTTCTCCGACAATGAACACATCAATTGGGACGTGTACGCTATCTAAAAATAAGGGAATGTTATCGAATTTCTGAAATTCATTCATTCCTCGTATATTCCATTGTGCAATTCGGAAATGAGAATCATTGTTTATGCAATAATTCAATTTGAAATCATCAATACACTCGTGATAAACATTTATTAGACCAGCCATTTTGACTTAAAATTCATAGAACAACAAAAATACATAGTTTTAATTTCAATTTAATTATTTTTGTTACACTTTCTTTTGGGAGAAGGAGTTTCTTTGTGCGGTGATTTATTACTGTAACGGTTTACTAACTCATGTAAATCTTCTCTTGTTTTTATCATTTCTGGCTTTGAGTGTTCGGTTTTTTTAACTAAAATATTACCACCTCTACTTGACCAAACGTACTTAATTTTTAGTTTTTCTTGGTATTCTCGTATTTCATTTAACAGCTCTAACGATAACGGAGTCATTTCATCTTTTATTATAACAGTGGTCGGCTGACCATTTACAAGAAAACTTTCATTCACTGAAGAGGAGAGAAGTTTCCCAATCTCCTTCTTCTTAGCAAAAACAAGTTCTTTTATATTATCGTCTTTAAAAGTGACACGAATCGGAACCAAAGAATTTTTAGGCTTATTTTTCCCACCGAACCTCTCAGCCGACACAATTACGTCGGGGCCAACATTCAACCCATAGCAACCAATAACCTTATGAGCGATTTCTAAGGTATTTTCTTCCGAACGGTATGGAACTCCGAAAACAATTGCATTTTTGAAATTAGCCTGCCGAGCGCTTCTGTCTGCATTATACTCTAGTGTATGCACAATTTTGGACATAGCATGTTGCGTGTTTTTTAGCTTGTCAATTTCCGTTTTCAAATTTTCATTTTCCCGCTTTAATTCTTGAAAATCCGTCACTATGGCATCAAATTTATCGGAAAGGAATTGCTGTGACTTTTCTATAGCTGCAGTAACCTGTTGTACTTCGCACCTAACTACATTCATTTCTTGAGAGACAGCCGCAGATACTGCTCCCTTAAGCTCAGAAGCCAAAGTTTCAACAATCGATGATTTTTGATTTTGCATTTCCGTAATACGTTGGTAAATGCTGGAACAGCTATGCGAGCAAAAATACATCCGACCCTTTATGCGGCGGGCTGCTTGGCCTACGAGATTTCGGCATTTGTAGTGCGCCTCGCCAAAACAGTAATTGCAAGTTATTAATTTGCTGGCATCTCTCTCTACAGCCTTGCACTCAACACAAATGCTATCTTCGCCTTCCATTGAGAAAAGTTTGAAACAGTAGCAGCAAATCTAAGATTAAACTAAAGGCAATCGGCTGCAAAATGAAAAAACAATATTACACACACCAATTCGACAATCAAAGTATGATTGGGTAAAAAATCAGAAGTCTATAAGTGTTGGCTAAATCATTCAATTAATTTATTTTATCAACGTATTGCTGTTATCATGTTACATATGAGATTTGATATTAAGATCAGAGAGTCATCGAACACAGGCAATCAAAGTTATCAACGTATCGCTGTTAACATGCTACACATGTGATTACTGTACGACAGCTGATTAACAAAAAAGGAAATATATATCAGATAAGTTTAAGTTGCATGTACATTCAAACCCCGAAAGTTAATTATCATTAGCAAAGCCTACAAAGCATACATATTAGTCTAGCATTACCCAAGCTCACTCCAGTCAGAATCAACAGAATCACTCAGCGGGCTACCGTTCAAACTACTGCAGCACCACACTACACCACGCGCGAACAAACGGCTATGTTGTGTAGGACGCCGCTTCGTTTGAAATTCACCTAATCTGCCGTAGGACAGAGCCACCAAGTACGCTACTAATCAAACTACCACAGCACAACACTACACCACGCATGAATCAACAGCTATATTGTGTAGGGCGCCGTTCATTCGATTTTTGCTGAATCTATTAACCTTACCAGTACATTCAGTACATTCGTATAAACCAGCAGAAAACACTCAGTGAGCTACTGCTTAAGCTTTAAAACTGAAAATTCAGCTTGTCAAAAATCAGCAAAATTTGGCTGATAATCGGCGAAAAATATTTATTGTGTGGTACAACCACAGAGAACAGACTACCAGGTAATTAACAAAAAGTGTGTAAAAGGTTTTTATGTAATCAACAAGTAATCCTTCAATAGAGCACCCCTCGAGCAGTAAGTGGCAAACTAAATCTTGATGTCGCTGCCATCGCTGCTATATAACTCCAGCACAAAGAAATATTGATAAAGGTACATGCATATTTTTTTATGCGTTTGGCAAACTATTTCTAGAGGGCGCTACCAACAGATTTAAACACAAAAAATCGATTACTTCCTTCGAGCCTGTTAATCTGTTCTCTGTGGTACAACGTCACGTACAACGGTGGTTTCTGTACCTATACCTCTTTCACCGTTGTACGAAGCTACAACTACTCGATTTTTACTGCGCGCAGCGCCAATGACTGGTAGTTGTGATAACAAAATTTAAGCAGAATTTTAAATCATTTATTATTTTGCAAGATTTTCGAAAAGATTTTACGCTAAACACTCGGCAACTTGAAATTTGTGTTTACATTTCGTGAATAGGAACAAAAACCAACGCTTAGACCATGCAATTAGAATTATCGGTGATGAGTACAACTACGTACAACGTACAGCAGTATGTCTGTCACCCTTCGGTTGTACATGTACAACGCTGGTACAATTGGGTATTTTAGCGGTATTTAAATTCTCACATATTATGATAATATATGATGTCACCGTAAAGTCACATGAAGACTTTTTCAAATTTGACGAGTAAAAGTAATAAAAAAAGCATTTTTTCATTTAAAAATTTTTTTAGGATAAGACGATAGCTTATAAGTAAACCATTTTTCTTCTCAGGTCGCCTTAGACAACACAGTGGATAGATAAACTATGGTCATCAGCCGATACAGGTTTCATATGGGAGCTGTCAAAATGAAAAGCTCTATCAGAAAGATAGAAGAGAGGAAGAGAACTTCTGACATCATTTCAATCAATCGGTTTGGTTGATATCTGTCAAACAGCAAATCATTCTATTTTTGATTTTTATTAATTTTTTCATCAAATATTCACTTAATTGAAATAAAAAAAGAACTGTTAGATTCAGAAAACGACGAGCTATCAAATGAGGCAAAAAAGCAACTTTTTTGGGAAAATTAAAATACCCAATTGTATGTCTGTCTAGGGTACTAGACAGACATATAATTCTAGATAGAATTAACAAAAGGGTGAATGTCGCAAATGTAACGCAACCACGTACAACGTAAAACCAACCCGGTAACAATAACAATGTGACAGCTCCCATATAAATCAAACGTACTTAAAACTGCTGGTTCATGGTTCACGACAGATATTTGAAAGCGGTGTAAAAATCAAAGAAAGAGCTTATTATCATTTTTTTTGGCAAAAAATCTCTTGTTCATATAAGAACTGAATTGGTTTATTATTTCAATAGAGCATTTTACGAACTGACAACATTACGTCAAGTACCAAAACGTTTCCGTGGTAATGACAATAGCAGCATAACTGGTTCTTCTGTCATAATAAAATGCCCAACAAACATTTTTGTTGATTAGTAGCTTATTCAACCGTTGTATAGCTAATTACCGGGTTATTAGTGCTTGATAAGCTGTTATATGACAAAAATGTTTGTTGGGTGGTCTATTTGGTTCTGTCATGTAACAGAGTGTTTTTTTATACAACTGAAACAATCTCTATAGCTTGGATCTATTCTTGAATTTTGTTGGACTTGTTCATTTTGAATTGCGCAGCGGATAACTTTCAATGAAACACGCAATATTTAAATACTTTAGACCAGACAACTCGTACACAAGAGTAACAATCTTGTAATAAATACCGCTTTTTATCTTGTAAAAAATTAATCAAGCAACTCACTAAGAACTCAAACAGTTTTGCCGAAAACATGAAATAATGCCGAATTAGTCAATACGCACTTTTCGAATCGTTGTTCAGACAGCTTTTTGCGTTCACATTTAACGTAACAAAAGTGAACATTTCCTTTGGAAATCGAAGGTATGTCAATTTTGACCGACACGTAAAAACGATCGTCGCGACATTTTTGACACTGGCGGGTGTTATGGGAAACTGTTAATAACTGTCACTTTGTTACGGGGTAGCGTACAGCATTATGTCTGTCACCCTTCCGTTGTGCATGTACAGCGCTGTACACGTACAACGCTGGTACAATTGTATGTTTGTTTGGGGTATAAGATAGGAATAGCACCCCGCCTGAAAATCAACCCTCACTCGGTTTGTTTACGCTTGCGACATTCGCCCTTTTGTTAATTCTATCTTCAATTATCCGAGTTTTCGAGTATTCGAGTCATTCGAGTAGTTACTGACGATTTTTCGTAAAACCAAAAAATCTGACATCCCTTATTACAAAGTTATTTAAAATTTAAACCAAGGGGTTTCCAACAGCAGTGATTACTACGCACCTTAGAAAAAAGTTACTTTTGATTACTTTACTGATTACCACTAATCAATCTCTTGTGATTACTAAAAATTAGTCATGATTACCAATGATTACTTAAGATTATCATTGATTACCATTTGATTACTGATTACCTAATTAATTCGTAAATGATTACAAAAGTAATCTCTGGTTACTACGCACTGATACGCCTTGCTGGAAACCCCTTGATTAAAACGTTTAAAACTTCAAACTTGTCAGCAGGGATACCAGACTTGCAGGCCTGCAAATTCCAGATTTTTGGAACGGTCTTGCAGATCATTATAAATTTGCAGATATTTGCAGTCTTTATGACTTTTATTGTTTTGGTGCAGATTTTTATTCGAAGCTCTTTAAACTTTCACAGACTTCCTAAAAAAGTGTGCAGATTTTCGCAGATTCTTTTCAAACCAAAAATTCGAGTAGCCGGAAAACTGCTTAATTTTTTCGGTTTTCGAGCAGTTCGACATTTTTTTAGAAAATATGGCATCTCTGCTTGTCAGTTGTCTCTCTGTCTCTCGCAAGTCGCAACCTCGCAACGCAACAAACTAGTAATTGCAAACATTGTGATTGTAGCGTAGTGATTTGTTGTTTGTTTACTGCTGCGTTATCACGTATTTTATTTTTTTGCAGTTCCACTTCATTTTATGTTATCTACCGTTTTGTGTTTACAGATATATTTCTAGAGCAACTATGAGACGCATCACATATGAGAGAGTATTCGTTACTGTCGGAACCACACAATTCGAAGAACTGATTGATAAAATCACGGAACAAGCAATAGTTGATGAATTGCGACGATTAGGTTGCCGTAAATTGCATCTTCAGATAGGGCGTGGCAAAGATCCGATCATCTCCAAAGCCATATTCGGCAACGACATTGAAGTAAAGCTTTTTGACCTAAAAACTAGCATTATAGAAGATATTCAGCAGGCTGATCTTGTAATAAGCCATGCAGGTGCCGGTAGCTGCATTGAAGTTTTGGGAGCAGGAAAGCCACTCATTGTAGTAGTTAACGAACGGTTAATGGACAACCATCAAACCGAGCTTGCAGAACAGTTGTCGCAGGACGGCTATCTGTTATATTGCACACCGTCCACTCTATGTAATACTTTGACCGAAGCAAACTTTGATCAACTGAAGAAGTTTCCTCCTGGTTCAACTGCAGACTTCACTAAATATTTGGATAAATTTATGGGTTATTAAGATTTGTAACTTTTGTTTAAGGGATAAATGTTTGTATAAATATATCAAAAATAAAGCTATCATTTATTTCAAATAGAGAAAAACACTGTCAGTCGTTCTAATGCTTACCGCACTTACCGTTACTGTCTATTGTTTTAAGTCACATTTACATTGGCGTTAGCGTTAGTGTATGTGTACTCATGTATGATACTCAAGTCAAGATATAGGGCTTTTGCTACACACACATGCAAGACATCTGTTGGGCACACATTGCATATTTTCCTATTTGATGCAGCAAAAACTTGCTGGATAAAATTATCATTTTTTCTAAAATTATTCATCATTTTAAAGCAAGTAATAGTCAAAGTAACCGACAAATGCCCCCTGAAATATATTGTCTTTTGGTAACTAGGGTTTCGGTGAATTCAGAATTGAAGCAGTATACGGCATAGGCCAAGTTGAAAGTAACGGAATATAAAATTGGTTTTAGCATAATAAATTGCTTTCTTTGCCGAAAGCAACTGCTGGCTATTGGTATTTGTTTAGTTTTATCCCGCTAACATAGGTCATAGTTACATTTTCGATCATTACTACCGCGTCTTATCTGATTTGTTGAAAATATTTTTTTTTATTTAATAAACAGATATATTACCTTGCCATATGTATGAAGCAATTTGTAATTTCTGTTTTAAATGAAGAAAATAAATCATTTAAAAAATTTTGCTCTTACCAGCCCGCGTGTTTTATATGGAGCTGTCACTTTTGCCTGCCCAACAGATCTCCAATACATATGTACTCTGCAAACACCCTATAGGTATCTCGTCTACCAAGTGAAAAGAGCCTGAAAGTTATGCATTTTCTATATTGGCATGAACCAGTTTTGTATAAAACAAAACTCCGGTAACTTTTCAAAATGACCTAAGTGACATTGAGAGATTCTCTTTGGCGTCCCTCTCTTCCGACTATTACAGCGACATAAGTGCATTTCAACGAAAATTTTCTTAACATTTAGCTAAATAGTGACGCTAACAACCGATTCATGCAAAGCTGATGTTTTGAAGTGCATTTATAGCGCCACAGCAAGCGAAAGAGAAGAGGCACAAAGAGAATCTCATTGTTACTTAGTTCCTTTTGAAAAGTTTCGCAAGAAAACACTTTATAAACCAAATGGGTGATTCTGTTCGACAGGAAATGCTTGCTCATGTTGTGGGATTTTTTGGTAACGATGTAGTAAAGGAACCAGTATGCTAAGTTTCATAAAGAACTGTTCAGACGATCCAAAGTTAGGGCGGTAGATATAAACATACGACCTTTACAAAACTTTCGTTAAATATTTTTCAACATACCTATTTCTATATATTAACATATTTTGTTGCAATTTCGCGTAACAACTCAGGTCGAAGATTAAAATATAATAAATGAGAGAAAAAACTAAAGCCAGCGGTACACTGACTATGATATGTCTACATCCAATACATTCAATACCGTGTCGAAAGCAAACACGGATGAGTAAAAAACGTATGGTTTGCTGCGTATCACTCCAAAATCTGGTTCGAGTATCGGTTTCATTCGCATCAATGTCGGGTCCGGTGGTACCAAACATCCAACCGGCTTCTTCACATTTTTACGCATATTCTCTTTGCGTTGAACAAGTTTTTTCGTTTCTCGTAGCATGTAGATCGCTTCACGCGAAATCATGTAGCGTCGAATAGCCTAGCAATAGAGAAATATGTAGGTATCATACTAATAAATACTCAAAAGCGTTTTGCAAAAATTTACATTTTTCTTGTGTTTATCGTGTGATAGAATCCAGAGTAGAGTACAAAGGGTATTGAAGATACCGCATTCTTTATCGCACCAACGAAGCAACATCTGTGATACAGTAACTAGACCGTTTTCCTGTGGAGAAACATGGTTAATAATTAGGATAGCAATTACTGTGCCTAGTTCTGGACAGCTGCACAAATATTGACAAAGAAAAATGTGTAGCTGCCCAGAAACCAACACTGTCTTGAATATGGCACGGTATATCATCATTCTAGTACCTGAAAGGCTTGTTCCTTAGTTCCGTCATATCGCGCCATGTTCAAAATTATACGAGCGCATATTTCTATCAGCTGCTTATCAAGTTCAGAACGAATAGCTTGTGCCATTGTCATGTAACAAAAGCTTGCCAAAAAAATTGCGTCCTTCACTAACAAATGCGGCACAAGCCGCGATATATGCTCAATTCTTAGTAGAACCTTAATCGCTTCATGTACCGCGAATCGCGTTTTCATGAATTTCATGCAAGATTTTAAAATATTGCTAACTCGATTTGAGGGATCCCGCATTGCGTTTTTTCTACTAGCAATCATTCGGTTAGCAATATCGCGAATTGTAACTGTCTGGTGTTTCTTCCTGTGCTGGTAGCCCCGCCAATATGATTGAATTGTTTTGGCACTTTGCTCTCGAATCCGACGTTCTAAATACTCTGGAGTAAGTTTCGCTAAAAATGCCTGCCGCGCTAAGTAACCACGAGCTCTAGCCTGTAGCCGAACGGTTGTTTCTTTTAGTTGTTGATACCGTGTTTGCTCGATGCGCATCTGTTGTGTGGCGCGAAATTTACGCTGAATGATGATAATGGCACTTCGAAAAATTCTATAATTGACCTGATCCACCAATCGCAGTCTATAGGCTAAATAATATTGCTTAATTACATAAGCTGCCTTAATGGTAGTTTGGTACTTTACACGTTGTTTTCTCATAGTTAGTGTCGCTCTCCACTTCCGTTGAATTATTAGCGTGGCACATCGTAGAGCTGCATATTGAGATTTCTCTTTAACCATGATACTCCTAGCACGGTATCTGCGTTGGAGAGCAAGACAGGCTTGTTTGAGACATAAGAATTGTTGGCGGGAATGCTTCATTTTGAGATATCCACGAAACCATCGTTGAATTACAATTGCTGAAGATCTCTGGTTAAGATACTGTTTTCTCTGTAAATGCATGCTTTTCGAAGCCCGGAATTGTTGCTGAATACATTGTGTCGCTTGTTTCAATTGGATGTACATAATCCTTTGTTTTTTCATTTTCAAATAGCTACGAAAATACTGTTGTATTACGATTGCTTTACTTTTCAGACTTAAATATTGGCTACGTGCGCATTTCATCTCACGCGTAGCTATATACTTTCTCTGAATATGAATTATTGCAACTCTAGTCCTCTCATACTCAGTTCGAACAAATTTCATTGATTTCAACGCCCGGTACTGCCTTTGTACAACCAGAACAGCATTTCTCAGTGTTTGATATTTGTCGCGTTGCGCTCTCATAGCCAACTTTGCACGCCAGCGCCGTTGTACAAAAACAGCAGTGTTTCTCAGCTTGATGAATTCAGCTCTCTGCTTACGACTCACTAGAGATGCCTTATAACAGCGTTGACATAACATAATTGCTGCCAATGTGTCCTGGAAAGTTTGTCTTTGCCTCAGCATTACCTTTGTGGCTCGATATTTCTGTTGTATCAAAACAACAGCTGTTCTTATACGTAAATAATTAGAACGAGCTGTTTTAAACAATTTATATGAACGAAAACGTTGCTGAATAGTAATGGCAGCTGTACGTTTGGTCAAATATTGACTTCTGTTCATTCGCATCAGACGAACACTTCTCCAATATCGTTGTATCACAATTGCAGCTTGTCGTTTTGCATGATAAATGCTCTGTACATGCCGAGCGACTATAGCGGCACGAAATTTTCTCTGAATACATATAGCAGCATTTCTGATTTTTAAAAATTCTAACCGTTTTACCTTTGCTGTAACATTTGCTCTAAACTGTCTTTGTAAAACTATGGTGTAATACTGTATTGCCAGAAATTCCATCCTCTGTTTTCTCATTACCAAAGTGGCCCTCAATCGACGTTGAATTATGATGCAAGCTAATCTACTTCGTTGATAATGAGTATGAGCATTAATCATTGCAATTTTAGCTCTAAACTGTTGCTGAATTTTGAGCGCTGCGTTTTTCAAATTCTCGAACTCATGTCTTTTTGTTTTCATTAATTCATTTGCTCGAACCCTTCGCTGAATTACTAATGCAGCCGATTTCAACTTTTGAAACATTTGCCGACAGTGTCTCATAGCAATAAGGGCCCGATAGCGTCGCTGAATTACTATTGCAGAATATTTCATTTGCAAGTACCGAGAACGCTCTTTTCTCATTGCTAGTTTAGCTTTAAATTTACTCTGTATTAACAGTATAGTTGATATTTTTCGCGTAAATTCTGCTTTGGTTTGCATCATCAAAAAGTATCCTCGTAACCTTTGCTGTATTATGATGGTGCATTTTTTTAATTTTACAAATTCCATTCGTTCCTTTCTGGCCAGCAGGCACTCCTTCCATCGTCGTTGAATCGTGACCGCAGCTTTACGAAGATTAAGGAATTCTTGTCGAGATCTATGCATTCGTACCAAAGATTGAATTTTTGTAGCAGAAAAATGGCGTACTGCTTTATGCCTGTTGTATGTCACAATTCCCAGTACAATCGACTGCAGTTTACGATGAATAACATAGGATTTCAATGTCCTTTGGATAATGAGAGCTTTTTCGTACCTAATACGAGCCTCGACCTGCAGTAAGTGAATAACTCTAGAAGCTGCCAGTAAGCGCTTCGCCAGCATATGACGACGAAAGCTCGTTTGTAACACTATAGCACTTTTTCGCTGCAACAGAAATTGTTCCCGTACAGTTTTGGTTGTCTGAACTAATCGCCACCAGCGTTGTATGCGCAAAATGGATGCATACTGAAGGGCAGCCTTTTTCTGTGTCAGATATCTGAAAGGAGTATATAAACAATTATAACATTTTTTAAATGATAGATCTGCTTCAAGTGGCTCATCATTTTTAGAAATATAATGCTCGAGCCACAAGTACTAAGATATTGCATGAAATGAATCAAGACAAAATATTTTTGAGAGGCATTAGAACGATAATTTTAATGAAGAGTAATATCATTTAATATTTCGATTCTGCACCAACAGAGGCCCATCGAAATTTGAGTTAGATCGATGAATATTTAAGCACCAAAATATCATGACATAAAATGTTAAAATGTAGAGAGAAAAGGGCATATTATACTTGTACTATCCCATTGTACCTAAAAATAAGCAGGTTGTAAGAATTTGAAGGAAGTATCCTGATTTTTCTGATTTTATTACGTTTTAACTTTTAATAACACTTTTAAAATGTTTTTATGTACTGAACTAGCGATTTAATGCTTCAATGTCTCAGAAATTTAATCTGCATTTGATTAGAATATTAAGGCAAAAGATTTTGGAACTAATTCTGACCACATTTGAAAGACCATACCGTGAGGCCCACTGATTATAGGGGACTAGCTGACCCGACAAACTTCGTATTGCCACAAATTAACCTGTGTTGTACATAAATCATGAATCTCGGATGATCTTTGTCACTTCTCGAGTTTTGCAAGCCCCCCAGTGGGCGGCGCTTCCGACGGCGGGTCACCGGCAACACTCGCGACCGGCTCGTCCTGAATGATCTAGTGTTACTATAAATAGTTTTTGTGGTCTTGTTATTGATTAATGTTTTATGGAAGAGTCTCGAATTTTTCGAGTTGGATTAGTTTTTGAGTTTCGCAAAAATTTCTGTTTTATTTGTATGAGAGTCCATATCCCCCTACCACAGGGGTGAGAAGTCTCTAACTATCATAAAATAAATTCAAGACTCAAGAATCTCCTACATGCTAAATTTGGTTCCATTTGCTTGATTAGTACTCAAATTATAAGGAAATTTGTATTTCATTTGTATGGGAGCCCACCCTCTTAAAAGGGAAAGGGGTCGTAATACACCACAGAAAAAAAATTCTGCCATCTAAAACTCTCACATGCCAAATTTGGTTCCATTTGCTTGATTAGTTCTAAAGTTATGAGCAAATTTGTATTTCGTTTGAATGGGAGCCTCCCCCCCCTCCTAAAAAGGTAAGAAGTCCTAATTCATCATGGGAAAAATGGTTGCCTCCAAAAACACCCACATGCCAAATATGGTTCCATTTGCTTGATTAGTTCTCGAATTATGAGGAAATTTGTATTTCATTTGTGTAGAAGCCCCCCCTCTTGAAGTGTGGAAGGATCCTAATTCACCGTAGAAAATATTTTTGCCTCCAAAAACCTCCACATGCCGAATTTGGTTCTATTTGCTTGATTAGTTCTCGAGTTATGGGGAAATTTGTATTTCATTTGTATTGGAGCCCCCCCTCCTAATGTGGGAAGAGGTCCTAATTCATCACAGAAAAAATTCTTGCCTCCAAAAACACCTACACGCCAAATTTGGTTCCATTTGCTGGATTAGTTCTCGAGTTATGAGGAAATTTGTATTTCGTTTGTATAGGACCCCCCCTCCTAAAGTGGAGAGGGGTCCCAATTCATCATTGAAAAAAAAAAATTGTCTCCAAAAACACACACATGCCAAATTTGGTTCAATTCGCTTGATTAGTTCTCGAGTTATGAGGAAATTTGTATTTCATTTGTACAGGAGCCCCTCCTCTTAAAGTGGGGAGGGGTCCTAATTCACCATAGAAAATTTTCTTGCTCTCGAAAACCTTCACATGCCAAATTTGGTTGCATTTGCTTGATTAGTTCTCGAGTTATGAGGAAATTTGTATGGAAGTCCTCCCTCTTAAAGGGGAGAGGAGTTATAATTCCTCTTATAAAGAGGGGAGGGGTCTCAATTCACCATAGAATAAATTCTTGTCACCAAAAAAAACACCCACATGCCAAATGTTGTTCTATTTGCTTGATTAGTTCTCGAGTTAGGAGGAAATTTGTATTTCATTTGTACAGGAGCCCCCCCTCTTAGAGTGGGGAGGGGTCCTAATTCACCGTAGAAAATTTTCTTGCCCTCGAAAACCTTCACATGCCAAAGTTGGTTCCATTTGCTTGATTAGTTCTCGAGTTATGCAGAAATTTGTGTTTCATTTGTATGGGAGCCCCCCCTCTTAGTGGGGGGAGGGGTCTCTAACCATCACTAAAACCTTTCCTGGCCCCAAAAACCTATACATGCAAATTTTCACGCCGATTGGTTCAGTAGTTTTTGATTCTATAAGGAACACAGGACAGACAGACAGAAATCCTTCGTTATAGGTATAGATTGTCCCCTGTTGTGAAACGGCTCCGGTTGTGAAACACTCATCGTTTTTGACGTGTTTATTAAACTAGCACTACCAAATTACTAACAATGGTTCATGTCATTGTACTCTACCTTTTGAGCAACCAACAATAAAAATACAGCTTGTACAATATTTTGTAGGAAATGTGTTCGAAAAACATGCCCGAAAAAGTTTTTTAGAATATTTTGGGATTGATTTTTTTGTCTATCAAATAAAATCGAAAAAGACAGTAAAATGCATATAACCTTAGTTTTGGACCTCTATTTCATTACACAGACAAATTATAAGTGAAATAATTTAATCAAAAAATATTACATACATTTTTACAAACTCGTCGTTCGCCCCGGTTGTGAAACAGTGAAGTTCTCCGGTTATGAAAAATTCAGAAAAACGATTATTCAATACTTTAATGATCACAAATATTTTTAACATACTTTTCAGGTACATGAGAGCCAAATCCGCATATTTGAGATCTCTAATTTCCAGTTTTTACATACATTGATTACAATTTAGATTTAGATGATTAAATTAAGAAACTGATTAATTACTTTGCATTTAAGGTGTTTTCCGTTAATAAATGAATGTATTAGTTTATTTTCATTTCATATTTCTTTATTTTCTTCTTTATTTTTATTTTCTTTTATGGAATTTTCGAAGTGTTTCACTACCGGGGACAATTTTTTTTAGTGAAAAAATTCTATGTCTCCCAATTTCGCTATAACTTTGTTATTTCAAGCAAAAAATATATGCTGTCTTTAGCAAAAACATACGTATGTCTTCAATCTTTCAAATGCTTTAAAAAATCATAGGGGTTGTTTACAAGACACGACCGCATATATAGGTGACGCAGGACTACGTAAGTCTCTTTGTAGTGATAGTAGCATGTATTCATGCTTGTAATCATTCGATTCTTCATGTATACATGCTATATGCAACATATATACATGCTATACGCAACATATATACATGCTATATGCAACATATATACTTGTTACATGCGTTGTATGTAACATTTATCAAAGTAGTAACATTGCATACGTTCAATTCTCAAAAGATTGTGCATTTGAAAACAATTTAATAAAATCAAGAACACAAACTATTGCTTTCCTGCTACCTTACTGAAATTAAAGATTGTTTTTATTATCCATATTTCCCACGTTGAAGGGATTTTACCAATTCAATCCTATTTTATCAACAGCACATCTTTTCACTACACTTCTAATGAAACGCAGTAAAGAATTTGCGATCTGTTGGGACAACGAACTTGTGTAATTTTTTCTGGCACACTTCCCTAACACAGACATCAAATTGGACTAGGTTTAATCGCGTTCGTAAGAAATCTGTTGGCACGAGGGGGCTTTGTCACTCTCTCTGGCGTACTTCTCAAGCAAGGACATCAAAATGGTCTAGGTTGAACCGCGGTGTTAAGAAATCTTGTTGAAATGAGGAAACTTTGTCATTTGTTTTGGCTTACTTCCCAAGCACAGATACCAAATTGGTATAGGTTTAGATCATCGTAAAGAATCTTCCAACCAATCACGAAGCGAGAATTCTGGTAAAACATAGGTTCATTATTTTCAATTTTTCAATACATTCCCCTATCCTTCCCGCAAAAAAATACTTGAGTGACCAAAAGTAACACCCTTGTGCGGTTTTTGCTCGCAACTGCTTCGGGAATATTTTACATAGAATTTATAGGGGAGACAGGGCAAAGCGTGTCACTTAAGCTCAAACTGTGCTGAATTGGAAAATATCAGCAGCAACTGTAATCACTTTGTACTTAATTTTTTAGCATATTTTCTCAACTCATACGCAGGCAATTTTTAAGTATATACCAGCAGGTTATCATTTTCTACTGACAGAAAAAGGTACTAATATGACACACATGAAGGTGCATCGCCCTGGCCTATATCACCATTCTCTTGCTTAAAACTGCTCAAAAAACAAATAAACAAAAATAAAAGGTTTAAAAAAGAAACAAAAACTACAAGATACACTAGATGCTACAAGACAAGCTCTAAGGGTTGTACGAAAGGTTGACGTAGGACTATATCAGATCATTAGATCAAAGACTAATGTAAACTGCATTTCTGGCATATAAGAATATAAGAATCTGTGAGTGCCATTGTTTAAGTGAATGTTTAAAAGAGAAGAGCGATATATTCAGATTCAATTCTCCATTGAATGCAATGGTGGCTTTGAAAATACGTGGACGGGGGTTCATAAGTTCAACGCCTGCAACCATTCAGACATAGAGATTTCTTTTAAAAATCACTTGTGTGCATCATAAAGGTTGAAGTAGTAATGTATGACCAGCCCACAGATTATTATATTAAGGGGGCATGGTACCTTTTACACCATATTTTTTGCCTTATTTCAAATATTTTTTCTCGATAACGCGAAAGGTAAATCGAATCGCATTTTTTGCATTCAAAATATTGGATTTTATACTAATATTAGCTGACCCGACAAACTTCGTATTGCCACAAATTAAACTGTGTTGTACATAAATCGTGAATCTCGAATGACCGTTGTCACAATCTTGAGTTTTGCAAGTTTCTGGGGAGTTTATGGGTGTTTTAATATACAAATTTTCATAACAGTAAAGTAGAAAACAACTCCCCCCATTGCTTAGCCTGATAAAATAAAGCGGATGGCATTTAAATATTCGCCATCATTACAAACCATTTCGCCGAATACCATTTTGCGGAACACCAGTTCTCGGTTGACCATAATGCGGAATATAGTTTCTCAGAATATCATTTCGCAAAAAACCTTACGCGGGATGTACCATTTCACAGAAAATCTTTTCGTAGAAAGTACCATTTCGCAGGGGTGACCCAACTGAAGGAAAGCAATAGAGGTCCGTAGATCTAGGAAAATAAATAAACCTAGATAGAGGTGATCTCTACGGGGGGCAATGGTGGTGATCTCTATGGGTCGCAATGGCCGTCGTTAGACTCTCGCGGCCTGTGGCCGTCTCGTGCTGAATTATCTAATGTTACTATTGATAGCTTTTGGTGGTCTTGTTATTGAATAATGTTTTATAAGAGTCTAAAATTTTTCGAGTTCGATTAGTTTTTGAGTTACGCAAAAATTTCTGTTTTATTTGTATGACCCCACATGCCAAATTTGGTTCCATTTGCTTGATTACTTCTCGAGTTATGAGGAAATTTGTATTTCATTTATATGGGAGCCCCCCTCCTAAAAAGGTAAGGGATCTCAATTCATCATAGAAAAAATTCAAGCCTCCAAAAACACGCACAAGCCAACAAATATGATTCCATTTGATTAATTAGTTTTCGAGTTATGAGAAAATTTGTATTTCATTTGTATAGGAGCCCCCCCTCCTAAAGTAGGGAGGGGTCTCAATTCACCATAGAAAAAATTCTTGTCTCCAAAAACACCCACATGCCAAATTTTGTTCTATTTGCTTGATTAGTTCTCGAGTTATGCAGAAATTTGTTTCATTTGTATGGGAGCCTCTCCCTCTTAGTTGGGGGGAGGGGTCTCTAACCATCATAAAAACCTTCCCTGGCCCCAAAAACCCCTACATGCAAATTTTCACTCCGATCGGTTTAGTAGTGTTCGATTCTATAAGGAACATTCGGACAGACAGACAAAAATCCATTTTTATAGGCATAGATTTGTATGGGAGCCCCCCCCCCTCCTAGTGGGGGGAGGGGTCTTTTGCCATCGAGAGAACCTTCCCTGGCCCCAAAAACCCCTACATGCAAATTTTCACGCCGATCGGTTCAGTAGTTTTCGATTCTATAAAGAATATAGGGACAGACAGACAGACAGAAATCCATTTTTATAGGTATAGATTTAAAATTTTGTATTCATATGGGAACCTCTTCCCCTTTCCCCTACGACTCCTTGAAGATAGTCACTCAAAAAAAGCATGAATTGCGGTACCATGGATTGGCGCTGGGGGACTTATCGGAATTTATAAAATTTCAAAACGGCATGAAAGTATATTAAATAATCTCGTGTTGGACTCATCCTTTTTTTAATATTCGAACGCATAATAAAATGGCGGACATTCAAACAGAAAAGTAAGGTTTTCAGTCGAAAAAATTGACTAAGCATTTCTAAAAAATACAAAAATTGCAATATCGAAAAAAGGATGGGTCAAACACTAGATAATTTTGTTAACTTTAAAACAAAAAAAGAATCATGAGAATTGCTTGAGCCGTTCTTGAGATATTTATGGTACCGACTTTCGAAAGCTGGGAAAAACGGCGTTGAAGTGTTTATTCGCTTTGTAAACGACATGACATGCGCGGTACAAATAACTGTAACTTTGTCCATTTTTGGAATTCCCCCAAACGGCTTCAAACACATGCGGTCAAAATGTTAATCTTTCAAAATAATCAATAAAAAAATTTTCGGTTTTTAAAAATTGAAAAGGTACTATGTCCCCTTATATATGATTATGCGTAGCTTGACATGTTTCAATCATTTTACTCTAGCTCGCTTGTGGCCTTTAAAAGGGCCATTGGTTACAAATAACATTAAAACCAAAGCACGTTCATCGCAAATATGGCGTGCTATTCGAATGTCCTTCTCTTTTGACATGAATGGCAACAGGCATGTAAGTTAGCGGCGTCGATTCACTGTCTCTTGCCTCAAGAAGATTTTACTTGTTTACTTTCACAGCTTACCGCTTCTTACATTGCAGAAAATATGGCACATACGCAAAAATTTCTGTTTTATTTGTATGAGAGTCCTTATCCTCCTATCACAGGGGTGAGGGGTCTCAAACCACAATAAAAAAAATCATACCTCCAAAAATCCCCCATGCCACATTTAATTCCATTTGCTCGGTTAGCTCTCGAGATATGAGGAAATTTGTATTTCATTTGTATGGGATCCCCAATTCTTAAAGACGGCAAAGATCCTAATTCACCATAGAAAAATCAGAGGGGTTATGTACAAGACACGACCGCATAAGTGACGCAGGACTACATAAGTCTCTTTGTAG
Organism: Sabethes cyaneus; assembly: GCF_943734655.1. Lineage (NCBI taxonomy): Eukaryota > Metazoa > Arthropoda > Insecta > Diptera > Culicidae > Sabethes > Sabethes cyaneus. The sequence goes on along the minus strand of NC_071353.1, from coordinate 62,798,166 downwards.
TGATAGTAGCATGTATCCACGCATGTAATAACACGATTCTTCGTGTACATCATGCTACATGCAGCATTTGTTGAGACTAACTGCAGGTTGAGAAAATTCGATTATTTTTAACTGAATGTTAATAGCGTCTCAAAACTTACTTGAACATCAAACACTATTAACATATATATAGGAGTATCTATACCTATAAAGAAGGATTTCTGTCTGTCTGTCTGTCTGTCCGTATGTTCCTTATAGAATCGAAAACTACTGAACCAATCGGCATGAAAATATGCATGTAGAGGTTTTTTGGGGCCAGGAAAGGTTTTAGTGATGATTAGAAACCCCTCCCCCCACTAAGAGGGGGGGCTCCCATACAAATGAAACACAAATTTCTGCATAACTCGACAACTAATCAAGCAAATAGAACAAAATTTGGCATGTGGGTGTTTTCGGTGACAAGAATTTATTCTATGGTAAATTGAGACCCCTCCCCTCTATATAAGGGGAATTATAACTCCTCTCCTCTTTAAAAGGGGGGGCTTCCATACAAATTTCCTCATAACTCGAGAACTAATCAAGCAAATGGAACCAAATTTGGGATGTGAAGGTTTTCGAGGGCAAGAATATTTTCTATAGTAAATTAGGACCCCTCCCCACTTTAAGAGGGGGGACTCCTGTACCAAAGAAACACAATTTTCCTCATAACTCGAGAAGTAATTAAGCAAATGGAACCAAATTTGGCATGTGGGTGTTTTTGGAGACAAAATTTTTTTCTATGGTGAATTAGGACCCCTCCCAACTTTAAGAGGGGGTGCTTCTACACAAATGAAATACAAATTTCCTCATAATTCGAGAACTAATCAAGCAAATGGAACCATATTTGGCATGAGGGTGTTTTTGGAGGCAACCATTTTTTCTATGATGAATTAGGACCTCTTACCTTTTTAAGAGGGGGGGCTCTCATACAAACGAAATACAAATTTCCTCATAACTCTAGAACTAATCAAGCAAATGGAATCAAATTTATCATGTGGGTGTTTTTGTAGGCAAGAATATTTTCTATGGTATATTTTCTATGGATTTCCCCACTTTAAGAGGGGGGGGGGGGGTGCTCCTATACAAATGAAAAACAAATTTCCTCATAGCTCGAGAACTAATCAAGCAAATGGAACCAAATTTGACATGTAAGTGGTTTTGGACGCAAGATTTTTTTCTATAGTGAATTGAGACCCCTCTCTTCTTTAGAAAGCGAGTTATGGCCCATCTCCCCTTTAAGAGGGTGGGCTTCCATACAAGTTTTAGATGGCAGAAATTTTTTCTATGGTGAATTACGACCCCTTCCCCTTTTAAGAGGGGAACTCCCATACAAATTAAATTCAAATTTCCTTATAACTTGAGAACTAATCAAGCAAATGGAACCAAATTTGGCATGTGGGAGATTTTGGAGTCTTGAATTTATTTTACGATAGTTAGAGACCTCTCACCCCTGTGGTAGGGGGATATGGACTCTCATACAAATAAAACAGAAATTTTTGCGAAACTCAAAAACTAATCGAACTCGAGAAATTCGAGACTCTTCCATAAAACATTAGTCAATACAAGACCACAAAAACTATCTATAGTAATACTAGATCATTCAGGACGAGACGGTCGCGAGTGTTGCCGGTGACCCGCCGTCGGAAGCGCCGCCCACTGGGGGGCTTGCAAAACTCGAGATTGTGACAAAAATCATCCGAGATTCATGATTTATGTACAACACAGGTTAATTTGTGGCAATACGAAGTTTGTCGGGTCAGCTAGTATATATATATATATATATATATATATATATATATATATATATATATATATATATATATATATATATATATATATATATATATATATATATATCAAAAAATTCAAAATATATATTCAATATATATATACAGTCAACCAAAAAAGTATTCGGACAGCAGCGCATAAAATTTTCGTTTAGAAATTTTGCACAGTATTTTTGCAAAGAATGGTAACACATATTTTTTAAAACAATATTTAACTAATGCATATTTATATGCACAACAAAAATTCGGGGAAAAGCTTTCCGTTTTGAAGATAGGGTACATACAGTTTGAATTCCTCAAAAATGCAGCCAAAAATGTATTCGGACAGTTGACTATTAGTTGAAACAAATGTCCTTTCTCGCTCAACTACTACCTTGTAGGACCATTTACATTCTTGATGACCTGTTTTAATCTGTTTGGGATAAAATTAACAATTTTTCAAATATCCCTCTGTGAATTGCTGACCATTTTTTACAAGAGCTCGGTTTAAGTTATTGTGATAAGAAATCGAATGATTTCTCATTTAGAAATGAGATTATCTAAAAAGATGTTCAAAAGGGTTCAAATCTAGACTGAATGCTGATGTTTCGGTAGCTCTAGGACAATTATATGGTGCCTACCGCTTACAATTATCGACAGTATGTTTAGATTCAACATCCCGGTACAATATGTATGTACCACACAATTACAATTTTGCTTTAATTTCACCTAAAATTATTCAGATAGTTGAGTTTACATTTAGTTCTATCCAAAAATATATATCTTTGGTGCCTCGGAGCTTTCCAAGCACCCCAACAAGGTATGACATCAACAACCCTTATGCAAGAATAACTAAAAGAGAAGGGTTACAAGCGAAAAATCACTCGTCAGCAAGTAAACAAGCAATGCGGTTAGTGTCATACCTTGTTGGGATGCTTGGAAAGCTCCGAGGCACCAAAGATATATATTTTTGGATAGAACTAAATGTAAACTCAACTATCTGAATAATTTTAGGTGAAATTAAAGCAAAATTGTAATTGTGTGGTACATACATATTGTACCGGGATGTTGAATCTAAACATACTGTCGATAATTGTAAGCGGTAGGCACCATATAATTGTCCTAGAGCTACCGAAACATCAGCATTCAGTCTAGATTTGAACCCTTTTGAACATCTTTTTAGATAATCTCATTTCTAAATGAGAAATCATTCGATTTCTTATCACAATAACTTAAACCGAGCTCTTGTAAAAAATGGTCAGCAATTCACAGAGGGATATTTGAAAAATTGTTAATTTTATCCCAAACAGATTAAAACAGGTCATCAAGAATGTAAATGGTCCTACGAGGTAGTAGATGAGCGAGAAAGTACATTTGTTTCAACTAATAGTTAACTGTCCGAATACTTTTTTGGCTGCATTTTTGAGGAATTCAAACTATATGCACCCTATCTTCAAAACGGAAAGCTTTTCCCCGAATTTTTGTTGTGCATATAAATATGCTTTAGTTAAACATTGTTTTAAAAAATATGTGTTACCATCCTTTGCAAAAATACTGTGTAAAATTACTAAAAGAAAATTTTATGCGCTGCTGTCCGAATACTTTTTTGGTTGACTGTATCAAAATCAAAAAATTGTTATGTTAAAATTAGGTTTAATGTTTAAACGATAACACCGGTTGAAGAAGAGGGGTGGTTTGGCACTCTGGCATACTTCCCAAGCACAGATATCAAATTGGTCTAGGGTTAATCGTCGCAAAGAATCTTCGACTTGTTGGAACGGGAAGATTGTCACTTTTTTTTAAAATACGTTGCAACCAATCAGGAAGCGAGGATTGTTAGTTGGAAAATGTTTCATTATTTTCATTTTTTCAATAATGGGTACTTTAAAATCAATAGCTTTCTATATTGCGGTTGATGCGTAGAAGATTTTCCGCTCGATAGGTGCAAAATTATTTAAAATCGATCGGGAAGCCGCTAAGCTATTAGTGCTCAAAACCTATCATTTTTCGTGACGCTCGCATTTTTGGATTACCAAACCTTGCCGTAAGACGTAGTCCTACGTCAAAAATGCCTGCCTCCAAAGACCTCCACATGGGAAATTTGGTTCCATTTGTTTAATTAGTTCTCAAGTTATGAGGAAATTTGTGTTTCATTTGTATTAGGAGCCCCCCCAAGCAGCACACTTTTCGTACTTATGGTTGCAGAAACTTATTTATGACTGAATTTAGTCATTAATCGGTTGCCGCAACGGATGTGTAACAACTGTGCTAGTAGGCCCCCCTGTTGAAAGACGGATGGGCTCAGTACACCATAAAAATTCCTGTTTTCTAAAAGCCCCACATGCCAAATTTGATTCCATTTGTTTGATTAGTTCTCGAGTTTTGAGGAAATTTTTGTTTCATTTGTATAGGAGCTTCCCTTCTTACACATTTTATCTATCAAATGACATATGAATTGTTTAGTTTCGTCCAGTAGTTTAGTAGTTATTAGCACTTGAAATCTTTCATTCAATCGTTACACTTCTATTTTCGTTTTCACAAAGTTCTACCTAGTCCCAGCATAGTAAACAAAGACGTAGTCCTACGTCAATAAATTTACCTTCGAGTGTATTTTTGCAGTACAACTGCGGCGTGCATTTTTTCCTGGCGCATTTGTTTAAAATGTAGCCTTGTCTGATGCCCTCGATAAACGGACTGAATGACTATTGCCGCTTGTTCTCTGCGTTGCATCCATTTCTGCGTTATTCTTCTTCCAATGACAACCTTGAGCCAATTTTTTTTCCACCAGTTTCGTATTATATTAGCAGCGGCATTAAACTTCGGTGCCCGAAATTTATACACAATCTGCCACAGCAGCGAAAGAGTTTTCTCGCGATGACCGTCACAAATATCTTTGGCAGCTATATCTCCTGCTATCTGGAAGTTAGCTTCTTCAAGTACCTTCAATGCCAGATTGATGTTATGAATTTTTTGTAATCGAGAGATTGCAGGAACCCTCAAACTTTGCGTGAGATCATCTCTTAATAAAATTATCTCTGTTACTCGTGTTAGTCGAATACCATCACGGAGGTCTACGGCTAGATTTTCAAAAGCGTAATTGAATTCATCTAAATATGTTTGTTTATGCGTTAGAATAAATCCAAATCGTTTTAAATGTTTTGTTATGTCTCCAATTCCAGCTATAAGATACGATGAAAAGCGGATCAAAATTTCTCTGGTTTCTTTATAAGGTGCGGTTTTGATGAAAAGACAAGGATTGTGCTTAATGAGCCGCTGGTTTTTAGCCGTATCCAGGAAAAATATTAGAAACAAGACCATTCGGAGTGTGAACTTTTTCATGTGTTCAGCATAAGCAGGAGACAAGCTATAAGCTCTAGAATGTTTTATCTCAAGGTAACGGTCTCGAAACAGCCGATTTATGATAAAAGTACTTAATCCGAGAACATCTCGATTGGACTGGAGTTCAATTTGCTCTCCAAAAGTGATTTCCAATCCTAGTCGTAACCAAAGAGGATTGAAACAGAGTAGTAATTCAAGAATGTTTCGTTGTAATACTAGGTCTAAATGCAAATCTCGATCTGTACGCAGTACCAATGACTTTTTTTCAATGGCAGCGCGTACTTTCCGTAACGGTTCAGCCACCTTCTCGTTGAAATACAGCGAAATGCCTGCGCTTCTCAATTGATTTAATCGGTTTCGATAGTAGTTGGATGAAATGAGCTCTTTCGTCGGCGCAAGGGTTAATTCCTTTCCCTTTACTTCATCAAACAGTTTCGCAACATCAACTGGTTTGTTTGGCTCCGTGTCTAAATCGGCTGGAATTGTTACTAGCGCGTTTAGCCATTTTTTCAACTGACGTTCATATTTTTCATAACTCCTCTCGTCCAAATACATCGTCGTGGTAAGAAACGGATCACATGTAGTTGTGGCAGCAAATGGATCTGGGTTGATCAGTGTTCTAAGATGTTGATCGGAATCATAGAGATACACCCTTTTTTCTTCGATATCAAATTTCTTGCTAATTGTTGTTGGTGCAGGTGGTTTTTTAAGTGTGAGATTGCGTAAAGCTAAGTTTTTCGGCACCTGAAAATTAAATTTCAAAATTTGGACATATCAATATTTTACCGAAATTATATAATAAAGTGGTGCATCGGTGAATAACAGATGTACAAGTGACTGAGAGACAAAGGGGCCCCGAGTAAGATCGGGCAATTATTTAGGATAGTTTAGGCAGACAATTTAGAATGGAACGGTTCGACCGCGCATTACTCGAAAACGAAGTTCTAATGAGTTTGTTTGCACCACCGGAATGTTTTCACGGCAAGAAGATTGGAAAATTGACTGGAAAGATTGGAAAACTCGAAAAATTCATAAAAAATATCATTATATGGTAGTTATTTCGCACATAAAATTCGCAACGCATCGTAAACACCAAGTTAAGGGATTAATAAAGCTACAAGTCAGCAAAACAGTGAATAGAATGGGAAACTTAAAATAGAAAACTTATAGGATTTGCGGTTTTATACTTACTTGAAAGCTATATTTCCCTTCACGGTTAAAGGCACTGGATTTCGGCACCTTCGGAGCGGTCCACCAATTTGCAGCTGTAAGTGATGTCGTTGGAGATGACGACTCCAACTTGCTTTTCTTAGGAGGCGAAATATGCAATGAGATCGGCTCATCTTTCCCGTTATTTATGGAATTTCTATCGAGCACACGTTTCCCCAATATTGGCTTTAGTTCATCACCCATGAGGTCAATTTCATGTAGGTTAAATCGGCTTGATTGGGCGCGAATTTCGTGCTCTTTGAACATACGTGCGTCATCATCATCTTCATTGTTCAAATTTGGCAAGGAACCCTTTGCGGAAGAAATCTGTTTGACGTCCATTGTTAAATTTTTTACTATGTTGTCATCGGAATTAGACTTGATCATACTATTAATATGAAATGTTTTCTGCTGTACCTTCAGTTCTTCTGATTCATGCGTAAATGTAGAAATGCTGGTATAATAAGTTAAACCCAGGTCTCGTGAGCTTTCTTCAGCAATCATTGAAAGTTGCTGATGGGAGTCGTTTGTTGAGACTGTTTGAGTTTTATTCAATATTTTCTGCTGTTCGTTAGGGACTCCTTCGAGACTTTCCAGCAATACTAATTGGATTTCATGGCAAGGAGAGTAACTCCCCATTGCACTATCAAATTCTTTTGTCTTGGCTGATGTAACTGGTAGTTCTTTACACTGCGATTCTGCTAGTTCTATTTCGCAAGAGAAATTTAATTGTTTATTGATGTCACCGTTTGACTCCGCAGTTCCAATCTCGGGTTCTAAGGGCTTTCCCTCTTTCGTTATAGTTGAAAAGCAATTAGGATCAAATCTACTATTTTCAATAAGTGAACTTTTCCGATTAAAGGGTGTTCCAATGATTTCAGAAGCATTGTATGTTTTATAATTTGATTTCGGAGTTTCTGCCATGGCAAGGACACTTTGATCTGAAGGCAAGGAGTGAATATCCCTCACACGCAAATATTGATCGCCGTTTGGTGAAATATATGGTTTTTTCGTTATTGTCGTAGTTTTATCATATAAAAAAGCGCTAGTTTTCAGTGGATTTACGGGAGTAGGCAAATCAGCAAGATGGGAGTTATCCTTGCTAGACGGTGTGAATTGAATACCCTTAAAGAGATTTGAGTTTCTTTCCGGTGTTTGTGGGCTCACATTCTCTTTGTCTGCTGCCATACTAAACTGCATAGGTTCCGAAGAAATTCGTGAAAAGTTAACTTCACTGAAAATATTAGCGGCTGTTCTATCTACTAACACGTTGTTTTTCGATACAACTAGACAATTAGACTGTGTTGTTAGAAACGATTTTTTAAGCGGTGATTCTCTTTTTTTCATCGTAACAGTTCTCTTGATTATTTGCTTTGGTGGCGAAGGTGACTTTAGTTTTAGTTTTCTGGGAATTGTGGCTTGTTTACAAACTGTTTTTTTAGGTGCCACTCTTTTGCTATCTGAAGATTTCAGAATAAGAGCTACGTCCTTCTTGTTGCCAATACTATCACTGATTTGAATGGTTTCCTTAGAACTTATTACTTTTAATGGGTTCCATACTAGTTCGAGCTGACATTCTTCTCCGGATGAAATATCCGCAGATGTCCATTCTAGAGATATGTTGAATTCAGCCTTAGGAATTTTCGTGACCAAAACCTGAAAAAAAAATTTTAAATGATACTGATTCACGAATAATTATTTTGCCACTGTAAGCATATCTGACAGTATAATCAATATATATAGTATGCCATCGCCGCTGCAGTGCGCGTGGTAAACATCACACATGTTCAGATAATGTATTTACATTATATATGCAAATGTGTGTGTGCCTGAGATTCATCAAAAGGGGAATCTCGTTGTCAAACTTTGACAACCAGTTTAAAATTTCAAATATGGCTGCCAAGTAATGTGATTAAAAAGCTTCGCTTGCTTCAAATTTCTGAAAAAATCGGTGCAACACGGCGCAGTTGTGGGATTCTATTCATCCGGACGAAAAGAAAAAGAACGTTTAAAACCATTTCACTGGCATAAAAACACAGCGGAGAACGCACTGATGACAACACCAACCAGCGCACAGATAAAGAACAGATAAATAACAATGAGCAACTTTGACAATGAAGTTCCCGATTCACAGACTTGATACAGATTGTTAGCATCATGTTTACCACAAGGAGTCCTATATAGAAAAACAGCGACACTGGCATTCTATATATATTGATTCTACTTATCTGACTCATGTTACAAAAAACGAAAAAGAGGAAATCGTACTCAAAGTTCAAAAACTGATTTTACTATTTTTTCGTTTCGATGTTATTTGTCCCTCTTAGAGAAAACGTTGAAAAACTTACATCAATTTTGTACCTATACAACTTAAAAATATTTTACAAGAAACGATATATGCAGTGAGACAAATATATATCTATTTTTTTAGAGGGAAGAATTGTGTTCAATTTTTGTTGAGTTTTTCTAGTACGTATAAGCGAAATGTTATGATTTCATACTTCAAAAACACATATTGAATTATAACGTTAGACATCAAAATATAAAATTTTGTAAAATGTAATATGGGGTAGTTACATTTCCATCGGCAGTATTTCAAATTAAATTAAATTAAAATTAAAATAAATTAAAAAATATGGTACCTTTTCAGGAAAATTGAAACTCCTCTTATGTGTTAATCCCGGGTCGCATTAAATGCTCAAGGTCATACATAAAATGTGTTTTCTGAAGGTGTAGTGATGTTAAAGAAACTTGGCAACATTGCCTTTGGTGAAGAGATCATTAATAAAAACCTACTTAAAAAGGCCACATGTGTCCATCTTATCATTGTAACATTTTGGCGACTAATGATGGGATTTTGTAATTAAATTCGTTAACGGAGTGCTTAACTGCGAAAAAGAACTGTTTAAATAGGCGAAAATTGGTAAAACGAGTTACATTCGATGTATTCGTGGCGGTACATTTCGGGTACAGTCGTGTGATGAGAAGCTAATCGGTAAAGCTTGAAAGTGAACATACATACAGTCAACCAAAAAAGTATTCGGACAGCAGCGCATAAATTTTTCTTTTAGTAATTTTGCGCAATATTTTTGCAAAGAATGGTAACACATATTTTTTAAAACAATGTTTAACTAAAGCATATTTAGATGCACAACAAAAATTCGGGGAGAAGCTTTCCGTTTTGAAGATAGAGTACATATAGTTTGAATTGGCTAAAAATGCAGCCAAAAAAGTATTCGGACAGTTAACTATTAGTTAAAACAAATGTCCTTTCTCGCTCAACTACTACCTTGTAGGACCATTTACATTCTTGATGACCTGTTTTAATCTGTTTGGGATAAAATTAACAATTTTTCAAATATCCCTCTGTGAATTGCTGACCATTTTTTTACAAGAGCTCGGTTTAAGTCATTTTGATAGGAAATCGAATGATTTCTCATTATAGAAATGAAATTATCTAAAAAGATGTTCGAAAGGGTTCAAATCTAGATTGAATACTGATGTTTCGATAGCGCTAGGACAATTATATGGTGCCTACCACTTACAAATATCGACAGTATGTTTAGATTCAACATCCCGGTACAATATGTATGTACCACACAATTACAATTTTGCTTTAATTTCGCCTAAAATTGTTCAGGTAATTAAGTTTACACTTAGTTCTATCCAAAAATATATATCTTTGCTACCTCGGAGCTTTCCATGCACCCCAACAAGGTATGACACCAACAACACTTATGCAGGAATAACTAAAAGAGAAGGGTTACAAGAGGAAAATCACTCGTCAGCAAGTAAACAAGCAATGCGGTTAGTGTCATACCTTGTTGGGGCGCATGGAAAGCTCCGAGGTAGCAAAGATATATATATATTTTTGGATAGAACTAAGTGTAAACTCAATTATCTGAACAATTTTATGCGAAATTAAATTAAAATTGTAATTGTGTGGTACACACTTATTGTACCGGGATGTTGAATCTAAACATATTGTCGATAATTGTAAACGGTAGGCACCATACAATTGTCCTAGCTCTATCGAAACATCAGTATTCAGTCTAGATTTGAACCCGTTTGAACATCTTTTTAGATAATTTCATTTCTATAATGAGAAATCATTCGATTTCTTATCAAAATGTCTTAAACCGAGCTCTTGTAAAAAAATGGTCAACAATTCACAGAGGGATATTTGAAAAATTGTTAATTTTATCCCAAACAGGTTAAAACAGGTCATCAAGAATGTAAATGGTCCTACAAGGTAGTAGTTAAGCGAGAAAGGACATTTGTTTCAACTAATAGTTAACTGTCCGAATACTTTTTTGGCTGCATTTTTAGCCAATTCAAACTATATGTACTCTATCTTCAAAACGGAAAGCTTTTCCCCGAATTTTTGTTGTGCATCTAAATATGCTTTAGTTAAACATTGTTTTAAAAAATATGTGTTACCATTCTTTGCAAAAATATTGCGCAAAATTACTAAAAGAAAAATGTATGCGCTGCTGTCCGAATACTTTTTTGGTTGACTGTACTTCGGTCGAAAATGGAAAAAACAAACACTTTACTACCGTTTGATATATCGGACACAGCGTTCATCGCCAGTCGTTGGATTAAACGGAAAAGATCGTTACAACTGTTCCTGGAAGTGAACTGTGCTTCTCCATACAAAGCTTGGCCAAAAGTCTAAAGTTACTTCAAATCGGCTGAATATAACATCTTTAACTAATTTTGGGTCACTGATTTCAAATTTGGAATCACAAATCGAAAAAACTGATCGCTCATTAGGGTGCTTCACAAAATTTAAAAAAAATAATTTCGTTTTTTTACTTGTTTTATTGTGGTTTTTGTTTTCGAGATGGCAAATTTTGTATTTGCCGTTGAAAGCATAAAAAACTTGTACCATAATGCATTAGGGTGGTTCACAAGCCATAAAAAAATTATTACAAAAAAAACTTTAGTAAATTGCGATATCCACTAAGCTCGTTCAAACTATAGAATTAGCTCTTCGAAGCGCCATCGTAAGGTATTTTCACTATATAAAAATAAATTCAAATCGGTTCAGTAATTCAACAGTTACGAATTTTTAAAGGAAGAAAATAGGTCAAAAATGATGATTTTTGGTATCACCCTAACTCAGAAAAAGACACCCTAAGCACCAAGTAAAAAGTCAAGGGTCTAAAATTTTCCGCAAGAAACAACTACACAAAATTTGAACAAACACGAGCATTTTTAATTGGGACTTTCGTGGAATTCTCCTATGGAAGAGAAAATCATTCCTTCATGCAAGATGAAGAAATCACTTCTAATATACCCGCCAAAAAGTCGATATTACTTCCTTAGCGCAGCAAAGCGCAGAAAGCCACCTAGATTTCCAAAAGGTAGAAAACATTTCCTATAAGATGCATTTAACGTGATTGTTTCCTGACGTTTCCCGCCATACTTTCTTGATCGCTGAATATTGGTGTTGAGTTTCCCATACATTTTGTATGGAAGAACAAAATATCATTCTTCAACATGTTCAACTTCAGACATTTGTCAAAAATTCATTTTAACTTCCAACTGGCTAGAATTTTCAGGTTAACCTCCCAAAGTATTCCAGAAAATGATAAAAATATAATAATGGAAAAAGCTTGAAATTGGATTTTTGACTTTTGGCCAGCTTTGCGCCATAGTGCGCTGGTCCGGAAGTGCAGGATATATTCTATAATATAGAAGGACATGACGCAACTCCTCTACCGGGATCAGATGTTTTCACCGAAGCTCTACGTTTATTAGATGCGCATTTTGCTCCGCTGAATAACGTTCCATATGAAAGGTCTGTTTTCCGGAAAATAGCACAAAAAAGCAAAGCCATGGGTTTATACCGTCTTTAGACATTACCCTTCTTTATCGACAGACTTTGCAGCCGGCTGTTAGAGTACAGGAAAATTACGGGGCCAGTGCAACAATCCTACTGACTCTAACTAGCAAGCACCGCCTAGCCGAGATTCTAACATACGACGACTGGCTTGTTAGACCAGCATCGTACCTCGAAGCTAGCTGGGCGGTAAAAAGCTAGCTGGGCGAAAAATGACACAAAAGGAAGATGAATCGGTTGAGAAGTTTATACATCGACTCCGAGATCAAGGCCGTCTCTGCGATTATGGTGCTGCGTTAGAGATGCGCATTACCGAACAAGTATTCGACAACTGCATATCGGATTCGTTGAGAGAAGCAATATTGAAGAAAAAATTGATGTCAGTTCAAGAAATTGCTGATAAGGGAAGAGTACTAGAAACTGTAAAACGCAATCGAGATCAAATGAAAAAACCGATGGAAGAGTGCCCGTTAAATTTCGTAAATAAGCAATGACGTGACGACATTTGCTTCCGCTGTGGAAACTTAGGTCACTTCGCCAATGATAAAAAGTGCCCAGCAAGGTCTAAAAAGTGTGACGAGTGTCAAATTACAGGACACTTCAAGAAGATGTGCAAAACCAAACCAATGTTAGTAAAGCCGTCTCGAAAGTTGAAGGTTCAGCAAGTTCGCAAACCGCATGACCTTTCATATTCATCTAGTAGTGATACAGTAGAGGAAGGTTCCGATGATGATTTGCAACATGTTTTTGCAACTGGTACTGGATTGGACAAAACCTCTTGTTTTGTAGGAGGCATAAAACCGATTGGGTAATCGACTCTGGGGAACACGTTAATGTGATTACGCGGGGAATGTGGAAATGACTGAAATAGAGAGGATGTGTAGTGAGTAAAGCGCGTAAATCGAATAAGGTACTGCGAGTATACGGTGACGGAAAATTGAATGTATATAAAGTTATAAAACTGATATCGCAACACGACATAAAACAGTACATCACGAAATTTGCGTGGTTGACAAGTCGAAAGGAGCTCACTTGTTGAGTAGGGCTACCTCGATAGAACTTGGATTGCTTGGAATACATGGAGAAGTGTTAGCGAATCTAATGAACCTGTGATCGGAAAATTGAAAGATGTACATGTGAAAGTTAAATTGGACAACAGTGTACTGCCGGTGCAGCAGCCATGTTTCCATTGAAAAAGTTAGTAGACGACAAACTTGCGGACTTGCTTGAGCAAGACATTATTGAGCCTGCGCCTCTTAACATCAGCTGGGCCTCTCCTCTCGTTGTTACTCCTAAGGACAGTGGACGAAACGTTCGACTTTGCGTAGACATGCGTAAAGCAAACAAGGCGATTATTCCATATCCGCTGCCGACTTTCGAGGAAATAATGCCTCGTCTAGATGGATGTAAAATATTCAGCAAAATTGATTTGGTTAAAGCATTTCACCAAATTGAGCTAGATCCCGGGTCACGCGATATAACTACCTTCGTCACGCAAGATGCTTACTACCGCTTTAAGAGGCTTATTTTTGGGATGAAAGTAGCACCTGAAATATTCCAACGATTTATTGAGAGAGTTTTGAAAGGATTGGTAGGCGTAAAAGTCTTCATTGACGACATCCGTATACTAGGGATAGTCTAAAGATGAGCACGATAAACGACTGAAAGCAGTGTTGAATCGTTTGTCTGAGAATGGGTTAACTATCAATGAAGCGAAGTGCGAGTTCGGAAAAGCAATGGTAAAGTTCATGGGGCATGAACTCTCAGCGAATGGTATCCTTCCTACAAATGAAAAGGTTAGTGCAATTAAAAACTTCCGACGTCCTCAGAACACCAGTGAGATGCGTAGCTTCCTAGGGTTAGTTAACTACGTAGGGAAATTCATCCCTAATTTATCGACACTGACTACACTTCTTCGAGAAATGATCGTTAAGGCAGCTAAATTTCACTGGTCGAGATAAGCGGTGAAGTCGTTCAATAAGGTAAAGCAGGCTATGTCGAATCCCAACCATTTGGCATTCTACAATCCTAAGTTTGATACAGTGTTGGTAACTGACGCAAGCGACAGTGTTTTGGGCGCTGTCTTAATGTAAAAGAATAACTCGAAGTTACGACCAGTTAGTTATGCTAGCAAGAGCCTTTCGAAAACGGAAAGAAAATATTCCACGCTCGACAAGGAAGCACTTGCCATAGTTTGGGCAACTGAACGTTTCGAAATGTATTTGAGAGACTTGGATTTCACAATTCTCACCGATCACAAACCGTTAGTCCAGATTTTTAGCGAATCTTCCTGTCCGAATAAGCGCCAAGATAGATGGGTCCTTCGTATGCAGTTATATCGATATTCCATAGTGCACGTTCCAGGGGAGGTAAACATTGCGGATCCATTATCGAGATTGTGCGAAGCAGTTAAACCACAAACCTACGACAGACAGTCCGAGGAGGTGCTGTGTTCGATTGCAGAGTTTAGTAAACCATCGACGATAACAATGACGGAAATCATACGTAGCTCTCGTGACGATGACGAGTTCAAAAAAGTCAAGAGCCTTGAGCGATGATTTAAAAGCATTCACACCCTTTAAATCCGAGCTATGTTTTTCTAAAGACATACTACTCCGCAGAGACAAAATCGTTGTCCCTGGAGATCTTCGAGAAACAGTACTACAATTGTCACACATCGGGCACCCAGGTAGAGAAAAAATGAAACGAAGCTTACGGGTAGCATTGTGGTGGCCAGGTTTAGATTCAGATGTTGAGAAAACATGTCGAAATTGTGTCGAGTGTCAGTTGGTGGGTCCACTGAATAAGCCAGAACCATTACGCATCCGAGAGTTGCCGTCAGCCCCTTGGGTACATTTGAGCGCCGATTTTTTGGGACCCTTGTCGAATGGAAAATACGTATTTGTCCTCATAGATCTATACAGCCGTTTTGTAGTGGCAGAATTTATGACGAGCACTTTGTCAGCTGATGTTATTCGAACACTGAAGAGCATTTTCACAAGATTCGGTTTGCCGTCAGTTTTGACAACTGACAACGCCAAAAACTTTTCGAGCCAAGAATTCATAGATTATTGCGTGGACTATGGTATCAAACTTACTCATACTACGCCGTACTGGCCGTGTGCAAACGGTGAGGTTGAGCGACAGAATCGGTCACTATTAAAAGTACTGAAAATAGGGGAGCATCAAGGAACAAATTTGGAAGCAGCGCTTCAAGATTACCTCTATATGTATTCAGTTACCCCGCATGGCGTAACTGGTGTTCCTCCCGCTACATTGATGTTTGGTCGCAGATTCCGAGATTTATTTCCTCATGTGCGAGATGAAATGGTAATGGATGATGTTATCAAACACCGTACTAAACAAAATCGAGACATCAAGGTAGGAGCCAAAGAAACATCTATTAAGGGGGCATAGTACTTTTTCAACTTAAAAAAATCGAATTTTTTTTAATGATTATTTCGAAAGATTAACATTTTGACCATATGTGTTTCAAGTCATTTCAATGAATTCCAAAAATTACAAAATTTACATTTCCAAAAGTTACAGCTATTTGTACCGCGCATGTCTGGAGCGATTACACGGCGAATAAAAAGTTCAACGTCGTTTTTCTCGAAACCAGGTTTTGAAAGTCGGTACCATAAATATCTCAAGAACGGCTCAAGCAATTCTCATGATTCTTTTTTTGTTTTAAAGTCAACAAAATTATCTAGTGTTTGACCCATCCTTTTTTTGATATTACTATTTTTGTATTTTTTAGAAATGTTTAAAGTCAATTTTTTCGACTAAAACCTTACTTTTATGTTTGAATGTCCGCCATTTTGTTATGCGTTCGAATTTTGAAAAAAAGGATGGGTCAAACACGAGATAATTTAATATACTTTCATGTCGTTTTGGAATTTTGCAGTTCGGATAAGACCCCCAGCGCCAATCCATGGTACCGCAAATCATGTTTTTTTCGAACGATCATATTCAAGGAGCCGTAGGGGAGAGGGGAAGGGGTTCACATATGCAAACAAAATTGTAAATATTAGTATAAAGTGCAATGTTTGGAATGCAAAAAACCAAACGATCGATTCGCTTTTCGCGTTATCGAGAATAAAATATTTGAAATTAGGCAAAAAATATGGTGTAAAAAGTACTATGCCCCCTTAATGTCGGCGACGAAGTGCTTATGAAAAACCTGCATCCAGCGAATAAACTATCATCCACTTTTCTGCCTGTACCAGCAACAGTTGCGGAAAAGCGGCGGCGACGGTGGAGACCGAGAGTGGTGTCAAAAGAAACACATCACATTTAAAGGTGCACCATCCATTGTCGTCTGTGGATAACGTACCATCTGCAGAAAACATCAGCCACGGCGAACGAGATGATCCTACGATGGACATTCCACAATCAACGAATTCCGGTCAAGGTAGACCCCGTAGATGTGTTACACTTCCAGGCGTTTCGAAGATTACGTTATTTGATATTATATACTTGATATTATTATTATTAGTGATTTGATATTATATTGTTGAACTTCTTTTTATTATAAAATGGGAGATATGTTGTGATGTTAAAGAAACTTGGCAACATTGCCTTTGGTGAAGAGATCATTAATAAAATCCGACTTGAAAAGCCCACATGTGTCCATCTTATCATTGTAACAGAAGGTACTTTTTAGTTTGCGGTACCTTTATAGGGGCGTAAAATATGGATTTTTTGTTGTTGCGAGTTGATGGAAAATAAACCGGTCACGCTAAACAATGCCGGTCAACTGAACGCCGTTCCTCAGCCGAAGGGGACCGGTTCATGAGCGTCATACAACTTAATTTATTAGTATATATTTCTTAGGCTCCCTAGTATAAGGGACGATGACCTACCAGCTAAATTTGATTCAAACAATGATATAAATCCTATATATTATTCTTGTTGATTTTTTCGGCGAGAAACGAGAACTATGTATTACATTATTATTACACTATTGAGGTATTCATTGAAGTAGGGTATTGTCGTTATCGTCGGGCCACTGTTATGGTCGGGCCATCACGACTTTACAGTTTTAATAACTCATGATATCTATGATACAATCATTGCAAAACTTCTTACTGTGATAGCTAACTTTTCACAATATTGTGAGTTTCAATCGTGTATTCAAAACACCCGTACTGAATTCAGTGACTAAATCATCCAAAAAAAAGTTTTCCACGCGCAATGAACTTTTCTTCAGGAAATGATTCATGAAATGCAATTATCGAGATAAATTTTGAAAATGTATGAAGTGTGTTGTGCTGCACACGTAGACTATAGAAAAATCCCCTCCAGTAAGGTGTTTGGGAAGGCTAAGGTGAAATACTAGAAAAGCGCTATTTGTACAGGTCGGGTCACTTGAGTAGTCATGGTTGGGCCACCATAATTTAAAGCGCAGAAGCGCAATAATCGCCAGAGAATGTCAGTCACGTAAAATGTGATGAAATAAAGCAAAATTAATACGATAAATACTTAGGTTTTTGTTGTTATTTCATTGTAGTTGTACAATTCGGAAAAGGCAATATCTGCAATACTGATTTTACAAGATCGCCAAAATTTCGCAAAAATGCAATTAAAAATAGGGTATTTGTGCATATATGAGCCGCTGTTCACGGAATTCATTCTTTTCATGCCTCTGTATAGAATTTCAATACGTATGTCTTAGGTTTTCTGCGGTGGCCCAAGCTGTACAACATGGCCCGACTATGACAACATTTTTTATCTTCACGTAAATGCCTCTAACTTTTTTATTTTTCAAGCAATCAGTTCAATTATTCTTAGACCTTTGCCACGATTTATTTAGATTTCCAAAATTCCTTTTGAAACGAAAGTTATGGGCGAATTCCAAAACGTGGCCCAACCACGACGACACTCCCCTAATAGTAAGACAAACTTACATCTATTCTCACTATCTCGACCGTTATAACTATTACTAACTAAGCTATCGTTTCTTCTTATCTTCTAGTATGTTTTCGAAGTTTAGTCCGTTGTATGTGTTGTTGAAATTCCCGCATTCTCGTTGTAAATTAACCGTCCGCTCTTTTCCTCTCATTTTAATAAGGAATATCTCCTTATTTTCAATTTTCTTTAGAATGCGCCTTTTTTGAAGTCAAAAATGTGTGTTCTTGATTTGTATATAGTGTCCTAGCATCTAAACCTGTCCTAGCTTCTGATTTTCTAGCGTCTCGGCATTCACACCGAAAAAATAAACAAGAATAATATACAGAATTACATGGTGACGAATCCCAACAATAGGCCGTATGAATAAAACAGTTTATTTTGCTTTTCCCGTGTAAATCTTACGGGCGGAGCAGGCTTGGCATGAATTTTCGTACCTCAGTCGAGCAAAATTTGAAAAAGTGGTGCATCTGGCATTTGTAGAATTAGCTATTATCTGCAATACAAAAGAGCGTTTTTTTTGCTACCAACTGGGTAGCAGCCTTGTAGCGCCGTAAATTCAAAAGATAAAACATTACTTTTTCCAGCAATATGATTACTTGTTCCACAAATGTCCCATACACTACTTCTTCAAATTTTGCTTGGCTGAGGTGCAGCAATCGAAAGAGCAAAATCGAAGCGAAAAGTGCATGGCTGGCCTGGGTCGAAGTGAAGGAAACTCTTTTATTCACACGGACTGATAGGTTATAAATACCTTCAGCTCCGTCATCTCAAGTCAGACACACTTACATATATTTGCACAACTGTAACTACCTAGCTAAACTCAGGCATACATAAATCCATACATACCTACACAAACATGAACACCCATACATAAGCATATGCACATTTTTTTGACATGCATGTATATTTTTCGTAGCTATACGGCTCGCAAACGCACTACAGTCACTTTAATTTTATGGCAACTCCATAGAAAATGCCACGGACAAGTGAACAAAGGCAGCAAATCATCTTCCAACTTTCATTCAATTGTCAACTGTGTACATCAGTCAGATCAGATCCCGCCGAGATTCGGAAATACAACGACTGGTATTTTGACCTGGTATCGTTCAGGTCAGACCAAAAGTCAAATTTGCTCAATTCCGCTTTAGTTAGCATATATTGCAGTATATAAAATAACGATAAACAATGCAATATATATACCTTCCATCGAATATAAAACGTATAACTAAATTACCATGCAAGCACCATATTCAAAACAGTGCCTAATTCTGAACAGTTGCAAATTTTTCATAAATATTAACAAAATTCCAGCTCTTTGAACAATTTAATCACTACATCTGATTATTTCCTGTTATTTAAATGGTTTAAATAGCTAGAGTTTTGTCAATATTTAAGAAAAATTTGCAACTGTTCAGAATTAGGCACTGTTTTGAATATGGTGCTTGCACGGTATCTTCATTACATTCTATATACAGAAATAAATTTGTTGGGTGTAAGGAATCGACAAACCATCCCCCTCCCATAGGTGTAAAAGATGGAATTACAACAAAATGTAGAATGGATCGAAAGACAACTGACCCAGTCGGGAGAATAAAGCGTTAGGACATCCATTGCACGCACGGAATTCAATCAATTCAATTGAAGCGTATTTATAGGAGTTATTCCAAAATGTTCAAAATTTCCAGTTTATCGATTTCGCAAATATATAACAAGGTGTGATTTAGTACTTGTGATGTATATAAATTTACAATAATCTATTCAGAATTGTTACCTTATAAATGCTTTTATAAAAAAATATGTTTTAGAACATTTGTTTCATAAACTTTTCGTTACTCGCGCCAACTTCGATTTATAAGCATGCTAAAACCTAAACAAATTCTCTCGAATACTAATGACACTTAGTGAAAAACTTATGAAACTTTGTCCACCGATTGAAAGATCTTCTAAAGGCGTTGTACAAAATAGAACAGCGCGAGTAACGGAGGGTTAAGGTGAAATTAGTCGTCATCGATTGTGCAAATTTCAATAGCGGTTTTCTTTTGGTTGAAATAAAAATTTCGTTCATGAAAATATATTCGCTGAAAATATTTTGTTCAGATTGATTCAAGAAGAATGCAGTAAATACATTTCTATAAACAGAGCCCCGCTTTTGGGCCCGGTTTCCGAAGGTTTCCGAAATTAGGCTCTCCGACGAAAAGGCTATGACTGCTAATTTCCCGTTAACAGTTTACAATCTCCTTCGCGTAAATAACTAAAATTTTTCAATTAATAATCCTTTAAAAAGTTCTACTTGATGACCTAATAAACATGTTTCGAAACTTTTTGCTGGTAACAATTTAAGCATAAGCAAATTCTTCTCTAGAGTAGTGAAATTGATCATTTGAGCCTGTTAAAGTTCTCTTTATACTATTATATTTTTTTCAGCCCGGAAAAAATATCATATACGTCAAGCACCCCGTGTCACCACCGTGAGAGCTAGCCGACCTACAACACCAAGCACAGAGCTATGGTGACCACCATATATCATTACCTTTATTTGTTCATTGTGCGGGTTCTTGATAAGCATCTGCCGACGAGCTGTCTTGCCTACTGGTACTCCTTCAAAAATAACCGTCGCTTTGGGCGTAAAGGGTCCAAGTATAACCAACGTCGGTTCGCGGGATTCTGTGCGCCGCTTCGGTTGACTACGAGTCGGGGTAATGCTAACCTGTTCGATTTAGGATTTTTTATGCGTTAATTAACTTGTATTAAATATATAAGCAAAATGTTTGCTTTACCTGAAAAGCGCTCATGTTTGAAGCTAGTTTTTAAGGAAAATTTTCTTTTTCTTGTTGTTTTGAGTGAAGAATGTCCAAGATATTCATTAGGTTCATATTAAATTTATAACTTCTACATTTTAAAAACACAGCACAAAAATAACCAACTAAAAAAGTTTTAGAACACCGAACTGCTTTTCACTGAAAACTATAAAAAGTTAAAAACGTTAGGATTCGCGCTTACTTTCAATCAGAAAATCGTTAAGAAAATTTTTGTTATGAGTATGACAGCTGTTCAAAATAGACATCTAGCGGAAATAATAGCAAGTATGCGATTTTAAGTCCCGGGGTTATTAAAACTTTACGTAAGCCGGTAAAAAAAACTTACCAACTTCAAGGGGTTAGTCGGTTATTCAATCGAATAAGAGCATAGTAATCAGATATTACATTAGTACCGTGCACCCCCGCTGGAATGACCTTCCTTAATCTGAACATTTTTAATCTGAACCCCGTTGGTATGAATGCGTTCACATTAAAAACTGATCAAGCGTCATACCGCGCAAATTGAAAAAAAGCAAAAAAACTTAATACGTTTCCTCTTGCTCAGCAGCTTTGGCAATATAGCTCATATGCAACTTATTTCTCTCCAGCACTCAAAATAGACCATTTTAGTTGATACTGTCGAGCCAATTT
Source organism: Sabethes cyaneus (assembly GCF_943734655.1). NCBI lineage: Eukaryota > Metazoa > Arthropoda > Insecta > Diptera > Culicidae > Sabethes > Sabethes cyaneus. The sequence continues at coordinate 62,776,624 of NC_071353.1, read as the reverse complement.
CCTTCTCTACAATCTGTATGTTCAGAATTCGCGCATATTCGACATGTTTTCAAAACGTTTGTTTTCATCAAATCAAAACAACAAGGTCATAGGGTGCGCGCCTTGCGCGTATGTGAAAGTGAATAGAGTTACCAAATATTCACATTAAAAATGAATTCGCCTGATCTGAACGAGGTGTTTTTCATATTAGAGGGGGTTGTTAATAATTAACCTGTTAATCTGTTCTCTGTGGTAACGTGTTGACGTAAAAGATCAACGAGCTCTAAATAGGTATGGAAAACGAAGATATTTGATAATATATTTAGAGGTATTTAATCCCGACGAATGAGTGATAGCTGATGAAAGTCGAGCTACAAAAACAAACGTCGGACAGTGGGGTTTGTTTTTGTAGTTTGATCACAGAGAATAGATTAACAGGCTCGTAGGAAGTAAACGATTTTTTGAACAGACCTCATAGTCCCTAGACAAATATTGGCGCTGGCATCGCTGGATATTTGCAGGTTATGTTGTTTTGCTACGTTCTGTACTACAAATGTCAAATTTGTTTACATTGAACTTGTGTAGATCAATATTAATCATATCCCAGATAACACAAAATCGTAATAGAAAGTTCACATTAAGTCGTGTTCATGTCAATTTCACATTGGAATTGTATAATGATTAGAGTATGTCAAATCGAAGTGAACAATAAGTTGTTTTGCAGTCGTGCGTGTCTTCATATACATTTCATGACTGTGAATTATAAAGCAGTATAGACGATTGCAATATTTGATTATATCTATATCATATATTCAGGAGTATTTAGTTGCGTGTTATAAAAACTGCGCAAAATAGAATTACAAATAGTTGTCAAAATTTTCGCACGTATATCGCCTCCACTTTGGTGCATATATGCTCTTATATGGCGTGAAATATAACTTTTTCGTTCAGATATGATTTCGTATACCTCAGTTGCAATCGAGATATACAAACCAAATGGTTTACTGGGTAACTCTGTGGGCTGCAGATTGTACTTATTCCAACACCTGTAGCTGCTCTCGGCAACCTCAGCGGTTTCAAAATGAATATGAAATATGTTTAAACGCGGTCGATTGTTTGATAAAAGGGATCCGTTACTGTTTCGCAAGCACCGAGCGCCGACACCGGGCAGTTGTTTTTGCCTTTTTCTTTTTGGTCAACCTTTTGACACTTGTAGCTCAGAAGTGCTGGCTTCTTGCTGGAAAATGATTTTCCAGGAATACAATGGGAACACTAGCGCCAATACTTGTCTAGAGGTATGAGGTCTGTTATTTTTTGTGTGTGAAATCTGCCGGTGGCGCCCTTCAGAAATAGTTTGCCAAACGCATCAAAAAATATCCATGTACCTTTATCAATATTTCTTTGTGCTGGAGTTATTGCGGTTATTTACATAAATTTTCATCCCGTTGCGGCGGTAGTCCGCATCGTCAATCACCGCAACGAGAACAAGGAAAGGTGGCCAAATATTTTTTTGGTTTATATGTGCAATTGTTACTGATGCTTTAGCAACTAAAACTACCGTAAAAAAACTTCTTTTAGCCTCTTACATTCAAAAATCTGTTTTATATAAATCATAAGTATAAAAATTGGTGTAAATAGTAACAAAATTTAAGAAGTACGGAATGGTGATGCAAATATCCAAACAATAGAAATTGATCTATTTGTATGGCACCTCTGGACAAAAGCACTTCCTTCAATATTTGGCGAGCTCAGCATTGGGCGATAATGTATCGATATAACTGGTATCGACATTTGTGGACGAAATCTCGATAGTTTTTTTCGAAATTGTATAGTTAATTTCGGCATGCATATAAATAAATACAACAGCTCTGTAAATGTTAACACGCTATACGGAGTGCTATAAAATAAATGTAAAATTCAGATCGTCACGTGATGCGAGCAATTTTGCTGATTATGCTTTCAACTGAGTATACGTATCGATATGTGAAAAATATCGATATTCAATTAACGAAAATTCGTCAGCTTCGCTCATTACAGAATTATTTTGACAGCTTGCTATGAACTTTCCGAGAATGAAAAGATTTCTTGCAAAGCACAATACATAGCAGCGATGGCAACGCCTTGCCACTTACTGCTCGAGGGGTGCTCTACTGAAGGATTACTCGTAGATTACATAAAAACCTTTTACACACTTTATGGCGATTACCTGGTAGTCTGTTCTCTGTGGTTTGATGTCACACTTGATCATGGTTCGATTTACGGTTCGACCACACTATGATGATTATGAAATTCCTTCATTAAATTTGTCGACCAACATTTGAAAAGGGTGAATAACCTCTCACCTCTGAATATTTCTACACTATACCACATGACTTCGGTAAAAGATTACAATAGTAACCTCTGATTACTAGAAATACTCAGAGGTGAGAGATACGCGGAAGCAGCCATCTTGGGAGCCAATCGAGCAGCGAGAATTGTCAAAAGGGAGCCAATCGAACACGCATACTGTTTGCATAAATGTTTGTTTAACATGTATTGAAATAGTTATGAAAACTACTTAAGCTATTGTCACGCACCTTGAATATTATACTCGGACACAGTGTGTATAAAGCTTCGCAATGCATTTTACACCAGAGATGCCATATTTTCTAAAATAATGTCTGCAACTGCTCGAAAACCGAAAAAATCGAGCAGTTTTCCGGCTACTCGAATTTTCTGGTTTAAAAATAATCTGCGAAAATCTGCACACTTTTTTAGGAAGTCTGTGAAAGTTTAAAGAGCTTCGAACAAAAATCTGCACCAATACAATAAAAGTCAGAAAAACTGCAAATATCTGCAAATTTATAATGATCTGCAAGACCGTTCCAAAAATCTGGAATTTGCAGACAAATCTGCAAGTCTGGTATCCCTGTTTTACATTGAAAGATTTATCGCTCTATTGTGCAAAATTGATGTAAATAAAACTGAAACGGATCATGTTGAGAACAATCAAGTCTATAGTTACTATATATATAGTTCGGCGGATAGAAAATCGGGAGCCAAATAAACGTCAAAAGCGGAGCCAAAAGCTTTTCAAAATCCAAAATGCAGGAGTAATGTTAAAAAAATACACTTTATTTTCATAGAACTAGTCATTTTCAACACCCGCCAGTGATTATTTTTCGTAAAAACCTGCACATTTCACCATAATTTCAAATTTAATTTCATAAATCAGGGATGCCAATTCGCCTGGTTTTCTATCCGCCGAACTATATATATATAGTAACTATAATCAAGTCATACTGCTATACAACATATTGCTCCGTAGCAAGTGCTGGCAGTTTTTGTACACTAATGCCAAATCGTTGGCTTTAGTTTCCGCGCATCTCTTACTGTGAGTATTTCTACTGATTACTACTCAGCAGGCCCCGTACAGAGTAAACGCGACACGACATCGCTCACATTGTTTTAAATGCGTTGCCCTGCTTCCGGCGAAAAAGAGCTGCGTATTTAAATGAATGTGAGCGAAGTCGCGTCGCGTCGCTGTCGCGTTTACTCTGGCGGTACCCTAAGACTCTTGCTCAGACTCATTCGCGTTGACGGCATTAAACGATCTCTTGCACACTCATAGAAATACCCGTATGTACGTGTGGGTGAAAATCTGCCAAAATGTTTCAATCTCTATAGCGCTCTTTAAGAAATTCCTATATTCCGCTTTACCCCTACAGCAAACTTTTTGAGGTGGCAGCAGCTTACGTTCGTCAACGCGAATGAGTGCGCTTCAAAAAATATTCCATCTGGCATCTGCTTGCTAACTTGTACCCCTTGCTCAAACCCCTTGATAAGCCTCAACGGATGCTGTGTTGATAAAAAAATTTAAATTTCATGTAAGCAAGCAGCATCGTGATCGTTGTTACGTTTGTTGGTTGGTTGATTGGTGTTGCGTTTGCGTTTGCGTATGAGATTGTGATGGATAATTGGTGAATAATTTGAATGGTTTTTGTTTTCAGTGGTTTTCGGCTAAGTTTTATGTAATAAGATTTAAACTTTCTTAAACAGGTTTTGTATTTCAAAGTTTAATATTTATTTTGCAGGATCTGTTCATTTGTTGGACGAAATGTCGGGGTTTAAACTTATTTTTGGCACACAGGATGAGGTTACGATGGGATATGAGTCAGAATTTCTCGGCAAGGTTGGACTTCCTAAAGGTAATTTGTTTTAATTCAAACTTAAGTTTTCTAATATTTTGTAGCATTATACGATAAAAAAGAAATTCTCAGTATGTATGCATACAGCATCTGTTCGCGTTTTAACGAGATATCGAAAATTGTTAGCTTCGGCAGGCGCAGATGGTCGAATATGCTTGTTTGATGTAGAGAACGGTACCCAACAGATGGAATTGTTGCATGAGGAGGAGATGATTAACTGTCTCGTTTTCTCACCGTCTGGATACCATTTACTCTGTGGGAGTAAGGACGGAACGATTACTGCAATTGATATGAAAAATCTAACAGTAGATAAATCATGGGATGCGCATGATAGGGCTGTTTTATGCATTATTTGGCATCCCGAGGAAAATCTAATACTTTCGGTTGGAGCCGATTTTCTATTACATGCGGGTGATTTGAAAACAGGAAAGACAATTTACGCTAAACGCTTGCACAAAAATCCAAGATATGGCAGATTGTTGTTGGCCGCATGGAGTTCAGATGGGATCTATCTAGCACTAGCTACCGATAATGTCGTGGACGTAATATCTATGGAGACTAACAAATCAGTACGGATGGTTTCGTGCTCTAGTCGACCCCTTTCTATTTCGTGGATTTCTGAATGGCATATTGTAGTTGGTTTGTTTGATGGTTTTTTGCTTACATTTAACATCGAACCTGGTAATTTCCAACATAAAAAGATGATTAGGGTATTTGATTCTAGTCTTGTTACTGTTGTGTTTGCCCAAGATCACTTAGCCATGACGTCCAGTGATTGTGAGATTAGTTTGTGGAGGGTTGATGAGAATAACTTTGAGGAAATTTGCACCAGAACTGTCGATTATTTGCCAACATGTTTGGTGCTGGTGGGGGATAAGCCATCTTCCAGATTTCATGATTATGTTATGAGAGAGTGGCAGAATAAAAAACGGCAGCTCAGGAGAATCCGAATAGCCGAAATAGAAGAAGAGGAGTATTCGCTGGAAAACGCCTATTATGCAACAAAAAATTATCAAGCACCGAAAACTAAACTAGAGATTATGAAGAGGAAGTGGAAAATTGAAAAGGGGCTTAAGAGTCCGACGTTACCGTTGTTCCAATCTGCTGCAATGAAAGCTCTTTGTAAAAAAAAGAGTAAACAAAGAAACGAAAAATCAAGTTCGTTGTTAGGTGACGCTAGTCTATCTCTAAGTGATTTGGTTAAGCAATGCTTAAATGAGGTAAATTGATGTTGAACGTTCACCGCCTAAAAGCTATACTTTTCATTAAAACAAGAGGAAACAAACGAAGTAATAAACACATCCGTAAAATGCATAATTAGCGACTCGAAATAGAGAAAAATGCATGAAAACCATGTCTAACTTTACTACTCGGCTACTACTTTTTTACTTTTAAATGAAAATTATCATGAAATGTATGTGATGTCTGTATATACATTTCACTTAAGAAAACTGGAAAAATCTTTATATTCTTCTAATTCGAATGCCCATGTTCTCAATATTAATGAATTCTCGTTTTTATCTTTTGATTGTCTTGCTCTTTCTTTTGAGGAAAAGTAAATGCTTTATGTGAAGAATGAGAAATTTGATGAACTGAAAAATCGATGCTAAACCAAACATTGAACGAAGATGAGATTCGAACTCACAGAATTTTCGATTGAGCGTATTCGTTAACCAATTACACAACTATAGACCATCTAATATACCCTAGTCTAACATCAAGCTTTGTTGCGTCTTCTTCATCTGCTTCTTCAGCATAGAGTTTCAAGTGTATCAAGCACTAGTTACCATTCAACCCGGTCTTGGCCCATTCGTCGGCAATTTCCATAGTCCATAGTCCATAGTCGTCTCAGAAGTCGCAAATCGCTTTCGACCTGGTCGAGCCATCGTGCACGTTGGGCCCCCCTGTTCCTGGTGCCGGTGGGGTTGTTGAAGAAGACTTCGTCGCACTGTCGTCCGGCATCTTTATGACGTGTCCGGCCCACCGTAGCCTGCTAACTTTCGCTAGATGTACGATGGAAGTCTCCCCAAGCAGTACCTGTAGCTCGCGATTCATACGCCTCCGCCACTCTCCGCTTTCAGTTTGTACTCCGCCATATATCGTCCGCAGCAGTTTCCGCTCGAACACGGCAAGGGCGCGTATGTCCTCCGTGAGCAGCAGCAGTCCATAAAGAATTATCGGTCTAATAAGGGTTTCGTACATTGTTAGCTTAGTGCGGCGGCGTATGCTTCCTAATCGTAGCGTTTTACGAAGGGCAAAGTATGCCCGATTTCCCACTTGGATGCGCCGCTGGATACTAGTGTTGTTATCCGTGGTCACCAGCGATCCCAAATACACGAATTCCTCTACCACTTCTAGTTCGCCGCCGTCAACGGTTACCGTCCGTGGGAGACGCGCGTTTGTTTCCTTTGAGCCTCTTCCTTTCATGTATTTGGTCTTCGACGCATTTATTTTTAGTCCAATTCTCCTAGACTCCGCTTTCAGTCTGGCGTAGATTACCTCCGCAAAATGCGAAGTCATCTGCAAAACCTAGAAGTTGGCTACCCTTGGTAAAAATCGTGCCTCTCGTTTCGATACCCGCTCGTCGGATCACCCCCTCAAGAGCGATGTTGAATAGCATGCAGGATAAACCGTCACCTTGTCTCAACCCTCGCCGCGTCTCGAAGGGGCTCGAGAGTGTCCCAGAGATGCGTACGAAACACATCACTCGATCCAATGTAGCTCTGATTAGTCGCGTCAGTTTGTCCGGAAAACCGTGTTCGTTCATTATCTGCCATAGCTTGTCTCGATCGACTGTATCATATGCTGCTTTGAAATCAATAAGGATGTGATGCGTGGGCACGTTGTACTTCCGACATTTCTGCAAGATTTGTCGGATAGTAAAAAGTTGGTTTGTAGTTGTGCGAGCCCCCATGAAACCCGCCTGATAACTTCCTACGAAACCTTGTGCTATCGGTGACAACCGGCGTAACAGGATCTGGGAGAGTACCTTGTAGGCGGCGTTTACCAGCGTAATACCGCGATAGTTGCAGCAGTCTATCCGATCACCCTTTTTGTAGATGGGACAAACCACTCCTTCCATCCATTCCTCCGGTATCTTTTCCTCCTCCCAAATCCTCGAGATAACCCAGTGTAGAGCCTTTGCTAGCATTTCTCCGCCATGTTTATAAAGCTCTACCGGTAGGCGGTCCTTCCCAGCAGCTCTATAGGTCTTCCGCAGCCCGATTTCTCGTTTGACTTCTTGGAGACCAGGTGCTAGGACATTACTATCTTCCATCGACGCCCCTAAATTAATTTCCGTTCCGCCTCCTTCTGCGGCTTCGCCATTAAGGTATTCATCGAAGAACTGCTTCCATCTGCCGACCACTTCGCGCTCGTTTGTGATTAGATTTCCTCCCTCGTCCCTACACATGTCAGGATTCGGTGTGTAGCCCTTCCGAGTTTGGTTCACCTTCTCATAAAACTTGCGCGTGTCATTAGCACGGAAAAGTTGTTCTAATTCTTCACGTTCTCTGTTATCCTTTTGGCGCTTTTTCCTCCTCAGGATCGTGGTCAACTGGTTTCTAGCTCGTCGGTATTTGGTCAGGTTCTCTCTAGTGGCACAACTTAGATAATTTTTCCAAGGAGTTTTTTCCCCTCCACCGCTTGTTGGCATTCCCCATCAAACCAATCGATTTTGTGTATTCCGAGGCTCAATACCTAGTGCCGTATTCTGCCCCAACCCTCTTCGAGGTTTGAAGCACCTCCTCGGAAGAAGGCAGTGCCTTATTCAGTACTCGCGCGTAGTTCTCGGCAGCTTGCGGGTTATCTAGCTGCCTGATGTTCAGCTGAGGAGGGCGGCTTTGACGTGTCCGGTATACGGTGGACAGCTTTGAGCGCACATGTACTGCTACTAGGTAATGGTCAGAATCAATATCCGCACCCCGTCGGGAGCGTACGTTCGTGATGTTAGAGAAAAACCGGCCCTCTATGAGAACGTGGTCAATTTGGTTCATTGTACGTTGGTCAGGTGATCTCCAAGTGGCTTTCTGGATATCCTTGCGCGGGAAAAAGGTTCTTCGGATCACCAGGCCTCGGGAAGCTGCGAAGTTTATACATCGTTAGCCGTTATCGTTCGTGTCGGTGTGCAGGCTATGGGGTCCTACCACCGGTCTATACATTTGTTCCTTACCAACCTGGGCGTTCATATCCCCGATGTCGATCTTGATGTCCCGTGACGAGCAGCTATCGTACGTTGCCTCCAGCCTCGAAAAAACGCTTCTTTCTCATCGTTGGGTCTACCTTCGTGCGGGCAGGGCACGTTAATGACGCTATAATTGAAGAAATGGCCCTTTATCCTCAATACACACATCCACTCGTTGATTGCCTTCCAATCTATCACGCGATCCTGCATTCCGCCCAACACTACAAATCCCGTTCCCAGTTCGTTGGTAGTGCCACCGCTCTGGTAAAACTGGGCCTTTCCGCCGATCTTTCATACCTTCTCTCCTTTGCGACAGATCTGCAGAGCTACGATGCCGAGTTTGCGGGGTTCAAGCTGTTCTATCAGCACCCGCTCGCAACCTGCGAAATTTAGCGATCTGCAGTTCCAAGTACCGAGTCTCCATTCGTCGTCCTTGTTCTGTCGCCTAGGTCGATGCCGAATATTCCGCTCTGAATTTGCTTGAATTTTGTTAGTTAATTAATTTAGGTGTGTAGCCGTACTGGGGCAAACTACCGAGTCTCGCGATGGGGCTACCATCTTATAGTGCCGCGACTCACTATGCCTCCTTCCCGGTTTGTATACGACCTTAGTTTCCAGCGGGATGGTTACCCGATCTCCGTTTAGGTTGCTCGTATTCCGCCTGGTACCACGAGGAGGTCGGGATCGGAGTTGCTGGATAAGACGACCACTATGGGGTCTGTATTCCGCATTATCTAGCCATTTACCAGGTTTTGTTGCGTTCATGCTGAGATACATAATATGCAAGTCATCAAGTTTTTCCCGTTACTATAGGTTTTTAAGAGTTTGTTTATCGTGGTGTGTTGACATAGGGTATGTTGCTACATCGTCGTAATTGCCTATTCCCGTCCTATCCAACACAAATTATTAAAAATATCAGCATTTTTATGACACACAATGCAAAACTAGTTATTCCCTAATATTTTAGTTGTCTATCATACGCAATCAATCAAAGTGAGCTGAGATCTATTTAAATGCTTTTTATCATTAAAGAAGTCCTACCAGCCAAATTTCCTACGTTTTTTCGTGCGACGAAGAAGACAATGTCGACTAATCGTGCTAATTTCCGTCATTCATAAATGAAAATAACTCACGTAAGGCATTGTCGTTATTCTACAGCCAGAAAAACTTGCCTGTCCTGCAGAAATTTTGTAGAATAACATTTGTCATGCCGTCCTACACAAATACATGCGCGTTAGCTTCGTAAACATTGTTGTGATTTTTAGTTCGGACGATGAAAAATTTTGTTGGACGGATTTTAAAACGGTACGACGAATTTTAGCAATAAAGTCAGTTGCGTAATTTCAATAATATGCTTTAATAGTCGCTTTTCAGTGATTTCAAAGTTCACGGAACGGAAGGTAAGTGTGTTTTAGTCAAATCAGTACAAGAACTTTTGGAGTATTCACTAAATCCATCCAGCAAATGATGAAAATTAGAATGGCTTTCCTTATTACGACGGGAATTAGAAAAAGACCCTAAAACAAACTAAATCGAAGTGTAAGTGTTATTCGATCAAATTGAATCTATTTTTGTGTAATTAGTGATCAACTAGTACAAGTGGTTTCTATCATAAACTGCAGCTGCATTCTTGGAAACACTTTTAAATTTTGAAAGGGAATCGCCAAAACAAAATGTAGAAGAATAAGTCACGTGTCACGTCCTGTCCTAGAGAAGAATTAGTGCAGAAAGGAAGTTTTGCAAAGGAAGTATGACACTGGAATAAATCAGGACATTATTAAAACAAGAGTGAAAAGTTAAAAAAAATCATGAGTAATAAGAAAATCACTTTAGGGGTGATAGGGGCAAAATGGGCCACCGTCGGGGACTGTAATGCTCAGGTTGGTCAGGAGGAGGAATTCAAACCGGTGATTGGACGGTTCAGCGCCCACCCGCAAACGAACGAAAACGGCCTAAGACTTGTCGACTTCGCCGCCTCCAAGAACATGGCCATACGTAGTACCTTCTTCCAGCATAACCTCTACCATCGGTACACCTGGAGATCACCCAACCAGACAGAATCACAAATCGACCACGTTCTGAAAGATGGTCGGCACTTTTCAGACATTATCGACGTCAGAACCTATCCGGGCGCTAACATTGATTCGGATCACTACCTAGTGATGGTAAGGATACGTCAAACACTATCTGTTGTGAACAACATACGATACCGCCGCCCGCCACGGTATAATCTAGCGCGACTGAAGCAACCGGAGGTCGCCGAAAACTACGCGTTATCTCTCGAAACCGCGCTGCCGGAAGAGGGTGAGCTGGATGAAGCCCCTCTTGAGGACTGTTGGAATGCCGTGAAAACAGCCATTAACAGCGTAGCGGAGAACGTCCTAGGCAGTGTGGCACCGAATCGACGTAACGAATGGTTTGACGAGGAATGCCGGCAGATATTGGCTGAGAAGAACGCAGCGCGGGTACAAATGCTGCGTAGAGCCACCCGTCAGAATGTGGAGCGATACAAACAGAAGCGGAGGCAGCAAACCCGACTCTTCAAGGAAAAGAAGCGCCACCAAAAGGAGAAGGAGTGCGAAGAACTCGAACAGCTGTACCGCTTTCACGACACACCAAGTTCTATCAGAGACTCAACGGATCTCGCAAAGGCTTCGTGCCGCGGGCCGAAATGTGCAGAGATAAAGATGGAGGTATCTTGACGGACGACCGTGCGGTGATCGAAAGGTGGAAGCAGCACTACAATGAACACCTGAATGGCGTGCAGGCGGAAGACCATGATAGCGGAGGAAGTGACCACATTGGTGCAGCAAGCGACGAAGATGTGCCACCCCCATCGATAAGGGAAGTTAAAGAAGCCATCCAGCGGCTGAAGAACAACAAAGCAGCGGGAAAGGATGGCATTGGAGCGGAACTTATTAAAATGGGCCCGGACAAGTTGGCCGGCTGTCTGCATCAACTGATTGTCAAGATTTGGGATACAGAACGACTACCGGAGGAGTCGAAAGACGGGGTTATCTGCCCTATCTACAAGAAAGGTGATAAGTGGATTGTGAGAACTACCGAGCCATCACTATCCTGAATGCCGCCTACAAAGTGCTGTCCCAAGTCCTCTTTCATCGACTATCGCCAATAGCCAATAGATTTGTGGGAAGTTACCAGGCCGGCTTCACGGAGGGTCGGTCTACAACAGACCAAATCTTCACCCTGCGGCAGATCCTCCAGAAGTGCCGCGAATTCCGAGTCCCCACGCACCACTTGTTCATCGATTTTAAAGCCGCATATGATAGCGTAAACCGACAAGAGCTATGGAAAATTTTGGACGAAAACGGCTTACCGGGTAAGCTTACTAGACTTATCATGGCTACGATGGATGGGATCCAGTGCTGTGTGAGAATCTCGGGTGGATTGTCGGACCCATTCGAATCTCGCAGGGGACTTCGACAAGGAGATGGTCTTTCCTGCCTGCTATTCAACATTGCGCTTGAAGGTGTCATAAGGCGAGCGGCGATCGAAATGCGGGGCACGATTTTCAATAAATCCAGTCAATTTATCTGCTTTGCTGACGACGTGGATGCTGTCGGCAGAACATTTGAGGCGGTGGAAGATCAGTACACCAGACTGAAACGCGAAGCAGAGAAGATTGGATTGAAGATAAATACGTCTAAAACGAAGTATATGCTGGCGGGCGGGACCGAGCGCGACAGGGCTCGCTTGGGCAGTACCGTGGTAATCGACGGGGATGAGCTCTAGGTAGTCGACGAGTTCGTATACCTTGGCTCACTGGCAACAGACGACAACAATACCAGCCGTGAGATTAAAAGACGTATTATCAGCGGAAGTCGGGCCTACTTGCCTACGGGCCTACTAACACTTGCCGTCGAACAATTTGAGCCCCCGTACAAAGTGCACACTGTACAAAACGCTAATAAATTAGACCGGTTGTCCTCTACGGGCACGAAATGTGGACACTGCTAGAAGAGGACCTACGAGCACTCGGAGTTTTCAAACGGCGGGTGCTAAGAACCATCTTTGGCGGAGTGCAAGAGAACGGTGTATGGAGGCGAAGAATGAACCACGAGCTCGCGCGTCTCTACCAAGTATTCAGAAAGTGGTTAAAGCTGGACGGATACGTTGGGCAGGACATGTTGCTAGAATGCCGGACAACTATCCTGCAAAAATGGTTTTCGCATCAAATCCGGTAGGAACAAGACGAAGAGGGGCACAGCGAGCGAGGTGGCAAGACCAGGTGGAGCGAGATCTGGCGAGCACTGGGTGCCCGCGGAACTGGAGATCAGTTGCCATGGACCGAAAAAGATGGAGAAATTATACTGCGCAGGCCTTGTCATAAGACGTTAGGCCAATTAAGTAAGTAAATAACTTTGTATCTTTTTTTATGGCATTATTATAACTATTTTTAATTAGCATAGATGCAAAGGGCAAAATGAGCATACCTGGCAATGTATTTGTACATAACCAATAAAGGCTGGAAAGTAATATAAACATTAAAATGACACAGTGGAGTATAATGTTACATAATTGTAAGCAACAATCAACCTTAAAATAGCGGTTACAGAGCAAAAGTTCTGTATTTCATCTACACTGAGAAAACTTTTCATATAGTTTCTATATGTCCCACATATACAGCTAGAATTCGTTAATTGGGCCACGACTGTACTCCAGCTGTCACATAGCCCAATTAGCGAACACCCAATTAACGAACCGCCCAATTCACGAACCACCAATTAACGAATCTTTGCTGTATAGATTTTTGCAATGTGCCCAGTAAATGATTTTTATGTGCCAAACAGTTATCATTTATGTGCAAGCGAAAATTAGCACATACTATTCATATGTGTATAATTTTTATGTGTATAATTGCACATACTATTCATTTGCAGCCATATTAAAAACAATTGGTTCCAGAGTATTAGTAACGAATAGTAACGAATTATATACGTGAACGAATTATGGGCGTGGAAGACGCGTTTGTATGACTGGTATGCAACGTATAGTAAAATGTTTATTCAGTGCGTATAGATATGTTTATTAAACTTCTGCTGATGACACTGAAGCTACGTTTATTCCACAGCAGTTCAACATTTAGACAAGCAAAAAAAAATATGCAGGAAGTATTTTTATTTTATTTTGTGGGTTTCTTTATTTTCATGGCCATGTTTGTATGCATATAGTATAATTTAATAAGAGACTTAGTAGGAAATCATTGGTTGACTCAAAATTCATCAAGCCTGCCATTTACTTTTTTCATTCACCCGAATTCGAACTTACATCCTGTCGGTCGGAAGCCGTCAACGAACACATCTGAGATAATATGACATATGACAGGCGCCGAGTTTTTAGCCGATGTAGATTCACCAGCTTAAGTTTGTCAAGCGCGGAACCAAAATGGGCTAAAATACATTTAAGCGCTGAAGAGTAGTTTCTTAAATCATGTTTGGCATCTGCTGTACAAAATTACTTTAGAAGTATTTATTCCGCACATGTTAAACATTCAATAATCTAAAATAAAGCATTTCACCGTTCACCGACAGTACCGTTTCAGTCGAGCAAAATTTGACAAAGTTATATATGGGACATTTGTAGAACCAGTTATTAACTACAATTTGGCTGAATAAAGTTTTACTGTATCTTTTGTATTTACGGTGCTACAATGCTAGTATATTATTAGTAACTAAATGAATGCTCATTTAGTTACTAATGACGTACTAGCATTGTAGCATCGTAACTACACAGATACAGCAAAACTTTATTCAGCAAATTGAAGATGATAACTAGTTCTTCAAATGTTCCATATACAACTTTGTCAAATTTTGCTCCGCTGAGACGGTACTGTCAAATGAATCAAAATTGAGCCAAAGTGAACGAACAAGCCCTGCTGCTGATACGTTTGCGCAACGCTCATTCCACACTTATTCCACTATTATTCCACACTTGATCTCCGTAATGCAAAAGCAAAAAGCAAAATGCAAAAAAAAATCAATGCCTAATTGCTTTTATCGAAAATCCGTATTGTATTGACGAAATGAGCAGTATATATCATTGTTTAGGTTTCTATATAATTCATATGAAATAAATTAGTTCTTCGCCGGAGTAATACGCATCGTTTAGCATCTTTCGTTAAATCCCGTCATGAGTGGGCGCTAAATATTTTTAACCTAAATGTAAAATTCGTGTTGATCGCAGAATGTTCGTTTCCTGTCAGCAGCATCTATTCCTGGTATCCGATCTATGCATGCCGCAATTCCTGTTAGTACCAACTCTGTTATAATGAAAACGGTTTCCGAATCAAATTCAGGGACTACATATAAAGTATCAAAAAAATAAGCAGAAAAGGCACAAGGAAATAATTAATAAAAGTATATTAATACTGTTAATACTGATATAAAATATTGATATAGATTTATAATGTTCCAATACTAGCGAAAACTGCAAATTTGGCATCACTGTTAGAAGAAACTATATTATATTCTTGAATGAAAGAAAAATCGAAACTACAGAACAGTTCGAAAACAGACATTTATGAAGCCTTCAAGTAAAAGGTGAAGAGCGTATCTGTTGAATTAAAACTAATAGTGGAATTTTATTGTGAAAATAGGTTTGACTTTTCTTTCTCTCGACTTTCTTATTATGCTAAAACGCTCAAAAACAAACTTTTGTTATATTATATACTGTTTATGTGCTTCCACAACAGCGCAATGTTGCTTTAGATTAAACCAGACTAATTTTGCTTTGCTTGTTATTTGCTTATTGCTAGGAAGTTTCATTTTGTTTACAGTTTTACATGAAAAATTGGATATTGTTTGTTTCAAAACGCTATATCTCGAGAATGGGACGGAACACCTCGTGGTTTTGAGTGATTCTTATGTAAAAAAGTCTGAGGAATGCGATGGTGTTGAAATTTTTGAGATCAAATTGTACTCATTGAGAGAAAAATACAAAGTTAGTTTTCAGATCGAAAATAAAACTATTTGGCAGCACTACCGCAAAAAACTAATTTTTTTTCGGATTCCTCAGATGATTTCCCATGAAAATGTAGGATAGTTTTTTTTTATAAATTGAATATTTACGAAGATATAAGCAAAAGAAAATAAACGAATTTGACGAAAATGATGCTTTTTCTAATAAAAGGGGGGGTTCCCAAAAATCGAGGGAAAGTCCAATCGGCACCAAACTTGAGATTTTTGCTTCTTGACTCGGCCGAGTTTGGTGAAAATCCGAGAAGGTCGATTAAAGGGTGACTCGGACACTTGACGAGGAATGACCCAGGGGTATTTTTGTAACGAAATTCAACTATGGAAATGTTACGAAGTCGATTTCGTGGTTGTCCAACAGACCTCATACCTCTAGACAAGTAGTGGCGCTAGTGTGCCCATTGTATTCCTGGGAAATCATCTTCTGCAACCAGCCAGCACTTTTGAGCTACAAGTGTCAAAAGTGTGTTTACGTTTACCGAAAACTACTGCTCAGTCGGTGTGTTTGCGGAATAGTGTGAGTGGTAAAAATAAACGGATCCCTTTTAACAAAAACACGACCGTGTTTAAATATTATTTATATTTACTTCGAAATTGCTGAGGGTGTCGGGAGCAGCTGCCGGTGTTGGAATAAGTACAGTCTGCACACGCAGAGTTACCGGCTATCACGCCGAAATAGGTCACTAGAACAGCAAAGTTATTTTCATTTTGGATCGTGCAGTAGACTGAGAAGTTGTCGAATATCTGTCCCAGTCAGTGTATCGGGTTGCCCCAAATGAAAGAGCGAGCTAGCGCTTAAATGTGGAAAGTTTCACCAATTTGCTTGTGATGAAAAAAAAAAACAGCGGCATGAAGTTGGAAGCAGCTAACATGAAAATGGCAGGTATGAAATTATGTATCAGCTAAAACCGGTAAAAATGCTGCAAAGAGTGGTACAGGTCGTTTTTGACTCAAGACAATCGAAAGCACACGCAATCTTGCAGATTGTCCGCATCGATTCGGAACTCAATCCGTTTCGAGCGGACTGGTGAAACGATACCACCGGACCCGCTTACCGTTCAGATATTCAGCCGCTATGTCTGCAGCTGACTACCCAGTATTTCTGCACCATTTTTTGCAAGAAAGAATCTACAACTGTGTTCAACCTACCAACGTTGTATGAACTGCACAAGTTAAATGTAAACAAGTTTGACATTTGTAGCACAGTACATAAGCAAAACAGAACATAACCTGTAAATAACCAGTGATGCCAGCGCCAATACTTGTCTAGGGACTAAGAGGTCTGTTGGTTGTCCCAAACGACACGATGAAGTAAGTGATTTGGTAGTGTAAGAATAACGCGTGCGACTCGGATCAGTTCTGACAACGAAGTGTTTATTATTCTGTTTCTCTTTCTGTTGTACATCGTTCTACAAGTATTGGTGATCATCTGTATTATATAAACTTAGACTATAAAAAGCAATACACAAGGGTGTGACATGACCTACTATTCCCGTTACATCTCCCCTTTTATAAATCAATTTAGTAATATTCAAATTCACTGTCTCTTCTCATATGAACTTCCCGTCCACTTCTTGTTCTGATTGGTAATCGTGTCGAGCTCGTATCAACTTCAGTGTTCGGAACGCTCGTTGAGGTGAAGTCTGTTGTTGGCTCTGCTTCTTGATCGTTTTCCTCGGGAACTATGATGAATGGATCTTCAACGTATTGTGTGTCTGATGGTGATGTTTTAGATGGTTTTATATCTCTGACGTTCCTGCGTATTTGACAATTATCAGGCAAATTTACAAGGTAAGAGCGTGGTTGATCCAGTCGTTCCAGGATCTTTCCCTTTTCCCAAAGGTGTGACTTCGTATTTTGCACTACCACATTTTGACCCTTCGCAAACTCTGGCGCAGTAAGGCAGCCGCGGTCCGCGTATCGTTTTTGATTTTCTCTTGCTTCTCTTAGTTTGTCATGAACATTAAGAACTACCTTTGGTAGAAGTATCGCTTTTGTTACTGGCATGGTTGTACGTACCATTCTACTCATTAATCGTTGATTTGGTGATAATAGTTGTTTATCGCGAGGTGTATTCCTTTGGAGTAGAAGTGCTAGCTGAAGATCTGAGCCCTCTTCTGTACAACGCTTTAACAAGTTCTTTGCTGTTTGAACAAACCGCTCTGAAAGGCCATTACTTCTGGGAAAATGCGGACTCGAAGTGATATGATCGAAAGACCATTCTTTGCTGAACTTTGCGAATTCGTGTGATGAGTATTGAGGTCCATTGTCCGTATAAACTATTCGAGGTATTCCAAATGACGAGAACCATTGTTTAAGTTCTTGGATTACGGATTTTGATGACGTCTCTCTTAATTTTTTAAAATCATAATACCCAGAATAACTATCGGCGATTAAAACATAGTCTTCCCCTTGGAAATGAAACAAATCGGAACCAACTATTTCAAATGGCAGCGTAGGAACCTCGTTGGTCAAAATCTCATGTTTCGTTGACGAACGTTGATATTTTTCACATATTCTACAGTTTTCTACCATCTTTTTAATATCACTAACCATACCTATCCAGAATAGCATTTGCTTTGCTCGAATTACACATCCTTGTACTCCGTTGTGTCCAGCGTGAATTACCGTTAACATTTTTTGTTTGAGAGTAGCGGGGATCAATATTTGGTGCGATCGAAAAATTAATCCCTCGTAAACTGCCAGCTCATCTCGGAAATTCCAATATTTAGCAATACGGTTGGGAACAGCGTGTTTGTCGCATGGCCATCCTGACATTATTGTAGCACTCAATTCCTTTAACTCTGGATCATTTAAGGTTTGTTCTGTTATTTCTGATCTAGCAGCTTTCGACATTTGGAGCACTATATGAACCTCTAATTCGTCGTTTGGATCGTTTTCGAATGTATCTTCTACGTCCCTACTGAGAATGTCAGGAATC
The DNA here is from genome assembly GCF_943734655.1 of Sabethes cyaneus. NCBI lineage: Eukaryota > Metazoa > Arthropoda > Insecta > Diptera > Culicidae > Sabethes > Sabethes cyaneus. The sequence goes on along the minus strand of NC_071353.1, from coordinate 62,758,342 downwards.
GGAATATCAGATCCCCTTTTATATACTATTTTGGGGGCATATTGAGTAACATCTAGTAAAATTCGTTTGAGTCTGGGTGGCGCTCTATCCAATGTTTTCTTACAGATAGACTCTAAAGGCTTATGATCGGTTTCTATGGTTAATCTTTTTCCGTAAACGTACTCATGAAATTTATTACAAGCGAACCTAATTGCCGCCGCTTCCTTTTCGATTTGTGGGTAATTCTCTTGTGCAGAAGTAAGAGATTTCGAAGCATAAGCTACGGGTTTTCCGTTCTGCAGTAATACTGCTCCAAAAGCTTTTGAGCTTGCATCTACAGAAAGAGTCACATCTGATTTGACATCGTAATAAGCTAGTACCGGTGGCCGTTGCATGAGATTCTTGATTTTATTAAAAGACTGTTCTTGTTCAATGTCCCATACCCAATCGACGTTTTTTATTAGCAGTTTCCTCAGGGGCTCAGTAATTTCTGAAAGGTTCTCGATGAATTTTCCCAGATAGGTTACCATACCTAACACGCGTTGGAGTTGAATTTTGTTCTCGGGTCGCTTAAGACGTTGTATTGCTATTAATTTATCAGGATCAGCTTTAAGTCCTTCTCCTGAGACTATATGGCCCAGGAACTTGACGGATTGTTTGACGAATAAACATTTCTCATGATTTAGTTTCAAACCTGCCGACTCTATTCTGTGAAGTACTAGTTTCGTAATCTGGCCTAACTGGTCCTTTGAAGGAGCGTGTATCAAAATATCATCCATTGAGCTTTCCACTCCCTGGAGACCCTCTAGCAAGGAATTCATTAATTTTTGAAAGACTTCGGGTGCCGAAGCAAGCCCAAATGGTAAACGGTTGCATGTATACCGCCCCCATGGCGTACCGAATGCTAGGTATTTTTTTGTTCGTTCGGACACTGGGATTTGCCAAAATCCCTTTCTCATATCCAATACGGTGAACCACTTAGAACCGCAAATTCTGCTTGAAATTTCCTCTATGGTAGAAAGAGGGTGCGTGCGTCGAAGTAAATTTTTATTCACTTGCGAAGGGTCAATGCAAATACGAAGCTTACCTTTTTGTCTAATAATTACCATCGCATTTAATACTGGAGTTGGCGCGCTGATCTTTTTTATTACACCTATCTTCTCCATTGCATCTAGCTCAGCCTTTACTTGGTCGCGAAGTGAGTGTGGAATTCTACGGGGTGGATTGTACTGGAACGTTGGGTCTTCGGTTAAGTCTATATCATATTCGAATCCTTTGATGCACCCTAATCCGTTAAATAACGAGTCATCCATAGTTAATTCCTGCACTTTAGCGATTAAGTTGAACCGTACGCACGTTTTACGACCAAGGATAGGCATAACTTCTTCATCAATCACTTTAAACACAGCTGATTCTGCGCGACCTCTCACGATTAACGGTAAATGTGCTTCCCCTTTTACATTCAATTTGTGACCACTGTACGAAACTAAACGCATAGTTGTGGATGACATTAACTTTGACCCAAGTGAACGAAAAATGCTATTGGGTAATACATTGCACGCAGCACCGCTATCCAGTTTCAGCGTAACACTTTTTCCGTTGATTTGTACCGTCTCATACCACACATCATCACTGCTTTCATCATCATCATTTACCGCGCCTATAAAAAGCTCTTCGACCGATAGTTCTTCGGATTTTTCTTCTTGCTCGCATGTTACCATTTTCACAGATTTATTTTTCCTTGAATCAGTACCGGCTCTTCCAAAGCATCTGCTTGCAAAGTGTCCAACGCGATTACATCTCACGCACACTTTGTTAAACGCCGGACACTGTCTTCTTCGATGTTCAAGTCCACAGCGATTGCACGGAAACTTTTCTTCTCTGCCACTATTTTGCGAATTGTCATACTTTTTCTGTTTGAGCAAATCCACTTCACTGTACGAATTCTCCAACATCACTTTCGATTGTTTAATCGACTGTTCGTAATTTCTGCATGTATCGACAGTTTTTTGTAGGTCTAAATCGTCGTTCAATAACTGAGGAATGATTTTCTTGTGAACGGTGCCCGAAATAATTCTATCCTTTACCATCGAATCGCTAAGTACGCTGAACGAGCATTTTTTCGCTTGTTCACGGACACGAGTTAAAAACGTATCGAATTGTTCACCGGGATTTTGTACTATTTTACCGAACACGTTTCGCTCATAAGTTAGATTCGATTTTGGCACGAAGTATGAGTCGAATTTTTCTTTAAGAACCGTTATGTCTTGTTCTTGTACATCTGTTAGACCAAACGTATCCATCACACGAACACTGTCGTCACCAATACAACTAAGCAGGGTTGCTGCTTGGATATGTTGAGGTTTGCTGTCGAGTCCGGTGGCTACCGCGTACCAATGAAATTGACGCCACCATTGCTTCCACTTGAGCGCCATACCCTCTTCGATGACTAATGGCCTGGGAGGCTTAATCGACGTTCCTGTAGTCGACATGGCCTTCTGCTCGAAGCTTAGATTCGAATTCTGCATTTCTTTATCCTCCTGCTTCCAATTTCACAACATTCCGAATCTTGCAATTACAAGATAGGCAAAAGAACGCTTTCACTTTTACTTGCTGACACCATGTAAGAATAACGCGTGCGACTCGGATCAGTTCTGACAACGAAGTGTTTATTATTCTGTTTCTCTTTCTGTTGTACATCGTTCTACAAGTATTGGTGATCATCTGTATTATATAAACTTAGACTATAAAAAGCAATACACAAGGGTGTGACATGACCTACTATTCCCGTTACAGGTAGGACGTAAGTTTCTCAGAGAGAATCATATCTGAGTCGTACGTGTCGGAGGAGTTAAATGCCAGAGCGATCCATCTAAAGCAAATAATTTCGATATCCACCTCATGACAGAAATTTGTGGAATCGATGTCGATAGTGGTGATCTGATTTCAAACATCAAAGTTGAAACGGAGCTAGATGTAGGGGGCAATAATGAAACATGCCCGAACAGCCGGCACTAAAATATACGTTCGGTGAACATTTGAAAGTGGATAAGGTATACCACGCCAAATCATAACGGTTGTCTGTATTTGAGAGAATTGAACTAGGTAAAATGGTTACAGAACTGCTTAGTTCAGTAACGTGAGAGTAACTCTCCATACACAAGTTGAGTGGTTTTAACAAGGAAAAATAACGGTGCTTTCCGTCTATGTGTAAACTTCCGTGAGTTGAAGAAGTTGGTAGAACGTGACCATTATCCGATACCGGTGACCGAAGATCAAATTATGAAGTTGAGTGATAAACGATATTTTACTTACTTGCTTAGATGGCTTGCCGTCCTAAGACAAAGCCTGTTGAACAAAGTTTGTCCATGTAAATCGGTTGAGGACTATCGCTCTTCAATTCCTCGGACACCGCGTACTCCGCCAGATCTCGCTCCATCTGGTCTAACCATCTTGCTCGCTGCGCTCCTGGTCGTCTTGTTCCTACCGGATTTGAGGCGAACACCATCTTTGCAGGGTAGTTGTCCGACATTCTTGCAACATGCCCTGCCCATCGTATCCGTCCAGCTTTAGCCACCTTCTGGATACTGGGTTCGCCATAGAGCTGTGCGAGTTCATGGTTCATCCTCCGCCTCCATACTCCGTTCTCCTGTACGTCGCCGAAGATTGTTCTTAGCACACGTTCGATCGTTCGAAAACTCCGAGCACTCGCAGGTCCTCCTCGAGCATTGTCCATGTTTCATGTCCGTAGAGAACAACCGGTCTAATAAGCGTCTCTTACAGGGTGCATTTTGTACGGGTATCGTGTTGTTCACTTCTCGCGTCTATTCTTAAACTGCCAATTCTCCTGGCCGATGTCCAAAATATCCGAGATACACAAGGTACATTGCTTCCAATGCAATGTATTCTATCTTACGGTACAAGGTATATTATATTTCCTACAAGTGACTTTAGTACACTGACGAAATACATCCGTATGCCACTGATGCAAACAAAGTCCTTCCTTGAACGACTCTCGTATACTGCTATGCGCACTAATCTCGAAACACACAGAATTATAACATAATACAGTCATGTTCCTATATGTAATAATTAATGATACCCTACAACGGGGACTTAGTCTGCTCGACCGTAATTGCTTGTGAAGCCCATAGTAAGCACGACTTCCGCTGATAATACGCCTCCGAATCTCACGGCTGGTATCATTGTCCGTCGTTACCAGTGAGCCAAACTCATCGCCGTCGATCAATATACTACTACCCAAGCGATGTCGTTCGGCCTCGGTTCCGCTGGCCAGCATGTACTCTGTTTTAGACGTATTTATCTTTAACCCAAACTTTTCTGCTTCGCGCTTTAGTCTGGTGTACTGTTCAGCCACCGCCACAGATATTCTGCCGATAATATCCATGTCATCGGCAACACAGCACTGTGTACCATCCATCGTAGATTTAATCAGTTTGATGAGCTTCCTGGGGAAGCTGTTCTTTTCCATTAAACGATATTTTACGTCACTTGGTTTAAAAAATGGTTTCCACCACGTTGAAATAGCAGAATATTCGCGAAAGTATTTTTCCTTTGTAACCGAGAATGGTCAATTCGAATACCGTGGACCCCCGTTCGTTTGACCGTTTTTAATCTGAACACTTTTTAATTTGAACCCCGCTGGTTTGCACGATGTGCAAATTAAAAATGGTTCAAATGTCATTCTCAACATGGCATCATTTGCCTTCGCAGACAATGCACATAAACACGATTTGTTTGTACTGATCTAGCGTTTTCAATCCTAGTTTAATCAGTTTCACATTTTGTTTCCCAACGATAACGATAGAAATCCGATCGGAGAATAACATATTCGCTGCTTGCAACTACCAACTAAACGAAACTAAATCAAACCACCAAAACAATAACAAAGAGCAGGGCGGTAAGTTCATATAAATTTCAGCATATTTAGGGTTGCTAGTTGTTCAAATTAAAAACGAACCCCGTTAGTTTGCATGAGGAATCGTTCAAACGAACGGGGGTCCACTGTATTACAGAATGCCCTTCGGTTACTGCAATGCTTCTGAAATTTTCGCTCGCTTCATTAGTAAAGTTTTGACTGATTTCATCAAAGCGGGTACCGTTGTTGTATTTTTCGACGATATTTTGGTGGCAACTTCAACAATACGAAAACATGTCGACACTTTAAGGGATCGGTTTCATTTGTTATCTGAAAACCATATCCAATTGAACTTGTCCAAATGTCACTTCCTAAAGACACGAACAGAGTAACAGAGAGCTAAACACTCTCTCACTCTCATTGTTTTGCATTGGACAGATGATTGCACAGATATTTTTCCTCGCTGTACAGATGGCCAGATTTTTTCAACAAATAACACAGAATTATATGTGGCCAGGGATGCCACATATAATTCTGTGTTTTTTGTTGGAAAAATCTGACAATCTGTACGGCGAGGAAAAATATCTGTGCAAAAATCTGTCCAATGCAAAACAATGAGAGTGAAAGAGATAGAGAGTCATTTTGCTGACTATTTCCGTCTCTTTCACTTTCATGTAAAAGTTCAAAAATCTGTTTAATCTGTGTAATTTGTAGAAAATCTGTATTCTATGCATACAGATTCTGTACAGGCGATTTCGTTCAAATATCTGTTAAACACAGAATAATCTGTGCATGTGGAAACCCTGTATGTGGCATCCCTGTTGGTAAGTACGTCTTAGTACGATTGCTCTGAGATCGGGAGTTCAGTTGTAGAAACGCAGTCGGGGTGAACAGTCGATTGATCCAGAATAAGGTCGTGCTCGCAAGGTTCGGTTTGAGTCAGTACAATGGCGACGAGGATAAAAGGTGAGTATCAAAGGGGAAATTTTGATTTCTTCTAATAACTATGTGCGGGTTGTGTCAGGGCGTGAACCGTGATATCAAAGGAAAAAAGGCAAATGACGCTTTTTGCAGTTAAAGCGGTGTAGCGCGGCTGTTTGAAGATTGAAAATGGTGGCATTCCGTTCCGTACTGAATAGTGAAGTTTTATGTTTTGTGCAAATCTTGAATCTTGACGAGCGAGTGGTATTTTCGTTCTTTTTTTCTTCGTGTTTCACTTACGAATTGAACAGATGCAGCTGTTATGCCAGCTTTTAAAGTTGGTTCAGATCCTCGAAACGTCTGGTTTAGGTGGAGAAAGGCCTTTGAAAGATTTCAGGCTGCTAACGGAGTAGAAGACGATCAGGAAAAATTAAATTTGTTACTGGTATTGGGAGGGATCGAACTTCAGACGTATTATGACAAAATGGATAAATTTCACATTGGTGTTCCGACTGAAAAAGGCAGCTCTGAATTAAGAATCCTTCAATACGAGTCTGCTGTTATTTCGCACCTCAACTCAATAAGCGTTTTGAAAGACATCAGTTATGAGCGCTTAAATAAGAGTTTGGGGAAAGTTTTGAAGATTTCGTGTTTAGGTTAAAGGGACAAGCTAACCGATGCAAATTCTTTGACAGCGATGATATGGTTCTTGACCATTATAGAGGGATGCAGTTCTGTTGAATTGAGGAATAAATTATTGATGGAGGAAAAGGATCTTACTGAAGCTCTGATGTTAGGTAAAACAACCGAAGAAGTGCAAAAGCAAACCAAGCAGTACGGAAAAGGATTCTTGTCTGGTTTGGAAGGAGATTCAACCGTTCAGAAAATCTCTGCGTCAGTCGCCTACCACTTCTAATAAGGCGAGCGGAAACGCTCACAGAAAATATCAAGAAATCTGTGCACACATTTTTCACATGAACATTTCGTTTTTTTAGAGTGGCTTTAACCCAAAGGGTCATTCACCACAACACATGTTTTATATTGTCAATTCAAAACAAATATATTTACTATTTGATGGAGCTTTCAACCTGTGGTGGGTTCGCCCCACCAAAACAAATTTCCTATGTGGCTTTGAAGCTCCAAAAGCTAAGGTCGTCTACAGACTACACTTAAATATTATAGAAAAGCAGGTCAATACAAGTGTTCTCGGATTTGTTCAGGACCGTGCTGCAGAAATGCTTAGAAGATGGTAGCTTCCCGGATGGAAGATCCACAAGCTAGTGGTGTTGCCGAAGCCAGGAAAGTCTGCGGGGAATCCAGCGTCATACAGGCCGATTTGTCTGCCTGATACATGTGACTTTATCAATGTAAATTATATGACGCTAACAAATATTTTCACAACCTAGGAAAGAAAATATTATTATTGCATGCATTACGTTCTAGTGAATTTTACCGTTAAATAAGGATTTTGAGTACTACTGGACTGATATTTAAAAATATAGTCAACTTAATTACAGATGTTCCTGAGAAAATAAAAAATCATTGTTGCAGTAGAAAGGCTAACTCACGCCGCTAGGTGGATTAACGATAAATTAGCTAACTTCATTCATTGGGATTGAAATTGCATGTTGTCAATAAATTTTGGGTTATGATATTTAGCATTCACAACTAGAGTCCACTTATTACTACAGGTACTACAAATAGATATGTATTTATTATTTATTAAATTGAAATATCAACCATAATATCGCAGAAACTATATACACTCTAACAATACATTAAGACCTGAAATGTAATTTAAATCTAGTGTAATTTAATCTAATTTGGCCGTTCTTATCAACTATGGGTTGGAAAATGTAAATATATCTATTATGCCAAGCTATTCCCTAATATTAATGTAAATTATGTTTTTGGAATCGCATGCTTGATTTGGATTGAATTCGCTCATATTTTTTTGATTTGTTTTACATTTAGTAATATATGCATTACATAGCTGCCGAGATGTCAAAGTAACTTATTTGTCTTTTCATTTTGTGTGTATCTTATCTATTTTTGATTTTTATATAATATCGCTTCAAGTAAGTGTAGAGCATCAAGTGAACACGTACAAGTCAATACGGCGCAGGTGATTTTCTATAAACAACTTGGATATTTTCAAAATACTAAAAGCATGATGGCGTCCAACTCTTTTACATTTTTGCCCGTTTGGTAGCTTTCAAGTTGCTTAATATCATATTGTAACTTGCAAACTACGCTAATGTCAATGGATTAATAATTGACAAAATAAGTAATCGATGTTTGCAAACAAAACGCTGAAATACTTTGATAAGGTGGAATGATACAACTTTATATTTTCCATTGTTGTTCGAAAATTATAGAACAGAAGTATGTAGAGAACCTTTTTTGTAGATACGATACATTAAAATAAAGATATCAGGTTCAATTTAAAAAGTGTAAAAAAGCAAAATTACTGATATACAAAAACATGAATATACCACACAAATTATGTGATAGGTATCCAATTTATATTCCATTTTAAAGTTACCAAGGTGTTGAATGTTCTAAAAATAATTACATGATGTCACTGTGAGTAGCTATTAAACGAACGTACGACTTTCTAAATCCAGACTAAGAAATAGCAGAGCTTAAAAATGCCGAAGACATAAGAAACATATACATATCATTGGCTACAGGACCCATCTCATACATTTTGTACTTAACCAACATTCGTAGTGCTGGCACCCGAAAAAAGACCTGGTTTACCCTTAAATAGTGTTACATTTATTATACAATGCAATATATCTGTTCAAAGTGAAGAAAATATTTATTACAGTAGTTCAACTAGTTTTGTAAAAATGGTTACGAACCATGTATTAGTTAATTTAGGCTGGCGACCATTAAGTGAAACTTTTTACTTTTTAGTTAAAATTAGACAGATCAGCAGTTATTTCTCCTCCGCTCGAAAATAACCCTACTGCGAAGTATGGTATGGGATCCAAACCAACCAATAGGTTGACTACCTTAAACATAACAAACCTTTTAATTCATAAAATTTTAGCAGAATTCCATAATTAAACTCGTTTCCTACAAGTAAGGGTCCATTATACAGTTAACAACGCAAAAAATGTCACCAATAGCAAACTTCCGCCATGCAAAACCAATAATGAACCCGGTATTGATCGTATTGTAAATTCCAAAGTGTCCATAACACGATAATGGATATACAATCTGTTTACGAACAGTATGTAAAATATTTGGAGATTTGGAATCTAAATTGATATTTTTTAGTTTAATCGAATGTTACTGGTATCGTGAGTGCCATCAGTTAGGTATTTTGTATCACGGGTTCAATATAATCCATAGAAGAGGACAACTCATGCACTAAAGTGTCTACTACTGTTAAATATACCCTAACCTTTATTGTGCAAAAATAAGTTCTATCTCGTGATTGCCTACAACTCGCCGTTAGAAGTGCCGGTTACTGGGAGTTTTTTTGGTAAAATAATGAAGAGAAATATCAGATAAGAAAGTCACTATCTTTATGATGGATATACAAAATTGTCAATGTTTTGTGTATTCTTAAAATATAGAGCTAAGCAAACAAAGCAGAAACCTTTTGAAATTGAAGAAAAACTTTTTTACGATCGAATTTCGTATCAATCAATCAATCAATCAAATTTCAATCAATTCGGGCCCGTTCGAAAACTTAAACTTAATTCTACTTAAATATCAACGCAACTACCATGCTGATCATCTCGCGCGGTTATATCTTTTTCCAAAACAGTTGTTGATTGATAGCTGATAAAATTCGCAACCGAAAAAAAAAGTTTGACGTTTTTTGCCCAGCAAATATTAAAGCCCTGTAATGTAAAGTATGGATCCACCCAGTTGGCTTCGAGGTATGATGCTGGCCTAATAAGCCAGTCTTCGTGTGTTCGAATCTCGGCTAGTTCCTACAATATTTTGTCTTGAAAACTTACCGGATTTTATTGAATTCTGCATAGATTTTAGCAGCGTTAAATCACAGACAAACAAACATAACTCTTGGAAGAAAATTCAACACAAATTATCGTGACACACATTTGGCCTAAACACTAGGTTCATCTATGATCAACATTCCCAAATATTACCTTACAATAGGAGTAGCTCTCGAACAAACAAGTATTTTTTGGGGCCTTCTTTCCTTAAAAAGCGCCACTTTGACGAATACGGAGGAATTCCCAACCAACAATAAAATGACTGTTACAGATGTGCGAAGAATAGGAGAGTCAGTGTTATGTTAGGTGGGTGACAGACCTAGGAAACCAATAAGCATTACCAATGCAATTTAAATGCAAGCTACGGTCGCCTTAAATGCTACCTCAATGTTATTTTGGCAAAATATTCGGCTACTTTACTGCTAGTGCTTATCTTATAGTGCTGACAATGCTTATTTGCAGCTAGTTACCGACAAGAAGAATTTAAATAGAATTGTGGATGTGGATGCCAATTTACCGCAGTTATGCAGTCAAAAGGTTGATAAACAGCAACCTGCAGTATAAAACGCCAGGGATAAACGATTGATTTACTCCTTATACTAATGCTTATTGGTTACCTGGGGAAAGAACCTATTCTAAACTATTCAATTCAACTATTCTCAATTCGACTCAACTTTAGATCTCAAGATAAAAATAAAAACAAAGCTTAACGTATTCATGTAAAAATTTCCGGGCTGCTGGTTTGGTTAATAAGTGGTAGTGTAGAATTTTTCATTGCCATCCTTTAGATTATAGGGCTTTAGTTCTTTAGTTGAGGTCTGTTGGAGGAACAAAAACAAATATGCACACACAAAACATTGGTTTTCGTTTTTGTTAAGGTATACCTACTATTCACTCTGAGTTCGATTTTTTTAAATTTGACCATTTAAATTATTTGCTTCGTACCTAATCTTATAAATTTCAATCCTTTCCTTACTTCAATGTACTTAGACATAATAAAATATGTACAATTAAGTACAACAGGACTACTATTTTAAACATATAGGCATAACCGACTTTAGTGCTCACTTGATTACATCTTACTTCATCTGTCCGAATTTGCAAACTAATGTACTTTGCGCCGGAAACCGACGCGTCTAGGCCTGTTTCATTCGATGGCTTGTGAGGATCGTATCTCGTTGCGTACTGAAAACCGGACTTTCGGGTTCAGGTGCCGATGATGAACATATATTTCGTAATCTTCATCTTCGTCCTCGTCCGCGTCTTCGTCTGGCTCGATGACGGTGTTTTTCAGGGAACCAGGAAATGGCGTCATTTCGGAACTCTCTGAAAGATCCTCGTCTGTTGATTGGCCGTCGCCAAAAGGGCTAACAGCAACATATGAAGCAGAAAAACCTTTGAAGCCAACTGTATCGTCAGAGCGGAAGCGAACTAATAATGCCTCATTCATTGAAATTATTTCTGGTGGATTCTAAAATGATAAGTTGTTGTTTAGATTTCAATGGATTTCGACAGAGACTAGCTACATACGGTATTCCCGCAATATTTTCCATGAAGTGGGCCACTGGCGTCGTCAAGGCCTCCGTACACCTCAACATAATCATACGAACACATCCGTTCTTCTTCTACGTCGAATGTAAGGAACTTCAACTGGACATTTTTATCTCGATCAGCCTCTATTGACCATTCGCAATCGGCTCCATTGTCATACATGCCAGCGCCGTATTTGGCATGGGAATAGATATGCTTCACCTTATTGGTTGCCCTCAAGTATCCTCCACATGCAGTAGTATGACTCGCAAAAAAGCCTTTGCGTTGAACACTAGTGTCGGTATTAAATACCATATACATCTCATTTGAAGTAGACGATAGTGGATGAGGCAGTTTAGCACCACAGAAACGTCCGAGGGCGAAGCTCTCCGGAGAATCTCCGTCGTAGATGACAATGTGATCATAGGCACATTCCTAATGGTAACAAAAAGTTAGATATAAGATAATTTTATATGGTAGTTCAATTTACTTGGTGAGGTTCAATATCAAACACGTTGAACACTAGTCGAATTCGATGTCCTGGAGTTGTTGTAAAATGCCAAATACAGTCCTTTTTGGATGGGTAATAATCTGGATAATTTGGACTAAAGATTTGTCCGTTTGGTGATGTGACTTCATATTTACATCCGCCTTCTTTACAGTCATGACCATTATCTTGTAACATATAGCCGTTGTGACAAGAGCAAACGTACGACCCAAGTGTATTTTTGCACTCGTGTTGGCACCCTCCATTATTAACCGCGCATTCGTCTACATCGGTGGAAAAGATTGCAGCAAAACCTGACTTTTGAATCGTTTTATCGGATTTGAATTCCACTCGAAGGGCATTTCCCTCCGATGTTATCGTTGGTGGCACTTTTGTACCGCAAAATACTCCATGACGCTTGAGCGTGTCCTCGGTTATCTTGGAGTAAATGGTCACCGAATCATATTCGCATTCCGATGCTTGATAGAATGTGTTACCTTCTAGCTCAAAATGTGTGAAATTAAGTGTAATTTTGTGTTGTGCTGGTGCTATTATTTCCCACACACATTCCTTCATAACAGGATATTCATTAGGAAAAGATGGCGAGAGTATTGTTCCATTTAGTTGCTTCAAAGTTCCACCACAAGCATCTGCAAGATACCAAAGTATTGAATTATCGAGTCGAGTGAAAATTGTTCAGAAATCTTTATAGCTTCGTTCACTTCGTTGATTGTGTTTTGGAGCAAGCGTGTGAATAGTCTTCGACAGATTGTACATTGTGTAGGTATCTGAACGTGCACCAGATGAGAAATAGTGTCATTTTTTTCGTTTTTCATGTTCATATTTTTTCAAATCAAATATACCTATCATAAAATTCATCTAAACCAAGGTTAGTCAAGAGAGGTTTTCTGATGTTCAAATTTGTTTTTCACCCCCGCTGGGTTACCCTTGACGACCACCGAAATTTTCAAAGCGGAAACTGTTGAATGTATAAACAACGTCGATGGTTGCTATCCAATAGTTCCGCACACTTCTGGTCTACAAACTGTGAAACCTAGATCACCTATTTTCACTCACGTTGATCTAAACTACTCCCAGAAAAAAAATTGTATTGATTCGTCGAAAGTAAAAATGGCAAAAAATCTTGAAATATTTTCTTGGCAATTTTCCTGAAAAGGTGTAATCCCTGAAAGCATGATCAGAGTGTGGTAATGTTGGTGCCAAAATTTCAAAAAATGTGTTCTGAATACATTTTTATATTATGCATTTAAAGTAAATTTCATATGTTCATGTTTATTTATTACAAATACAAGTTTTTCGATCTAGTTACTTACTTTCACAAGACTTCTTGTCACTATGCAACTCGTATCCAATATAGCAAGCACATTCGTATCCGCCCAGAGTGTTTATACACTCATGCTCGCATCCATGGTCCATTCGTTCGCATTCATCGACCTCTTTCATAAAAGTTGCAGAGAATCCAGCTTTTTGGACCGACCCATCCGACACAAATTTCACAAACATTTTGTTGGTGGTTGATCTGTCCAAATGTATAGTTCTAAAATTTATTTCTTAGTAAACTTATACTTCTCTTACCTCATGTCTGGAGGAATTTTATATCCACAAAAGACGCCAATCACTCGAGAATCAACTGAATCACCGTCTCGTACTTCGACGTAATCGTACACACAGTTATCGTGGTTCTCCACCTCAAATGACTGGAACTTCAATGCCACCTGGTAGTCTTTAGGAACGGTTATTTTCCATACACACTCTTTGTTAGGTAAATAGTCCATTGGGTAATTAGGTGACTCTAGCCGTCCCCCACTTTCCAAATTCACATTACCCCCGCACACTGCTGTAATAGAAAAAACAGAATTGCTGTCAACTACGGTTTCTAAAATAGTTTTTTTGTAGGGAAGGTTCTTATGATGGTTAGAGACCCCTTCTCCCACTATGAGGGGGAGAGGAGCTCCCAGACAAATCAGTATAAAAATGGATTTCTGTCTGTCTGCCCGTATGTTCCTTATAGAATCGAAAACTACTAAACCGATCGGCGTAAAAATTTACATATAGGGGTTTTGGGGCCGGGGAAGGTTGATATGGTGGTAAGAGACCCCTCCTCCACTAAGAGCTGCCATGCAAATGAAACACAAATTTCCTCATAACTTCAGAACTAATCAAGCAAATGGAACCAAATTTGGCATGTGGGTGTTTTTGGAGAAATTTTTTATATGGTGAATTGATCCCCGCTTTAGGAGAGGAATTATGACCTCTCCCCTCTTCAAGAGGGGGGGTGAGGCTCCTATACAAATGAAATACAAATTTCCTCTTAACTCGAGAGCTTATCAGGCAAAACCAAATTTGGCATGTAGGTTTTTGCAGTCAAGAATTTTTTTATATTGTGAATTAGGACCCCTCTCCACTTTAGGAGGGGGTTCCTGTACAAATGAAATACAGCTTTCCTCATAACTCGAGAACTAATCAATCAAATAGAACCAAATATGGTATATGAGGGGTTTTGAAGGCAAAAATCTTTGCTATGATGAATTGGGACCCCTTTCCCTTTTTAGGAAGGGAGGCTCCCATACAAATGAAATACAAATTTCATCATCACTTCAGAACTAATCAAGCAAATGGAACCAAATTTGGCATGCGGGTGTTTTTGGAGGCAATTTTTTTTCTACGGTGAGTTGAGACCCCTTCCCTCTTTAGGAGGGAAAATATGACCCCTCTCACCTATAAGAGGGGGGCTCCCATACAAGTGAAATACAGATTTCCTCATAATTCGAGAACTAATCTAGTAAATGGAACCAAGTTTGGAATGTGGGGATTTTTGGAGCCAAATATTTTTCCAATGGTGTACTGAGACCTCTTCCTCCTCTAGGAGGGGGGCTCCCATACAAATGGAACACAAATTTTTGCATAACTCGTGAACTAATCAAGCAAATGGAACCAAATTTGGCATGTGGGGGATTTTGGACGCATGAATTTATTTTATGATGGTTTGAGACCCCTCACCCCTGTGGTAGTGGGGGCGGACTCTCATACAAAAGAAACAGAAATGATTGCGTAACTTAAAAACTAATCGAGTTCGAGAAATTTTAGACTATTCCATAAAACATTAGTTAATAACAAGACCACCAGAAACTATCTATAGTAACCCTAGGTGATTCAGGGCGAGACGGCCGCATGCCGCGAGTGTTGTCAGCGACCTGTCGTCGGAAGCACCGTCCACTGCGGGGGTAGCCCCCAGAATGTAGGTACAGCACAGTTTCATTTTTTGCAATACGAAGTTTGTCGGGTCAGCTAGTATTTTATAATGTTTATATCCTTTCAAAGTATGGCAACTGAAAAGGGGGAGGGGAATGGGAGATTAAAAAAACTTAAATATCTAAGCGTATTAATTATATTCTCTTCAATTTTCATCGTGAAACTCAAATCTATTCTTGTTTTTCATGTAGAGGGTGTTAGGTAATCAGGTGCAAATATTTCAGGGGGTGACAAGAGGACCATATTTGACGAAAAAATCCTGCGCATATGGACAAATTTTAATCATTACAGAGCTATTAAACATTTTTAGTTTTCAGTTCTGTATTCTTTAAACCAGCTCTAGTACAAAAAGGATGCTAGCTAACATAATTGTGTTGCTTTCATACCAGAGCTGAGAAAATTTTGTACAAAATATTGTCCTTGCACTTGCTACTTCATAAAATTTATTATAAATTATCAAAAGCAAAAAGCTTTGAAATAAGTGTTTCTCAAGGTGTATAATAGGGGGCCCCCATACAAGTGAAATACAAATTTCCTCATAATTCGAGAACTAATCAAGCAAATGGAACCAAATTTGGCATGTGGGGGTTTTGGAGCCAAATATTTTTCCTATGGTGTACTGAGACCTCTTCCTCCTCTAAGAGCGTAAATTGGTAAACTGATTCCTTTTATATATCAATTAAAGCTCTGTTTTACAATTCGTTCTTTGACGTGAAAAGCCTATCTTTTTTGGTTTGTTGTAATTCAATTTTAAACTATCGTTTTAAGTGTTGAATGAGTATCGGAAAACTGCACTAGATCACCGCGTGCGACGGCCTCGGTCTGACCGGCAATGAAAACCACGAACAATGCTTCTGAGGTCTCTCTAGGATGGGCCCAAAATAGTCGCAGCAACTTCATCATTTCTCTCGACTATAACTCAAATTCGGTAGCCTTTTATTAAGACCAAAATACACTCAGATATTCAGTAAATGTTATTCTCTCAATTGGTGTAAAAATCTTGTCTCGAATAAATATAGTTTCAACGTAATTCCTGAATATTGTTCAAATGCCCTCCCGTACCCTAATAGTTCAACAGAAATATCCATTATAGTTTTTGATAGTTTTTGACCTTAAAATCAATACTAGTTTTAAAAATAATTGAGAATGACATAAACTAAAAATGACGGAAACGTTAAAAATTTTCTGAAAAATGTAATCAATTTGCCCCCGGATTATGTATAGATAGTAGAGTAAACATAGATCAGCAGATGAACCTTCTCGCAGAACTATAGCAACGAAAAAAAAAACTACAATGGAATGACATCTCAGCAAAACGGTAAAATTCGTCATGTAAAATTCGGTAACGACGTCATGCGTCTTGGATACACGTTTTGACAGTTCGTTTGGATACAAAGGATTCGTCTTTGCTGATCTATGTTTACTCTAGTATCTATAGGACTACGGTACTCTAGTAACCGGCTGCGAAGCTTGTCGATAAAGTACAGGAGGAAGTCTTAAATACGTTTATAGCCAAGGCTTTTCTTTGCCTCAGCGAAACAGAATTCAAAAAGTAGTGTAAAGAGCAGTTTTATAATTTTATCTTTTGTATTTATAGCTGCAATAAAACTAAACTTTCTTCAACAATATTGTAGATAATAATTATCTCTACATATTGCCCTTCACATCACTTTTTCGAATTACGTTTCGCTGAGGTGCTGTAATCAAATGAACATGTACTAAGCAAAAACCGCAAATGAAACAGGCTTCATGTTTAAAATTGTCGTCAAAGGGTTTGGAAAACAAAGTGCGCTTATATTGACTGATTAATTTTGGCAATGCTTATCATTTACAGTGTGACACATTTATATTTGAACAAAAATCATTTTATGCTTGCAACGTCATATAAAATTAACACAATCAAACTAATACCATGTGTGTGTATCATCATGACTTAAGTCTTATTTGACGTAGTTTCATTTTCGTGTTGTGTCTCTCTCGTTCAGTGTACCAATGTTCGAGTTACGATCGTTGATAATAAATAAATTCCGAAACGGGGCTGCATGCAGCACTATTTTTCGTGACCACAAACATCTCGGCATAAAAAGGAGATTTACATACTATACAGTAAAAAGATTTGTCGAGACGGGATCTGTTGAAAACCATGAAAAAACCCGGAAGAAAACGAAGCGTTAGAATGTTGGTCAAAACGGTTGGTCGAGAGCGAATTAGTCGCAGTTGCGACCGGTCCTCACGGAAAATGGCAGTTGAGCTGAATATCAACAAGGAATCTCTTTGTCGAATTTTGAAAATTAATATGGATGCGAAAGCATTAAAAAAACATAAAATCCATGGAGTAACGGAAACAACGAAATAAAAACGGCAAGATGCAAACTGCTGCTCCGTCGGCACGGTGATTCCGAAGTGATCTTTTCTTATGAGAAGTTCATCATGCTCAAAATGATCGGTTGTGGTCGGTTTCGATTTTCGACGTTCTAAAGCACAAACGGAATGTACCACGATACCAAAATTCACCAGCGGTCATGGTATGGGGAAACATTTTAAAGAAAGGCAACTTCCTCTTGTATTTATTGAAAAGAATGTGAAAGTTAATGCAAAATACTATCAAGAAATGGTCTTAGAACAAAATTTGATGTCTTACGTTCAGGGAATGTATGGTGAAGAAAATTACTGCTTTCAACAGCATGGAGCATCTGCCTGCACTGCAAATCTTGTGCAGACGTGGTGCAAAGCCAATCTAACGGATTTCATATCGACAAAGGACCTCCCCTTCTGGCCTTCAAGTTCTCCTGATTTGAACCTCTGGAATTTTGTATATGGGGATGCATGCGTCAGAAGCTCAAGGATAATAAATATCATAATTTTGATGAATTTAAGTTAGTTATCAACAAGGTATGGGATGACATTCCGATGGAAGTAGTGCTTGCCGTATGTAACGACTTCAAATAAAGCAAAGATTCAATAAAGCAATGATTGTTTTTTGCGTTTTGTGTCTATGGGTAATCAACTTCTAAAACTAAAATTCGAAATAAAGCCTTTATTTACAAAAACATATGACTGTGTTTTTGTTAGAAAATATATGTGTCCCAGCCACGTAGCCAGTCGAAATTTCGGCTTACATTTTTAAAAAAATGCAGAATAACAATACATCAAGCTAAAACTGTAGCCCAGGTATATTTTTGATGAATGCGCCTTTGAATAACAATATAACCAACATCGTTTTGTATCTCTCAAAGTCTTTGAAAATTCTCAACTATGTAGCTCTCCGTTATTCGGAACATTCGGCATTGACAAAGGCGACGAACTAAGAATATGGAATAGAGACTTGGTACCTGGAACTGCAAATCGCTCAATTTCATTGGTGGCGACAGGGTGCTTCTCGATCTGTTAGAACCCCGAAAGTTTGGCATCGTGGCACTGCAGGAGATCTGTCGTAAAGGCGAGAAGGTGTGGAGGATCCGTGGCGGCAAAGCCCAATTTTTCCAGAGCGGTGGAGCGAACAACGAGCTGGAAACGTGCTTCGTAGTGTTGGGCAAAATGCACGATCGCGTAATGGACTGGAAAGCGATCAACGAGAGGATGTGCGTGTTGACGATAAAAGGCCGTTCCTTCCACTACACCATCATAAACGTATATTGTCTACACGACGGTAGATCCAACGACGAGAAGGAAGTGTTCTATGCGCGACTGGAGGCAACGTACGATAGGACATCAAGATCGTCATCGGGATATGAACGCCCAGGTCGGCAGGGAAGCAATGCATAGACCGGTGATCGGGCCCCATAGCCTGCACACCGACACGAACGACAACGGCCAGCGATGCATCAACTTTGCAGCTTCCAGAGATCCTCGGTTAAACATTCGGCAGCTAAACAACCCGCCAGTTTCCGAAAACTATGCGCGAGTGCTGGATGAAGCTCTGCCTTCTTCTGTGGAGCTAGATGCTTCGGCCCTCGAAAACGGATGGAGTATGACAGTTACGCTCGGCCGTCAACGAGGCCGCAATCGCGGTGCTAGGAGTGGAAACCTCGAGTGCACGAAATGATTGGTTTGACGAGGAATGCCAACAAGCGATAGAGAGGAAAAAAAAGAGCTTGGAAAAAATTCGCGAGAGAGAATTTGGCCAAGTATCGACGACCGCGGAATGAATTAACCATGAGCCTAAGGAGGAAAAAGCGCCAGAAGGAGGTAGAGATTGTGAGGAGCTGGAACAACTATTCCGGGCTAATGACACGGGCAAGATTTACAATAAGGCGAACCAATCTCATAAGGGCGAGAAAGAGGATTTAATCACAAACGAGCGCAAGGTGCTCGACAGGTGGAATCAGTATTTCGATGAGCAACCTCAATATAAAGCGATATAGCAATAGGAGACGCAACGGAAGTTAACCTCGGAGTGCCTACAAATGACAACTGCGTACCGGCTCCCAATGTCGAAGAGAGCCGGCGAGAAATTCGTCAGCTGAAGAATAGGACTACGGACTACCGGTCTAATTAGCGCTTGTTACATCGTCAGCTTTGTACGGCGTATGCTCCTTGATCGGAGCGTCTTGCGCCAGAGTGCCAGAAGCTATGCAGTCTTTAAAAATCCTGTAAAACATTCTTCTCAACAGCAAACTAATTAGCAGAAATCAAATTGTACGCAAACTTTTGAAAACCATTAGAAAGTTACTTGTGTTACATGAATACTTAGTTAAATAAATAAATAAATTAATTCGAAAGACAATTCTGTAATATAAGCATATTGCTTAAACAAATAGTTTTCTGCATAATAACTTGGCTCCCCTCCACAGGCGAGTGAATCTAGGTTTAAAACTTCTCTAATAAAAAAAATGGCATGCCACACCTCCCCCCCTTTAAAAATCTGGAACTTTCTTAATACGTAAAACAAAAAATATCTGATCGATTGATGTAAATATCTTGCGGACTGAATAGGAAAAGATCATGTTTTTATACTTTTTATATTAAATGTTACTGAATTTTGTGAAAAAAAATTAGTCTAACGTTAGAATCAATTTTCCTACAGCAATAAATACTTGAGATATTCTTCTAGCAGGTTGGACAACTAACCTTCGTAACTGGCGGCAAATCCTCGCATATTGGACTGGCGGTATGTAGTGGTATACGTAAGCAGCATTCGGCTACCGGTTGATTTGATAAGATCGTTCACTTTGCCGGATCCACAAAATTTACCAAGAATAGGTGATTTATGCCAGTAGCCATCACGTATTTCCAAATAATCCGAGCGACAGTTGTTAGATTTATATATATCCTAAGATTGCAAAAGTGATCAAGGATGAAATATTAATTATGATTTAAGCAGTAGTTGATAGTTTTTGTAGCGTGGTATTGGCCGCTACCGTCTTACCTGACCTACTGCGAATATACGTGTTATTGCACCAAAAAGGTAATCTACCGTTTTATTCGTTTATAATGCACAGGATGCAGCTAATAACGATAACAAAACGATTTTTTGTAAGTTGAGCTTTTGTTATTGCATTTAAGTCGTAAAAAGTTGCACAAATAACAATCCAGTTTCACTTTTCACAATACAATTATTGCGTACTGCTGGCACTTGAAATATAACGTTTAGGTACGTTATTTTTAGGGATCATAATAACCGATATTTTCGATACAAGGGCGATATTTTTCGAAACCTTTCGAACCAACACGATCCCGCGAATACAACGTATATTCGCAGCGAGTCAGGTAATACAGTAGTATTCCAATGGTGGATGATTAAAACGAAATAACTATTTTGTTTGTAAACTAAAGGGTGTCCCACGTCACATTGCATCACGGAAAAACGCTGTAGAAAATTACAAAATAAGTATTATCTCTTGAAAATTTGAGTATAAGTAGTTTAGAGTGTATTTTTTTTTCACTGATATTTATCGCTGTCAGTTTTTCTAAAATTGCGAAAAATGGTGTCGTGAATTGATTTTGTGCAAGTAGGCCTAGAAAATCCTCAATTATCTTATCGGGACATCGGAAAAAAAGCTCGGAATCGTGCACTCAACTGTGAGTCGGCAGCTTCCAGCACAAGTTTGATGTTCCACCCAGCACAAGTTTGATGTTTCGGAGGAAATAAGGAAGCAGAAACTTTCAAAGTTTGCCAAGAAATACATGATTTGGCAAGCAACCTGCTGCTCATGTGGCAAACGGAATGCACCGTTCTTGACTACCGGGACTGAAACGGGCAGATCTACCTCAAAGAGTGTCTACAGAAGCATCTGCTTCCTCTGTTGAAGCAACACGAGGGCCCTACGAACTTCTGGTCGGATCTAGCTTCGTGCCACTATTCAAAGGATGTCCTGAAGTGGTACGAAGCCATCGAGGTTACTTTCGTACCCAAGGATATGAACCCCCCCAACGCACCGCAACTAAGGTCCATCGAAAAATACTGAACTTTTATTAAGCAGGCACTATGGAAGCATCCCAAGGAGGTCAAATCGGAGGAATACGTGAAAAGAGTGGGTTTCCGTATAGAAGAAGTTCCGTCGGTTCTGTACAAATACAACAAACCTTGTGAGTGGAGTTAAGCGTAACGTGCCAGCATACCGGTTATGGTATTGAAGTTGAATGGAATAAAAATGCCAAAAGATTACTAACGGGTTATATTTTACTGTCTGAAAGTTTGAAAAAGAGCGGTCAACTACACTGAGAAAATTTTTTGTATAGTTTCTATGTGTCCCACATCTACTCAAGTCTTTTTTTACACGAGGGATACGTGCCATGTAAAATAAAACCGCGTTAATTCGAAAAATGTTGTCAAAAACCGCGTTAATTCAGAAATCGTCAAAAAATTAACCGTGTTAATTAAAAAACCGACGTAAAAAAACCGCGTTAATTCAAAACCACCAAAAAAATCGCTCGAATTTAAAAATCGCTGAAAAAACTGCGTTGATTCGAAAAATGATGTAAAAAAAATCGCGCTAATTCAAAAATCGTCATAAAATAATTCAAAAATCCTCAAAGAAAAACCGCGTTAATTCAAAAATCGTAAAAATAAACCGTGTAAAAAAAGACTTGAGTGAATAATTTTTATGTGTATAATTGCACATACTATTCATGCGCGTATAATTTTTATGTGTATTTCTGGGAGGTCTGTGTTTATATGCGTCTCATGATAATCATATGGAATTTCATATGGAAATTTACTATTAGTTATGTGCAGAATATTTTGGGTGTAGGTAATTTTCTACAGCATTTTTTCCGTGATGCAGTTTGATGCGGGACACCCTTTTAAAAGGCTCTGGGTTCAAAATTTATAACGAAATGAGTCTAATAATTACATGGAAAAATGTAGGTACTGTGCCTATGATTTGTCGCGGGATAGTATGCATCTCCGAATTTTTCAAGTTCATACCGCAACGCTTCGGTTAAAATTCTAGCAAGGCATACTGTTTCAACCAACTCTTCCAAATCTGCACTTCGTCAGAAAAGTTTTGTACTGTGGAAGTGTGCGGACGACTCTGCTCCGATTATACATTATATAAAGGGTGTCCCACGTAAAACTGCATCACGGATAAAACGCTGTAGAAAATTACCTATAGTTGATCGACCTATTTCAAACTTTCAGATAATAAAATGTAACCCATTAGTAAGCTTTTGGCATAATCATTTCGTTCGACTTCCATACCATAATCGCATGCTCGCACCTAACGCTTAACTCCACTCATAAGGTTCTGTACAACATTTAGCTGTAGTTTCTTCTGTACGGAAACTCACATTTTCTTATTGTTGTTGTTTTTATTGTTGTTGTTTATTTAAAAATTTTCCATCTGACAATGATGTCTTAATTCAAAATTCTTCATGTCATTGTATATCAGATGAATAACCACAAAGTTTTTACGGTGAATTAACTGTTTTAGGAGTAACGCATCAGTCGTTGTGTTATGAGTTCATTTTAGATGTGCTACGTAATGCGATAAGGCAATAGGAAAGTATCTGCTATTACCTACTAACTTACCCAGCAAACATTTTATTGTTATTTAGGCTACAATAACCACACAGAACAGAAGTGGAAGTCCGAACGATTCGGCGATCAAAACTGGTAACAGAGACTTTTTTGTTTTTATTTTTCTTTTGGAAGGTTTTCGCATAGAAGCGAATAACAGCAATATATGCAGAACGCTTGCTGTCAATCGCATATCCCAAGCAACCAGAAGTTCGAATATTACTTGACACGCGAACTCTAAAGTTCACAATTAGTTCAAATTCAGTTCCGTGGAACTTTCTTGCTGATTAGTAGTGTATATCAAGTATGCGTGGAACTAGAGAGCCTTAGAGAGTCGCCATCTTAACCTTCTGCGGCTGAGGTGCCCCACTCTTAACGATTCTGCTGACGTGGTAGTCTGCTGGACACCCAAACTTAACTTAATAATTCCTATTATTGAATTATGTAAATTCAGATTTTAATTATTTTAAAATTGAGTACATATCTTTAGCAACCTTTTGGATGTAATTAGACCGCAGATATGAATCGGGTAGACACTGCAAACTTGTGAATCAAAATACAATACATAACGCATCTGTTACATTTTTCTGATTTCTGGTGTCTGTCAGACTACCACCTCAGCCGCAGAAGGTTAAACCGAAAATTCCAATCGAACAGAATCAGTTGTCAAAAGTAAGTCCAATCGAACAGGAGACTTGTCAAAACACCGATTAGAGAGCCTTAAAAAGAGTAACGACTAGAGAGCCAGTTGAAGATAGAGAGACGCCATCTCAAATCAATAAGAACATTTTTTGAGCATTTTTCTACATTTTTAGCAGCTTTTTATGAATTATTCAAAATAAAAGCTTTAAAGAAAGGTTCCTTGAGTATATTGTTATTATATGTAGCATCGAGGAACTCGAAATCTTTAATTTAAATCCCTGGTTCTCAAAAGAATTAGCAATAATAGACAACAGCAGCATAACTACAACAGCAGCGACCATTAACTGTGGTAAAATTATCATGAAAAGGAATTACATATCCAGATATTATAAAAGTTATTTATTCCAAATGTCTGTTGATCACAGAATAATTTGTGCGCGCGGCAACACTAACATACGCAGCTGCATTGTTGCTAGATTATTGTTTCAGATGGCGACTCTCTAAGGCTCTCTACGTGGAACTAAATGCTTTAAGAAGTGCTGTGAGTACTTCATAGATACTTCAAAGCTATTAGGATGCTACATGAAGTTCTGAAGTAACTTTAGTTGCTAACAAGTTTACAACGCGGAACACCCGGGTTCAAACCCAACAGCAGGCAAATGCAACGAATATAGAAGTTAGGTAGAAGTATAAAAATAGAACATAGAAGTGCTGCTAAATTTTAGTTTTGTCTAAGTTTTTGACAGTTTTTTTCGAAGCTGCTTAGCGTTCTATGCAGCGAACTCAAGACAGCTTGAAAGTTCGGTTAATTACTTAAAAGTGACGCTGCTTAGCAAGTTATAAATTAATATACATAAAGCTATTTAACCCTCGTTAGACACCATTATTCGAACTCTTGGTTACTTGGGTAGCAGAAAAGTCAGGAACTTCGAAACGTTGGAGGTAATCTACGCCAGACTGAAAGCGGAGTCGAGGAGGATTTTGGGCCAAAAATAAATGCACCAAAGATCAAATGCATAAATTGCTAATTAAGATCGCTGGTGACCGCGGGCAACAACACTAGTAAGAAGATCAAGATTTTCATCGTACATCTGGCGAAAGTCGGTATGCTACGGTGGGCCGTACACGTCGTAAAGATACCGGACAGGAACAGAGGAGCTCAGCCTCAAGATGACTCGACCGGGTCGAAAGTCGAACTAGAACAAGAACAAGATGCAAACGATGCTTCTGTGGGTGGCAAAAACTAGAGCACAGAAGGTGTCGAAAATTGGTGCCTCAACTTAAATCGCAAATTTTTCGTTAATAATGATTTTTCAAATATTTGATCTTAGTTGTTGTACTGAAAACGTAGTAAAAATATTTCTGTTTATTGTACGCTAAAAACTGCTAATTAATTTGGGACTACATTTATGGCAATGGACCTCGGTTTTCTTGTAATCTAACTATTAAAGTGGCCATTTCTGGTGCCACTAATAGGGTAGTGTATAGCGTGGTAAGGTGAGAGGTGTATGTTTTTTACAGTTTTCTGTTTTATTATATGAATATATGTTGACTGCGGTTAATCATCGAATGATTTTTTTGAATACTGCCTTTTTAGAAAAATAGAAATTAGGAACATATCAAAAATAAATCCTAAGAGTAAGCTCAAATGAAATATTCAAATCGTGACGTAATCGAAAACATGTTCCTCTCGTAATTCAAGGTAAATAATAAACCAAATCTTGTTTGCAAATCACACTGGTAAATACTGGAATAATTATAAGTTTTAGATGTCTTGCACAAATGAAAAACTATTAGGTTATTTTCAAACTTTGAATGATATGAGTCATAATATTAACAAAGGATTTTTGTTTCTTGAATTAATCGTGAAATGCTATGGAAAAGGTTTGCAGGTTACCAGATCAGTAATGTTGAGCACAATTCTTTCTCCGTGCGTTGCCGTTATTCGCCATTCGCATCTTTCTGGATCGGCCGGTGGCGTATTAGAGTAGTAACTAGGCGAAGTAAATGATGCTAGATTTTCTTGAAATGTTCGGCCGCATTCTGGAATAATAAAAGTAATTTGATTACTCACAGTGCGTTCATTTTAAACAAAATATTTGCTAGGTAACACGAACTAGCACATTTATATAGCAAGTTTGCCTGGGCGATGTCTCCTTCACTAAGTCTTAGACGCTGGCCGATTTCAGGACGTTTCCGGGTAGGCATTTCAATCGGGAATATCGTGTCTAAATAGGTGCCTTTTGAAAAAGTATTCCGTGCATAATGCATGATGGAGTCGTAGTCATACGGTAATCCCAGAGAATTCACTTCATCCTCGGTTAGTTTGTTGAAGTTGTACTCCTGCCCAACCATGATGTTATTCTTTTCAATCACCACATGGTTTTCGCGATCCGGTCGGGTGTGTTCATGCCAGAAACCTACCACATGCCCTAGCTCGTGCACTACAATGCCAAACTTGTCGCAATTTTTACCAATCGAAATCGCCTGCGGTCCATTACCGCGTTTTCCTACAAATGAGCAACAACTGAAATGGGACATCAGATTGTACCATCAATCATTGGAATTTTTTGGCACAGCAGTAAATATTTCAGTGGCGTGGTAAGGCATATACTTCGAAAATTTTGTGTTCTGTTTCCGAGCTGCTCTGGGTTTGAAAATAAAATATATTTATAAAACAAACAGCAAACCGTGTTATAGATATCCGTGTAGTCATGCAAACCTATGAATGGTGGATCGATGTATTTTGTTTAAGAATGTTTTACCTTTGTTATACTATATAACAAAGGTTTAGGAATTGGTCGAGAAACACGAAGTCGATCTAAGGTCCGGGGGACCGAGTCACATATACCAATTGATTGGGTTCGACGAATTGAGCAATGTGTGTGTGTGTGTGTGTGTGTGTGTGTGTGTGTGTGTGTGTGTGTGTGTGTGTGTGTGTGTGTGTGTGTGTGTGTGTGTGTGTGTGTGTGTGTGTGTGTGTGTGTGTGTGTGTGTGTGTGTGTGTGTGTGTGTGTGTGTGTGTGTGTGTGTGTGTGTGTGTGTGTGTGTGTGTGTGTGTGTGTGTGTGTGTGTGTGTGTGTGTGTGTGTGTGTGTGTGTGTGTGTGTGTGTGTGTGTGTGTGTGTGTGTGTGTGTGTGTGTGTGTGTGTGTGTGTGTGTGTGTGTGTGTGTGTGTGTGTGTGTGTGTGTGTGTGTGTGTGTGTGTGTGTGTGTGTGTGTGTGTGTGTGTGTGTGTGTGTGTGTGTGTGTGTGTGTGTGTGTGTGTGTGTGTGTGTGTGTGTGTGTGTGTGTGTGTGTGTGTGTGTGTGTGTGTGTGTGTGTGTGTGTGTGTGTGTGTGTGTGTGTGTGTGTGTGTGTGTGTGTGTGTGTGTGTGTGTGTGTGTGTGTGTGTGTGTGTGTGTGTGTGTGTGTGTGTGTGTGTGTGTGTGTGTGTGTGTGTGTGTGTGTGTGTGTGTGTGTGTGTGTGTGTGTGTGTGTGTGTGTGTGTGTGTGTGTGTGTGTGTGTGTGTGTGTGTGTGTGTGTGTGTGTGTGTGTGTGTGTGTGTGTGTGTGTGTGTGTGTTTGTATGTGAGGCTTATTTTCTATCGCCTATTTCTCGGAGATGGCTGAACCGATTTGTCTGTTATTACTTTTGTTTGAAAGATATTATAGGGAAAAATATCACTATTGAATTGTTCAATGGTCCGACTTTTCGTTTAAAAGTTATAAGCAAACTACGTGACACGATTTTCTCCGGAACCACACAACCGATTTCAACGATCTTAGTATCAAATGAAAGCTCTTACTGTTGCTAAACTTTATGCCAAGTTTTATTGAAAACAAATAAGTGGTTTAAAAGCCTTAAAACCAGTTTTGACAAGGTTCAAATGATCGCCTGTTTCTCAGAGATGGCCAAACCGATTTATGCGCTATAAGTTTCATTTGGCAGGTAATATAGCCGGATAGATGACTATTGAATGGTTTTTTGATTGGACGTTTAATTTGAAAGTTATGAGCAATCGTATACACCACACCAAAATTAACAATAATTTATAATGATTTTAACCAAGATAATTTACCTAATTTCAATTATTTTAATATCAAACGAGAGGGTTTGACACTACGAATATATATACAAAATACATAAGAATTGGTTTTACCGGTCAAAAGATATTAACCCTCAAACACTCGCGCCAACTTTTGTAACAAGGTTACTCGCGCGCATCCGAGGGGACACTATAAATCCGGAACCGGTTCCCATAAAGGGACATTTCAGCAACAGTAAAGTATGTCGTGTGGCATATCAAAAAACATCAGCATTCGATAAAATAGCGATTGGCGATCATATCATGTCTCTCAGAAGCCATATGATCGGTTCCGGGCCCGGGGACGGTTTTTTTTTCTGATTCAAGCACGGAACGGATTTCGAAGGAACTTGTCCGGGACCTGGAATCGGCCATATGGCCTATGAGAGACACGATATGATCGCCAATCGCTATTTTGTCGAATGCTAATGTTTTTTGATATGCGACACGAAATACTTTACTGATGCTGAAATATCCCTTTATGGGAACCGGTTCCGGATTTATAGTGTCCCCTCGGATCCGGGTGGCGCGCACCATGGCTCATAACTGTGGCAAAGTAACTGATATGTCCACAGTCGATGATATGTTCACAAAAATCACCCGATTTCAAACAAATTCAAAATATTTGGCAACTTTGTCTAAAAAAGTCATGTCACGGTCCCCCAAGGAACTGTAGATATTATGAAAATAGAAAATATTTTCGGGAAAATTCCCAAATTGGGTGAAAAAATATTAAGAGATAAAAAAGTTACGGCCATTTTAGTGAATTTTGCGGTGCTAAAAATGATGTAGACCTTAGAGAGGTTAACCAATAGATGAATTATTTTCCGAAGACGTGTCGATTTCTATCTCCAATAGCAAGTAAGACCGTATAACGAAGGTTCCTTTCACCACTAGGTGGATTAAATCAGGTTTTTTTTTTCTTTATTTCAGAGGTTCTCAGTCTGCGGCTGGTTCGCCTGTTGTTATGAATTCGCTTTAATAACATGACATGACTTCTATCTTATCTTTACCATTATTTCGAATTACTGTTTGCTTATTTGTGGTGATTTGTACGAAAATTGCTACGTAAAACGTGTTGTGAAATACTCAAATAAGAATGAGCGCAATGAGTTGCAATTCCTAACGCCGCTGATGTATTATGACAGCAAAGACGTGTAGCAATACGCAAATGCGTGCAAATACGTGTAGTGAAGAAAATAATCAAATTTTTCTCAAGCTGAATGAAAAATTTGGACCCAGTGGATTAAACAACCTTTAACCATGAATCTGATTATAAATCCGCTGAGTCCATAGTTTGTTAAAGTGTTTAGTGCAAATAGGTTCTATACAAATACAACACATAAAACCGTAACCAGTTATTTCCGAAATGTATTGCAACATAAAAAGTCATGCCTTCTAACGCCACCGTTCTGATTGCATATATCAAACTCACCCGCATTGGCGTTCTGTGAAGACAATGTAATTCGGATGTTCGATGGGATTTCGCTCGACAAATTTTATACACGTGTAGTTTTCCCAGTGACGCATTGCTTGTTTGAAGAGGGCTTTATGTAAACCGCTAAAATTGCCATCAATCTCATATGGGATGACACCAAAGTCCCAGATGCGTTCCTTCTTTGCAGTAGCAGCTCGTGGCACTCGGTGGTGATCGGATGACTTTCTAAAATCAAATATAGTTTACTCTTCTGAAAAACACAAACAATTCCTCCCTTCATGTTCTATCCAAAGCATTTTAGTTGCGTATCCTTAACCTAGAAATGTTCATGGTTACCCATGTTTTTATATACCATATACCATATAAATATATATATGTAGGCTATATGTAGGTATTGCCCTTTTGTAAGGCATAAAATGTGTACAATCAAATGACACAGAAGATTATTTACTTCTGTGTCATTTGATTAATTTGATCGTTATAAAACCATCTTTTGCGGCAGCCTTCACGATTTGTTTAATTGTTTGTTACATGTCTTTAAAAAAATGAAAATTGAATAAGGTACACCGGGGTAAGTGAGAATACGGCACTAGTAAGTGAGAATAAAGCTCATAGCTCGCATTAATCTCACTTTCTCCAACTGAAGTTTTCCAACTGAAATGAAAAATACATCTTCAACGCATTCATAAAAATTATAGATTATTTTTAATTGGCATTTCAAACACCAAAATTGAACTTCGAATTTAGGCGTCATTTTTAATTTGCGTCGTATATTGGACGCACCTTTCTACAAATGATGTTTTGGTCACAGGCTTTGGTAATAGTACATGTTTTTCTGATACATAGTAGATAAACTAGTGCATTAACAAGTTACACACAAAAATTAGTTGTATATTAGTCGAAATAAAGGTGGCACTTCAGAGCACCCGGGGCAAGTGGGACCTATTGAAAATAAAGCGTTTCAGCACAAAACTTTTTATCCTAATATATTTTTTATATTTGTTCATTTACATAATATCTATATCGGTAAAACATTCAAATAAAATGGAAAAGGACTAAACCAAGACAACCTAAAAATACGTGCATTAACACGGCTTATGACACAGCAAACAGTTTTGTCACATTATGTGTGACATGGTAGAACAAACAGATCATAGTCGTATTTTCGAGCTATTAAAGAATGGTTAATCATAAATTACGTCTCGCAAGAATTAAATACGGCTATATACTCTACTACATTGCGTTACCATACTATATTACTGCGTAATTGTTTTTTATATTACGCATAATGTCACCCGTCGTGTTATGCTATAGTAATAGTAATCTGATTTTCTAACGACATTTTTGGATAAACTATTAGTAGAAACATTATCTTTGGTTGCTTTTTTCAATGCTTTAACGTTACTGTATCGTACTATAGACAATTTTCTGTTATTTGATGCTTCTTGATCAATTTGGAATATACGTCTCACTTGCCCCGGTAAATCAGGCAAGTGGGGCCTATCGCCATGATTTTGAAAATTCTCCTTAGATTTATTTCATGTAAATCGATAATCCTTTTTTGTGATAAACCTTCGAAGTGATACCACTGTAAAGTTTTTTGTGCTACTAGGATTTCAAAATAATCATAGGTGTAGATTACACAGTCGAAAAAACTCCAACTATGCAATTTTTAGGTCACACTTGCCTCGGCGTACCTTAATATAGACTAATCTCAAGTTTTTAGTCTTGACCTTGAAATGTGGTCATACATATATATTAATATTTTTTGAAACGATGGTTCTACAATTGATGAAGGGACGGTGGGGGAAAGAAATGAAAATTTTTGGTGAAGGAGGGGAAGAGCGGAAAGGAAGGGGGGGGGGGGTATTGGTAGCTATGCTTGACAAGTAGTCATTTTGACTCCTACCTGCATTTGTGAGCATTGGACAAAAGGTAGGAGTCAAAATGACTACTTGTCAAGCATAGCTACCAATACCCCCCCCCCCTTCCTTTCCGCTCTTCCCCTCCTTCACCAAAAAATTTCATTTCTTTCCCCCACCGTCCCTTCATCAATTGTAGAACCATCGTTTCAAAAAATATTAGTACCTTAATATCTTTTCTCATTCTAACTAAGAATGAGAATTAGTAAGTCTGCATTGAAATAAATAGCAAAATCTAGGTTTACTTCAAAAATGTCTAGTAAATAGTTTTGCTTCAAGTTACCAGTTGACATTTAATATAATTTCAAATTAGAGCGATTCTGTGGAGTTAAACTGTAATTTTTTATATAGGTGAAACTTTAAATAGATGTTATTGTAGAAAAAATGTCATTTCATGATATCAGTCATTTATTTATAAGATCTCAACTACTGTTTTAAAAGGACCTAGCCTAAAATGATATGCCGCAAATGCACCTAATTCTGCGCACCCCACAGAGGTAATCTACAAATTCCTGCAAATTTTTATCTTAATTAACACATCTAGGAAAATATGAGTATATAGAGCTATTCATTTGAGAATGCTATGATTTTTGAAGAAAATATACGGTGCGCAGAATTAGGTGTGTTTACAGTAAATTAAATATTTTATATTGGAAAAATAATTGTTTGATCGGAATGGTGTCTTCAACAAAGTTGTAGGTATCAAAGTTGCATTTCTAAAAATATTTGTGCACTGCAAAAAAATTTGTTGAATTAAAAAAATAAAACTAAAAAGTTAAATATTTAAAAAAGCGCATTGACATATTAAAGATAATCATATTTTGTGAAAGTCTCATGATGCACAAATAAAAAGCAAATAAGTATACAGTGTGACACATCTATATTCTAACAAAAATAATTTTTTGTTTGCAACGGCATATTTATATCAGACAAAATCACGATGAGCGAATAGTTTGTTTTGATTCTAATTTTGACGTTTCGTGTGGTCGATCACCACAGAGTGTTTCGAAAGTATTCAAATACATTAACAAAGAAGGTACGGTAGTGTAATTGCAAAAAATTTAAGAATTTCTATTCGAAATTGATGTGGCCCGTCTTACCCCGCCGGGCCTCTTACCCCGTCTTACCCTATTAGCAAGAATATATTCCAATTATCTTTTTGTGCAATAAACTAATAATGTGAACTGCAAAGCTAACACAGCGATTTATACAAAACATGAAGCAAAAATTTTCAAATCTAGCAATCTCAAAAAGAGAAAAAATATTGATTTTGTCGATGCTGACAAAGTCGTGGCTCAGTACAAACAGTTATGGAACAATGGATGGGCGTACAACACCACCCACCGCCTTTTTCGGGAAACTGCTGTATAACAAAAACACAAAATATATACTATATTACACAAAAAATATATTGTAAAAAATTATTTTTGGCGAAGACAAAAAAAGCAAATCCTTGTGTTTAAACGTCTTTCTAAGGCTTGGCCTTTCTTTATCGACAGACTTCGCAGCCGGCTGTTAAAGCACAGGACAGTTACGGGGCTAGTGCAAAAATCCTACTGACTATCTAGCAGCACCATCTTGCCGAGATGCCGAACATACGACGACTGGCTTGTTAAACCGGCATCGTACCTCAAAGCTAACTGGGCGCTGAAAACAAAAAGACTTGAAATTTTCAAAAAATCATAACTTATTTGCTTTTTAATTGTCCATTTATGAAATTTTAACAGAACAATAGGGTAGATGCTCCAGTAGTTGTGGTAGTACCAGTAGTGGTGGAAACTCGAAATATATCATAATTTTGGCGGATTTCAAGATAATTTCAGTTTTCTATTGTTAAATATTTATTTGTTAACAGTTTTATCTAAGATACACTGTTAAAATTCAAGATGCTGGTGCAAAAATTACAAATTTCTTTTGAGCAGTCCAATAGAGTGCAATTGCTTAAAAAATTCGTAACAATCCATAGCATTTTAACAAGCCTACGTTGTTATCCACATGCTGCCATGCTCATTGCTAGCGTTGCTAAGGCGGTAAACAACATTCCACTATTATAGGCAAATTTTCCACTATTATAGGAGCATTACCACTACTTTAGGAGCACATACTAATGTCAGAAAAAGCAATATTTTAGATATATTAACCAGCAGAATGGTATAATTTTGGTATGTATTTAAAACCAACACTATGGTGCACCATATTATCATGTAGTTCAATTGAAAACTGATAAATTGAGCGTTTAAATTGTCTTTACACACTACCCCCCGACATAATTCCTCCATTACTGGAGCATCTACCCTAGTACACATTATTATCTTTAATATGTCAAAAAATAAAAAAAAAATAAAAATGCAGTTTTTTTAATTTCTAATTTTTAAGTTTTATTTTCTTTTGTTTTTTTTTTCAACAAAAAAATTACAGTGCACAAATTTTTTTAGAAGTGCAATGTTATTATCAACAGATTTGCTGAAGACATCATTTCGATCAAACACACCATTTTGTTAAATATTTAATTCATCCGTACCATGTTTGGTTAGGTTCTTTTGAAACAGCAGATCTTTAAAAAATATCTGAGATGGTATTTAATGACATTTTTTCAAAAGATAACATTTAAGCAAAGTTTCAGCTAATTCAGAAATAACAAATTGAAAACTCCTAACAAATATTGCTTCCATCGCATTTAATTAGATTGTTGATTAGTAGGTAATATTTGTTTTTGTTTTGTCTGATTAATATTATAAAGTCGTTTTTCAAAACCACGTTTCAATTAGGCAGTAGTTGTCATATTTTAGTTATACACGAAAGAAATATATAGACTTTGCACCATATATTTTTTATTGAGCCGCAGAGGGTCGCAACAACGTATGAATGATATTGCGTAAAGTGTGAAAAGATGGACTTGTTCAGCACAACTTGCATGCTTTTCAGGAGGAAAATTATTTGCGTGCTACGCTATTGAATAAATGTAATGAGCTAGAAAATACATTTCTAGATTTTCCGGGCTTAATTACTACTTATTAAACACATTTTACCGTTCGCCTTGAGAGATTTGTACGTCCACAGTAAATAAGTGCGGATTTAATATTCTCAGCGACGTGAATACCCATTTCAACAGCAGACTTACCTTTCATCATCAACAGGTTTCGACTGCTGCATTTGAATTTTTTCATTTCCGCTACTAGATGTACGTATGTCTGCCGCTATGGATCC
Organism: Sabethes cyaneus; assembly: GCF_943734655.1. Taxonomy (NCBI): domain Eukaryota; kingdom Metazoa; phylum Arthropoda; class Insecta; order Diptera; family Culicidae; genus Sabethes; species Sabethes cyaneus. The sequence continues at coordinate 62,724,061 of NC_071353.1, read as the reverse complement.
CAACTCAAGAGAATTTCCGTTTGAGTTTTTCATTGAAGCACCTGGTGACTTGCTTTCCATGTCTGGTGTTTTGTCTTCGATAATGATGTCATCCAGGACATAGGAATGAATCTGTCGTTTGCGCCCGCTCTTGTCTATGGTTGGAATGTTTCTATCTTTCGGTTCGTTAGTTATGCCAATCTGCTTGTGACGACCTTTTTGCACACGTAATTCATCGTTTGCAGACCAGACTTTACTTTTCAACTTAAATTTGTTTGCGGTCTGCTTCTTCTTAAGAGCCTTTTTATATTCCCCTTTCAAATGTTTCAAATTAGAATCTTCGATCGAAAGGGTTGGATTGCTCAACTCACTTTTCAATCTTTCTAACCGGGCTCTGTATGTATCTGAATTTGCATCACTTGGTTTTGGTCCAGACTTGTTCGACAATTTTCTTTCTGCGGTACTAATTTTACGTCCGCTACCCTGTCGCCGTCGACGTCGATGTCGCTTGTGAGTAGTAATAGTACCATCACCATTCAGTACTTGAACGTTTTCCAAAGTTTTTCCGTTACCTCCAGCATTGCTGAAATGGTTGGCGTGGGTTGTACGCAATGGTCTCATTGTCGTTGTAGGTGTTGAAAAAGCTGTCAACGCAATCTTTCTGCTGGCATGGTTATTGCTGATTATATTATTACTGGAATCGTCTATAACAATATCCTTTGTGTCGGATTGGATACGATTAAGATCAATGTTGCGAGCATCCGCTGTTTTGTTCTTTTTTTTGATTATGTCCATTTTTAAATCCTCATTATTGTCGCTATTTGAGAAAGATCCTTTAGATGAGGAGTTGTTTGATGACAATGAATTTGATTGGGATTGCAAGTCTCCTCTAAGACTATCATGTGTAAAGCTAGTATTTTTAATGATAATGTTGTCATTGTTGTCAATTATGGTTGCTTTTATGTGCGATTCACTATAGTAGCTGTCGACGATTACGTTATCGCCACGAACTGGTTTTCGGTTCAGTGACTTATAGTCCAATGGATGTGTTTCGGAGGTATCTATAGTAGGATCGTTTAAATTTCTATTCGGTACATTGAAGGTAGCACCACTACTTATGTCCGGCGTAACTTGTTTGGTTTTCTTGCGAATTATGTCAGTAAGTCCTTCCTCTTCAACCTGCAGACCTTCATGATACACCTCTTGCTTAAGTTTCTCTAGCTCTTGTTGAATTGTTTTATTCAGTCTTTGTTTTTGCCACTCAGATTCGTAATTTATATTTGGCAGTGCAATGTCCCCCAAAAATGCATCTAGAAAGAGAGAAAATATAAAATTGTTCATTCAATTCCTCTGCTGGAACTACAAATTATTCTGTACGATACAAAACGCTGTATTTTATAAGAACCGATTTCGTGATATAAAAAAGCCTAAGTTCAAATGTCTTCTCTCATTTGAATACGTTTCTAAAAATGTATGCAGCATTTCTTTTGAAAAATATTTGATCATTGGATAGTAAACAAGTACAACAATAGATCTAACTAATGGTCGCAGTGGTTCAGGCTCCCATAAAAAAAATAATAAACGAGTTAGGTTAAACTTCCTTATCAATGGTTTGAGTACAATATATGGATGAAGAGGCACAATTTGTGTATAAAAATAACTCAACCCGCTGGTGTTGGTGGAGTTTGAAATACGTTGCACGCCTAATAAGGGGGTTATGGAGTCTTCTTTTATCCGGCCCACTGTGGTTCAAAGGTTAACCAATACCTGCGATCCACAGAGGCCTCGGAGAAGAAGTGCGTTCATATTCGGTTATAATTGGCTCCGATTATAGCTTGGTTTTCAAAACAGACCATCGATTTGGTATCCTAATTTTCATGGTTACTTGAATAGTGAGATCGGATTGCTGAAACAGATGAAAATTGCTGAAGTTTATCGAAGAGAAATTACGAATGCGGAATGTAACACTAAACATCCTTGTTATTTTATATTAGCATATCAGAATAGGGTAACGGCACCAGTTTTCCCCACCCTAGTGGATCACAGGTGTTTTATTGCTACTGTTTAACCTGACTTACTGCGAATATGCGTATTATTGAAATAAAACGTAACCATACGTTTTATTCGTTTATAACGCATATGCAGTTAATATCGATAACAAACGATTTTTTATAAGTTGTGCTTTTGTTATAGCATTTAATTTGTAAAAAGTTGCATAAATAACAATTCAGTTTCACAATACCATTATTGCGTACTACTCGCACTTGAAATATAACGTTTAAGTACGTTATTTTTAGTGATCAAAATTAACGATATTTTCGATACAATGGCGATATTTTTCGAAACCTTTCGAACCAACACGATCCCGCGAACACAACGCATATTCGCAGTGAGTCAAGTAACACAGTAGTTGGCGTACCATAATTGCCATAACGTATTCATTGATTTAAACAAAATTATATACTTAACCAATAAAATACGATTCCATAACCTTGATAATTGTACAACTTAAGTTATCATTATTTTCAGTTTGTGCTCACAGATCGGGGTGATTTTTTCAGCTGTACAGCTATGGATGAGAAACAATAATTGTAGGAAAAACAGTTGCTGTGGTTACAGTAGAAAACTTAAAGATTTTTCCTATCGTTTATTTATTAATTTCAGCGATTGTGTATAAATAAACCTTAAATTGTTGCTTATTTACTGGATTTTTAGAAAATTCTAGCTGGCGAAAACTGGTTCCCATTTTATGCAGGTGGTCCAGTTTTCGCCATTGGCGAATTTCAATAGAGCGTTCTGAGCGCAGCATAGGCACCAGTTTTCGCCATGTTTACTTGATTGGGAATACTCCATTCTAACTACGCTGATTTAGTTCATAGAGGTTATTTTCCAAATTTAACATTCCAGATAGCTAATTTCAGAAAACCGAATTGTGTTTAACAGATATAAATTTGATGGATAGATATTAGATACATTAATTACTTAGTCATTTCTTTTTTTTTGTTTAGATTATAGTCCCTTTAACCAGTTTTGGGTCATTCGGAACTTCTGCGAGGATGGGATTTGAACCCGGGTCCTCGGCGTGAGAGGTGTGAATGCTAACCACTACCCCGGGACTGATCCCAGTCCGTCATCATTTCTACCTATCTCGTAAAAACGCTATGTGACTTAGACAATCGGCTGAACATCAGGCAGCTAGATAACCCACAAGCTGCCGAGAACTACGCGCGAGTACTGAACGAGGCACTGCCTTCTTCCGAGGAGTTAGGTGCTTCAAACCTCGAAGACGGTTGGGACAGAATACGCTCGGGCATCGGACAGGCACTAGGTATTGATTCTCGGAGTACACAAAATGATTGGTTTGATGAGGAATGCCAACAAGCGGTGGAGGAGAAAAAAAATGCTTGGAAAAATTATCAAAGTATTGCCACTAGAGAGAACCTCACCGAAACCTGCCATGTGTAGGGACGAGGGAGGGAATCTAATTACAAACGAGCGCGCGGTGGTCAACAGGTGGAAGCAGTTCTTCGATGAACACCTCAATGGCGAAGTCGTAGAAGGAGGCGGAACGGAAATTAACCTAGGAGCGCCCATGGAAGATAGTAATGTCCTAGCACCTGATCTCCAAGAAGTCAAACGAGAAATCGGGCTGCTGAAGACCAATAAAGCCGCTGGGACGGACCGCCTACCGGCAGAGCTTTACTAACATGGCGGAAAACGCTAGCAAAGGCTCTACACTGGGTTATTTCGAGGATTTGGGAGGAGGAAAAGCTACCGGAGGAATGGATGGAAGGAGTAGTTTGTCGCATCTACAAAAAGGGTGATCGGCTAGACTGTTGCAACTATCGTGGTATTACGCTGGTAAACGCCGCCTACAAGGTACTCTCCCAAATCCTGTTACGACGGCTGTCACCAATAGCACAAGGTTTCGTAGGGAATTATCAGGCGGGTTTCATGGGGGCTCGCGCAACTACAGATCAAATTTTTACTATCCGACAGATCTTGTAGAAATGTCGGGAGTACAACGTGCCCACGCATCACATCTTTATTGATTTCAAAGCAGCCTACGATACAGTCGATCGAGACAAGCTATGGCAGATAATGCACGAATACGGTTTTCCGGACAAACTGACACGACTGATCAGAGCTACATCCTGCATGCTGTTCAACATCGCTCTTGAGGGGTTGATCCGACGAGCGGGCATCGAATCGAGAGGCACGATTTTTACCAAGAGTAACCAACTTCTAGGCTTTGCAGATGACTTCGATAGCATTGCCAGGAACTTTGCGACGGCGGAGGCAATCTACGCCAGACTGAAAGCGGAGTCTAGGAGAATTGGGCTAAAAATAAATGCGTCGAACACCAAATACATGAAAGGAAGAGGCTCAAAGGAAACAAACGCGCGTCTCCCACGGACGGTAACCGTTGACGGCGACGAACTAAAAGTAGTAGAGGAGTTCGTGTATTTGGGATCGCTGGTGACCGCGGATAACAACACTAGTAAGGAGATCCAGCGGCGCATCCAAGCGGGAAATCGGGCCTACTTTGCTCTTCGTAAAACGCTACGATCAGGAAGCATACGCCGCCGCACGAAGCTAACAATGCATAAAACCATTATTAGACCGGCAGTTCTTTATGGACTTAAAGCCGTGACGCTGCTTTCGGAGGACACACGCGCCCTTGCCGTATTTGAGCGGAAAGTGCTGCGGACGATATTTGGTGGAGTACAAACTGAAAGCGGAGAGTGGCGGAGGCATATGAATCACAAGCTACAGGCACTGCTTGGGGAGACTCCCATCGTATATCTAGCGAAAGTTAGCAGGCTACGGTGGACCGGACACGTCGTAAGGACGCCGGACGACAGTGCGACGAAAATAGTCCTCTTCAACAACCCCACCGGCACCAGGAACAGGGGGGCCCAACGTGCACGACGGCTCGACCAGGTCGAAAGTGATTTGCGACTTCTGAGACGACTAGGAAATTGGCGACGAGTGGCTCAAGACCGAGTTGAATGGAGACGAGTGCTTGAAACAGCACGAGCCACCCCAGCTCTATGCTGCTGAAGAAGAAGAAGACTTAGACAATCTGGACGATAAGAAAAATAATGTTAATATGAATATTAAAAAATTAAAAAAATAATATAAGCATTCATTTGAAAATTCGAGTAGACCTGGAGGTACCACACTGATTTAACAAGCCAGTCGTTATTTGTTTGAATCTCGAATGGGCGAGACTGTAAGGGACAATATGATCCTAACAGTAACACCGAAATTGTCCTGCACTAACAATTTGCTTTGCTTAAGGGGACATGAACGACTAAAATTTTTGAGAAAATCTTTTATTTCAGATTTCGATTCTGCAGTCTTTTTCGTTTATTTTGATACTAATTTTGTAATGATCCGACCACGGGAAGTGGCCGAAAAACGATCATACACATAAGCATTCCAGTGCGGCGTTGAACAACTTCAGCGGAATAAAACGCCGCTCCTGGAAAACCACGATTTTCAAACTTTATGTACCTTTTTCTCAGAAACTACACAACGTATTGGAACAAACTTTTTTTTGTTTGGTTGGTAGTAGCTTGGCAAAGGCTTTTATGACTTTTGAGTGTCGTAAATAAAACACAGCTTGAGAAAACCGAAAAAGAAGAAAAGATGGCTGAAAAAAAAATTTTGTCTTCTTTTTCTTTTTTCTCGGGGATACTAAATACATCTAGTAACAAAGACAATCAAATTTGTTGAAAGAGTACTAAAGACTTTAATTTTAAAGACTTGCTAAAAATATAACAATTTTAAAATTATTTTTTTTTCGGAAAACGTCAAATTCTAGCAAACTTTTAATTCATGTTTTGATACAACATACTTCGAGCTTTCAGACGCACTGTAAGAAACTGCGGCGACAAGAGGCGACAAGAGTTGGTTTTTTGTTTAAAATTTATGAGTATTTTATTTTTATTATACGTAGCCTATGGCGCACCTCATTGAGATTAAATTTGTTTTCATTTAATTTTTCAATAGGCTAAGATATCAGTTTTAAAATGATATATAACAATAATATTTACATCCGTGATAACTATTTAATTTTTAAACTTTTTTAAAATGACTTATTTTTCAAACTTTTGAAATGGGCAACTTTGCCGGCTTATTTCTTCTTGATATTTTTTTTTTCTTTCAAAATTTTATTCGCGAATCATAGAAATATAGATAATTTATTACAAAACCGCGTTTAAGCATGTGCTAAAATGTGAAATTTTACATTCGGCATTTTGGCCGCTACTTTATATGGAGCCCTTCTTATGTGCCATGTTCATAAAATGTGGCGATTTCATCAGTAGAATCTGTTCTATAGATTCTTGCTTGTAATTAACTGCATCAAGTAAATTTGAATGCAACACTATTTTTTTTAAAATTCTGCAATTTATTATATTCATAGCGTACCATCATATTCACAAACATGAAAACCATCCGTTTTACAAAGGCAGTTCAGTGAACCTGTCAATTCTTTTAAAACTGACAAAATTTATTATTAAGAAATTAGTGAAGGTGAAATAATTGTTAGCCAATAGACTTTATACATCAAACTTTGAAAGTTTCATTTACCCATGAGCGTATCGACTTTCGCCGAATGTACGTTGGTAATTTCCCCAGGCAGTGTCTGTTGTCCTTGATTCATGCACCTCCGCTACTGTTCACTTTCAACTTGTACTCCGCCAAATGTCGTCCGCAAAGGAGCATAAGTCTTCCGTGAGCATAGTCTACCGGTTTAATAGGGGGTTTGAACATTGTTAGGTACGTACGGCAGCTTATGCCCCTTAAATGCAACGTTTTGCGAAGGGCAAAGTAGGCGCGATATCCTGCTTGAATACGCTGCTGAATCTTCTTATTTGTGACTTAAAGATAGAGATACATTCTTATGTAAAAGAACTCATTAATGCTATTTTTGTCGAGTTACGTATAAATTGAGCAAGCAAGTTCATAAATTAGAAATAAATGTACAGAGTCTAGAAAAAAATTCAATTGGTCAGCCGGTTGCATTCGCCGAGGTATATTCTCTGGTTCTTCCTAAATATTTAAAAGATATAGGAAATTATTTAAAAAACTGATTTACGTTTTTAGGTATGAAAATTCATTTGAATTTATATTTTTTGAACTGGAACAGATGATCAGTCGCAGTCGACTGATGAAAAGTAACCATTTCCGTGAATTAGTTCCTAAAACATTGCCAATACTGTTTATGGCCATTTTGGAATGACTGAAACTATAGCATCATGCAGGTCGTGAACTTTAAGGTTTTGCGGATATCAAAACCATAGAATTTGATACCCATATTGATATGATTTCGAATATATCGTAAAATGAGCTCTTCCGCCGGGGTACTCTGAATCTGCTACAAAGTTGCCATAGAAAGCCATGAACCTGGAAAAGCTTTCAGTGTCAATAAATTATAAAATCTTGAAGTTTGACACCCATGCTGATACGATTTCGGTCATGTGCCAAATTACTGATACTGATTTCAAATAAATTGCCATATCTCGGTTATTTCTCGACGGATTTCCACTTTCTTTTATTCATTCAAGATTCAAGTTTTTGAAAAATACATAAATATAAATGAATTTCTAGACTAAAACATGCCACAAACGATGCTTCTAGGGGTGGCAAAAACTGGATCTTGGGGAGTCGAAAACTGGTGCTTGAACAGGCATCACAAAGTGTCGAAAACTGGTGTCGTTACCCTTGTAAAGCTCTCGTAAAAAAAATTGTCTAAAATAAATGGATCCGGGGTTAGAAGAATGAAGTATGATGCACAATTGCGTTCTCGTTACCGCTACAAACAAATTAAGCCTCGTCAGATGGTCACCAGTTGTCTCATACAAATCGATTTAACGTCATAATTTCATTAATTTCAATTTACCCTCGTCATTCCGTCCATTAGCTGCATATGTTTATTACAATCTCTCCGCTTTGTAAGAGTTAGGTATATGCAAATGCAGCACATATGTATGTGAAAACATTTACAGAAATGCTACGATAGTTGAAATGTAGTTTAAAACAACTTACTAGTGAAATATTTATGTTGAATTTTATTTGTTATATTCAAGTTAATATCTACGCATTAATATTTTTTTAACAAATTCGAAATCATAAACATAGTCTCTTCCTCTTAGCATAGCATTATGAAACTAATAGCTTTGAATCGAATCTTATTTCATACAAAGACTAATAAAGTTCAATTCTTTATCGATATTCTGTAGTGCGTATATCGCCTCTAAAATAGTACACATATGCTGGTTTTGTGCATCAAATACGATTTGTCAAGGTATAGGATAATCAACCTATTTTGGACCCCATTGGCAACTTACATAATTTGGACATTTCCATTTGATTTTGCTGTAAGTGTCCAAATTATGTATAGCGGCTGATGGGGTCCAAATGCAATGATGTAATACGTAATACTGTGAACCTTAAAGCTGAATAAAAATACTGCGACACTCCAGTCTCAAATTATAGGCTATTCTATGCGTCCTGATTAGCTTTTATCAAGGCTTTAAGTAGTATGAAACTAAAGTAACTGCAAGCACCACCACATATGATGTATTTCATTAAAACGTTCATGAAAAGTTCATTCCTACGTAAACATACGTTATTCGTTAATTTTTAGTGTAACATATATCAATTTACATCTCATGAATTGTTGAACCATGCACACGAAACGGTCATAAATTAATAGAAGATCCACTCATTCCATAAAGTAGAAATGCATGAATGCAACTGTAAGCTAGCCATTATACAAGGTATATACCAAGTATATATTGCTGATGGCACCTTTGGGGAGCAAATGTATTAAAGCTGCTCTACCTAGTGATTTAGCATTTGAATGAAAATGGAATCGAAAAATATCCTGGCTTAAATATTCTTTATTCGAATAAATTTCATATAGTTGCTAACTTCATTCGAAAAGAGCATAGTTTTGATCAATTAGGTATTTTCATTTACAATCTCTCGTAAGATAAAAGCCAAAGGCATCCTAGTAAACAATTTGGTTTATATACATATGTCGATTGCAACTGAGAAATCATATCTGAACGAAAAAGTTATATTTCTCATCACATAAGAACATATAAGCACAGAGAACAGATTAACAGACTCGAAGGAAGTAATCGATTTTTTGTGTGTAAAGTCTGTCGGTGGCGCCCTCCAGAAATAGTTTGCCAAAAGCATAAAAAAATATCCATATACCTTTATCAATATTTCTTTGTGCTGGAGTTACATGGCAGCGACATCAAGATTTAGTTTGCCACTTACTGCTCGAGGGGTGTTCTATTGAAAGATTACTCTTAGATTACATAAAAACCTTTTACACACTTTTTGTCAATTACCTGGTAGTCTGTTCTCTGTGATATAAGTACCAAAGTGGAGGCAATTTTCGTGCGAATATTTTCACGACCATTTCTAATTTCCATTCTAATTCTATCCCGTATAGAAATGCAGATCAAACACTAATGTAAAAAACTGAATTGATACACAGCAATAATTATTTCTTAATTTCTCTGGAACATCTACATATAATAAGATGGCTATAATTTTAAATGTCAGTTATCCAAACCCATGGTAAAGAGCAGGGAGTCAAAAATCGCGAATGCACAAGAGACAAAGAAATTGTCCCTACTTCAAAATGTTACGACAATGTGTGATGCAAGTTTGTCACTATTGCATGGAAGTTAGGATAATAAAAAGATAGCGTAGCTGTTTATCGTGGATACAAATATTTCATGACAACTATGTTTTTGCCTGCGAAAAAAACACACTGCTGTATGCAATACAGTCAACCAAAAAAGTATTCGGACAGCAGCGCATAAAATTTTCTTTTAGAAATTTTGCACAGTATTTTTGCAAAGAATGGCAACACATATTTTTTAAAACAATGTTTAACTAAAGCATATTTATATGCACAACAAAAATTCGGGGAAAAGCTTTCCGTTTTGAAGATAGGGTACATACAGTTTGAATTCCTCAAAAATGCAGCCAAAAACGTATTCGGACAGTTAACTATTAGTTAAAACAAATGTTCTTTCTCGCTCAACTACTACCTTGTAGGACCATTTATATTCTTGATGACCTGTTTTAATCTGTTTGGGATAAAATTAACAATTTTTCAAATATCCCTCTGTGAATTGCTGACCATTTTTTTACAAGAACTCGGTTTAAGTCACTGTGATAAGAAATCGAATGATTTCTCATTTAGAAATGAGATTATCTAAAAAGATGTTCAAGGGTTCAAATCTAGACTGAATGCTGATGTTTCGGTAGCTCTAGGACAATTATATGGTGCCTACCGCTTACAATTATCAACAGTATGTTTAGATTCAACATTCCGGTACAATATGTATGTACCACACAATTACAATTTTGCTTTAATTTCACCTAAAATTATTCAGAGTTGAGTTTACATTTAGTTCTATCCAAAAGTATATATCTTTGGTGCCTCGGAGCTTTCCAAGCACCCCAACAAGGTATGACATCAACAACCCTTATGCAAGAATAACTAAAAGAGACGGGTTACAAGTGAAAAATCACTCGTCAGCAAGTAAACAAGCAATGCGGTTAGTGTCATACCTTGTTGGGATGCTTGGAAAGCTCCGAGGTAGCAAAGATATATATTTTTGGATAGAACTAAGTGTAAACTCAATTATCTGAACAATTTCAGGTGAAATTAAAGCAAAATTGTAATTGTGCGGTACATACATATTGTACCGGGATGTTGAAACTAAACATACTGTCGATAATTGTAACCGGTAGGCACCATACAATTGTCCTAGAGCTATCGAAACATCAGCATTCAGTCTAGATTTGAACCCTTTTGAACATCTTTTTAGATAATTTTATTTCTAAATGAGAAATCATTCGATTTCTTATCACAATGACTTAAACCGAGCTCTTGTAAAAAAATGGTCAGCAATTCACAGAGGGATATTTGAAAAATTGTTAATTTTATCCCAAACAGATTAAAACAGGTCATCAAGATTGTAAATGGTCCTACGAGGTAGTAGATGAGCGAGAAAGGACATTTGTTTCAACTAATAGTTAACTGTCCGAATACTTTTTTGGCTGCATTTTTGAGGAATTCAAACTATATGTACCCTATCTTCAAAACGGAAAGCTTTTCCCCGAATTTTTGTTGTGCATCTGAATATGCTTTAGTTAAACATTGTTTTAAAAAATATGTGTTACCATTCTTTGCAAAAATACTGTGCAAAATTACTAAAAGAAAATTTTATGCGCTGCTGTCCGAATACTTTTTTGGTTGACTGTACGTATTCTACAGTAGAGTAGGGAGGGGCATAAGTGCGATGTTTGAAGTTGTCATCAATTTTCGTGAGATATAAAGAAGGACAACAACATAATATATTTTATAATGATGCAGTAACTCAATGTCTTCACATTCAACTATAAATCATCTGCGGTAATAGTGTTTTGCAAAATAAATTCTTCTTTCTTCTGATCAAGTGCAGATTCGCACTTTTACCCCACCAGCCAGCGGGGCAAAAGTTCGAATACCGCGGGGCAAAAGTTCGAAGCTAGAATCCATGAAATTAGCCCAGCAGTAGCTAACAAAACCATATTATCTTCAATCTGCGTTATGTTTTGGTAAGGAATATTTTCAATTTGCACCTTTTCTATTTTGCGCTTGTGTATTGCAGCCTCCGTTAGATCGAAACTTTTCCAAACCTTTGTTTTTTATTTCATCAGCGGAAACACATTGTTTTTCTTCGACCAACATCTGTAGAGCACACAGTTTTCTGCATATCTTTCATTTCTAGTATCTGTAATATAGTGCCTAAAGCTGTATATAATTAGCTACACATTTTTGCCTCGTCCATGAATCGTACTTTGGCCCCGTCCGTGAATCGAACTTTTACCCCGCTAGGCGCTTGACGGTGTTAGATAGAATTACGGAAAAGCGAAATATATTTTGTAAATTATTTTCGCCGTATTTTCAAAACAGATATCTGAGTGATGTAAAACGCTGCTACAAATTTTCAACAAGTAATATCCTCCTGTTAATATCGTATTTGCCGTATAACGAAAAATTACATCAAAACCGCCCTAAAATAACATTTGCACATAACTCAGCAACTATGCTTCGTAAGCAACCAAAGTTTACGTTAGATTCAAGCTGTCAAAGTAGTCACCCATCCATGCCAATGTAGAAAATTTACTCGGAATCTGCACCGATAAATCATTGAATCGCACTTTTACCCGCATCGCACTTTTACCCCTCCTTACTCTAATCAATATATATAGAATGCCAGTGTCGCTACAGTGCTCGTGCTAAACATCACACATTTGAAAATTATGTATTTACATTGTATGCGCATATGTGTGAGTGCTTGATTCAAAACGGGAATCTGATTGTCAAACTGAAAAGGTAACCCAATAAAAAATCCTTCCTGTTTTTCCGTAAATCACGTAGGATAAACAACCCCCGGGCATCTACTATGTTTCCTGAAACCGAGACAAAATGAGGTGGCGTTACAGGCGTTTTGCTTTTAATACGCAGCATTCACACGGCAGTGAAGTGATGCGATCAAGCCATCAGAACATAATCACGTATAAGTGAAGAATTTTACATGAAGCTCAATAACAATTCATCGATAAAAATAATTTACTTTCAACTAACAGAAAACGTAGCCTTTAGGACAAGAAATAAATGATAATGCAGCGAAAATCACGTGTGGCGCTGCAGAAATATCGTGTGAATCGTTCTTTTACACGTACACTAGTGATCCGCTACGTATAAAAGTGATCCATTGATCCAGCTATGCTGGCTTCACCTATTTTGTTCGCAAACGTCAAAGTTGTCACCGGGGTGAGGATAAATCACTCGATTTGATCGTTTCGGGGTATTTCGTCGACAGGAAAAATTTTCTATTGGGCAATTTGACAATGTTGTTCCCGTATCCAAGACACGAACCAGCAACATGTTTGCCACCAAAATACAGCCAGAATTCGTTAATTGGGCCACAACTATCGGGTCGTGTTCGTTAATTGGGCTGACTGATAATCTCCTGAGGGGTACGCAAATTATTTTTGTTTCTGAATTTGAAAACTTTTGTGACTCGGAATACATATCGATAACCTGTTTAAGTTTAAAACTGGAGTAAGTAAACATTTCGGTCTGCTGTCTTTGCATTCAAGTATGATGCTTAAAAATCGACTGTTGATATGACTAGCTTGTTGCTGTATCCATGAACCACCAGCGACACTGGCATTCTATAGGGTATGTTGCTACATCGTCGTAATTGCCTATTTCCGTCCTATCTAGTACAAATTATTAAAAATATCAGCATTTTTATGACGAAGAAGACAATGTTGACTAATCGTTTTAATTTCCGTCATTTATAAATGAAAATAACTCACGCAAGGCATTGTCGTTATTCTACAGCCAGGAAAACTTGCCTGATCTGCAGAAATTTTGCAGAATAACATTTGTCATGCCGTCCTACACAAATACCTGCGCGTTAGCTTCGTAAACATTGTTGTGATTTTTAGTTCGGACGATGAAAAATTTTGATGGACGGATTTTAAAACGGTACGACAAATTTTAGAAATAAAGATCGGAAGGTAAGTGTGTTTTAGTCAAATCAGCACAAGAACTTTTGGAGTATTCATTAAATCCATCCAACAAATGATGAAAATTAGAACGGCTTTACTTATTACGACGGGATTTAGAAAAAAAACCCTATATATTGATTATACTTATTGTACGTAACAAAAGCAATCCTAATCATGTCACACTGTGTCGGCAGCGGCAGTGTTTGATAGTTACCGAGGTAGCATTGTACGTCAGACTTTGTTTGATCAAAGCAAGCTTGTCATTTTCTTAAAGTTTTTGGTGTTTGTCCCTTTTGTTTAAGTTGCTGATAAAGTATTGTCTTTAACCAACCGACTTGCGACAAACACATATTTTACTGTACATCTGCATTACCAACAACAAGCGCATGTGAGAGTGAGTGTGTATCAAAATATATTCTCACCGAAAGTTATCCTTCTCACTGGCGTGAAGGGACATTCATTTGCCCGTACTTCGTTATCATGATACATTCTGGTTGCTACGTATGTTTGTTTTATGGGCAGAGAATAACTGATTTATTGCTCTTCGTTTTTGTCGGTTATTTCTGCGTATGAACAATGATATTTTGCATCCTTGGTAAAGAGAAAAATTTACAAAATAATTATATTTTCTTTCACTTTTTCTTTCACTAGTGTGGGTGCTTGAGCTGTCAGAAAGCTAAGCTAGTGAAAGGGAAAAATGATCGTTTTTCCAGCACTAGTCTTTTTTACAACATGAGCGGTTCCATATGCGCAAAATTGATTTCAAATTTATATAAATTTATACAGAAAAATCAACTCATTGGCATTTTCAATCCCATACGCCACTATAGGTGCTTAACGTTTCATCACTCACGTCAATTTTAATTCAAATTACATTACAATTACATATATAGTTATTAGGGATGGGAACTATCATTAAAAATCGTTGAAGTCTTGAAGCATTGAAGCAAAAATATAGGAAATTGTAATATTATGGCTGCGTTATTCATTAAAAGTTCACTTTGTAATTTAGCAGGCGAGCCAAATTTTTACCATCTGACAGATCTTGCAAAAATGCTGAGAGTACAACGTGCCCATGCAACACATCTTTATTGATTTTAAAGCAGCAAGCGATACGGTCGATAGAGACCAGTTATGGCACGTAATGCGCGAAAACGGTTTCCTGTATAAACAATCGCGATTGATCAGAGCTATAGCACTGGATCGAGTGAATGGAGTAATGTGTTTCGTGCATATCCTGGAGACGTCACTTCGAGACGCGGCGAGGGTTGAGACATGGTGACAAAACGAGTTTGCCATCATAGCCAGGGACCTTGTAACGGCGGAGGCATTCTACGCTAGACTGCGGAGTCTAGGAAAATTGGGTTAAAAATGAATGCGTCAAAGACCAAATACATGAAAGGAAGAGGCTCAAAAGAAATAAACGCGTGTCTCCCACGGACGGTAACCGTTGACGGCGACAAACTACAAGTAATAAATGAGTTTATGTAAAAAAAAACAATAGAAATTTTGAAAGCTTTAGTCGTTTATATCTCCTTAACTGAATAAAAACATTATCTCCACTATGCTGATTCCTTATTCTATACGCGGGCATATGGCTCTTTTGTATGAGTGGCTCTGCACCGTCTATTGTCTGCCGTAAACCGATTCATATGGTCGGTGGTAAGTTAGACAGAACCGAGTGGCAAAATTATGACTTCGAGAAAAACGCATTCAAAGTTTGCTGCATTCGAAATTATCTTCTAACTCTGACTGTTTGCAACATTTATGTAGTCGGATTAGTCTGTAGTCTCATTTTTTGAAATTTCGCGACTTGGTGCGGTCTGATTTAACACCGACCACATAATATCGCGACGAGCAAGCAAATTGAGCAGGCGAGTCGAGTAGTCGAATCAAAAAATCGAGACAAGCAGTTGGGACGAGCGGTCGAGTCGAAGTCAAGTCGAGCAGTCTAGTCGAACAGTTAAATCAAGCTGTTCAGTCAAACAGTTGAGTCGAGCAGTTGAATCGAGCAGTCAAGTCGACCAGTTTAATCGAGCAGTTAAGTCGAGCAGTCCAGTCGAGCAGTTGAATCGAATGGTTTAGTCAAGTAGGCAGGTCAAGCGGTCAAATCGAACAGTTGAGCAGTTCATACGAGCAGTTGAGTTGAGCAGTTGAGTTGAGTAGAGCAGTCGATTCGAGTAGTCGAATCAAGTAGTCCAGTAGAGCAGTTGAGTCGAGCAGTTGAATCGACCAGTTAAGTCGAGCTGTCGAATCAAACAGAAGTCAAGAAGTTGAGTTGAGCGGTCAAATCGAGCAGTTAAATCAAGCTGTTCAGTCAAGCAGTCCAGCCGAGCAGTTAAGTCGAGTAGTCCAGCCGAGCAGTTCAGTTGAGTAATCTAGTCGAGCATTTGAGTCGAGCACTCGAATCGAACAGTTTAGTCAATCAGTCTAGTCGAGCAGTCGGGTCAAACGGTTCAGTCGAACAGTCGGGTCAAGCGGTTCAGTCGAGCAGTTCAATCGTGCAGTTAAGTCGAACAGTCGCGTCGAGTAGTAAGTCAAGCAAATGTGTCAAGCAGTCGAATCGAGTTGTTAAGTCGAGTAGTCCGCTCGAGCAGATGAATCGAGCTGTTCAGTCAAGTCGATCTGTCCAATCAAGCAGTTGAGTCGAGCAGTCGAATCGAACAGTTCAGTTGAGCAGTCCAGTCGAGCAATCAAATCGAGCAGTCTAATCAACCAGTCCAGTCGAGCAGTCTAGTCAACCAGTTGAGCAATCGAGCAGGCTAGCAGGTGACAGACTACAACCCATTGCCACGAAAGCATGACGTCCTGTCAGGGACCTGTTTTTAGTTATCGATAAGCCTCTTAAAAGGTCCTGTCAGAGACCTGGTTTTCGGTACAGACATAAGCCTCTTATATAAATAGACTAGCTGACCCGACAAACTTCGTATTTCCACAAATTAAACTGTATTGTACATAAATCCTGAATCTCGGATGACCTTTATCACAATCTCGAGTTTTGCAAGTTTCTGAGGAATTCATGGGTGTTTTAATATACAAATTTTCCTCACAGTTAAATAGAAAAGACCACCCCCCTTAGCCTGATAAAATAAAGCGGATAGCATTTAAATATTCGCCATCATTACATCATTTCGCCGGATATCATTTTGCGGAACACCAATTTTCGGTTGACCATAACGCGGAATATAGAGTTCATCACAGAATACCATTTCGCGAAAAACCTTACGCGGGATGCACCATTACATGGAAAATCTTTTCGTAGAAAGTACCATTTCGCAGCGGCAACCCAACTGAAGGAAAGTAATAGAAGTCAGTAGATCTAGGAAAGTAAATAAACCTAGATAGAGGTGATCTCTATGGGGAGCTGCCCCCCCGGCGCTTCCGACAGCAGGTCATCGGCAACACTCGCGGCCCGTGTCCGACTCGCCCTGAATCATCTAATTGACTAATGTTTTATGAAAGAGTCTAAAATTTCTCGAGATCGATTAGGTTTTGAGTTACGCAAAAATTTCTGTTTTATTTGTAGGAGAGACCTTATCCCCCTCCCCTAGGAACATCCCGACAGACAGACAGACAGATAGAAATCCATTTTTATAGGTATTGGTATAGGTTATATAAATAGATTCGGTCATCGTTACAGGGAACCCCTAGTATGTTAACGGCGTTTACAATCTATATTACGGTTTAAGCATTATCATGTTTCGCATGAAGAGGAAAGAGCGGATAATTAGGTAAGAGAGGGACTTTAAAGCAGCAGAAGTTGGGTACAGAATCTTTTACCCCAAAATGAGCAGTCCGACGATCTAGCCAATTATGACCCGATTCGATCCCACTTCTTCTTTCAGGCCTTTATATTAGTTATTAGTTAACATTTGAACTACAGATGCCTAAATGAAAGAAGACTCCACAACCCCCTTATTTAGCGTGCGACGTACTTGAAGAAACTCCGCCAACACTGGCGAGTTGATTGATTTTTAGTCACAAATTGCGCCTTTTCCTTCGTCCAATGTAGTCAAACCACCGACCGGTAAGTTTAATCTAATTCGTTTACTCACCGGGACGACGACGCTGTAAGTAGCAAGAGCGTGTTCAGTTTCGTCGTCTCGGTTAGTAAATGTCCTGCAAGTTGATAACATGGCATGCCATGTTCAACATGGAATCTGATAATTCTATAGTATACTTGGGACCTTCATCGGGAATTTGTCCTACTGTTTTACCTGACTCACTGCGAATATACGTGTTATTGAAATAAAACGTAGCCATACGTTTTATTCGTTTATAACGCATATACAGCTAATATCGATATTGCGGAGATTCCACCTATTTAGACGCGAAAATTATTAGCGTGGTTTTTTCTGCGTCTCCCACACACGTTGTAATTTAGCAATTTTTCGTCAGTTCCTCATCTCTGTATCCCTCCTTGTTTCACAAGCTTATTTTCAATTTATTAGTACACTCAAAAAATTGACACGTCGCATCCACGTGGAAAATCATGTAAAATTCTGTACAGCAACTTACGTGAACTTCATGTACTAGTTAATGGGAAAATTGATCAAATTTACCGGGCTTGCACGTAAACTGGTTAGTATGAGTGCGAGTTAGCAACAATTCACGTGAATGTTACATGAAAAGTGTGATGGATGAGAATTACCTATGCTTTCACGTAAACTTGACGTGCTGATTTTTTTGAGTGTAGGCACGGGATTATTATTACTCAAAAATAAATTTGCGTTGGACTCATATAATTGCTGCATGGCACAATAACTAACGATTTTTCATAAGTTGTGCTTTTGTTATTGCATTTAACTTGTAAACAGTTGGATAAATAACAATTCAGTTTCACAATACAATTATTGCGTACTACTGGCACATGAAATATAACGTTAATGTACGTTATTTTTAGTGATCAAAATTAACGATATTTTCGATACAAGGGGGATATTTTTCGAAATCTTTCGAACCAACACGATCCCGCGAACACAACGTATATTCGCAGTGAGTCAGGTAACACAGTGGGGTAATCTTAGTAGAAAATATATATTAAAAATAAGATTTCAACATAGATTTCAATGGTCTTAATTCCTTTAAATATTCAAAAAGGATGATCCAATACTGACCAGCTTGAAAGTATAGGGTAACCAACGTATTTTAGACCCCATCCATCAGCAGCTGTACATAATTTGGGCACTTACAGCAAAATCAAATGGAAGTATACAAATTATTTACAGCTGCTGATGGGGACCAACATAGGTTGGTTACTCTAGTAATAAAATATAGATTGAACAACCCGTAAGAAGAAATCAATTTATTTTACACACTTAAAAAAAGCACCGATTTCGGTACAATTTTACCGAAATCTAAACTGCTGTACGTTCGGTAAAATACCAAACATTATTAAAAACCCATTAACGTCGATCTGTATCACCGAAGTTTTTACCGAACGGTCAACTGCTTAGATTTCGGTAAAATTTTACCAAATATTAAGTGTGTAAGTTTGATACAATAAAATCTATCTATATTATCTAATCTAATACAAATAAGAAATATTCCAAAATCAGCAGCAGGAAGATTTCCAAAAAGTAATGCAAAGCAAAACTATTATATTTTCTTTCTTGCGCTCTTATCCTACTGAGTATTATCTTCAAGAATAGGAAGGTATATTAAATGTTTTACGTTATGGTATACTTACTTGATTTGCAAGGATCCATATCAATATCATTGGAAATCCTGTTCGGAAATTTAATGCTGAGCAAATCATCTGCCGTGTAGCGTTGAAGTTTGTGCGTCACGAGGGTTTCGTTTATCTCCAAACTAATACAACATCCTGCATGGATTGTAAGACAATACAATACCATCACCATGCTGCTAATATGGGATGCTGTTCTGGTTTTATAATGTTTTTGAAGCTGCTTAACCGTTAAAAACTTCAGTGCACTGTTTGACGACATCGTAAGATATTTTTTACTTCGCTTCAATTGTCTATTGGAGCATCTGGTCACAATATGCGGTGAAGATGTTTTTTATCGCGCGCATAAAACGGAAGATGCTAGTTTTTTAGTTAATGCATAGTTGCAATTACTTCTTTCTAATCCGAACACTTTGTGTCTTCACATGTTTTATTTTGGTAGCTCTCCTATGAAACAGTTATTATTGCAATCATAACTTTTCATTTAAAGATAAATATAAAACTTAGTTTCATTTCTAGTCACTGAAGCTGTTATTTTCGACCAATATAATTAATCCAATCTTCACCTGAATACAGTATAGTTTGGCTATTCGGTTACTGCCGCAGATAGTATTTCATATATAAAGTTGTATTGTCATGCTTATAAATCGGTAGCAGATAAAATGAATCCCTGTATCATATGGTTTGGTATGTTTTCTGCATTAGCCAGTGAAAGATTAATAGTGTATGGTGTGGTAAGATAACTATTGGAAATGCAAATCAACCATTAAACAAATGTGTATCCGGAGATAAATGCTAGCGTAACAAGCCAATCGCATCGAGATGGATTTTTAATGGCTGCAGCAGCGTGACACTCCCTGTGCAGTTGTTTATTTTCCGAAAACAGAATTGAAAAGTCTCACAGTTTGGTGTTTTTTCATGGTTAGAGTTTATGACTGAATGAATGAAAATAATAATACTATTATTACAGTTCTCTATTACAGCAATCCATGAAATTTGTCTTTCTCGGCGCCTATCTCAGATAAGGTGCAATATATTCCATATAGACCTAGGTACATGAGTTTGTTTATTCCTATTTCATAAATGGTATTACGAACCAAATTCGTTTAACCGGAATTGTAAATTAATTCAATGTTCTATCAAAAATTAAATGATTTATTTTGAAGTTTAATTATTATAAAACACACGAAACTGCAGTAAAAACAGCACGGAACAATCGTGTTGTTTCTGGAAAGGCAACAGGCGATTCTACAGACAGTCGTTCAAGTATCTAAATTTCCTGACGGTCCCGGTTGCGATGAAAATGTCATTTTTCAAGTCACAGCTACAGAGAACCTACCAAATCAGATATTTTAGCAAACTTTGACAGTTTCATACGTTTGAAAATGTTTATTACCCTTTTTTGGCGCTATAGAGGTGTAATATCGTTGGTAGCTGCCAACGTGGTTGCAGCCTCATAGCGTCATAAGTACAAAAGATAAGACTATTTCCTTCAACAATATCACTAACAGGGGACAGGTCATAACTCCGAAACGCCTGGACGGTTCTTCATCAAACATGGCACTCATGTTCCTTGATATAAGGGAATCCGCACTAGGGGGTTGACAAAAGAGGGAGCATAACTCCGAAACGCCTGAGTAGTTCTTCGTCAAACTTAGCACGCATGTTCCTTGACATAAGGGATTCAGCACTGTGGGTTGACCAAAGGGCAGGGGGGTCCTAACAGAGGGGTAAAGATGATAACTCGTACGGTTCTTCATCAAATTTGGCACACATGATCCTTGACATAAGGGAATCAGCACTGTGGGGTTGACAAAGGGGGAATCACTTATAAGAGTATAGGTCCAAATTTCTCTTCCATTTAGACCACTTACAGTTGTGTAAGTGACTGAGAAAAGAGGGGTTTCACATGAGGCATATAGTGAAAAATATTTGTTTCGTCCGTTATAGGGATTTTTATAAAGCTAACCGATCGACAATTAGCTACCTGACAGAAGGGGGAACTGAATGTATGGTACGCTATAAACGTCCGAAACGTCTGGATGGTTTTTGACATAACAGAATCAGCGCAGGGGGACCATCTTTGGCGGTGTATGTGAGAACGGTGTATGGTGCAGAAGGATAAACCACGAGCAGGCGCAGCCTTTCGGCGAACCCAGTATCCAGAAAGTTGTAAAAGCTGGAAGGGTATAATGGGCGGGACACCCATTCGCGTGCCGGCACCCGATCTCGAAGATATCCGGCGAGAAATCGGTCTGCTGAAGAAGAATAGTCGCCGGAAAGAATCAACTCCCGGCAGAATTCTACAAAGATGCCCAAGAACCGCTAGCAATGGCAATTCACTGGATAATTTCAAAGATTTGGGAGTCGGAGAAATTAACGGATTACCGGAACTCTCGGCTACAGCATGAGGATTTTTATACATTAATTTTTAGGGAGAAGACGGGACACGTAGCTCAGCACCCCTGTGGACTTAACCTACAAATTGAAATTGAACTTGAAATTCGACTTAAAATGAAATTGTACTTAAATTTGGGCCAATTTAGACGTGAAGCCGGACCTCAAATAAAACTGCCAATTGGGCTTCAAAATTCAGCTTAAAATTGGGCTTCCATTTGGACTTTCACTGCGATTTGAAATCGTCGACGTGAAATAAAAATTGAAGTGGCACATGATGTTGAACTTAAAATGGCTACTGAGATTGCACTAGAAATTAGACACAAAATTTCACAAATTGAACTTAAAACATAACTTGATATTGGACTTAAATTGGACTTATGTTTGGAACATTTTGGACTTGAAACTTTACTTTAAATTGAACAGGAAATTCTACTTTAAATTAAATTCGGAGTTGGATTTGCAGTTGTACTTGAATTAGGCATAATATTTAGTTTAAAGTTGGTCTTGACATAGGAAGTGAAATTGGACCTGACGTTATATTACAAATTAAACTTGAACTTTTCCCGAAAAATGGACTTAAGTTTGAATTAATTCAGATTAGAAGCTTTACGACAAATTAAACTACCACTTGAATTTTAAAGTAAACTTGCAATTGGACTTTAAACTGGATTGAAATTAAACATGACACAGAACTTGTATGAAACATAAATATGGACGTAAAATTTTACTAGAAACTAGACTGAAAATCGGATTTGAAATTGAACTTGAAACTTTACTTTAAATTGAAGTCAAATCGTCAATCGAGTCAACTTAAAATTGTACTTAGAATTAGACATGAAATTGAACTTGAAGTCGAATTTAAAATTGAATTTGAATTTTTACTTGACATCCGACAAATCCTTCAGAAATGTCGTACAACTTCAGAAATGAATGTAGAACGTGTCCACGCATCATATTTTCGTGGATTTCAGCGCAGCGTACGATACAGTTGAACGCGAACAGCTATGGCAGGTAATGCCCTAGCACGGTTTTTCGGACAAACTGACGCGGCTGATCAAAGTTACTCTGAAGCGAGTGATGTGCTTTCGAATCACGCAGAGGATTGCGGCAAGGGGATGCACTATCATGTATCGCTATTGAAGGTGTGATCCGGCGAGCGGGCATCGAGGTCAGAATGGATGTTTTATAAGTGATCAGGATCACAAGCGTGTCGGAGGCGGAATACCAATGCTTCGGTCAGGAATTTGGCCAAAAAGTTGCATCTGTCCAAGTCTTTCTTTCAGAGAACCAAGGACTGGAGGGACTGCAGACGTACAAAGTGCAGAAGGTTTCAAATCGTGACGAACGTCAAAATACGGTGGTAAAGTCTCGGGCCCGGAGACTGTACACCCAGATGCTGACGAAGCCTCATTGTCTCGTCATGGATGATAAGATTTACGTTAAGGACTTCCGGCAGCTTCCGGGGCTGCTATTTTTCACCGCCTAGCACAAGTTTGTTGTTAAGGAGGAAGGAAGGAAGTAGAAACTTTCAAAGTTTGCCAAGAAATACATGATTTGGCAAGCGATCTGCTCATGTGGCAAATGGAGTGCGCCGTTCGTGACTACCGGGAATGTAAACGAGCAAATCTACCTCAAGGAGTGTCTACAGAAGCGTCTGCTTCCTCTGTTGAAGCAACACGAAGGTCCCACTATCTTCTGACCGGATCTAGCTTCGTGTCGCTATTCAAAGGATGTCATGGAGTAGTACGAATCCAACGAAATCGAGATTTTGTGCCCTGAATTAAAGGAAAGCTTAACAAGTGTTATTCGCACACTGGTCCATCAACATATAAGGCAGAGCAGATAGATAGATTACCAAATACTCACTTTAAAGATATCACAATGAAATATCACCATTTTGCATGAATATTCATAAATAAGAAAACTCAGTTTGCAGTAGCAATCACACTTGCTCACTCTTGACCAAAAAGAACAGCATGTCAACGATTCTACAACAAGAACTTTAAATGCTCGAAAATCGTTGGAGTGAAAGGTTCTTGGAAAATATTGTGTTAGTAAAATATCGAGTTTTGTCGAAACTTTTCTTTATTGTTGTTTTATTAACCGGTTTGCAAAGTTATTGAGGGACGTTTTGATGCAAATCATTTGAATGTAACAATGAATAAATTAATGTAATATTTTAGAATACTTCTTGACATCACCAAATAGCCATAGTATATACTGTAAGATTACTTCACATTGGATCACATTTAGAATTGTTGATAACGGAACGCTGCCAATACTTTACATCACTAATTAAGCACAAAAAATTGGATTGAAGCGGTATTAACCGTACATGAAACCGGAAAGTAGCACATACTTTTGACAGTCAAATTGTCACAGTTGATAAAACCGTCCACCGGTCTTTAGTATAAAAAAACATAAACAATCACATTTCACTGCACTGAGTTAGTTTATCTGCAATCCTGAGTCCTACCTCGTAAACACGCAGGAACATCCAAATGAAAAATTTTCCCCTTCTTTCGTAACTTACCAACTTTACTTCTAATGTTTTTGCTTGACAATCACACGAGTACTATGAAAGAATAAATGTGGTGGAAAATCACAGAATCGCCGCACTGTTGAGTTAATCACTTTTCCTTTACAATAGAAAAGGCAAGTTAATTGTATTCCTCCTTCACTGCAAAGTTTGCGACAGCCGTGTTTTGGGTTTCCTTATCTGATCATTAAATTTCAAACACAAAACAGATGAGTTTTCCTGTGAGCAGCAGGCAGCAGTGTCGAAAAGGACCCAAGTATATTGATAAGGGAGAAGAGGTGTAAAAAGACACTGGCGTAAACAAAATTGTCTATGAAGAAGATATGCCCACTGATAAGCGGAGGGAGCACGGACACGCAAAAATAGAATAACAGCGCGAGGAGCAATGATAGAGATAGGCACAAAAAACGGTGCCAAACAGTTAAGCCGCGGGTCGAGGGAAAAGCGTTGTCAGAAAACACGACCGAGCCGATCCAGCATCCGATACGAACTGAATGAATGAGATGTTTACTCATCTCGTCTCTGAAGTCGAAATGATTAGCCAGCGCCATATACTATGTAGCACATAGCAGCCGCATCAGACGAAAACAGAGCCTGCACAATTGGTACACTCTCTTCCGTATGTTGAACGGATCAAATTGAATGGAGTGTGGTTTACCACGCGGCCGTCAGATACTCTTGAGACCGTTTTACTGCGTTTGCCATAGCCTACCAGAACATCCGACAGGATACTGTCTCATTTTTATCTCTTGAAATGCCCTTCGTTCTCAGTTGGGAAGACGTATTCTCTCGAAAATTATTGTTAAATAAAGATGAGGGAAACAGCCTGTTGGCACTGTAGCTCATTGCTTATGGAAAACGTGTACATTTTGCAAAAACAACAGAAATAAATAACGGAAAAAATGTCGTTCATGCAACGCGTTCTATCCAATGCAACTCAGATGGGAACATTATTCTGAGTTTGAATAGGGATTAACCTGCTCAACACGGCCAACATTACATTTACATTCCTTTATACACAAGGACAATGTTACTATTTTCCGTTTTGGAACATAACATTGTACGTTAGATGGGAATGAATGCTATGTATTTGTTAAAATGTGTTTGGTATAGAAAATGTTACAGTACAACGAAGACTCAGTAGAGACAAAGTAATTGAATCATGTGTTCCACGATTTCCATGCCTGGTTTAATCTATATAACATTTCATGTAGATGACAGACTAGAGCATGCTGCGTTTTCCCTGACCCTCCGACTAGAGCATATAAATTTTGTCGAAAATTTCACCGTTGAACATCACAGTTTTCCCTGCCATTACTTCCTGATTGGTTTGCATCAAACACGCAGTTTGTCCATTCGCGCTACTGATGAAAAGGTTTCCGTCTAATCAAAGCCTTCTTTTTGACGGAAACCACGCGCTACTAAACCTTTTATGTACCGTGGCAAGTTGTCAGTGGATTGTTTATGCTTGAACGCGTCCATCTCCACCTACGTCGCTTTCTGCCACAAGTGCCAATCGCTTCACTTTTGCATCTCTGTCAACGAATCAAGCAACCCCGGACGAACCGAAAAGATTCGCACAGATTCCCTGGGATTTCTCGCACTGGAATCGTCAATAGGAATCCTACATAAGATTCGTACAGAATGCTTTGCCTATAGAACCAGAATTCCTGTATTAGAATACAAACGGCGAATCCCCAGGATACCTATAACTCGGTGAAGGTAATCCTCGGGATTCTGAAACAGGAATCCGGCATGTGTTAGTAAGGGACTTTTCGCCATCCTAGCGTATTATGAATCCGAACCGGAGAGCGTTAGAATCAGCTTTGTAGATTTCTCGTCTTTTCCGATAAAGCTTCCGTATTGTTCAGGACTTTTTCTTCAACACCATCGAACAAACCATTCAGTTTGTTTTTGCATAACTTTAAGTTGTGAATATATTCACATTTTCTTTTTGTGTGTTAATGTATAAATAATTAACGTGCCCTCCCCACCGTATCCGCCCAGCTTTTGAATACTGCAGCCGAAAATCATTCTCAGAATTTGTCTCTCAAACACTCCGAGCACTCGTAGATCCTCCTCGTGTATTGTATACGTTTCATGCCCGTAGAGAACAACCGATCTAATGAGTGTCTTGATCACGGTAAACTTTGAAGGTTTAGTCTGTTCTACAGAAGTTGTTTGTGAAGCACGACTTTTGCCCATAATACGCCTCCGAATCTCCCCCCTGGTGTCACTGGCTGCCGTCTGTTACCAATTCAACTACCTCGAACTCATAGCCATCGATCGTTAAACTACTGTTCAAATAGTGTTGGTTAGCCTAGGTTCCGCCTGCATGTACTTTGTTTCGGGCGTATTTATTTTTAGCCCTCTGCTTCACGCTTTAGTCGGTTTAGTCACCGCCACAGTTGTTCTGCCGACCATGTGCATGTAATCGACAAAACAGATAAATATATAGACTAGACTGAACATCACACCCGAGTGTTGCTACCCGTTTTGTTTATAACACCCTGTTGCGCTATGCTGAACAGTATGCTTGAGAGATCATTGATTGACAAAGCCCCCGGCAGGATTCGAATGAACTTGACAATCCATCTGAAATTTGCACATAGCATTGCATATCATTCTACGTAGCTCTTATCAGTTTGGTTAGCTCTCCGAAAATACTGCTCTCGTCTGTGATTATCCTTAGCTCTTTACGGTCGACGGTATCATACACAGCTTTTGAAACAATGAAAAAATTGTGCGTTCATGAACTTTTTGAATGATCTGCCGCAGCGTGAGTATTTGGTCCATCACTGATCATCCTTCAACGAAGCCAGCTTAATAAATTTCCACAAATCTGTTCATAATTGGTGAAAGTCGCCGGAAACTAATTTGACAGCAGGCTTGTTATTTCCTCACTCATTGTGCAAAAAGTGCAACTTTTTTTGTTCAACACAATGAGCAGAACTGCTTTCAGAAATGAGAAATAAATCCACACAATGAGAAACAGACTAAACATAATGAGAAAAACTGACGCGCAGAAAAACTTCTTAATGCGCTCTTTAAATGAGCAACTTTCGGTTTTGCTCCCGGTCCTCTCGGTAGCTACAGCAGTAAACGTGAAAACAAAACAACCGGTGCGCGTACAGCAACTATAGACTCAGAGGCGTCAAGACAATCAAAAGTAGTTAAATTTGGAATTTCAGCAGAGAATTACCTTTGTTTATAATGGGACTTTCCTGTTGCGCGTCAAGAAGCAAATGCATGGGAAGTACAATGTTGTCATATCTAAATAACATTTTTCGCACTGTTGCCGTTGTGACATGCCTAACCATATGATGCAGTTGCGTTCACGGGCAGCCAAACTCAACTGAATATACTAAATGTAAGAATCATGATTCAACTGCATTAATGGATTAATATTTTTCTGATGGCAATGCCCACTACTGACAATCGTCGTTTTTTCTCAACGCACTACCCATGTTAAAACTACCCCTACCCGTAGTTGTCATACGTCAGCGCATCGCATCAATGTGTTAACATTCTCCTCAATGAGTAGCACAGTGTGCGGTTGCTCATACAACTGCGTTATGCAAGAAAGAGAAAAGTTAAAATGAAACGGAGCAGAATAAATCGCGTTGAAGACTGAGCACAGTTTGAATTTTTCTCTTCTCTTTTTTTCTTCTGAGGAGGAATCATCCCTGTTCGAGAGAGCATCTTATAAGCAGCATTGAGAATGGTATAGCACGATAGTTCTTACAGTCGCTTTGCTGTCTTTCTTGTAAATTGGGTAGATAACACCATCTTTTCACTGCTCCGGTAGCTAACGAACAAGTTTTCCCGGGCCGTCTATCAGTTCCACTGGCATCCTTCCCAGCCGTTTTATTGTTCTTCAGCTGCTTGATGCCTGCTCAGCTTCACCTATTGTTCAAACTGGCACATGTTTCACGTTTGTCATACCTTCGAAGCAGCCTTCCTCGCAGCCATGGTTCTCGAAGTGCTCGAAGTGCCGTGTTCATTGAAGTGCTGCTTCCATCTTACGGCCACCTCACGATCGATCATCAAGATACTGCCATTGTTGTCCTGTTTTGACACATTTCGGCTCGCGACACTACACTTTTGCGGGATGCGTTCAGTTTCTGGTAGGTAGAACTTTCACGTTTCTTGATAACGATGTAGCTGCTCCAACTCCGCATGCTCCTGCACTTCCAGGCAGCGCTTTTCTTCCTAAAAGATTTGAGCACGCTCCACGCTGCAACCCAACTTATTTTATATGAGCATTCTATGGACCTTGGGCTCAAAAGTTCAATATTCTTGAGTAGTACATTTTATGATTATTTTTCGGAGGTTGGGTTCCAGCAGTTCAATTTTAGATTGCAGAAAATTGCGTTTTAATTTTGAATTAGGTAAAAATGATGATTTCGGAAATCACGGGGCCCCAACAGTACAATATTTATAAGCAATAGAACGAGTTCGACTGAAATAAAAATGTTACTGTTATTCAATTAGGACCCCAAGTATTTTTGTATTTTTGGGAAACTGGGGCCCAAACAGTTCAAGTTTTAGGCGTGCATCAACACTAAATTTTATTGAGGGTATGGAATGGGGAAGGCAAATAAGGGCTTCCAATATAGATCTAGCCATCCCAAACCCCTACCTAGCACCTCCACGTGGCCATGCCTGATAATGCTTTATTAAGTAGCCAAGCTAGGAAGTGCGGCTGGGTGGTTCCCAGCTGCCTGATCTCAAACCGCGGCTTTGGGCAGATGGCGGAGCCACACGGCCTTGCTAAAAGGTATGCCTAATATAAGTTATTTTAATTATTTTTTTCGTTTTAGGTTATGAAGCATCTCCTGCTATGTAGTAAAAACTTTGGCCAAAACGAGTTATAGTACTGCACATGGATACCAGAATGAAAAAATTAAATTAATTATTAGAAGCACTCATGGAACCTCAAAGTGACTGCTGGTGAGATTGTTCTATTTTTGCCTACTACTTACTACTACTACTACTACTACTACTACTACTACTACTACTACTACTACTACTACTACTACTACTACTACTACTACTACTACTACTACTACTACTACTACTACTACTACTACTACTACTACTACTACTACTACTACTACTACTACTACTACTACTACTACTACTACTACTACTACTACTACTACTACTACTACTACTACTACTACTACTACTACTACTACTACTACTACTACTACTACTACTACTACTACTACTACTACTACTACTACTACTACTACTACTACTACTACTACTACTACTACTACTACTACTACTACTACTACTACTACTACTACTACTACTACTACTACTACTACTACTACTACTACTACTACTACTACTACTACTACTACTACTACTACTACTACTACTACTACTACTACTACTACTACTACTACTACTACTACTACTACTACTACTACTACTACTACTACTACTACTACTACTACTACTACTACTACTACTACTACTACTACTACTACTACTACTACTACTACTACTACTACTACTACTACTACTACTACTACTACTACTACTACTACTACTACTACTACTACTACTACTACTACTACTACTACTACTACTACTACTACTACTACTACTACTACTACTACTACTACTACTACTACTACTACTACTACTACTACTACTACTACTACTACTACTACTACTACTACTACTACTACTACTACTACTACTACTACTACTACTACTACTACTACTACTACTACTACTACTACTACTACTACTACTACTACTACTACTACTACTACTACTACTACTACTACTACTACTACTACTACTACTACTACTACTACTACTACTACTACTACTACTACTACTACTACTACTACTACTACTACTACTACTACTACTACTACTACTACTACTACTACTACTACTACTACTACTACTACTACTACTACTACTACTACTACTACTACTACTACTACTACTACTACTACTACTACTACTACTACTACTACTACTACTACTACTACTACTACTACTACTACTACTACTACTACTACTACTACTACTACTACTACTACTACTACTACTACTACTACTACTACTACTACTACTACTACTACTACTACTACTACTACTACTACTACTACTACTACTACTACTACTACTACTACTACTACTACTACTACTACTACTACTACTACTACTACTACTACTACTACTACTACTACTACTACTACTACTACTACTACTACTACTACTACTACTACTACTACTACTACTACTACTACTACTACTACTACTACTACTACTACTACTACTACTGTATGCTCGCAGCACGCGAACATGTATATTAATGTAATTTTGGTGCGTCACTTACAGAGAGCCGTGAGATATGCGTGATCGCTAAGATAATTCTGCTCACTCCGCCAGAGCTAAGAGAAAAGCTATTACAAAAATAAACTTTACATTTAGATGACGTGTTTAAGATCGTTTTCACCCATCAATCCATTAAATATCAGGCTAAACACATAACAACGTCAGGTCACTCCTTTATAAGAGTAATTCATCGTCAGGACCCTACGAAGTGAATCGTCTTCAGCTGAGCACGAACCGTTACAATATTGAATGTGGACGTTGTGGCAGGAAAGGCCATTGCTCAAATGATCCCAAATGCTCCGCTCGTGATCGAGATGATGTACGTGATGCTCGAGATGTACAAAAACAGTTTCAACGTTCGACACATCGAATGAAAAAAATTGCACTCGTGCAAATTACAGATGAACAAACCGAAAAGGACGAAAAGGAATAGAAACAACCGCAAAGTTTTATTTTCGCGATTGGTGACGGCAATGAATTTATTTGGATCAAGGTCGGAGGAGTTATGACCCAAATACTGATTGATTCAGGTAGTATCAACATCATCGATGATGAAACATGGAAGCGTTTTAAATCCCAAGGGATTACCATAAGGAATGCAACGACAAGAGTGGATCACCAATTTCGTGGATATGTGAAAGATGCTAAGCCTATGAAAGTTCTTGGAATATTCGATTCAATAATCGAAATCGAAAACGATACGGTAGACGCACCATTAGTGGTGGTAGTACCAGTAGTGGTGGAAACTTGAACTATTCCATTATTTATGCAGATTTTGGTACAAGTTTGATAAGTATCGAATTACCAGCAACAGTATTATTTGATAAGTATCTAACTTGTACCAAAATTTGCAAAAATAAAGGAATAATTGGAGTTTCCACCACTACTGGTACTACCACCACTAATGGTGCGTTTACCCTAATTGTTTTGTGAACTGCGAGGCTTGATTTTACGTGGTAGAAAACGGAGGTCAATCTCTTCTTGGGAAGGAAACTGCTAGACAACTGAATGTTCTGCAACTACCCGAGTAACCAGTGAGCACTTATAGAAGCAGAAATTTTGCTTTTTATTAGCCTATGGTGCACACCATATCGTGCAGCATAGTTCAATATGCTTATAAAACGCTACTAGAAAGCCGGTTTTGGCGAAATATCCGGCTACATTAGTGCGTAACGCTTGTTGTGTAACAGTAAAACGTCAAACATGAAAAATGCGAAAAATATATGTGGCATTCCACGGGAAATTTACAGTCAAAATTTTTTTTCTCTTCGGAATATTTTTTTTTACGTTCTTTGTTCAAAAAAAATCGACACGTATTTTTTTATTTCGATGTTACTGTTGGAATTCGCAAAATATGATTTTTTACAGTATTGTAATCCGAAAAAATCGCTATTTTTTAAATACTGATCGTAAACGTAGTTTGTAATATCAAAAAATGACTTTCTACCAGATGTGTTCACTATTCCACAAGCTTTCAAAATTGGTATACCATACCTCATCTCGATTGTTTTTCAATAGTTAAATAGTGCATTTTTATAAACAATTGCAATTTTTTCAAAGCTGGAACTTTTTTTCTCGATTTTTTTTACTTTAAAATATTTGTTCATCTTTCTCGAAGAAGCATGCAAAATTTGGAAATGGAGAAATGAAAACTCTAGAAGTTATGAATTTTTATATCGAAGCGCGCACGTTAAGGCAAACGAGCGGACGAACACGCGTGCTTCAACGACACGTTACACTTAATAGCATCAAAGGCGGCCTCGTCATGAAGCTGCCCGTGGGTTAGAACATCGATTAAACATTACCGCTCGCTTCACATTAACACACGCGCTGCGACATAAAAATTCATAACTTCTAAAGTTTTCATTTCTCTATTTCCAAACTTTGCAAGCTTATTCGAGAAAGATGAACAAATATTTTAAAGTAAAAAAAATCGAGAAAAAAAGTTCCAATTTTGAAAAAATTGCAATTGTTTATAAAAATGCACTATTTAACTATTGAAAAACAATCGAGAGGAGGTATGGTATACCAATTTTGAAAGCTTGTGGAATAGTAAACACATCTGGTAGAAAGTCATTTTTTGATATTACAAACTACGTTTACAATAAAGTGACCAGATTTTTTTTTAACGAATGCGGGACGGCAAAGGCAATCTACCCTGGACTGAAAACAAGGATTTTAGGTTAAAAATAAATGCATCGAAAGGCAAATACATGAAAAGATAAGGCTCAAACTGACAAGTTCGCGACTAGCATGGACGGTAGCCCGGTATGGCGTCAAACTAGAAGTATAGTTACTATATATATAGTTCGGCGGATAGAAAATCGGGAGACAAATAAACGTCAAAAGCGTAGCCAAAAGCTTTTCAAAATCCAAAATGCAGGAGTAATGTTAATAAAACACACTTTATTTTCATAGAGTCATTTTCAACACCCGCCAGTGATTATTTTTCGTAAAAACCTGCACATTTCACCATAATTTCAAATTTAATTTCATAAATCAGGGATGCCAATCAGAGCTGCCATAAATCCAGCTTTCCACGAGCGATAATGGCGGATATTGAGCACAAGTGGGCACAATCTTTTGACATTCATTGGAGGAGCGTCGCCCTGACGGAGTTACTATGGATACATTCATGATTGTTTGTAGTTCGAATGTAAAAATGTAAACATTGTTCAATTTTGCAGATCAGCTAAAGAGGAACATAATTGAACGGACAACGTGTTTTATGGATTGTGGCTTTGCATTTTTCGCAAATTTCAGGGAGAATGTCCAAATACGCAACGGAAAGTTTCTTATCAAGTCGAGACGCTGTTAGAGAGCAAACTTGACAACGGCTCGACCAACATAAAGTTAATGTTTGCGTTAATGTGTAATGTTTCGAATGTTTAATTCGCACGATTGTGAAAAAATATTCTGAGCCAGTGCCTTCAGCAAATTATGGCCGCAAACCACTATAAAAGTTTGAATCCGTTTAGTTATGTTCCACTTCAGCTGATCTGCAAAATTGAACAATGTTTACATTTTTACACTCGAACAATAAACAATCATGAATGTATCCATAGTAACTCCGTCAGGGCGAACTCGACGCTCCTCCAATGAATGTCAAAAGATTGTGCCCAAGATTGTGGAAAGCTGGATACAGATATTTGTGCATGCATAAATTTGGTTTCCTGTGTAAATTATTGAAGATAGCTAGTTTTTGAGTGACAACTACTTGCTTCTGGCGCTAGTGGACAATTTAATGTATATTTCCGCCAGAAGCAAGGTATTATCACTGCAAAACTAGCTATCCTCAATGATCCAATTTTCAGAATTGGTAATAAATTTATCAGAAAATTTAACAAACCAAGCAAAAAGTACAAATCCGGCTTCATACATCGGAAAACCGGCCTTTTTGCTGGATTGACCGGCCACCGGCTTTGCAAGTGAAAAACCGGTCGGGCCGGCCAAAAACCGGCCACTTGGCAACCCTAAGACTGAAAGATATTCGAATCTCCAAAACTTTGGCTTGAACCGATACAAAACAAACATAAGGATCTTGTAAAGTAGAAAAACATTCCAATAATATGCAAAAACTGCTTTAGGATCACTGCTGTGGTCGATTAGTTAAGCCAGACTAACTTTTACAGTATTCTTCAAATTTATGCTCTTTCAATTCACTATTTTAAAAGTGTTTTTAAACAGCAAATTTCTTACAAAACCTGACAAAAATTTAGTAAAGTTTTCAATCGAAAACCAGTTAAAAATTAAATTTATTGAAAATTTTTTATGAAATGTACCGCATCTGACATTTGTTTTCGTTTTTCTCACCATCGCAGCAGGTAGCGACACGCCGGCATTTTTTACTCAAATTTGTCAATAGTTGCTTCTGGTGCTGGTGTACAATTTAATGTATATTACCGCCAGAAGCAAAGTATTGTCACTGCAAAACTGGCTATCTTCAATGATCCACTGCTCAGGATTGCTAATAAATTTATCAGAAAATTTAACAAATCAGGAAAAAAGTATCCGACTTCCTATGTCGGAAAACCGGCCTTTTTGCAGGATTGACCGGCCACCGGCTTTACAGGTGAAAAACCGGTCGGGCCGGCCAAAAACCGGCCACTTGGCAACCCTATTTTTGAAGGCAGGACCGACCGGCCGGTTTTTGAAATTTTCGGACTTGGCAACCCTAGCTGCTGTTGGTTTTTCCATTACGTTTTTCAAACTGGGGGAAAACCACCCCATCGACATCTCTATCAAGGTGAGTCAAAATAGGTGATCTAGTTTTCACAGTTTGTAGAACAGAAGTGCGCGGTACAATTGGTTAGCAACCATCGACGTTGTTTATACATTCAACAGTTTCCGCATTGAAAATTTCGGTGATCGTCAAGGGTAACCCAGCGGGGGTGAAAAACAAATTTGAACATCAGAAAACCTCTCTTGACTAACCTTGATCTCAGGGCTGGAAGCGACCTGGCCAACTAAAAATAGTGACTTTAGTGACCAAAATTTGAAAAATAGTGACCAAAAAGTGACTTAAAGATTTAGAAAAAATAACTTATATTAGGTTATTCACGAAATATACAATGATAAAAACAACTGAAAATAGTCAGTTTGCGCTTTATAAATTTTATTACCTCTTTTTTTTAACAAATTTGCGCCCAGCTAGCTTTGAGATATGATGCTGGTTTAACAAGCAAGTCGTCGAATGTTCAAATCTCAGCTAGGCAGTGCGGCTAGCTAGTTAGCAGGAATTTTGCACTAGCTCCGTAACTGTCCTGTACTCTAACAGCTGGCCGCGAAGTCTGTCAATCAAGGCCCGACAACGTCACCTTCAATTGCATAGCGTCACACAACAATGAAGCAGTGAAGCTTCGGTTTCAAAAGAAGCAGCACCGCTTCAGTTTTAAACTGTCTTCGGTCAGCGTCAGTTGAAACGGGTTTCAATTCATCATGACAATTGGTTTCAACTTTTCATTTGTACTTTTCTATCAAATATTCAGAAGGAGGCCAGCAACTTTCAATGCAAATGAATTGAATTTGAGTAACATTTCCTACAATGCAACGCTTATTAAAGTTAACCTAGTCAATGTCGACAAATCGTGCCTGACTTTCTGCCGTCGTCAATTGAAACAGCCACCAACTTCAACTTAAGCTTGCTTGAAACGTTCTGTTCAACAATTGAAGCAAGTCAGCAAGTATGAAGCGAAGGTAAGAGAAAGTCAGTTTCATTTATTTGTTTCGACGATGCCGGGCCCTACTGTCGATAAAGAAAGGTTAAGTCTTAGAAAGACGTTTACGCCCAAGGCTTTTTTTGAAAATTACTACGCTACCTCTTCTCCACAATCTTCTGTGCATTATTAACATCATGTGATCTAATGTACTGCTTCAGAACTGTAGAAACATCCTCCAACAAAGCTTGTACCTACTAGTGGAACATCCGCTGTCATGTTTTTCGATCGTATCGCTTTTTGAATTTCAATAAATTAGCCTCACTAAGTTCTACATCATTTTTATGCACCCAACATTTCGCAACTGCTCGCTCGCAACGTCCACTAAGCCACGTAAACTTAGTCAATCGGTACTGGATTCCTGGTCGTGACGGCATAGAAGGAACTGAACTTGTAGATTAATACAGCAAATACTGGTATTTTTAAAACTTTCGACTTAAAAAAATGTTGGTGTTCTCTTGTAAATGCAAGACTTTATTTTTCAAGGTATAACTTTCAGATTGCAGCTTAGCAAACCTGAATTCAAACTATGCTTAGC
Organism: Sabethes cyaneus; assembly: GCF_943734655.1. Classification (NCBI taxonomy): domain Eukaryota; kingdom Metazoa; phylum Arthropoda; class Insecta; order Diptera; family Culicidae; genus Sabethes; species Sabethes cyaneus. The sequence goes on along the minus strand of NC_071353.1, from coordinate 62,687,720 downwards.
GATTCATCTCTCATTCAAGAACGGATTTTATTGGAAAAACTTCAAGCAATTGATAAAGTTTTTTCCGCTTCCTTCGAAATTTGACGAATGGTTCCAAGCGGGTTAAACATTATGGTCAAGCATTTTTCTTCTATCTCTTCTTAGAAACGAAAATTCACTTTTGATTGTTTTCAAAGATCCTGGTGTTTTTACTGAATTCAATGTCAGTAGAATGAGTACATGAGTATGAGTACGCAGTCTTCTCGAGTTCTTCGATCATCGGCAGGCTGAATCAATCATACCGTCATCTTCTTCGTCATTAACCATTCGCAGGTACCGGAACTTTTCAGTTATCAATCCCACTAGTGTAAGGCGCATTTGGTCAACTTGTTTGTTTTTAAAGTACCTCTCGAAGACTTGAAAAATATTTTAAAGTGCTTACTTACAGATCCTTTGAAGGCACAATTGATGCAGAAAACGAAAAGGTCCTCGTATTGCGATTGTTTCCCCTCAATTCGTTCATTGACAGCTTTGAATAATTCGACAACCATAATTGAATATCAAGTTGTTCCAACATGGATTGAAGCATTATGTCCGCCTTATACAATGAGCCAAATTTCAAGCGAAGATGCTTCAGAGCAGCCTAAACAAATTCAAGTGCTACAATTATTTGATTGACCGCTTCAAACTTTTCATCGCTCAATTCAATTTTAAAAATCTTTTCAGCACTAATTGCAAGCTGTTTTTCAATCTCAGTTATTTTCTGACATTGGAGCCGACATATTTTTGAAGCGAATTTTTATTGAAATACCCGAAAGAAGAAAAATGTAAATTTTTTGCCCTTTTACAACCGGTATATTGGTATTCAAAAATTGGCCAGTATTACCGGTTGCGGTACTTGCGGTTGGACCGTCCTAGTCCATATCCATTTTGGGAAATTTTTAACATGCGCTACGCGTACGAGAGACAGATTTCTTTATGCAAAATTCAGTTTGTTTTGTTCAAACACGCGTCATTGATTTTTGATATTTCAAAAATAATTTTTATGCTCAAAATAAAAGATTTATTGACAACAAATTGTTAGAGTATTCTGAAAGATGCAAAGATAAGAAAGAAGTGAAGAAGAGTTTCATGAACATAATTATTGTTTTGAGCAAGAAAACTACTTTTGAAATCCCTGAATTCAATGACACGTGTTTAAACCATGTAACCACCCAGTTAGCTTCGAGTTACGATGCTGTTCTAACAAGTTAGTCGTCGTATGTTCGAATCTCGACTAGGCGGTGTTGCTAGATAGAGTCAGTAGAATTTTTGCACTAGCTCCGTAACTGTCCTGTACTCTAATAGCCGGCTGTGAAGTCTGTCGGGAAAGAACGGACAAGTCTTTAGAATTTTTTTTCAAACTATGTATGTATATATGAATATCAAAAAAGTCCGGTAAGTCTTTGAATATTCTACCAACAGATAATTAATTCTTTTTTCATTCACTTGTGCGTGTTTATTTTATTTTTTCGTGTCAGTCAGTTAGTGGCCTTCTGCTAAACCAATTCTCTACTTTTTCAAGATAAAAAGCGATGCGTTATGCATATTGTATTAAAGTTCAAAGTATTTTGAGTTACGTTTTCGGATACAAATTTTCATAGGAAAATGTATGAGATGTCATGTCGGTTCGTCAGTTCGAAAGCGGAATTTAACACAAGGCTTTGTTTTTCTTGCGCCGCAAGGACTTTGTTTTTTCGTTACCCAAAAAAGAAAAGAATACAGATCAAAGCTGTCTAGAAATTCCTGGGACGAAGATTTCATTTGGGGTGTACAGATTCATTTGTCTCAGAATTGAATCCAGAATTAATAAATTTCCGATTAGAACAATTTTTGCCAAATTTCCGACAAGTTCAAACTCTCTACTTTTTCTCTCATTTCCCGAGTGTGGTCACCCTACCCTGCTAGTTAATTTTTAGCAGTTACGAACCATGATACAGCCACCAAGACGTATCAAGCGGCATAGCCAGAAAATTTTCCTAGAAAGGTAATTCAAAAAAATCTGATATAGCCTAACCGTGAGGATGGGGAATTATTTTCAATCAAAAGCTATTTTGGTTTGAATTGAGCGTTCCTCATTTGACGAATAAAAATTGAAATAAAAGAAAATAGATGTTTAAACTTTGGCTCCCGGTCGACCCCTTTGAGATATGTTGTATGTTCGAATCTCGATCCCTTCGACACACGGTGAGCGTCGAGACGAGCTGATGGTTTATCCTGCATGCTTTTTACATCACTCTGAAGGTGGGATCTAACAAGCGAGTATTGAAACGAGAAGCTCGATTTTCAGTAGAGGTAGTTAATTTCTTAGCACCGCAGATGACTTCAATATTATAGCCAGAAACTGTGCAACGGTGGATTACTTCTACGTAAGGCTAAAAGTGGAGGCAATGAGGATTGGGCTGGAAATAAATGCGCCAAAGACCAAATACATGAATGGTAGAAACTCAAAGAAGATGAACGTGCGCTTTTCACGGACCACCACCAGAAGTGGTAGATGAGTTCGTGTATTTGGGATCGCTTCTGGTCGCGGATAACAACACTAGTAAGCAGATCCAGCGCATTCAAGCAGGAAATCGAGCCTTCGCAAAACGCTGCGATCAACGGGCACATGCCGCCGTACGAAGCTAACAACGTACAATACGCTCATTAGACCGGTAGATTTTATGGATTTGGGATTCAACAACCCTACCGGCTCCCAGAACAGAGGAGTCCTACGTGTGATATAGCTCGACCAGGTCTAAATTGACTTGCGACATCTCTGAGAAGCCTGGCGACCTGAGAAATTGGGGACGAGTAACTCAAGATCGAGTTGAACGATGACGACTGTTTGAAACAGCACGAACCACCCCGGCTCTATGCTGTTCACGACCACGATCGCCCCGTAAATTTACCCTTGCTATAAAGAGCTGGCTGTGAAATTTCAAGCATGTAAGTGTAGGCCAAATTTTCTTCTGCTGGGGGGTTGAAGTTAAGAATAGGTTTTATGCTGGATGGAACTATGCATTGGCGGTACTTGAGTGGAAAAAAAGTTAATTTTATCGATTTTTTCTAGCTTGTAAAGCTGGATTACAACGTTATCTCCAATCTTCATATTTTCAAATCCAAACATTTTTAGCAGTTTTATTAAGCAGTAGTGAAAATGGAATTATTCGCCCTATTCCACAAGTCACATCCAGCAACTACACTCGTTTCTGTCGAGTGTCGAGTATAGGAGAACGGACAGCATAGCGACGCGATAAACAACCTAAACGAAGCAAGCTCAGCGGTTATTAGTTTTGTAGCGATCGACTCTGTTGAGTTACTCGACAAAATGGTGTCGCGTGTGATTTACAAGATACCAAAAGTGATTTATTCAAGCAGTGACACTCGACGTGATTTACAGAATAGGGCCCTGAAAATAGTGACTTTAGTGACTATTTGATGGCAAAAAGTGACTTTAGTGACTTTTTGGTCAAAAAAGTGACTTTTAAGAGACCAGCTTGAAAAAAGTGACCAAGTCACTAAAAAGTGACCAACTTCCAGCCCTGTGATCTCTATAACGCCCTGCAGTAAACGTCAGCGACAGCATGTCCGGGGTAGAGTGACTATATACAGAGTGGCGACAATGTCAAAATTGGAATGATAATTATCTGTCAGTGTCATTCCAATCGAGCAGACGACCTATCCAACGCGCATGCAGGAAAGAGAAAGAAAAACCTGGGAAAACCCGCATTGCATACATTTGGGATGACTTGTCGCCACTCTGTATATAGTCACTCTAGTCCGGGGCTCAAAATTTGACAGCGGGCCCAAATCAGACTGCTGGCAGTTAAGTGAAACGCAGTGCTGACATGCTATCTCATTTTCGCACACACGAGCAGTGTTGCCACATATTCATCTGTACTGGAAGGGGCAAAAATCTTTTTTATCTGTACTTTTTCTTCCAAAAATCTGTACCATTAAAAATATTGCATAGAAAAATTTGGTTTGCTAGCATTAAAAAATACACGAGTATCAAATCATTTATTTGTTTCATAATGTTTGAACATATCTCTGCTAAACTTAGACATAAATACGTTTTGTTTTGTTTTAATTCATACTAATAGCGAATTCATAAATTAACCTGGGTTCGTGCTAACTCGAACCCGAAATTTATGAACGATACGGGCAGTTTGACAGATCGACCCGTAAACCGTAATGCTAGACAGTTTTAACCTGCGCTTCAAACTGAATGCTGTCAGTTTAACCGAAATGCAATCTCGGTTAATTTATGAACGCTTTGACAGCACTTCGATTAAAACTGAGTGCCAATCGACCTGAGGCAGGTTAATTTATGAATTCGCTATAAGAATTGCTTCTCTATTGATTTCAAGAAACAGCACTGAGAAAAAAGTATGAGTTTTTAACACTCATGAAAATCTGTACCTATTGTCGTGTCCGTCGGTTATTTCCAACCGAGCCCTCCGGAATACGGAACAACGTCCGTCAAAGTCTACGTTCGTCCAAAAACTGACTCTGTTTAGAGTATGCTATATCTTGCCACAGTATGCGTAACGATATATTTCTCTCCTTGTCTCTTACCGTTCGTATGACGGTATTCTTCCTATGCAAGGGATTTCAGTTACACTCAAGTAAATAATTCAGTTTCATTAGATTTGCTTTACGCTGATTCATCTAACTCGGCTCGTTCCCTACATTCACCCCCTCTTCTACTCTTCTGATAAATTATCAAAAAAAACTCATGGCCATTATCATTTTTGACATCATCATCATTTTCGTCATTACCACTACCAATTTCGTCGTTACCATTGTCATTTTCATTATTACCAGTACCATCATCATTTTCGTCATTACCATCATTATTTGCATGTTTACTATTTTTTCTTCATTACCATCATCATTTTGGCTTCAATCGCCAAAATCATCATAATCCAAATCGTCAACATAATTACAATTATCAACATCATTAAAATGTTCAAAATCATCATCATCTACGCCATCAAAATAATCAAATAGTCAACATCATCCACGACACCAAAATCATCAGAAAGATCAAAATTATCATTATCCATGTCACTAAAACTAACATTAAAATGACCAAATCGTCAATGTCATCTACATAATTTTCGATATTACCGTCATCATTTTCGTCATTATCGTTATCATTTGCATCATAATTATAATTTTCATCATTGCCGTTGTCATTTCCATCATTACCATTGCTATTTTGACATTACCATAGTCATTTTCGTTATTAGCATCATCGCTTTATCATCACTTTCATCAGTTTCGACTTTACAATCATCACTTTCATCAGATTCGTCATTGCCATCGTCATTGCCATCGTCATTTTCGTCATTATTATTATTATTTTCATCATTGCAATCATCATATATGTCAGATTCGTCAACATAATCATTTTCTTCATTTTCATCATCATTTTTGTCATTACTATAATCATTTTCCTCATTGCAATCCTCAATTTCAACATCACCATAATCAGTTTCGTTATCATCAATATTTCCGTCATTACAATCATCAGTTTTACTACCTCTGCGGGGGACCATCGCACACAAGCGATCTTCTACAGCCTGCCCAGATGTTGCAACACCGCAGAAGCATTTCTGGTAACACTGCTCTGCGGTACGTGAAATGAGTACTGATGAGATGAAAGGGATAGAGATACGGTGTAAATAAACAAGAGGACGGAGTAGGTGTAGATGTAGTGGTAGTAGTAAGGCAATATAGACTAGAAGTGGAGCATAAAATCGCCATCGTGAATTAGCTAGATTACTACTAAAAGTAAACAAAGTGTAGTTTGCCGAAAGTAAAAGTTTTTAAAGCCTTTTTTGAATAAAATAGTGTTGCACTTGGTTGTAGGAGGAACAAAATCGTTCCGTAATTCTGTTTGGAGGCCTGTAAGTAGAAGATAGTGAAAAGAAACAGCTATTTGGTGATGAAAGTCGAAGAAAGATACTTACCATTGTATTTACTTACCTGCAGGAACGGTGAATCGCGGTGCAAACCTGAAAAGGAAAATTCTTGCCAAAAGTTCCAAAAGTATAGGAATTTAGATTGTAAGTAAGAAATGTAGTTAATCAAAACCATGCAAATTAACCGGAGACTTTCCGATAGCAACAGCAAAATACCAAACGAAGCGGGAGAAAAACATAAATCCGACGTTAGGGTAGCTGAACCGAAGTTGGGCAACCAAACAATTCCTAAATAAACCGTAAGTTTAAAATACCAAAGAATGATCTGAAATGTAAACTGAATTAAAATTATAATTACAAAATAGGATTAAGTGCGATTAAAGTGAAACAAAAGGAAGTTGCAAGTGGGAGAAGAAACCACTTTATTGTAAGTGAAGTAGAATTTAAGAAAATCTGTATATTAACCAAAATAAATATTACAGTTTGAGCGTCGTTAACAAAAATAGTTGACTGCTTCAGAAAGTTTGGTTTCGTCCCGGAACATTCTCAAAAATAAAGTGACACGTGAGGTGTACAGTGAGAAGTTCGGACCTTCCCCACGAAATGCCTTCCGACATCGAAAGTGAAACGGAGAAGAGCGTCGACTTGACGCAAACTCCATGTGAATTATGCGGTCCATCGACATGCGACGAGCCGATGATCGGATGCGATGGATGCTTCCTCTGGTTCCATTGCCGTTGTGTGGAAATCCAGGTAGAGCATGCCCCGAAAAAGTGGTACTGTCAAAACAAGGATTGTCAGGAGAAAGCCCAGCAGATGAAGGATGCCAAGAAGTCGTCTCGAAGTCGGAAAACAACCGAAGAGTCGGACAAATCGAAGAAGGGATCCTCTCTCGTAGATGCGAGGGTGAAAGCACTGGAAGAGAAGCAGAAGAAACAGCTTCAGGAGCTAGAGGCGGAAATAACGCTAAAGAGGAAGGAGAAACAGTTGCAGCGCGCGTTTGAACAGAAGAAGATGGAAATGGAGTTGAAAATGCGCGCCGAAGAAGAAGAACAGCAGATGGTGTTCCAGGAGGAGATGCTTCGGAAAAAGCAAGAGCAGATCGATCGAATGAAAGCGAACCAAAGGGCGTTCGAAAAGAAGATGGCGGATCTGGATAAAGAGTTGGTGAAGTTGTCGACAAGCAAGGTGCCGAAATCCACGCCGAAGAAGGCCGATGAAGGTAAAGCACGATCGACCGGTGCAGGAAACAAGTCGTTGAAGCTGACCAAAGCAAACGTAAAGAAGCTTGCCGAAGAATTCGAGAACGGTGGTGCAGGCGGTGCGGACAGTGAAGAAGACGGGGAGCAGAGTGAAACCGAGGACGAGGAAGATGCTGATAGCGAAGAAGACGATGAAGAGGAGGACGAAGAGTCTGAAGTGGCCAGTCCGTCGGTGAAGAGCAAACCGGGAAAGAAGAAAAGTGGGAAAGAAGTGAGTCAAAAGCGGGTAGGACCGACAAAGGCTCAGCTAGCTGCGAGAAAGGGGTTGACCTTTAAACTTCCGAAGTTCTCGGGCAAACCTTCGCAATGGCCTCTTTTCTATGCGGCCTACAAAACGTCAAACGAGACCTGTGGCTATATGAACCACGAGAACCTAATGAGATGGCAGGAATCACTCGAAGGCGAAGCTCTCGAATTGGTAGCCGGTCAACTACTCCTCCCTGAGTCGATTCCGCGAGTTATCGAGAAGCTGCGTCGCCATTACGGTCGTCCAGAACAACTACTACAGAGTCTTCTGGACAAAGTTAACCAACTGGAGCCACCTAAGCCAGATAACCTGCGTAGTTTCGTTCCTTTCGGGAATGCCGTGGAACAACTCTGCGGACACTTAGAAGCCGCGGATCTTCGGCAACATATCATCAACCCGTTGCTTATCAAGTCTTTGGTCGCCAAGCTTCCTGATCGGGAAAAACGAGAGTGGGTGCGTTACCGGAAGACCAAAGGAGAGCCGACGCTTCGCACTCTGACGGATTTCCTTATGGAGATTGTCGAAGATGCCTGTGAGGCAGATGTCGACGTAAATCTCATGCCAGCGTACCAGTCCAAAACTGGGTCGTCGTCATTCGCAAAGAAAAAACCGAAGGAAAAGGGTGCGCTGTACTGCCATGCAGAGGAGAGTCCAGCGCCCAGTCCCAGCGATCAAAGGAGGTTGAAGCCATGCAAAATGTGCCAAAACACAGAACACCGTCTTCGTCATTGTGCCGATTTCAAGAAGCTGTCGTACGCGGATCGGTTGAAGATAGTGACCCGTGATAAACTGTGCCACGTCTGCCTCAACGAGCACAGCGGTACCTGTAGGTTCAAAATTCGCTGTAGTGTCGGAGATTGTAGGGAGCACCACAACTCTCTAATGCATCCCGTCGGAAACACAGTCGGCTTGAGTGCACACATCCGATCTAATTGTACTGCTATGTTTCGGATGGTACCGGTACAGCTTCATTGCGGTGGAACCTCGATCACAGTACTGGCATTCCTTGACGAGGGTGCATCTGTAACGCTGTTGGAGCGGAAGCTAGCCGACCGACTAGGTGTCGTTGGTGTACAAGAGCGACTGACGATTAGGTGGACGGCCGATGTCACACGCGAGGAAAGGGAATCTCGGCGAATGAATGTTTGGGCGTCGGGAGTCAGTGGCGGTACCAACGGTAAGCTGTTACTGCACAGTGTCCGGACGGTTGGAAAGTTGATGCTTCCCCATCAAAGACTGGATGTCCAGGACCTTGCCGCGCAATATCCTCATATGCGGGACCTGCCAATCGAGTCATACGACGGTCAGCCGGAATTGTTAATCGGATTGAACAATATCCACTCGTTTGCTCCGATAGAAGCCAAGGTAGGGGCACCAGTTGAACCTATTGCGGTTCGCTGCAAACTTGGGTGGACCGTATACGGCCCACGTCACTCTACTACGGTTGGAACTGGTAATTTCATCGGCCATCACCAAGCCATAACGAACGAAGACCTACATGAGCTCCTCAAAAGCCACTACGCTCTGGAACAGTCGGTGGTAGAGATACCACAGGAATCATCGGAGGACAGACGAGCCCGGGAGATCCTCGAGCGGACAACCAAACGAATAGGTGACCGTTTCGAAACCGGCCTACTGTTCAAATCAGATGAACCCCGATTCCCGGACAGTTATCCCATGGCGGTCAAGAGAATGAAGCAACTGGAAAAGCGACTACAGAAGAACCCGGAGCTGCAGAATAACGTGAATAAGCAAATCGACGAGTATCAGGAGAAGGGGTACGCTCATTTGGCTACAGTGGAAGAGCTGTCCGGATTTTCACCCGACGAGGTCTGGTATCTGCCACTCAATGTGGTACAAAACCCGAAAAAACCTGATAAGGTACGCTTGGTGTGGGATGCCGCAGCCACTGTGTTAGGAGTATCGCTGAACTCGCTGCTGCTGAAAGGGCCAGACATGCTTGTACCGTTGGTAAAGGTTCTCTGTGGTTTCCGAGAATGGCGACTCGCTTTCGGCGGAGATGTGAAGGAAATGTTCCACCAGATGAAGATTCGCGTCGAGGACAGGCAAAAGCAGCGGTTTCTCTATAGGAAGGATCCAAACGATCCACCGAGTATCTACGTCATGGACGTAGCAACCTTTGGGTCGACATGTTCCCCATGTTCGGCCCAATTCGTAAAAAACAAAAACGCAGACGAGTTCGCTGGTCGATACCCGGAAGCAGCCGCGGCCATCATTAAACGGCACTACGTAGACGACTATTTCGACAGCGTTGAATCCGTCGAAGAAGCAGTAAAGCTGGCGCGAGAGGTGCGTCTGGTACACCGAAAGGGAGGTTTCGAAATCCGGAACTGGGTGTCTAACTCGCCAGAAGTGCTCCAGAGTCTGGGAGAGACGAAACCAGTCGCACCAGTACACTTTAACCAGGACAAACAAACGTCGAAGGAGCGAGTTCTAGGAGTGATCTGGGATCCGAACACAGATGAATTCGCATTCTCCACGACCCACCGCGAAGGGTTACTTCCGTACCTGTTCGAAGAAAAGAGGCCGACAAAACGGATTGTAGCAAGCTGCGTGATGGGGTTCTTCGATCCGCTCGGTTTGTTGTCACCATTCACCATCCACGGCAAAATCATCATCCAACACCTGTGGCGTTCCAGCTGCGATTGGGATCAGGAGATCGATACCAAGTGCTGGGAGTTGTGGAAGCAGTGGACCGAGCTGTTGCCAGAAGTGGAAGCCATACGAATTCCACGTTGCTACATCGGCGATGCGAAGCGCGCTGAAGTCGAGTCATTGGAAGTGCACATCTTTACTGATGCCAGCGAACATGCGTACGGATGCGTGGCGTACCTACGAGCGGTGGTGAGGGGCATGGTACATTGCAATCTAATGATGTCGCGAGCGAAGGTTGCACCGATAAAGCGGCAATCAATCCCTCGTCTAGAGTTAATGGGGGCGGTTCTCGGGGCCCGCCTGAGTCAGTCGGTTTTGGAAAACCATTCGTACGACATCTCTCGCACCGTCTTCTGGACAGATTCTCGTACGGTTTGTAGCTGGATCAATTCCGACCAACATCGCTACAAGCAATTCGTAGCATTCCGCGTTGGAGAAATCCTAGAGCTCACTAAGGTGTCAGATTGGCGATGGATACCGACGAAACTCAACATAGCGGACGTACTGACGAAGTGGGGACAAGGCCCACCGCTTCAAAGCGATGGTGTATGGTTCAAAGGACCGGAATTCCTGTACCGGCCAGAAGATACGTGGCCAACGAAAGAGTCGATTGTTGAAGGAACGGAGGAAGAAGTACGAGGGACAGTTTTGTTTCACGAAGTGGTGAATGTAGAAGCAATTTCTTCGTGGACAAGACTTCTACGAGTGACGGCTACGGTGGTGCGCTTCATCGACAATTGCCGTCGTAAACGGCATGGCGAATCGACTTTAACGACACGAGCTACGACGAAACAGTGTCGAATACTCGTGAAAGCGGCGGCGAAAGATACGGCAGGTTCATCAACTGGAACTGTGCAAACCCCCCTCAAGCAAGATGAACTCAAGCGAGCAGAAAGAATCCTGTGGCGTCATGTGCAGTGGGACAGTTTTCCGGATGAGATGAGCATTCTCACGAACAATCTGCAACGCCAACCTGGGCAGTCGTTAGAGAAGGTCAGGAAGAATAGCCGCATCTACAAATGTTCACCAGTGATAGACGACGAAGGCGTGTTGCGTATGGACGGGAGGCTGGCGAATGCCGAGGAACTCCCCTTCGACAAAAAGTATCCGGTCATCCTATCACGATCACACGAGATCACACAGCGGTTGATTCAACACTACCATGAGGAGTTCGGGCACGCAAACTCCGAGACGGTTTTCAACGAAATGAGACAGCGGTTTCAAATTCCAAATCTGCGTGTGGAGATCCAGAAGGTAGCTGACAAATGCATATGGTGCAAGGTGCATAAATGCCTTCCAAGGTCGCCGAGGATGTCTCCATTGCCAGTTGATCGGGTTACGCCGAATCGACGGCCTTTCAACTCCGTAGGTATCGATTATCTGGGCCCGGTGGAAGTAGTAGTCGGACGGCGAAAGGAGAAGCGTTGGGTGGCCGTATTCACTTGTTTAGCCGTGAGAGCAGTGCACCTGGAAGTTGTGCACAGTTTGACGACGGAGTCTTGTCGGATGGCCATCACTCGTTTCCGTAACAAGTTCGGGGCGCCAAGTCATATATATTCCGACAATGCTACGTGTTTCCAGGGTGCAAACAACGAAATGATCCGGATGGCGAGCATCAATCAACAATGTGCTGAAAGTATGGCCAGTCCCTCTACCGCCTGGCACTTCAATCCTCCTGGAACGCCGCATATGGGCGGCATCTGGGAACGCATGGTGCGATCGGTGAAGACAGCAATGCGAGCACTGGATGATGGAAGGAAGCTTACGGACGAGATTCTGGCGACAATCCTTGCGGAAGCGGCCGAAATGATAAATATGCGTCCGCTGACCTACTTGCCGCAAGATTCGGCAGAAACGGAGGCGCTGACCCCAAATCACTTTCTCAGGGGAACAGTGACCTGTGCCGATACAAACACGGAAGGTGGGCCAACGGAACTTGCGGAGGTACTGCGAAATGACTACCAGCGATCGCAGTATCTCGCTGACAAAATGTGGGCTAGATGGATCAAGGAGTACCTGCCGACCATCAACAGCCGATCAAAGTGGTTCGACGACCAGAAGCCGCTAAAAGTGGGCGACTTAGTTTTCGTGGTCGACGGTAAAACCCGGAAGAGCTGGAAGCGTGGCATCGTGGAGGCAGTGATCAAGGGATCAGATGGAAGAGTACGACAGGTGGACGTAAGAACTGCAGACCGTAAGGTGCAAAGACGAGGTGTGGTGAACTTAGCGGTGTTGGAGATACAGTAAATCCGGATTTCCGGAAGTACCGGATGTTACGGGCGGGGGTGTTGCAACACCGCAGAAGCATTTCTGGTAACACTGCTCTGCGGTACGTGAAATGAGTACTGATGAGATGAAAGGGATAGAGATACGGTGTAAATAAACAAGAGGACGGAGTAGGTGTAGATGTAGTGGTAGTAGTAAGGCAATATAGACTAGAAGTGGAGCATAAAATCGCCATCGTGAATTAGCTAGATTACTACTAAAAGTAAACAAAGTGTAGTTTGCCGAAAGTAAAAGTTTTTAAAGCCTTTTTTGAATAAAATAGTGTTGCACTTGGTTGTAGGAGGAACAAAATCGTTCCGTAATTCTGTTTGGAGGCCTGTAAGTAGAAGATAGTGAAAAGAAACAGCTATTTGGTGATGAAAGTCGAAGAAAGATACTTACCATTGTATTTACTTACCTGCAGGAACGGTGAATCGCGGTGCAAACCTGAAAAGGAAAATTCTTGCCAAAAGTTCCAAAAGTATAGGAATTTAGATTGTAAGTAAGAAATGTAGTTAATCAAAACCATGCAAATTAACCGGAGACTTTCCGATAGCAACAGCAAAATACCAAACGAAGCGGGAGAAAAACATAAATCCGACGTTAGGGTAGCTGAACCGAAGTTGGGCAACCAAACAATTCCTAAATAAACCGTAAGTTTAAAATACCAAAGAATGATCTGAAATGTAAACTGAATTAAAATTATAATTACAAAATAGGATTAAGTGCGATTAAAGTGAAACAAAAGGAAGTTGCAAGTGGGAGAAGAAACCACTTTATTGTAAGTGAAGTAGAATTTAAGAAAATCTGTATATTAACCAAAATAAATATTACAGTTTGAGCGTCGTTAACAAAAATAGTTGACTGCTTCAGAAAGTTTGGTTCCGTCCCGGAACACCAGAGGCGAACAAACTACGCATACCAGCGTGTTTCAGTAAACCATTCTGCCTTCCCAGAGGCACGCGAATCATACTCGCAAATCACACACGCAAGCATGGGCAAAACAGCCCTCATAAAGGCGGTTCAGAAGACTACCAGATACTCACAAGCATCTTTTCAATTTTCTCAAATAGACCTTTGCCAGATGCCACTAATCCGCGCACACCAACGTATTCCAACAAAATAAGACGCATACAAGCGAGTTACTAAAAGTCCCTCTCAGGGGAGCTATCGTATGCAAACGATTTTGCACAGCCTTCCCAGAGGCGATTAAACTACGCATACCAGCGTGTTTCAGTAAACCATTCTGCCTTCCCGGAGGCACGCGAATCATACTCGCAAATCACACACGCAAGCATGTGCAAAAAACAGCCCTCACAGAGGCAGTTCCGAAGACAACCAGATGCGCACAAGCATCTTTTCGCGCACACCAGCGTATTCCAATAAAGTAAGACGCGCACAAGCGAGTTACTAAAAGTCCCTCTCAGGGGAGCTATCGTATGCAAACGATTTTGCACAGCCTTCCCAGAGGCGATTAAACTACGCATACCAGCGTGTTTCAGTAAACCATTCTGCCTTCCCGGAGGCACGCAATCACACACGCAAAAAAACACATATGTTCAAAAAACAGCCTTCGCAGAGGCAGTTCAGAAAACAGCCAGATGCGCACAAGCATCTTTTTTAATTTTCTGGAACAGGCGTTTGCCAGACGCCACTATTATATTCAACTTAACATACTCACAATTTGGGAGCACTACGCCAATGTCGTGTCCGTCGGTTATTTCCAACCGAGCCCTCCGGAATACGGAACAACGTCCGTCAAAGTCTACGTTCGTCCAAAAACTGACTCTGTTTAGAGTATGCTATATCTTGCCACAGTATGCGTAACACAGTATGCGTAACGATATATTTCTCTCCTTGTCTCTTACCGTTCGTATGACGGTATTCTTCCTATGCAAGGGATTTCAGTTACACTCAAGTAAATAATTCAGTTTCATTAGATTTGCTTTACGCTGATTCATCTAACTCGGCTCGTTCCCTACACCTATCTGCACTTTTTGGCAAAAATCTGTAATCTGTACCGTACAGAATCTGTACCAAAAAATTCGAAAAAATCTGTACTTTTCCATATAAACCTGTACATGTGGCAACACTGCACACGAGATGTTGGTAGCGAAAACATGGTTGCCTGCCGATGGGGTGGGGAAAACAAACCACTAAACCATTTTGGTGCATCTATGGCAACATTGCTGGTTTTAAAATTTCACGCAGGGCCAAGGGGTTTCCAACAGCAATGATTACTACGCACCTTCGAAAAAAGTTACTTTTGATTACTTTACTGATTACCAGTAATCAATCTCGCGTGATTACTATAAATTAATCATAATTATTTAAGATTATCATTGATTACTTCACTGATTACCATTGATTACCAAATTAATTCGTAAATGATTACAAAAGTAATCTCTGATTACTACGCACTTATACGCCTTACCGGAAACCCCTAGCGCAGGGCTGCCAAAGCGGCGGAATTGCATCAGGCGAACAAACTCTATATCTTTATAGTGCTTTGCGCGCTGGGCCGCGGCGGGTACGCTAAAGCTCTATAAAGGTTTACTTTTGTAAAGCTTTGCGATAAGCGTTGTTGTTTTGTTTTTAGTTGTCAAGTTTGACAAAATAATATTAAGGTTTGACTGACAGACACCGTCGTAAAGTAGACGGTGCAAACGGTAGGTCACCGTATATTTTATTTCGTTTCGTGAGCGATATGAAACCTTTTGTAGTTATTCGGAAATTAGAAAATCAGGATAATATACAATGCCAAAATGTCGTAAAAGATTTTATTATGTCTGGTGCTTGGAATGCTTTCATATCTTGTTTGTTTCGTGAGGTAAGTGTATTTGTCAGTGTTGTGTGCATTAATTTGTATCGATTTTTCTTTTGAAATCTTTAGAAATAAATATAAACTCATGTTTTAATCATAATTTAAGAAATACACTTAAATTAATTAAAGAACCGATTAATAACAAGTTTTCATTTCAGATCACTCTTCAGCTAATAGTTATAGTATGGGCCATTATGTTCATTTTTTTCGGAATTCCTTTGCTGATGTGTTGCGTGGCCATTCCAGTTGTTATAGGATTGATTCTCTTTACAACATATGGCAGTTATTTCAATAAGGCAAATGATCTTGCCATTCGAGGAGGAAACAAATTATGCTGGGTGGCAGAGGTTTATGAACCTTATGCCGCAAATGGGTTGCAAAAAGGTCTGAATATTGAAGAATTCTTCGATGATGTGCCCGGAGTGAACAAGAGTGAAGCAAATAAAATGAGGCGAAAAGTTATCGGTACGATTAGTTGCAAAAGTCATCTAATATTGGAGAACTCCGGCTGGATATATCGGCTAGCTGTTTGTCCCAAATATCCGTTTAGAGAAATCGCCGAGCGGTTAATTAGCCGTGTGCTTTCAAATGCTGTAGATAATCAGCTTTTCACCGTCGAAACTGTTACCTCTGAATGTGATGAAAGTATTCGCGAGGTATACCTTAAATTAGGGTAAGTAAGATGTATATAAATCTCAGTTTAAACATGCAATATGTTATAAAGTTTTTGTTTACTTATGCAGGTTTACATTGCGTTTAGTTTACCATAAACAGATCATAGGCAACACTTTGAAAGTAATGAAATCTCAACTTGGAATTGATCCATTTGAATGGAACCAAAACCGAGAACAAATCAACGTAGAATTGCAGTGAAATATCGGGACTTTGCATCATATCAAAAATATTGTACTCATTAAAAATTACATAGGTATGTAAGATATATTCATCCTTGTTTTTGTTTTCGGTTGTATCTTACGTTCGTACGTACAGTGTAATGCAAACGAAATGAAAAGTAGTATTCTTACATTCGTTTAAAGCTAATGAAGATACGTTTGAAAGCTTGAATTGATTCTAACGAAAACAAGAATAAGAGTGATAAATGGTTAGGCCGTATACAGGACTTACCGAACTGAACTCATGTTATTATAAATTAATGTATTAATTTATAAAAAATTTTGATTGCTACTTGATAAACGGTGGTTTTAGAAACAATATTAAATTTACATTACTTTCTCCGATAAATCCATACGGAATCAATGCCATCTTCAAGGGTTTTAACAGGAATCAAACTGGGGAAGGGAAATCGACAAGCGATTATCGTAGCATTAGATTGCGCTTCTTGTGCCACTTTTTGTTCGAGATCCTGCATCTAAAACAAAATTATACTCGCTTTAAATACGTTCTACTAGCTTACCATCTGTCGTATAAAAACAGAAGTTCAAATTTCGATACAGGAATTAGCATCCAGGCTTTGCTTTTTAGCTTACCATTTCTTCCACACCGAATATAACGATATTATTATATTTCGATATATCAAACTTCCAAAGATCTTTTCGATAAAATCTTGTGTTTGCGTAAACTCCTGTTCGCACTGCAGAAATACGAGAATATAAAACCAACCATGGATTCAACTCGACTCCATGTGCTTCAATTCCGCGCGCTTTGGCCGCCGCAATAACGATTCTTCCATCGCCTGATCCGATATCGAGTAATTTGTCAGCTTTATTGGAAGTGTTTATAGCAGAAAGTACATTTCCAATTTGCTTCGTGGTAGCTGGAACATACGGCAAGCAGTGTTTGCGTAATGCCGGTGCCAAAAATGGATAACAAATGATCGAAAGCCCTATACCGAAGCCACCTTAAAACACTCAATAATGAATGAAAATCACAATATCTTACGGTAAAATTACCTGTTACAGCTATTAGTATTTTCCCAGAAATTGATTTATTGTTTGTCGTAATCGGAACAAGATTATCTGTTTTTTGAATAGGACGAATTTCGCTAGTTGACATGTTGATGTTGCTATAATTGAAAATGAGATGCCATAAATTTCCATATCAGTATGTCACTTATGCCAGTTAAGTCTATACACCAAGAGGTTTTCACCGAGGGGATGCGCCGTGCTATCCCTTGCTATGTATTTATCAGAGGATAACATCGCGCTTCCAAAACTGTCAACGCAAAAGTGTCAAATTTCAATGCAGTAACATAGCGAGAAAAAAAAGAAAAAAGCAAAACATCGAGTTTCTTTCAAGGGTATGTAATCATGCTATCTCTTTCTCATGTAGGAGTAAAGAGAGCATCCTTCAACTAGTTCGCTGGCAATTAGAATTTCCATTGAATAAAGCATTAGCCGTCACTCGGACCGAAACGTCAGAAAAAAACGGTTACACTGCAATCATATGCATTTGACGTTCGTTTCACACCCTTGGTTTCTTTGTTCGATGTTGTCTCGTTAATGGAGCCCCTTGGTTTTCACAGGTGTGATTACAACGCACATAAAAAAAGAAAAACACAAACAAAAAACAAGGGATTTCCAACAGCAACGATTACTACGCACCTTTGAAAAAAGTTATACTATTGATTATACTTTATTGATTACCTCTGATTACCAGTAATCAATCTCTTGTGAATACTGAAAAATAATCATGGTTACTAATGATTACTTAAGATTATCATTGATTACTATACTGATTACCTTTGATTACCTAATTAATTCGTAAAAGATTACAAAAGTAATCTCTGGTTACTGCGCACTTATACACCTTACTGAAAACCCCTTGCAAAAAAAGTTATCTTTGATTCAAGGGATTTCCAACAGCAATAATTACACGCACTATCCAGCTTTTTACGAGTCATAATGGCGGACGGTATTCGTAATATTTGAACAGCATTTTTGAGATTTTTTAAATACATCGCACGTTTTCTTTCCGCACGTTCCTTTAGTTTTACTGTGAACGTGCGGAAAGAAAACGTGCGATGTATTTAAGAACTGTCAAAATGCTCTTCAAATATTACACTGAAAAAACTGGCTAAATAAGTGCATCACATATAAAATTTTGCGATTAGCTCCGCCATTATAGCGCGTAAAAGCTGGATAGTAATGAATGATAATCTTACACAGAGAAAACTTTTCGTATAGTTTCTATCTGTTTCCCACATAGATTTTTTCCATGTGCCCAGTAAATGAACTTTATGTGCCAAACAGTTACCATTTATGTGCTTTTAAAATTTGCACATATTATTCATGTGCATATCCAGCTTTTTACGCGCTATAATGGCGGACGCTATAAATTGTGTTTGTAATATGTGCACAATCTTTTTGACAACTCTGCATACATCAAAACTACAGACGGTAGATAATCTACAGACGCGCAAAGAGCGTGGCATAAAACACCAATCGAACCGTCAAATCGAGACACCAAATGAGCAAAGTAAACAAACTTGTGTTTCGTATAGGCAGGGAAGACAAAGTTTTGTAATCTACCTGAAATATTAAAACTTTAACTATTGATTTACTAACAACATATGGATTAGTTACACTCGATATATCATATAATGCTTTGAAAAATTCAATTGGCTTGTTCAATTTGCAAAATATGCGTCGTAATTCGCGACGTTCCATGGAACATACCTCGCGATTCACGCAACTTACTGCTGATTATAGGGAGATTGATCCAATTCTGACTGGTTGCCAAAACTGTTTAAATAAAATAAACAAAAAAAAGTGTTGCCGAATTGGTAATTTTTCTCTTTGCGCGTCTGTAGATTATCTACCGTCTGTAATCAAAACTGGGCACTCTTCTCCTGTACGGCAGTGTTGCTCTTTCTTTCGTTTACGCAAAAGAAGGAAGGCAATAGTTTTGTTTACATATCGCGCAGTTTTGCTTTCCTTCTTTGACGTAAACGAAAGAAAGAGCACGGTAGTGTTGCAAGAGAAGAGTGCCAGATTTGATGTATGCAGAGTTGTCAAAAAGATTGTTCGTATATAACGAACACAATTTATAGCGGCCACCATTATAGCGCGTAAATAGCTGGATACTGATTACCGTCAAGGGGTTTCCAACAGCAATGATTACTACGCACCTTAGAAAAAAGTTACTTTTGATTACTTTACTGATTACCTCTGATTGCAATTAATCAATCTCTAATCACAGAGAACAGATTAACAGCCTCGAAGGAAGTAATCGAATTTTTGTGTGTAAAAGCTGTCGGTGGCGCCCTCCAGAAATAGTTTGCCAAACGCATCAAAAAATATCCATGTACCTTTATCAATATTACTTTGTGCTGGAGTTACATAGCAGCGATGGCAGCGACATCAAGATTTAGTTTGCCACTTACTGCTCGAAGGGTGCTCTATTGAAGGATTACTCGTAGATTACATAAAAACCTTTTACACACTTTTTGTCGATTACCTGGTAGTCTGTTCTCTGTGTTACTGCTCGAGGGGTGCTCTATTGAAGGATTACTCGTAGATTACATAAAAACCTTTTACACACTTTTTGTCGATTACCTGGTAGTCTGTTCTCTGTGCTCTAATGATTACAAAAAATAATCATGATTACCAATGATTACTTATGATTATCATTGATTACTCTACTGATTACCATTGATTACCTAATTAATTCGTAAATGATTACAAAAGTAATCTCTGATTACTACGCACTTATACGCCTTATTGGAAACCCCTTGATTACCGTTGATGACCTAATTAATTCGTAAATGATAACAAAAGTAATCTCTGATTACTATGCACCGATACGCCTTACTGGAAACCGCTTGGTCCTAATTCACCATAGACAAAAATTCTTTACTCCAAAAACCTTCACGTGCCAAATTTGGTTCCATTTGCTTAATTAGCTCTGGAGTTATGAGGAAATTTGTATTTCATTTGTATAGGAGCCCAACCCCTCTTGAAGAGGGGAGGGATCATAATTCCTCTCCTAAAGAGGGGAGGGGCCTCTACTCACTATGGAAAAAAATTGCATCCAAAAACCCTTACATGCAAATTTTCACGCCGATCGGTTCAGTAGTTTTCGATTCTATAAGGAACATATGGATAGATAGACAGATAGACAGACAGAAATCCATTTTTATAGATATAGATTTATTTGCAGTCAATCGTGTTTAGACCGTGATACAAGCTTATCCTAATGTTATCTCTACAATTGATTTTTGCTAGTTTTCTATTTTCAAAAAAAAAAAAAATAGTTTTCTATTGTTATTGATTTGAGTTACTTATTGTCCCAAAATATTGTTTCAATTTCGTTTTTTTAATTTTGAAGTCAATTACAATGCTGATTGTATAGAACCTAGCACCATCATTTGATTTATGGGCCCGAATTTAGCATAATTAGTTCGATAATGATCCGAGGCAAATAGTGTACGAACACGTAAATTTCTAGTAGGTTCTAGTATTTCTAGTAGGATAAGAGTTCGGCAGTGTCAATACGTTCATGACTTCCTTTTAAAGCTTTAATGTTCATATCTAAGCTCTTGGACTACCGTCATCCGGGGAAACTCGCAACACCTTTGCGTATGGTGCTTTAGACCCCTCTCACGCATTTATTTTTTTACATAATCATTTCTGGTCAACGTCGTTTGAAAGAAGGGACGTTTACCTATTGTTTAGTTAAGTTTAAAACATTATATCATTGTTTTACTTGTTTTTATACGGTAGGAAAGTAATTTCACTCTTTTAGAGTAGGAAAAATTGATGTGCAAAGTTGCGCCAGTTCATCATGAAATTATTTTTTATCGTTTAGTTCCTGTAGACAATTAGTGCATCATATAAGCTAACAAATAGCAGCTTTGAGCTTTGTTTATATTTATTTTGTCTACTGCCATCTCCAGAAAAATTAAAACTGTGAAAAATTCCGCTTGCCTTGAAACGGTAATTTGGAGTTCGCTGACATGCTACATTTTCACAGAATATCTTTAAAAAAGCGATAGACGAAATTGGGAAACAAAACATGCTTCCAATATTTCCTTATTTTACTACAACTACACTCACAATATCTAAAAATAGTCATTCGCGGTTTGAAATCAAATTTAAAATCATAAGAAATGCAAAATCAGAAAAGTGTTGCCAGTAAACCGGTTTACTGGGTAACTTGCAATATCCCTATTTTCGATTCTACAGCTTCATATAGCTGATATTTTTTCTAATAATCATAAATGTAAAGTACTGCACTTTACAAGTTTTGGCTACTTACACTTGGACCTAAGCGGTACACTTCGAAAGTTATACCGCAGAGAACAGATTAATTTTCATAAAAAGAACAAATCCACAAAGTTTGAACAAAATCGGAGCACTTTTTATCATGAAATAAAAGTGCGTACACCTGTACACCTGTGGGTTGATTATAGCTAAAATATTCAAATTGACTTTTTTCAATTTTTTCCCGATGGATTTTTTTAAAATTAGCATATTCTGAATCGTGAAGACCTGTTCTAACACGTTATGAAAGAAAATTTTATGTACATCAATGTTGCTTAATCGCACCCTTCGTACATGCAAGCAACAATGTGGCCGATTTTGGTCTTAAATGTCATCATAAGAGTGTAATAAAGCCCATGTTGTTACTTGGGACATAGCGTGTACCTAAAGGCATATCTAAGGCAGATAAAAAAGAGAAAATCATGCATTCCCGAGCAGGAGCGAAGAGCAAAATAATGTAAAAACAATATCAAACTGAAGTATAATGCTATATTTTGTTATTGAACAGCTATGGAGATACATTGATAACACATTTTGTTATTGAGTAGATATTTAAAACATTGGTTGTAAGATGAGTTTAATAACTGATTTTGTTTTCACATCTTATTATGACCTTAAAATGTCATACGATATATTTAATAAAAAATTTTCTATTGATTAAAGAGATTTTAAATATTTATATTTTATGAAATAATTTTTTAATATGTAATATGCTACTGCATTTGTTATTCAATACCTTAATAATAGTAAAATATGTTACTCCAAACTCTGAATACAGTCATGTTATTGTTTTGTTATTCAAATAACATAAGTTGTTATTCTTTCGGTCTTAAACGAGCAAAATTTTGATATTATTTGATTGATTTGATTGTTATTTTACCAACTATGTCAACCAAAACAAGACCAAATTTTGATACGAGTTATTCGATTTCCATAACACATTTTGATATTATTTTGCTCTTCGCTCCTCTTAGGCTCGGGTTAGGCTATCAGATCTCAAACATGTTGCATACTAATACGATAAATCTTCGAATCCGCACTGCACTGCGTAGTAACGTTAATTGAGAAATCGCTCAGATATCAAGAGACGGCATTTTGTGTTTTCCTTGATATTGCAGGCGCTTTCGATAACACGCCCTTCGCTTCAATTATTACGGCAGCAGTGTAATCATGTCTGAAATCACGGCATCATTGGGTGATACGTCGGTCACGATTTTGGCGATGAAAGGAAGTCTACAAGGAGTTCTCTGCACTTTGCTTGCTTGTTTTGGTCACTGGTGGCCGATGCAGTCGTTTACAAGCTATCGCAGCTGCCCTCAATATAGTACTTATCGTCAGAGGAAAGTTTGATGCAGTGCAGCTAGGCGCTATAAACACCACCATGTTATGATGTATACAACGTGACTGAATATAAACCTCACAAAAACAGTCATTATACCATTCACTAGGTGAAGAAAGCATATTGTTACTCCCCCTATCCTGATGTCTAACTGTCAGCTTCAGTAATGTAGTCAAACTCCTTGGAACAATTGAGGATAAAAAACTGAACTGGGCTGCCCACCTAGATTAGGCTGTTAAGAAAGCATCTAGATAAAATCAAATACAGAGAGAGTTGTAGACTAAACAGTTAAATAATCGTAAAAGACATGTTTTTCTGACAGTTGGTAACCATAATGAGTGTATTAACAAAATAAACCCGAAAACTAGTTGTTTAATTTGACAAACGGCATTAAAAAAAATGGATCGGAATAAGATCGGCACTTGAAAGTACCCGGGGCAAGTGGGACCTGTTAAAAATAAAGTGTTTCAGCACAAAACTTCCTGTCTTAATACATTTTTTAGATGTACTACCGAACTAAGGGTACCCAAAAAAGAAGATCTTTAGCACAGCTTATGAGGGAACAAACAGTTTGGTCACATTTTGGTTACACCTAATCGATGTTAATTGTATCTGGAAAGGCAAATTTGATATAATTAAGCAAATTTCTAACTGGAATTGAAACAATACAGCGTTGTGGTTATTATAGCGTAACTATCTCTTATGAGTAGCTCTACCGAATTGGGCATGGTAGAACAAACAGATCATAATCGTATTTTCGAGCTATTAAACAATGGTTGTTGACACCGCTGGGCACAAATTTCCAGTGGCGGGTAAATATTATTGGTGAGAGATAAAAGATGAGCGAACGTACAGTTTTGGCAACACTAGTAGAAGAAGAACCCAAACCAAAAATAAAGAAGCAAATCTAGCTATTTGCGAAGTGCGGATTAATTGAAAATTTGAATACTATTATTACTGTTTAATCCTAGACCTTAATTTTGCTAAATTGTTTAAAACCTGTTTTCTCAGTATTGAAGGTGAAGCTACAGGCGTCAGGCAAATAAGTAGTGTGCACGAGGTAGAAAAGGAAACTACTTTTTTGAGCTGCCCAAAGGACTGCTACAAATTAAATTCCGGAAATCCGAACAAACTCAAAAAAGTATGAGTCAGTCGGATCTAACCTCAAATCACTCGGACGCTGACGAGATGGATTTTACGCTTACTCCGTGTGTGGCCTGTAAACAAACATCTAATGAAAAAGAACCGATGTGTAGGTGTAACGGAAGCTGTTAAAATGGAAAAGCATTGGTTCTGTGCAGATACGGTTTGTCAAGAGATGGGGAAAAAGCTCCAAGAAAAGGGTAAAAAAGTGAAGAAAAACCCTAACCGTGCCACCGCGAAGTCGAGTACTGTTCCTACCCAGCACGATAAAATTAAAGCTATGGAAGAGGAATTTAAGCGGAAAATGGACGAATTGGATTTGGAAAAGATACTGAAGGAAAAGGAGATGGAGTTGAAACTGGCTTTGCAAGAAAAAAGGTTGCAGATGGAAAGAGATTTGCGTGAAAAGGAGTTGTCCCAAGAAAAGCGTTTACTCGAACGAGCCATGGAAGAAAAAGCTGAACATCTGGAAGAGATGAAGGTGATGCAACAGTCGTACCAGGAGGTGATGGCTGGAATGGATGATGCCATTAAACCGTTGAGGTTGCCCAGCCAACGTCCTATATTACACGCCGAAGATCCGCAGGAAGGTACCTCCGCAGTAGATCATACTCCGTTACGTAATCCTAGCGTGATAGTCGGAAAATTGCTTGATAAGAAGGTAGAATCGCGCCCAAAAAAAACCAGCAGAGAAAAAGAAAATCTCTAAAGGTACGGCGGTTGCGGTGGAAAATACTGACACTAGTGACGAAGATGGAGGCGATAATACTGACGACGAAGAAGTATCAGAACCGGAATCTAATGGTGGCATTGTTTCGTACGGGCTGGGGCAGCAGCGTACTGGTCCCACTAGAATGCAACTAGCAGCGCGAAGCGGAGTGACGAAAAAATTGCCTATGTTCGCAGGAAAGGCGGAAGATTGGCCATTATTCTATGGTACATTTCAAGCATCGAACGAGGCATGCGGTTTTACCGATGTGGAAAACCTGGTAAGACTCCAGGAATGTTTGAAAGGACCGGCACTCGAAAGTGTTCGAGGCCAGTTGATTCTCCCAAAATCTGTCCCGAAGGTGATGAAAAAACTGCGCCAGTTGTACGGCCGTCCTGAGCTTTTACTTTAAAGCCATCTTGAACGAGTTAGGAAATTGGAATCGCCTAAACCTGATAAGCTGGCATCGTTTATCCCGTTCGGAAATGCCGTAGAACAACTTTGCGAGCATTTAGAGGCAGCGAACTTGCAGCAGCACCTGCTTAACCCGATACTTATTCAGGATCTTGTTGATAAGCTTCCAGTCAGTGATAAACGTGAATGGGTACGGTATAAAAGGAAGAAGCAGGAAGTAACATTAAGAACCTTCACTGATTTTATTGCACGAATCGTGGATGAAGTTTGTGAGGCCAACGTGAGTATAGAGCAGAAAGGTGAATCAAAATCCTCAATGGGAACTATCCGCGAAAATAAACCAAGAACGAAGGAGAGAGGTGTGCTATTCAATCACGATACCTCAAGTGGTGCAATTAAGTTAACGGAAGAAAAGGTGCAACGCAAACCATGTAAAGCGTGTCATCGCTCCGATCATCGTTTGAGATATTGTGAAGATTTTCGGAACATGGCATACAGTGATCGAATGGATTTAGTAACAAAATGGAAACTGTGTAATATCTGCTTGAACGATCACGGCAACGCTCCGTGCAAATTCAAGATTCGTTGCAATGTTGGTAATTGTCAGCAACTCCACTGCTCCATCCGCTAGATAGTGTGGTCGGAATGAATGCGCATATCCAGGCGGCGAGTGGAGTCCTTTTCCGGATGATTCCTGTACGACTCCACTGCGGAGAGAATAGCGTCACAACTCTAGCATTTTTAGATGAAGGCGCATCTGTTACGTTAATCGAGAACGAGCTAGCTAATCGTTTGGGCCTGGTAGGAACTCCAGAGCAGCTTACTATTACCTGGACTGCTGATATAACCCGCGAGGAGAAGGGTTCAAGGTGTATGGATGTAATGGTGTCAGCCATTGGCGGCGGAGAAAAGGTGTTATTAAATTCTGTTATTAAATTAAATTTCACAACAATAAACATACTTAAAACATCTTCCCTTACTTTCCTACTCGGGTGCTAGGCCAGGGTTGTTAATCGGACTTAATAACTTAGATTCTTTCGCTCCAATTGAAGTACGTATGGGTGATTCTGGTGAATCAGTTGCAGTACGTTGTAAATTGGGATGGACCGTCTATGGGCCAAAGGGTGACGGCTCCCCAGATCGAAACGGCGTATTAAGCTTCCACCATATTGTTAGCAATGAGGCTCTGCTCGATTTGCTCAGATCGCAGTATGCTTTGGAGGAGACGGTTGTGACTACTAAAAAAGAGACAAAGGAGGATGAAAGGGCTTTGAACATTTTACGTCGAACGACTAGACGGGTGGGTGTCCATTTCGAAACTGGACTGTTGTGGAATAACAACAAGGTGAACTTTCCAGACAGTTGGCAGATGGCGATAAAAAGGATGACTCAACTGGAGAAAAGATTAGAAAGAAATCCTGCGATCTACGAGAATGTCCGTAAACAAATAGTAGAATACCAACAGAAAGGGTATGCCCATTTAGCTACCCAGGAAGAGTTGTCTAAAAGTGATCCCTCCAAGGTTTGGTATTTACCGCTTAATGTGGTACTCAATCCACGCAAGCCTGGAAAAATCCGGCTGGTGTGGGACGCTGCTGCGACCGTAGAAGGAGTGTCTCTGAACTCGCAACTGCTCAAAGGTCCAGACATGCTCACTCCATTAGTATTCGTGATTGTTGGATTCCGAGAACGCAGGGTTGCCTTCGGAGCGGATGTCCGTGAGATGTACCATCAGCTGCGGATCATCGAAGGCGATAAGCAAGCACAACGCTTTGTCTTTCGCGCGAAAAAGACCGATCCTCCCAGTGTCTACGTTATGGACGTTGCGACGTTTGGGTCGACATGTTCACCATGCTCGGCCCAATTTGTCTAAACGCAAAGTCTAAATCTAAACGCAAAGGAGAATGCCGACGAGTATCCAGAGGCAGCAGCTGCAATTCTCAATCGACACTACGTCGATGATTATTACGACAGTACCGACATCGTCGAAGAAGCACTTCGGCGGGCCAGAGACGTGAAACTTGTTCACTCTAAAGGGGGATTTGAGTTGAGAAATTGGGTCTCCAATTCCCTTGAAGTTCTTCGAAGTCTAGGAGAGGAGAAAGTTGTTCAGGCGATCCACTTCGGTCGGGACAAGGATACCGGCAACAAGAGAGTTCTGGGGATAATTTGGAATCCTGACCAGGACACGTTTTCGTTTTCTGCAGAGCACCGTGATCACCTGCGAGAGTACCTGAGTGGTAATGAAAAGCCGACAAAAAGAATTGTCCTAAGTTGCGTGATGGGATTTTTCGATCCGTTAGGTCTTTGGCACCATCTGTGGCGCAGTGGCTCTTCATGGGACGAAAAGGTAAATGATATATGCTGGACTAAGTGGAAACGGTGGGTCGAGTTACTTCCGGACGTGGAAAGTATTCGAATTCCACGCTGCTATTTTGGTGATTCGAGATGGTCAGCAGTTGAATCGCTAGAGTTGCATATGTTCACAGACGCTAGCGAATATGCATACGTTGCGTTGGCTATTTGCGTGCAGTAATTGGAGACACAGTAAAGTGTTGCTTAATAATGTCTCGTGCCAAAGTAGCACCACTGAAACGTCAGTCGGTTCCTCGATTAGAGTTGATGGCGGCGGTATTGTGGGCTAGAATGCTGCGGACGATTATCGACACTCACTCCATAAAATTTCATCATCACATCATGTGGACCGATTCGCAAACTGTACGCAGCTGGATTCGTTCCGACCAGCATAAATTTAAGCAATTTGTTGCATTTCGAGTTGGTGAAGTGTTGGAGTTAACTAAACCGACAGACTGGTACTGGATTCCGTCTAAACTGAATGCGGCAGATGTTCTCACGAAGTGGGGAAAGCACTCTCCATTGGATAGCAGAAGTTCCTGGTTCACCGGTCCAGAATTCTTATACCAGTCCAAAGAAACCTGGCCGGCTCAACCGGATTCAGTCGAGGAAACGAATGAGGAAGTACGTGCATTTGTTCTTCACCATGGTGTGGCACCGAAGCAAAGCGTTATCAATAGCGAAAGATTCTCTCGGTGGACGAAGCTACTCCGAAGTACGGCGATGGTGTTGAGGTTCATAGGTAACTGCAGGAGAAAGAAGAACGGTCAGCCACTACTGACAATAATGGCAACAGCTAACCAAGCAAAATTGATAAAAGTACGCCTGCCTGTCGTGCGTCGACCGTTGCAGCAAAATGAATTGGCGCTAGCTGAAACTTTGCTGTGGAAGCTAGTACAACTTGAGAGTTTTCCGGATGAAACAGCAGTCTTGTACAATAAAAAACAGGGAGAGGTTCCTAGCATTAGAATAGGAAAATCTAGCGTTCTCTACAAATTAACACCTATTGTGGATGAAAACGGCGTGATAAGAGCAGGTGGAAGAATGGAAGCTTCGGAGGACTTGTCATTCGACAAAAAGTATCCAATCATTTTGGGCCGTAATCATGACATTACTTCGTTGTTAATACAACATTTTTTGGGTCCGAACGAAGTGACAATCGGCAGTAGAAGAGTAGAAAAGCGGTGGGTAGCACTATTTACGTGCTGGACAGTTAGAGCTATCCACCTGGAAGTGGCGCATTCTCTACCGTCCCAATCATGCTTAATGGCTATTAGAAGATTCATAAATCGGTACGGGTGTCCAAACGAGTTCTTTTCCGACAACGGAACAAATTTTAAAGGAGCGAGTAACAAAGTGGCACTTCAATCCGCCCGGAGCGCCGCACATGGGCGGCGTCTGGGAACGGATGGTTCGGTCCGTCAAAGAAACTATGGCGGCTTTATGCGACGGAAGGAAGCTAACTGACGAGATCCTGTTAACGACGTTGAGCCAAGCGGAAGAAATAATAAATTCGCGTCCGTTGACCTACTTGCCACAGGAGTCAGCAGAAACAGAGGCCCTAACTCCTACACATTTCTTGCGGGGAATTGTTACCAAAGCAGACATCATGCTCGACGGTCAGGTGAACGCGGCTGAAGCACTACGTGATAAATATAAGCGATCATTATACTTAGCCGATCGAATGTGGGAGCGGTGGTCGAAAGAGTACCTACCCACAATTAATCACCGTTCAAAATGGTTTGCCGATCAAAAGGATCTACAAATTGGTGACTTGGTATTCATCTCCGATGGCAAGAACAGGAAGAACTGGACGCGAGGAATAGTGCAAGAGGTGTTTGCGGGTCGAGACGGAAGAATTAGACAGGCGAACGTGAAGACAGCTGGAGGCGTTTATAGGAGAGCTACTGTAAACTTGGCGGTGTTGGAAATTGCTGATGGTAAATCCGGAAAGTCTGATGAAACTATACCGGAGTTACGGGCTGGGGATTGTTGACACCGCTGGGCACAAATTTCCAGTGGCGGGTAAATATCATTGGTGAGAGATAAAAGATGAGCGAACGTACAGTTTTGGCAACACTAGTAGAAGAAGAACCCAAACCAAAAATAAAGAAGCATTGTATCTAGCTATTTGCGAAGTGCGAATTAATTGAAAATTTGAATACTATTATTACTGTTTAATCCTAGACCTTAATTTTGCTAAATTGTTTAAAACCTGTTTTCTCAGTATTGAAGGTGAAGCTACAGGCGTCAGGCAAATAAGTAGTGTGCACGAGGTAGAAAAAGAAACTACTTTTTTGAGCTGCCCAAAAAAGGACTGCTACAAATTAAATTCCGGAAATCCGAACAATGGTTAATCCTAAATTATGTCTCGCAAGAATCGGATACAGCGACACGTTCAACTACATCTCATTACAATAATGTATTACAGCGAAATTGCTCACGATCTGTGTTTTATGTAAATTATGAAGTCGTCCGTTGTGATCTGATTTTGTTACGTTATTTTTGGATGAACCATTCGTACAAATATTGTCTTTGATTGATTCTTGCAATGCTTTAACATTGCTGTACAGTTGGATTTCGAATTTGGCATGATTCGATTTTGGCATGCCTCGATTTTGGCAACAAAAGCATCCGTTTTTGGCAACACAAGATATTTATCTTCCAAAAATACGCTTAAATATCAATCAGTTTCCGCGTACATGCTTTAAATGACGAAAAAATGATGCCCTTGATATGTTTATGAAAAAAAGTTATGTGGTTTCGAACAATAATATTTTTATTGCCGTAGGACTACGTCTTACCGCAGGGTGTCAATAACTTATTTGCACCGGACGGATAGCTCTGGTCAGATTTTTTAAACATAAAATGGTTGCAATCGGTGATTAATGATATTTACTCAACTTCTAAAGCATTTACATTAAATTTTTTCATATTGAAAAAGGGTCTCGATTTTGGCACGGTTTCGATTTTGGCAACATAGGCAAGACGCATTTGTTGCCAAATTCGAAATTCTGCTGTATATCAACTTACACAATTTTCTGTTATTTTACGCTTTTTAATCAAGTTTGAATATAGCCAAGTTTGAATATCGCCATGATTTTGAAAATTCTCCTCCAGATTCATTATATGTAAATTGATAGGCCTTTTTCGTAATTAAACCTTCGAAGTTATATCACTGAAGAGTTTCTGTGTTGAAATAAATTTGAAATAATCAGGTATGGATAACACAGTAGAATAAACACTAACTATGCATTTTTTAGGTCGCACTTGCCCCGGGGTACCTTATACTAAACCCGAGTTGGGCGTGGGTAAACGGCCCATTGCATTAACCATAGGTTTAGTATATTTAATTTCATGAATTCTCTTTTGTACATAATATTCTGCCTGGGAAACACCAATTATATATTCTTATTTTTGTTATTACAATCTATAGTTTACTATAATTATTAAAAATGATGATGATGATTATGTTTAATTCAAATTTCTCTTGAGTAGGATACAGTTAACCAGCTTGCTATCGAGTTTTTCTAATACCTAATCAAGGATTTTTTTATCGCATTATGCACAAAGCTATGGCGCGCGTTATTATTTACTAGCGTACATATTTACTTGTGTTAGCTTTTTTATCTCTCAACAGTTCTGTGCTTCTGTTAGGGGTTTTCTTGTGGCGTGAGTCGATGGATGGCACGATGAAAATTACGTCCGCTTTTACGAACAGACACGTGTCGAAGCAACAGATGAAACTAGGAGTGTATCCTTTAGTCGACTCGCGAGTGCAAACGAACTATGTGCAGCAGTTA
Source organism: Sabethes cyaneus (assembly GCF_943734655.1). NCBI lineage: Eukaryota > Metazoa > Arthropoda > Insecta > Diptera > Culicidae > Sabethes > Sabethes cyaneus. Next base: position 62,656,529 of record NC_071353.1, on the reverse strand, counting down.
GTGGCTGGGATGATCAGAACGAACTGAATGGTAGTTTTTGGACGACAAGAGGATTCAAAAATTTTGTGGAAATATTGTTTGCTCAAGAACGCACAATAAACTAGTGTTGAGAAAAATCAAATTGTGAATTGAAAGTTGCGGAATTCCTTGAAGCGGTTATTTATTTTCGCCGATATATCAACCTGTTTGCTACAATATGTTTTCGCTCATCAGCAAAGAACGACGCCAAAGTCGAGCATTTGTAGCGTTCGTCATTTATATATCACTGTATCTGGATAATATGTTGCTTACAGTGATTGGTGGGTGATTTTTCACTAACTCTTTCAATAGCATATTAAATAGTCCAATTTATTATTGCAGTTCCAATACTTCCTGATTATTTAGTGCATTTCTATTCCAATACAAATGCGACCATTATTATTCCAAAAAGTGTGATGTACAAACATTTTGACCTTCACTATGTTCCAAAACTGATGGGTGCTACATCTGGACACGTTTCTTTAAATAACCTAACAACAACGGATCAATCAATTCCACTTGAATCCGAAAATGGCTCAATTGGTATTCTGTTAGCTGTTAAGGCTCTTGTGCAGCTACTGTTTAATCCAATTGTTGGCAATGTTTCGACCAAGATAGGATACAGCATTCCGATATCGTTTGGAACGTTCAACCTGCTATTAGCTTCGATGATCTTCGCGTTTGGTCAATCGTATGCGTCCTTATTTATAGCAAGAGCCATCCACGGGGTTGGATCTGCGTGTATTTGTGTATGTGGAATGAGCCTTGTTGCTCAACTGTATACAGAACCGGATAAGAGATCAAGGATAATGGGTACAATTATGGGCAGCATTGCTGTAGGCGTTCTAGTTGGATATCCATTTGGCGGAATTGCATACGACATTCTTGGGAAGGCTGCTCCATTCCATATACTTTCGATTCTTTGCCTAGTGATATTACTGACACAATTTTACAGTTTGGATTTTGTAACACGACATAAGACATCATCCATAGTGTCTGGTGATGAACGTTCCAAATGGTGGCCGCTCTTGACGAACAAAATGATACTTATAATAATCGGTGGAATTTGGATATCTACTTCAGCCATGTCCATTTTGGAACCTTGTTTACCCTTGTGGATGATGAACGTATTACATCCGAAAAAATGGCAGCTGGGAACTGTATTTATTCCGGATTCCGTTGGATATTGGATTGGAACTAATTTTTTTGGAGGAATTGCGTACAAATTTGGACAAATCAAAATTGCAATTTTGGCAGTGACCTCGGTCGGCATATCTTGCATTATAATACCATCTGCAACGACCGTTTTAGGCCTTCTTTTGCCACATTTTGGACTTGGACTGGGAATTGGTGTAATAGACGCTGCACTGATTCCTCTACTAGCTACCATTGTGGACAATCAATGTACTAGCGACAACGAAAGTGACATATGCAAGTGTTGATCCATAAAGTGGAAAAATTACGTATTGACAAATATAAATTATTTTCAGGTGAATCAACTCCAAATTATGGGGCAGTATACGCTATTCAACAAATCGCAGTTAGTCTTGCCTATTCCTTAGCTCCAATCGTAGGTGGTGAGTTAGTGCCTTTGATTGGCTTTTCATGGTTGATGAGAATCATTGGAATATTAAACCTGATGTATGGACCATTCCTGGTTTATTTTGGTACAAAGGAACCAGTTTGTAACATGATGCATAAACAGTGCGGAATACCCCTTACATTGCCGGATCTATCAAGCTCAGAGGGAGGTTATAAGCGTTTCTATAACACCGTCGAATAAATTTATCGAAGTTATCAGCTGGCCCATTAAATTGGTAACTGCTAGAGGGTAATCTAATAAGTCTCTTATCACAACGAACCATACGTAACTAGGAAAGTTCAGCTTGAAAATAAGTGTTGTTGGATGTTATGTGAAAGCAATTCTGTGTGAAACAGAATTTAATAAATCGCTGCTTTCGGCCGGACATGCGCTCTCGGCAGACTGTTGATATCTGAGCAGAAAGGAATCACAACATATTACTGAACGTAGTTAAGATGAACAGAACAGAGTAACTGTATATTGAAACTTGATTTTGGTTTGTCTGGCATAGTTCATTGAAGTAATAAAACCTACCTTAATCCTTTCAACAGTGAATCATCACATAGTCCCATATTGATTATACCGATTTCAACTGCTATAAAGACAACAAAGCGATCCCGATTCTATAGATTTCTGCGCTCATTTAGTTAATTATTTAATGGCGATTCGTCCAGGGGAAGTGGATAAAAAAAAGATACATCAAAATAAACCATGGAGCAAACATGATGAATGCAATCTGCAGAAGTAAAATCGTGTTTTTTGAAGTTTATGTATCTTTTTTCGGAAACTAAAATAAATATTCGAACATTTTTTTTGGTTAGGTTAGTTAAGTTAAGGAAAAGAATTTTATAAATGCCTTGTATTTCGTTTTTCGGGTTATGTTTTGTTACAAGCCTCAACAGTTATAGAAGTCTCTCCATACGAATTGTAAATTTAATTTATATAAACCGATTCTCTATTGTTGTTTCTAAGACAAAAATTGTGAAAGAAAATAGTGTACCACTTTCACTGTAAAGAAAAGAATATTTTTGCTAAGGAATCGTTTTAATTCTGGTTATTTTCTTTTTTGTTCGCACACCATGAAACTGAATAAAATCGATATTTTCAATGCAAAAACTGAAGCAACTAAGCTAGAAGGTGCGAACCTTAGCGCCTGCTCGGGTGAGAGGCAGCTCAAACAGCGTCTGGGATGGCCTAAGAAGACAGACCCACCACCAGGATGTAGGTATCGCGACCCTGGTAAGATAATATACCGAAACTTTCGTTCGTACTACAAAAAACGAAAATGGAAATACGGAACGCATTAATTGATATAGGACACGACAAAAAACAAGGAAACGGTCGATGGATAACGATTGGAAACTTGGTACTTAGAATATCCGAGCACTCCACGAACCGGCACGAGCTGGTTTGCTTGCTCAGGAGCAACATCGACTCGGAGTGAAAATCGCTGTTATTCAAAAAGCTCGATAGTTTTCAGAGGAAGGGAGTTCCGCGCAGTAGACCCTATTGCAGGCAGTTTCTTCAAATACCACATCTTCTATAGTGAAGTAGAAAAGCAGAACGTATAGTTTGTTTTGTAGTTTTGGGAAAACAAAAGCCACTAGTTATCCAGGGGAGATTCGTAGATTACCGTGTGGGGAGAATTAAAGACAAATTCTTCAACTACGGTTTAACGTTTACGCACCGACAAATTAAAAATCCGATGGTGCCAAGGACGAGTTCTACAATAGGTTCGAGAGGACCTTTGGGAAGCTCCCAAAACACGACGGGAATGAAATTGACTCTAGCTCTCAGATGGATCATGTCTTGATTAATGGATTGATGTACGTTTTTTTCGGGGACCATATATCGACTCTGACCAGTATCTCGTCGTGTGTAAAATTCACGCAAGATTGGCGAGGACTCGTCATGAGAGGACGCTGTGTTTCTGCTTTCAGTGGTTGATGGCGGATGACGTGGCAGCGGAATACGCCAGAAATTTGATGAACAAATCGCAGAACAGCAGGAAGGAAGGGAGAAAGAGAGTGGATTGTGGAGGAATATTCATGATGCCATTGAAACAACTGCAAGAGAAGTGGCAGGCACGACTCGTAGAACATAGTGTAGCTGGGTTGATGCTGAATGCCAAAGAGTGACAGATGAAAAGGACCAGGCCAGGAGACGCATACTCACTGTGGCTACACGTCATAGAATAGAGAAAGGTACAGAAGTCTGGAGTTGCGAAAAAAAGCACCCACCGTCTAAAGAACCGTGAGTACGAGAAGTACATGCTTGCCGGCATAGACGAGCGATTCGCCAGTAATGACACATGGAGGTTTTACAAAACGACGCGAAGCAGGAATTTTGTTATGCCTGTGATGTGCAATACAATGGGGGTAGCAGCTAGGTGGAGTGAGCACTCCCAGACGCTCTTGAATTGGTAAATGCGGAAATCAGCATGCACAAAGTGCGGAGTCACCCATACAGGAAGAGATTAAGAAGGCAATAAGCGAGCTGAAAATCGGTAAGGCTATTGGGAAGAATGATATGAAGGCTAAACTCCTAAAACCGAAACAATACACCGATGAACTCTGTGTCTTTTACTAGACAGGTTCCAGGAGTACGCCTTACACACTCATCATGTATTTGTGGACTATAAGGTGGTGTACGATTCAGTCAAACGAAATGAGCTGTGGCAGATAACGCTAGCACACGATTCATGTGATGCTGGATGGGCCAAAATCATGCGTCAGAATAGTGGTTGAGACCTGGGCCGCCTGGGACGCTGGATTGATTGAAGCAAGGCGATGCACTCTCTAACCTGCTATTCTTATTTCTTATATATTCAATTCAATAACAGGCTTACATGGTCCCAATGATGGATTAACTTCTTAAAACTAGTGGATTATAGTCACTTTAACAGCATGGGTCATTCGTGACTTCTGCGGGGTTGGGATTTGAACCCAGGTTCTCGGCATGAGAGGAGTGAATGCTAATCACTACTCCGCGATTGACCCCTCGTGGACCCATTTAACGCGGGAAGCTGTCAACTCACTTTGATCCTTTCCCTCTGTCGCGTTACACGCTACTGGAAACTACCTACGTAATGTGTAAACAACATACATTACACACTACAAGCAAATTGTCTGATAAGGTGTAAATACCAGCTTGTCACATTAGGCTGCACATTAAGGTCGATTTGCTCAAGAATTTGAGGGTAGTCTATTTTTCCTCGTAGAGTTTCGGCGACTAGCAGGACTTTAGATGTATTCCTATGTAGATTTACAACCATTCTGTTTAAGGTACACCAATTTAGCGAAGACATTCAGCTGGTGTTGGAGTGCGGCGTAGTCTTCAGTTGGACGGATACTGGAGAATATTTTTAGATCATCGGCATATAATGATCGTGATCCTTTAAGCACGTGAACCTCGTTGAAATAGAGCAGACATATGAGCGATCCTAAATGACTGCCCTGCGAAATACCTAAGGTGGTACATAATGTACTGGATATACAATCGCCGATGGCAACCATCAGTTGACGATCAGTTAGATAAGAACAGAACCAACGCAGGAGAGTTCCACTTCTTCCAAGTCTTTCGAATTTGGCGATTGCGATTACGTTGCTGAGTTTATCAAAGGCGGCTGCCACGTCGGTATATATGACGCTGGTTTGCGTCATTGAAGACATGTTATCGACGACGCGCATAGTAAGGTACAGCAAATTGATAGTAGAGGATCGACCAGGGAGGAATCCATGCTGATCCGCACTCAAATATGGCTTGCAGCGTAAAAAAATATGACTCCAGGACGATTAGCACGAACAATTTAGAAATGGCATTCAACGATGTAATTTCTCGGTAATTGTACACATCTTGCTTGTTGCCTTTTTTGTACACAGGAGATATATGAGTAGATTTCCAGCAAGACAGAAATGTATCTCTGGAGATGGACTTCTGAAATACGAGCTGCAATGATCTACAGGGTGTTTAATAAGTTCGAATACAACTTTTCATCGTTGTGTAATTGCGCATCTTGTGCATTTTGTGTATTGGTATTGGTGTCAGCTTTAGCCTAATATATAGGCTAACCGACGCGCAAGGTGTCGACTTGATGTCATTTGTTATTTGTTTACCGCGCGCGATGAAGGAGTACCGCAACGTCGTAATAAAGTTGTTTGCGAGAGGTGAGCGACCCGGCAACATATTTCGGCGGTTGAAATCCCACGGAGTGAAGCGGAATTTCATCAATAACTCCATCCGTCGGTACCGGGAAACGAGCTCGGCCAAGGACCGTGTAAGATCCGGGCGGCCGCGTTCGGCGAGGACGCCAGCAGCCATCAAGGTGGTGAGGGAGCGGGTTCGTCGAAAAACGAACCGCTCGATCCGGAAGACCTCTGTTGACCTCGATGTGTCGACCGGGACTGCCTACACCATCATGGCGAAGGCTGGACAGAGCAAAACTGATACCTTCGCGGCACGCTGGTCAGGAGTTCGTGTTTTCTGATGAGAAACTCTTCATCTTGCAACAGCCGCACAATGTCCAAAATGATCGGCTGTGGGCGCCGACGTTGGCCAGCATCCACCCGTCCCACATAAATAACCCACGGTTCCAGAGCGCCGCGTTGCTTTACCGACTTCCACTGGTGTTTATCGAGAAAAACGTGAAAGTCAATGCCCCGTACTATAAGACCGAGGTTCTGGAGAAGATTGTGGCCCCGGCACTTCGTGACCTCTACGGGAAAGATCATTACGTTTTTCAACAGAACGGTGCACCGGCCCACACGGCGAATATCGTCCACGCGTGGTGTCGGGAGAATTTGACTGATTTTCTTGATAAGACTTTGTTGCCTCCCAGCTCCCCGGATCTTGACTCCCTGGACTTTTATGTATAGTCGTACATGCTGATCAAGCAGAGCGAACATAAAGTGAGCACTATGGATTAATTTAAGAAGCTCATTTCTAATAGCTGGGACGAGATGCCTATGGACCAGGTACGTGCCGCGTGATTCTTTTGAGAAACGTCTCAAGCTCGTCATAAAGCACAAAGTGGGGGTGCTTCCACCAAATATGTCGTAAAGGTTCTCAATAGCCACTGCTTCAATAAAAATTGACTCAGAAAAGAATATCTTGTATTTTCATTTTTTACACATTTTAAAGTGTATTCGAACTTATTGAACACTCTGTAAGTAAATAAGAGATGTGCTTCATCAGGAAAGCGGATGGAATTCTATCTAGCTCGGGGTTGAAGGAGAACTACAGTTGCATAACAATGATGGAGATCATCTCAGTGTTTATACCCAGATCACTCAGAGCTTGACCGTACGATGGGACGTTACTTGCGACGCAGTCGACTTCGTCACTGGTTAAACTTAAAGGAGCCAGCCCTCACTCCTTGCGTTGTTGTTCACAAACTTCCAGAAAGCTTTAGAGTGCGGCCTGAGTTTTCTCTAAATTCCACGTTAATATTGCTGATAACAAACCACTATCTTTACTTGTTTAGGAGCTTTAGATCTATTAAAATAAAAAATACTCTAATTGTGACCTCGAAAAAAAATAAAATAAAATTGCAACACACTCAAATTGCTCTAACTTTTGAAAACAATGGGTTGGGCAAAATTAATTAAAGTATTACATGGAGAAAGCTCAAGGTACATTGTTTATACAAGTGCACAAGTACATCGAAAATAAAAATCTATCACATCGTGCCATCGGTAAAAAGTTGGAGATCCCGAATTCTAAGGTTTCTCGTCTCATAAAACGGTCCGAAGAAAATCTGATTGTCGATCGTTAGTCAATATGTGGAGAAAAAAGGCGTCCGCATACTGTAAAGGATCATATTCGCGTAGTTGGAGCCTTCGCCGGGAAACCAAACTCCTCCTGTCTAGTGGTAGCAAAAACAACTGAATCTGAGCAAAAGTTTCGTGCAGAAGGCCAAAACTTGAGCTTAATTACGTACGTTCAAGGTTCAGAAGGCCCCAAAAGAATATGGTCGCGAAAAGCCGTGCCCAAAAGTTATACAGTGGACCCCAGTTCGTTTGAACGATTCCTCATGCAAACTAACGGGGCTAGTTTTCAATTTGAACAACTATAGCAACCCCAAATATGTTGAAACTTGTATGAACTGGCCGCCCTGCTCTTTGTTATTGTTTTGATGGTTTGATTTAGTTGGCAATTGCAAGCTGCGAATATTTTATTCTCCCATCGGATTTCTATCGTAATCGTTGGGAAACGAAATGTGGAACTGATTGAACACGCTAGATCAGTACAAACAAATTGTGTTTATGTGCATTGTCTGCAGAAGCAAATGATGCCATGTTGAAAATGACATTTGAACCATTTTTAAATTGCACGTCGTGCAAACCAGCGGGGTACTAATTAAAAAGTGTTCAGATTAAAAACGGTCAAACGAACGGGGGTCCACGGTACGAGCAAAAACTGACGAAACGTCATTGCTGCGTTATGGACGACGACACCTACGTGAGAGTGAACTCCAACCAGATTCCGGGGAACCAGTATTTTACTGCAAAGAATAAGTTTGATGTTCTAGAAAACCTCCGAAAACAGAAGATGTTGAACTTTGCCAAGAAATTCTTGATTTGGCAAGCAATTTGTTTAAGTGGACAACGGAGTACACCTTTCGTGATCACAGATGCCATGAATGGACTGGTTTATTTGAAAGAGTGTCTCCAAAAGCGACTTCGTCCTCTTCTGAAGTCTCACAGCTGTCTTACGGTCTCCTGGTAGAATTTGGCTTCATGCCATTACGCAAAGGCCTGCCTGGCCTGGTAAGTCCGTAGATTTCGATTTCGTGCCTAAAGATTATAACCCATCAAATACTCCGGCGCTGCGGGCAATCGACTGGAAATACTGGACTATTATGACGCAGAATATCCTGAAACATCCTAAAGTAGTCAAAACAGTTGATGAAATGAAGAAAGCATGACTAAATATGCAAAACATGTCGATTGTGGAAAATTTCATGGGTGGGATTAAGGTCAAAGTACGGGCAGTATGGAGTACGGCAGATACGGAGGCGAAATCTAATAAAATAAAGACGCTAAAACAAAGTTTAAGTGTTTCATTTGATGCCCTGAAAGTTTGACGGCAATCGGATAAAATCTAGAATTATGCAAAGTAATTTTGTGTGTTGCAATTTTAACGTGGCTACCCTTTACTCGACTACCGACCAGGGGCGGACTGAGAGCCAAAGGGCCCACCGGGCCATTGAGATTAGGGGCCCCAGTTTGCAATATTCTCATGATAGTAAATTAACACAAAAAAGGGCATCTACTCAAGAGACATTAGCGTTAGAAGGACAGTACATTGAATAATTATGGACTCTATTTTGTAAGTCATATCGTGCAACTTGACTCGACTCATTTATTGTCGAGTGTATTGTACGGGCAGAACGGGCAGCATGCTCGATGCACGAATAAAACAAAACAAACTCACTCGTCATTAGGACCGACTCACCACCTTTTAGCGTGTGCGTCATATTGGCGGTTCACGGTACTTTAGTTTGAACGCATTTTTCTTCAACCCAATCTTCGCTACTTTGAGTTTTAGTAACATCCTGTAACGGCATGTTGAATAACCCACATGAGGGACCATCACGTTGATAAAGTCCCCTGCGAGGTTAGAATGGCCATGATTTTACGGTCGATGGTATCATACGCAACTTTGAAATCAATGAAATAATTGTGCGTTGAATTCTGTATTCATGGACTTTTTAGAGGATCTGCCGCAGCTTGCGTGGTAAATGATAGGATGTCAATAGTTCAATATATATGAGTAGCTTCCTGCGTCTACACGTCAGAACAGAACAGTTCATAGTGCAGGCGACTCCTGTGCCGAGTTATAGTTATCCCTGGGATCCCTGGGCTATCCCCTGCTTCTATAAGCAAGGTATTCTGTGAGAATCCTCTGTAGAATTTCTTCATACGATTCCAATGTGAGGAATGCCCGAGACTCTGCGCGAATCTTTTTGGTTCGTCCTGGTAGAGCTGCGGAAATAGAACCCACCGTCTAAAAACGCCAGTACGAAGAGCACGTGCTTGCCAGTCCAGAGGAGAGGTTCGTCAGCAACGACACACGGAGTTTCTACAAAACGGTTAGGTGCAAGAATTTTGCCATGCCTATGATGTGCAATGATAGTGCTGGCAATCTGCTTACCGACAAAACGACGGTAGCAGCCAGGTGGAAGAATACTTCCAGACGCTGTTGAATAGAGAAATAAACATGAAGATCAGCAGGTACAAGATAAGAATTTTGAGCGACGGCCAAACTGTGGAGCCACCAACACAGGAGGAGGTCAAATGAGCAATCAGTGAGCTGAAAACGGTAAGGTTGCTGTAAAGGATGGTATCCTGGCTGAACTTCTAAAAACGGGGAGCGAGCAGCTGTACGAAACAATTCGCCACCTCATTGTCAGGAACAGAATATGGCAGGAAAATAAATATCGGAGGAGTGGTTGATTGGCCTCATTTCCCATAATTTTAAAGACGGACATCGAATTGAGAGTAAAAACTATCGAGACATTACGTTGCTCAATTTTGCCTATAAGTTGCTCTCCCTATCCTGTGTTGTAGACTGTGTCCATTAGCTGAGTTCTTCGTCGGCGAGTATCAAGCTGGTTTTCATGAGGGTCGCTTCACGATGGATCAGATATTTACCCTGCGTCTAGTAACTGACGAGTTCCGGGAGTGCAACTTGCAGACTCATCATATTTTTATGGATTTCAAGGCGGCATATGATTCAGTCAAACGAAATTAGCTGTGACAGTTAACGCTATGACATGGTTTTCCCACAGAACTAGTTACGTTGATTCCTGCGACACTGGATGAATAAATATTATTAGTCAGAATAGCAGATGAGACCTCACGTGCTTTTTCATTTTGCGGATGACGTCGATATCACTGAAATCAAAAGTAGAGCAGCGAAAGAAGGTCATTTATTGAGAAATTGGGACTTACCATTAACACCGCTAAAACGAAATACATGGCGTGGAAATCCAAACGGTGTTGATGTCGAAGAGGAACTGAATATATTTTGGTATGCTCGTGACATGTGACAACGATGTAAGTCGCAAAATAAAACGACTAATTGCAGCTGCGAATTGGACTTTACGCAGGCATTACATTTTGTAGTCCCGTAGCTTGCCGTATTCGCATAAAACTGACGCTCTAGATAACACTAATCCTCTCGGTGGCCCTTTTACGGACATGAATCATGGACGCTAAAAGAAGCTGATCGACGAATGCTTGGGGTTTTAGCGTAAAATTTGGCAAAATCCAAAATGGAGTGTAGCACAGACGCATGAACCACAAGCTATATTAGGAATGCATATATGCTGTTATAATGAAGATAGTACAGTGTGGCAGTCTGCGCTGGGCTGGTCACGTGTCTAGAATGCCCGACGGAAGGGTAGCCAAAATTATTTTACGCAGAGAATCAAGAAGGAGCCGTAGACTTTGGAGTAGAAATCGCACTGATAGATGTGTGTTATCGAGGATGATGCACGTTCAGCTGGTGTTCGAGGGATTTGAAGAAAGATAGCCCAAGATTGAGTACTGGAGGACCATAATTCATTCGGCGCAGGATCGATAACGCACCGTCGCCACTGAAGTAAACTGAGTATAGAACTTAAGCCGACAGTTCAATATTTATAAGTAGTCAAATAACTGCGGATGAAATACTAATTCTACTTGTAAATACTCAGAATTGAAGCTGAAGCAATAGTCCCATTTGAAGCTGAATTTACAATCATCAAATCGGTCGGTTTCATAAATCATGGTGCCCCACCAATCAAACATTCGTGAGTCATAGAAAAAGTTTAATTGAAAGAGAAATTTTGGTTTAAAGTACGGGCCCCAATAGTCCCATTTGAAGCTGAATTTTCAATCATCAAATCGGTCGATTTCATAAATCATGGGACCCCAGCAATCAAACATTCGTGAGTCATAGAAAAAATTTAATTGAAAGAGACATTTTAATTTAAAGTTCGGGGCCCCAATAGTCCCATTTGAAGCTGAATTTTCAATCATCAAATCGGTCGATTTCAGAAATCATGGGGCTCCAGCAATCAAACATTCGTGAGTCGTAGAAAGAGTTTAACTGAAATAAAAATTTTAGAAAATCTCATTTTGTGTAACAGCGAAATTTTTACTGGGCCCACCGGGCATTTGCCCGGTTGCCCGGTGGGCCAGTCCGCCCCTGCTCCCGGCAGACGGATACAAATTAAATTTCCTGAATTTTGTAGATATTTTCATCTAGTTTCTAGGTCATATGATTTAACTCCATCAACCTAAAACCAAATTTTCCCACTTGAAACTCTAATGCGCACGTTTTTTTGGTTTTGGACATCTTTGTTAAGGTTTGGTAAGCTTCACCGCCGTGAACCACGATCACGAAGTTATGTTCACGAAAATATACATAATCATGGTGTACTAATAGACGGAAAGAATAAAGTGAGACCAGCTCCATGAACATAACTTTTATTTTATCTATTCTGCAATACAATAATCGTGGTTTTTATGTATAAAAGCCTGTATGTATGCAAATACATCGGTTCAACGTTCCCATTAGTAGGCAGCTGGCATCATCCTAGACGAAGAAGCTGAAGTGTTTTGACAATACCTACAACAAAATTATTGTTCAGTATGTGGATGAAATATTCACACAATTTGTAATTTTGAATTTGGTAAATGCAAGTCGATCGATTTGATCAGTCGAATTAGTGTTGCCTCTCATTTATTTTAGGCTGCAACAGCAGTTCAATCACAACTAGTGCCTCAGACAGTAGGGCAGTCAGCATGTCTGGTTTTAAAATTGTTTCATCTAACAGTGCAAGTTCACCGTAGTTCAGTAACGGATACGGGTTTCACATATAAACACACCATTATCATCTTACATCTTTCAATGCTACGTTTGGTACGAATTTGTACGAATGAATATTTAAAACCGATTTAAACTAAACAAAATAATCCAAAGTTACACTCACATATAATCTAGAAGCGAATTTCATTCCTAATCATAAAAAATGGCAGTAAACATATGAGTATGAAACAAGTTTATGTTATTTTGATGCGACTTTAGGCGAGCGACTCGGTTTAATCCTTATGTTATCTCTTGATTCGCGAGCTGAGTAAGACGACTAAGAATTATTTTTGTGTGGCTGTGTTCGAATTCATTATATTCACTCGACGGAACAAGCTTTGCGGACGAACAAAAACTAGTAAACTTGTACAGTTTTCATCTGGTAGTCAATCAGGTAACAGTTTTATGGAATGATTGAAATGAGTCGGCCGTTGTTCATTTTATTCGGTGCTGTTTTTGTGTTAAGTGTTTATTCATGTCGCCATCATTATGGAGAACATTGCCATTTACCGGGATCACAAAGATCTGTTGGAAGATGTGTTCCGGTAGAAAAATGCGGCCATACTCTTGCCAATGTGATTGCATTACAATTCGATCCTAACGTTTCTTTCGAGCAGTACCTTCAGAGACGAGTATGTGGTAATGGACCATACGGGGTAAGTCACAATCCTCAAAATTCCACGTTGAAGTTAATGTGATAACGGAATACATATGTCATGATTGCGTGTGTTGTTTACAATATTTTTTACTTACAGAATGCTCTTATTTGTTGCGGAGATCAATCCAATAGTGACGAGCGGATAAGCACTCGTAGGAAACCCCAAGCGCGTCGCTCATGTCGTACATTTCGTCATGGACCAGGCGTATGTGTTCCGATAGAAGATTGTCCTTCGATATACAACTGCAGTCTGGAAATACAACGCAACTATAATCCAACACTGCATCTTCATCTGACCCAAAGTTTTTGCTATCAGGAGAAGGGCAAGGTCTTTGTTTGTTGCGATGATGATCAAGACGTACGCTTGAGTCTGAAACCATTGAAGAAACCTGGATGGCAACGGTGTGAAACTCCCTTTTTAGATTCTGGTAAATGTGTTCCGGCTAGCCGATGTGGATTAGTTGAAAATAGTGATGATGTACCAGAATCGTTGAGGGCGTTTATGGTGGGCTGTAATCAGCCGAATAATGTGAACCACATATGTTGTCCCAAAAATGAAATCCGATATGATGAAGAGTTTGGTAAAAAGTGCACTACACAAGCTGGAAAATCGGGATATTGTACCGAGACAGACCGTTGTGACGATTTCCTCAAAGCTAATGACGGTCAGGAATATATGAGAAATAATTGGTGCTATACCAGTTTGGAACAGATAGATTACGTATGCTGCGTACGGAAAAATATTTTAAATGGTGAGTCTACAAAAGAATATTTGTTTGATGTGTCACCATCATTTGAGTTATCTTATGGTAGAAAATTATGAGCAGTTTTCCTTGAATCGTAAAAACGAGTTGTTGGATTGAATGATTTTGAAGCTGTGTTGTCAATTATGTTTTTTGCTCATATTTTATATTTTAAGTATTTTTGGACTATTCTTACTTCACCCTCCTTTTTGTTTCGTTTGATGCCATGCCGGATGCCGCTCGAAATCACTTTAGCGTGTTCCAGCTAATCAAAACAAGCCCGCCTAGATTATGTACCCTTATGTGTAAGCTTTAAAATTGTCTTTTGAGGATGTTTCTAGTTTTTGAAGATTATTGCAGTTCGTCTATTTGAATTAGAAATGCTTATACTTATGATAAATGCATTATTCAGCGTTTCGGTAGCTCGTATATATGGTTGTCATCCCAAACATGGGAAGCAAAAATGTGCAGGCACGTTTTGCAGGTTGATTCGTCGATTATGACAATGCTTGACATTTGAGCATTTATCTTTAGTAAATATTTAAAAATGAACTTTTTTATTATATCTTTCAAGTCGTAGAAAGATTTCTGACCGACTGATATAAATATCTTTCGAATTGGTAGAGAAACTACTCGGTCGTTTCTTTAGCGCTCAAAACTTATCATTTTTTCCACGTTTGAATATTCGGAAACACACCTGGAGGCATCTTGGAGGTGTCTTGATTCACGGTTGACACTTTTCGAATGTCATTGATGTACGGTCTTTTCAGGGAACAAATATCGACTCTGACCACTCGCATTGAGGGGACGCTATGTTTTAACATCCAGCGGTTGACGGCGGAAGGCGTGGCAGGGAAAGTGAAGTACGTGGCAGTGGAGGAAACTTGATCGACGAATCGCAGAACAGCAGGTAGAAGGAGAAGATGTAAATGGGCTGTGGAGGAACATCCATGGTGCCATCGAAACACCTGTGAGAGAGGTGGTAGGCACGACGCGTGGAAGACAGCATAACAGCTGGTTTGATGCCGAATGCCAGAGAATGACAGATAAAAAGAACCAGGCCAGGAGACGCATGCTCACTGCGGCAACGCGTCAAAACAGAGAGGTACAGAGAGACTAGAGCAGCGGAAAAATGAACCCATCGTCTAAAAAATCGCGAGTACGAGGAGCACGTGCTCGCCGGTGCAGAGGAGCGATACGCCAGCAACGACACACGGAGTTTCTACAAAACGGTGAGATGCAGGAATTTTGCCATGTCTGTGATGTGCAATGATAGTGCTGACAACCTGCTTACTGACAAAACGGCGGTAGCAGTCAGGTGGAAGGAGCACTTCCAGACACTGTTGAATGGAGAGGTAAACGCGGAGATCAGCAAGACAGGATAAGAAACGTCACCGATGACCAAGCTGTGGAGCCACCAATACAGGAGGAGATTAAGAAGGCAATCAGTGAGCTGAAAAACGGTAAGGCTGCTGGGAAGAAAGGTATCCCGGCTGAACTTCTGAAAGCGGGAGCGAGCGGCTGTACGAAGCAATCTACCAGATCATTGTCAGAATCTAAGTGGAAGAACAAATGCCGGAGGAGTGGTTGGACGGCCTCATTTGCCCAATTTTTAAAAAGGGGCATCGACTCGAGTGTAAAAACTATCGAGAAATTGCATTGCTCAATTCTGCCTACAAAAAGGTGCTCTCCCGTATTCTGTTCTGCAGACTGAGACCGTTAGCGGAGTGCTTCGTCGGCGAATTTCGTGAGGGTCGCTCCACGACGGATCAGATGTTTACCCTGCGTTAGTTACTAGACAAGTTCCGGGAGTACAACTTGTAGACACATCATCTGTTTGTGGACTTTAAGGCGGCGTACGATTCAGTCAAACGAAATGAGCTGTGGCAGATAATGTTAGAACATGGTTTTCCAACGAAACTAGTTACGCTGATTCGTGCGGCGCCGGGTAGGTCCAAATCAAGCGTTAGAATAGCGGGTAAGACCTCAGCCGCTTTCGGGACGTGGGATGGGCTGAAGCAAGGGGATGCATTCTCTAATCTGCTATTCAACATCGTCTTGGAAGCTGCAATACGAAGAGCAAACGTGGAAAGGAATTGAACTATCATCACGAAATCTCACATGCTTCTTGGCTTTGCGGATGACGTCGATATCATCGGAATCAACCGTAGAGCGATGGAAGAGGTCTTCAGGCCTTTTAAAAGGGAAGCAGCGAGATTGGGGCTTACCATTAACACCACCAAAACGAAGTACATGATTGCTTGCAGGGAATGTGGGAGACCAAGTGGCGTTAGTGCCGAGGTGGAGTTAGATGTGGAGCGATATGAAGTAGTGGAGGAATTTATATACCTTGGTACACTCGTGACATGTGACAACGCTGTAAGCCGCGAAGCGAAACGACGAATTGCAGCCGCGAATCGGGCTTTCTACAATCCGTAATCCATGCAGTCTCCTGAAGTCCCGTAATTTGCAAATTCGCACAAAACTGGCGCTCTACAGAACACTAATCTTCCCGGTGGCCCTTTACAGACTGAATCATGGACGCTAAAGGAAGTTAATCGACGAGTGCTTTGGATTTTTGAGAGCAAAATTTGGCGATCCATACTTGGTGGCAAAATGGAAAATGAAGTGTGGCGCAGACGCATGAATCACGAGCTGTACCAAGTATACAAAAGTGCTGATATAGTGAAGGTAGTACAATGTGGCAGGCTGCGGTGGGCTGGGCACGAGACCAGAATGCCCGACGAAAGAGTAGCCAAAACTATTTTCAGCAGAGAATCAGGAAGAGCCTGTAGACTCCGAGGCAGATGCCGCACCGCCGGTGTTTGTGGGGATTGGAGAGGGGCAGCCCAGGACCGACAGTACTGGAGGACCATAATTCGGTCGGCGCAGGACCGTTGCCACTAAAGTAAAGTAAGTAAGGAATGAGCCCCTGCACTGGCTCTGGTCACGATCTGGGAAACAATACAGCTACCGCAGAAGTGGAAGGAGCGATAATATGCCCCTTCTCCAGAATGCGGCTGTTGCCTCTGATCCATGGCAGTATACATGGATTACACAAGATTATAAAAAAATTTATAAAGCTCATCGCTCACTCAATAGCGGTAGTAGCAAAAAAAGATATGCGGTGCAGGTTACAGCAAAATACCCGGGCGAAATTACAATAGATCTACAGCTTGGTCGCAGTAATGAGCCCACATAAGAAAAAAATAGAACCCTATAGGGTGAAGGACCACTAGCAATGGCTCTCTACTGGATGATTTCAGGATTTCCGAGAAGGAGGAACTACCGGAAGATGAGATGGAAGGCGCAATTTTGACAAAGTACAAACAGAAAGTACAGGGTGTCATAAGCGTAAAAACCACAAACTACAGACTCTGCTTGTGTACACTTGCGAAAGTCGAAGAACTCTACTTCGACAACTCCATTGGAACCAAGAATGGAGGGGTCCAAGTTGAAGCTGACATTCCAGTGTCGAGACGAACTCACAACTAGTAGGATCGAGTGCTAAGATCGAGTCAAGGATCGGATCAAGAAAGGATCGAGTCAAGGTCTTGATATAGCACGAACCACGCTCGCTCTATGCTGCTAGAGAATGAAAGCCTAAGAGTGGATACTTATTTTATAAATAAAAATTTCCAAAATTCCACCGAATTATATTATGGGGTTATACAAACGCAGTATATATGCGTTTTCTTTTTGTCAGGATAAGTTTATTTGTTTACGTTAAGGTATATTTACATTGAATATTTTTTTGGAAATATGTGGTAAGCTATTTCTGGCACAAAACATTACCTGTGGTAAAAGAAAAGGATGGAAAAATATAATGCACTATATAGAAAATCAACAATATAATGGTGTACTGAAATAATAACAGTTCTTTACTTTTCAGTTAACAATAAAGCTATCGAAGTTGGTACTCGAGCCGGAGAAGATGCTCCCACCTGCAGAACACCTAATAATACGCCTGGTCGATGCGTGGCACTTGCTGAGTGTCCTCCGATCGTAGCGATACTGCGAGAAACCTCCGCTACCAAAGTACCAGTCACACCAGCTCAAGCAGCTTTTCTAAAAAACAGCGTTTGTACTCCGGGAACATCATCGGTACGATTTTATCATAATATTCCACTTTGACGGCCCCTAAAACCCCTAATATATGTTGCAGGGCAGTTCCAGTACCTATTTCGTTTGCTGTGACGAGGTTGCATTACAAACAGTAACTACGCCGGCTCCTTCGAAAGTAGTACCGGCGGCGGTCGATCCTAATGATATTACCAATCATCCAAATTTACGCTTATTGGACCGCACCAACTGTGGCAGAACGAGCTTGGATGACAAGATATCATTTGGGGAGCGAGCTTCTATGTACCAATATCCTTGGATGGCTATGCTTATTTACCGAACCACCAGTGGAGGAGAAAGTCCCGAATGCGGCGGTACCGTAATTAATTCCCGATACGTATTAACGGCCGCACACTGTATCGATGGACAAATAGAACGTTTGTAGGAGCACTGTAAATTTATGCTTAACCAATAATTAAATTTATATAATTGTTCATAGAATGTACATTCGTTTGGGCGAATACGATACCCGCACCGACCCTGATTGTGATGAGTATATGGATTGCGCTCCACCATTCACGCGATACAGCGTTGAGAATTCTGTGATGCATGAAAATTTTACCAGGATGGTTCGCTCGGGCAACGACATTGGACTACTTCGATTGAATCGTAATGTAGATTTCAGCAAAGGTGATGTCTCGCCCATTTGTCTACCGTTTACCAATAATCTGGTTCGATTCGATCCAAGCCTATACTGGATCACAGGCTGGGGATTAACGGAGCGGTTAGAGAACAGTCCAATTCTTTTGCAGGCCAGAATTCCATCGGTTTCTTGTAGCTTGAGTACTCATTCAATATGCGCTGGATTTGGAAATGGCACGCTTCATTGCCGAGGTGACTCCGGTGGACCTATGAAGGTTCAGGTACCGGAGATTAGCTTTAGATACGTCCAATATGGAATCATTTCCGCTGGTCCAGGATGTGGAGTTACTGGAGCTCCAGGTGTTAGTACACGGGTAGCCTTCTTCATTCGGTGGATTTTGGATAACATTCGGGAATAAAATAAATACCCAAGAGAGCAATAATTTAATATTATGCCTAATACTAAAAGTAGTTATTTTTCAAACGAAATGAAGCAGCTCACGGCTGAAAATTTCGGAAAAAACAAAAAAAAAGAAAAATATATTATTTCAAGCTTACGTGGTATTTTTTTTAAATTTCAATATTCCAATAGCTTATCTCTAGCTGGATCAATCTTATCGTTGTTTTTCGTTGTTTGAAGGTAAGTTTTGATTTTGATTTGTAACGATACCTACATATAAAGGAAATTTGTAAACAGCTTTTTCTAAAACCTATTTTATTTAGAGCCACTTTACTACCTTTCCTAACCGCTCAGTTAGCTGCGAGGTAGGGTATTGTCGTTATCGTCGGGCCACTGTTATGGTCGGGCCATCACGATTTTACAGTTTTAGTAACTCATCATATCTATGATAAAACCATTGTAAAACTTCTTACTGTGATAGCTAACATTTCACACTATTGTGAGTTTCAATCGTGTATTCAAAACACCCGTACTGAATTCAGTGACTAAATCTTACAAAAAAAAGTTTTCCAGGCGCAATGAACTTTTCTTCAAGAAATGATTCATGAAATGCAACTATGGAGATAAATTTTGAAAATGTATGAAGTGTGTTGTGCTGCAAACGAAGACTTTAGAAAAATCCCCTCCAGTAAAGTGTTTGGGAAGGCTTAGGCGAAATACTAGAAAAGCGCTATTTGTAAAGGTCGGGCCACTTGAGTAGTCATGGTTGGGCCACCATAATTTTAAGCGCAGGAGCGCTATAATCGCTAGATAATGTCAGTCACTTAAAACGTGATGAAATAAAGCAAAATTAATACGACAAAAACCTAGACTTGTGTTGTTTTTCTCATTGTAGTTGTACACTTCGGAAAAGACGATTGAAGCAATATTGATTTTACAAGATCGCCAAAATTTCGCAAAAATGCAATTAAAAATAGGGTATTTGTACCTATATGAGCCGTTGTTCACGGAATTCATTCTTTTCATGTGTCTATATAGAATTTGAATATGTATGTCTTAGATTTTCTACGGTGGCTCAACCTGTACAAGATGGCCCGACTATGACATTTTTTGTCTTCACGTAAATGCCTATAACTTTTTTATTTTTTAACCAATCAGTTCGAAACTTTCCGGAAATATACCTCATCCTTAGACCTTTGCAACGATGTATTTAGATTTTCAAAATTCCTTTTAAAACGAAAGTTATGGGCGAATTCCAAAACGTGGCCCAACCACGACGACACTCCCCTACCTGTCGTCGTATGTTCGAATCGGTTAGGTGGTTATGCCCAAAGCTTTGCTTTGCTTTTTTACTATCAATCGTACCAGAAAAATAAACCTGTGTATTCCAAATTGGATATATTAAATTTAAGTTTGTTTTCTTTCAAAATTAAAAATTTTGTAATATCTTATTTTTTGAACTTTTTATCAGATTTTGTCTCAATATCATCAACAACGGTCTTTAATTTATGATTTTCTGGAAAATTTAGAGTAATGTTGTTCGAGTTTGGCTACTGTCAGGGTAAGGTCATCACGATTTTTCAATTTTAGTAGTCCGTGCTATCATTGTATGCAAATATTATAAATCTTATCTCTGTGACTGATAATTTTTCATAATTTGTGAGTTATGATTGTGTAAGAGATTAATTGAACGGTCATTTAGATACTAATGAGGTACTAGCATTGTAGCTCCGTAACTACAAAAGATACAGCAAAACTTTATTCAGCAAAATTGTAAATAATAACTAGTTCTTCGAATGTTCCATGTGTCCTAAGAATCTGACATTGATTCGTTGCTAAATTGGTGCACTCTGAACGGAACGGAGGTGATATCATCTCATTCTGCGGAAATAGGCAGATCACTTCGTTTAACTATAAAATGGAAATACTCAGTATCACCCGGGTAGATTCCGTAAAAGATTTGAGCATTCTTCTGGATAGTGAACTTTATTTTGCTCAGCACGTGACAGTAACTACTGCTAAATCTTATGCTGTACTAGGCTTTATCAAACGGAATACACAGCAGTTTCAGGATGTCTACTGCCTAAACTCCCCCTACTGTACCATTGTACGCAGTATTCTTGAGCACGGGGTGCTAGTCATTGGCGGAACTAGCGCTCATTTCTAGGGGGGGCTATAGCCCCCGGAATTTTTTTCAACCGTTTTATTTCGTGGGCATATTAAAATTTAATGCACATTAATGCCTGGAATCTTATAGCAGTCATGCAAATAAACTTTACTCTGAATTTATTCGTACCTATAGTTATCTAACTATTGGTTTTTCAAAAATTAAAAAACTTAGTCAACTTTTCTAGGGGGGGCTAAATCTTTTCTAGGGAGGGCTTAGCCCCCCCTAGCCCCCCCCTAGTTCCGCCAATGGTGCTAGTACGGGCGCCCTATCATGCAGTTCAAATCAACCGGGCCAAACGAATCCAGCGTAATTTCATCTGGTGAGTTTCAAGGAATAATATGAGGTAAGCAAAATGGAATATATTCTGTGTCGCATTCTGGTGGACACGATTCTGGTGGAATGCCGAATGCAAGTGCGCTTCGGAACACATTTGATGGCAGTATTGTTTCTCGGCAGAATAGTTTCGTTTTTTTTAACTTCGAACAAGAAACGAAGCTGGCCGTATTCCATTTGGCAATAAAGTTATATATGGCAGTGCAAATTATCATTCGGTAGATTTGAACAATTGTCAATTGCATTGCCCCTTAGACTTTTGGGTAGTTTATTTATAGACGGCAAAATATTTTCACAAATGCATTTTCCTTCAGTTGCTTTAAATTGTAATCGACAAATGCATCTTCAATTCGATCACAGTTGATTTGTGGTCGATTACTTGTAAATCCCCGTTATTCATTACGTTCTAAACAAACGACTCTGGCAGTAAAGAGTAAATAAAAAATCAACAAAGGCCTCTCGCTTCGAATGGTAAATCGTATTACAGTAAACACCTGCTGCATGGAACCGACATGCAGGCTTCATTCTCGGTTTTTTGCTCAGTAGATGCTCATTTGACTACAGTGCCTCAACTAAACAGAATTCGAAAAAGTAGTGTAAAGGGCAATTGTAGAGCTAATTATTATCTACGATATTGTTGAAGAAAGTATAATTCTATCTTTCGTACTTACGGCGCTATGGGCCTTAATGACCAAAATGAGCGCTCTTTTTGCTACCAACGGGGTAGCAGCCCCATAGCGCCGTAAATATGAAAGATAGAACTATACTTTCTTCAACGATAATGTAAATGATAATTAGCTCTACAATTGCCCTTTACACTACTTTTTCGAATTCTGTTTAATTAAGGCGCTGTAATCAATTGAGCATCTACTGAGCAAAAAACCGAGAATGAAGCCCGCCGACATGTCCAATAATTTTATAGCATTTCGTTCATAACACCTTTTTCGTGATTTTTTCATTATAATAAATAAATTTACGCATCTAGGGTAAATTGAAATAGAAATGAAAAGCCAATATTGACATTTGACCACCGACAAAGTTAAAGTACACTATTGATTTCGAGTTCCAACCAGCGAAAGTGTGCTGTAAACTTGTGTGAGCATATTTTGGTGTGACAAAATTATTTAACTGTGAGTCTATTGAGGGGAGCAATGCGCAATATTAAAGCTGAGCCGGCGAAAGCCACGGCCAACCCGAATAATAAACAATTAAATAAAATTTAAATTTGATAATATTTTTCATTGTGGATATTGAAATTTATGAAATACTTATGGCAAAAGGGTCATAAATTTAAATTCATATTTTTATTTCTTTTTTTCATGGAATGGAATTGGCGAATTTCATTAGAAATTTACTGCATTTCTTATTACATTTAAAACATTACGTTTAAAAAAACCATAACAATACGATAACATTTACTGTAAATTAAAATTTTTGTTCGCGAAAACTAGGTTTTTTATTGTTAAGATATCAACCCTCCATTTTTGTGGCAGAATTTCAAAATTATAAAAAATACATATAAATACAACAATAGGTTTGATAGTATGATTATCATTTCTGACAATAAATATTAATGTTTTAATATTATTTTGTATTTTACAGTTCCAATAATTTTCATATTCGTGTTATGGATTTTTTTCGGGAACGTGTATTAAGATTGAGCCGGCGAGAGGGCCATGACCAATCTTAGTTAAAATTGAACCGGCGTGAGGGCCATGGCCAACGCATATTAAGATTGATCCGGCGAGACGGCCATGGCCGAATCCGTGTTGAAGTTGAGCCGGTGTGAGGGCCATGGCCAACGTGCATTATGATTGTGTTGGGAAAAGCCCACAGCAAACATTTGTTAGGGTTAAGTCGAGAAAAACACAAAGCCTACACTTTTGAAGATAGGGTCGAGATGGGCCAAGGCCCATGTAATGGTTGCATGGTTCAGAGATTTAAAAGATAAATGACGAGATATGGTCGTCACATTACAAAAGTAAGCGATTTCTCTATAGGCTATGTATAAGAGTTAATGAATTTCAATATAACAAACAAGAATAATTTGAAGACACTGTATCAACAATGTAAATAATCTATAATGGACATGGAATAATATATATTGAATTGATAATTTTATTCAGGGGAAGGATGTGGCATCCTGGTTTTTATAGCATACTAGCTGACCCGACAAACTTCGTATTGCCACAAATTAATCTGTGTTGTACATAAATCATGAATCTCGGATGATCTTTGTCACTTCTCGAGTTTTGCAAGCCCCCCAGTGGGCGGCGCTTCCGACGGCGGGTCACCGGCAACACTCGCGACCGGCTCGTCCTGAATGATCTAGTGTTACTATAGATAGTTTTTGTGGTCTTGTTATTGATTAATGTTTTATGGAAGAGTCTCGAATTTCTCGAGTTGGATTAGTTTTTGAGTTTCGCAAAAATTTCTGTTTTATTTGTACGAGAGTCCATATCCCCCTACCACAGGGGTGAGAGGTCTCTAACTATCATAAAATAAATTCAAGACTCAAAAATCTCCTACATGCTAAATTTGGTTCCATTTGCTTGATTAGTACTCAAATTATAAGGAAATTTGTATTTCATTTGTATGGGAGCCCCCCCCCCCCTCCTAAAAAGGTAAGAAGTCCTAATTCATCATGGGAAAAATGGTTGCCTCCAAAAACACCCACATGCCAAATATGGTTCCATTTGCTTGATTAGTTCTCGAATTATGAGGAAATTTGTATTTCATTTGTGTAGAAGTCCCCCCTCTTGAAGTGTGGAAGGATCCTAATTCACCGTAGAAAATATTTTTGCCTCCAAAAACCTCCACATGCCGAATTTGGTTCTATTTGCTTGATTAGTTCTCGAGTTATGGGGAAATTTGTATTTCATTTGTATTGGAGCCCCCCCTCCTAATGTGGGAAGAGGTCCTAATTCATCACAGAAAAAATTCTTGCCTCCAAAAACACCTACACGCCAAATTTGGTTCCATTTGCTGGATTAGTTCTCGAGTTATGAGAAAATTTGTATTTCGTTTGTATAGGACCCCCCCTCCTAAAGTGGGGAGGGGTCCCAATTCATCATTGAAAAAAAAATTGTCTCCAAAAACACACACATGCCAAATTTGGTTCAATTCGCTTGATTAGTTCACGAGTTATGAGGAAATTTGTATTTCATTTGTACAGGAGCCCCTCCTCTTAAAGTGGGGAGGGGTCCTAATTCACCATAGAAAATTTTCTTGCTCTCGAAAACCTTCACATGCCAAATTTGGTTGCATTTGCTTGATTAGTTCTCGAGTTATGAGGAAATTTGTATGGAAGTCCCCCCTCTTAAAGGGGAGAGGAGTTATAATTCCTCTTATAAAGAGGGGAGGGGTCTCAATTCACCATAGAATAAATTCTTGTCACCAAAAAAAAACACCCACATGCCAAATGTTGTTCTATTTGCTTGATTAGTTCTCGAGTTAGGAGAAAATTTGTATTTCATTTGTACAGGAGCCCCCCCTCTTAGAGTGGGGAGGGGTCCTAATTCACCGTAGAAAATTTTCTTGCCCTCGAAAACCTTCACATGCCAAAGTTGGTTCCATTTGCTTGATTAGTTCTCGAGTTATGAGGAAATTTGTATGGAAGCCCCCCTCTTAAAGGGGAGAGGAGTTACAATTCCCCTTATAAAGAGGGAGGGGTCTCAATTTACCATAGAATAAATTCTTGTCACCGAAAACACCCACATGCCAAATTTGGTTCTATTTGCTTGATTAGTTCTCGAGTTATGAGGAAATTTGTATTTCATTTGTATAGGAGCCCCCCCTCCTAAAGTGGGGAGAGGTTCTTATTCATCATAGAAAACATTCTTGCCTCCAAAAACACCTACATGCCAAATTTGGTTCCATTTGCTGGATTAGCTCTCGAGTTATAAGGAAATTTGTATTTCGTTTGTATAGGAGCCCCCCCCCTCTTAAAGTGGGGAGGGGTCCCAATTCATCATAGAAAAAAATTTTGTCTTCAAAAACACACACATGCCAAATTTGGTTCCATTTGCTTGATTAGTTCTCGAGTTATGAGGAAATTGGTATTTCATTTGTACAGGAGCCCCCCCTCTTAAAGTGAGGAGGGGTCCTAATTCAACATAGAAAATTTTCTTGCCCTCGAAAACCTTCACATGCCAAATTTGGTTCCATTTGCTTGATTAGTTCTCGAGTTATGAGGAAATTTGTATGGAAACCCCCCCTCTTAAAGGGGAGAGGAGTTATAATTCCCCTTATAAAGAGGGGAGGGGTCTCAAATTACCCTAGAATAAATTCTTGTCACCGAAAACACCCACATGCCAAATTTGGTTCTATTTGCTTGATTAGTTCTCGAGTTATGCAGAAATTTGTGTTTCATTTGTATGGGAGCCCCCCCTCTTAGTGGGGGGAGGGGTCTCTAACCATCACTAAAACCTTTCCTGGCCCCAAAAACCTCTACATGCAAATTTTCACGCCGATTGGTTCAGCTTTTTGATTCTATAAGGAACACAGGACAGACAGACAGAAATTCATTTTTATAGTTATAGATAGACTAGCTGACCCGACAAACTTCGTATTGCCACAAATTAACCTGTGTTGTACATAAATCATGAATCTCGGATGATCTTTGTCACAATTTCGAATTTTGCAAGTTTCTGAGGAGTTCAACCTTAGATGATTCATTTTGGCGGTTACGTAACTATGAGAGCATCCCAGGTAACCAATAAGCATCTCCAATGCTATTCAAATGTAGGCCAATAAGCATTTAAGTCGCCTTAAATGCTACTTAAATGCTATTTTGGCAAAATATACAGCTACTTTACAGATAATCTTCTTATAGTGCTGACAATTTACAGCTAATTACCGACAGGAAGAATTTGAATACAATTTTGGATGCAAATTTACAACACCTAAGCAGTCAAAAAGCTAATATACAACAACGTGCAGTATAAAATGTCAGATTCGCTGATTTGCTGCTTATGTTAATGCTTATTAGTTACCAGGAATAGGTAGTTTAATATAAAAATTTGCAATTTTTCCTCACAGTAAAGTAGAAAATAACTCCCCTGTCCCCTCATTGCATAGCCAGAAAGCGGATGGTAATATTCTCCATGATTGTACAACATTTCGCCGAATATCATTTTGCGAAAAAACCTTAAGCGGAATGTACCATCTCACGGAAAATTTTTTTGCGGAAAGTACCATTTCGCGATCCTCTCCTTACACGCTGTCACTCGTTCCACATTGGCGTAGCTAGGAACTTTCCCTGGAGGGGGCCTAGGGGGTGCCTTCCAAAAAAAATTTAATTATGATCTTGCTACTCTGGCTGTCACCGATAGCACAAGGTTTTGTAGGGAAATACCAGGCGGGCTTGATGAGGGTCCGCGCAATTACCAGATATATCGGGAGTACAACCTGTCCGCGCATCACATCTTTATTGATTTCAAAGCAACATACGATACAGTCGATCGAGACCAGCTATGGCAGATAATGTACGAACACGGTTTTCCGAATAAACTGATGCAACTGAGCAGAGCTACATTGGAGAGAGTGTTGTGTTTCGTGTGCATCTCGGGGATACTTTCGAGTTACTTTGAGACGCGGCAAAAGTTTCAACAAGGCGACGGCTTATTTTGATGTTGAATAACATCGCACTTGAAGGGGTGATTCGACAACATCGGAATCTAGGACAAGTGTTCTAAACGTAAATACGGCCAAGACCAAATATTCAAAGGAAACAAACGAGTGCCTCTCGCGGACGGTAACTGTTAATGGCGACGAAGTAGAAGTGACAGATGGGTTCGTGTATTTGGGATTGCTGGTGCACACGGACAACAACACTAGTAAGAAGATCTAGTTGCGCATTTAAGCGGGAAATAAGGCTTCCTTAGCCCTTCGCAAAACGCTAGGCATACGCTATTTTCGAGCGGAAGGTAAAGCGGACAATATTTGGCGGAGTACAAACTGAAAGCGGAGAGTAACGGAGACGTATGAATCATGAGCTACAAGCACTGTTTGGAGAGATTGTCATCGTCATCTGGCGAAAGTCAGTAGGCTACAGTGCGACGAAAATAGTTCTCTTTAACAACTGTACCAGCATCGGGAACAGGGAGGCTCAACGTGATGGCTCGACCAGGTCGAAAGTGATTTGCGACTTCTGTGAGTGGGAAATTTGCGACGAGTGGCCCAAGATGTAGTTGAATGGAGACGAACGCTTGAAACAGCATGAGCCGGAGTGGCTACTAAGCTACTGACGACGACGACAACTACGCTTTTGCGATGCCTAGTGCAAAAGAAAATATCTACACAGCGGGAACATATACACTGAGTTTTTTCCCGGTTTCCGATTCCAATGAGGAAAATTTCTGGAGGGGGCCTGCTGAATTCTGGAGGGGGCCTGGTACCCCAGGCACCCCCTCTAGCTACGCCAATGTCGTTCCAGGAAACCCAGGTAGACCTAGGAAAACAAATGAACCTAGACAGTAGTGATTTCTGCGGGGATTTGCCTCACCCCAGTGGGCGGCGCTTCCGACGGCGGGTCGCCGGCAACACTCGCGGCCGTCTCGCCCTGAATGATCTAGTGTTACTATAGACAATTTTTGTGGTCTTGTTATTGACTAATGTTTTATGGAAGAGTCTCGAATTTTTCGAGTTCGATTAGTTTTTGAGTTTCGCAAGAATTTCTGTTTTATTTTTATGAGAGTCCATATCCCCCTACCACAGAGGTGAGAGGTCTCTATCATAAAATAAATTCAAGACTCCAAAATCTCCCACATGCCAAATTTGGTTCCATTTGCTTGATTAGTTCTCAAGTTATAAGGAAATTTAAATTTCATTTATATGGAAGCCCCCTCTCCTAAACAGAGGAGGGGTCTTAATTCATCATAGAAAAAATTTCTGCCCCCTAAAAGCACCACACGCCACATTTGGTTCCATTTGCTTGATTAGTACTCAAGTTATAAGGAAATTTGTATTTCATTTGTATGGGAGCCCCCCCTCTTAAAAGGGGAAGGGGTCGTAATTCACCATAGAAAAAATTTCTGCCATCTAAAACTCCCACATGCCAAATTTGGTTCCATTTGCTTGATTAGTTCTCGAGATAAGAGGAAATTTGCATTTCATTTGTATGGAAGTCCACCCTCTTAAAGAGGAGAAAGGTCATAACTCGCTTTCTAAAGAGGAGAGAGGTCTTAATTCACCATAGAAAAAAATCTAGCCTCCAAAACCACTTACATGTCAAATTTGGTTGCTTTTGATTGATTAATTCTCGAGTTATGAGGAAATTTGTTTTTCATTTGTATAGGAGCCCCCCTCCTAACGTGGAGAAGGGTCCTAATTTACCATAGAAAAAATTTTTGCCTACAAAAATACCCACATACTAAATTTGGTTCCATTTGCTTGATTAGTTCTCGAGTTATGAGGAAATTTGTATTTCATTTGTATAGGAGCCCCCTCTCCCCCTCCTAAAGTGGGGAGGGGTCCTAATTCATCATAGAAAAAATTCTTGCCTACAGAAACACCCACATGCCAAACTTGGTTCCATTTGCTTGATTAGTTCTCGATTTATGAAGAAATTTGTATTTCGTTTGCACAGGAGCCCCCCCTCTTAAAGTGGGGAGGGGTCCTAATTCACCATAGAAAACCTTACGCGGGATATACCATTTCACGGAAAATCGTTTCGTAGAAAGTACCCTTTCGTAGGGGTGACCCAACTTAAGGAAAGTAATAGAGATCTACTGATCTAGGAAAATAAATACACCTAGATAGAGGTGATCTCTACAGGGCTCGCCCTCCCCCCCCCGCAGTGGCCGGCGCTTCCGACGGCAGGTCGCCGGCAACACTCGCGGCCTGTGTCCGTCTCGCCCTGAATCATCTAATGTTACTATTGATAGTTTCTGGCGGTCTTGTTATTGACTAATGTTTTATGAAAGAGTCTAAAATTTCTCGAGTTCGATTAGTTTGTGAGTTACGCAAAAATTT
This sequence comes from Sabethes cyaneus, assembly GCF_943734655.1. NCBI lineage: Eukaryota > Metazoa > Arthropoda > Insecta > Diptera > Culicidae > Sabethes > Sabethes cyaneus. Next base: position 62,627,090 of record NC_071353.1, on the reverse strand, counting down.
CTGTTTTATTTGTATATCCTTATCCCCCTACCACAGGGGTGAGGGTTCTCAAACCATCATAAAAAAAATTCCTGCCACCAAAACCCACCCACATGCCAAATTTGGTTCCATTTGCTTGATTAGTTTCCTAGCTATGAGGATATTTGTATTTCATTTGTATGGAAGCCCCCCCCCCCCTCTTAAAAGGGAGAGGAGTCATAATTCCCCTTCTAAAGAGGGGAGGGGTCTCAATTCCCCACGGAAAAAATTCTTGCCTCTTAAAACACCCACATGCCAAATTTTGTTCCATTTGCTTGATTAGTTCTTGAGTTATGCAGGAATTTGTGTTTCATTTGTACGGGAGCCCCCTCTTAGTGAGGGGAGGGGTCTCTAACCATCATAAGAACCTTCCCTGGCCCCAAAAACCTCTACATGCAAATTTTCTCGCCGATTGGTTCTGTAGTTTTCGATTCTGTAAGAAATATCGCGACAGAAATCCATTTTTATAGGTATAGATTATAAGATTTGCCTTGAATGCGTAATGTGTGTTAATGATCTATTATTTGGGTAGTTGCCGGTAGCTTGTAACTGGCACAGAGAGTGTCAGTTGACAGCTTCCCGCGTAAATGGGATAAGTCAGTTTGTGTTAGATCATGGACCGCAGGACACCACACTTCGAAGACCAGTATTAAGAAATATAACTTTGTCAAATTTTGCTCGGCAGAGTACTGTCTGGTACTGTCAAATAAATCAAAATTAAGTCAAAGTGATCGGACCAGCACTGGTGCCTAGCATAATGTTTTCAGCACCTGCAATACCTGTAGTGTGATGGCACTATGTGGGAGTTTGATAAATTTCCTATGGAAAGTAATTATATTAGCTTACTTGCAAAAAAAATTCTACAGCTATATCAGTCGAACTCTAACCGTGATGACGAAAACAGTGAAGCTACTCCATCCAGAAATCTGGCTTTAGTTTTCAAAAGGTCGTATACCCAGCCAGCACCAACTCGTATATCGATGTCCGAAAATTATCGTAAATATCTCTTAACAAATTTGGATTCGTAAATAAAGCGTAATAAAGCGCGCACAAGTTGATATTCTATCGTTTATAATGCTTGTAGCTGACAAATATACGATTTTCAGCACAAAGTTGTATAGCTGTATGTAGCTGGTAGCGCTTAATCGGATCTTATCGTATTAAAATACCTATATAAGTGTATCACTCAAAATTATTCCTCAGTTTGTATATCGCCTCCAAAATGGTACGAATAAGCGGATTTTGCGCATCGAATACGATTTTGTTGGATACATATCAGTACGTAACTCTTATTTGCAATCTAAATATACATATGAAAATGCTGACTGGGTAATGAATGTAAAAGGGTTGATTATGCGACCTTTTGAAAACTAACGCCAGAAATATGCGCGTTCAAAGAACGGCACCCCGCTGCGTCGAAAACGGACATCGTGCGTAGGCATGTCTAAACACTGAACCATACTGCGTGCTGCACTTGAAAAACTCCACGAAGTTTACTTGAGTCGGTACGCTGCGTCCGTGCCTAATGAAATAAACCGCGCGCTCTGAAAAGGCACCCGCGACCCGTTTCAGTGTAGTCTTTTAGACAACGGTGTTTTAACACGTCGGCAATACTCGGGATTGAGTGCATTTACTTCGTAAAAATTTCTCGGATATATGCTGGACGATCAGCGTGAACTCGTGTCTTTTTACTAGCGTTTGGGTTTTGTATTCCCTTTTCTATTTCATTTACTCACACGGCTAATCGGGATAAGTTTGCGTGCGTGTTTTTGGAAGTTTGAAAATACTCGTCTACTGTGGATCCCGATTTTAGTTAACACTCGGAAATGGATGCTAACCGAGGCCATTGAAAACTGGGACTGAAAATATATCAAATTCAACGCCACCGGTGTAATGTACGCGTTTGCCTGTACGCGAACGGCGTGCAAAACGAGATTAAGTTTGTTGAGTCATTTTAAGCAACGGTATCGACCTTGTAGCTCGGTTCGGTGTTTCGCCCATGCCTTATCGTGAGCACTTCGTGGACGCCTGAGCGACAAGAAGCTCAAAGGATGCTGAAGAGGAAGACCGAGGGAAAAGTGGCTACATCGCTGCGTGCGCTTGGCCAGGAGGTCGGTGCAACCGGCCAAATAGTGAAAAAGTACCTGGTGAACATGGACATACATGTCAGGAAGCGGCAGTCCCGTCCACTGGTCTTGGAACTGCAGCGGATTAATAAGATAATCAAGACGATTTTCCCGGCGAATCGCGACGTGGCGATGGTGACGGACGAGGAGAGCTATCTCATCCTGGATGGCAACGACTGGCAGAGCACTTCGTATTTTACTTCCCCACGAAGAAAGTGAGCTTTGAGGTGAAATTTATTTCACACACTACGTTCCCCAAGAAGGTGCTACTGTGGCTGACAATCAGCGAGAAGGGGATGTCAAAGCCGCTCTTCTTTCGCTCCGGACTGGCCGTGAACGGGGAAATTTATAGTACGAAGTACCTGCGGGAAGTTGCATCGTTCATCAAGAAATACCATGAAGGCGAAGACGCGGTGTTCTGGCCGGAGCTGGCGTCGGCCCACTACTCGAAGCGATCGTTGGAGGAGTTGGAGCGGCTGAATATTGAAGTCGGTGAACCCGTTCAACGACCGCCAGCTGCGTCCCATCGAGAATTTATAGCAAACCTGAAGCGTAAGATCTACTCCAACAATTTTGTCGCGAAAACTGAGGAGGTATTGATAAATAAAACGAAGAAAGAGCTCAAAAACATGCCCAGTTTTTCCAGTGACTCACTTGTGATCGTTAGTACTAAGTCGTCCGCGAAACCGACAGTCTCGACATTTTTAGATAGCTTTATTGCCAACACGTCGTTGTACATTCCACTCCCTCATTCTGTGCAATGCAAGGGCGCTCGCTATCTAACTGGCATAACGTTCTTAACGCCTATGGTTATCATGGCGCAGCGCAGTATCGGTCTCTCCGCCACTTCTGCAATAATGATTTCTCTGTCCTAGTGCCCTCTCGATTACTGTCCGGATAGCATCTACCGTGGAAACGAAATTGTTCATTCGACAATCCGTGTTCGCTCTCCGTGCATCGCTTCAATCTGTCTGAAGTCTGAAGAGTGGTTTTCGTACAGGAGTTTCTGCATCACCGTCCTAAACGTGTCCGTTTTTCAAAGCAACATCAGGGTTTCCGTCCATTCCGGGTACTTTTCTCGACTTTAATCCTTTTGCGACTACATTAAAGTCTTTTTTTTACACGGTTTGTTTTTTTCGATTGCTCGAGAACAGTGGAACTTAGACACCATTTACAAACTACGTGACGAATGTCGGGTCTCTTCCAAATGCGTTGAGTAATAAGGGAACTAAGTTGCCTGGTTCTTAATAATCGAAAAATCAAAGCGTGTTAACTGTAAAAAAAAGTACTTGAGTGTACCACAAGTTCCTCGTTGGTAACCATTCTTTCTACTGCCATTTTTCAACGTTACCAGCTTTTTGTTCGCAAGGGGATGTTGGGGGCCAGATCGTTGAGGCATGCTGCGAAAAGAGTCCCTCGATGATCGCCTTCAGCTTGTTTGGCCATGTTCAGCGGGCATCGTCGGACCTTTCAGCTTTTCCTTGGTGATGCGGTTGGCTCACCCTACGGGATGGCATCAGCATCTTCGTACAGTTGTTTGATTGGCAGCGCTTGACCTCCTGTTTCAGCGTGGCCTTAGCCGCTCTGGGGACTTCTCTCCGCTCCTCTCCGTTCGTCTCAGGTCTTGCTCGATGAGCACGTCTTCTGGCTCTGAGACATCTAGCTCGAAGTACGCTTAGTGCCTCATTCCACCAGTACGCTAGTTGCCGTTTGCCCCTGGGTTCCAGTTTCCTAAGCATGGTTGTGACACAGGCTCTCGCTAGCCTTTCTATCAACACGTCTACGCTCTGGACTGGAGGTTCACTCTCTGGTTGACGTGATTCAACGAAAAGATCGCTGTCGAAATATTTCATTTTCCACTTGCTCTCGTGGATTCGCGAGGTCGCTAGCCATCGATTGTACCAGATCGCCTGATGATCACTGTGAGTCTGAACCTCGCCTTTCCAGTTTGTGTTTGCCTACAGAGATGGACTGCCCATTTCATCTTTGCGGAAAGCGCAAGCCCGCCTTCATTGCGTTGACATTCAGTTTCGCAAGAGCTTGTAATAAACTGTAGCCTCTTGCATTGGTACATCTACTTCCCCAAATCCACTGCCCAAGCGATGAAATCTCCGCCACTCACAACTGGTCTCCGATTGGTGAGCTGTTCGGTAAGTTCGTCCAACATCTGGCGAATCTGCTGCATTATCCACCTTGGAGGTGCGTAGCAACGATATACAAATATGCCGTTGATCTTGGCGATAATGAACCCATTGTTTGTGCTTGCGAATGTGCTCAACGTATTTATTTCACGTGTACTTTTGAAACTTAGAAGGTTTAAGCACGCGAATTTTTGAATTTATGTGTTTTAAAAAAACTGTGTTTTAAAAAAATTTTACGCAAATTTTGGAATTTTTGCAATTTTTCTACGCGAATTTCGAAATTTACGCGGTTTTGATTTGCACTACCTCCGCGTAAAAAACGACTTTAATGCATCTAAATCGGAGATTACGATAACTAGACAGCACAGTAAAAATTTTAAAACATCAAAATGAAAAACAGTTGATTCGGTGGCAACAAATTGCAGGTAACTGCTGGACCTGTACAATGTTTTGCATAGTGGGAAACAAAATGTGCACCGTAGCTGTAGGAGAACAGCGGGTGGGATGGTTTTCGTTGAAAAATGTATTTCCACAACAATAATGTATTATATTCTGTAACTAATAACTTCTGATCATGAATGCGGATGAACGACGTATCGCGTAAAAAGTACGTTGATAGATTTTCAAATATAATAAAAGCATTTATATTACTAGAAGGAAAGAACTGGAAGATTTGAAAGACAATTTTAGTGGACTCAACTAGGGTAAATTGCCAATTGTTGCACAGCTAAGCACTCGTCTACAGCAATTTGATGATTTTGAACAAATGAAAGCAAATTTTATTTGGCAAAACCGCTTAGTATGCCGATAAACTAGTATAAAATAGGTACCCATAGCCATCTGTGTGGGATTCCTTACAAAAATCCAGTAAAATGTGATTTTTGCATTGCAACTCTGCACCCAATTATTGCACAGCAAAATAACCTTCAAATTTTATTATTGCACACCTGGCGCTCAATTGTTGCACAGGTTTTGTTTTGATTTTTCCTCATTATTACATTGGCATTATTGTCAAGTTAAATTAAGTCCCATTAAAACCTGAAAACCTTGCAATAAACGGTGAAAACGGGAAAAATCGCGATACGGAAAACTACGGCTTCCGCCGCATGCGTTGGTAAACAAAAAGCAACTCCGTTAGACTGTCAAATAAGAGTTGCAGAAAAACAGGGGTTAGGATAAGCGAAACAGGTGTGCAATGAAATTGGAAGGAGTGTCGTTAGTAGTTCCAATTATTGAACTTATCAATTTATTGGCAATTTGTGTTAGAAAGGCTCCCATTGGCGGAACTAGTGCTCATTTGTAGGGGGGGCTATAGCCCCCGGCATTTTATTTCCTTGACATATTAAAATTAAATGTACATTGATGCACGGGAACTTTAAGTTGTGATGCATATAAAAATTACTCTCAAGATTTTATTATGTAAAGTTATCTAACTATAGTTTTTTCTTAAATTTAAAAATCCAGCTTAATTTTTCTAGGGGGGGCTAAATATCTCCTAGGGGGGCTTAGTCCCCCCCCTAGTTACGCCAATGTCCATTCCATTCATTTAATGAGTATAGTGATTTTCTATCAATGCTACGAAACCCATAGAACATGTTTACTTGCATCTAACGTTCAATTAAAGCTTATTTTGTAAATCAACTTTCTTAATAATTTTATTTATTTATTTAATTCCATTTGGCCGGCCGCCAGCACAGCTAGGGCTAATAATTTTGACAAGGAAATCGTGTGGTGAAAGCAAAATTGGGACACATGTAAGAAAATTTGTTATTACGCTTCAAAATCACGTTGATTTACTAAGAAACTAGTGATATTCTGATGGATAATGAAATTATCTAGCCGATGTTGTTGTCAAATTATACTTAACATAATAAACCGTCGTGAAAAGGTGCAAATTAAACGAAGTGTGTAATAATTGGGTGGTGTGCAACAATTGGCAAATTATCCTATTTACAGATATGATACTGGCTTTTGGTCACGGGTTTCGTGCGAAAATATTTATATTTCGTTTAATGTCGACGTTTCGAAGGGTATCCCTTCATCCTCAGGACAGAACATATGCAAATATTTTCTATGCATACGTTCTGTCCTGAGGATGAAGGGATACCCTTCGAAACGTCGACAATAAACGAAATATAAATATTTTCGCACGAAACTCGTGACCAAAAGCCAGTATAATATCTATAACAAAACCAACGGTCGTTTTTATTATCATATCCTATTTACTGTATAAGCAGTGTCGCCTTGTCGGAAGTAAACTTTTTTTTTCAAATAGTTACATATACCAACCTATCTCCACATTTTTCGGCAAAATTTACCAACAAACATGTTTATAAAATACGTTACTAAAGCAATATTAGTAAAAAGAACGACCATTACAGCAAATTTTAGAGCTATTTTGGGCCATACTCGAAATAATTGACATAGGATTAGCACAAGTGAGCCACTATTAATTTGTCATAATATAGGGTACGGGAGGGTATTTTCAGCCCATTAAGCGATGGCATCTATTTTTTCGGCCTATGGCCTAGTTCTAGTGGAAGAACAGGTGGTTTTGACGTTTAAAAAAATAGTAGATTACTGACAGTCTTGAGAAAATAGTTATAACATATCAAAATTGTACGTCGGCAAAGCATATTTATTGGCGAAAGAAAAGGCAAATAGGCTGAATTTAGAAACCTGCTGAAAATACCCTCCCGTACCCTATGTAGTTTCATATGAAAACAACCCACGGTTCGTCTTGCCTGGTGTTTCCCTAGTGCTAGTTTTCAAAGTGCTAGCTAGCTTCGTTGGTTCCCTTTTTCAGTTCATCATGTCTGTTTGCTAACCCATATGAGCAAATGTTAAGGAGATGTATCATTTCTCTTGCCCGTCTCTGTTCTCATTCTGAATGGTAACACATATTACTGTACATTACTTCGGTTAGACAGACGCGAGCGCGAGTTGAAAGTTGCGCGTGAACCGACCGCGACGCTCGTTAAGAAAACGCGTGTCAGTGCAATCGTTTCGCTCGGTCCAAAACGCAGACGAGTTGAACGGGAATTACGCGATTGCCGCTACTCTCTTATACCTACTATACTATGTCGTATAGTAAAGACGAGCGAAGCTCTTTTTGAATTGTAAATGAGAGAATAGCGCCATGAGGAATATCGGAGCGAACTTTAATCAATTCACCCCATTATTCTACATCTGCATTCCATATTTTAGCAATTTATGTGTTATTTTATCTTGACGAAATACTTTATTAGGATTTTGTCGATAATCATTTGACCGATTAAGTGTAACTAGCCTAATTATATTACATAGAAAAATTACACTGGTCTGCAAAACAAAAGTTTATTTCAGAAGCATGTGATATTTTAACTTCTATGTTTTTCGAGGTGTCGAAACTGATTTCTGTTTCTCTCCATCACTTACACATTTTTTGCATAATATGCTTTTTATATGTAAAAGTCACAAATTCGATGGAAAATACCACGGGACTGATATATGTTTTCTATACAATTTTCAAATTTATTCAGTTACGCTCATTAGACTGTATTTCCTCATAGAAGCAAAATCTTTAAAAGCTATACATGAAACGTTTAAAGCGTTGAATGCAATCTACAATTGTGCTGAATTCAGTATTACATCATTTTTACATTTATGTTGGGAACGACCTTCAAACCTTGTTATATAAATTGCAAGTTTTTTGCGCTAATGATAAAGATACAAAAAAATAATGCAGCACTCAATTCATATAGATTGTAAATTGCAATTTTTCATGATTTTTACCGAATTTGCTTCTATAAGGCAATACAGTGGAATGGGCGTAAGTGAGCGCATCAACTCTGCTTTAAAATAACATTCCTCATAATTTATCTATATGGTTGTTTTTGCAAAACATATGAGGTTTACATTAATAAACACAGTCGTGATGAAAAATTAATGTATTAATGTAAACTAGCTACAGAAAATTTCTACTGTTATATGTCTAAAACAAAACCAAGTTTAAAGGTTGTTCAACAAGTTTTGCAAGCAAACTGGACGTGATAAATTATTATTGTCGTTATTTTTTCTGAATTCAGTGGACAAAAATCTATAAGAATCAGTTGATAAGTCATAAGCAGTTTTTTTTATATAGACCTGTGTTTTCATCCCTGTTTACAAATTAGTACTAGAAGACTGTGCACAGCGATGGTGAATGACCAACTGCTTAAAACCACATTAAAAAATGCGCACAGCAAAAAATTTGATTTGTATATTTCGGTTGCAACTGAGAATTACCAAACCATATCTGCACAAAAAAGTTATATTGTACACCATATAAAAAAAGTACCGAAGTTGATTGAGGAAATTATGACAATTATTTGTAACTCTATCTTGCATTTTATACAGGGGTTTTTAGAACACGCAACTTAATACTCTTGAATATATGATTAAAATATACTACTGAATATTACAATCATCTATATTGCTTTATAATTCACAGTCATGAGTTGCATTCGAGGACACGCACGACTGCTAAACAACTTATTGTTCACTTTGCTATGACATACTCTAATCATTGTGCAATTCCAATGAAAAATTGACACGCATACAACTTAATATTTAGTAGTAGTAGTAACTCTTTTTATTATGAGATTTTCAGCCATAGGCTGATTCGCCCCTATTTAATATTTGATACTATTTTCTCTAACAATAAAAAAAAATAAAAGTACAATGGTTTACTTGAGAGTCACATAACAACAGTAGAATACATACAATAACTATTAAAAATCAAATATTTAGATGAAAACCACAGCCCCCTCCAGATAAAAATAAGCTAAACCTATAAAAAGCAAAATAAAGTAGAATAAATCAAAACGATTTGTGCCTAATTATAAACCTAGACACTTAAGGCGGAACCGACAGTGGCTAACGTTATTGTGTTAGTGCGACAAACACTGTACTGTACATCTCATGTGTTCGTTAAAAACCTAAACGTTTATCTGAATATTGCATTAGTATTGGTAATATATGTCAAATAGCGGAGCTTGCAAACATAAACAGCTGATCCGCAGCCAACCGCACTGACTACAAACATCCCGAAAAAGGGTTTGTTTTCTTTATCAAGGCATTCCGATTCAATCAAAATTAACAGCAGCAACTGAATAATGCGTAGGATCACTAGGATGTTTAATTAATCCGCTTGCAGCGGATTGCGTTTTTGATTCCTGCGTTTGCGTTTTGTTTGTTTATTTCACTCTAAGCTCATCGATGCGGCGAAAGTTGAAAGCTCTTTAAAAACTCATTGATGTGACGAAAGTTTGATACTGTGTTGCTGCTTTTTCGGAAATCGCTAGTTCAACGAAATATGTGCGTAACCAAATATCTATTAACTAATTCCAAATTATACATTGGTCGTTTTTATGAACACGTAATGATCGATATGTTCAGGTAAATTTATTTTCCATTAGCAATTATGTTTTGCTGAGCGTTTATTGATACACAACAGATCGATAAATTGAATTACAAGTTTTGGGACATTATAACAGCGCTGGAAGCACTGATTACGTGGCGAAAGCGTGCTCTGCCAATACAGATGCATTTTTAAGGCGCAAAACAATACATGCTTTGAATGGTAGCCATTTATCCAGCCATCTTTGAGCCACTTTCGGTTTCCCCTTAACAGTTGTTATAATTTAAGAAAATTCAATTATATAACGAGATGGCTAGCATTGAATATTATATCAAAACCCTAATAAATCATGTTTACAATGACTTCTTTTCATTGAGTTTTCGATTCTGAATTTGACTAAAATGTAATCGTTCTGTTCTGGATTTGCATTGAGAATTCATATGAATTATGAAGTACGAATCAATATAGCCAACTGTTACGTTCTTTCAAAATTGTGTTCTTTTAAAATTCAAAAAATGCACTCACTGAAACTTGGCTTACATATATAACCTAGACGAATTGGGTGCGTAAATGTTTTGATTGCAATAAACGTAATTACGGCACTTTCCGCTCGCTACAGACGATGACCATACGGTAAAACTGCTAAACTGCTTTAAGCTTGGGTTGGTCGCTTTCTTTTCTATACCTGTATCAAAATAAAAGCGGCAGCCTCTTTCCTCCTGTGCAAAAAGCACTACCATGGTCATTCTTTGTTCACGGGCTACCGAATCTCCTATGAGCTTAACCCAATAAAAACTGTATCAAAACGTAAAACTATTACTTAGCAACCTGCGTCATGATGAAACTACTTAATACGATGCATTTTTCGCGCTTTACGAATGTCATTCGAATGCCCACCGCTTCCCTATTTGTCATCGGGAAGTGCCCCATTTTGCTTATTTTCCCTTATTTTTTAACATTTTTTACCACGCCAGGCCAGGCTGAGAAAACAAAACATGAAAACCTAATTATTTTGTGTCCACAGTCCACAGAATTGAATATTTAGGGCTGGCCCCGTTTAGTTTAGAGCGAGATCATCGCTTCGAGGCTCATAGACTTCAGCTTCTGAAGCAGTGGAACGATCGTTACGTAGCTATGAAAATACACGCAACTTTTTGCAAGTTAAGTTTTTACTAACCTTAATACAACAGATATACCGGAATGTCCAGATTGGCTCAAAAAACATCCAAACGTTGATCCAAGAATTTGTCTTAGCAAATCCCGTAGTTGATTGCACCATTTGCCACACTTCTTTTTTATTTTACAATTTATAAATGACCAGTTTTAGGTTCCGGTCGTACTCTATGCTGATATAGTGAAAGTAGTGCAATGTGGCAGTCTGCGGTGGGCTGGTCACGTGGCCAGAATGTCCGATGGAAGAGCAGTCAAAAATATTTTCAGCAGAGAACCAGGAAGAGGCCGTAGACTTCGAGGCAGACCCCGCACCCGGTGGATGTGTGCTGTCGAAGACGATGCTCGTTCAGCTGGTGTTCGTGCGGATTGGAGAACGGCAGCCCGGGACCGACGGCACTGGAGGACCATAATTCGTTCGGTGCAGGATCGGTAACGGACTGTTGCCACTAAAGTAAAGTAAGTACTCTAAACGGAAGTTCCGTAGTGTGGAGCATGAACGAGTGCTCTACAGTATAATGTATGCATTCTTACTGACCCAAAATGAGATGGCAGCAGCAGATTTCGTTTTATTTCATCTGTTACTTATGACGTAAAAAAAATCATCCCACTGCGATCAGGAATATCTCCGGGAAAATGGATCCAAAATCTGCTAGTATATTTTTCCATTGAAGGTAAATCTAAAGTGGTTCTTTGAAGACAAGTATAAAAATTGATAAAAAACAATAGTAAAGATAGAGCCAAAAGTATAACGACAAGTACACCAATTTTTGAAGTCCCGGCAGGAACGTAAAGGTTGAAGTAGGTATACAATAAGGCCGAACCTACAAAATTGTGTAGGTATGAGAAACAATGTGCATAAGTAAGTTGTAAAGGTTATTTTCTGTAAATTTTTAATTACATCAATTAGAAATACTTAGTACCAATCATTTTTTATCCAAGCAATTTCGAAATACGGATCCAATAAGAAAATATGACATATAAAACTTTTTGCTGGTTTCACAAGATTTTGAAGGCTAGACAATAATTAATCCAAGCACAAAAGAAAACTTCTTTTCAGCGATTTTCTATTTTTTCTACGAGTTACGATGTTTACACCAGGGATTGGTGCCATATATGTAAAAGTACGACGTTTAGAGAGGAAAGGAAAATTTTTTAAAAGTAGTCTTGTCTCTCCTACACAATTGTGTGGACTCGGGCTTAAAGCGTTATAGAATAGAAAAAACTACTAAACCGATCGGCGTGAAAATTTGTATGCAGGGGTTTTGGTGGGGTCGAGAAAGGTTCTTATGATGGTTAGAGACCCCTCCCACTAAGAGGGGAGAGGGGGCTCCCATACAAATGGAACACAAATTTCTGCATAACTCGAGAACTAATCAAGCAAATGGAACCAAATTTGGCATGTGGGGGTTTTTGGAGGCAAGAATTTTTTTCTATGGTGAAGTTCTGCCTCAGTGTCGCCAAATCGAAGCTTTCTTCAGGACTTTGAGCTCCTTGGTATACAAAAATAACTGGAGAGCCTCAAATTGCAAACAGTTGATTGGTAGAATCAAGAGGTGCATTCGCAGAATTGACATGACGGCCGTGCAACCTTTGTTATACTATAGGTAACAAAGGTTTAAAAATTGGTCGAAAAACACGAAGTTGATCCGAGGCCCGGAGGGCCGAGTCACATATACCAATCGAATTACGCTTAGTTGAAAGGTGTTATCACCTTGCAGATCACCATTGAATTGTTTTGCGGTCCGACGTTTTGTTTAAAAGTTATAAGCAAAAATGTAAAAATTACGTGACATGATTTTCTCCGGAACCTTAAAGCTCTTGCTACTTATGCTACTAAATTAAAGTTAATTAAAGCTCTTGCTACTGCAAATTTTTGGGAGAGTTTTATCGACACATCAATTTATCGACACAACAATCAAGCGGTTCAAAAGTTATGCTTACATTTGTGCTTTTTCAAGGTGTCAATTAGTCGAACGTTTCTCAGAGATGGCCAAACCGATTTATGCGCTATTAGTCTCATTTGGTAGGTAATATAGCCTCATAGATCATTATTGATTTGTTTTTTTATTGGATGTTTAATTTGAAAGTTTTGAGCAGTCATGTACAGCATAATAAAATTTACAATTATTTATAACGATTTTAACCAGATTATTAATCAGATTTCAATTATTTTAGTATCAAACGAGAGGCCTTAACGCTGTGAACATATTTGGTAAATTTGATTAGAATTGGCCTTCTCAAAAGTTATTTGATAAAACATTGATGAAATTATTTAAGCAAACTTTACTGATATGAACCAAATAGAAAAAAACGCGATCATGTACTCTAGCGTAAAAATGCTTAATTTTCCAGATGGTGTGTCTTTGGAAAAGTTTATTGAAAAAATATGGCGCAACTTTGTATACTATTAGGGTGACCGTAAATCCACCTATTAGGGTGATACAAATTTTTGTTTTTTTAAATGCGTCCAGAAAAGTATAGTATCTCCCCAAAAGTTCTAGAACATGGTAAAATAAGCAACTTTGCTGTATATAGTAACTATCTATCTCTTACTGGTTGTGAAGTGTAACGATTTTTTTTAAATGAAGCGAAAATTGAAAAATCAGCTAAATCGATTCTCTAGATACTGAGATACACGCATCGTCGCTGAAAACATATGGTTTCGAGGAGAGCGCGTTTAAACTAATGTACAGCACTGCACTTCCCTTCAAGCGATCCCACAATTTTACTGTAAATTCTCAACGAGACCACGTGCCTAAAAATGCTTTAGGCTCAACTTTCTGAAGGTAAAAGGCTCCTGAAAATGCAAAACAAACAAGTTTTTCGATTTTACAGTGTGGGTCCCCCCTTAAATATCAATCCTGCCCAAGAACTTTGCACACGATTTTTTGATTGATTTCAAATATTTTACAAATTTATCAGTATATTACATACACATGCATATGTGTTGATGATAATTACCATTACTGCCCATAAACGCATAACAGTCCCATGTGATTTTTCACCATTTTTGAAGTAAGCCTGGGAATCACCTTTAAATTGTTCATTCTTTCAATATTTCAAACAGTAATGTTATGTTTGTTCCCAAAATTTTGAAAAAAATATCAAACTATGTCAGTCACAAGTTACAAATAAATGCAAATGCAAATGGATAATCTCAGTAGTGAAAATATAACAATAAACATCTGCTTTTAGAAAATGCCTGGACCGATTTGACTGAATAACTAGTAGTCGTATAAAATAGTCAAGACATCATCGGCCACATCTGAACACGTCCGGGGATGTTCCGGATCGGGGATCAGTTTCTGAATTGAACTAAATTACAACATGTGACATCTTTAAGTACTAAAAATTGAAAAAGTGGTTAATTTGTCGTCTTATAAAGTGTCCAGGATAACATTGGCCACAGCCGGACACGTTCTAGGAACGTTCCGAATACATCCAGGAAAACGGCCAGTTTCTAACTTAAACCAAACCCCAGAATGCGACCCCGCAATTAACTCAAAATAAAAAATTATAAATAAAAGGAAGACATTTTTTGATTGCTTTGAAATATTATACAAATTTATCAGTATATTACATGGACATGCATATGTATTGATGATAACTACCATAGTGTTATCATTAATTTATGTATAATGTATCATTAATTTAAATAAATCAGATCTTCTTCAAATATCTTCATCTTTTTTTTGGCAGCTTGAGAAATAAATTCCATAATTTTAGTTGCCACCCTCAAATATACTTACTTACTTAGGTGGCTTGCCGTCCTAAGACAAAGCTTGTTGAAAAAAGATTCTTTATGTAACTCGGTTGAGGGCTACCGCTCTCCAATTCCTCAGGCACCGAGTACTCTCCGCCAGATCTCGCTCCACCTGGTCTAACCATCTTGCTTGTTGCGCTCCTGGTCGTCTTGTTCCTGCCGGATTTGCGGCGAACACCATCTTTGCAGGGTAGTTGTCCGGCATTCTTGCAACATGTCCTGCCCATCGTATCCGTCCAGCTTTAGCCACCTTCTGGATCAGGGCTCGAAAAGGGATCGCAAGTTGAATGTGACTGCCATGAATGCAAACTTTCCGCATTCAAACTCCGCTTTTTGAACGATCATTTGACTGTTTTTTGAATCCAGCCAATCTCCCGCTTGCGCTGCTGCCGTCTTACAATTCATGCGGCATCTCAGCAAAAGCAACCAGTCGATCTCCCGTTTTGCTTTGCGATTTGAGAATATAAACTGCAAACTGACTGGAAGCATACGGTGACGTATTTTTTCGTTTCTCTTTTTGTCTCCAAATCGGCTGCTCACAGTAATAGTTTGTCACCCGGACGTCGGTCCGACGCAAGCAAAATATTCGTTTGTATTGGACGGAGTCCGACCGACTTCTTCCATGCACATGTAGTGGTTGTTTTTTTGTAGTATTGAATCATACGATTGTGCGGTTGCTTTTCGTTAGCGTGGTGATTGCCAATCATTTGACTGTTTTGCAGTCATTCGCTGCTCCAAACGGTAAAGGCAACTTGATCGAAACAAAAATGTCAACAAATTTTAGAGCGCGTTCTTTCTGCTGCTTGCGATCGGCGTTTGACTGAGCAAACTGCCAGTTGTGTTATGCATAGCGTTCGTATTCCACCTCTGAACGGACGGTGTGAACTTGAATGCGCGTTGGTGTGACTGCGGTAGAAAAAAAGGATCGGTCGAAGCCCTGTTCTGGATACTGGGTTGGCCATAGAGCTGTGCGAGTTCATGGTTCATCCTCCGCCTCCATACTCCGTTCTCCTGTACGCCGCCGAAGATGGTTCTTAGCACTCGTTGTTCGAAAACTCCGAGCACTCGCAGGTCCTCCTCGAGCATTGTCCACGTTTCATGCCCGTAGAGAACAACCGGTCTAACAAGCGTCTTGTACAGGGTGCACTTTGTACGGGGACTTAGTCTGCTCGACCGCAATTGCTTGTAGAGCCCATAGTAAGCACAACTTCCGCTGATAATACGCCTCCGAATCTCACGGCTGGTATCATTGTCCACCGTTACCAGTGAGCCAAGGTAGACAAATTCATCGACTACCTCAAACTCATCGCCGTCGATCAATATACTACTGCCCAAGCGGTGTCGTTCGGCCTCGGTTCCGCTGGCCAGCATGTACTTTGTTTTAGACGTATTTACCTTTAACCCAATCGTTTCTGCTTCGCGCTTCAGTCTGGTGTACTGTGCAGCCAACGCCACAGATGTTCTGCCGATAATATCCATGTCATCGGCAAAGCAGACGAATTGACTAGATTTGTTGAAAATCGTGCCCCGCGTGTTGATATCCGCTCGGTTCATAATACTTTGTAGCGCTATGTTGAACAGCAGACATGAAAGACCATCACCTTGACGAAGCCTTCTGTGTGATTCAAATGAACTTCACGTAATCAAACCAAAATATTTTATTCTCATTACTATTTATACTAATTATTTAACCGGGCAAAAAGAACACAACAGTGGGAGGAGTATAAACAAACTCTCACTGCTTATAATAGGGAAATACGAAGATCAAAGAGGATTCACTGGAGGCACACATGTGAAAACATTGAAAATACTCCAGAAAATCCTCGCTAAAGATCATTCTAATGGGTTAGGTACTTTGGGAAAAGGGGATGGCTCTTTTACTAACTCAACTAAGGAAACATTAGAGTTAATGATGAGAACACATTTTCCCTGTTCAATCATTAATACATGCGGAGACCAAAGTGCACCGGTATTGAGAACTGTAAATCTTGAAACCAGGACAGACATTCACGAAATAGCGAGTGAAATGATTGGGTTAGATAGAAACAGGAATGATGCTTGTACTTTGGCCAAAAAATTTTTTACAAGAAGCAAGGTTGAATGGGCGATTGACACTTTTGAACCCTTCAAATCACCGGGTAGGGATGGAATTTTTCCTATACTACTACAGAAGGGCAAGGCGTTTTTAACACCTATTCTAACAAACCTTTTTCAATCAAGCCTGATACTAGGACATATATCAGCAGTATGGCGACAAGTACGGGTCACGTTCATTCCGAAGGCTAATAAGAAGGATAAGACTTCACCAAAATCCTTCAGGCCCATAAGCTTATCGTTCGTTGTGTTAAAAACAATGGAAAAAATAATTGATGAGCATATAAAATTATCATATTTAGCCAAAGATCCTTCGAGCGAATATCAATTCGCATATCAAGAAGGCAAATCTTCAATAACAGCAGTACAAACTGTTGTAAAAAAACTAGAAAAGTCTTTTGAAGCGAAAGAAATTTCACTAGGTGCCTTCCTTGACATAGAAGGCGCATTTGATAATTCACCTCATAATTCAATGATTACGGCTATGACGAAACGTGGTTTCGATATATCCATTATCGACTGGATTAGCGAAATGTTATCAAAAAGGGAGTTATCAGCAAGCCTTGGAAGCTCATCTATAAGCATTAGAGCAGTAACAGGTTGCCCACAAGCAGGCGTAATATCACCCCTATTGTGGTCTTTAATAGTTGATGACCTTTTTCAAAAGTTGATGGCGCTCGGCTTTGAAATAATTGGCTTCGCAGATGATATAGTCATAATTGTTCGAGGAAAATTTGATTCTATTATCGCTGACCGAATGCAAATGGCTTTAAATTTGATTTCATCATGGTGTGATAGGTAGGGTCTCAGCATAAATGCCAATAAAACTAGTATCATACCATTTACGAGAAGGAAAAAATTTACATTAAATAACATCAGATTGAAAGGAACACTTTTAAAACTTTCAGACACTGTCAAAAATATCTTGGAGTATTTCTTGACAGAAAACTCAATTGGAACACACATCTAGAGCAAGCAGTAAACAAAGCAACAAATGCTCTGTGGATATGTAAAAGAACGTTTGGTAAGCAATGGGGACTGAAACCGAAGATGATCCATTGGATCTATTCGGCCATTGTCAGACCCAGGATTACCTATGCTTCGTTGGTCTGGTGGCTAAAAACGAAAGAGAAAACCACCCAAATAAAACTGGAAAAACTTCAAAGGCTAGCCACTCTCTCAATAACAGGTGCAATGAGAAGTACACCTTCGAAGGCATTGGATGCTTTACTCTATATACTTCCATTGCATCAGTTTATACAATTAGAAGCTGAAAAAAGTGCTCTGAGGATCAAAAGATCAATGAACCTTTTTGAAGGGGACTGAACAGGTATTCTCAGTATTCTAAAAACTATTAGTATTAATCCTCTTGTAACCAGTAATGAAGATTGGATGGAGAAAAAATACAACTTCAACCGAATATTTCGTTTATTTGAGCCTAGACGTGATTCCTGGGAAGATGGTGGTCCCGATATTCGTCCAGGCTCGACAGTTTCCTATACAGATGGTTTAAAAATGGACAATCAAGTGGGAGCAGGAGTAACTGGCCCAGGAATAGACATGTCAATTTCTATGGGCAGATGGCCAACTGTATTCCAAGCTGAAATACAAGCAATTCTAGAATGTACGACTGTGTGCTTGCGCAGGAACTATAAACATTCAAATATATGCATCATGTCCGACAGCCAAGCAGCTCTAAACGCTCTAAAGTCGGCGACATGCACATTAAAACTTGTCTGGGAATGTATTCAATCACTCCAAAAATTGTCTTGTCGTAACCAAGTCAACTTGTACTGGGTCCCAGGTCACTGTGGAATTGATGGAAATGAAAGAGCTGATGCACTAGCAAGACTCGGATTATCTCATCAATTTGTAGGACCTGAGCCCTTCTGTTGCTTATCTGCTTCTGCTTTAAAAATAGAGCTAAAAGCATGGGAATGTACGAAAGTGGAATCAAATTGGAATAACACTTTCAATGCTAGGCAGTCGAAACGTTTCATCTCTCCAAACGCTTCAATTACTCGCAAAATCCTGGAGCTTTCGAAGAAAGATCTAAGCATTTATACTGGTCTTATAACAGGACATTGTCCGAGCCGCTATTATCTGAAGCTAATGGGAAAACTTCAGGATGATATATGTCGCTTCTGTGGCATAGAAAAAGAAGACTCGGAACACCTGTTATGCCGATGTCCGGCAATTCTCAATAAAAGATTAAGGTTCTTCGAAAGAGGGCTGTTAGAACCCTCTGATATTTGGAGAACAACTCCCAGTGCAGTAGTGCACTTCATCCGAGATGCACCGGGCTGGACAAATGCTATTAGTCAAACAATGACAATCACTTCTGATAGTGGTGCGTTATCTTGACAACATAGCTATAATAAAACGGGGAATATATCACAATAGATCAAACAAATGGTCGCAGTGATAAAAATACCCAACATGGAAAAAATTTCTCATTACTTCGTTCTCCATGGCGAAATGACTGTGACTACGCGCCTCCATTGAAACACGTTTTAGTACCTAACTTATATAACCACAACTATTGTCAAATCCATTGAGTGCGAAAAAGATGAATACCTATATTTGAAAAGGCATCAATTTCGCTGAACTGTTTTCTGCCCAGTTTAGTAAGCCTTTTTGCGTCAAAAAATGTACATATACATGACGCTGGCGTTTCGAGCTTGCCTAAATATCCCTTCGTTGCGAAAACAATACTAGCTCTTTAAAAATGCGTTCACCTGAGGCAGAATGAGAGGGTAACACTCTCGCCCGACTTCATATGATGGGGTTGCGTGTGGGAGAAATTTTACTCAAGCATACTCGCTGCCATCGGGCAAAAACACTGTGGGGCACTGATTCTCTACGGCTGTGTACTAAGAACTCTAGTGACGATGACGGTTTTTTTCTACTCTCTGTTTCTTTACGTGAAGAAACAATGTTTTGTCGACGCATGATAGTATCAGGTCCATCGCCGCGTGAGAGCTAAGAGTACTGCGTACGTATGTGTGTGTAATAATTTTTGACAGCTGTTTTCATTGAAGGAAAAGAAGGAAACCAGACAGTGGCAAGGAAAAGCCCGACGGGCAACTGACTCTCCGGTGGGCCGTGGAAAATCGCGAAAATCCTTTACAGTCGTTTCGGCGAATGCTTTTGCTTAGAGGAAGAAAATATATGATATGATATTCATTGTTAAGTGGCAGCAAAAGTGAATTTTCTGGTGCGTATTTTGTTAGATATAAATTGTCCTACAGAGTGTTGAAAGTGTGTGTTTTTTTAACTTTTTCTAGTTTAAACTAGCGAAGGTTATTCATGATGAGGATGAAGAGTGGAAAGAAGGGATTAGTGCGAATATTGTGAGAAATAAAGTGATGATATAAGAAGAAATAGAGAGACCTGAAGAAAAATCCTGTACGCGGTGAAATCAAAGAACATCGCTATTGTGAGAGGGAGTGTGTTTACTGAGACTTCCGTTGTGATCACTTGATGGCTGATTGAGAGTTTTCATAAAAAAAGCTGAAGAAAATAGCAAATGCAAATACTATGACAGATAACTGAGAAAAGAAATAAAGAATGAAAGCTCATGAATAAGTGCAGTTCTTAGAAGAAAAATAATGTTTTTTTTTCTGTACGCCTGGAACGAATTTTCCAATATGTTTGGTACCGGATGTTTTTCATGTGTTTTTTCTAAGTTTGAAAATTGCGTATCATATAGGAGATCTTAGTAGCAAGCTTGTTGTGACTTTCCGAGAATTGCATTTGTGTAACAGTATAATATTATGACAAACTACTCCTACTATACAGTTTCATCTCGTGTAGGAATACTTTATGCGTTTTGTTGGAATGTTTTCGGCGCATAACTTTATCATTAGACGTAGCCATACAAAACTCAGATATTTTTTTCCGAAACAAAGTGCGCTAACTCGCCCTGTAGTATGCCAACTTTACTAAAACATATCATTATATGATATGATGATGGCATGAGAGGCAGTGGCGTTAACTGCTTTGATCTTTTGTAATATTAAAGTTATGCAATCATAAAATTAGAATTAATTTTAAAGGTTCTATGTTATTTTTCTGACACATCCAACATGTAGTGCTGCTGTCTACATAATGCTCGTATCATTCGCGATGCTGGTCAACTATGAAATAAAGTGAAAACCGAGTTAGTTCCCCGAGCAACGAAGTAAATAGATAATTAATTGAACTTAATAGGATGTTTATTGAAAGTATTTCTATTTATTGACTCTTAAATTTCTCATTTCTCTACTGCATCTTTTGGTAACGAGGCAGGAATATAGTTCGTCTATATTTTGAAAACAGAATCTCGCATCTATCATGGAATTGGTTATCAGACTTTATGGAACCATTTCTTATAATATAAATTGGTACAGACGTTAGAACATTAAAGTATAAGAATTAAGCAGTACAATATTGAGTACACCCATTATTTTATTATGTAACGTAATTTGAAAAACGTGTCGAAAGAATTCTGCGTTCAGCTTGACATTTAATACTAACATCTCTGTTCGTTTTAAACTTTGCATTTCTGTATCATTTTTGTTGCAGTTGTTGTTAGTAATGAACAGGCAGATAAACATTCCTAGGTACGGTATTGATTTTGAAAAGATTGCCAAAAACTTTTCCCTCTAAGAAGCTGATTGCGTTTACGGCGATGCGCTCTGATTCGACAGCTTGTCATTGAATGATGGTCTATTTCTAGCAAACGTCGTTCTCGCACGTATTCAAACTGAACGAATAGTATTGTTCAGATTGTTGCAGTGCTCTATTCGCAGTATTCGCATTATATTTCTGTTCTATACCATATAATCTGCTGCTCCGTCGGACGGAAGCGAAGAAGAATGACCTTTGCACAAAGAAGACAGCTTGAGTTTTGTTGTCAAGGTTAGT
Source organism: Sabethes cyaneus (assembly GCF_943734655.1). Lineage (NCBI taxonomy): Eukaryota > Metazoa > Arthropoda > Insecta > Diptera > Culicidae > Sabethes > Sabethes cyaneus. The sequence continues at coordinate 62,605,487 of NC_071353.1, read as the reverse complement.
TATGTAGATTCAAGGAGGTGACAGCATATTTTTGGATTTTTTTTATGTAAATGTACGTATCTTTTTTGTTTTCACGTCGGAGGGCTTATCTGAAATGTTTTCCTTTCGTTGATATAAATAAAAAGCATATAATATTTTGTTTAGTACATAACTGATTTTCGTGTAACTAGTCTTGGATATAATACAGAATTTAGTGAACATAAAATTTACAAACAAAATTTTCAAGTCATTTATGCACATTTCTTTTTGTAAGGACGTTTGAGCAGCTTTGTATAGTTTGTCATACACCAGTCGGCAAAATTGTAAAGCTGCATTTATAAAGCCTCAGTAGGGGAATGTCGTCGTGGTTGGGCCATGTTTTGGTCCACAAATCTCATTTCAAAAGAAACTTTGGAAATTTAACAAAGGTCTAAATACAAAGATCTAGATACGAACTATTAATAAGACCTTTGTTAAATTTCCAAAGTTTCTTTTGAAATGAGATTTGTGGACCAAAAGATGGCCCAACCACGACGACATTCCCCTATCTGTTTTATTCCGAATAATCGACATATAACGATTTCAAACCTTTTAGTGTAAACTTTTTATCTTTTAGGTAAAAGATTCGAATGATATACGGATCAAAAAGATTGCGCTCAGATACATCACACGTGACGGGGATAGTTGAAGCGATAAGCCCTGTTAGCCCAAATCTAGTTTTATGTTAGTGTTAATTTCAGCATTTTCGACTTTGTTACCTATTTCAGTCATATCAATATAATTTCAGGTTATTACATTTTCCAATAGGTGTTGTTTTAGTATAAGGTTTCAGTTTTCTATCGCTGTCATCATCTGCAGCATAGAGCTAAGTTGGCTCGTGCTGTTTTTATCCACCCAGCCCGTTTCATCAGAGACAAAAAGCTGAAGTTGTCTGGAAAGTTTTATTTGAGATCTACTAAGAATTACATAATAAGGGTTCTGAATAATGTCAGCTTCAATGGCGATGTATGCTTGTTGATCCTAGCGTTTTGCGAAAGGCAAATTTGACTCGATTTGTTGCTTGAATGCGCCGCTGGATCACCTTACTTATGTTATTTTTCGTGGCCACCGGCGGTTTTAAATACACGAACTCATCTACCAGTTCTAGTTCGGCGATTACCATCCCTAGGAGGTGCGCGTTCATCTCCTATGTCGTCTTGAACTTTCACATACTTTGTCTGTGTCGAGCATTTATTTTTGGCCCAATCCTCCTAGCCTCCGGTTTCATTCTGAAGTAGATCGTCTGCACCATCGCAAGATTCCTAGCTATAATATCAAAGACATCTGCAAAGCCTAGTTGACTACCTTTGTTGAAAATCATGCTTTCGTTTCGTTGCCCACTCGCCGGATCACTCTCTTGAAAGCAATGTTTCAAAATGCATACTATACGTCATCTTGCCTCAGTTCTCGCCGCGTTTCGAAGAGACTCGAGCATCCCCACGACATGCATGAAACACATCACTCAATTACATGTTGTTTTAATCTGTCGCATCAGTATGTTTGCCATATCTGATCTCGATCAACTGTATCGTATGCTGCTTTGAAATCGGTAAATATATAATGCGTGGGCACTTTGTAACAGTGGTCCACCCATTTGGCCTCGATGTACGACACTAGTCTAACAAGCCAGTTGTCTGTCTAGAATGGGGCAGACTGTACGTGCTAATAGGATCGTAGCCGTTGATGTCACAGTGAACAGATGCAGCTTGTCCGGGGGTTACATTGTTACTGCCATCACCATTCAATGTTATTCATTTTATTTACCCCAAGGTTGCATCCTGGACCCATTATTGTGTAACCTGTCTTATAATATAGTGTGTCTATATCTGTTCTTCACGAATAACCTATTGACTGCACTAGCAAGGAAACATCACTATCGGCCACAGGCTTTGAGCTCAACCATATATACCATAGTGCTGTCGATCCACATTTTCACTCGAACTTCTACTGCGAGAAAAGTTTAATAAGCTTTTTTGGTGGTTAAAATTGGAGTTTTTTTTGCTGTGGTATTCAAATGGTTTGACACCATTACCATATACCATGCGTCTCCATTGACATTTTCAACAAATTTCAAGTTAAGTTTTCTGAAAAAAGTTCCTCAGGCTATACCTATATGAGCGCAGTGCAGTGCAGTTGTAGATCAGTAGGACTACACTTTGGTGTATGTGGTTGAGCTCAAAGCCTGTGACCAAGTCGTGTTTTTTTCATGTGTGGACTCATCACTGCGACCAGTACAGTTGATCTATTGTGATATCGCCCGGGTGTTTGCTGTATGACCTGCACTGCATTTCTTTTTACTATAATCGCTATTGAATGAGCGACATGCTTATTAAATTTTATGCGTGCTTGTGTGCATTGGGGTGTACCCTTCCTTCAAAGCTTGATCTACTTTACCCCCTTATTCCTCGCTGCCAGTACTATCCCATATTATAGCCGTCCCTGACGAGGACTCATTCGTAACTCTGACCAGTACACTTAACTATAGGAGGGACATTTGCACTGTCCAGAGGCGTCAGAGGGTAAATATAGAACTCAGTATGAAGGAAGGGTGAATGGACGGGCCTGAGAATAAACCCATGCTTAAGTCACTTGAGATCGAATGACTTGATTCTACTAAGATTCGAACCCACAACCACTCGCTTGTCAAAGCAGACTCGATAACCTTGCGGCTACGGAGCCCCCCAATTTGACGAATTGGTAAAATTGATGTCCTCAATTTTACCAATTCGTCAAATAATTTCTTTTAAGTCTACCAAAAATATGCAAAAAGGCTTTGGATTCATCAAACTGGCGAAATGTGGATCCTCTACCCTATATATGGGCAAAAATAGAACAATCTCACCAGCAGTCCTTCGTATGAAATATAGTACCATCCTTTGAGGTTCCATAAGTGTTTCTAATAATTAATTTAATTTTTTCATTCTGGTATGCATGTGCAGTATTGAAACTCGTTTTGGCCAAAGTTTTTACTATATAGCAGGAGATGCTTCATAAGCTAAAACGAAAAAAAATAATTAAAATAACTTATATTAGGTTTACCTATTAGCAAGGCCGTGTGGCTCCGCCGTCTGTCCAAAACTGCGGATTTGAGATCAGGCAGCCGGGAACCACCCAGCATCGCATATCCTAGCTTGGCTACTCAATAGAGCATTACCAGGTATGGCCACGTGGAGGCGCTAGGTACGGGCTCGGGATGGCTAGAGCTATATTGGACGCTCCTCATTTGCCATCTCCATTTCATACCCAATCTTTGCCGAATTCTTCTAATGCCACTAAACTCAGAACCTCTAAAGTAATAATAAGAATTGACAATAGATTTAAAACAAATCCAATTGCTGAGCTTTAGTTCACCATACTCGTTTACAATCTGTTTACGACTGAAAAAGCACATAAAACGGAGCTAAAAATAACTTGTTTGTGAAATATTTCTAGGTGACGCGTATGCGTTCCATGGTTTTCATACTACCAACAGAAAAGCTTATTTACGCTGTTGAAGGGAGCACTTGTTTTGAGATATTTCCCTGAAGTTATGTATTTACAAGCAAAATAATGTGATATACTTTTCACATGATAGAATAGCTAAAATATATTTTGGTGATTCATCAATCACTCAAAGCAATATTGTAGCCTTAAAATAATCCAAACCAAAGTGCGATGTTAAATTTATCGTGAACTTTCTACTTCCATAAAACTGATGCGCTCAAGAAAACTCATAAACAAGAGCATCACTGAACAAAATATTGCAATGTTCCGAGAGTGGGGTAGGCGTATGACCCGCTAGTTGCAGGCACTAAGTGCTTGGAGAGATTCCCATCGTACACCTGGCGAAAGTTACCTCTTCAAGAACCCTACCGGCACCAGGAATAGAGGGGCCCAAGGAGTAGATGGCTCGACCAGGTTGAAGTCGACTTGCGTGTATCGAGACGCGCAACGAATTGGCGACTGGGGGACATCCATATACCACGTGGACAGCTTAGAGGGGGGTGGGGGTTATAAAAATGTCCACGCTAGTCCACGGAAGGGGGTATGGAAAATGTTCACGCGGACAAGTTTTTTTTTCCTACAAAAAATAAAAATTAAAAACATTGGCCATTGATCAGTGATTGTTTTTGAGCTTAAATAAAATTTCATCCTAAACACATGAACCGAGCATTACGAAAGCACATATCTGGCATAAATCTTGTTGAAAAGATTAAGCCTGCGTTAGTACACGTAGATGTTGACTGCCTAGCCTGGATGAATCCACGAATATTGCACCGCTTGCACCAAATGTGGATTGCATTTTGCCTCAAAATCAAATGCAGCTGATTACAAAAAGGGCATCCATGGGCAACGTATTTCCAAAAGGATTCACCATCAGAAAATTTTACGAATCACATCGTGTCGGAAAGATCTTGTGTTGTGTTAAGTAGACGGCCAAGCCAGAGGTGCTCTGGTTAGACAAAGACGGAAAAACCATGGAAAAACTCAAATTTCTGCAACGACTAAATATTCGTATGCATTGTGTCGGTGCCTTTAGACTGGAGCTTCCTTTCACGTAAGCTTTTTCAATAAATATTGCATAAGTGAAGTTGAAAACAAAATTTTCAAAATGTAAAAATGTCCACGTGGTCAAACAGGGGAGGGGGGTTGGGGTAGAGCAAATGTCCACGCATGTCCACGGAGGGGTACGGGGGGGTTGAAAATTGGTATTTTTCTGTCCACGTGGTATCTGGATGGCCCCCTAATAGCCCAGGACCGAGTACAATGGAGCGGAATTCTTGGTGCGGCAAGAGCTACCCCGGCTCTCGGCTGATAAAGTAAGTCAAGTCTAATTTCATATGAAAATTCAAATACGATTCCAAGTCCTATTTCAAGTCCAATTTTAAGTAAAATTTTATATCTAATTTTGTGTCCGTTTCCAGGTTCAAATTGAAATAAAACTGCAAATCCACTTTATCTAAATACAAGTTCAATTTCACTTCCAACATCTAGACTAATTTTAAATCCAATTTAACCCTCATAGCATCTTTAAAACGATGCGATTAAGCAAATGACTATTTTTTCATGAAAGTACACTAAAAAAAAAGTTTTGATTTTCACGGGAAAATAATTATCTTGGAAAGCGTCAGCTACGAAATAGTCCAGTTTTTCTTTTTCGTTTTACATGTCTAACGCTCTACCCAGATATTTTTTCAGTTCAATTATATTACAAAATTGAAATAAAGCATACACACTTTAAAAAATCTTGTAAATTTACCTCTTTTGACATGCACATAAATTGAACATCGCTAATCTTCTTCTATCCATACCTATAAAAATGGATTTCTGTCTGTCTGTCCGTATGTTCCTTTCAGAATCGAAAACTACTGAACCGATCGGCGTGAAAATTTGCATGTAGGGGTTTTCGGGCTACGGAAGGTTCTCTCGATGGCAAATGACCCCTCCCCGCATTAAGAGGGGGGGGGGGCTCCCATACAAATCTATACCTATAAAAAAGGATTTCTGTCTGTCGGCCCCTATGTTCCTTTTAGAATCGAAAACTACTGAACCGATCGGCGTGAAAATTTGCATGTAGGGGTTTTGGAGCTACGGAAGGTTCTCTCGAAGACAAAAGTCCCCTTCCCCCACTAAGAGGGGGGGGGGGGCTCCCATACAAATCTATGCCTAAAAAATGGATTTCTGTCTTATTTTGTTTATAGGGGTTTTTGGGGCCAGGGAAGGTTCTTATGATGGTAAGAGACCCCTCCTCCCACTAAGAGGGGGGCTCCCATACAAAGGAAACAGAAATTTCTGCTTAACTCGAGAATAAATCAAGCAAATGGAACAACATTTTACATGTGGGTGTTTTTGGAGACAAAAACTTTTTCTATGGTGAATTGAGACCCCTCCCCACTTTAGAAGGGGGGGGGCTCCTATACAAAAATACAAATTTCCTCATAACTCGAAAACTAATTAATCAAATGGAACCATATGTGGCATGTGGGTGTTTTTAAAGGCATGAATTTTTTCTATGATGAACTGAGACCCCTTACCTTTTAAGGAGGGGGGGCTTCCATACAAATGAAATACAAATTTCCTTATAACTCGAGAACTAATCAAGCAAATGGAACAAAATTTGACATGTGAGCGTTTTTGGAGACGAGAATTTTTTCTATGGTGAATTGAAACCTCTCCCCGCTTTAGGAGGGGGGGCTCCTATACAAATGAAATACAAATTTCCTCATAACTCGAGAATTAATTAATCAAATGGAACCATATTTGGCATGTGGGTGTTTTTGGAGGCATGATTTTTTTCTATGATGAATTAGGACCCCTCCCTTTTTAGGAGGGGGGGCTCCCATACAAATGAAATATAAATTACCTCATAACTCGAGAACTAATCAAGCAAATGGAACCAAATTTGACATGTGGGTGTTTTTGGAGACAAGAATTTTTCTATGGTGAATTGAAACCTTTCCCTACTTTATGGGGAGGGGGGCTCCTATACAAATGAAATACAAATTTCATCATAACTCGAGAATTAATTAATCAAATGGAACCATATTTGGCATGTGGATGTTTTTAAAGGCATGAATTTTTTCTATGATGAATTGAGACCCCTTACCTTTGTAGGAGGGGGGGCTCCCATACAAATGAAATACAAATTTCCTTATAACTCGAGAACTAATCAAGCAAATGGAACCAAATTTAGCATGTGGGTGTTTTTGTAGGCATTTTTTTTCTATGGTAAATTGAGACCCCTCCCCTCTTTAGGAGGGGAATAATGACCCTTCTCCCTTTTAAGAGGGGGGCTTCCATAGACATCAAATACAAATTTCCTCATAACTCGAGAACTAATCAAGCAAATGAAACAAAATTTGACATGTGAGCGTTTTTGGAGACGAGAATTTTTTCTATGGTGAATTGAAACCTCTCCCCGCTTTAGGAGGGGGGGGGGGGGGGCTCCTATACAAATGAAATACAAATTTCCTCATAACTCGAGAATTAATTAATCAAATGGAACTATATTTCGCATGTGGGTGTTTTTGGAGGCATGATTTTTTTCTATGATGAATTAGGACCCCTTACCTTTTTAGGAGGTGGGCTCCCATACAAATGAGATACAAATTTCCTCATAACTCGAGAACTAATCATGCAAATGGAACAAAATATGACATGTGGGTGTTTTTGGAGACAAGAATGTTTTCTATGGTGAATTGAAACGTCCCCCGCTTCAGGAGGGGGGGACTCCTATACAATTGAAATACAAATTTCCTCATAACTCGAAAAGTAATCAAGCAAATGGAACCAAATTTGGCATGTGGGGGGTTTTGGAGGCAGGATTTTTTTAATGATGGTTTGAGATCCTTCACCCCTATGGTAGGGGGATAAGGACTATCATACAAATAAAACAGAAATTTTTGCGTTACTCGTAAACTAATCGAACTCGAGAAATTTTAGACTCTTTCATAAAACATTAATCAATAACAAGACCACCAAAAACTATCAATAGTAACATTAGATAATTCAGCGCGAGACGGACACAGGCCGCGAGTGTTGCCGGCGACCTGCCGTCGGAAGCGCTGGCCAATGCGGGGGGCATCTCCCCGTGGAGATCACCTCAATCTAGGTTTATTTATTTTCCTAGATCTACTGTCCTATATTACTTTCCTTCAGTTGGGTCACCCCTGCGAAATGGTACTTTCTACGAAATAATTTTCCGTGAAATGGTACATCCCGCGTAAGGTTTTTCGCGAAATGGTATTCTGCGAAACTCTATATTCCGCGTTATGGTCAACCGAGGATCGGTGTTCCGCAAAATGATATTCGGCGAAACGGTTTGTAATGATGGCGAATATTGAAATGCTATCCGCTTTATTTTATTAGGCTGAGCGATGGGGGGAGTTGTTTTCTACTTTACTGTGAGGAAAATTTGTATATTAAAAAATTAAAATACCCGTGAACTCCTCAGAAACTTGCAAAACTCGAGATTGTGACAAAGGTCATCCGAGGTTCACGATTTATGTACAACACAGTTTAATTTGTGGCAATACGAAGTTTGTCGGGTCAGCTAGTCATATATAATTTCGAAATAATTTCGTGCTATTTCACAATATAAAATCACAAAGCATGTGTTGCATACATATAGACTGATATATTCATTTGGCTTGATGTAAAATATATCTTTAATAACGGTTTAGGTTTTAAAGACGGCCTTATCCAGTACACACTTAAAAAATTCGATAAAATTTACCGAAATTTCAGCAGCCGAACGTTCGGTAATTATGTCGGTGGTGCATATCGACGTCTGCGGATCTTTAGTAACGTTTGGTATCATTAAAAAATTTACCGAACGTTCGGCTGTTAAGATTCCGTCAAAACTTTACCGAATCCGGTGCTTTTTTTAAGTGTGTAGAGGGGACTAAAGACCAAATTTAAGTCCAATTTCCAGTTGAATTGGAAGTAATGTGTCAAGTCCAAATTTGTCTAAATTACAGTCTAATTTAATGTCCAATGTGACTAATTGGAGTCTATTTGTAAGCCCAATTTCATATCTCAATTCAAATCCGATTTCAAGTCCAATTCTACGTCCAATTTCCACTCAAATTCCAAGTCTAGTTTCTAGTTCATATTTAAATTTGGTTGAAAGTCTAATTGTACTCGGAGGTCCAGTGTTTTCGACCTAACCGGTCTGTATTTTTGCGGTAAGTAAAAATAGAATTTTTCTTTTTAGTGCATTCTTTGGATGGTTTTCTCTTTAACACTACTAATTTTTTAAAGTGTTGCTTTTTTGTTTTATCTTTACTATCGACATCGTCAAACTGAATTAAGTTTGACTTTGCCCTACTTTATCATAAACTAGTACTGCCGGAAATTTTTTCATGGTAAATGTAACCTCAATGCATGATTGATTCTCACCGACCTGATGCAAATATGTACTCATGTTTACACTGAGTCCCGTAGAATTTGCTTGAAAACTTCTGCGGCTAATTTTTCGTTGACGTCAATTACCGTAAAGCAGGCATTATAACAAACGCCAATTCACTGCCGAGAACCCGCACCAACATTCCATCTGTTGCGTACTGTAAGCAATTCTGTGTTTTAGTTTATTCCAATAGCCGGCAAACAGTGTGCTGGTGGGTGCAATCTATTTTCGGACCAGAATTTCTACTTCGATTGCGTTCAACCGCATACACGAGCTGCCACCACCAAGGAATTCAGATTCTAGTGAAAACATATGTTAGAATATTGTTTTGCTGAGATTTTCCTTAGCACTCGTGAACACCGCAACACCATGCGCGTCCACCCACTTTTTCCGAGAGAATGCTGTTTGCTAGCAGCCGCCGCCGTTGCGATTCTCTCGCGCTGGTCATACGCACGGAACACCGTGGTTTCGATATATTTTTTTTGTTCGTGCGATATCCCATCAAACTGTCTTCTCTCTGGGGCGTCTGGTTAATGCTCATGAATTTCAATGGTTTGCTCCGAATGTAGCATATTGTCAGGTTTCGTATATTATTCAACAGCAGGCTTGCAGGTGATAGCAACAAGTATTTTTTCGACGAGTGATAAAATGCGTATATTCTGACTACGGAGAGAACGCACTTGTCCTATCACAGTGTCCTCTCCTTCCTGCTGAATATCGAACGGCTGTGCCTGCGAAGAGAGTGTCAACGTAAATGTGTTAATATTAGGATGGTTCAATTTGGTCCTTAGGCCGATTCAGCGGATTTTCAAGCGCTTGCGGTGGCAAAATGATATATTGAAATTCACTTAAAAGACTCAACCTTTGCCTTTTTGTCAGACATGAACTTCTCTATTAAACACCGTCTGTCTAAAACTACACATTGTGATGGTCTAAATGGCGTGTTCAATTGAACATAAACAAAACATTAAGGTAGCTCTGTAAATAATAGCTTTGCGCCAGTCAAGAACAACTAACTGCCTTTATCTATATTTATGAAAACGAGTATTTTAAAATGATCCCAAGCACCATTCATGACACTTTTGGTTATATCAACTTATTAATAACAGTCTACTGAATTGTTTTAAACCAAGTGTGTTATTAGGGTTGGACGGGGATCTGCTACTCAGAAAGTGAAGATATGTTATATGACATCTGAATGAGCACAAGTCATTAAAATCCCGGTTAATCTAGTACATTTTTGAAGAAATCTGGAAAATATCTGGCAATATTCGCAATAAAACTGGAAAAGTATGGAAAAGACACTCTTTTGCTTTTTGGTTAGCATTCGATTGAGTGTTGCTATTGCTCCACAGGCAATAAATTTAATTGTTCCTTTACCTAAACTTTCAATATGCATCCTACCCTTAGCATCAAAAAGATCCACCCTACATCCACTGATAACGACACGCGTTCTCAACACCGAACATTCGGCGACAACGACATCGATAATAAATACTATCGCACACAAGAGAGCGAGCGAGTAAACAGACGGCTGATGAATACGATTTGATAAGGATCTCGCCCGCTGCTCCGTTCAGTCACAGCTGGGAGGGGTGGTGGCTGCAAGGAAGAGATTGGGAGGCCTATGAATCGCATCGGTTTTGGGGCTTCGCTCTTAACGTTTCGTCCGTCTTGAGTTCTGTACTGGCGACGCAGTGTTGGTTAGTGGACGCAAAAATCCCTTTCGGAATCTGGACTATTATCGACATCACTTCTATCCATCTGTGTTTTTTCGAGAGCGATCCAACAAGTGTGCGCGGGCTGGCAGGTAAAGGGTACGGTATGAAACATATGTTACACTGGTGGTCAAAGAAAATTAGTGCAATTTAATGTAAAAAAAAGTGGAGGTGTTCGTGCGGCATGGACGATAGAACCGCGCGTTTGATACGAAGTGGCAAAGTAATAACGAGCGGAAAAAGCTGATAATAACATACGCTCAGGTGCGCTAATTCCCCTTCCTGTAAGTTCTGAACGATTTCGCAAGTGTGATGGCCCGAACGAGTAAAAAAACACCGTTTGAAAGATAAGGGATCTTGCGACAGAAAACGAACCATCAGCACGTAAACATCTGGAGCTCCACTGGCTGGTGTAGATAACAGTCGTTTTGGACAGAATTTCGTCTGGTTATCTGTTTGCACTTGAGGCATGCTCAAATAGCGTTCTTGACGCAATACGATAAACGGTTTTTTGCGCTTCCATATGGCGCTGGGAGTAGACAGCTATTAAGAACATATGGAAGTTCTAGCGTGACAAAAGTGTCCATCTGGAATAGTTTTTCGATTCAATTACAAACGATTCAATAAAAATTCATCCATAGGACACTTAAATGGAAGTCCATTAGTGATATAAAAGGTTTAAAATATGTTTAGGTCATTTTTCCATTTGAAAAAAAAAAAAAACGTCTGTGGCTTTGTCAAATTTTCTTGCTTGAAGTTTATATTTAAGTTCGATAATGCAAAAATCGGTTGTACATTCAATTTTCTAATTTTAAAAATTTATAAAATATATCTGTGAGGTTTTTGCTCCAGATATTCAAAACATATGTTTTTGATTAGCTTTGGGTGCTGTATTCGACAAATATCGTACAGACTTAACAACTAGAATAAACTGTTTTTTAAAGTAATGTTGTTTAAAACTTCTACTACCAAGACTTTGAAATACGCAAAGAAAAAGAAACATATTTTTTCATTTTAAAATTTGGAACCAATCATAAGGATTCAGATCTTCTAAGTCAAACAGAGTATATTATGTTTTTTTCAGTACCATATGTCTTCGAAACGTTTTCAGTTCATCCGTGATTTCGTGATTTGAGTCCCATGATTAATGTTTTTATACATAAACTTTTACTATCACTTGAGTTCAGTTTCTTTAGTTTATTTGAAAGAAACACATTCTATTTATCATAAGTCCCAAAAAGTATGAATACCATATATCATTTTAGGGTTTAATTCTAATTCCACTCTCATATATATGTCTAACTAGCTGACCCGACAAACTTCGTATTGCCACAAATTAAACTGTGTTGTACATAAATCCTGAATCTCGGATGACCTTTATCACAATCTCGAGTTTTGCAAGTTTCTGAGGAGTTCATGGGTGTTTTTAACATACAAATTTTCCGCACAGTGAAATAGAAAACAACTCCCCCAATTACTTAGCCTGATAAAATAAAGCGGATAGCATTTAAATATTCACCATCATTACAAACCATTTCGCCGAATACCATTTTGCGGAACACCAATTCTCGGTTGACCATAACGCGGAATATAAAGGGGGATGTACCATTTCATGGAAAATCTTTTCGTAGAAAGTACCATTTCGCAGGGGTGATCCAACTGAAGGAAAGTAATAGAGATCAGTAGATCTAGGAAAATAAATAAACCTAGATAGAGGTGGCCGGCGCTTCCAACGGCAGGTCGCCGGCAACACTCGCGGCCTGTGGCCGTCTCACCCTGAATCATCTAATGTTACTATTGATAGTTTCTGGTGGTCTTGTTATTGACTAATGTTTTATGAAAGAGTCTAAAATTTCTCGAGTTCGATTAGTTTTTTGAGTTACGCAAAAATTTCTGTTTCATTTGTATGAGAGTCCTTATCCCCCTACCACAGGGGTGAGGGTAGAGGTGTGCGCCGCCGCCGCCAACACTTTTGCACGCGCCGCCGCCGCCGATGATTTAGAACCGGCGCGCCGCCTAAGTCCTTTTTCCCACGCCGCCGAAGCCATTTACCCACGCCGACGATATAGCCCAACATTGACAAAAATGCGGGTCGAAATGAGGATAGCACATAGTGAACCCGTTTTGTGAATTCATTCTTATAATGTACCTTTAATTTAGATTCAATTAAACTGCCGTGTTGCTGTACCCAGAGTGTTACCTACCATGCGTCCAACTGAGAGCGAATTGAAAAGACCTAACGCAAACGAACTTTAGCATGACGTTTTCTGTCAAACTTCTGTCTTGCTTCCCGGTGTACATTTCTTTTTAAGGAGACATAAGCGACCAAAATTTTTAAAAAAAGTCAAATTTTTTATTTCAGATTTTGATTCTGCAGTCTTTCTCGTTTATTTTAATACTAATTTTGTAATGATCCAACCACCATAAGTGACCAAAAAACGATCGAACGCATAAGCATTCCACTGCGGCGAGGAACAACCTCGCTGGAATAAAACGCCGCTCCTGTAAAAACACGATTTTCAAGCTTTATGTACCTTTCTCTCAGAAACTACACAACGCATTGAAACAATTTTTTTTTGGTTTTATTAGTAGCTTGGCAAAGACTTTTATAACTTTTGAGCTTTGTAAACTAATCACAGCTTGAGAAAAAGGAAAAAGAAGGAAAAAAGATGGCTGAAAAATAAAAATTTGTCTTTTTTTTTTCCTTATATAATTATTATTAAGTGGCTTTTCCCAGCCACAATATTTCATTTAGACCATTATGGTCGGTTGGAATTAAGATAAATAAATAATAATAATAATAATAATAATAATAATTATTTTTTGAAACGCTAGTTCTTTTACAATTGACGAAGGGACGGTAGATGAAAGTAATGAAATTTTTTAGAGTGAGGAGAAAGAGCGGAAAGGTGAGAGAGAGGTGGGGGAGGTAGTATTAGTAGCTACGCTTAACAAGTAGTCGTAGTGACTCCTACCTTTTGTCCAATGCTGGAAGATGCCCGGGTCGAATCAAGCTATAATCGGAGGTTATAGCCACCTACCTGATGGTGGAGTTTGACGATACGTTGCTCGCTTAATAAGGGGATTGTACAGTCTCTTTTTGTCCAGCGTCTCTATGGTTCAAAGGTACATTAGTACCAGCGAGCCACATGCCCTGGCGGGTGGTAGTTCGAATACGGTTATAATATCAGGTTATAGCTTGATTTGACCCATGCACCTTCCAGAATTGGACAAAAGGTAGGAGTCACTACGACTACTTGTTAAGCGTAGCTACTAATACTACCTCCCCCACCTCTCTCTCACCTTTCCGCTCTTTCTCCTCACTCTAAAAAATTTCATTACTTTCATCTACCGTCCCTTCGTCAATTGGAAAAGAACTAGCGTTTCAAAAAATAATAATTATATAAGGAAAAAAAAAGACAAATTTTTATTTTTCAGCCATCTTTTTTCCTTTTTCTCAAGCTGTGATTAGTTTACAAAGCTCAAAAGTTATAAAAGTCTTTGCCAAGCTACTAATAAAACCAAAAAAAAATTGTTTCAATGCGTTGTGTAGTTTCTGAGAGAAAGGTACATAAAGCTTGAATTTTGCACTATTGCTATCCTCATCACTCTACTTGTTAAGCGTTGCTACTAATACTAATACTAATACCCCCCCCCCCCTCCCCCGATCGATCAGGCGAAAGGGCTCGCAGTCTTATCCGCATGTGTAAGTGAGCGCAAAATAAGTATCCAAATATCCTAGTATTCCGCTAGCTCGCACGGGCTGTTGGCTTCTCACAAGTTGTTGGCTTTGTAAGCGGGTTGTGCAGAAAGACACTTCGAGGCTGAGCGCTCGCTAGGAAGTAGGTAGCAGGATGTATGCATGCAGGCATCGGTGGTTGCTTATCGTACGCTTGCGTCAGTTGCGTAAGCGCTGGATGCTGCTTATACTCGCTCGCATGAGACTGGGCATACTTTACTTCTTGCTCGATGTGCAACATTGCCGATTTCACCCGCGAATTTTAGTTGCCGTCTATTGTACGCAATGCATGTAATATCCCTTAATTAAAAAAAAACACATTGGTAGAAAACTGAAATTTAAATTCGATCTATGGCAATCGGACGTTCATATGCATGGCATAAAATCGAAAGATGGGGTGCGTATCCCAATCTTCCCTGCCTTTTACGTACTAGTGTCTACCATATCGCGTATTCGCAAACATACAAATAAAAAATAATCCAAAGATTTAAGCACAGACAAACAAACATGACACTCGTTTTCCATTTTTCGTACCGATTAAACCGTCATTTCAAATTTTGGCTTAGTTGGGAATGTCTCCGTTTTGGTCAAAGTGGCGCTTTTTGACGAAAGAAAGGGAATTCCCCATAAAACATACTTGCCACTTCGAGGGATACTCCTGTTGTTATTTGATATTTGGGAATGTCGATCATAGATGGTGTTAGTGTCCAGGCTAAATGTGAGGTACGATAATTTTTGCAGATTTTTCTTCCAAGAGTTATGCCTGTTTGTCTGTGATTTAACGATGTAAACTACTCGCAAGCCGATGCACGCCGCCGAATAAAAATGATTCCTGCGCCGCCGCCGCCGATAATCTGACCGGCGCACGCCTCTAGATGAGGGGTCTCAAACCATCATAAAAAAGATTCCTGCCTCCAAAACTCTCCACATGCTAAATTTGGCTCCATTTGGTTGATTAGTTCTCTAGTTATGAGGATATTTGTATTTCATTTGTATAGGAGCTCCCCTCCTAAAGTGGGAAGGGGTCCTAATTCACCATAGAAAAAATACTTGCCTCCAAAGACCTTCACATGCCAAATTTGGTTCCATTTGCTTGATTAGTTCTCGAGTTATGAGGAAATTTGTATTTCATTTCTATGGAAGCCCCCCCCCTCTTAAACGGGAGAGGGGTCATTATTCCCCTCCTAAAGAAAGGAGGGGTCTCAATTCACCATAGAAAAAAAATTGCCTACAAAAACACCCTATGCTAAATTTAGCTCCATTTGCTTGATTAGTTCTGGAGTTATGAGGAAATTTATTTTTCTTTTGTATGGGAGCCACCCCTCTTAAAAAGGTAAAGGGTCCTAACTCATCATAGAAAAAATTAATGCCTCCAAAAACACCCACATGCTAAATATGGTTTCATTTGATTAATTAGTTCTCGAGTTATGAGGAAATTTGTATTTCATTTGTATAGGAGCCCCCCCCCCCTCCTAAAGCGGGGAGAGGTTTCAATTCACCATAGAAAAAATTGTTGTCTCCAAAAACACCCGCATGTAAAATTTTGTTCCATTTGCTTGATTAGACCGACTTTGAAGACATGGTTTCGAGAAAAACGGCGATGAAGTTTTCATTCGTTGTGTAATCGCTCCAGAGATGCGTGGTACAAATAGCTGTAACTTTGTCATTTTTTGAAATTCATCCAAACGGTTTCAAACACATATGCTCAAAATGTTAATCTTTCATTATCAATAAAAAAATTCGGTTTTTTTAAATTGAAAAAGTACTATGCCCCCTTAACAGAAGTTTATCTTATTAACCAATGAAGTTGCCTTATTTTAACATTTTCTGAGAAAATGGTTTTTTGTGTTTTGACTTGTATGTCTAATTTTGTCAATTTAATTTAACTTAACAAAACAAATGTGTATTTCACCAAAATATTGACCGCCACACTGATTTTAAACTAAATTACTGCTGCTTGAGTCAGCCAGATTGTTAAGTCTTTCAGGTGGGTGTTTATGTTATGCGTACGGTAAAATCAGTATACGTTTCAGCTGACTCGTTTTTGAGTTAGCTTGAAAAATGAGATATTTTGCCCTTCCCCTTGTACTCAACGGTAGGTATCATGCCCTACTTCTGACTGTCCAGATCTTTTCACTGCTTAAGCATCCGACCGGTGGTTCACGAGATTCCCGCTATTTGGCCGATTGTTCTGGGTTTCGTATTATTTATTGAAATGACGGATTCAAATAGTTCATATGGTTTACTGAACAGTTTGATAGTACATATAGATAGTTCAATAGTTCAATATTAATAGACTAGTCATTGATAGACTTGTGAACCAAAATTTGTCATACCTACTGATGTTTTCTGCGTAAATAGAAGAAGCAAAATCTAGAGTACTCAAAAAATTGTGATTCGTTGTAATAACCAATAAGTCAGTTACGTCAAAAAGTAACGATATTTCTTTCGACCCGACCGATTTTAGGTCAAATATTTATCCTTTAAATAGCACTATTCAAGTACTTCAAGTCATACAGAAAATAAACATTATATTTTCATCATAGAATTTCTCTCATCGAGCGTTTTTCTTCGGCGGACACAATTAAACAGGTCCGTTTCTCGAAACTCGTTTCAACCCTATCGTAGCTCTATGGTCAGCAGATCCATCCGATCGTCCGGCCGTATACAAACAGTTAGGCGATTTCTGATTTGCTGCCCTGCCGCACTCGTCGCTCTGCTGCGGATGACTTCTCGACAACTTCTCAGTTTACCTTTGGCAGTTCTCCTTAACGAAGTCAAGCTACATCTATACATTACCAGCCGACTGGAAAGAGAAATATACGAAATAAACTATAAGAAAAAGCCTCAACCAGCCAACGGAATAAATATTTAAATCATTTCTTTTCTTTTCGTCGATTCTGCTTTGTGAACTTTCTTCGTGCTGCCGAGGCGAGTAAACACGAAGAAATTTCTTTTTCGGTCTCACCGGGCACTGGCAGTAGCTTTGCGATTCAGCTATACACATTCAATTGAAAGCCCCACAATGCCACAGTGAATCCCCCACCCCACCGAGACTGCTAGTATTTTCGCGCCGATGATCGCAATCATTCTTCGATCTTCCCTTTTGGAACTTTCTTCGCGCTGTCATGTACGGCCGAAGAATATTCCTTCTCTCCGTGGTTGCTGGTTAAAAGACTAACAAGCATATGGGCGATACGCACGCGTAAGCTCCGCAGGCCGTTCATTGATGGGAGGATTGGCTCGTCCCCTTCTTTCAATCCTAGACTTCGCGCATCTTCGGGTGACCTGCTTTCTTTCGATCTCTGCCAAAGCTCTGCTGTCGAGCCGACTCTTATTTGGCTATACCTCTCGTGCTGCTGAAAGATCATTAGGGAGAGTGAGACAAGTGGGAGCTTTATAAAATCGTATGTATGAGAGCGTTCTGCGTCGTCGCTGCTGGGATTATCGCTCTTTAAGTTCGGCCTTATTGTAGTCTCTTTGTTAACTGTGGCACTTTGGGGTTTTCCTCAGCTTTGCAAGTGCCCATCTGTAGTTTCTAATGCTAGGAATTTTATTAAAAATACTTTCTGCACAGCGGGCGTAAAAATGTCTATAATAAGCGCAGTCACTATTATGACTTACTAAATTTTTGTTTTATACCAAATTTTGCGTAACTAAATATTGCAACTTCCGCAGAAATTTTATTGAAATAAAATTTTCATAAAGTAATTTTTATTATTATACGCATTATAATAAAGGAATATGGTTTAAAATGAAACGTCATTTTCATCGTCGCTGCCGTCTCCAGGATACCAGGTGGAAGGTGGGGCACCAAACTTTAGCCACAGGCAGTAGACCCGTTTTGATAATTATATTGTTACAGTGTAGCTTTTATTTGGAATAAATTTTCACTGTTTTCGCTTCTATATTCTAAACCGTGCCGATATCGCAATAAGCACTTTTCGGTTTTTTCTCAAACTATTTATTTATTCATTTTACTTTTTAATGGGGCTTTCAACTGGTAGATGGTTCGCCCCAAATTTTCAAACTATTTATCTAAATTTTGATTTAAGCTCAAATTATTACCCATTTTTTATATTTTATATATATGCGTGAATATTATTATACCAATTGACTGATAAAATTGTTACTCATAAGTAGAATTAATAATTTGATCGATCATTAGGTGATATTTAAACGGAGCTAAAATGACCCACAATTGTGTGTGACCCATGATTGTGAATTGACTGTAATTATGTACGGTTTGCTATCATTAGTAACACTTTAAAAGACTCAAGTCTTATGTCATGTATCATGTTTTAATAAATAAATAAATATGGGACCAAATGACAAGCGCTATTTCTCATCCTCATGCATGTTTATTGCACTGCTTTTGCACTATTTCTTTGATCTCATCTCGTATCTTAACCCGCTACGAGCAGCATCGTAAAAATAATGCGATCAAGCATATTCAAAGGAAACTCAAGTTTTGACTTTCATGAAAAAATAATTATCTGAAGGAGCGCCAAGTAAGAATAAGTCTTATTTCTCATTTTCGTTTACCATATCTAACGCTCTACTCAGTTAGGCCATTGGAAATTATTTATAAAGTTTTTGTTAGCCCCTTTTCAAAATTGGCTTTAAAAATCTGGGGGCAAAAAAATTTTTGCACTCGAGTAAAAAGTTTTTGTTAAAAATCAATTGTCTGTGAGCTTTACAACTTAAAAAACTCGAAAGTGTACGGAATGTTTACGCTGGTAGTACGAAACCGAATTGGAAGTTCAGAAAATGTAATTTCCGAAAAGCAGGCAGGTTTTCGCATGGAAAATAATAACGTTTATATGAAAAGTAAGAATGGATTTGATTTTCACGATTAAAATTAAAGTAAAAATGCATAAAACGCTTAATTTTTTTCGTAATTACACTTTTTTTAGTTGCCAAACATCGGAAAGACAAAAATTTTATAAAATACTAGCTGACACGACAAACTTCGTATTGCCACAAATTAAACTGTGTTGTACATAAGTTCTAAATCTCGGATGACCTTTCTTCATGAATGTTTTAATATACAAATTTTCCTCACAGTAAAGTAGAAAACAACTCCCCCCATTGCTTAGACCGATAAAATAAAGCGTATATAACTTAAATATTCACCATCATTACAAAACATTTTGCCGAATACCATTTTGCGGAACACCAATTCTCGGTTGACCATAACGCGGAATATAGAGTTTCACAGAATAACATTTCGCGAAAAACCTTACGCGGGATGTATCATTTCATGGAAAATCTTTTCGTAGAAAGTACCATTTCGCAGGGGTGAACCAACTGAAGGAAAGTAATAGAGGTCAGTAGATCTAAGAAAATAAATAAACCTAGATGGAGATGATCTCTACGAGGGGCTGCCCCTCGCAGTGGTCGGTGCTTCCGACGGCAGGTCGCCAGCAACACTCGCGGCCTGTGGCCGTCTCGCGCTGAATTATATAATGTTACTATTGATAGTTTTTGGTGGTCTTGTTATTGACTAATGTTTTATGAAAGAGTCTAAAATTTCTCGAGTTCGATTAGTTTTTGAGTTACTCAAAAATTTCTGTTTTATTTGTATGAGAGTCCTTATACCCCTACCACAGGGGTGAGGGGTCTCAAACCATCATTAAAAAAATTCCTGCCTCGAAAACCCTCCACATGCCAAATTTGGTTCCAGTTGCTTGATTAGTTCTCGAGTTATGAGGAAATTTGTATTTCATTTGTATAGAAGCCCCCCTCCTAAAGTGGGGAGAGGTTTCAATTTACCATAGAAAAAATGCATGTCAAATTTTGTTCAATGTGCTTGATTAGTTTTGGAGTTATGAGGAAATTTGTATTTCATTTGTATGGGAGCCCCCCCCCCTAAAAAGGCATGAGAGGGGGGAAGGGATCTCAATTCATCATAGAAAAAATTCATGTCTCCAAAAACACCCACATGCCAAGTATAATTCCATTTGATTAATTAGTTTTTGAGTTATGCAGAAATTTGTGTTTCATTTGTATGGGAGCCCCCCTCTTAGTGGGGGGAAGTGATCTCTAACCATCATAAGAACCTTCCCTGGCACCGAAAACCCCTACATGCAAATTTTCGCTCGGATCGGTTCGGTAGTTTTCGATTCTTTAAGGAACATAGGGACAGACAGACAGACAGAAATCCATTTTTATAGGTATAGACTAGCTGACCCGACAAACTTCGTATTGCCACAAATTAAACTGTGTTGTACATAAATCGTGACCTCGGATGACCTTTGTCACAACCTTGAGTTTTGCAAGTTTCTGGGGAGTTCATGGGTATTTTAATATACAAATTTTCCTCACAGTAAAGTAGAAAACAACTTCCCCCATTGCTTAGAATGATAAAATAAAGCGGATGGCATTTAAATATTCGCCATCATTACAAAACATTTCGCCGAATACCATTTTGCGGAACACGAATTCTCGGTTGACCATAACGCGGAATATAGAGTTTCACAGAATACCATTTCGCGAAAAACCTTACGCGGGATGTACCATTTCATGGAAAATCTTTTCGTAGAAAGTACCATTTCGCAGGGGTGAACCAACTGAAGGAAAGTAGTAGAGGTCAGTAGATCTAGGAAAATTAATAAACCTAGATAGAGGTGATCTCTACGGGGGGCTGCCCCCCGCAGTGGTCGGCGCTTCCAACGACAGGTCGCCGGCAACACTCGCGGCCTGTGGCCGTCTCGCGCTGAATTATGTAATGTTACTATTGATAATTTTTGGCGGTCTGGTTATTGATTAATGTTTTATGAAAGAGTCTAAAATTTCTCGAGCTCGATTAGTTTTTGAGTTACGCAAAAATTTCTGTTTTATTTGTATGAGAGTCCCTATCCCCGTACCACACCCACATGCTAAATTTGATTCCATTTGCTTGATTAGTTCTCGAGTTATAAGTAAATTTGTATTTCATTTGTATGGGAGCCTCCCCTCCTAAACAGATAAGGGGTCTCAATTCATCATAGAAAATATTCATGCCTCCAAAAACACCCACATGCCAAATATGGTTCCATTTGATTAATTAGTTTTCGAGTTATGAGGAAATTTGTATTTCATTTGTATAGGAGCCCCCCTCCTAAAGTGGGGAGGGGTCTCAATTCACCATAGAAAAAAATTTTGTCTTCAAAAACACCCACATGTAAAATTTTGTTCCATTTGCTTGATTAGTTCTCGAGTTATGTAGAAATTTGTGTTTCATTTGTATGGGAGCCCCCCTCTTAGTGGGGGGAGGAGTCTCTAACCATCATAAGAACCTTCCCTGGCCTCAAAAACCCCTATATGCAAATTTTCACTCCGATCGGTTCAGTAGTTTTCGTTTTCATAAGGAACATAGAGCAGTCAGAAATCCATTTTTATAGGTATAGTTTTGTATGGGAGCCCCCCCTCCCCCTCTTAGTGGGGGGAGGCGTTTTTTGCCATCAAAAAAACCTTCCCTAGGCCCAAAAACCCCTACATGCAAATTTTCACGCCGATCGGTTCAGTTCAGATTTTGAAAAAGAGGGTTCTGCAGCTACATATTAGGTTTCTTACTCGCTGTAAGACGAATAAGGTAAATGCTTATTTTTATTTTATAAGAACAATAAATGATAGTGTCCAGTATATACATTACATTATTAGTATTATCGGTTCAGTAGTTTTCGATTCTATAAAGAACATAGGGACAGACAGACAGACAGACAGAAATATTTTTTATAGGTATGGATTAGTAGTGCCTTATTTAACTTAGTAAAATTTTGAGGTCAGTCATTTTCTTCTAGATATCCTTTATCTTCAAAAGTGAAAAAGAAAATATTTGCACAATAATTTTTTTCGTAATTTTTCTGAATACAGGCCGGATTCGATTATCCGGGGATTCGATTAACCGGGTTTCGGGGTTTTTAGACTCGATTATCCGGGCGAAAAAAAATTTTTTTTTCGATGATTTATTTTAATCCTTAATGTTATAGTTTTCATGCTACATGATGTTTCTTACTTGACAAGTATTGATTCACTTCCCTAAAAATACAAAATTCCTTTCTTATATCTCGTTTATCGACGAATCCGACGACAAAAATAAATCCTGTGATAATGAAATCATTTTTTTTACTTGAAAATCATCATCATCATCATCGTAGTCATGAATAAAAAAAATTGCAAAAAAGGTATCTTATGACTTTAGGGGAGATTGATCAATAATAAAAGAAATCATTTATAACACCTAAATATTGAAAATCATAACACACAAAAAAGAATTTTGTACCATAAAAAATCATCAGTGGAAAAAATCGTAAGAAAGGAATTTTCTGACTTTTGGGAAGATAGATCAATAATAAATAAAACATTTAAGATACCTAAAAGTTAAAAAATTTAACATACCAAACAAATTTTGTTCGAAAATAATTCGATTATCCGGGCTGAAAATAAAAATAAACACCCGGATAATCGAGTCCGGGCTGTATTTGTTTTTGAAAGATGATGAGTCTAGAACGCATTGTTAGAATGCTGTGATATTATTATCAAAATATCAAGAAATCTGTGATGAACACATTTTTCATATTGTCAATTCAAATGTAGCTCTGAAACCCAAAAGTTAAAACCGTCAGTAGGCGCGTTAGAGGGTTAATGTCTAATTTTCTATGTATATTCATTCAAATCAAGCGAAAATTCTCTTTTGTGTTTACATTTATGGTTCTATAAATTACGTAAATATTATAAAACTAAATAAGGTGTTGGTAAAGTAAATCAAATGACGCTTACAAATATTTACGTAGCCTTGGAAAGAAAATATAATTAATGGACGCAGTACGGACTTGTGAATTTTACTGTTAAATAACGATTTTGGAGAATAAGGAACTGATATTTGATAGTTATAGATAGTTGGAGCTTAATTATAGATGTTTCTGAGAAATTCAAAAATTGCTATTGTTGCAGTAGAAAGGCTAGGTAACGCCGCTAGGTGGATTAATTCGGGTTTTCCATCTGTTATCATCGTACTAGAAATGCGATATTGTTGGACTACGAGGTGTTAGGGACTAAACTTAGTAGAGTTGAACAGGTGAAAGACCTTGGAATCGTTCTTGATGAAAAGCTGACTCTAAAGCCCCATCCATAGCTCTGAAATCATAGAGAAAGCAAACCGTAACCTTGTCTTTATGTTCAAAATTGCTAGATAATTCAATGATCCATTCTGCTTTAAAGCACTCTACTATTCCATCGACACTAGAATTCGCCAGTATTGTATGGTATCATTTTGATATCATTCTAGTACCGTTTCTGTGTCTTTTTGTCATGAAATTACTATTTTTATAAAACTTTTTCAATAAGCCGTGAACTAAAATGGCGCACTTATTATAATTTGAAACATTTAGTTTTCAACCAAAATAAAATCCGATCTTTTTAAATTTATTTTTGTTGTGTTTTTTATCGACTGGATTCAATTGTAACTATTAATATTTGGCAGGGCAGTCTTCAGAGAAATTTATCAAGAATGAGGTTTGATGTGTTCCCGACGTTTCGACTGAAACTAAAATGAAATACTTCAGCCAATAGAAACGATTTTGTAAATTCAAAAAAGCAATTCAAAAAAGAAGCGCTTAGTATTCGCTGTACAGAAAAACAGAACAGTACAGAAAGTCTTTAAACATTCAAAGTAAGAGAAACTGTGTAATGTTTAAAAAATTCAGTTCACTGATAAAACAAACAGTTCCCTCCGAATCCAGCTTATGTACCAACTACTATCCTCCATGACCGTAATAGGTACCTATACTCCCTAAAATAGAACAAAAGACTTAAAGATACGCTAGCAAAGAATGTAAGCAGCTCAAAAGTAACATTAAAAATGTATTTTACCATAGTACTCGTTGAAAAAGACACCAACAAAGTGTCGAAACGTCGGAAAAACAACGAACCTCAGATCTCTGAAGACTGCCCTGCCAAATTTTCATAGCGCATATTTATGTTTGTTCCGTTATTGTTTTATTTATTGTTTCATTTGGTGTCATCCTTGAATAATTTTTAATTCAATTTTCATTTTGGTATCATTTTGATGCCACGTAAGTGGCAATCGTAAGATACAGAGGTTCAGAGTTTTTTTTTCACCGAGAAGAATCAACGACACGTGTTATTAAATCCAAATATAACCAGCTGACATTTAATCCATATTTTGAATTCTATATTCCGAAAATTACGGTGCTGTATTTCTTGCCTCTTTTACGTTAGTACAAAGATCCCTGTCGCCTACAGTTCTTGTACCTATTGTTAACCATAGCGGGTATTTACTGTTAACTTCTAAACGTCAGTAAAAACCACCAAGCGCACCCACCGTGAAACTAACCGTATGTTGCGAAGGAACTTTCTACGACTAGCACTCCTCCGTGCGTACTTTCTTCTGTTCCCATGAAAGCACACGACTAGTTCACACATCTCGCCCAAGATACGGTTCGTTTCGCTCTGCGTAAGACGCTTAACCTCAAAAGTAGCTCCATTCTTCAGCCCGTGCTTGTGGAACGTTCCCCGCTCGAAAGCAATAATCCATCGATGAAACCCCCATGCGGACAGCGCGCGACGAGCATGCGTGCTAAGATCTCACAGTGCGTACGTGCGGGCTGTGTAACTTTTCTTTTGGGAGGAATTCGACTAACGATGTGGGGTGTTTGAGCTTTCTAGCGACGTGTTTGTGTGGGTATAGTCGGACTGAGAGTTGCGTGCCAAGAGAAAGAGCGAATAGATAGATCGTTCCCCATTCAGTTGCGATTACGGTCGACGGTGCGGTTCGGTGGGTTTTCCTTCTTGTGTTTTGGTACACTCTTTCTTGTACCCGCGGCCCGAAGTGAGTTCCCAGTTGGTGTTTCAGCTTTTTCCAGTTCTGTAGAAGACATGTTGGCAGTCTGAAAGCAGAATCACCAATCAGATTAGATCGTACCCCTGGCGAGGAAAGAAAGTCTTTCTCCGTCCTCCAGTTCGTGTGTTGCGTCTGCCACTTCGGTACGGCGCGTTCTTCGGTAAAGTCGCGTGTGGGAGCGTGCGTTTCGATTTTTTTGGGGTTACAGGGTGCACTGATGTCAACGGTGACCATCGTGTAGGATTGATTCTAATAATATTGTGTTTTGTTCTACGCAGGTCTGTGACTCAGATCGTGGCACATAAGGATAACGGATAGTACAAATGTGAAGGATTTGTTTATTTCAAGTAAAACAGCCAGGAAAAAAATAAACTAAGTGAAGGATTTTTATAAAATATACCACTTATATGAGAAGTAAGAAGTGAGATTAAAATGCCTACTACTACTGCGAAAATGGCTTTGTCCAAATTTGTGATAGCTGCCGTTGATTTGGTGGGCCGTTAATGCATAGAAAAAAAAACTAGTGCACGTTGCTGATATTATCCGCTACTAGAATCTGCGACCAAGTAGCCAAGGTAGGCCAGCAGGAAAAGAGACCAGTCTCCAGAGGCCTAACAGATCTAAAACAGTTATAAACGAATTCTTGTTTTCTGTGTCACTTCTTCCCCTGTGAGTTCGTGCGTTTTGCTCGGACGGAGCGATCTTCCTCTTGATCGTCGTCTTCATTAACCACATCTGAAGCCTGTGGAGCAAAAGCTCGGTCGGTAATAGTGAAGTGAACTACAGTGAAAGAAGAAAATAGACGAAGAGAAACCGTAAATTCAAGCGCAGAGTGGCGCAGTGGAGAAGAAATAAGATCGAGAAAAATTAGGACACTGTCGCGCGTGTTCTTTACCTATTATGTGTAGATGTGTGTGAACTAATAGACAAGTTGCAGAAACTTTTCGACTCTGTAGCGGGGAAAAGTAGTAGTAAATTTTATATTACAATCCTGATTTGCAAAACAAAACCCTGTCGATTGCAATCGCAATGTCCCAGACAATGAACACTAGTGGAAATACTATGGTGAATAGTATTGGGAACAACATCGGAAACAGTCTTGCCACTAGTACCAACGGCCCTGGAATGATCGTTACCAATAACGGGCCCAGCAACACGATGGGAAACTCAACGCCAGCCACACCGACCAACAATTGCCAGTCGATCAGATATTGCTGTAAGTATCATTCTAATGTTCACCTATTCACGAGCATGGATTTTCTGCTTTTTTCTTTAAATAATAACGCATTCAATAATTTAATCTACATTACATATACTTTACGAATTTTGCAGAATATTTCAATTTTGTTCAAAACAATATTTTTAGTTCCATCCATGATGGCGTGACTACCGTACAGCTAGGTTAACCTTTTTAACTAATATATTACAAGGGAAACTATATAACATACAGAGTGTTTGATCGATAAATCACAATTCTGAAGAGTATAACCTTTAAAATTATTGGTTACTAAATTCTACACCGAGAGAATTTCATGGAATTTTACTATGTATGCAAGTTTACAATGTGCTCAGCAGATGATGTCTATCCACTCAAAATATATATTGTTTATATGCAACTAACGGAAATTAACTATGTGCGAATATTTTTTGTATACTACAAAACTCACGATAAGGATCCAAACACACGCAATATATGATGCAATTGCTAATTAGACCACTGCAAATTATTTTTTAAGTTTTTGTCACAACTTCTCGCTCTTTGAAATGGCTTGGGTGGCACAAAAAAATTGTCGGACATGGGTTAAAATTGTTTGTATAAAATTAGTTGTCTGTGGGTACTTTAGCCTAAAGAATTTGAAAAAAAAGTGTGAAATTCAACCAAACCAACCGACCAAAAAACGGTAAAAAAACGGTTAATTTTTTTTCTTTTTTAAAAAAATCTCATTGTTTTTTTACCCTCCCCCTTCTCTTTCCCAACATCGGAAGGACACAAACATTATGAGATATTGTAATGGCGTCATACTGATATGAATCATATTATAAATTACCTTTTAAATTATTATAAAGTTGTTAAGTAGAGAAATTGGAGCCAACCTACTGTCATGAGTCTTTAATGGTAAGTTCAAATTGTAACTAGAACATATGACTACTTGTTAGATTTACGTCGTGCTAGTTAATCAACCTTAAGGCTTAAAAAATTCAGTTTGAGCTTGAATTAAAAAAATGCTTTGAAAACTTTGATAATTCAAAATTTAAATGTGTACAAAGAATCGGTTTAATAAACGAATTGTTGGCACACTTTTCTTTTGGAACTTCGTAG
Organism: Sabethes cyaneus; assembly: GCF_943734655.1. Classification (NCBI taxonomy): domain Eukaryota; kingdom Metazoa; phylum Arthropoda; class Insecta; order Diptera; family Culicidae; genus Sabethes; species Sabethes cyaneus. Next base: position 62,577,959 of record NC_071353.1, on the reverse strand, counting down.
TCCACTACTGATCAAGTAAGTTTTTGATCCTAGTCATTGATGGGCAATGCTAAGCTTGGTCAATAGCGTTCCTCGAGAGCAGGCAAAATTTATCTCTACTAAATCATAAAGCAAGAAATGGAATGATAGAAATTTAATGTGAATATATACTGAATAGTATGGAACGCATAATGGGTACTTGCGGAACGCAGTCATGTATTTGTTAAGTTTGTTTTCCAAATATGGTACTCCAACATGGATTTCCATCGGCACATAAAAGACAACTTGGTAAAAGTCTTGTATAAAGCACATAGAGAGCTGACTGTTTGTTGTAACATTTCTAATTGAGGTGTTGCTTTCTGTATTTACAGTCTAAATGTATATTAATCGTATCTCGGTTGGGTGAAGCTGTTAGATAGAGTCAGAAGGATCGTTGCACTAGCCCCGTAATTGTCCTGTACTCCAACAGCCGGCTGCGAAGTCTGTTGATAAAGAAGGGTCACGAAGGTCAGCAATAGTTTTTTGTAGCTATAAGGCTGCACTAGTCTGTTACTACAAAGAAATAGTAGTGTTACCGCACGGGTACAAATTTAATCTCCATAATGCGAAATATGACTCATGAATTCAAGAATCTAGTATATATTCATGTTATGATTCTACACCATGAATAATATTCATGATTTCATACTTTTCTTTATCGTAACGCAACCTGAGCGTTATTACCTTGCGCGCGAAATCATGAATCTTTCAACTTAGAACCATGAATTAAATTCCTGGTAAGCAGAATTTTACTCATGATATCATGCGCTTTTGGATTAGAATATTGAAATCACAATGACGTCATTTAGCTGTCAAATGACAAATCTGGCTGGTTTATTTACATGAACTTTTAACAAAAATCGATTGCTAAAAAGATATGATCGCAGTTTTTACTATCTGGTTTTGATTCTACAGATTTTGCCACTTATTTTGGTAGTGATTTTGTATTGATCCGACTGCGATAAGCGGATATCGCGAAACACCAGTTCTCCGTTGATAAATTTCCGAGATACAAAGTTTAAAAAACGTTGGACAATTGGGTGGCGGATTGGGCTTAGATTGGACAACTTTATGGCAATATGTAGCATGCTACATATGGCATCCGATTTATTTCTTATGTTGTGGCCACAGAACCAAGTCAAATGCCACGAGTGTCACAAATTATGGCACATTGCCAGAGCTGCCTGGATCGACCGATCGGTCAATGGATTAGGAGTTGCTTGAGAAGTGTTCGGAGCCGGATCAAACCTAGTTATTCCTATACTCGGTGGGAGTTAGAATACTATCTACTGCACAGGTTGATCTCTGAGCATTCCTAAACCGTCGGGCGATATTTGGACCGAATTTATCCGTGGTGCATACGCTATTGCTGGTTTCTTACGATATTCCCTGTTGCTGCTGCTGCAAACGCCAATGGAGGGATTTCCGTTTCTGCCTCCTCCGACTGCATCGATGATGTCTGACGCGCAGGTTCTTCTTTCATCACAACACTTGCGGGGTCGGGTAAAGCGGTCGTCATTATCACCTCACCGGAACTGCCGCCATTAAAACGGACCGATGGTTTAATTTCCATATTCAGAACATCGGATTTCCGTCATAATCTCATCAACTTTTATCGTAGGGGATTCTTCCTTCCATAGAAGCAGATGTTTCTATTTCACTATTCATCACTATAAAGCACTTTTAACACACAGCTAAATTTTCGCTTTTTTCGTTTATCAGCGATGGAAACCAAGACAAAAACTGCAGATCTTCATTTAAAAGAACCGAAACGTCACTTGCTTTTAGCTTACTAACACTGGCTGCTGTGACGTCAAAGACCCGATTTGACAGTTCGTGATAACGCTTGAAACGATTATGAACAATATTCATGAAATACTTGTTGTAGTTCATGATATTTGTCGGTATAGTCATGAAATCATGGATCATGGTAATGATTTCATGAAATTTCAAGCTTTTTGTTTTCATGATTTTTCATTCATGAAAACAGACACAGATTTGCGAATGCTAGATGGGTATATTAAAATCGCTATTTACGCGTTTTTTTACCTGATTTGCTCTTCTCGGTTCCTGAAAAACGATGCAGTTTATTAACTTAATCTATATATATAAAAGTGAGCGTGAGTATGTTTGTATGTACCCCCATAACTCCAGAACGCCTAGACCGATCTCCACCAAATTTGGCACACATGTTCCTTGATATAGGAGAATCAGCACTGCGAGAGGGGGGGGGGAGGTCCATAACTCCGAAATGCCTGGACGGTTCTTCACCAAACTTGGCATACATGTTCTTTGGCATAAGGAAATCAGCACTGAAGGGTTGACAAGAAGAGGAGGGGTGGGGTTCATTACAGGGGGGAGGGGGTTAGAACCGTGAAACACCAGGACGGTTCTTCATCAAGCTTGGCACACATGTTCCTTGGCATAAGGGAGTCAGAACTCAGAGGGTTGACAAAAGAGGGGGGCTCATTACAGGAAGGAGGTCATAACAGAGGGAGGGGGTTCATAATAGGGGGAAGGCCATAACTCCGAAATGCCTGGACAATTCTTCATCAAACTTGGCACAAATGTTCCTTGACATTAGGGAATCAGCACTGAGAAGTTGTTAAAAGGGGGAATGGCTAAAAAGGGGGGGGGGGAGATCTAAATAACTAAAAGGTCCAGAGCCCCTGCGGTTCATAGGTACACGAGTACCATCGAGCCAAATGCCTTGCCAGGTGTTGTGGGTTCAAACCCGGTTATAATCTTTGATTACAGGGTTCGACCCATAAACCTTCCAGCATTGGACAAAAGGTAGGAATCACAACGACTATTTGTTAAAACGTAGTTACCAATAACCCCCCTCCTCACCTTCCCGCTCTTTCCCCTCCACTCAAAAAATTTTCATTACTTTCCCCTACCGTTCCTCCATCAAATAGGCACACACGTTCCTTGATATTAGAGAATCAGCACTGCGAGAGGGGGGGGGGGGTCGTAACAGGGAAGGGGAGGTCCATAACTCCGAAATGCCTGGAGGGTTCTTCACCAACTTGGTTTCCGGCCTTGAATGGTATAACCCAAGGCAGTCATTTGGGACCGTTAATCTTCCTGGTATACTTCAACGATGTCGACAACGTTCTTAAAGGCCCACGTTTATCCCTGCCAACGGTCTGAAGATTTACTAGAGGATTCGCTGCAAGGTTCATGCAATTTGTCTTCAACGAGAGCTTGATTCCTTTATACATTGTTATAACAGGAACTGCATGCTCGTAAATCCTGAAAAATGCCCCATTATTTCTTTCGCCCGAATTTGTCAACCTATTATTTTGAACTACAAGCTCCATGGCACTGAAATCCAACGTGTCGATCAGGTGAAGGATCTCGGCGTTATTTTAAACAGTTAGCTATCGTTTATATGGCACATTTCTTACATTGTGGACAAAGCATACAGAACTTTAGGATTCGTCTTCCGCATCGCTTTGCCGGCTTTGCCAACGTGTATTGTCTCAAGGGAGTAAGCTGCTTACGCGTTCGTTCTACTTTCGAATATGGGTTCATTGTCTGGCATTTGTATTGACAAAACGGGATGGCCAGCATTGAGTCGATTCAACACCCCTTCTTAAGCTTGATGATCCGTCATCTACCTTGGCGAGATTCGTTCCGATTGCCCAGTTACGAGAGACGATGCCGATTGATCCATTTGGAGAGACACGTCGGATGCGAAGTAGCGTCGCAAGAGTCTTGTTTGCTGCTGGTATGTTGTTGCAGGGAAGAATCGATTGTCGTGCTATTTTGCGAACGATTGATCTGAACGTACGTTCCAGGGCATTGCGGAATGACACAATGCTGCGAATACTATTTCGCGAATTTCAACCCACTAACTACGGACGAAACCGTGCTATGACCACGGTACAGCGAGTTTTCAAAAGGGTTGCCGCTGCCTTTGATCTGTCACATGAAACAATCCGTCGTAACTTTTTTGTGTAGGTGCTTCTCGTATCAGTAAATTTGTATATTTATAATTATTTTTGATTATGTGATTATTATTAGTTTAAGAAACTTTACCATCATTAGGACAACTCTGATTTAAAGAATAAATAAATAAATGAAGTTTGTAAAACATAATTTTACAGGAGCGGCGTCTCATTGCGTTGAGTTTGATGCGCGGCGCACTATAATTTAAGAAGTGTATGATGCTTTTTCATCCACTTCCCGGGGTTAAAATTAGTACAAAATTAGTATCAAAATAAGTGAAAAACTCTATAGAATCTGAAATGAGAGTTGCTGATTTTTTTCGGAATTTTTCGACGGAATGTCCTCTTGAATGTTGGTTCAACGCTTCATAGACAAACATAGCTTGAAGAATTTGTATTGCGCGGTTGTCCGTTCGACGCTGAAATATTGCTCGGCGATCTGCAATCCTCATTATCTCATCGGCATTGATCGTTTAGAGGAAATACAAACAAATGCATTCGATTCGCCCTTTCATGGAACTACCCGCTCCAGCTACCAAGATACGAAGGGCGCCTGATGCTAATCGGACTGGACACCCTAGCAATCAGCAGAAATCTGTGCCGAGCAATCATTGTCGCTGATATCGCTGATGGCGAGGACCGATTAGTCTACGAGCTCCAGCACGACATCCTCGTAGCAGACTGTTCCTCCTAGTACCGTTATGTTGCCAAGTATGTTGATGAATAGCCGAGACATGGCCATTTCTGTGGAATCAGCTCTGAAAATATTGTTAGTAACGTCTACCACTAAGGCTATTTTGGGAAATGCCCGAAACCATACCAATATGGGTGTCAAACTAGGTTCATAAACCCTTGAAGTTTGATTCTCATGTCGTCATATCGTTATATTGTTTATTGTTTATTGTTTATTTTCTATATCGTAGGTTCATAAACCCTTGAAGTTTGATTCTCATGTCGTCATATCGTTATATCGTAATGATAAATGTTTAAACGATTTCTCATGCAAACTAACGGAGTTAGTTTCTAATTTAAACAACTAGCAACCTTAACCGTGCTGAAACTTGTATGAACTGGACACCCTGCTCTTCGGTATTGTTCTTGTGGCAAGCAGCGCATATTTCGTTCTTCGGTCGAATTTTTATCGGAATCGTTAAAAAAACGGAATGGGGAACAGATTTAACACATTAGATTAGTACAAATAAGTCACGTTTATTTACATTATCTTCATAAGTAAATGATGTACGTTGGTTATGACGTTTAAACTATTTTGAACCAACGGATTTCAAATCAAAAAGTGCTCGGATTAAAAATGGTCAAACGAAAAACTAGAAAAATTTCCATGTTGAATGCAATTGGTTTTATCTAACAATGTCTTATTAATTATCGCCAATCGCTTTACTGTCAAGTACTGACGCTTTTTGATGGCTGCTTAATGCAGAGGTTACAAATTCTAAAGCCATCCATTTTAGCAATAATCTGGGTCAAATTTCAAAATAAAATTTAGATTTACAGCAGCTGCTGTCCGTTTAGCTGTGAGTACCTGTAGAACGAACAAATATTGGTGCACTTTGCTTACATTCTACTGTTCATTCACCGAATCTCATACCTCTAGAGCTTCTGTCTTATCTCGTAAGGTACCTTATCAGTTTCTATATTTTCTTACCGATTCAATACTGCTTTCAGCCACCAGTCCCGCTGGCCCCACCCAGCTCCCGTCACACAATCGCCGCACGGGTTTCCGCTCTCGTTTTCTCAGCTGAAAGGTGTTTTCGATTATTTATATGGTTAGAATGAACCGTGTAGTCATGTGTGCGCTTCTATAGTCTACGTATGTTACTGACCGGTTGATAAGCAAAAATCGCTTACGATGGCATTCCCCTTTGTGAGCTGATATAAACTATACCTATAGCCCGGTGATTAGATTTTCACGACAGCGCAGAACACTTGTTGCTTGTCAACAAGCACGAGAAAGTGTTACCGTTTCTTTACCATGTTCGACGTTAATAATAATTCGTCGTCGGGTTCTACCGTACGAAGGTCGAACCGCAATCAGCGGGAATGGACGACAGATAAACTAATCTAGCTGAGTAGTTAGCGTTGAACCTAAACTATTATTACATCCTGTAACATAGCGGCGTGTTTTTATCTGTAAAATTTTGTTATAATTTGTCTAATTTATCTGTGACCAACGTGCGACAACTTGTTTGAAATCCACGAGTTAGTAGAACCAGGATATTCAATGTCAAGTGGTTTGAGCACGGATTTATTCTCAGGTTCCAGTAAATTGTTTCTTCATACTGATTCCTTGATACTTGACAAAACGAAAGTTAAGCAGTGTAAATTAACACAACTGTTGATATAGTCTAGAGATTGGTACAGCAAGTGAGGTTGACGGAAGAACCTTAAAGACAGATACAGACATAAAAATGTCGCTCACTGCATACGAAAATCAGATGCGAAAAACCACCCGGATAGCTTATTGCAATAGATGAAGGTACTGGTCGCAGTGATGGATTTTAAACAAGAAAAAAAATGAATTATGAGACCAGCTTATTATCTCATATCGTACCGAGAGGTGGCACCGCGACGCAAAACAAAACGTTTTATTTTTGTTTTCATAACATATCACATAATAATCGAAACTAGTATCTGAACTTATTAAAAGTAGGTAAATTCATTAAAACTTAATTATTTTTTCAATTTATAACTTGAGCTATTCTCAGTTTTAACCAAACAAACGAAAAGTAATAGTAAATTATGAAACATAGAAAATTAAGACAAATCTACACCTTAAAGTTCCAATTTAGTTGCAGAATGATCGATGTCATATTTTTTTGCATTTTTCCTACTATCCTAATCATTAAAGGTATCAGATATGCTCTGGGTCACGAAGCACAGACCACAGGTCCTAGAGGACCATCGCTTTTTGTCAACTCAGCAAATTCTTTTGGCAGAAGTTACTTGACACCTCCGCTGTATTTTGTTCACACACCAAAGTCAGAAGAGAAAATAGAAAATTTCTCCATCAGCTTTCTTTCACGGCAGCTCATTGCATTTTCTTTTCAACTCGTTGCTTTTGTGCTTACCGCGCACACACACACACACACATACACACACCCTGCCACATGCTGCCTCGCATATCCGTTTGGTGGCGACTGACTTGCAGGCTTGAGGTTATTTTTTGTGTTATAGGTTTGCCATCTCCGCGAAGACCGAAAAGGACAGACAGAGACAGACGGGAAAACCGCTTCTCCACCCTTATGGTAACAGACAAACGCAGAAGCGAGCCGCTCGGTAGACTTTTTCGGGAGGAAAGCTTCTTTAAGTCGAAACCTCCCCTCAAACTGCTGTAAACTCGAGACGGTGGATCAAATGTAAGGTAACAAAAGAAGAAAGAAGGTTTATATACATTTCAAAAAGCGAGTCTGCCGAGGAGAAATCAGTAGCTAAAGCCATTTCATACTGGACGGCTATACGAATGCAAGCCCTACGCCGTCTCAGCAATCTTCTCGCAATTGCTGATGACTGTGGTTTGATAACTTGATACTATACCTCTGCTCGATCACTAATACAAAACTACTGCACACATACATAAGCCAGAGGTTAGTGCCTGAGCTGACTCATTGTAGAAGGGGTAAAGGCAATCAGCACCCGAAGTTCCGTCGAGCGAACCACGGAAGATCGAAGATTGCTGCGGTGGTAGAAGCTGCTGGTTGCGCGCTGCTGCGGTGGCAGTAGATCCGGGTCAATTTCTTTCTACTTTCAAACCTTTCTGCGGGGTCTATTTCGTTTCTCGAAATTTCGCTGGAAAAGTTGAATGTTCCTGCGAAATAACCAGACAGATGTTTCAATGAAAAATATAGATAGATAGGATAGCCGTTTGAAATTTCATCGCAAACTAATGTGCGATTACATTCGGTATCTATCAAAAACTATGTTTTATATGTTTTATATGCTGCAAATTTCAATTCTTTTACTTATTGTTTTGCGTAGCAAATACATTATTGTGAGTTTGAGTGCAGTTCTAGAAAGAATCAACATCCTAGGATCACGGATGCAACTTCGTTATCACGCTGCCCCTTCGATTTCACTCTCATCATTCGTCATCTGGTTTCGGATGACGATGTTAATTAGAATGCAAACAAATTCCGCTCGTCTACCTGTCCAGAGCACCCGTCAGGCGGTGAACCTTCACCGGTCGCCGTGACACACATTTCTTCCATTACCAAAAGACCTGTTAAGAAGAGGGCCCCCTTGTACGAATGATTGGCCATAATTGGTATAGGGAATGATTGTATGTGGTACCTGCGCGACCACGTGCAAATGCCAAACCTGCACCGGTCGGTTGCCACCGAGAGGCATGTACTGGAATAGCGGAAGAGGCGAAAACTTTCACCGAAAGTATTGGAATATTATTAAAGTTTGTTTTGCTTTTTACGACCCTTGGCGGAACGGTTTTAAGTCGCGAGCGCATGCATGTGTGCGTCGAAGCTTGCTTGCTAAGTATGACACATGATTTAATCGACGCGCCAACAACGCATTGGTCGCTGGTCTTTCGAAAAATAGCAGCCTGCCTCTTTGTATGCATGTTTTGAGAATGTTGCCCGACTGCCAGAGGCATACGAAAACAGACAGGATACTTGCACGAAAAATAAAGCAACTTTCCCTCTACATAGAATCAAAAAAAAATTGATAAAAAAAACAATTCGAATTATTTATCAAATTTTCATATAAACAGTAAACATAGGATCACCCCTTGTAATCAATCGTAGTTACTTCGGTGTAGTGACACTGTTACCCGCAAAGATGGTGATCATATTGTGCTGTAAACTTGCCACAAAGCTCATGTTTTGTTAGACCCCTACGATCGGGTTCTTATACTGCACTTTTCGGCTTGTCCGCTCTATCCAGTTCGTAGCAAATCATACTGAAGACTTAAATGCGCTCAACGGTGAAAGTTTTTTCGCTCTTGATACCGGTTGTCTGTTCCGTGGCTGGCCCACGCTTTTTCCTGCGGGCAGTTCACAGAGAAATCAGAATTATTAAAAGGACTTGTTTCTTCTAGCTGATTGCGGTTGTTTTTAGTTTTGTCCCGTATAGGAGCATTTTACGATCTTCGAGGGCTCGTGAAATTTAAGCAAAACCTGTTTCGGCGATCGATTGGAAAGTGAAATGGCTTCTGGTTAGCGTTTATTAACTTGCTTGTCGCTATTCAGATCATTAGAGAACATTCAATTTTCATGCTTTTATTATATTTTTTTCAAACCGTACATAAATTATCCATGTTTTCAGGTTAATTGAAGTCTAAGTTTTTTTTTTAAATATTTTAACCATATTTCTGCTTCCAAAATACCTATGCTATTACCTAAGCAGCACTTCTCGCTTCCAAATTTTGCTTTGCCGTATTTCTCACGAGCATCTCTAACAATCGAAATCATTCTGCCACTGGTATGTCCCACTTTCCGGCTGGAAAAGTACTTCGGTTTTGGTACAGCACGAATGAAAATTATTCATTCCGGAGGGAGGGCGGCTATTCGTCATTTGACCCACTTTCCGTACAAGTGCCTACAGTGCTGCTATCTGCTCTTTACCATTCGCTGCTTGTGCTGCGTTCTTGGATAGACACAACCACGCCGGCGGAGAAGCTCTTCTCAACAGGTGGTTTTGGTTTGTTTTCTCATTGCTTTCAGTTAGTATATGGATAGGTACCCCTATGAAGTCAACCAGCAACAAAATTTCCAATGTTACAATACTGTCGGTGTGACAAACCGCGATGGTATGTAGTGAAGACTTGCCTACGCATAGCACGTAAGATGCTGCTGCGCAGTGTTTTTGTTGTATCGCTGAAACTTTTATGACAAATAGTATTCTATTGCATTGTGATGAATTATTGTTTACAGTCAACGTGATGTTAAGGTTACTATGTGAAACATCGGAAATGAAATAAAATTTTTGCTTTGTTTTCAGACAAACATTATTTCATCATTTCAATACACTATCCATAATTTGTTTATTAGGTCTGTTCTCCATTTTTTATCTCATTTTCTATTTGAACGGCCAACAGAAATAAAAGTGACATCTAGGCGTTTGTAAATTTTTACTTTCATCGAAAAGCAGTCTCCTACACTCTTAAAAAACATTAAATACTATTAACATCACTTCTCCTTCCTATGTAGTCTTCCAGCTATGTAGCTATACTCGCAACAGAAACCGATCAGGATAGAGTGGATCAGCGTGTGCTGCGTTTTCCAACTGATTTACATATTTTATTACCTATTGCGACAGTTTGGAGCGATTTCGGTGAAGGTAGCGTTGGAAATGAGTCACAGGATGCGGGCTTAGTGATGCTAAATTTCGAAGTCAATCTACACTCCCCTGCTTATATGTTTTTGTTTTTGTTCCGTGCCCATTGCCATATTGGCGCGAATCTATGTACTATGAAATGAGTAGAACAATGTATGAAATAGTATTATCAACTCAAGCTACAATTTTGGTTTTATTACACACTTATAACTATAATGGTAAACAATGTTGGTCGTAAAAACCACAATAAGAATGCAGTGAAAATTGAATTTCTACTTGAGAATATCAAAATGGCTGGTGTATTTGATATTTTGCTTGACATAATGGCACACATAATGACACAATACTCAGTGTTCTTAAGCGGGCATAGTACCTTTTCAATTTTAAAAATTGATTTTTTTATTGATTATATCGAAAGGTTAACATTTTGAGCATATGTGTTTGAAACCGTTTGGATTACACGATTACACTGCGAATAAAAATTTCAACGCCGTTTTTCTCGAAACCAGGGTTTCGTTTATTTTTTATAAACGTTTAAAGTTTAGTCATTTTTTCGACCAAAAAAATACATTCAAGGTTTGAATGTCCGCCATTTTGTTGTGCGTTAAAAAAAGGATGAATCAAAGACAAGATAATTCAATACACTTTCATGTCGTTTTGGAAGTTTTCATTTCGGATAAGCCCTCGAGCGCCAATCCATGGTACCGCTAATCATGTTTTTTCCGAATGATCATATTCAAGGAGCCGTAGGGGAGAGGGGAAGAGGGTTCACATATGAAAACAAAACTGCAAATATTAGTATAAAATGCAATGTTTAGAATGCAAAAAACCCGAATCGATTCGCTTTCCGCGTTATCGAGGAAAAAATATTTGAAATAAGGCAAAAAATATGGTGTAAAAAGTACTATACCCCTTAAATATATTTTTTTAACAAAACTCCAAACGACTATGCAAATAAGTTATGGTTACCCAGGTAACCAATAAGCATTAACATAAGCAGCAAATCAACCGCTTATTGGAATTTTATGCTAAACGTTGTTGTATATTAGCTTTTTAACTGAATAGGTGTTGTAAATAGACATCCAAAATTCTATTCAAATTCTTCGTGTCAGTAATCACCTGCAAATAAGCATTGTCAGCACTATAAGAAAGTTAGCAGTAAAGTAGCCGTATATTTCTCTCTCTTAATCAGAAGAGGCCCCAGTACTTAGGTGCTGTACTTAGCAAAGCCAGGTCCAGACGCTACATTCCATTTTCAGAACTTAGATTTTGTTTTTTCATCTTCGTAGCCAACCGTTAGAGTACAGACCAAACACTAGGCTCGTGCCACGTTCCTATTTACAGCCTCTTTCAGTCGAACATGCAACGACTGTCTTGACCTGTGTCGTATCTCGAGGCTAACTGGGAGGCTCTGGAAGCTGCACATAGAAATCGTCTCCATTCAACTGGGTTCATCCCCAGTAGCACACTTACGGTATATCAACTTAGGTATATCAACTTAATAGTTACTTTTATTTATTCTATATTAGAGAGGTTTTCAGCCTGCGGCTGGTTCGCCTCTTTTTATAGTTACTTTACTTTACTTTATTGGCGACGGTCCGTTATCGGTCCTGCGCCGAGCGAATTTTGATCCTCCCGTAGTGTCGGTCCTGGGCTACCATTCTCTAATTCCATCGAATACGATCTGACCGGGCGTAGTCCTCGACAGTGCACATCCATCGGGTGCGAAATCTACGGCCTCTTCCTGGTTCTCTGCTAAAAATAATTTTGTCTACTCTTTTGTCAGGCATTCTGGCCACGTGCCCAGCCCACCGCAGCCTGCCACATTGTACTACCTTCACTATCTCAGCATATACTTGTATACATGATACCTACAGCTCGTGGTTCATGCGTCTACGCCACACACTCAAATTATGAGTTTACTTGTAAATTGGTTGGATTTAGCTAAAACTTGGTTAAAACTACGCAAAATGCCCTTAAAGCGTGCAAACTCAGATTTTGAGTAGTTTTTAACTAAAAAATTGGCAGTAGGAATTTAAAACTGCATTATTTGTCACAGAGAATAATTCAATTATCGGTAGCAAGTAGCCAAAATTGGTTAAATTTATTACCCATAATTTGAGTTTGTACACTTTAAGGACATTTTGAGTTGTTTCAGCCAAGTTTTAGCTGAATCCGACCTATTTACAGGTAAAATTATTTATATCATTTACCCATTTTGCCACCAAATTTTGATAGGTAGCATAATTTTACGCTCAAAAACCAGAAGCACTCATCGACCAGCTTCCTTTAACGTCCATGATTCATGTTCGTATAGGGCCACCGGGAGGATTTATGTTTTGTAGAGCGCTAGTTTTGTGTGGATTTGCAAACTACGGTACTTCAGCTGGCTGCGTGCTCCGTAGGAAGCCCGATTCGCGGTTGCAATTCACCGTTTCACTTCGCGGCTTACATCGTTGTCATATATCACGAGCGTATCAAGGTATATAAATTCCTGCACTAAAGGGTGTCCTACATCAAATTGCATCATGGAAGAAATGCTGTAGAAAATTACCCATTGGGTATTTTCTCTTGCAAATTTGGGTAGAAGTAGTTTAGAGTGTATTGTTTACACTGTATTTTTATCGCGGTCAATTTTTCGCATATTGGACAAAATGGCGTCTCCTGAAAAGCAACGTCACGAATTTATTTTGCGCAAGCAACTGGAAAATTTCAAATCTCGCATCATGGATGATGAGACTTACGTCATAGCGGACTTCCGGCAGCTTCCGGGGTTACTGTTATTTACCGCCCGGGCACAAGTTTGATTGTCTGAAAGTTTGAAAAGGATCGGTCAATTAGGTAATTTTCTGCAACGTTTCTCCCGCGATGCAATTGGATGTGAGACACCCGTTCCCCGTCCAGCTCCACCTCGGCATCAACACTATTTGGACTCCCACGTTCCCTACTAGCAATCATGTACTTCATTTTGGAGATGTTAATGGTAAGTACCAATCTCGCTGCTTCCCGTTTAAAAGGCCTTTTTCACTATTCTATAGTTGATTCCGATGATATAGACAAAAAAAGCAAAGCAAAGTCTAGGTGCTACATTTCGTTATCGAAACTTGACCTTCTGTTTTTATACGACAGACTTCGCAGTCAGCTGTTAGAGTACAGGACAATTGCAGGGCCAGTTGTTACGACCCTATTGACTCTAACAGCCTCTCCCAGCCAATGATATCGATGTCATCTACAAAACCAAGAAGCGTATGAGCTTTCGTAATAATAGCAAAGTTCCAAGGCAATGTTGAGTAGCAGGTTAAAAAGTGTATTGATTCCCTTGCTTCAGTCCACCCAACGTCACGAAAGCGACTGAGGTCTCAACCGCTATTCTGATGCATGATTTTGACGCATTCGGTATCGCACGAATCAACGTAATAAGTTTCGTCTGACAACCATGTTGTAGCATTATCTGCCACATCTCATTTCGTTTGACAGAATCGTACGCCGCCTTAAAGTCCACAAACAAATAATGAATCCGCAAGTTGTACTCCCGGGGCTTGTCTAGTAACTGACGCGGAGTAAAACCAGCTTGGTACTCGTCGACGAAGGACTCCGCAAACGGTCTCAGTCTACAGAACAGGATAGGGGAAAGCGCCTCATAGGCAAAATTTAGCAATGTAATGCCTCGATTGTTTTTACAAACGAGTCATGGTCCTGTTTTGAAAATAAGGCAAATGATCCAACCACTCCTTCGGCATTTGTACTTCCTCTCAGATGCTGACACTGATCTGGTGGATTGCATCGTACAGCCGCTCATTCCCCGCTTTTAGAAGTTCAACCAAGATACCATCCTTCCGAGCAGCCTTACCAGCCAAGTTGCCAGCAACTTAATAATGATTCAAATTGGTCATGTAAAGTAAACGACGTATTTTGGCTGCGTATGCGTTACGCGCACTTTATTTTGGCTCACTACGGCAAAATCAAATGGAATAGACCAAAATAAACTTAATTTAACGAATGGATAGAAATATATTATCAACCAATTTTCGTGATATGAACGATGGGTGACTCTCCCAGTAACCTTTACCATGCATAGATGCATGCTCGATATTATCCGTTCAAGCACACCAAGGACACATGGGTCAGTCGCAAGCATAATCCATCGCAGCACTGCTGTAGCGGAAGATCTCATCGGTGTTTTGCAGATAAGCGATTTAATGTTGCGGCGGATTTTAGTTGATCAAAGCCTCTTCCGGAGTCCAAAGTAACAAAAACTTGCCATAATATGCGTTTGTATTGCTCAGCTAGTGAAATTATTGGTGCTCACCAGTAGGCCCAATCACTAGTGTTGATCTGAGTGCCCACACTCGTGTGATTTAATTTTCTCACACGCACGTTTTCATTCTAATGAACACACTTGCTTGTTCTTTTTTGTTTAGACTTCCTTTTAGTATTTTCCTTTGCACTGCGACTAGTTTTTGCGAGTGAGTATTCAGCTTTCAAACACAGTCGTCACTCTCGCTGGTCATTTCAATTCAGCAGTTGATGCCGTATCGCTCACAAGCGCCCGCATTCATATCCGCCTGTGTAAAGCAGGACGTAAAATGAAGAAAAAAAGAAGAGGTAAAGCAAATTCTGTATCCCTACATCCTAGTGTGCCGCTCGCGCCAACCTCATTGCAGGATGATGAGCAGGCTGTGCAGAGAGACGCTACGAAGCTATGCACTCGCGATTGCGTAGGCAGCCAAATGTATGCATACACAGCACAAGCGGTTGTTTGCCGTACGGTTTCGGCTTTTCTCATTCGCTCGCGTAAGAGTGCACATCGTTTGCTTCTCGCTGGATTTGCAACATGGCCAATCATACGTACTCTATCAATTTGATTTCGTCGCCGTTTATTCAATTTCTTAGTGGGAGGCTGATATTTGTATTCGCACCTATTGGCAAGCCCAACTTTACTGGCCTCAACCTTCGGTCATATGTTTTCGGTATCGTTTCAAAAATGTGCACCAAGATCTCGTTGGCTAAGCCATAAAGCTGGACCAACTGCTGGAAAACCGTGCTACTCGTGTCTATCTCTGCGTTTCTGAATATACCTTCTAACGTGATATTGAACAGCAGCCACGAAAACTTACAACACTCTTCGAGATTTGCAGAGTTTCGGGATTATCCCCGTGTGAAAGTGTTTGTGTCAGCAATCCAGGTTGTGGACATTTTTATGGATGAGCACATAATCCATTCCGTCGCCGCCTCTGGAGAACGCTATTTTCTCCGATATCTTGGCCAATACGCAATGCAGTACTCTAACCATTACTTACGTATCCATTACCACCGTGTTTTAGTAGTTCGCTCGATAAATAACCGGCACTTGTTTTCAACCATCCGATCTCCGTATCAACTGCGTTGGGAAGCCGGAAAACGATTTCGTTCAATAATGGCAATATATTGCTATTAAGATGCTTCCTGAAATTAAACAAAAAAGAAGACTTTTCCAATTAAATTCTTCTAAGTCTATTTATTCACGACAGATACGTATTTTGCCTACGACTTGCAGGCTTCATCAGTGTCTGTTTTAGAACTGACGTAGCCTGCAAGTCTTAGGCGAAATACATATCTGTTGCTACTAAATATAACTAGTAGAATTTAATCGGAAAAGTTTTCTTTTTTATTTAATTTAAACTTCAATTAAGATGCTTGTTGCAGTCCTGTTTGAATTTTCCGATCACCTCACACTTGTTCGTGAGAAGATAGCCCTTCAAATCTTGGCAATGACACAGCGCCTTTGCGCACGCCGCCGTACAAAGCTGACAATGTACAAAATCCTTTTAGACCGATAGTTCTTTATGGAGTTGAAGTTGTGACGTTGCTTACGGAGGACATACACGCCCTTGCCGTGTTCGAACAGAAGTTGTTGCAGACGATATTTGTAAACTAAAAACTGAATGGCGTTGTCGTATGAATAACTACAGCTACAGGCTACATTTTATAAGCTACAGGCACAGTTTGGAGAGATTTCCATCGTACAGCTGGCGAAACTCGGCACACTTCAGTGGGCCGGACACGTCACAAGAATGCCTAACGACACTGCGACGAGAACGATTCTTTTCAACAACCCCACGAGCACCAGAAACAGAACGGTTTAACGTGCAGGATGTTTCAATCAGGTCGAAAATGATTTGCGACTTCTGAAACGCCTGAGAAATTGGCGACGAGTGGCCCAAGATCGAATTGAATGAAGAGGACTGCTTTAAACAGCACGAGTCATCCCGGCTGTATGCTACTGATGACAACGATATTTCCCATCAATTTGGTACCAAATTGAAAAAAATAGTGTTGGCGCTTTTTGATCCTACTTGCCACAGCTTTATGGAAAGAAACCAGCGAGCGTCGCTGTGCAATTATTTCTCTGCAGTGGCATTGTGCAAAAGTCCATCAATAAATATATAAGCAAATTTTAGTCTTAATTGATAAATTGTGTGTCTTGTTTATGTAGCATGCCAAACCCAGATAATTGCAATTGAATGAAAACATAAGCGTCGTGGCCGTGAGTAAGGAGTCAGAAAAATATTCCCATATCCAAGCAAATTAGCACAGTGACAGGGACACGAAAAAAATCGAAAGTTTGAAATCATGTGTTGTTTTTGTAAAGCTAAAGATTCGTGATAGCATGATTATTCTTCATGATGTATTTTCATCAAAGATGCAATAGAATCCTGAAATCACAGACAAACAGACATAACACTTGGAAGAAAGATCAACAAAAATTATCGTACCACACATTTTGCCTGAACACTAGTGCTATCTATGAACGACATTCCCAAATATCAAAAATCAACAGTAGTATCCCTCGAACTAGCAAGTATTTTTCAAGGAGAAATCGCCTTCTTTTGTTAAAAAGTGCCACTATGACCAAAACGGAGACATTCTCAACTAAGCCCAAATTTGAAATGACGGTTTAATCGGTACGAAGAATGGAAAACGAGTGTTATGTCTGTTTGTCTGTGCTGAAATCATCAATACATTTTTCTTATTTTGGAGAATGAATGTCTTTCCGTGGATTTTTGCAGCATTTTTTATCAATCAGTTCATTCAGCCATCAAATGTTTGTAACAAAAGCATAACCATTCATTCATATAAACGGGGAGTACTAACACATGCAAAATCGGGAAACTGAACTAATCGACGCTTTAACTGCCTAAATAAATCTCAAAAAATTCAGAAAACGTCCCGTTTGCCGAAAAGAAAATTGTTTTATTTCAGTCGTGGCTTTTTCTCTGTGCAACTCGAATAAAGCAGGTTCAAGTTCAAGACTACCAACCTTTAGTGCAGAGTAACCACAGCCAGCGCAGCAAACTGCACGGCAGTGAAAAACATTTTACTCCGCATTTCAACCCGCACTGCATTAGCTGCAATATCTAGTTGTACGGGCATGACTGGCTTTACTAGGTATCAATCGCCTCTAACCATCACTGCTGTGGTACTTAGGTACCTATAGAAAATTGCAGCGCATAAGCCGTTTTCAGTGCCTGTTTTACTGATTCTATGCTTCTCGTATGATCATGAAGCTTGTGCACTGGAAACAAGCTCGAGCAGTGTTCGATGTTGAGCATCCATAAGAAATGTTTTTATGGCATGGCATGGAAACGACGAACGAACGGCCTTTGGGACGTGTGGGACGCTTGGAAAGTTACTAGCTGAAGTAGTTAGCGCTTAACGTAAAGCTTTACCGGGGGTTGGTTTATGTGGCGCTGTGGATCGACACGGGGTAGCTCGAATCGTTTCGGAATGCCTGATGGTGATGAACAACAACCGAGCAGAAAGACTTTCACCAAGAGTTCGATGATCATCGTGAATTATTACCACAGCTTTGTGATGGTCTTTCGGAACGAAATATGCTTGCTCGTGAATGTGACCGGGCTTGAATTCGCAGCATTGCTGTGTGAGTGTGCAATAAAAATATGCACCAGCCCGTAATGCTTTGCTGGCGATGCGCTCATATGTACACAGATTCCAAGATTAAACTTTCTGCTTTGCCACTTTGCAAACGTGAAACAACAACGGGCACTATGGCGGGATTAATAGGTTCGAGAGTTCCTCCATAATATACACTGGTCAAAGATAAGAAACAAAGCGAGAGAGTTTCGTGCTCGGCAAGGCGGATTCGACAACTTCTGCAACCGAAGAAGAACACAGCCGGAAAAGTTGGTAATCAATCATTTTCACTTTCGCCTGATGTCTTGCTTTTTCGAGCTGTATAGTGAAGCTAGATTGATTGCGCCGGTTAATTTATCGGTAAAGTATTTAATGTAGTTTTTTTTTTATTAAATCTATCCATAGATTATTTGCAAATGTAACATTGCATATTCGGTAAAATGAGTACACATGTTCCAAGTGCATCTAGTTTCATGAAGCAAATGACTTTTAAGCTTTTACTTCACTTTTGATTTTTGAATAATATTATAGTACACGGTCAATTTGGAAAGCAACAAAAAAGACTTTTTGTAATTATATACAAAAAGAATACAGAAATCGGTCCCCCTCTCTGATACAATGGTTATTTTTCTTCAGAATCATAAACAAAATTTAATTGGAAAAGTTAATCGCCACTGGTTTAATGTCGTTCAAAGTACCAGAATATTGTAATCAATCCAAATATATATTTTCAACCATTGCATAGGTAATCGCCAGTTTAAATAGAAACTTTAAAATTTTCTTGCACAATCCCAGAAAACATACTCCTCGGTGAAAACATGAGTAAATTTTCTCAGTAATTTAAGTGAACCATATACTTGTAAAATGGTTGTTTTAAAAGATTGCCACACTAGTAGATTACTGCAACATAAGATTAATATCTTTTAACGTTACATTTGAATTTAAAGTTGTATAAATGAGGGGCGCCTGCGCTTAATATGCAAATAAAAGTGTAGAATTCAAAGTTTCAATTCAAACCTTATAATCATATACTAACTCAAAATAGTTCTAAACATCTTTTCCGCAACATAACCGTACTATTCTCATGAATGACCTCTTGTGGAAGTTCGTTCCAGTAGACAACTCCTCTAATGAAAAACATTTTACCATAGTGACTCGTCCTGTGCCTTGGAATGACAAATTTTCTCAGTCTCAACCCTCTAAAGTGTTGCAGCTTGCTGTATAAATAACCCGGACTCTTAGATTTAAGGAGCTTATGAATACAGTCAGTCCATAATCATGGGTCACACACAATTATGGGTCATTTTTGCTTTTTCTGCCAGTAATGCGTGAATATAATAGTAATTGATTGATAAAATTGTTACTTATAAGTAGCACTAACAATTAGATCAATCATTAGGTCATATTTAAACGGAAATTAGCGGCTAAAGCTAAAGTGACCCACAATTGTGTGTGACCCATGATTGTGGACTGACTGTACATGCCCTCGCTTTAGCAAAGTTATAGAAAGAAAAACCAAGGCTTTTTTTGAAGATGAGTGACTTGAGAAAACCTCTATAAATTATAAATAAACTGCACTCAACAATTAAGATGAATATGAATAAAAGAGTTAGAGCAAATACTCAGAGGGCTAAATGTCATATACTAATTGACAGGGTTCGACGCATTGAGCAATTTATGTGTGTATGTTTTTTTGGTAGAGAAAATCCTTCATAGCCAGGACAGTCTGGCCTGTAATGTGATGGCACTGTGTAGGATTCACAATGTTTGTACTTTGTGCTTAACCACTAAAAAACTCCTTACTAACTCCGTCTACTCCCTACTCTCCCGGAACTACCGTCAAGTATTACTTCGAGACGAGGATTGCCTTTGTACTGCTTCGTTACCTGTGGAGACGTGCACCGATTCGGGGATGGCGAGCAGGTTGACATCCACCCCTTCACGGCCGCCTTCGTATTGTGAAAGTGGATGTTATTACGTTTACTTCTGCCACAATCTACGCAAGTAGTCGGCAGTGGTGAAACTGCTCTACACCGACGAAGAGTTTGCCGGCGATAAAACATCGCCTAAGACTGAATGCCCGCTACACCGTTTACGACTACGTGCTCCGGTGCTTCTTCAATGACAGCATATTCCGGATAGAGAAGGCACTCAGCGTGTCCGAATCTACGGAGGTACTTTCTGCAACAATCATGGCCTGACAAGAATTGAGTCATGTTCGTCCATGTGGACACGTGACCATCTTTCGTTCACCGCGTTATCCCACTCTTCTTGCCATTTACGCATAGTGTCTCTACCCGTGTCTTTTTCCGAACTCCACGGGTGCCTCTGTCTCTGTAGCACTTATCATCCTCCTCTAGTATCAATCCAATGGGGATCAATCCGGCAATAACGCAAACCGTTTCCAGTGATATGGTCCGGTATGCGCTCAGCATCCTCATGTGTGTGCGTCTTTTTAACGTGAGGAAAAGCTCAATGCCTGGCACATTAATGGTGATATACATCCCGAGAACGGTGTAAGACTCTAACCCACTACGAATCTCACTGCTCCTGGCTCCAAAATCTCCCTGGAATCGCCGCTAGGAATTTCTCTGGGAAAAAGACGTACCAATGATCTACTTCGCTACCTATCGAGACGTGCACCGATGTTGGAATGGCTACCAATTTTTCACGGTCACCCTCGCAGGATTTCTTTCCGTGGGAGTTGCTATTTTTGTCAACTCTGCCGTCGTCGACTCGGGTGCTCGAGATCCTCTGAGACCGATTACAGATGACTCTATTTAACGACTCGACTCTTAGTCCTCGCGCCATTTTCGCTACAGCACCGACATGATTTGTGTGATGGTTCGGTTAATCACATTCCACGTGTGAACGTCACGACACATTTTTTGAAGCACACTATCTGGGCTGTTGCGCTTAGTTGGTTTCGGGGTACGTTACAGGCCTTAACAAGCTAATCGTACTATGTTCGAGTCTCGGCTAGGCAGTGCTGCTAGATAGAGTCAGTAGGATTGTTGCACTAGCCCCGTAACTGTCCGTAACTGTCCTAATAGCCGGCTTTGATGTCTGTCGATAAAGAAGGGTCGGAACGTTTAAGCCCAAGGTATTTTTATCTGGGCTGGAGTTGGGCATTGCGCCAATTCTATGTCAGCGTACTGCGGACAGAGAGGTGACTCCGCGTGTCCGAATCTATGCAGATATTTCATGAAGCAGCCGTGGCCTGACCGGAATAGTGTCAGGTGGAAATTGATTTCCCCGTGCTTCCTGTTCATCCAAGTAGACATATTCGGGCTCAGTCGAAGTCCGTATTTATTATAACATTCTGCGGCTGAGGTCGTAGTCTGACAGACACCAGAAATCAGAAAAATGCAACAGTTGTGTTATGTATTGCATTTTTATTCTAAAGTTTGTAGTGTCTTCCCGACTCATATCTGCGGTCTAACTACATCCAATAGGTTGCTAAAGATATGTACTCAATTAAAATAATAAAAATTAAAATTTACATCATTCTATAATAGCAGTTAAGCTAAGTTTAGGTGTCCAGCAGACTACCACGTCAGCATAATCGTTAAGATTAGGGCACCTCAGCCGCAGAAGGTTAAAAAAGTTTCAAAAATTGGAGTTCAAATATAGAGGGTGAGTAGTAATAACTGCCAGTTAAGTGAATGGTCACAAAAATAAGACGCTTGCATAAATTTTAATTTTGAGTATATTTCGTGTAAAGTCCATAACATTTGTCTTAAATTAAATCGTTATTGAAAAGCGTTACAGCTGACACGCACGACATCCTGAGGCAATTTATTCTAAATCTTCTCCAAACGTTGCTTGAAGGTTTTAATCCTTTGGTGTTGCCTAGTTAACCTAGTATGTAACCGAAATCGAGAGAACTCAAGTCAGGCGAACTCTTTCAAAAAAATAAAATCCCAAAAATTGTCCTCACACCAGGCCTGAGTAGCTTTCGCCTGGTGAGACGTTGCAGAAAATCTTGTTGGAAGCAGTATGGTGCATTCCCGTAGTGTTTTTTTTTGGCGATGGGAAGCAAATGGTTATTTAAAACATTATCGCTGTAATTTTTGTGATTTCACGCTCAATGAACAGCAATGGAACCTTGAAATTAGGCCATTATAAATATTTTAAAAAGTTTTTGTCCCTCCGCTCCGGTGTAGGGCCACTGAAGGGGGGGGGGCGAAAAAAAACAAAGAGACTTTGTTAATCGAGCAAAAAAAAAATGGATTTTAGGCATTTTTATTTCTATTCTTGCTTTTAATATTTACGTTGTTATTTTCCATGCAAAAATCTTCGAAAAAGAGAAAAAAATTTTTTTGGCCGATTTTCGGAAATTCCACTGTTTGAATTTCCATTTCTATTTCATGCTAGAAGCGTTAACTCAACTCGTACACTCATTGTTCAAGTTTTTCTGGCTGTAGAGCCCACAGACCATTGATTTTATAAAAAAAAATTAACTCATATCCTATAAATTATTTTTTTGAAACAACCCCCCCCCCCCCCCCCCCCCCCCGATTTTCCAAGCCAATTTTCAAGGGGAGGGGGGGTCACAAAAACTTTTAAAATGATTTGTAATGGCCTTATTGGAGAAACATCCCCATGCTATCATCCTGGAAACATTCTGGAACCTTTGAATGCCACTTCGTCCTGAGCAGTATCAGAAAGATGTATTGCATATATCCGATCATTTTGTAGGTTGTGGTGATCCTGTAGCAGGAACATTTTTTCGTTCGAAAACAGCCCATCAAACATTTTCATATGCAAATCCGAGTAACAAATGAGTTATATGTACCTATATATACCCTGAAAAATCGTATCTAATGCACAAAACTAGCATACGCGTACTAATTTGGAGGCCATATATATACTATAAAATATACGTTACCAATTCAGCATTATGGGTCTTCGATATCCGACTCAAAGCGATTAGTTTTATAATGCTATACAATTCTGTACTGGAAGTCGTAGGTCAATCACTTACTGTTTTCCAATACGTCAGAATACAAACTTGTCTGCATTTCATAAGGCTATGTTTACGATCCTACGATAATTTTTGGTACATTACATATACGAGTTGGTGTTTGCTGGGCGAATTTCACAATCACAGCAGTTCCCGACATCTTAGGATCCTTGCAACCTTCTACTTTTCAGTAAAACCATGCACCCGTTGTTTTTTGTATGGAATCAATCCAAGATCATCCTTCAAAATATTCATGGTTAACTTTGATGGCTTCCGATGTCCTTACAGTGCGCTTACGGCCAGGTTTGGGAAGTATTTTACAAGAACCAGTTACCTTGTATCGCTTGATGGAACGAAAGATGAATCTTTCGTTTATTCCAAATGACTTCAGTTTGTTTAAAACATTACACGGTCGAAAATTTGTCTTATCAAAAGTTCCCTTTTTGCGTCCATGATTACCAAGACATTAAAACGAGTGAAAATTTAAAACAAACTTACACAAACTATATTGACATTTGAATACACACTAAGCGAAAAATATGCTGACATATCTGTATTTAACCCATTTTTAATTAAAGACGACGTCCAAAAAACCCTGACAGTTATTACTACTCACCCTGTACAGTAAGGAGTAAGGAAAGCGCATTTATTTGAATTTGAAGTGCATTTTTGCTTCGTTAGTTCAATAACGTCACTAAGCAGAAATACAGAAGAGACTATTATCACGTGTAGCTCACTTTCTCTTTTAATGTTTTTCAAGCATAAAGGTATTCTTGTGAAACAAGTTGTCTCAGACAGGTAATATTTTATTTGATTTATACGAATAAAGTTAAAAGCAATATGACCAATGCCTTTGACCATCATATTTACAATAGCAAATACCAAATCCAATTACTTTTTTAATAATTAATCAAAACGTAGTTTCAATTGTCACTTTGCTCGGCATTTCATCATGCAAAGCTGTACATCAGTTTTCCAGAAACTGTACAATGCGTCTATTGGGACCAACATTTTTAGTTTTTGGTTTTAGTATCCCAGTTACATCAGCATAACATGCTGATGCTTGCTGAATACTTGAGGTTGCATCAGAATTATCGATAACAGCATATAATCCTAGCTTCCCACAAATTTCAAAGACGCTGAACTGTCCAAAATTCCGTAGCTGCCTCTGGCTAAATTGTTTACCTTACTAGCCGTATAGAAGCTCAATATCATTATAAAAACATCCCTTCTCTGACCTGCTGTAAAATAAATAGGCGCTTATTATTCAACGAATGTATCCCCAACCGGCGCGCTGCTACTTAGTTGCTTCGACCGCCGAAAAAAGCCAGTTCATAGATTTCACAATTTTTGGTTTTTACTTTGCTTAGAAGTAGTAGGGGAACAAATCGTATTTTTTTTTTTGAATAAATATTGACTCCAGCTATGAGGTCGGAAAGGACTGTAAGTGGCAAAGGTAGCTTTTACGTAGAACGTAAAAACCATCATTCGAACCGTTTGAAACTACAACCCTGAAAGCTAGTGTAGTACATTCAAACGATTTTAGTGTATAAGATGATGACTCTAATTTCTTTTTCCTGAAGCAACTGGGGGGGAAGATATCATGTTGGTATTAGTAGTCAGACATGTGTTAGGACGCATCACAAAGAAAAGTGCA
The DNA here is from genome assembly GCF_943734655.1 of Sabethes cyaneus. Lineage (NCBI taxonomy): Eukaryota > Metazoa > Arthropoda > Insecta > Diptera > Culicidae > Sabethes > Sabethes cyaneus. Next base: position 62,553,148 of record NC_071353.1, on the reverse strand, counting down.
ATGCCGCGGAATAGAAAAGGTGGAGGGCGGTTGCTAAGAGTCAATAAACTCGGTTCGATTCACCTTGCATGGTTTGTTGTTGAAAAGCCAGAGAGAAGGTTGGTTGAACGGGTTTCATCGGTGGTATTTTCTAGAGAGTCTGTGGATGGGATGGTGTACCATTGCACCGACACTACTATGACGACTATTAGCACAGGCCTTGGGTGGGACTCAGCGAGGCATAAGATCGCAGGCGTTGGTCTGGTTTTGGGTGTCTGTCATCGTTGTCCCCCAGTTACTGGTTGAGAGGGAAAGTTTTCCCTTCTTTGGCCGAACGGTAAACGTGAAGACGCGGTTGAACTTTTGCGGCCGTTTGACCGAAAATGAAGAAAACAAATTACGTAGAATACGTGTTTTTGATGCTGTTTTTTTGCTCCGACTACGCAGTTGCTTGCAGCGCAGCACGAAATCATATGTAGGTCAGCTGTCAAAGTCGAACAGCACACAGCGAAAGACTTCAATACCTGAATAACCTGTGTTGAATTTTTTTTTCGGTTTAGGTACAATAAACGGTACTTTGGTTTGATCGATTTTTACATCTACCGCATCAGCTGACAATTTAATTCACAAGCCGAAAAGTTAGATCATTTTGCATAATTACTTCATATGCGCTATGAGACACGTAGCATCCATTTCTGGTACCATTTAATTCACAAAATTGGCATTTTCTCAGATCTTCAAAAACTTGAAACTACTTCATATAACATAAAATGATTTAACTTCCATTTCACTTTTGTTAACTGAAATTATATTTTGTTTTCAAACAAAAAAGAAGCTTTAGGGATCATTTATAGGTTTCAAAACGCAGAATGTAATGTTTTTTAACACCCCCGCCCCTACTTGTTACACTATTTTGTATAGAGGGTTGCTGGGGTGTAACACATCAATACATAGCCCTTCTCCCCCAAGTTATATAATTTGTAAATGGTCGCTCATGTTGAAATTGTTATATTTAATTATTTACTGAAACCATTTAGGCCAAGTGAAGCAAGTTCTAGGTGCTACATTCCGCTTTCGAAACTTGGCCTTCTGTTTTTGTTTGACAGACTTCGCGGGTAGCTCTTCAGATTCTAGCAGGAATTGCGGTGCTAGTGCTACGATCCTAAATGGACTCTTATAGCCTCTCCTAAACGAGATTCGAACATTCGACGTCGATTGGCTTGCTAGACCAGTATGGTGTCTCAATGTCAACTGGAATGCACAGTAGAGGAACCATCTAGGTATTAGAAGTTGTATACCTAAAGGTCATTCCATTTTAAGACTATTGAAATCGTTTACAAGTTACATTTTACATTAAATTTTTATGAGTAATTTCCAAAGAGAAAGTCGGTGTCATGTGTAGATTTTTTACCAGCTTGAAACACGAGCAAGGAGTGAAGCTCAGCAACATCTAATAATTGATTTTTGATTTGTAAAGTCACTCGTCTCGCAGAATAGACCCCATTCGGTCTGTTTAAGTGATTCGCCGCCAGGTGAACTCTTATTGAAAGTTCGGTTCGGTAAAATATTTGAATGATATCGAAATATCATGTAACATCTATTTACAATAGATAAAACTTTTGTCGATTTATGTTGAACGCGTGACAACGCACGCGGGTACAACTACTAATAAGCTCAGGCATTTGCATGAAGTGTCAAAGCGACATTTTGTGGCGACACGTTGCTTGTTTTAACCACAAAACGAAAATCTTTATCTTTATTTCTGTGCGGACATTATTACTGCTCTCAGTATTGCGATCTGTTGTGATATTATCCAGTTGTTTTTGTTGTATTCCGCACTTCATTATTCTCTGCAGTATCGCCGTTGGATGTGGATGAGTATGCACTTATTGTCCGTGCTAGAGTGTCGGTATTTTGATCATGTTTTTCATCATACTTGTTATTGCTGATTGCAAGGAAGATTGTCCAATCAATAAGTTCGCAATCGCTCATAATAGTACTATTTTGGCTTAAATCGTTTCGGTATCTTCGGCGCACTTATTGCTTGGAATGCAACTAAAAGTGCGCCGAAGATACCGAAACGATTTAATGCAGGATCACAACTTTATGAGCAATTTCGCACTTTGGATGGTACAATTTCCCTTGCAATCAACAAAACTTTCTGATACCAATCTCGCTTAGGTACATTACTTTGATGGCGGCAGTTCATTCTGCATACTCTTTTGTCGGGCATTGTGGCCAAGTGCCCAACTCATACATTATTTCAGCATATTTGTTTACTTGATAAAGTTCATGGCTCATACGTCTGCATCACACGATATTGTCTATTTTGCAGAACTTTACGATCATAATTTCACTCGATCAGACTCCTTTGACGTTTATGATTCTTGTCCGTAAAGGGCCACCAGGAGAATTAATGTTCTATAGTGCGCCAGTTTTGTGCGAATTTGTAAAATATGCGCCTTCAGCTGGATACGCAATCCATAAAAATCCCGATTTGCGACTGGCACATTCCCTGCCACCAACTATGTTTATCATTTTGACAGTGTTATTGGTTTGTCACAATCTCGCTGCAACAAGCATGTGAGATATCTTGATAATAATGCTGTTCTTCAAATCAAATCAGCTTAACTAATTTCGTTGCAAAACCATATTCTAGCGTTTTATCTGCCATAGTTAATTCAGTTTGACTGAATCGTACGCCGCCTTAAAGTAATACAGAATGGAACTCGAACGACGTAAACAAATCTTGCACAACCACCTGAAAAATTCAGAATGGTCTGGATCAAAGTTGACCAAAGTGATAAAAACGTTATAAGGAGAACTTAGGTGTGGAAAAGCGACAAAGAATTTTTAAGAAAATTGCAACTAAGGATCGAAAACTGATGTGAAGATATTGAGGTGCGTTAAGTCCAATCCTGGCAGTTCCATCCGGGATATGGCTAGAAGCCCAAGCAACAATGGGAGTTTTATTGTACTCTTATGGTGGTCTTCAAGACCAATTTTGGTCTTGAATGCCATCATAAGAGTATAAAACACCCAAATTGTTACTTGGAAGGTGTGATGCCAACTATCAAATCACGCGGAATATCCTCGCTCAAGAAGGGTATAGGTGTTACAGTGCTAGTAAACATCCGAATCGGCACTTGAAGCAAAATTTGGCAACCAAGAAGCGTGCTAGTTATTTCAAGTTATTTCAAGCAATGTAAAAAATTTTACATTGAAACTGGGCGTGGTTATGTTGAAATTTTTGGGCAATTGTCAAACAACGACAACAACGGCGATGCGTGGGGCAGTCAGCAGTTCTAAAGAAACGCATCTTCGTCGCATCTTCATCTGAAGTGATGAGTTCTATTAAGAAAAATGTTCTAGGTTTTATCAGAACCAGAGAAATGCAATAATGTAACACTCTGAAACTTAAAGCTGAATAGAAACGTCGCAATCCAGTCATTTATGGGTTTTTCTGTGATATTCTAGTCCGGAGTTATAGATTGTTTTATGCGTCCATATTTACTTTTAGCCAGGCTTTAGTTTCAAGCCTAATTTAAGCTTAAGTCAAGTCCAAGTTCTATTCTAATTTCACGCCCAATTTCAATACAGAAGTCAAGTAATTTTTTTATAACGGTAGTTTTTACAATCGACGCAGGGGACAGTAGAGGAAAGTACCGAAACAAAGGTATTGATAGTATCCAATCAGAGTGGGACAAGGCGTAAAAGGGAAAGGGCAGAAAATTTGGTAAGATGGCCCTCTCTTACCAATGAAGCTACGCTCATTAAGTATGTGTACCGTTCTTCTTCGCCCAAGCTGGGGGATCCGCGGAAATAATGGGAGTTAATTATAACCGCATCCGAACCTAACTTCTTCGTTAGGCCCTGTAGATCACAGATACCGTGGACCCCCGTTCGTTTGACCATTTTTAACTTAAAAATGGTTCAAATGTCATTCTCAACATCATTTGCTTATGCAGACAATGCACATAAACACGATTTATTTGTACTGACCTAGCGTGTTAAATCTGTTCCACATTCCGTTTTCCAACGAGTATGATAGAAATCCGATCGGAGAATGAAACTTTCGCTGCTTGCAACTGCGAACTAAATCAAGCCACCAAAAAAATAACAAAGAGTAGGGCGGCCAGTTCATTCAAGTTTCAGCAGGTTGTCAGTTGTTCAAATTAAAAACTAACCCCGTTAGTTTGCATGAGGGATCGTTCAAACGAACGGGGGTCCACGGTATTGGTAAACCTATGAACCATAGCGGAGTGGATCTGATTTCAAGTCCAATTTTGGGCCCTTTCCTCACAGTCACTTCACCTAAATTTTTTAGAATAGGGCCCTTTATGTCTAGTTTGATTTCAATTCCAAATTCCACATGCAATTTCTATTCCTACTTTTTGTTCAATTTAATGCCTAATTTAATGTCCATCAGCAAGTCTAATTTCAACTTTGATTTTAAGTCCAACTTCAAGTACAATTTCCATTTCGAATTCATATTCAATTGAGGAGAAGAAGAAAAACGTGTGTGAGAGAAAATAGAGGGAAAACGGGACATAAAAAGAAAAGAAACGTGACAGAAAAAGAAATAAATTGGGAAGGAAAAAGCGGGACAACGAGACAAGAAAGGGAACACGGAACAGAAAACAAGAAAAACCAAAAGGAAAAAAGAAGAATCGCGAGAAAATAGAAAACCGATGGAGGAAACGAGGAAAACAAGTACAAGAGGTCGAACGGGATATATAACGGGATATATTGCTTCAGTTTTTATTAACTGGAAAAGTAATTTAAAAAACTATTTTCCAATAAAAATAGGTTACACGTACTTGCGTCACTAATGAACCATTTTAGAAGCCAAATGAGAAATCGATAAAAATCTTTACTTAAAATTGTGTGTCCCAGTACCGAACACCTAATAGAAATCATAAAATAAACCAATTCAAAGCTTATAGTTCTGAAAAATACATGTCAAAATGTTTAAAATCTCTTATTGCTTGCATACTTGTTGAATAAAGATGTTTGAAAAATTTTACTTTGCATAAAAATCAATAGTTTTTTATGCCCTTCATCGAAGCCCTTCTATTTTCTTCGATAAATTGATCATCAACTGGTTTCCTTGTTTTTTTTTTCATATTTAAAATAACCGGTTCGGTATAAGTGATGTTTTCTTTCTTCCCAGTCTCTTTTTTGCCAAAATCTTGATTTCAATCAAGAATTTTACTGAACCAAGCAAAGCATTTTGCTGTCCGGTATTGGGGGACGGCTCGGTGTCCGGTACTGGGTGACGGGAATCAGTGAGTTCAATTTATATTTTTATGCGACCGAATAATACTGTAATGCTGATCTGAAAATTAGCCGAAACATAACAATTCGATCGGCGGTAGGTAAAAACAAACAAATCTCTGTTTTCATGAATGATTCTGACCTATAAAATCAAACATGTTAATTTTTTGTCCTTTTTATTAATTTTATCATATCAGCTACTAAGATGCACCATTTAAACTATGAAAGTCAGAGGTGTCCGGTATTGGGAGCTGTCCGGCGCTAGGGGTCTTCCCCCTAAAGAAAAAGACGAAAAACTAAAATTAAAATAGGAAAACCAGAGAGCAAAAAGAAAAAGAGAGCCAAAAACAGGTTAAATGTGACAGAAAAGAAGAAAAACGAAGAGGAAAAAGGTAACAGATAAAGACGAAAAACGATTAGGAGGAGAGTTAGAAATACACAAAAACTGGAACCAAAAAAAAAAAGAAAAAAACGAAAGAGAAAAGATGGAACATGGGGAAAAAATTAGAAAAAAGTGAAAAGTATGAGGAACAGAACTGAAAATATGAAGAACTTGGACAGAAAACAAAGAAAAATGGAACAATGAAACAGAAAACACGAAACAACAACAAAAAACAAGAATGCAGTACAAGAAAGAAGAAACAACGGAACAAAAAGTGGAAAAACGGGACTGGAAAAGAGAGTAACAGTCAAAATTTCTGTCATTTTCACTCTCACGGCAAAAAGTCGCAAAAAAGTAATTGTGTCCAACATTTTTCGACTACATCCTTTAGTAAGCGTCAAGGACGTACCATTTGCGATGAAATGTACTTTATTCAATACATACCTCCGTTATTATGAATTTTACACAATGATGTGTACTTTCTTAGAGTTTTAGAAGTTGCATTGTTGAAATATCCCTAGTCACAAAAACGACACAGGACGTAGAAAACATATCTATCCAGTTAAAAATGAATAGTATTACAATGTACAACATTAATGTCGATGAATTGACACAACTTTTTGCTATTATCTGTTGGTCCGAAACTGTGAACATGTCTTGAGAAGGTTTTGTAGTAGTTTGAAAACACACTTTACCAGCATAAAACAGTTTAATTCTTTTGGCTGTTTAAAAGTGTATCGTTTAGGTTGAAACTTCATTGTAAAAAAGTCCGACTGTGGATCGGTTAAAAAAATCGACCACGGGCGGTGAATACAGAGTTTTGTCTTATCGATTAGAAACGACAAATGAACAAGAGCTCCTACCGTCCTATGTAGCGATGTTCGATTTTGAAAACAATCGGTAAACAAGTGATCAAACAATCTTTGATAGTTTGTTAATTGACTCGATTAATCGTAACCTAATCTCTAAATATTCGATTAAAAATTAACCGCATTATCGTGGAATTATTAACTTGGTATTAAATTAATCAAATATTTTTTGTGTTACGTCTTGATACCGTCATAATGAAGAAATTGAAATGAACGAGTAAATTTTATAGTAAAATTTTCAAACAAAACCAGTCAGATAAAAATACCGAAGCAGAATTTAAATTTTTGTAGCCCTAATAAACAACAATATATCTTTTAATATATCTTACATTTTTATATCTATTCTAGGGGAAGCCGATAAAGTGAAAACGCTCATCCGACTACGCGCAGAACTGTCACCACTATTCACCGGCAAGCGAAATGCCTCCAAATATGCGTGGGCGTAAGTATAGCCGATTTTCTTTGTAGCCGTACATAGATATAGGTTCCTCTTCTAGCCATCTGGGAACAGATCACGCTCGCTGCACGCGTGGGCATTGTCTGAGAAGGCGACCCACTTTCACGGAATCAGGTTCTGCTTTCAACAGAATTTCCTCCGGACGACGCGCGGTAACAAGCACTTCTTGGAAAACTGGAACAATTTCCGATCGAAGCTACCTGAACGGATGGATCGTTTCTTTGCTAGGGTCTCTATTTTTCCCACATTCTACATTTACGCCTATTATTCCGTAAAACTAAACTTTGATGCTTTCTTCTGTCGATTTGGTTTTTCTTTCTTGTTTAAACTAACGGGTAAACTGACTTTTCGGAAGATATATTGAAACAGCTAACAGAGCAGGTTTATCTTCCACTTTCCTAGGTTTCAACATAGTTTTTAGGAAGATCGACATTGTTTTCCTACAACGTTTGAGTGTGCACGCTGTTGCGCGTAAGGGTAGGAAGATAAAATAGAAATTTCTATAGATTTGCTCGAATCAGCTAGAGAAGAAACCCTCCTAAGGCGATACAGCCTGATCGCCAACGAGCAGCGCTTCGAATTACCAAAGGTTTGAGAAAGAAGGGAGAGCCAAAGAAATCCGTTAAACCATTAAAATAATTGTGGAAATTTTAGGCTTATTTTAATCGAGTTGAAAGAAAAAACACGCGCACCACCAGAAGCAGCAGACAAACACTGCGTGTAAATGAGAGATAGAGGAAGTTAATGAGAGTTTAGTGCTATTGCAAGTAGATCACGAATGGGTGCCCCGTTGCGCAGGAAAAAAACTCTGCTAGTTTTATGGCATAAACTGTAGAGTGTATCTAAATTCAGAGACAGCATTAAAATCCTAACATGGTGCGGATTGCAAATTGAAAATATTTTATTTTAGTTGTTGTAGAAAACATGTTATTAAAATAACAAAAATTTAATGTAATAAAATGTAAAAATGGCGAAGTATGACTATTTTCAATCGCAGAAATGTACCCTTTCTGTGGATGTTCTAACAGGTGAAAAACTGACAGCACTGTAACTGCTAAGGCTAATTATAAAGAATATTTATTAAACTTGCTCTTTGCGCTAATTATGTCGATTGTTCTCAACGGCATTGAAAACATAACACTTCTTTCAGTTTGTTTCGATAGCTGTGTCTGGAAGTGCTCGCGTAACTGATTCGTTGATGTGCTTAACAGTAATCAGTTCACCGTGTTCAGCTGCACAGCCCAAATTAGACAGAGAGACTGCCTTAAAGTTTTGAAGCGACGAACCGCCATAACTTTGCTTTGCCTAGCGAAGCTTGTGGTCATAAAAACATGACCGCGTTGAAATCGGCTAATTCACTTTCAGCAAACAACAGACTCGCCACTTTGTGCCGATCCTTTTGTCTGTCGCTGACCAGTTGAAAGTGAAATTCGCTCATTTATGCTCGCTGGAAACAAACAAAACAAATTTCGCAAACCAGCTCCTCTTTCGCGGGGCAGGGTTTTTTAAAGAAACTTTCGACTTAAGGAGTATTCATTTGAAAAAGATGCAAATTTCAGAGTCTTCTATCATCCGCTTGTTCCATCTACTGGGTATAGCAAATGTTTATTCCATTTTCTCGTATAGGTATTTTGATTGAAGCTTTCTCTTCGTTGATCACATCTGTTAATGCGTCAGCTTAAAGTGTTACCAAATAGGTTGATTCACTCGCCGCAAACCAGAAGATTCTTGGATGGAAAGAGTAAAACGAAAAGCAGGCTTCAATCTCTAGAGTCAATAAGACATTTAAGAAATATTTTTTCCTGTTAGAACTGAACAAATATTTATTTACAAAATAAAAGTAAGAAAATGAACAATACAAAATGGGAAATCGATAATTATTAGTTCTAAAAATCCATTTAATCAAATTAAAGAATGCGTTCAACGCAACCGGAATCGCGTGGGTGCGAATCAGAAATACATTCTAAATTTATGACTGATGCTAACTGTAACTACAGATGTCTTCCAGCGGGTGGAAAATGACAGATCCGCAGAAAAGTTGAATTTTTGCCGAACTTATTAAAATGAGCTACTCTTCTGGTTGGTCTCGAGGTACAACCAGGCTTCATTGACTGTTTTTTGCTCAATATCTGTTCTTTTGACTACATCAGCGGCTCAGCGAAACATAATTCGAAAAAGTAGTGTAAAGTTGTAGCAAAACCTAGGTGCTGCATTCCGTTATCGAAACTTGATCTTCTGTTTTTATACGACAAACTTCGCAGACAGCTGTTAGAATACAGAACAATTGCAGGACCAGTTACTACGATCCTATTGATTCCAGCAGCCTCTAGCAGCCGAGATTCGAACATACGACCACAGGCTTATTGGGCCAGCATCATACCTCGAGGTCAACTGGGAGGCGAGAGTTAATTATATTATCTACAATATTGTTGAATAGAGTATAGTTTCATTTTTTTGTATCCTCCCGAACTTGACAATATTTTTGACAAAGTTTTATGACATTTTTTTTTGGCAAGATTGATTTGTCGTAACAAGGCTACCATCAAACTCTTTCGAATATATTTTTGAAAAAGAAATCACTTTCCTCAGAAAGAACATTCTAGCATAAACAACGGAGCTGACAAAATTAATAATTTAAAAAAGTAACTTTTTTAAACGACAATCAAGCAAAAATCTGTCCACTATGTTGAGCATCCCTTCATCTGAACAGTCTGCAAAGTCACAAAACAGCGAAAATATACAGGATTGTAATGCACGATTATTCCTATGGTTTTGACACTTCGTCGACGTTTACTTTGTTCATACTAAAAAGACAGACTTTATGGTTATCTTGCAAAAAACTTCGTTACCTGAACTAATTCAAACTAGTTTTATATAAGCGCAATTTGTCTTCTTTAAGAAGAATAATGGACCCCGCTAATTGGAACGATTGCTCGTGCAACCAAACTAACGGGGTTCGTTATCAATTTGAACCCCTGGCAACTCCAAATAAGCTGAAACTTGCATGATTTCATCACTCTGTTCTTTGTTATCGTTTTGGTGGTTTGATTCAGTTGGCAGTTGCAAGCGGCCAATATTCCGTTCTCCGATGAAAGTTGGATCAGGATCCAGACCCTCAGCAGCCTAGAGCCGGGTTATTTCAAGCAGTCGTCTCCATTCAACTCGATCTTGGGCCACTCGTCACCAATTTCCCAGTCGTCTCAGAAGTCGGAAATCCCTTTCGACCTAGTCGAGCACGTTGAGCCCCCCTGTATCTGGTGCCGGTGGGGTTGTGTTGAAGAGAATTGTTTTCATCGCACTAGTGTCCGGCATCCTTACGACGTGTCCGGTCCACCTAACGATTTTCGCCAGATGGGAATCTTTCCAAACAGTAACTATATGTAGCGCCTCCACCAATCTCCAGTTTCAGTTTGTACTTCGCCAAATATCGTCCGCAATACCGGTACATAGTCAGCTTCGTACGGTGACGTATGCTTCTTGATCACGGCGTTTTGCGAAGGGCAAAGTAGACCCGATTTCCCGCTTGAACGCGTCACTGGATCTCCTTAACAGTGTCTTCGTCTGTGGTCACCAGCGATCCCTGGACATATCATTCCGCAACTTCGCCATTTAGGTGTTCATCGAAGAACTGCTTCCACCTATCGACCACCTCTCGCTCGTTTGTGATTACATTTCCTCCCTCGTCCCTCGGGATAGCTGTTCTAATTCTTTACAATCTCTGTGTCCTCCTTGTGGCGCTCCACTGGTTTCTTATTCGTCGGTATTTAGCCAAGTTCTTCCTAGTGGAAATGATCTGAATAAGAGGTTTATGGCCGTTTTATCGCAGATTTGGAGAATCTCAAATTTTAGGATCGGTTTTAAGGAGTAAGTGCTGGAAACCTCTTCAAGTGCACCTTAAAACTGCATTTGTTACTTCGGATAATCAACACCTACACACGCAAAAACGACAAATCCTATGACGTCAAGAACGATTCCACGGCAGACTTGAACAGACCTATAACGAGTGCCCAGAATGCGATGTGAAAACCGTCTCTAAGACTCTAATGTACAACTTGGGAAGAAGAACTTTGCTTTGTTGTTTAAGTATCTGAAAGTACATCCGGAAGTGTAGTCAAGGCGGATAAACGAATGCCAAAAATTTGGTTAAAAGATCTCATTTACCTGATTTATTAAAAAGGTTATCGATTTGATTGTAGCAGCTATCGAGACATTAGTTTGTTCAAATCGACAAAGTGCTCTTCCATAATCATGAAATTGAGAACATTAGTGGTATCCATTATTGTCGGTCAATACGAAGCTGTTCTACGAAAGGGTCACTTAACGTTGGATCAAATGCTTACTCCGTTTGAAATCTTAGCTAGGTTTCGAAAGTACAATCTGCAGCCTTGCAGTTAGTGGATTTCAATCTGGCAAACGATTGAGTTAAGTGAAAAAAACTGTGACAGTTAATGCTTGGATATGGTTTTTAACATATTTTTAGCGATATTCATACGTGTTAGAACGCTCGTGACGTGTAGCAACGATGTGAGCCGTGAAGTCAACCGACGAACTACAGTTACGCAGCCTGTAAACTACATCAATACTAGAGTTATATAGAACCCAGTGACCCTATACAAACATAAAGTATACACGCTAAAGGGAGCTAATCAACAAGAGCGCTGGTCTACATGCATAAAAAGTTCAGTAGGCATTGAACCGCATAGACAAACTCGCGCAAGGAAGTTGTACAGAAAGTGACTCACACTGTTGTTTTCGTAAACCCTTCAAACACTTCATAACTTCGCCCTATTAAGAAATTTTTTGACCTTTATGCAGAGGAAAATCCTTACTTACTTATCTTTACTTACTTACTTACTTAATGGACCTAACGTCTTACGACAAGGCCTGCGCAGTATAATTTCTCCATCTATTTCGGTCCAAGGTAACTGATCTCTAGTTCCGCGGGCACCCAGTGCTCGCCAGATCTCGCTCCACCTGGTCTTGCCACCTCGCTCGCTGTGCTCCTCTTCGTCTTGTTCCTACCGGATTTGATGCGAAAACAATTTTTGCAGGATAGTTGTCCGGCATTCTGGAAACATGTCCTGCCCAACGTATCCGTCCAGCTTTAACCACTTTCTGAATACTTGGTTCGCCGTAGAGACGCGTGAGCTCTTGGTTCATTCTTCGCCTCCATACAACGTTCTCTTGCACTCCGCCAAAGATGGTTCTTAGCACCCGCCGTTCGAAAACTCCGAGTGCTCGTAGGTCCTCTTCCAACAGTGTCCACGTTTCGTGCCCGTAGAGGACAACCGGTCTAATTAGCGTTTTGTACAGTGTGCACTTTGTACGGGGGCTCAAATTGTTCGACGGTAAGTGTTTGTGGAGTCCGTAGTAGGCCCGACTTCCGCTGATAATACGTCCTTTAATCTCACGGCTGGTATTGTTGTCCTCTGTTGCCAGTGAGCCAAGGTATACGAACTCGTCGACTACCTCGACCTCATCCCCGTCGATTACCACGGTACTGCCCAAACGGGCACTGTCGCACTCGGTCCCGCCCGCCAGCATATACTTCGTTTTAGACGTATTTATCTTCAATCCAATCTTCTCTGCTTCGCATTTTAGTCTGGTGTACTGATCTTCCACCGCCTCAAATGTTCTGCCGACAGCATCCACGTCGTCAGCAAAGCAGATAAATTGACTGGATTTATTGAAAATCGTGCCCCGCATTTCGATCGCCGCTCGTCTTATAACACCTTCAAGCGCAATGTTGAATAGCAGGCAGGAAAGACCATCTCATTGTCGAAGTCCCCTGCGAGATTCGAATGGGTCCGACAATCTACCCGAGATTCTCACACAGCATTGGATCCCATCCATCGTAGCCATGATAAGTCTAGTAAGCTTACCGGAAAGCCGTTTTCGTCCAAAATTTACCATAGCTCTTGTCGGTTTACGCTATCATATGTGGCTTTGAAATCGATGAACAGGTGGTGGGACTCAGAATTTGCGGCACTTCTGGAGGATCTGCCGCAGGGTGAAGATTTGGCCCGCTGTAGACCGTTGAGGATCGGCCACCACCCGATCACCTGCTTCTGCATCTTGCCCATCACTATAAAAGCTGTGCTCAGCGCGTGTGTATTGCCGCAGCTCTGGTAGATGGTATGACCATCTCTATACGTACGTACCATCGTTCCTTTCCAGCATACCTCCTGCAGCGCTACGATGTCGAACTTGCGGCTCTTCACTTCTTTAGATAGCACGTGGGTACTTCCGAGGAAATTTAGAGACCGACAGTTCCATGTTCCTAATTTCCAATCGTTAGTCCGTTTTCGTCGCCTGGGTCTTTGCCGATTGTTCCGATTAGAGTTATTATTATTACTTACGGAGTCTATTGCTTTGCTTTGATTTCGTAAAATCCTACAAGTGATTGAAAATAATTTTGATTTAAAGAAAGTATGATTAAAGCCTATCACAATAAAGGGTGTCTCACATCAAATTGTGTCACGGAAAAAAACACTGAAGAAAACTACCTAGCTGACAGAATCTTTTTAAACTTTCAGACAATAGAATATGACCTCCTTGGGATGCTTCTGTAGAGCCTGCTTCATTATAGCCCAGTATTTTTCGATGGGCCTTAGTTCCGGTGCGTTGGGAGAAGTTCGTGGCCTTGGGTACGAATGAGACCCCGTTAGCTTTGTACCACTCCAGGACATCCTTTGAATAGTAGCACGAAGCTAGATCCGGTCGGAAGATCGCAGAGTGTTGCTTCAACAGAAGTAGCAGACGCTTCAATGGACACTTCTACCACAAACGGGATTTGCCCGTTTATAGACCCGGTAGTCACGAATGGCGCACTCCAAATCATGTATTTTTGGCATACTTTGAAAGTTTCTGCTTCTTCACTTCCTCCGGAACGTCAAACTTGTGCTGGACGGTGAAGATCAGCCGCCCCGGGAGCTACCGGAGGTCCAGCTTGACTTAAGTCTCATCATACACTTGGACAGATTCAACTTTTTGGCCACATCCCTGACCGAAGCAGTGGGATTCAGCTTAACCGCTTTCACGATACGTTTGTGATCCTGATCGCTAATAGAACATCCATTTTGACCGAATTTCTGCTTCCGTTCGATGCTCAGAGTTTCGTAGGAACGTTTAATCTCACGTTGACTGTACGATTCGGAGTTCTTCTCCGATGTCACGATGAGATAATTGAGGATTTTCTTGGTGATTGCGCAAAATCATTTCGCGACGTTACTTATCGGGTGATGCCATTTTTTTCCAATTTTCGAAAAACTTGCTAAAACTACACTCTAAACTATTTCTACCCAAATTTTTAAAAGAAGATACCCAATAGGTAATTTTCTACAGCGTTTTTCCGTGATGCAATTTGATGTGGGACACCCTTTAGATGAAAATATTGGTCGCCTTGGTTGCCTTGATGGTGACAAAACAAATCCTTGAAACGTTGACCCAGACAAAATATATAAGTTTCTAAAAACCCAATGGCCAAAATGCCATCATTATAACCGAAAATAGTACCATTGTTGGTCAGAAAATCATCCAGAACTAGTGTTGATCCTTTTAAGTCAATCATTTGCGTTTCTCGATTCATGCATTCGGTTGATGTATTGTTTCTTAAGGTTTTTATATTATCTGTTTTTGGGGGTTGGTTTTATTATAAACGTGAAAACAATTGCTCTATTATTACTTCTCGATATTAATAAATTTCTGTTTGAATTTCAGGGTCGTCGAACGCGAACTCAGTGTGCCTTTGCCGATTTCAAAAATTATCAAAAAATGGAATAACCTACTGCAGGAGTACAAGGTAAGAGTTAACTTGTAGAATTCCGCCTCAGAATAAATACATACATATAGATACAACACCGCCCAGTTAGCTTCGAGGTACGATACTGGTCTAACAAGCTAGTCGTTGTATGTTCGAATCTCGGCTAGGCGGTGCTTGCTAGATAGAGTCAGTAGGATTATTACATTGGCCCCGTAATTTTCCTGTACTCTAACTGCCGGCAGCGAAGTCTGTCGATAAAGAAGGGTAATGTCTAATGACGGTTTAAGCCCACGGCTTTGCTTTGCGGCTTTGCACGGCTGAATGATTTATGCAAATCTCAGAAGGAACATGAGTAAAGGCTCAAAAAGAATTGTGCATCAATGCGTCCGTCGGAGCTAATTTGACAGTTTTTTCGCGGATCAATAGTTTTTTGACGCAAAATTCTGTTTGGGCCTTGTCACTTATTGTCATTTGTATGTTATACTACTGACGAACTGACATGACACATCGAAGAAAATCCTTTTAAAACAATCGTCCTGCACATTTTGCTTGCACACTAGCACCCTCTGTTATGCATGTTGCGGAGTAGCTTGCATTTGCAGGGTTTTATGCTGTAGGGTTTTGTACATTTGTGTGGTATTATACTGAAAACTCGAAGCAACACTCGTGCGCCGCGGTGTGGTCATGTTGCGAAACATGCTTTTTTGAAAAATGAGTGGTTTTTGATTAGACGATGGAATTATCGCGAGTGTCTCGTTTGTTTGTCTGTGGTTATACTATGGGTAACTTATTCATGAAAGAGACAGCAAATAAAAACGTCATCCACACGATTGTTTATTTTATAATAATAATAATTTTCGTTATTAACGAGACTTTCAGCCATAGGCTGGTTCGCTCAATTGTTTATTTTATGTCGATTCTGTGATTTAGCTACATATGTAGTGATCACATCAACTAGAATTAACTGTACGTGGATATCATACTGATATAAGCAATACGTAAAATTTGTAAATAAATATAACTTTTTGTGGATAAAAACATTTAACAAAACAACCCGCTGGTGATTTGACACACCTCAATTAACAGATAATTTTCATCAGCATGCAATCGCGGTGCGGCATCAAGTCAGTAATTGGACAGCATTTTTCCAATTTTTCTGCTCATCTTTCGCTTAAAAAATGCCGCATCTCGATAGATAAAATAAAAAAATTCTTCATCCACACTACAGCTGAAAGTGAAACTCTTCTGAATTGTTTTCTGCAGTTTCAGGCAGCGGCAACGAGGTAGTAGTTTTGAGCTCTGTTCGCTTCCATTTTCGTATTCCATCAAAGAAAGCTTCTCATTATTAAATCTCATTTGCTGATAAATTTTCCAATAAAGATCCACGCGAGCCGCCGTTTGATGAACCCAGCTGCTACGGGAAGATTACAGCCATGTACGGAAGAGACCTGTGTGTGAGCAGCTTTATGCTGCAGCGGTCCGCAGCGGCAAGAGGGAAACAGCAATGCACAATGATATGGCGTTAATGAAGCCGCATCTCTCGGAAGAGAAATTATTTTTTTAATTTAAGAAGAAAAACTCGCACCAGCCAGCCACTGTGTAGTCACTAAAAACGCAATTCAGCTGATGGGTGCAAATGAGAATTTCGCCCTACGTGAAAGAAAGCGCGAAGATTTAGTGCCAGCAATAGATGACATTTACTGAATGACAAAGGGAGGCAAATTATGAGACAACTTGTAAAGCAATGATCACGATGCTGATTGTTCTCTGGTGAAATGAGACTGTTATTGAAAATTCCGATATACAGCCTGTTAATTTCGCATTTTGTTCGTAATCACAATCAGCTATTCCGAAACTATTCGAGTCGTTAGCTGGTATCAGTCACCTTTACAACGATGTGGTTGGCCATATCTCCCCAGCGCAGCACGGATTCTTGAAGAATGTCACAAAACTTTGCGAGTTCACCTCGATGGCTGCAGATTACATCTCAAAGGATATTCAGGTGGATTGTATATATAAAGATATAAGCAAAGCATTTGATGCTGTTAATATTAATAGCAACTAGAAGGCGGTGGAAGATTTTGGTATTTGTGGCTCGTTGTACAACTGGTTAAAAACATATCTAGAACACAGAGTACAATATATGAAAATTTGTGGCAACAAATCTTGTTCATTTACTGTGCACTCCGGAGTACCGCAAGGTAGTCACTCAGGATCACTGCTGTTAGTGCTTCTGATGAACAAACTGCCAGAAGCTATCGCCCATTATGTCTAGAATGACTGTCTTAAATTGCAGCTCGATTTAGAACATGTCGATTTAGAACATGAAATACTGTGAAAAATGCAGATTCAAAATAAACATTAATTAACTTGACACTATTTTTACTAGTCAGAAGATTTGGTCGTGACGTAGACGATTCTTATACGATACTAGCGATCTACTAAGGTCTCATCAGATCTAGACTTCGCCAGTATTATTTAGCGTTTGCAGTACATAACGTACATTTAACGAATGGAAGAAATTGAAAAGAGATTTGTTAGATTTGCTCTAAGGAGCCTCGGATGGAACGGAGACCAGCTACCGCCCTACCACGACTTGTGTTCTTTGGTGGATCTCGATACAGTCCACGTGAGGCACGAACCGAACCGTCTTTCAGGACAAACCGTAAGCCAACCCCTTGTCAGCCGATTAACACGGAACGATAGCACAGTCAAGAAACTAACCAGAAACTATTCACGGAACGAACCAACCTCTCGCTTCATGAATGTCTTCAATGCACTACAACAAGTAATAACCGTTGAAATGAGGCCCGATTTAATTGGGTGTAGGCTTAGGTTATATTGTAGAGAACTATTGTATCACAATTTCAGTTATTTGTTCTAGCGAAATCGATAAAAATGGCCCTAATCAAGCGTCACTAGTATTCGGGGAATGTTGGTGACAGTCAGAAAGCCTGAATCGTGGGGGAACCAAAAACCGAAAAGAGTAATTAAAGCTTTCAGGTGGAACCGCAACCTCTTCTTCCGGAGTGTCACAAACCAGCTAGGAGTGTCGTCTACAATAATGCAGCGAGCTTAAAAACAATCCGGATTTTCAACTTATAAGAAGGTAGTGACAGAACAAGTTGACCAAAGCACAATCCCAGAGCTGTACATGATGATGCTTACGAGGATCGATTGCGTGTTGATGGACGACGAAATCTACGTCAAAGAAAACTTCAAATAGCTTCCATGGCAGGAGTTGTATACGGCATCCGGAAGGGAAAAGATGGCAGACATTTTCAAGCATATGGAATCTTCGTCAGGAAATACCTGCTTCGAGAAGCTATCTGTACCTGTAATTAGAACCTGGAAATTTAATTGAACAAGTGTCTGGAAAACGACTGTTGTTTCCGTGTTGTTTTGCCGGCGTTGGCATCCAGCTATTATTGAAAAAGCCTTGACCGCCAACAATATGCACGTAGTGTCCAAAGACAAGTATCCTCACAGCTCCCCAATCGAGAAATATTGGGGCAAGAAACTGTTGGAAGCGAGAAACAGTTTAAGGCAAACTGACATTTTGTGGCGAACAAAATGGATTAAGTGGCTGTATAGAATCTGACTTACTTTTACTTATGCGTCCATGTCCTACGGTCCGACAGAACAAAGGAATGAAATAAGAGATCTCCTCTGCCGAAGGTTAGCCGCCATGACTTTTCCTTGTCGCCAGGACAGGTTCTCTTCGGATGTTGGGTAAGCTGCGTCGTCATGAGCCTCTGGGTCTACCTCTTCTACGCTGTCCTTGCGCTGTCCTCCGTTCTTTTCTGCGGATCTGGTTCGCTCCTTTCCTCAAGGTGTGTCCGATCCACTTCCACCTACGTTCACGAATTTCTATTGCTAACGGCCGCTGATGAAATCGACGATAGAGTTGCTCATTAGATATCCAGTTATCAGGAACCGAATAATAAATACCTGCACTTTTTACGTTGTATTTGCTAAGACGCGCCACGTTTCGCAGACATACAACAGTAAGGATTTAACATTTGAGTTGAAAATTCGGGTTGTACAGAATCTGCCTGCATGAGTTAAATGAATTGGTCCGGCAATTCGGATTATTATTGAAGACATCCGATTAGATCGGAAGTTTAGGTTTTACAGTAGGATTTCGAATTTGGCAACAAATGCGTGTCGCCTATGTAGCCAAAATCGAAACCGTGCCAAAATCGAGACCCTTTTTTGATATGAAAAAATGTAATGTAAATGCTTTAGAAAATGACTAAATATCATTAATCAACGATTGCAACCATTTTATGTTTAAAAACTTCGCCAAGAGCTATCCGTCCGGTGCAAATAAGTTATTGACACCCTGCGGTAAGACGTAGTCATACGGCAATAAAAATATTATTGTTCGAAACCACATAACTTTTTTTCATGAACATACTGAGGGCATAATTTTTTCGTCATTTAAAGTATGTATGCAGAAACTGATTGATATTTAAGCATATTTTTGGAAGTAAAATATCTCTTTGTTTACTATTTGATGGGGTTTTCAACCGTTGGTTGGTTCGCCCCAAGGTAGTAAAATATCGTGTGTTGCCAAAAACGAATACTTTGTTGCCAAAATCGAGGCATGCCAAAATCGAACCATGCCAAAATCGAGCCATGCCAAATTCGAAATCCAACACTATAACTTTTGACTGAAAATGGAAAATTTCAGTGGAAGCTTCCAGTAAGCAAAGCAAAGCAAACCAAACCTAGGTGCTGCATTCCGTAATCGAAACTTGACCTTCTGTTTTTATACGACAGACTTCGCAGCCACCTCTTATAGTACAGGACAATTGCAGGACCAGTTGCTACGATTCTATGGAAGCTTCCAGTAATGAGTAAAAATACATTAGTCTGAAAAACTCACCATTTGATGTAAATTTTGAGCAACACTTGTGGCGAGCAAATATCACCCGAAACACACCAGGTAACAGGTTAAATTATCGTGATAATATGTGGGTCAACCGCTAATTTTTTGGGGGCGATCATGCCGGTATGCTCACCAGATTAAAATGTTATCCATTAAAATTTCCATGCTAGGTTGCCTGAGCATAAAAAAACAATCAGCGCTTTCCAACTGGTTGCAATCTTCGCAGTGTACGGATTTGCTAAAGCCAAGAAACTCATTAGTCATTTCGGCTAAATAAAACTCAATCAGGAACGTAGAGCAGATAGTAGAGAAACCAAAAAGTATTCAGTCGGTGATCGATATCTGATCCACTTGCCACTTAAAAGTCCGTGCAGTACAATAAACGAAAACTGAAAACTCCGTCTGGTGAAGCCCATTCAGCAGCCAAATTTACTGCTATTATTTTCCTACCATAGTACAAAAAAGCACCTCATTTGGGGAAAAATTATAAGCTCTTGTTTCGAAATTTCGCTTCCGTCTCCGGGTTTACTTCTCTCTTTTAACGGTTTCACCGAAATCACTCCAATCCCACGATCTCATCTCGACAAACACTCGTACAGAGGTCTCTAGCTCCAAAATTCGACCCACAGGTTTGGAAGACGATGATCGGAACTATATTATTCTGGGAAACAGAGCTAAAATAGCAGGTTTTTTTTGTTACACCCACCTATTGGCTAGAGTTGTGCTTCCAACATTCGAGTATGCTCTATGTATTTATCTTTATCATCTTCCCCGCTTACCAACGACCAATTCTGTCTTCATTCTCAGAGCAATGTTTAATACTGGCCAGCATTGGTCTGGGTCACAGGAAATCAACTCCAACACAAGGGAAAGAGAAGAAAGCTCAAAGTACAGAGAAATTGTGTTAATATTCTCAGCAGAATCCGTTATGCTTCCTTTATGCGTAGCTGCCACAGTGTTCATAGAACCATTTAAACCATCAGAGAATGATCATTAGTCTGACCTACTGCCGGGCATTGGTGCGTGAAGAGGGTGTCTTACGGACTATTTAGTAATCAGACACATTTTTTTGTGCGCGTGTACAGGTGCGTGGAATACCAAGACTAGCCTGCGTAACATCGAACCGATCAGAGCGGTACTTTCGGTTGGATGAAATTGTGGGTCATCGTTTCATGGCAGAGCTCACCAGAGAGGTCACAAATGAAGATTTAATAGAATTGCTTCTTATCTTTAGCTTGGTGAAACTGTTGTATACAAACCGGTTCAAGATGGTTCAGTGTACTTAGTTTTCTCTTGCTTTATTAGATTTTTTTAATCATGAAAAATTTATTAGTACAGTAGACTCTCGGAAAAGTTAATCGATTGGGGAATCGGTCGATTAACTTCTCCGAACTATTAACTTTTCTGAGTAGTCCTAAAAGTCATTGAAAATGACGAATACAAAAGCTAAAAATGCATTCCGGGACATAGGATACATATTTTTATGCACCTGCAAGTTGTAATGGAAAGAAATATGTAGCAATATCTTTATGAAATAATACTTAGTTCCAGTTTTTTATAAAATAATACCTTTCACTAAGTTTAAAACAGTCGGTTACACTAGTTTACTTCTGTTTTTTCGTAGTCTACGTTTTGATTAAAAATAAGCGTTCGCGCTAATTTTTAGTTCCTTGCTGTTCCTTCTTTTGCATTTAAAATTCAATTGAGTTTGCGCTTTTCCAGTATATTTCCAAAAATCCTGATGTAAATATATGCCCGTATTGAACTATTGTTGCAACTGTCCGATAGAAGAGTTTAATTTAATCCCAGTTATGATGCGACTCTGTATGAAACTGTGGAAAGGAGACAATAAGCCGAAAAATGAGAAATAAAGATTATTCACGTGTGTGAATAAACGCTTGGACAACCAATAAATTCAAACTCTCAGAAAAGTTAAGGCAAAAATTAACTTTTTAGAGCGTTGCATGAGAGCTGATATACGCTTAACTTTTCTGAACAATTAACTTTTCAGAGAGTTAACTTTTCTGAGAGTCTACTGTATTAGGTACTTACAGTTACTTATTCTAGCATTAATGTTAAAGATGCAAAATATCGAAGACTAGGCGTTGCAAGACAGGGCTTACAACTATTTTTTCAGAATGAGTTCTAATGTGCGACTTCGACTATAAAGTAATGCAAAAATTTGTGTGTTTCATTTGTAAGAGATCCCCGCCGATCAGAGGGGGAGGGGTCTTGAACTACTATAAGAAAAAATCCTTCCTCTAAAAGTCCCCACATGCCAAATTTGGTTCCATTTGTTTGATTAGTTCTCGAGTTATGCGGAAATTTGTATTTGAGAGCCCGCCACCACCCTCCAGAGGGGGAGGGGTCTCGAACTATCATAAAAATCTTCCCGATTCCAAAAAACTTTGCATACAAATTTTATTGCCGATCGATTCGGTAATTTCCGAGTCCATTTTTATAGGTATAGATATAATTAAAGCAGGGATGCCACATATAATTCTGTGTTTTTTGTTGGAAAAATTTGGTCATCTGTACAAAAATCTGTCCAATGCAAAACAATAAGAGTGAAAAAGACGGAGAGTCATTTTGCAGGCTATTTCCGTTCCGTAATTCATGTACAATCATTTTTTTTTGTGTCGCTTGGTCAGTTTTAATTTTTTGATGTCAAAAGAAAAATATTATTATAAGGATTTTAATAGTGTTGTGTATGTTCACGACAACCGCCTTTTTCTAGCAGTTTTGGTGAAATATGGAGCTTTTTATCCTTCCCAACCAATAAGCTTTAAGCAATTCAAATACAAACCGGTAGCGGTAAGCATTTAAGTGACAATAAATGATACTTAAAAATTGCTTGGGAAAAATATATAAGGTACCCCGGGGCAAGTGGGAATACGGGGTAAGTGGGAACGGAGCTCATAACTCTCTTCAACCTCATTTTCTCCAACCGAACCTTTCTAGAAATGAAAGATACAACTCAAACGCATGTATTAAAATTATAGATTATTTATAACAGGCATACCAAACATCAAAATTGCACTTTCAATTTGAGCGTAATTTTCAATTTGCGTTGTAAGTTTGACGCACCTTTCTATAAATGATATTTTGACCACAGGCTTTACGTAAAAGTACATGTTTTTCTGACAGTAGGTAAACATAATGAGTGTATTAACAAATTACACCCGAAAACTAGTTGTTTAATTTGACAAACGGCATTAAAAAATAAGGTAAGGTCGGCACTTGAAAGCACCCGGGACAAGTGAGACCTATTAAAAATAAAGTGTTTCAGCACAAAACTTCCTGTCTTAATACATTTTTTAGATAAACTATCGAACATTTTCAGTTCAATTACATAATATTTATACCAGTAAAGCTTTAAAATAAAGCCAAAAAGCACTAAACCAAGGGGCCCCAAAAAAGAAGTCCATATGCACAGTTTGTGAGGGAACAAACAGTTTGGTCACATTTTGGTTACACCTAAACGATGTTAATTGAATTTGGAAAGTCAAATTTGATATAATTAAGCGAATCTGCAACTGGAATTGAAACAATAAAGTGTTGTGGTTATTGTAACGTAACTATCTCTTATAAGTAGCTCTACCGAATTGGGCATGATAGAACAAACAGATCATAATCGTATTTTCGAGCTTTTAAACAATGGTTCATCATAAATTACGTCTCGCAAGAATTGGATACAACGACATATTCTACTACATTTCATTACAATAATGCTTTACAGTGTAATTGCTCACGATCTGTGGTTTATATACATTATAAAGTCGCCCGTTGTGATCTGATTTTGTTACGCTATTTTTGAATGAACCCTTTGTTTTGATTGTTTTTGATTGCTTCTTGCAATGCTTTAACATTGCTGTATATTAACTTACACAATTTACTATTATTTTATGCTTTTTAATCAAATTTGAAAATAGGTCCCAGTTGCCCCGGTAAATGGGGTAAGTGGGACCTATCGCCATAATTTTGAAAATTCTTCTCCAGATTCATTTCATGTAAATTCATAGGCCTTTTTCGTAATTAATCCTTCGAAGTGATACCACTGAAGAGTTTCTGTGCTGAAAGAATTTTGAAATAATCATAGGTATAAAAAAGACAGTGGAATAAACCCAAACTATGCATTTTTAGGTCCCACTTGCCCCGGTGTACCTTAGCTACTTTACTGCTAACCCTCTTCGTTGAAAATGCTTATTTGCAGCTGATTATCAACAAGAACAATTGCAATAGAATTTTGGATGCGCATTTACGACAGCTATGCAGTTAACTGCTGTTAACAGCTTATGGTAATGCTTATTGGTTACTTCGGTAGTTTTTTAGATATAAAGAGATGTAAACATCCGTATCTTCGAATTCCGCTGGAATAAATTCAATGCTTTCTTATGAGGGAGTAAATGTGTTTTTTTTGTGAAGAACGAATGTTGTGATTGTATTAGCAACTAAAGTCTGTAGGAAAACTTCCTGCAAGCAGAGTTTAAAAATGTATTTTAGCAAGCATTTGCTCTTCAGACTAATGAAAAAAGCGTAATGAAAAGTGGTTATGCGAATTATTGACCGCCCTTTACTAGTCAACTACATTACATTTTTTTGAATATATTCTTCACTCTTCAGTTTCTTTCCACTTCCAGCTTTACATCACGTCCAGAAGTGCGCCGAGCCGAATATTTCATAAACTATACGCTTATCATGAGCCTTGTGAAAGCTCCGCTCACATATCGCCATTGCACACCGGACTTGGATCCGTAAAAATGCCCCGCAAACCAGGTCAGGTGCAACGAACTGTATCGTTTCTAGCCAGTTAGCGTGAGCTAGTAGTAATTAAACGGTCAAAAGATGGAACTCAGCACCGTGTAAATAAAAAATTCAGTTCATCTTGAGAAAATGCAGTCCAAAATTTACTGCAAGTGTAAACTAGCACGGGCGTACACCGTCTATAGGTTTAAATTTAACAACAGTATTTTCATTAAACAATTCCGAGTTTTTAACAGGTACCGTGCCCACCCAAAAGCGGGTTTTTGACTGACTTCCAGATATACGATGTTTGTCTCTCTGTCGATGATACGATACGATACGATGTCTGTCTTGTAGTAATTATGTTATGTTCAAGTTTCGACCGTTAATGTCAGAAGAGTCTAGTTCTTTACAGAATCATTTATAATCATTCATGATGATCCTACACACTTAGATTTTATCTCGGAGTACGTACGGAGTACGGAGTTCAAAGTTTACTGCTCTGTATGGTTTATACGTATCGATCGTTCGAAATCACCTCATAACTCTGGCTGTTTGCAACATTTATGTAGTTTGATTAAAGTAAAATGTAGCTTGGAAAATTCTTGATTGTTTGATGTTATTTACTCATCTTTTTTTAAATTTTGCGACTTAGTCCGGTCTGATTCAACACCGACCATTTGAAAGTCCAAAGGTATTGAACAGAAATGATTATTTAATGCTCTTTTTAAACAAATCGTTTTGTTTCGCAATCAATAAGAGCTAGACAGTTATTATATTCAGCAATGTTGCTCAGTAGTACTTATTTATATTTCAGTTTCCAAATTTTGCAATTTTTCAGTCTATACGAGTACAAAGGTTGCCAATTCTTATACTGAATCTATCAATAACTCGGTCTAAATAGAAGATGCAGCCTCGTGGTCTTCTGTAAACTTTTGTATTTTTACGATAAGCAAATGTCAGTAGAACATTATTGTTCTCTGAATCCTATAGTTTTAAATAAATGCCAATAAAATTGATTTTAACAGATCTCGATTTGTCGATGATGGTCGACAAATATTTTTACAATAAAATTACCTACAACTTTTCTAAAGAAACCATAGCTCTCTGCTTCTAGGGGTTGCAAGTTGCCCTAATAGCCCTAATTTGAGGGTGGCAAAGAATGGATTAATCAGGGGTACCCTATTTTAATCAGTTGAACATAAATAAGCTTCAAATGCAGTATTTTGTTTGTATATTTAAATTCTTTTGATAAGAACAGCATCTTGAATCACTAAACCATAGATGTAATTCATAAAAACACAATTTACGGTGTTTTCGACAAGAAAGATAACAAATTAAGAACTGTTTTCAACAAAAATGATTTTTTTTTGCATTTGCTACTTTGAGCATTGATTACAGCATTTCTAAAAGTCAAGCACTCAATTTTAACATACTATATTGTAGAAGAAATGTGAGCGCTTACTCAGAAGCTTACAATTTGGAACAAGTCAATAAAACTCAGGACTGCTTAAGAAAGTATCTTGGTGATCAAAATGTGTTCGTGCTGATTAAAATTAGTTCCAGCGTCTCAATTTTTAATGTAAAATATGAGAAGCATAGTGACTCCCAGTGGTGACATCTTGAAGAATTAAAGTTAACCAGAACGTTGGTCTGCTGATATCCCTCACTTAGACATCGCTTATAATAAGGTAAAACAATCAGTGATACAGCGGTAACCCGATTTTGTCACGTTTTTGATCCGATTTTGTCACGTTTTTTACCCGATTTTGTCACGCTTTTGATTTATGAAAAGCTTAGTTTGAAAATCATTTTCAAACATGTCAAATGTGTTAAAAAACTGTGAAAAAAACTGTGTTCAACAAGTTGAGTATCGTGGAGTTTCCACAAAAGTTGTTTCTTATCTCCACAACTATAATAGCTAGAAGGTTACTTTCTTTGGCAAAGTTCTCTATAAAAATCGTATCAAAAATTGTGTAGAATATTGTTTTGCTCTATCTCTTACTGCTTGAAAAATATTTTCTATCTTACTTTTAAGGGGGTTAATCAAAGAATTGTTCATACCATAAGAAAGAGCTTTTTACGCTGTGAAATTTCTCTGAACATAGTTAACCAGTATAATCAACCATTTCGGCGCAATTAAAAAACGCGTGTTTTCATACGTTTGGAACATGTGCTGTGGAAAGGTGACAAATGTCCACAGAGAGGTAGAAGGAAGTGCGAAATGTCCTAAAAGTGATCAGAATGAAATATATATGTAGTTCGTTCTAAGTTTTCTGCAAAAAAATAAAAATTGAAAAAATACCCGATTTTGTCACCCCTAAATTCATCATGGGGGTGACAAAATCGGGTCATAAGACTGCTTAAAATAGGTTCCCTGCCCTATAACGGGACTAAAGAATTTCGGTATAGTAGAGCAACCTTTGAAGAAAGGTTAAAAACTATACACACAAGCACGTTTAAACAAAAATAATAATATTCATATTGACTACTCAACGGTAACCATTTTAAAAATACAGTGCAGGATTCAGAAAACATCACAATAGGGTTTATTTCTAATTCCCATCGTAGTGAGGAAAGCCACTCTAATTTTCATCATTTCTTGAATGGATTTAATGAATACTCCAAAAGTTCTTGTGCTGATTTGACTCAAACACACTTACCTTCCGATCCGTGCCCTTTGAATTCACTAAAAAGCGATTACTAAAGCATTTTATTCAAATTACGCAGCTGACTTTATATCTTAAATTCGTCGTACCGTTTTAAAATCCGTCCATCAAAATTTTTCATCGTTCGAACTAAAAATCACAATAATGTTTACGAAGCTAGCGCGCATGTATTTGTGTAGGACGGCATGAAAAATGTTATTCTGCAAAATTTTTGCAGGTCATGCAAGTTTTCCCGGCTGCAGAATAACGGCAATGCATTGCGTGAGTTATTTTCATTTTATGAATGACGGAAATTGAAACGATTAGTCGACATTTTCGTCTTCGTCGCACAAAAAAAAAACAGCAAATTGGGCTGCCAGCAATTTTTTAATGAAAAATGGCATTTAAATAAATCTCAGCTCACTTTAAATGATCGCGCATGATAGTCAAGAAACTAAAATATTAGGGAATAACTCATTTTGCCTTGTGTGTCATAAAAATCACTGATATTTTTAATAATTTGTGTTGGATAGGACGGGAACAGGTAATTACGACGAAGCAGCAATATACTCTAGATCAAAGTGATAAGTCCACA
Source organism: Sabethes cyaneus (assembly GCF_943734655.1). NCBI lineage: Eukaryota > Metazoa > Arthropoda > Insecta > Diptera > Culicidae > Sabethes > Sabethes cyaneus. The sequence goes on along the minus strand of NC_071353.1, from coordinate 62,525,542 downwards.
CAGAGAAAAAACAAGACGAACGTTTTCTCAGATCCAGACTAAAATCCTTGCTACAAAAATAAATAATTTAATCTTCATTCGACCACATGTATCATCTTGCAATTTTACACCCAACCTTATGTGTAAGTATCTTGTTGCTCCTTTTGCACCACAAGGAGAAAGGGAATGGGTTCCTCTGTGTTTATACCCCTATTACTCTCTTTCCAAATTTTCCTCATGATCGATATGAAGTGCCTTTAATATTTTACAGGTTTGCAAAATCTGAACCAAGGTATCCAAAAATGTGTTCAGATAATCTCCACCAATCAAAACAAAAAAAACAGATGCGCCGGATTTGAAAAACGAGGTTAAAAGTGGAAAAACATACTCGTGGCAAAAAGCTATTAATTTAATTCGAAACTTTCACTCTTACTGATTAGTTTGCCATTTGCAAGAGCAAAGAAAAGGTAGGCATTGTGCGATTGCAGCGTGGCAAAAGAAGTGAAGATGAATCAGTTTAATAACTTATATTCATTCGGCATATTCGATTCTCTAAATGTCTTTGCTTTTCCTCGTAGGAAAGCTAATATTTTACTCTAAAAGGTGGTTTTTCCTCAAGAGTCTGGAATATTTGTAAACCTCCTAAGTTTATGACCATCAAAACACTGCAAGTTTAAAAATATTTTTTCATGTATGTATAAATTTCGAAATGAAAACTCTGCGGTTGTCATATGATCCAAGTTACAATTCAAATTTTTCTAGGACTTGATTAGAAATAACGATCAAAGGTGACCATGACTTGTACCTGCAGCGTTCACGGACATTTTTTTAAAAAACAACCCCTTTTTACTCTAAGTCTTAGTTCAAAACTAAAAAAATTGATTATGTACTTCTTAAAAAAATTTACATGTCAACGCATATTGCGTATAGGTACGATAGGAAAAAGCAATGCTTCGTATTCTGCGTCCCATCCCGCCGTAATGGACTGTCTAGATGAGAGCGCGCGGAATCGGGTCTCGAAGAATAACCGTTAGTTTTACGTTTAACCTAGTTTCGCCAATCTGTTTTGTTCTGCTTATTCTTACCTACTCACCGATCATGCCTGATATATGCTAGGTAGAGGCGACCTCCAGCAAGTTCGTATTTCTTTACCACTCAGAAGCTTCGCGCTATGAAAGCGACCGAGAGAACGAATTGGCTTTGGAGAGAGCAACGAGCATACGAGGGAGAATGATGTTCTAATAGCGATAGCTTTCTTCTCACCTTGACTTTGAATGCGATCTCGTCGATGTTCAGCTTGCGGTGCTTGATCTTCAATGCTGGTTATTCTATGTAATATACCCTACGTCTGTAGAAGTGTAGACTCGTAAAGCTTTCCCACTAGCGTCAAACGGTGTTCTCGCTCAGTAGGCCAGTAGGCTTGCCGCTTGCGAGCGTATGTTTAAGCCACACGTGACGTCACGTTAGCATGTTTCGGTGTTGGCTGTTGAGCTGACCGGTGCAGCTTTTCTTCTCGGGGGTGTGTTCAATGACGTAGTAGATGTTCGCTCGTCTAGAATAAAGCTTTGTTGATGGAATCAGCTGACGATGAATTGGTGGTGTGATATGATAATGATGTTTGTAATTAATATATCGTGGGCTTGGTTGAGCTGTTGTGTGGTATGGCAACGACACATAAGATACGAAGAATTTCAGAACGTAAATTATTATCACATATTGATGTAATGTAACAACTACAGATGTTGCCAATAAAGATTTAATTTGATCAATTAAATTAAATCAAATTGAATTTAATTTAATTAATCAATAATAACAAACTGACACATCTTGATTAACGTTTGTTTGAAGTGAAAGTATCTTCAGACTATTACTAAACTAGTTGACAGATCTAGGAAACATTGGTTTAATGAAGTTGACTTTCAGGTTTTGATAATCAACTTATGTATCAGTATTTGAGCATTTCCAGGTGAAATCTACCAAAAGCTATTCATTGCACTGGTTTTAAAGAAGACAATCAATTGAAATCCATTGTATTGAAAATACAGTGGTAACCCGATTTTGTCACTCCCCGATTTTGTCACCCCCGATTTTGTCACGCTTTTGATTTATCAAAAGCTTAGTTTGAAAATCATTTTCAAACATGTCAAATGTGTTAAAACACTGTGAAAAGAACTGTGTTGATTATCGTGGAGTTTCCACAAAAGTTGTTTCATATCTCCACAACTGTAATAGCTAGAAGGTCACTTTCTTTGGCAAAGTTCTTTATAATAATCCTCTCAACAATTTTGTAGAACATTGTTTTGCTCTATCTCATACTACTTGAAAAATAAATTTTCTATCTTACTTTTAGGGGGGTTAATCAAAGAATCGTTCATACCATAAGAAAGAGCTTTTTATTCTGTGAAATTTCTTAGAACATAGTTAACCAGTATAATCAATCATTTCTGGGCGATTAAAAAACGCGTGTTTTCATACCTGTGGGGCTGTGCTGTGAACAGGTGACAAATGTCCACAGAGAGGTAGAAAGAAGTGCGAAATGTCCTAAAAGTGATCAGAATGAAATATATGTAGTTCGTTCTAAGTTATCTACAAAAAAATTAAAATTGAAAAAATACCCGATTTTGTCACTGTCCCGTTTTTGTCACCCCTAAATTAATCATGGGGGTGACAAAATCGGGTCATTACTGTATCAGAAGAAACCAAAGATAAACAGCTGCCATTGTTTTTTGTTAGAAATTTCATATTTGAAAACACATACGCCTTTTATGAAAATTAGTTTTGAATCGCAATGCTCAACTGACCTGTGAAAAAAGAATGATTTTCATCATTGATGTATAAAGTTTTATTCAAATCAGAGGGAGACAAGTTACGCATTTCATCAGGAAATGCTCCACTAGCGCAAAATGTTATTGTAAATATATTTATGTAATCAAAGTGTTTGATCCGTAAACGTATACTGACTGCATAAACATATGCTGATATACAATGTGTTTCTAAAAATTGAGTCTGTGCATGCGATTCTAGTTACTACAAAACCTGCTATTTCCTACATATCAATACTCGAAGCAAAACATGGTGCTACATTCCCCTTTTAGAACTTCTCACAGTCGAAATTCGAACATGCGACGACTGACTTATTAGTCCAGCCTCGTACCTCAAGGCCAACTGAAAGGCAATTAATATAGTAATTCGCCAGAATTTTGCATTACTTTATTGCATATTGGGTAAATATATATCTAACTAACAATGCCAACGTAATGTCATTAATGTTTGAAACAATTCAGAGAGTGTTTCCGTTTCAAACTACAACAAATATCAATTCCGTACGCAACATCCCGGACCACGAGAGAAAGCAAATCAAATTGATTGAAGCCCCTGTACAACTCGATAAAGCATTCAGTTTCGACCCAAGAATAGCCTACTTCCACAATCTCACTGAGTCTTTGTTAAAAGCCTAGACACATACTTGCACAACAGCGCGAGAAAATGAGCAAACAAAGAACAACAGAAAAGAAAGACCCATAAAATAAAGACACAAAAAAGCTCCAAGAAACAGTAAGAACCACTGACCCAATTTCCAGCCTATAAAGCAACCATCATCCGGAGTGTGTCAGACAGGTCTTTTTTTCTGGAATAAGCGAAAGAGATAGATATGGAGTAAAGCATGTGAATTTGATACGAGAAGGAGAAAAACGAGCAAAGTAAAAAGTCCGAAGATCGCTCATTCGATTCTCAGACCCTGCCCACCGCCATATAAAGAAATGTTATGGCCGTGGAGGCCGAAGATAGAAGCAATCTTCCATTCTATTGCTTTTTCCTTCGTCTAGCGTACTGGAGGCATCGTTTCCTGAGCCTCCTGCCCTGGTGGTGCGTACATGCTGCGAGGCCTTCGTCTTCTTGTAACGGATTTCGTTCAGTCGCGGCCAGCCAACCTTACAATCGGTACCGAATGCCGGCTTCAACTGTTTCTCGAGTAACCTAAGATGATCACACAGGCAATGGTGATCGAATGCTGCCACAACCGACCGTCGCACGCAACATCGAAGCGGATGGAGAGCTGAATGTGTGTATATAAATAAGCCAGAACGTCCCAAAGGGAAGAGAAGGCGGGTTCGAGCCGTCGGGTAGGAAATGTAACGGCTTCAGAGTTAATTCACCTAGATATCGAGATCTTCTTTTGGCCGCTTTCCTCGTTCTTCGTTTGCGAGCGTTTTCCTATGTGTTAGTAGCTGGCGGATGTAATCGGAATGGCTAAACTAGTTTAACAAGAATTATTGGAGTAGAAATGGAAGCTAGCTGTACGAAATAGGCTGCAGTAGTACCCGTCATACTCGATGAAGGAGATGTTTTAAACTTCAACTGAATATTTTTACATTTATTTCTAAACTTATTTAATTAACTGACTGCATCAGTCTATTGTATGTTTCATGAAGCCGAATCACTTTTTCGGTCTCGGAATAAATTTACTTCCGTTAGTCACTACTGCGTATGGTCATAGTTCAGCTGTTATTAAATAATTTATTAAATATCTAGTTACGATACAATACGAACTGAAATGAACTTGAAATCCAATCTAAATTTAGACAGTTCAGTGGTTATATTCAATTTAATTCGATATAATGTACTAAATTTGCAAACCTGTGTCAATGCATCCATTTTCTTTAGCCGCCCAAATATTTTTTTCTATGGAAACGTTGAATTTATTTAATGTGCTTTGAGAGTGAAAGAAAAAGGAAGAACATTCAATTCCAGTACTGGTTTGAAGATTGAAAGATTTTTTCTCAAATCCTACAAATTATTTTTTTGGAGGTGACAAAAACTTTAAAAATAATTTGCAATGGCCTAAGTTGTAAAAATGTAATGGAGACGTATGGTGTTTTGTATTTATTTGCGATGAAATATTTTTGGTAAAGATGAACTAGGAATTTGCAGTCCCAGTCAGTAATCCCCAATCCTCAGTCATTCAATCAGTCAAAAATCGGTTCGACATGATTTAGACCCAGTAAATCATCAAACTAGTCATACCTTTGAAAGGAATTGAAAACTAGTTTTTTATGGATTTGAAATACGTATAGGATAGGTATCGGACAGAAAAATGTACCAAATAGCATATGTAAGTATAACATTTAATGTGTTATAAATTGCTAACACTAAGCAACATATAGTTTGCCAAATTTTAATGATCTAATGCCCTCCCCCTCTTCCCAAAAATTAGTTCTACACTCACAAGCTCAAAATTTTACAAATGGTGTTTCCAAACGTTAGTAAAGCTGCTAAAGTTGTCTATTAAATCACACCTTCCTTTCAATATCAATTCTAAATAACCGTTAAAGCGGTTTCCTATGCACCAGAACCGCAAAAAGAACGCTTTCCCATGACTCGGCAAGAATGTAGCTGACTTTTTACGTTATTTTAACAAGGCCATTACGAATTATTATATGGGTTCTTGTAAGTGGTAATTTTTTTTTCTATTTTGTCACTCTTTAGGAAGGTTTTGGCATAGAACAATAACATATACATATATGAAGAACAAGAATAGATTTGGTTTATACGATTATGCTTAAGGTGAACACGCATAAAATGCGGAAATATTTATGCTCTTCTAAAAAATTCTCTTTTTTTTTCTTTCTGGTATACATTTGACCAAAAACTACTTACAAATACCGTGGACCCCCATTCGTTTGACCGTTTTTAATCTGAACACTTTTTAATTGGAACCCCGTTGGTTTGCACGACGTGAAAAATGGTTCAAATGTCATTTTCAACATGACATCATTTGCTTATGCATACAATGCAAATAAACACGATTTGTCTGTACTGACCAAGTGTGTTTAATCTGTCTCACATTCCGTTTTCACAACGATTATGATAGAAATCCGATCGGAGAATTAAAAACATTTCACTGCTTGCAACTGCCAACTAAATCAAACTATCAAAACAATAACAGGGCGGCCAGTTCATACGAGTTTCAGCATATTTAGGGTGGCCAGTTGTTCAAATTAAAAAGTAACCCCATTAGTTTGCATGAGGAATCGTTCAAACGAACGGGGGTCCACTGTATCACATCGAGCTATTGGAATACTACCGAAAATTAGATTTCAACTGAGAATTTGACCTATTAATCGAAATGACGGGTTGGATATCATTGTAATCCCAATAATCGATACATTGCCACATTGTACAATGTGATGAACAACTCCTGCAGATCAGTTTAATGTGGCAAAGAATGATTAATTAATTAAGCTGAGCTGTTTTCATTAACAGTTCATGTGGTGTCCATTTCATCTTTTGGCTCAATCAGATCAGCCCGACTAACGAAAGTTTTTCTCAAAATCGACGATAAGCTTAGTGCAATTAACGAAATTTGACTGTATTCCTACGATTCGATTTGTTGAAGATGTTTCCGAAGTACTTCCTTCATCTCAAGCATATTTAAGTCACCTTTACGCATTTTTTACGCGAATTTTGGAATTTACACGGATGTGCTCTAGGCTTTTCATTTTACACGTAATTTTAAAGTTTGCGATGTTTTTATGCAAATTTATTTTAAAGAATCCTTCATGTACAAAGCATCTTGAGTGTACTTCTCAGTTGGCCGCAGTTCCGGTGCGCTCAGGGGATCCTTCGGCACATAATTGACCTCATTAGGTTTGTACTACTCCAGTATATCGGTACGATTTCACTACGAAACATAGCCTCACAGTGTTCAAAAAAGATATTTTGCATTACCAAACACCAATTTTTTTTAGAGTAATAGATGATTTGGGTGGTCTTAATTTTGTAAATAATAGGTATTGTACCTACTAATTTTCTTGTATTCACTAACGTGCCCAGCCATAAACAGAAGATGGGGCACCGACCATTCAGAATAACTTATCGTAGGTTAGCGGATCTATTTTTAAGCAAATAATTTACTTGTCGTAAAAATACCGGCCAATTAGACTGCGCCAATGAAATTGCGGTCTTGCGGGTTCCACTATGAGGATTTTTGACATTATATTTCATAGAAAAGACGAGATACGTGGATTTGATGGATTTGAAATTAGATGTAAAAATCGACTTTTAAGCGTTGTAGCTTTTAATTACATAAAAATCGACTTAACATTTACATTTAAATTCAAACTTGGACTCGGACTTGAAATTGGAATTGAATTTGGACTTAAATTCGGGCCAATTTAGACTTGAAGCCTGACTTCAAACTAAATTGGAAATTCAACTTGAATTTAATTCCAAAGTTTGACTTGAATTTGGTCTTTGAACTCGAATTGAACTCAGATACCTGAAAATTGTTCAAGCCCAATAGGACTTTAAATAAGCTCAAAATTGAAATTAAACTCAACTTAAAATTGAACTTTAAATTTTACTTGAAATTAGACACAAAACTTATTTTAAAATTTAACTTGAATGAAATTGAAATTAATGGGACTTAATACTGATCGCGAAGTCGACTTGAATTGGGAACTGAAGTTGAACCTGTACTTACTTACTTAATTGGCCTAACGTCTTATGACAAGGCCTGCGCAGTATAATTTCTCCATCTGTTTCGGTCCATGGCAACTGATCTCCAGTTCCGCGGGCACCCGGTGCTCGCCAGATCTCGCTCCACCTGGTCTTGCCACCTCGCTCGCTGTGCCCCTCTTCGTCTTGTTCCTACCGGATTTGATGCGAAAACCATTTTTGCAGGATAGTTGTCCGGCATTCTAGCAACATGTCCTGCCCAACGTATCCGTCCAGCTTTAACCACTTTCTGAATACTTGGTTCGCCGTAGAGACGCGCGAGCTCGTGGTTCATTCTTCGCCTCCATACACCGTTCTCTTGCACTCCGCCAAAGATGGTTCTTAGCACCCGCCGTTCGAAAACTCCGAGTGCTCGTAGGTCCTCTTCTAGCAATGTCCACGTTTCGTGCCCGTAGAGGACAACCGGTCTAATTAGCGTTTTGTACAGTGTGCACTTTGTACGGGGGCTCAGATTGTTCGACCGCAAGTGTTTGTGGAGTCCGTAGTAGGCCCGACTTCCGCTGATAATACGTCTTTTAATCTCACGGCTGGTATTGTTGTCCTCTGTTGCCAGCGAGCCAAGGTATACGAACTCGTCGACTACCTCGAACTCATCCCCGTCGATTACCACGGTACTGCCCAAGCGAGCCCTGTCGCGCTCGGTCCCGCCCGCCAGCATATACTTCGTTTTAGACGTATTTATCTGCAATCCAATCTTCTCTGCTTCGCGTTTCAGTCTGGTGTACTGATCTTCCACCGCCTCAAATGTTCTGCCGACAGCATCCACGTCGTCAGCAAAGCAGATAAATTGACTGGATTTGTTGAAAATCGTGCCCCGCATTTCGATCGCCGCTCGCCTTATAACACCTTCAAGCGCAATGTTGAATAGCAGGCAGGAAAGACCATCTCCTTGTCGAAGTCCCCTGCGAGATTCGAATGGGTCCGACAATCCACCCGAGATTCTCACACAGCACTGGATCCCATCCATCGTAGCCATGATAAGTCTAGTAAGCTTACCCGGAAAGCCGTTTTCGTCCAAAATTTTCCATAGCTCTTGTCGGTTTACGCTATCATATGCGGCTTTGAAATCGATGAACAGGTGGTGCGTGGGGACTCGGAATTCGCGGCACTTCTGGAGGATCTGCCGCAGGGTGAAGATTTGGTCTGTTGTAGACCGACCCTCCATGAAGCCGGCCTGGTAACTTCCCACAAATCTATTGGCTATTGGCGATAGTCGATGAAAGAGGACTTGGGACAGCACTTTGTAGGCGGCATTCAGGATAGTGATGGCTCGGTAGTTCTCACAATCCAGCTTATCACCTTTCTTGTAGATAGGGCAGATAACCCCGTCTTTCCACTCCTCCGGTAGTCGTTCCGTATCCCAAATCTTGACAATCAATTGATGCAGACAGCCGGCCAACTTGTCCGGGCCCATTTTAATAAGTTCCGCTCCAATGCCATCCTTTCCCGCTGCTTTGTTGTTCTTCAGCCGCTGGATGGCTTCTTTAACTTCCCTTATCGATGGGGGTGGCACATCTTCGTCGCTTGCTGCACCAATGTGGTCACTTCCTCCGCTATCATGGTCTTCCGCCTGCACGCCATTCAGGTGTTCATCGTAGTGCTGCTTCCACCTTTCGATCACCGCACGGTCATCAGTCAAGATACCTCCATCTTTATCTCTGCACATTTCGGCCCGCGGCACGAAGCCTTTGCGAGATCCGTTGAGTTTCTGATAGAACTTCCGTGTGTCGTGAAAGCGGTACAGCTGTTCGAGTTCTTCGCACTCCTTCTCCTCTTGGTGGCGCTTCTTTTCATTGAAGAGTCGGGTTTGCTGCCTCCGCTTCTGTTTGTATCGCTCCACATTCTGACGGGTGGCTCTACGCAGCATTTGTACCCGCGCTGCGTTCTTCTCATCCAATATCTGCTGGCATTCCTCGTCAAACCATTCGTTACGTCGATTCGGTGCCACACTGCCTAGGACGTTCTCCGCTACGCTGTAAATGGCTGTTTTCACGGCATTCCAACAGTCTTCAAGAGGGGCTTCATCCAGCTCTCCCTCTTCCGGCAGCGCGGTTTCGAGAGATAACGCGTAGTTTTCGGCGACCTCTGGTTGCTTCAGTCGCGCTAGATTATACCGTGGCGGGCGGCGGTATCGTATGTTGTTCACAATCGATAGTTTTTGACGTATCCTTACCATCACTAGGTAGTGGTCCGAATCAATGTTAGCGCCCGGATAGGTTCTGACGTCGATAATGTCTGAAAAGTGCCGACCATCTATCAGAACGTGGTCGATTTGTGATTCTGTTTGGTTGGGTGATCTCCAGGTGTACCGATGGTAGAGGTTATGCTGGAAGAAGGTACTACGTATGGCCATGTTCTTGGAGGCGGCGAAGTCGACAAGTCTTAGGCCGTTTTCGTTCGTTTGCGGGTGAGCGCTGAACCGTCCAATCACCGGTTTGAATTCCTCCTCCTGACCAACCTGAGCATTACAGTCCCCGATGATAATTTTGACATCATGTCTTGGGCAGCGGTCGTATTCACGCTCCAACTGCGCGTAGAATTCGTCTTTGTCATCATCGGTACTTCCGAGGTGAGGGCTGTGCACGTTAATTATGCTTATATTGAAGAATCGGCCCTTGATTCTTAATCTGCACATTCGGGGGTTGATCGACCACCACCCGATCACCCGCTTCTGCATCTCGCCCATCACTATAAAAGCTGTGCCCAGCTCGTGTGTATTGCCGCAGCTCTGGTAGATGGTATGACCATCTCTATACGTACGTACCATCGTTCCTTTCCAGCATACCTCCTGCAGCGCTACGATGTCGAACTTGCGGCTCTTCACTTCTTTAGAAAGCACGTGGGTACTTCCGAGGAAATTTAGAGACCGACAGTTCCATGTTCCTAATTTCCAATCGTTAGTCCGTTTTCGTCGCCTGGGTCTTTGCCGATTGTTCCGATTAGAGTTATTATTATTACTTACGGAGTCCATTGCTTTGGTTTTTTTTAGTGGTTCAGGCTTGCAAAGCCCGCAACCAACCCCACAGTATCGCCGGAGGGCCAACGTAGCTCGAAGGAGCCCTCCCCCCCTGTCAGCATACGACCTTGGTTTCCACCGGGGTTGGTTACCCGATCTCCACCCGAGGTTGCTCGTATCCCGGCTGGTACCACGAGGAGGTTGGGGTAGGAGTTGCTAGGTAAGAGGCTATGAACCACTGTGGGGTCTATTTTATGCCCAGTGCACAAGGTACCGATGGTACGCATTACCAAGCCATTTACCAGCCAAGTTGAACCTGTAATTAAACATGAAATTGTAGTTGAAATTAGGTGCAAAATAAAACTTGAAAATAAACTTGAAATTGAAATTGAATTAGAATTGAAATTAGACTTAAAATTCAACTTGAAATTTTGTTTGAAATTGGACATGGAATTAGATTTTACTTTGGCATGTAATTTGATATGAAATGGCACATAATTTTGGATCAATTTGAAGTAAAGGGGGACTTTAAATTGAACTTAAATATAAACTCGAAGTTATTCATATAATTCGACTTCAAATTAAATAAGAAATTGGACTTGAAAACGGACTTAAAATTGAGCTTGAAATTGGACTTAAGCTGGAACCAATTTAAGGAGAAATGAATCGTCATTGATTTTGTAAATTTCAAAAATATTTTTTTTGTGTTTGAAACGAAAATTCTGTTCATGAAAATATATTCTCTGTGTTCAGATAGGTGAATAGTATCTCTAAAAACAGACCCGTGTTTTGGGCCCAAAATCTGCTTCCGAAATTGGGCTTTCCGACGAAAAGTTAATGACTCCTTATTTCCTCTTAAATTAGCAGCTTTACTTCAAATTGAACTGGGAATTGGACCTAAAACTAAAATTGGATTTGTAAATTTGGATAAGTAAATGAGCACACTACAATTAGAAGGTTTATTGCTGACTAGGATTTTGATGAAATTTTCTAAAAATCGACTACTTTGCTTGAGCGATCAGCTTATTAGAAGCCGATCGGAATTGTGTCCGTTCACGCTATCAAAATACCGCCAGATGAATGAACTTTCAATGAGCTTTCAAATATTACTAAGTTCAAAATACATTGTTTACACTGTGTGAATCTTTTCATCAGGTGCACAAAGATCTGAAAAATGGAGTCGAAATTCTGCACAAGTGCATCGAAAATAACAATTTATTACATTATGCCATGGATAAAAGTTGGGAATCGCGAATTTTACGGTTTCTCGTGTCATAAAATGATTCGAAGAACGTCTGATTGTTGCTCGTAAATTAAGATGCGGAGAAAAGGTCGTCCATATACTGTAAAGGATCAGACCTGCGTAGTTGGGGCTTTCGCAGGGAAACCAAACTCCTCCGTTCGAGGTGTGACAAAAAAAACTAAATCTGAGCAAAAGGTTCGTACAGAAGGCCAAAACTCGAGCTGGATTACAAAATCAAAAGCTCAAACGATCAAAAGCTGACGAAACCACACTGCTGGGTTATGAGCCTACGTGAATGCGAACTTCAACCAGATTCCGGAGAACCGGAATGCAAAAGATACGTTTGATGCTCCAGAGAACCTCCGAAAACAGAAGATGTCGAAGTTTGCCAAGAAATTCTTGATTTGGCAAGCAATTTGTTCATGTGGACAGCGGGGTACACCTTTCGTGACCGCAAATTCCATGAATGGACAGGTATATTGAAAAGAGTGTCTCCAAAAGCGACTTCTTCCTCTTCTGAAGTCTCAAAACAGTCCGACGTTTTTTTGGCCGAATTTGGCTTTATGCCATTACGCAAAGGACGTGTTGGAGTGGTATAAAGGTAATAATGTCGGTTTCGTGCAGAAAGATCTTAACCCCCCAAACACACCGGAACCATCGAGGAAACTCCGGATAATATGAATCTTCTAAAACGTCCTAAAGTAGTCAAGGTAGTTGAAGAAATGAAGAAAGTATGGGTAAATATGCAAAAATATGTTGATTTTGAAGTTGTGTAAAACTTTATGGATATGGTTAAGGCCAAAGAACGGGTATTCGAATATGGAGGTGAAATAAAAATTTATTTTAAGCGTAGAAACTGCTTTTGAGATCTAAAGGGCCAGTTCAAAAGCGGATTTTGGGCACAAGTTAAAAGTTCTGTTGTCAGAAATGTATTCGCTGCTTTTTTCTTATCAATCATAAACAGAGTTTTCATTTCAATGGATCATTTTAGGTTACTTTTGCTCATGCTTACCGCTAGATGGACACTAAAACGCCACGCGCCATATTTAGAGTAAACTTTAAGGCACATGTCTTTACATGTGACTTTACAAATTACACGTCATAATTCCTTTCAGTTCCGTTGTTATTGATGGTTGCTGAGGGTTAATCTGAATCGCCCTTTTCGGCTAGACCAATCAGATTGAAATGGAGTTTGGTAGTCGTTCACAGACGAGTATGTTTGACAGAAAATGTTTATGCTGGAGCCATCTGTGAGATTTTCCAGCTTTTTCAATGATCCATTATAAGAGTTGCTTTTGAAATTCATAGAATTAATAATGAATCATTTTTTCTTAGTGCTTTACTTGATTTATCATCATGCTTTGGTGCAAATATTACGTCAAATGGCTACGCAACAAAACAATAACCTAAAATGGAGCTAGTTCTGCTTCTCCAACTTTCATAATTACCCAAATTGTCAGCTTAATCAAACAACAAAACATTCGTGGAAAATTTCATTTAAATTGCAGAATAAATGGGAATCCAAAACAACAGTGTGATTTAACCTTCCTTATGTTTTTCTTCTTTACTTAATATTCAAGTCGGATACTTGAAATTTTTTTATAGCGGTTTTATCTTTACAACAGATGAGGGAAATTAATCATTATAACCATTCGTAGGGTTAATTTATAAATTCAACACTATGTGAGGTTTTTTATTTTAATTTTTTGCATTGGCTCGATACAATAGTTTTGCGTAGTCATATTATAAGATAATATTAATAGCTTCATTATTTCTACGGCCAACTATATTTTGGGTATAAGAAAAAAAAGAAAAATAGGTTCTAGTTGATTTCCTGAGTCGACACAGCTAACATTATTCAAATACGAATAAGGCTATTGCAAATCATTTTAAAAGTTTTTGTCAACCGCCCCCCCCCCCCCCCCGCTTGGAAATTGGCTTGATAAATCGGGGGGCAAAAAAATAATTTGTAGGACACGAGTTAATTTTTTTTTATAAAATCAATTGTCTGTAAGCCCTATAGCCTGAAAAACTCGAAAAATGAGTGTACGAGTTGAGTTAACACTTCTAGTACGAAATAGAAATGGGAATTCAAACAGTGGAATTTCCGAAAATCAGCCAAAAAAAAATTTCATTCGTTTTTGTTTTTTTTTTTGGAGATTTCTGCATGGAAAATTATTATATACAGGGTGCTTCACCTTTTATGTCGGTATGAAAACATTGAATAACTTTAAGAAAAAACAACCGATTTCTATTAGTAATGCATTTTTATTTAGTTTGGTTCCTTATAATTTTCTTGGTTTAGTTTTTGAAAACAATACCAATTAAGTGACCACCTTTATTAAAAATTACAAATTGACTCCTTTTTTCCGCGTTTTCCATTACCTTTTTGAGCATCTCGGGTGTTATAGCGTCGATTTCCGTTCGAATATTTACCTTGAGCTCGTCAATAGTTTGTGGCTGGTTGGTGTAAACCTTGCTTTTCAGATAACCCCAAAAAAAGAAGTCCAGGGTGTTAAATCAGGTGACCTGGGTTCAGGTGATCTGGGTGGCCAGTCAATATCGCCTCTTTTTGACACCAGACGTCCCGGAAATTTTCGTTGCAGAAATTGAATTGTTGAATTCGCAGTGTGGCATGGTGCGCCGTCCTGTTGAAACCAGTAACCTTCTAGACCTTTTTCGCGCATTCGTGGGCAGACATAATGAGCCAACATCCACCAGTATCGATTTCCATCGACAGTTTCATTTTCTTTGAAAAAATATGGACCTATGATGGTTTTGGCACAAATCCCGGCCCACACAGTTGTTTTCCGGTCATGCAAGGGCATTTCGTGAATCTCGTGAGGATTCTCCGTTCCCCAAATGCGGCAATTTTGCTTATTAACACCGCCAGAGAGGTTGAAATTGCCGCGATATTTTTTCCGATATGCACGTTGAGTTAACACAATAGAACGACTATTTTCGATGTAAAGTGTCACTATTTCAGCGCATTCTTTCGGTGTGAAGCGATACATGGCGAAAATTGTACTGAAATGGCGTTTCCAAACGCGTATCACCTATGTTGCCAAAATCGAAACCGTGCCAAAATCGAGACCCTTTTTTGATTTGAAAAAATTGAATGTAAGTACGTTAGAAATTGACAAAATGGTATTATCAACGATTGCAACCTTTTTATGTTCACAAAATCCGCCAAGAGCTATCCGTGCGGTGAAAGTAAGTTTTTGGTGACCTGCGGTAAGACGTAGTCCTACGGCAATAAATATATTATTGTTCGAAACCGAAAACTTTTTTTCATGAACACACTTAAGGCAACATTTTTTCGTCATTTAAAGTATGTATGCGGAAACTGACTGATATTTAAGCATATTTTTGGAAGTAAAATATTTTATGTTGCCAAAAACGGAAGCCATTTATGATGCCAAAATCGAGGCATGCCAAAATCGAACCATGCCAAATTCGAAATCTCACTGTACAGCGTTTACATACCGACATAAAAGGTGGAGCACCCTGTATATATTAAAAGCAGGAATAGATTTGCTTTTCGCGTTTAAACTGTAAGTAAAAATGCCTAAAATCCATATTTTTTTGCTCGATTAAAAAATTCTCTGTTTTTTTCGACCCCCCCTTTTAGTAGCCCAACACCGGGGAGGACAAAAACTTTTTAAAATATATGCAATGGCCTAATGAATAATTCTTAAGTTTCTATCGAACTAGAATGTTTTAGAATTAGAAAGAAGTATTGAAAAGTATCGTACATGCTTTCACACTGGCATTAAGTTAGGAATTTGTCCAAAACCCGTACCTTCATACTCGTACAGCACGCACGATATTTGATCAACCCAGCGCAGCCTAGAGCAGGAGTGTAATAAGCGAAACGACGAACCCTATCTTCGAAAGCGATGACCCACTTACCGGTGCTTCTGCGACATAGATTCTCACTGGCTAACCTCTGCCATCGAGTCTCTCAGCCTGGTAGCATGTGCCAATCCAATGCAGAGAAGAATCCGTTATTTTCACCAAGAACACAAAACCAGACGACCTACTTGAGTGCAAGACCTCGCGGTGTGTGCCTCTTCGATAGCTGGCAAGGAAAGCCATCAACGTCTGCTATTCGGCTGGTTGATACCAGACTTCGAGAAAACCAGCTTTCCGTGCATACGAACAGCATCCATCTTCATGGGAGAGTTACATTCCAGAAGGGCTACATGTACACGTGAAACGATCATAAAAATGGTAAGCGAAGGGCAGTGCACAAATGAGATGCGCTTCATTTTGTCTGGGTACAAGAGACGGGAATAAGAGGGGCTATAAAGTCTGCGATACCTGCCTGTGATAACGCAAGATGCTGTCAGAAAATAAACACCCTCGGGAAACAAGAAAGAATGCAAGAGTAAACAAAAAATAATATTGGTACACGTACGGTCGGCGTTTATTCCGTGAAAGAGGGTAATCATTTCTTGTGAACATAAGTGTGCAGTTTTTGTTGTTTTCAAGTTCGATTCTTTTTTGTATTTCAGCAGCTTCTTGTCCGAATTTTTGTGTCTACCAGAAATTGGATTTGTAGCCGGATTTTCTCGGGACGTAAGGCATGATTTTTGGGGAAACTGGGTGAGTTGATCATGAAGCATGGAAGCGCACTAAATGGCGAAGTTATTATTTTGGCTGAGAATGTGGGCCAGCTTGGCTGCGCCGTGCAACGGTACCGGTCATCTTCTCGGCATCTCTACCCTCTTTCCGGATCAGAAGCTTAACCCGATCGGCCATGGGAAAAGCGGCCCGATCGAGGCGAAACGAGAGGAAGTGCTCTGTTGGCTGTAGTTTAATTCTTTGTGCACAATCGAAGGTTGGTGCTGGAGGTGAAGCTGGAGGTGAGGAATATTTCCTGACCGACAAAAATTGAAAAATTATAAGATTGAAAGTGAAGAGAGGTATCGATTTGCTGCTAACACTTTAATCGATCGATGCTTGCTGCGAATTTAGGCCAGTGCTTGGTGCTGTTTCCGATGGTCGCTTCAACTTGTTTCGTGATTTCCATACGTTTGGTGTTTGTCGGTTTATCATTAGATAACAATATAGTAATTTTGAAGAAAAACGAGACGTAATTATTCGCATTTCTCTGCCACAAATATTACGTTATTCAGGATACAATCGATGATCTATAATAAAGCAATTGCGGCCACATATGGCATGCCGTCGAAATGTTCAGAACTAGTAGAAAATGTTTGAACCTCATTATCAATGTATCTCAACTCAACTGTGCTTTTACTTTCTCTCATTTCGTTTCAGGCCATCAAAATGTCGGAGGAACCAAAGCGCCGAGAATGGCCCTTCTTCAACTTGATGGACGTGTACTTCAGCGATCAGGTGAACGATCCCACCCTTCGTCTCTTCTCATCAACCAAACGGTTCGATTCGGACACATTGGATGATGCTCAGTTTGACGATGAGATTATGAACCAGACGGCTGCGGTGGCCATTGCTGCCGCGGCGGCCGCCTCTGCTGCCGCAGCAAATGCCGCTAGTCAACACAAAATTAAAGGGGAACTGATCCATGGCCACAGCGGGGGCAGCATGCTGGATATCTCGGACATAATTGAGGATCACCTGGGAAGCGGGGACTCGAAGCTAGACCAGTTCAAGAGAGAAATTGTACTCAGCCAGTTTAGCAACGTATCGGAACGAAGTAATAGTAGCAGTCGAAAGGAGAAAAATAACAACAACACCAATAGTAACAATAACAACAACAGTAATAGTAACTCTAATAACAATAGTAACAACAACAACAACAATAACAACAGTAACAACAACAACAACAACAACGGAAACGCTACTAACAACGGTGGCAATAGTTACAGGGAAAAGGAAAAACAGCTTATCGAAAGCTTAAGTCAAAGTCCCGGGACGGGTCAAATAAGCAACGGGGGTGGCAACAATGCCAGTCCCGAGAGTAGTAGTTTGAACAGTAGTCCAGCCAGCCATGTCAGTAGCACCAACGGGTCCAAAATGACCAACGGACCGTCGACAAATGCAAATTTCAACGCGCTGTTGGCGGCCGCCAGCAGTACTCACAATGGGAGCAACCTGCACAGTAACAGTAGTAGTGCGATTAGCAGCACGGACCGTGACACTGACTACGACGATTATCCGAACGATAGAGACAGCATGTATGAGGGGGGAAGTACAAATTTGAAAAATCTCAACCAGAAACTCCTGCACCAAATGAACGAACATCACAACATTGATCAGGTAAATGTAATATTGCTTTCAATTCCCAGATGCATGTAGCGGTGCAGCTGAAAACAAAATCTGTCCAAAGCCTTAGAAACATTCGAGAAAAGAGTGCAAAGACCTTCTATGCCCATATCCAGTCACATTGTTGTCAGTCAGTCAGCCATCGTGGAAAATACAAACCTCACACTTCTTTCCAAAGCCTTTGAAGGAAAAGGTGGTACCAGCAGCGGTGGGCACGGGACGCATTAGTGTGACGAACTCGCATTGAAATGGTTGGTAAAACGAGCGAAACTTTCTTCCACTAGCTTCGTGCTTCGCGTTTCCAATGAAGTCTAGGTTTTGCCCCTCGAAGCAGCTAATGTAGTAGTTGTAGATCTGGTCGAGCACCGCACGAAACGATACCACAAGATCGCTTGAACATTTCTAAATTTGAATCCCTAGTTGCAATTATTTGAAGTCGGCAATCAGTCCAATCAAATAAAATTAATTTTTTATATTTTTTCAATTGTTGTTAATGGGTTATTCTACTGAAATTAAAAAAGATAAGCCTTAATTTGAAATCTGAATCTGAATACTAAGTACACTGCTAACAACAGTAAAAATTAACACAAAACATTGAAGGTAATTTCAGATTAAGTTGAAATCTTTTCAATCCCTTAAGAGCATCCCTGCGGTGTGTTGAGTACCGGATTTGTCTAGTTTTGATAGACTATACAGAAAAACGTTCGCATCTGTGGTTTGAATCTTGTTTTATACCCGATCTAGTTTGGAGGTTTCACATCTGAAATAAGTTTGGATCCATTTTTGTCTTCATTTGGAACAAGCAAGTAATTATTTTAAATCACTCCCCAACCTCAATCGTTAATTTTTTGGTAAATAAGGATGCAAAAAAAATGAGATAAGGTCATAGCACGAGTAACAATTCAAAAGTATACCCAAAACAGAGATTCCCTTATAATAATACGCATTGTTTAGTTTGAAATTCATAATTTTACAGGAGCGGGGTGTTTTACCGCGTCGAGTTTGGTCTCCAGATGCATTGGAATACTATAATAAAAAATAGCGTTTTTTCCAAAATTTTCAGTCAGTCATATCCCCTTAACGATTAGCTACTGACTAGTGACTAACTATTGACATCAGCAACCATTTCATGCACAACGGATGCATTCAAGTGTATTTGCATCATCGTGATAAGCGTGAGAGGAAACACGACCAGAATCTCTCATTTACACATACGACCTTTAGAAATGTTGCTCGAGATATAGTATCTATACAGTTGCTTGTAATATAGCACATCTATACAGTACTTTACAGTTGCATTATCATTCGCGTTGTTGCTCATTCGGAGTTTTTTCTTTGCCGTGATGGCCTGACTGAAAGAATTCAGCAGGGTCACAAGGAGAAGATTTGATTTTCAACTAACATATTCAATACTATACTGGGATCTTCTCCAGTAGGGTAGAGCTCATTCTTTATTGCTCGTTTTTCCTTTTAAGTTCACGACTTCTATTCAGACATTTTAATAAAACAACTAGAGTAATGTAAAAACGCACATCTTGCAGCCTATCAGTAAACTTGATGACTATATTTAAACTGACTGCATCGAACAGTACAATTGCGTTATTTTCCTGAAATGTTTTGTTGTTTATTTTTATTTTGTTTTTATGAATCACTCCTTTGGATTGTACGCTACATCATCTCCCTTTGGAAAAGTAATGTTACGGAGTAAAACAATTGTAAATATCTTCATTCTCCAATTGCATAAAGCTGGGATTTTTCACCCACATACTTGGTTGGTTGGCTTGATTGATGGCTACTTATAAGTATGATATGTATACCTGTGCATGAAAAATAAATTGAAACAACACTAAGAAAAGAAATTATATCAGTCGCTATCAAAGTGGATGCATATGTTGTAGCTATAACATAGCACATACTTCTAGGACACATCATCTCTCTCAAAATAATCTTTCTCCCACTCAATAAACCTCTCTATCATAGCACGAATCGGTCTCTCCGTCTCTTTTTACCTTTTTACCCACATCGTAAAAAAGTATACGTCTTTCCAAAACGAAATGGCCCATCGGACATCAAGTTAATTCTGGAATCAATAGCGAGAAATTGGGCTCATAGACCAGCAATGAATATGGCCAAGCAAAACAAAGCCGAGGCGCTACATTCTGTCTTCGACAAATGACCTTTTTTTATACCCAGACCTCGCAGCCAGCTGTTAGACCACCAGAGGACAATTGTGTGGCTAGTGTTACAATCTTATAGCCTCTCCCAGTCGAGATTCGAACATGCGACGAATGGCTTATTAGACTTGCTGTTCAGCTCTTAACGAGCCTTATAAATCGAGCTGCTGCCTGCATTCGAAGGTTACCAGCACTCTCAGTGAACATTTTATTAAAGGGGTTAAATACAGTTAGAATTTTCGAAAAATTGACACACATATATTTAAGTATACACAAAAAATTTCATGCCAGTCCGTCAAATTAGTGTTCGACATCGGAACGAAAATTGAAATCCGGGTTCCGGTCCGCTCCGGTTCGGTTAAAAGGCGGCACGAACTTTGTTATTCCGACTATAAAGACTAATAATTCTGGTCCGATTTGGCTCTGTTCAGGTTCCAGAATCGGAACAGAGCCAAAGCGGACCGGAATAAAGTCGGAATAATAAAATTCGTGCCGATTTGTACCGGACCGCACCGAAACCCGGACCTCAATTTTCGTTCCGATGTCGAACACTACGTCAAATATTTACGAAGTTACACGCACATTTCTAAAAACGCGTTAGAGCGGCTGAAGGAGAAACGCGAAACTTTGAACGACTTTTTCTTAAAACGGTGTTTTCAAAGTCGGCGAGCAAAATTCCTCAAAAACAGGTAAAACAATCTACTTCAAACTTTAACTCAAGCCATTAAAGAATATTTTTCAGAGATTAATCGAATGTTTTTCTTCACTGATCAATATTTTTAATTTTATGGGAAATTTTAGAACAAAATTCATGCCAAAAATCGAATGTTTGTGTTTGAGAAGCCGTCGTTTTAAGAAAAAGTATTTTTTGTTGATTGCTACGATCATTCTATAGAGAATATATTATACTACAGATTTCTTTTTGATTTCCAATGATTCAGTCCATAGACAGCTGACAGATATCGTGGAGATTAAATATAGCAACTATTTCAAAAACTATTTTTGACTGTGTTAAAAAACAGTCGAAAGTTACCGTAACATCTATACAAATTTCCACTTTAATCAGTTAAAAGGTTTTCTCTAGAAAAGTTCTGGAAAAATTGACTTTTTCAGGTCTCCTTAAAAAGAAACAACTTTGTTATACAGCAAACCGGCAAATATTGATCGCTCAGTTAGCTTCTAGCTCTTTGTTCGTAGCATTTGTTTAAAGTATAATTATATGTATTTGTTTCTCGGCAGACTTTTATACTCCGACATCTTTAATTCACTTAACAAATTTATTTAGAGCAATTCCGATATATTTGGACATTTCAAGTCGATATTGACAAAATTTTCGATGAGTTTAGTTTAGTTGTGTTGAAGAAGTAACAGGATCTATACCCAGAAAAATGATAGATTCTAAATCCAAGATAAATTAAATTAAAATATATAGTTCAAAGTGTTTTCTCGATTTCATGCAATATTGCTTAACCCTCTAACGGGCAAGATCGTCTGCAGGCGGCCTTCGCTTTTGGAACTCCAGAGCCACATACGAAATTTATCTTGAACTGGCAATACGAAAAATATGTTCAGAACAGATTTAATTAAGATATTAATATCACAAAATTCTGACCTTGCGTTCGAAAGTTATCATCTTTCAAAAACAAGAATTCCGAAAATTTCCTAAAAAAATTATGCTGCGAATATTCTCTTTTTTACTTTTGAAGTAAACGGACATCTAGAACAAAAATGTTCGATCTCAAATTTTTTCTATGAGTAATTTACATGCTTTGTTTCAATTTTGCGATATATGCGATATATGCTCTTCCCCTCCTTCACCAAAAATTTTCATTTCTTTCCCCTACCGTCCCTTCATCAATTGTAGAACCATCGTTTCAAAAAATATTAATTCAAAAAATATTGATATATTTGAATTGAAAAAATATTTGGGTAGAACGTTAGGCATGAAAAACGAAAAAAGGGAAATTGGTCTTTTTCATACCTGGCGGTCTCCAGATAAATATTTTTCCATGAAAATCACACTCGAGCTTCTTTTGAGTGTACTTTCATGATAAAGTAGTCACCTGCTTGATCGCATCGTTTTTACGATGTTGCGCGTTAGAGGGTTAAGCAGTGCTATTTAAGCATAATGAATGATTGGTCAAAATTGACTGGCAAATAAAAATCTGAACGAGGATTCTGCGGCAATGTAAAATTGAAACGTGAAATATTGAAATAAGCCAAGTACGAGAATACAGGGTGAGTAATAATAACTGTCAGTAAAGTAAATGGTCACAAATACGCTTGCATAAATTTTAATTTTGAGTGTATTTCGTGTAAGGCATATCCATAACATTTGTCTTCAATTAGTCTAATTCTTTGCTTTGCTTTGATTACCAGTCTCAATCGTTGAAAAGCATTACAGCTGCCACGCACAATATACTGAGGCATTTCATCCCAAATTTTCTCCAAACGTTGCTTGAAAGTATCCACATTGGTACTCCCTGGTTTACCTAGCCTTTGCATAGAAGTCATAGAAGTCGAGAGGATCCAAATCAAGTGAAGAGACAGGTCACTCTTTCAAAGAAATAAAATCCGGAAAATTGTTCTCACACCAAGACTGTATCTATAGTTTTCATCTGGTGGGAAGGTGCAGAATCTTGTTGGAAGCAGTTGGTGCATTCTTGTAGCGCTTTTTGACGATGGGAAGCAAATGTTTATTCAAAACATAATCGATTTATTATGTAGTGTTGATTTTAACACCAGGCAGGGATGGCACAATCACTTTAACTGAATTCACATTCATTTGACAGTACCGTTTCAATCAAGCAGAATTTGAAACAGTTATATATGGGACGATTGAAGAACTAGTTTTTATCTACAACTTTTCTGAATAAAGTTGGGCTGGATGTTTTATATTTACGGTGCTATAATGCTAGTAGCTCATTAGTAGCAAAGTGAACGTTCAACTACTAATGAGCTACTAGCATTGTAGCACCGTAACTCAAAAGATACAGCAAAACTTTATTCAACAAAATTGTAGATAATAACTAATTCTACAAATGTCCCATAATAAACTTTGTCAAAATTTGCTTGGCTGAGACGGTACTGTCAAATGAATGTGAATTGAGTCAAAGTGATCGTGCCATCCCTGACACCAGATTCAATGAACAGCAATGGAACCGTCAAATTTTTGGAGAAACATCGCCATACCCTCACCCTGGAAACATTATAGAACCTTTGAACAGCCAGTTTGTCCCGAGGAATATCAGAGAGATGTGCTGCATATATCCGATCATTTTGTTGGTTGTGGTGATCCCGTAGCAGAAACATTTTTTCGTCCGAAAACAAACTGGCGACATCTTTCGACTATTGCAATCTTCTGCTTTTAACACCCGTCAAACCGTACACCCGTTGTTTTTTTTTGTATCAAAATCAATCGAAGATCATCTTTCAAAATATTTTCATGGTTGACTGCGAAATTCCCAATTCCTTGGCCATCTTACGTCCAAACTGATCTGGTTTCTGTCGAATTCGCTCTCTTACTCGTTTGATGACTTCTGCCCAGCTAACCAATAAGCATTAGCATTACCCTAAGCAGTAAATCAATCGCTTATTAGCATATTTGGCTTTTTATATAGCACGTTGCTGTATATTAGCTTTTTAAGTGCGTAGTTATTGTAAATTGGCATGCAAAATTCTATTTTAAATCTTCTTGTTGGTAATCAGCTGGTTACAAACATTGTCAGCATTATAAGAGGGTTAGCAGTAAAGTAGCCGTATATTTTGCCAAAGTAGCATTTAAGCAGCAATTAAGGTGACTTAAATGCTTATTGACTTGTATGTAAATAGGATTGGTAATGCTTATTGGTTACCTGGGCGGTGTCCTTACAGTGCGTTTACGGTAAGGTTTGGGGATTATTTTTTAAGGACCTATTTCCTTGTGTCGCTTGATGGTATGAAAGATTAATCTTTCGTTTATTCCGAGTGGCTTCAATTTATTTAAAATATCACATGGTCGAAAAATTTTCAAAAAGTTTCCTTTTTTGCGCCCATGATTGCCGTTAAACTTGCAAGCTGTGTTGACATTTGAGTACACGGAGTCCCCAAAACATGTCCAGATATGACCAACGTGACCCTAGATAGCAGATTTGGCTGCCATTGTTCTAGTTTTTTTTAATTCTACTATGAATAAAGCTGGTACACGATAAGTTTTTCTTTGTGTGCGAAACTGGCCACTTGCCTGGGTGTCCCCGAACTAATCTAGTTTTTAAAATCTACAGGGTGTTCAATAAGTTCGAATACACTTTAAAAATGAGCTTAAAAATGAAAATACAAGATATCCTTTTCTGAGTCAATTTTTATTGAATATTGAAGCAGTGTTTATTGAGAACCTTTACGACATATTTGGTAGCACCGCCCCCCCCCCCCTTTGTGCTTTATGACGAGCTTGAGACGTTTCTCAAAAGAATAACATGTGCCTGGTCCATGGGCATCACGTCCCAGATCTTGGAAATGAGCTTCTTAAATTGGTCCATAATGCTCACTTTATGTTCGCTCTGCTTGACCAGCTTGACCGGATTAAGATCCGGAGAGCTGGGAGGCCACAAAGTCTTATTGAGAAAAACAGTCAAACTCTCCCGACACCACGTTTGCTCGATATTCGCCATGCGGGCCGGTTTCGCCGTCCTGTTGAAAGACGTAATGATCTTTCCCGTAGAGGTCACGAAGTACCGGGGCCACAACCTTCTCCAGAACCTCGGTCTTATAGTACGCGGCGTTGATTTTCACGATTTTCTCGATAAACACCAGTGGAAGCTTCCCACGCTTGGATACGGCCCCCAAACCATCATCGACGCGGCGCTCTGGAACCGCGCGATGTTTATGTGGGACGGGGGGATGCTGGCCAACGTCGGCGCCCACAGCCGATCATTTTGGACATTGTGCGGCTGTTGCAAGATGAAGAGTTTCTCATCAGAATACATGAACTCCTGACCAGCGTGCCGCGAAAGCATCAGTTTTGCTCTGTCCAGCCTCTTCTTCGTTGTAGCCTCCGTTACCCCGTGAACCTTGCGCTTCCTGTACGGCTTGCATCCCAGGTCCTTCGCCATGATGGTGTGGGCAGTGCCGATCGACACATCCAGGTCAACAGCGGTTTTCCGGATCGAGCGGTTCATTTTTCGACGAACCCGCTCCCTGACCTGACGTTCTCGCCGTACGCGGCCACCCGGATCTAGCACGGTCCTTGGCCGAGCCTGTCTCCCGGTACCGACGGATGGTATTATAGATGATATTCAGCTTCATCCCGTGGGATTTCAACCGCCGAAATATGTCGTCGGGTCGCTTACCTCTCGCAAACTTTACTACGACGTTGCGGCACTCCTTCATCGCCCGCGGTAAACAAATAACAAATGACATCAAGTCGATACCTTGCGCGTCGGTTAGCCTATATAAGGTTAAAGCTGACACCAACACCAATACACAGAATGCACATGTTGCGCACTTACACAACGATGAAAACTTGTATTCGAACTTATTGAACACCCTGTAGTTTAATTAGAGGTGTCGTATGATAAGTTTTTGTTCATGTTCGATATTGGCCATGTACCCTAGAAATAACTTAATTCGGAACATTTCCGGATAGATCCAGTACAGTGCAAAGCTCCTAAACGGATCGCCAACGAGCATATGCTGCATGAAAATCAATACCGGCTGCGATTTACGTTCATTGTGTAAGTGTCATTGAAGATTTTTATTTACTTTGTATGAACAATCTGCGCTTCAAAACTTCAAAAGGGCGTAACTCAAAAATTCGTCCGATGTTTTTCTAAAAAATTGGCTCAAAGGTGTAGGATGGCAATACAAACCAGCTGGCATTTTCTGTTTTAATGGTTTATTTTTTTTTTGTGTGTATAATGAGCTAAAGAACATACGTTTTTGGCACAATCTCACCCCGGCGGCTAACGGTATGTAAAAAGCAAATGCTAGGTGCTACATTCCGTTTTCGAAACTTGATCTTCAACAACAGACTCTAATCAACAGACTGTTGAAAGTACTGTTGAGAGAGTCCTATTGACTCTTACTCAATCGAGAGTCGAGCCTACGACGACTGGTTTGTTAGACCAACGTCGTTCCTCGAGGCCAACTGGGAGGCATAAGGAAGGCAATGTTGAGATAAATTGTGTATTCTTGATAATAAAAAAACACAACGTCTGATCACAAACCAACTGATTAAAATTAGATATTTTAATAACGATGGAATCATGTTTGGTAATCTCAAAAACATTAGCAGAATCAACATAATGGAATCAAGAAATTTACTGCAAAACTTTCGATCCTTTTGTAGACTCTAGCAAAAAGCACGACGCGACGCTATGGAAGCCATATTCAACAACTTTCACTTTTTTACATAATTAGAAGTATTTTGTCAATAGATTCCATCTAGGCGTGTCATATACGATGACTGTTTTCCGATTGTGTTGCCCAGTTTTGTTTCGGCGATGGTATTCGAAACCTAGAGCAGCGGTGTCCCTCGCGAGGAATGAAACACAGTTTTGTCGCGTGCAGCATTTGAATGCAAAGTGCCCCTACCAGCGACTAAAACAGTGGGCTGCCGTTGTTGTGTGAAGTGACACATTTAGGAATCCAATATGATTACACCATTAGCAAGTGCTTGGCACGAAAGCGGAAAACGTTTTAGGAAAACGTGATATTTTGATTATCGGCCAAAAAATTTCTCATCAGATCGCTCAAAGTCGTCTAAGAGATCCTAATGAGCGTCACATAACGAACGTCACAACAAAATATATTTTGCATGGTAAAAATCGTCATTAATTCATTGTTTAAAAAATTGTAAAATTCGAAAACTGTTCAAAAACTATATTTAAAAAACAATGTAAATTTATAACAGATTATAGCTGCGATTTTTTCCATTCAGTATAATCTGTGCAGGTGTTCTTTCAAGTAAAGAAAGTAAGCGAAATCAGATACTGTTTTTAAGAAGTTTATCAACCTCTTAAAATCGCTTCACAGGGGTGCTGCAGCACAACTCATGGAAAATAAGTTAATTGTGTGGCCCGAATGAAACGTAAAAAAATGAGAATCCACAAAACACGCAAAACTAGTAGGATATAATTGTTGTTTTCTATTGCTCAGGTCCGCCGCCAACCAGGCGGTAGGGAAACTTTTGTTCAGTTTCTAATTTCGAGTCGGTGTAAGTCGCTTCCTCTGCGCACACCGTGCTCTGCTGCTAACGTAGTAAGTGGCACCTTCAGCTGGTTGCAACGAACCGAGCAGAAGAAAAAAACAACAACAACCAACCTGACAGTGTCTACCATATCCAGCGGTTAAACAGCAAGAGCAAAATAACGACGCAGCACCACCGGTTGATGAACTCAATTCCAATCAAAGTTAGCAAGGCAGGGGTTTACGGCATTTCGAGCTGGACTTCTCGGATCTGATCACACGCAAGAGCTACTGCGCAGTGCCGTGAGGCATATAGCCAAAATGTTGTGGCATTTTTTGGAGATCCGATTACGAAATGAGTGTGCAGATCGCTAGGTTGTGGTTGTTTTTTTTGCGCTTCGTTCCCTCTCCATGAGCTAAAGGCCGATCTTGCCTATGTTTTGCTTTTGTTGTTTTGATTTTGCTACAATACCACATAATCAACAGTCTGTCTTCTGGCGTGGAGGGCCGAATTGCATTGGTGAGGCGCTTTGGCAGCGTAACTAGCGCGAATCACAGAAAAGATAACGAACTCTCTTCGTAAAGTTTCTTGCCATCAAAAACACCACCGAGGTCGCAGCTGACATCGGATTGCGTAAAAGAATCGCCTTTTCGGAAATTCTTCACACCTCTCTGCGCGCTCAAAGCGTTTGTGGGGAAACCCCTTTGGGTATTAGGTAACAAATGCTCCTTACGGCACGGATAGATCAGAAGCAAGCCATGCGATCCGTAAGATGGGCTCTCGCACTTTCCCTTTTTTCGAGCAAGTGCACCATCCATGGCGGGTCGCTAATTAGATCTGCTCACGTTTCCTATTTACTTAATGCTATCCGAAGCCAATAGAACACAAAAGCAGTCTTTTAGCAACTGTTATTTCACCAACGCAAAACCAGAGAGCGGCATACTTGCTTCATTAATTAGTGACTAGTTCGACGATGAGGTAAAACATACATTTTATATACCTATGTATAGCAAATGCATGACAAGAAGGACCTACCCACTTTTTTGGAAAATTTTATACCAGCAGATTTTTATTTAGGGTTTAGGGTGCTCCTTCTGAGTTAGTAGGATTACAAATATCATCATTTCTGCCCATTTTTACCTTCAGACCTTTATGTAAAACTTTCATAATTTTTTGTCGATATTAAACATTCCGATATCTAATGAAAGGTGTTTCAAAAATTGTATGAGCCCTATTGTTTATAATTGCGACAATAATAAAAATATTCGTTTTGTTTGTATTTTCATAGCATAGATTGAGCGAAATAAAAAAAACTTCATGGAGCATACATTATTTTTACAATCTCTTGAGTTGCATTTCTGGTTTCTTGTTGCTTTTAATCCGTTTACGCTTTCTCAGCTTTTCGAAAAAACATTATACTGGTTATTTTGTAAAGTACGTACATTTAGGCCTAATACATAAAAAAAGTTGTGCGGAATCAAAAGCTATTTTTTGTTTTGATTTTCACCTAAGGATAGGGCGTGCCAAACCCATAGAAAAACTGTCAGAATAACGCTGACGGACGCGTTGACGCAAGGCCCAGACACAATGCATACGGATTTTACTACGTTGCGGATATTTGAACCAGCCAACGCAACGGTTGCATATCACTTTCAGCGAATCAGAAATGGGGTCAATTATGGGTCAACGCCTCGGTTAGCACTTGGTACGTCCTGTCCAAGGTTTTCACAACAATAGAACTGCTAAATTGAGCTAAAGTGTGTTTACTTCAAAGTGTGTTAATTTTACTGGAGGTTAACCACCTAACCTTTATTGTTCGCAGTGGTTAACTCGCAACTTAGAACTAACTGATTTTACCTTATAACCTAATTTCTGAGCTACTTGGTATGATAGTGATGCCTACCTATTCACGAACTAAAACTTAGATTAGTTATGTTTAATCTTCTACTCAAGATTACATTCAAGCTAGCTATTTAATAAGGTTGTCATTCAAGTATGCATTTAGACTTGCTCTCAAGTATTAAAACTTCCTGTGTTTTTCCTGTGCGATCAAGCCAGTATGAATCAATCGAAGCATCTTACGTTCGAGCAAACTAAAGATTAAAATCAGAGCCTACCATGATTATGGCCTCTCTAACAGAGGAATTGGACGGAAAATTCAACGTGCACGCGCGGCTGTTGGATGTTCTCAGAAAACTGGTAATAAACTTAATAGTATCGGAGAATTCGTAGAATTGCCGTAAACCAGAAGAGGATAGTATCACAAATTCGTGCAGAAATGGAACTTCCGGAACACCACAATGGCGAGTACAAGTTATCTCAACCAATAAGAGCTTGGAGTTGCGTAAACGACATGGAAAACCTATGTTGACCGAACGTCAGAAGCAGAATTGCTTCTAATTTGCCGAAAAGTATCTGTCTCTTGGAACAATGAATGAATCGAATGAAAAAAGTTCAACCTTGACAGAACAGATAGCTGGCAGTACTACAGTCATGATTTACGCAATGATTCGAAAGTTACGATGAGCAGGAGCTTTAGTGATGGTACAGTCATGTGCTGGGGAGGTTTTCCCTTTCAAGGAAAGCTTCCTTTTGGCATAGATTACAACGAAAATGAAGTCAAAGAACTACGTACAAAAGCTAGAGATACCCTATTTCTATTTATAAAAATGCAAGAAATTGATTGGTGATAGTCCCATGCTGTGCAGATTTCGGGAAGAGGTTCATTTTGCCCTATTTCCGCCAAGAATTATGATAGAAGCTAATTAAACAGTATAGACACTTATTTGCCGCCCATGAAGTAAACTCAACTGCCTTCCAAATGTTGTCAAAACATCAGAAGAATCAGAAGAAGAATTCCATACTGTTCCTAACATAAGAATAGTCCATGTTGCCCAAATGACCCCTAAATACATACGTAACCTAAAATAAAACCTAACTAAACTGATTAAAACTAACTTAAAGACCGGGGAAAAAACTCGAGTCGCTCCAATTCATTTGAAAAATATCAGGAAAGTTGAATGTTTTTTATGTCGTACCGTGAAGAATTCACAAAAAGTCCATTTTGCGTAAATCTCTCCTAGATGCGCAAAAATGCGATAATTTTCTGTAGAATTTGTGTAGAAATTATGTAATTTTTTAACGATGGTGTCTATAAAAAAAGTTTATTAACAAAATGTGTTCGTGAATTAATGCTACTGTGTTACCTGACTCATAACGAATATACGTTATATACGGGGGAGGGTCTCGTAACTCACAAACTTTGTGGTTTTTCGTTTAATAGATCATAAATTCGAATAGAGCATACAAATATCAACTATATAACATAAGAAATTACATATTTACTCCAAAAATAAAAGCATGAGATTTTAGAATTTCCGAAATAGGGGTTCGTTATGAGGCAGGTAACACAGTAGTCGAGTTTATTTCTCAGTCTTAAGGTTAGTTTTAATCGGTTTAATCAGGTTTTACTATGTATTTAGGGGTCATTTGAGCAAAATGGACTATTCTTGCGTTTCGCACAATATAGAATTCTTTTTCTCTGGATTCTACTAATCTTTTGACATTTGGAAGCTAGTTGAGTTTATTTCACGGGTGGGAAATATGTTTCTATACTGTTTAATTAGCTTTAATCATGATTTTCGAAGGTAAAAACGGACCTCTTCCCGAGATCCCACAAGATGGGACTTTCACCAATCGATTTCTTACAGTTTTTATATTGGAGTAGGTATCTTATGGGATTCCAAGCTGGCGGCTTCTAAATAATTAGCCCATTGTGTCTTGGTAGAACGAAACATTGCTATTGCCCTGGGCCGGAACCACCCAGTTAGCCTCAAGGTACGGTGCTAGACTAATAAACCTGTCGTATTGTGTTCAAATCTCTGCTGAGCGGTGCTGCTAGATACAGTTAGTAGGATCGTTGCACGTAACTGTCCTGTACTCTAACAGCTGGCTGCGAAGTCTGTCGATAAAGAAGGATCAAGACCACAGTGTGGCTGTTAAATTGGGTGTATCTTTCCCATGTTGGTTCCAAAACAATACTGGAGTGCCTCAAGGTAGCACTTTAGAATCACTATTGTTTTCTTTGTTAATAAGCAACATTGCCCAGCCAGGCATGAGATTACTGTACGCGGATGATGCCAAAATCTACATGATTATTAGTAACAACTACACTTGCCTACGACTCCAAGAATTGATCAACCGGTTTGCAGAGTGGTGCGATTGCAACTGTATGATCTCAAAACAGCGTCTGTTGTCTCAAAATATATCGTCAGTTTCCCTGCGCAAATTCTGCTACGTAGCGATAGGGTTACCGATCTTGCAATTGCATTGGATATACAATTACATTATAAATTGATTATCAACAAAGCAACCGCTAGGAACGATACTTGGGATTGTTAACGATTTTCAGGGCCCAGTGACATTGCTCGCTGGTGCGCTCGGTTTTGGAAATAAGCTGAGCTGTTTGGGACCTCCATTTTGACAGTTGGTCTCTTTATATTGAAAGGATCCTGAAACATTTCGTCAGGAACATATGCCGAATGTTATCTTGGAGAAATCGTGATAATCTGCCATCGTACGAGTGTTTGTGTCTATTGATTGGTATTGCTCCGCTTCAGCAAGCAAAGTCATGGAATTAAACGTTCTTTCTAAGACTTGACTTGACAGCCGGCTGCGAAGTCTGTCGATAAAGAAGGGTTAAGTCTTAGAAAGACGTTCAAACCTAAAGGTTTGCTATGTATATTGTAAACAAGAAAAGATGTTGAGTTTGTTCACCATCAGAGAATGCTTAATTTGTGCAACTCCAGCCCAGGTTTTCACAGTCTATGTCATTTAGACCATGAGTCAGTTGAACTTAAAATGAATAAATAAATAAATTAACTGGTTTTTAATAAAGTTGTTTCGTTAAAATACACATTTTCTCTAACGACTGCAAACTCTAAAGACGCACAAAAGATGTGTTATATTCTATTAAAAAACTTCTCCAAAGAAACCGCTTTTGAAAAATTATCTTTTTTTTACGCAATCACACTTAAAAAACTCGTTATAATTTACCCAAATTTCAACAACTGAACGTTTGGTAAAAAATTCGGTGGTGCACAACAACGTTTTCGGATCTTTAGTAACGTTTGGTGTCATACAAAAAATGACTAAACGTTAAGCTGTTGAGATTCCGGTAAAATTTTACCGAATTCGGTGCTTTTTTTAAGTGTGTAGCAAATGATCGTGTTTTTGTGATTCGGCACCACTGTGCAATATGTGCGTGTGTGTGATGCTTGACTTTGGTCGTCTAAAAGCAAAGCCATGGGTATAAACGTCCTTCAGAACTTGACCCTTCTTTATCGACTATTGCTAGAGTACAGGAAAATTACGGGGCTAATGCAACAATCCTACTGACTCTCTCTAACAATACCGCCCAGTCGAGATTCGAACATACAACGACTGGCTTGTTAGGGCAACTGGGCTTCGGTCGTCTATTTTTCACAATAAAGTGACATTTTAATGAAAAAGAAAAAACAGCCTAAATTTAAGATCCAGACACAATGCATACGAATTTTGATATGTTGCGGAAGTTCGACAGAAAACTTGTAGAAAAATTATCAAATTTTTGCAATGTACTAAAATCTGTATGCACTTCGTTACGCTATTCATCAACTCTTCTTAAAATATGACGTGTTTTGAGACACCGTACTTCAGAAATTCAAGCCAGAGCTTGAATCTGCATTTGACAATAGTTCAGCAATGTTTAATTACCCCGAATTGGGAACAGTTTGGTGGATTGGTATCTTTTTTGAGGTACATTACTAATGTTGTTTTTCGAAAACTGGTGCTTCAGCCGAATCGTCAAGGTTTAGTGTGATTGTTCCTTTTCGGAAAATCATATTTTGTTAATTCGGTGCCAGTGCCTAAGATAAGTACCATGTTGGTCCCAAAATGCATCATTTTGCTAATCTGTCTTTGTCAAAAATATAAAAATTGAAGCTTGAAAACAACATTGTGAATAAAATATCTGTTTTTGAATTTCTGACGAATAAACAAAATATATGTGCTGTCAGTATCGCGTCAAAACAATATGCATCTATTTGTGTGAAATAATGTATCTTCTCATCGTTAAAGCATTATGCAATCGTGCTGAATAAAGCATATTATGTCAAAATTACCTTACAAATGATCGGTGTTAAATCAGACCGGACTATGTCGCAAAATTTAAAAAAAAATGAGTTAATACCAGCAAATGATCAAGGATTTTTCAAGCTACATTTTACTCTAATCAGACCACATAAATGTTGCAAACAACCAAAGTTATGAGATGATTTCGAATGATTGATACGTATAAACCATACAGAACAGCCAACTTTGAACGCGTTTTTCTCGAACTCAGAGTTGTGTCACTTGGTTCGGTTTGACTTAACACCGACCAAATGAACTATTTACTAATTATTGTTTTATAATTTTTATAATAAAATCTGAGGCATTTTTTCGGCATAGCATAGCTTGACCGCCCGTGTTTTGCCCTCAATTGACCAAGATCCGCTAAAATAGAACTTTTCCATTTCCAGAAACTAATTGAACATTTTGTCTTAAACTTCCTATTTGCCAAAAAAGCACATTTACTCCACTGAATTCTGCCTCTATCGCCTTTTCTGGCCCTCTTTAGCAATCCTTTGCTTACCGAGAAGTGCATCTCGACATTTTGTGCAATCATGCAATTGTATTTACCACCGCGCGTAGCTGAAAGCAGCAAACTTAGCGCAGCATTTCCAAGTGCATAAACACATATCTCTGCATCAACTCCTTTCCGCAATCGCTTACCCATACAAACAGCACCTCCCGAATTGATAACGACACCCGTTAATGTTTGTTTGCGGTGCTTCGCCTTGGCCGCATACTCTGTGCCATCCGTGCCACTACTCGTCGGCGGTCGTCACCAAATAACCGCACTTTCACTTTTCGCAACTTTGCCTCTGCCGGATGTTCTTTAGAGACGCCGCAAGCTGCCCTCAATCTGACTCCCCGCACACGATGACTCGGAATCTTTTCTTCATTTTGCTTCTATCCACTTGCCTCTACTACTTTGCAACTTTCACTTTGTCACATGTTAGTTGGGGTTGAATATGGCGCGCAAAACTTGATAAGTTTCAAACAAAGCAAACAATGAACTCTACCGCTGGATCACTTAGCGACAAGTATAGCTAAGAAGTATAAGATCAACCTTTGGTAGATTTGATCAATTTCATAGATGAGATTTCCTAGACTTTAACGCAGCGGAATCCTTCCAACAAGACAAGGTCATTGAAGGAAGTCCACGGGTAGCAGTTAAAGGTCGTTGGCCGCTGATGGCACCAGCAGGCATGAAAAAAAAACTTTCACTCACATAGTAGTGCGGGTAAAAACTTTCACTGATCCAGTCGGTGCGATGTGTATAAGCCAGTATAACCGCAATGATTGCCACCGCGCATCAGGTGACATTTCTGCCCTCGAGGCATCCTTGTGACTTGAAGTGTGAACGCTTGAACAGAATCAAAGATTGAACCGTCAGTCCGTGCAAGTCAGTGAGAAATAGGTAACAAAAGATTTAGCAGAGTTACGAAAGACGGTCATTTTTCAAGAAGGACGGCTGCGCGTGTCAGAAGACGACGTAAAAGCCACAACGATTCCAACCGCCAAGCTCGAGCAATAAGCACACGCTCGATGTATTGAGAAATTCATAAATAAATTAAGATTTTCTGTTTGCTCCGGCTAAGCGGTTGCGACACGGAACACGAATATGTTTGCTTGGCTTATTTTTTGACTACGGGTTGGAAATTGGCAGAACAAGTTTCATTTTTTTTTCTTTACGATTTGTCTAGCGATTGTTCGGTCGTTACTTCTTCACTGGGTTTCTCGGAATGGTTTTTTCTACCGTTACCACTTAGTTGATAGTCTGCCGAACAAGGCACATTAATATTACTTATTACCATTACTAATCAAATTTTGGTTTTGATTTTCTTCATGGATTTTAGTATCTTC
Source organism: Sabethes cyaneus (assembly GCF_943734655.1). Lineage (NCBI taxonomy): Eukaryota > Metazoa > Arthropoda > Insecta > Diptera > Culicidae > Sabethes > Sabethes cyaneus. Next base: position 62,490,245 of record NC_071353.1, on the reverse strand, counting down.
TATCATGGCGTGGTTTTCATGGAAACATGTGCAAAGGCTTCCACAGTCTGCAGCGCGATGGCCAAATGGTGGATGTTACGATCGCTGCCGGTGGAAAAATCTTCAAAGCACACAAGCTGGTCCTGTCGGTGTGCAGTCCATATTTTCAGAAAATCTTCCTTGAACATCCGTCGCAGCATCCAATCCTGTTCATGACTGATGTCAACGCCCACCACATGGCCGGTTTGTTGGATTTTATGTACAGTGGACAAGTGAGTAGGATTCAATTCATTGCAGTCTGCAGAAATTTTACTTTTCTTTTTACCCAGGTAAACGTCAAGTACGAGGATTTGCCAAACTTCTTGAAGGTAGCAGAAGCTCTGCAAGTGAAAGGATTACATGGAGAGGTAAGTTCGTATCTGGAATAGCGTTGATGTCTTTTGAGTATGGATGTATTATTTTACCATTGTTTCCCGTAGAGTACCAACGATAACGAAGAGCGTGATTATCAGCAACAGCAACAACAGCATGCCCTTCGTCTTCAAGAGCAGCAACGCCTATACCAGCAACAACAACAGCAGCAACAGAACATGGCTCATCATCAGCAAAATTTGGCCCATCAACGACAACAACTACTTCAAGCAGCTCAACAACAAGCCCAAGCCGTTGCTCATGCCCAGCAACAGCAGGCGGTTCAGCAGGCACAGCAAGCCGCCGCTGCTGCTGCTGCCCAACAGCAACAGCTGGTCAGTCGCAACAGCTTCAAAGAGCTGATGAAGGCCAAACATGCGGCCGCAGTTGCCGTACTGAACGAAGATTACTTAAACAACAATGCTAACAATATCAACAACAATAATACTACCACGAACAATGCCAACCTCAACAACAATCTCAGCTCCATGAATAACAACAACCTCTCGCAATTTGGTGTCCACCAGGTGAATCCCTCGAAGAAAATGCTAGACAATCAGAAATACCAGAAGTATTATTCGAAGAGAAAGCTGGTTCAACAGTACGAACAGGAAATGCGAGCGGAAAAACGGAAACTGGGCATTGAAGATGTTATACAAGCGGCAGCAGCAGCCAAGGCACTGAACCTGCGACTAAACAATGGCGGGATGGCCAGTCCGGTAGGTCCCGGGACACCGACACCGAATCCACCAGAAACACCAACAAACGGCAGTGCTAGCGGAACCGACGAAGAACAACCAGCGTTGCTACAGAACATCAAATCAGAACCCAATTACGACGAAGACGAAGGCATGGAAGTGGATCAGGACCATCATTCAGGCGCGGCAAACAATAATAACAACAACAACAATAACAACAGCAGCATCAACAATAACAACCACGATGAGGACTACTACAGTCAGCGCGACTCGGTTATCGGCAAATCGATCAAGCATTCCATTCTCGAGCCAAATATAGTATTAAAGCAGAGCGAAGAGTGTCTCAACACAAGCAGCCAGACGGGTAGTCTCAATTTGTGCAAGAACGTCAGCTAGAAGAACAGGTGCTGACAACGGACAGCAATGTGGCGTGAATGGGAATGATTGATCGGAAGGAATGAGTGTGCACTTCAGTTTGCATGAGAGGTCTACGGAAAACCTTTTTCGTGCGTGTAATTACATTAATTTATTTATTTTTATTGTTGTTGTTAAAGTTTTCCGTATAGATAGTAAGCGAATTTGTAGATACAATTTCATCTAATCCTTCTCTCATTTTTAGTATATTTTCGTCACTTAATTTATTAATTGTTTAGTACGTAAGTTAATGAAGTGATCATAGAAGCTGTTTCGTCTGTTGGCAAAATGGAGACTTTACAGAATAACATTCGATAATAACTAACGCGAGGTACTGACAAGGTTTATTTATTCATATTTTTTGTTTGCCCCATACTCCTACACGTTGTTGATTATTGTTGTAAGTGGGAAGAACAATTGGTTTAAACCTCATCTTGTCCTTAGTAATAAACACATATGACATAGGGGAAAGCATGTGTATGCTTTGTGTGTAAGTGTGCGCTTACAACAATTAGTATAATCATAGAAGAGGCAATCTTCAACCATAATTTTTTTTCTCACCTGATTATTTGTGATCTTCAAATGCTGCGGAAGCAAAAACTAGTGACAAGGTGAATATGTCACGAAGAACGCACATTTGAAAATGCGACATAGTATAGATTATATGAAAGCACGCATAAAAAGCGAAAATGAGGTATGAAAAACTCAGGTTGAACTTATCTAGTTCTTGTTTGTTTGAAAAATAAAGAAGCACGAAGAAACTAAATGACTTGCTACCGGAATGGATTTGCTCCGCAGACAAATATTTATACTTTGTTGGTTATTTAAAAATTCTATTTAGTTTAATTGTTTGTTTGTCTTATCGGAATAAACGCGACTTCAAAACACAGTAGTGATTTTGCGCAGTCTCAGGAGGAATTATCAAATTAGAAAGCCATCCAAGCTTGATTTGGTCCAGGTTTCTAGAGGATAACAGAGTCGTGGCGAATCTTGAAATATTTCCAAAAGACGATCCTGCCAGTATGAAAACAAGAACCGTACACAAAAAAATATAAGCAGAAATAAAGGAAAACAACAATCTGAATACCAACTGCCAGCTAAAGTGAACAGTGGCATCTATTGTGCAATTAACCCACTACGTGTTGTTGTGAGAAAATAAAATGAAAATAATCTAATCCTAGCCTATAGATATACGTGCAGAAAAAATACTGAGAGATTGGTGTTGATGTTTTGAAATAACCTAGCATTAAAACAGCATGATAACCTCTATCCCATCTGATAATTACCCTTTTTGTTTGCAAGTGTGGTTATGAGTTTATACATTGTTGTCTTGTATTTAATTTCGTTGACGTATATTAAGTAATCCTTTCCTATTTCGGGTTTATTTATTGTACTTTCCACTTTAGCCTCTCCACCGGTGTCCATATGGTTTCCTTTCACGCTGTTTTTTTTTCACGTCTCCTTAGTGTAAACTTATAGTTAAGCAAAGTTTTCGTTTCCATTACAAAACAATAGCGGAAAATGAAACAAAAGATTCATATATGATATACATAGCAAATGAGTGTAGTTTAAACGTCGCTTAGACTAAGAGAGATATAGATAATTCAGGAAAAATTCACGCAAAACAAAATAAAAATATACTTATATGAGTGTTAGATTTTTATAAAAATATTGATATTTACAACAATGAGAGAAACAGAAATGTGGAAAACAATAATACAATTTCACGTCAGAGTGAAGTGAACAGTTGACTCACAAGAGAAACGCAAAAACTTTACATACCTTACCTGAAATTAGTAAGACGATGAGAGGACAACTAAAATATACTAAGTATACACCGTAAGGCACGATATGGCAAAAAATACAATAATTTTAAATCGGAAAGTCACACCTAACATAACAGACTACATCAAACAAGTGGCATCATTTTGAAGTAGAGAAAACGATCAAACTCATCCATGTTGACGCTACTGAGTATCTAAGGATATGTATAACAACTAACATAACTATTTATGTCCATGTGTAATAAATAAGTGCAACAGAAACAGCTAAATATAATAAAAAAATGCTATTATTGTACGCGAGCAACAGACAAATAAAACGGGAATTTTCAAAAATATATTTCTATATTTGTATTGTGTAGCGTTCAGAACGCAGTTGTTAAAATAGAACAGGAACACGAATTCATAGGCCAAATCGGACAGCATAACAGTATCATCGCACAGGTGCCCTCGTTGACCGGTATCTAGCTCCATAGAGCAACTAAGACGTTTTCAGTTCCTTTAGGAAAAAAGAATGAAAGCGTGCTGCATAAAACGGCAAAATGCTCTATAGCCGTTGGGTACTGTAGCAACGAGAGCAAAAGCTACGTAACTGTTATAGTAAACTTTTGAAACCAAACAACCAAACAATCCGAGCAGCCAAGCTAAAGACGCAGCACACAGCGTAGAAACATACTGTCGCAGACTGTGAATAAATAACTACAAACGGACACGTTCATAAAAAAGTGAAGATAACAAACATATACGATTTTTTTGTAATTTACAATATGTTATGTTGGGATTACAGAAATACAGAACATACAACGTAAAACAATGTTTAGACGAGATTTTTTTTGTTATATTTTATAAATTAAAGTTTACTATAAATATATATTCTATATAATAATATTCAACTGATGTTTTATTTACCTTGAACAAGAGACCGTAATGTTTTCATAAGTTAGGATATTTAGTGAATTCAGGGCAGGGCGATACAAATATGACGTCCACCCATTCCACGTCCAACGGCTGGATAATGTGTGTAATAAAGTGGTTCTGTGTCTTATCCAGTAACTCCTATACCAGCCGGGATACGAGTAATCTGAGTGGAGATCGGGTAACAAAGCCAGGCGGAAACTAAGGTCGTTTGCGTTTATTGGCCCGCAAGTTCTACATTGTAGCGCAGGATGTATGCTGAATGGCTCTACGGTACATTCGTATAGGAATAGATACACCCTTTTATCAGAGCTGTGGAAATACACACGAGTTGGGTACAGCTTTTATCATGATGAGCGATATGCAAATGCGCGTAATTGGTGGCCAATCAATAGCCGTACGTGCAAGTCGAAGATTACAGGTTTAACATTAGCATTATCAACGTGTATAGCCTAGGAAGCGACGAGGACGATAAGCATGCTTTCTACGCGGTGCGTGAGTACTACTGCCCAAGACAAGACGTCATAATAGTCATCGGAGACCTCAGCGCTTAGGTTGGCCACAAGGAGGAGTTCAGAGCGGTTATTGGAAAGGTTGGCGCACACCCGCTTTCAAACGAAAATGGCCATCAATTCATTGACTTTGTTGCCTCCAAAAAAATGGCCGTACGAAGGACCTACTCCCGGCATAGCCTATATCGGTACACCTGGAGATCACCACAATAGATCGACTCGCAAATCGACCACGTTTTGATTTATGGAAGCACTTTTCGGGTATCAACGATGTTAGAACCTATCGTGGCGCAAACAGCGATTCTGACCACTACCCTGTGATGACTAAAATGCGCCAGACTTTCCGTTGTTGCCAACATTTGGTACCGGCGCCCTCCACGGTACAATCTGGAACGACTCAAGTTATTTGAAGTTGCTACTAAGTACGTGGCACTGGCAGCAGGCAGCACTGTCGAGTAAGGGAGAGCTAAACGAAGTCCCTCTCGTTGACTCATGCAATAGGAAACCTGTCAGGCTGGTAAACGGCTTGGTAATGCGTACCATCGGTGCCTTGTGCACTGGGCATAAAATAGACCCCACAGTGGTCCACAGCCTCTTACCTAGCAACTCCTACCCCTCCCTCTTCGTGGTACCAGCCGGGATACGAGCAACCCCGGTGGAGATCGGGTCCAACCCCGGTGGAAACCAAGGTCATATGTTGACAGGGGAGGAGGGCTCCTTCGAGCTACGTTGGCCCTCCGGCGATACTGTGGGGTTGGTTGCGGGCTTTGCAAGCCTGAACCACTAAAAAAATCAAAGCAATGGACTCCGTAAGTAATAATAATAACTCTAATCGGAATAATCGGCAAAGACCCAGGCGACGAAAACGGACTAACGATTGGAAATTAGGAACATGGAACTGTCGGTCTCTAAATTTCCTCGGAAGTACCCACGTGCTTTCTAAAGAAGTGAATAGCCGCAAGTTCGACATCGTAGCGCTGCAGGAGGTATGCTGGAAAGGAACGAAGGTACGTACGTATAGAGATGGTCATACCATCTACCAGAGCTGCGGCAATACACACGAGCTGGACACAGCTTTTATAGTGATGGGCGAGATGCAGAAGCGGGTGATCGGGTGGTGGCCGATCAACCCCCAAATGTGCAGATTAAGAATCAAGGGCCGATTCTTCAATATAAGCATAATTTATTAACGTGCACAGCCCTCACCTCGGAAGTACCGATGATGACAAAGACGAATTCTACGCGCAGTTGGAGCGTGAATACGACCGCTGCCCAAGACATGATGTCAAAATTATCATCGGGGACTGTAATGCTCAGGTTGGTCAGGAGGAGGAATTCAAACCGGTGATTGGACGGTTCAGCGGTCACCCGCAAAAGAACGAAAACGGCCTAAGACCTGTCGACTTCGCCGCCTCCAAGAACATGGCCATACGTAGTACCTTCTTCCAGCATAACCTCTACCATCGGTACACCTGGAGATCACCCAATCAGACAGAATCACAAATCGACCACGTTCTGATAGATGGTCGGCACTTTTCAGACATTATCAACGTCAGAACCTATCCAGGCGCTAACATTGACTCGGATCACTACCTAGTGATGGTAAGGATGCGTCAAAAACTATCTGTTGTAAACAACATACGATACTGGCGCCCGCCACGGTATAATCTAGCGCAACTGAAGCAACCGGAGGTCGCCGAGAACTACGCGTTATCTCCCGAAACCGCGCTGCCGGAAGAGGGTGAGCTGGATGAAACCCCTCTTGAGGACTGTTGGAATGCCGTGAAAACAGCCATTAACAGCGTAGCGGAGAACGTCCTAGGCCGTGTGGCACCGAATCGACGTAACGAATGGTTTGACGAGGAATGCCCGCAGATATTGGCTGAGAAGAACGCAGCGCGGGTACAAATGCTGCATAGAGCCACCCGTCAGAATGTGGAGCGATACAAACAGAAGCGGAGGCAGAGAACCCGACTCTTCAAGGAGAAGATGCGCCACCAAGAGGAGAAGGAGTGCGAAGAACTCGAACAGCTGTACCGCTTTCACGACACGTGGAAGTTCTATCAGAGACTCAACGGATCTCGCAAAGGCTTCGTGCCGCGGGCCGAAAGGTGCAGAGATAAAGATGGAGGTATCTTGACTGACGACCGTGCGGTGATCGAATGGTGGAAGCAGCACTACGATGAACACCTGAACGGCGTGCAAGCGGAAGACCATGATAGCGCAGGAAGTGACCACATTGGTGTAGCAAGCAACGAAGATGTGCCAACCCCATCGATAAGGGAAGTTAAAGAAGCCATCCAGCGGCTGAAGAACAACAAAGCAGCGAGAAAGGATGGCATTGGAGCGGAACTTATTAAAATTGGCCCGGATATGTTGGCCGGCTGTCTGCATCAACTGATTGTCAAGATTTGGGATACGGAACGACTGCTTGAGGAGTGGAAAGACGGGGTTATCTGCCCAATCTACAAGAAAGGTGATAAGCTTGATTGTGAGAACTACCGAGCAATCACTATCCTGAATGCCGCCCACAAAGTGCTGTCCCAAGTCATCTTTTATCGACTATCGCCAATAACCAATAGATTTGTGGGAAGTTATCAGGCCGGCTTCATAGAGGGTCAGTCTACAACGGACCAAATCTTCACCCTGCGGCAGATCCTCCAGAAGTGCCGCGAATTCCGAGTCCCCACGCACACTCTGTTCATCGATTTCAAAGCCGCATATGATAGCGTAAACCGACAAGAGCTATTGAAAATTTTGGACGAAAACGGCTATCCGGGTAAGCTTACCAGACTTATCATAGCTACGATGGATGGAATCCAGTGCTGTGTGAGAATCTCGGGTGGATTGTCGGACCCATTCGAATCTCGCAGGGGACTTCGACAAGGGGATGGTCTTTCCTGCCTGCTATTCAACATTGCGCTCGATGGTGCTATAAAACGAGCGGCGATCGAAATGCGGGGCACGATTTTCAATAAATCCAGTCAATTTATCTGCTTTGCTGACAACAGGGATGCTGTCGGCGGAACATTTGAGGCGGTAGAAGATCAGTACATCAGACTAAAACGCGAAGCAGAGAAGATTGGATTGAAGATAAATACGTCTAAAACAAAGTATATGCTGGCGGGCGGGACCGAGCGCGACAGGGCCCGCTTGCGCAGTACCGTGGTAATCGACGGTACTGAGTTCGAGGTAGTCGACGAGTTCGTATACCTTGGCTCACTGGCAACTGAGGACAACAATACCAGTCGTGAGATTAAAAGACGTATTATCAGCGGAAGTCGGGCCTACTACGGACTCCACAAACACTTGCGGTCGAACAATTTGAGCCCCCGTACAAAGGGCACACTGTACAAAACGCTAATTAGACCGGTTGTCCTCTACGGGCACGAAACGTGGACACTGCTAGAAGAGGACCTACGAGCACTCGGAGTTTTCAAACGGCGGGTGCTAAGAACCATCTTTGGCGGAGTGCAAGAGAACGGTGTATGGAGGCGAAGAATGAACCACGAGCTCATGCGTCTCTACGGCGAACCAAGTATTCAGAAAGTGGTTAAAGCTGGACGGATACGTTGGGCAGGACATGTTGCTAGAATGCCGGACAACTATCCTGCAAAAATAGTTTTCGCATCAAATCCGATAGGAACAAGACGAAGAGGGGCACAGCGAGCGAGGTAGCAAGACCAGGTGAAGTGGGATCTGGTGAGCACTGGGTGCCCGCGGAACTGGAGATCAGTTGCCATGGACCGAAATAGATGGAGAAATTATACTGCGCAGGCCTTGTCATAAGACGTTAGGCCAATTAAGTAAGTAAGTAAAGTAAGGAAACCTGCCAAAACCAGGAACGATATAGACATAAACGACAGAATAAAAAGCGACTGCTTAAAAAATCAGAGAGGTTGTGTTCAAGACACGACCGCATATAGGTGACGCAGGACTACGTAAGTCTCTTTGTGGCGATAGTAGCATATATCCATGCATGTAATAATACGATTCTTTTGTATACATGCTACATACAGCATATATAGGGTTTGAGACTGTTGAGAATATTCAATTATTTTCGAATGAATGTTTATAGCGCCTCAAATCTTACTTCACTATTTAGTTAGACATATGGACGGTGTTAAGTCAGAACGAACCAAGTGACAAAACTCTGGTTTCGAGAAAAACGCGTTCAAAATTGGCTGTTCTGTATGGTTTATACGTATCAATAGTTCGAAATCATCACATAACTCTGTCTGTTTGCAACATTTATGTAGTCTTGTTAGAGTGAAATATAGCTTAGAAAATTCTAGTGGTTAGTTTTCTTCAGTTTTTCTTACGCCTGCTGCTTCTTGTCGACGAAGGGTCTCTGATGTTCCGATGAACAGGTGACTGAGCTAGACTAGCGGTTTCGTAGACCGCTTATAGATAGCCCATACCAGATACGGGGTGGGTGGCAAAGGGTGAATCGAATATTTCAGTTCGACCGGGTCCGACATCCGGTAGCCGGTACGAATGGTGGTGAATCCACGGACAGTAACGATTGCTTATGTGGTGGGTATAGCATACGGTTGGCTCTTCGGCGATCGGTTCCTACGATCGATGGTGTATAGGGCCACGGCCCACGGATGGTAGCAACTGCCTGCTCGCTCGGTGTGTTGCTCGGAGAATCGGATCACGCACTTATGGTCGACACGTGTTGAGGCCGACTGACGACGGTCGCGCTCTCAAGCCCTAAGGGAAGACCTGCGTTTGAAGGAGGGTGCTGGTGGTCTTTTGCTTCATTCCAATAGGTAATCTAACCTCGCTTTAACGCCTATATTTTCTACCCGTGATTTTTTCCACTTTACTTCTACTTTTTATATCTTTTCCGAATACTAGTTTACTTCACTTTTCGTCTTCTAACTTCTAGCTCTTTCCAATCTTGCGTGTCGTCTCTTAGGTGGTTGTCTTTAAAATCGCTCATTCCCCAGACTGATTTGCCTGTCAAGCACAGGACTTTACGACGGGACCGACGATTCAGCTTCGGTTAGTTTCCATTCCAGGTTCCATTCGGTGGGCAGGGTTTGTTTACTGTCGCGGTTCCCTAACCTTTTTTCGGGGATAACGACAGGTAACGCGAACAGGCTTTTAGTGAAGGTTGTGTGTGGGGGGCGTGGGGGTTTGTTACCTTATTTATTTTGTAACCTCGTTACAGTCCCCGGCACCAAAAAAATCGAGGAGACCGCATTTTTTGGTTTTTGTATCCAGCTTTTTACGAGCCATAATGACGGAAGGCATAATCCGTATTCGTAATATTTGCACATCCCTTTTGACAAGTCATGCGTACGTCAAACGTAACGTCAGATACTTTCAGCCTAGCTCTAGCAGCAAAACAAAAACACTTGTTGAGCAAGTGTTGCTATCGTGCTCCAAAGGTGACTGGTTTGGGTGTTCGGTAATACCGGGCAAGTCAGGTTTTTGTTTTACACACGACCTGGAATTTTAATCGACCAAGAAATAGAAAATTTAATTATTACAGTTTAATAATCTAATCAATCTAATTGAATCTAATAAACTATACTTACCCACGGCCAACGTTTTTTGCTGAAGATGAATGCTCATTTCCCAATGCAGTTTGGCGTGCTTGAGTCGCTGAAATACTTGAAAACTGAAATCATCTGCGAGGTTCAAAAACAATGTAGGTATCCACTTTATCTCACGGATAGCGCAAGGTGGAGCTGGTTTTCCTCTGAAGTTTAACATTTATAAAATAAGCAAGGTGTTTTATTCTTTTATCTAAGAGAAACAGCAAATACCTTTTACAAAATGACGTCCGCACACAAAACTGCGGTTAATACATTTCACGTTGATCGAAACAGCTGTCCTCCACAGCTCTCGTCGCAATGAATCGCGATACGTAGCAATTGCCGGAAAACGAGGAAAACTAGTTTTCACTTCAAAGTACCTTGCACCACATGTTTTAACACAGCACTTAACAGGCATATCTTTAAATATGCGAAATTTCAACAAAATCACTGATGCTTAACAAGTGTTTTTGTTTTGCTGCTAGAGCTAGGCTGAAAGTATCTGACATTACGTTTGACGTACGCATGACTTGTCAAAAGGGATGTGCAAATATTACGAACACGGATTATGCCTTCCGCCATTATGGCTCGTAAAAAGCTGGATAGAAAAAGACGAAGGGTATTACCCAGGTTTCTAAAAATTCCGTGTCTGACAGACTGACAAATTTAGAATTATCTTTTGACGGTGGCACGGTTAATATCTAGATTAAGTTTAGTTTGGTTTTTAGGCTTCAGCGTGGTATTTCAACCGGCCTACTGCGTGCAAACTGGATTATTAAAAGCAAATCCTTGGGGTTAAACATCCTTTCTAAGATTTGACCCATCTTTATTGACAGACTTCACAGCCAGCTATTAGAGTACAAGACAGTTACGGAGCTATTGCAACAATCTTACTGACTCTATCTAGGAGCACCGCCTAGCTGAGATTTGAACATACAACTACTGGTTTCTTAGATCAGCGTCGTACGAATTGGCTGATTGCGTGTGGTTAATTTAGAAGGTAAGCGCCTGCCACTGTAATAATTAAATTTGTTAGAAATTGTCAAACAATAAAATTTTAAATAATCCGGCATAATCGATCGGCCAGTTAATCGATTATCTACTAATCGGAATAAAAAGCAATCGATTAAAAATTAATCGATTATTTTAGCGGATAATCGATTACTTCGATTAATCGAGAAGTAGTCGGACATCACTAGGAGTAGCTTCACTGTTTTCGCCGTCACGGTTAGAGTTCGACTGATAAAGCTGTAGAATTTTTTTGCAAATAAACTAGTATAATAACCTTCCATGGGAAATTTATCACCCATAAAATATATCTACCTAGCAGTATTAAATAAGCTTGTACATGGTCAATATTCTAACTATTTCGAGTTATATAAATTCAGACAATTTTTTACTTTCTTCGGTCATATTCAATGGAATATTAAAGCATTACAAGCAGTACAGATGTATTTTGCTGCTAAATATAGTATCTTCTTTCACTTTACCTAGAAGTGTTAAATAAGCTCATACATAGACAATAATATGGTTATTTCGAATAAGATTAATTCCGATACAGTTTTTAACTTTCTCCTCCCAGTTGGCCTCGAGGTACAACGCTGATCTAACAAGTCAGGCTTCGCATGTTATAATTTCGACTGTAAAATACTGTAAGTCAATAGGATCGCAACAGCACTATCCTCGCAATTGTCCTGTATTCTAATAGCTGCGAAGAAAGACAAAATGTACATTTAATTTCAGAATATTTTCCAGTGGATCAATGAAAATAGCTGCTTTTGAAATCACAACTGTGTTAATAAATAACTAGTCATACATGGTCAAGTTCTGAAGAACGTTTAAAGCCATGGCTTTGCTTTGTTTAGGACATTGCATATAATTAGACAAAATAAGGGAAGATCGCGCTCTTTTCTGTAACGGTGTACCTTCAGGACATCAACTTGGTCTTGGCTCAATGTGCAAACAATAAAATCGATGAAAGAGAAAGTGTGGTCTTACAAAATTGTTTGCATTCAGGACATCTAGAATCAAAAATCAAAAATCTGTCGTCACGGTCCTGGAAACCAAATGTATGCTTACATGTGATTGGCTAATTCTTGATATTTATACTTTTTCTAATACTTAATACTTAATGCTTAATAGAATATTTTGCTCCATGCGAATCAATGCGTAAAAGATTTTCCGATCGATCAATGCAAATATTAAAAATTGTCCGGGAAATCGCTGATTTCTTAACATTCAAAACCAGGGGTGACATTGCGATTCTTGTTTCGAGTGATTTTGGTTCGTTTCGACCACGTTAAACAAATGGGCGAAACGAACCAAAATCACTCGAAACGAGAACCGCAATGTCACCCCAGACCATCATTTGGATTCACCTATAAAATGACCAGGTAGTGATACATCACTTCTATGTATTAAAAGAACTTTTTTTCTACTTGAACTGTTGAGTTCGATTGATTTGCATTTACTTCGCTTTTGTGGTCACCTTTTTCATTTACACACTGTCATGAGCTATCGTGCTCGACAACAATAACAACTTCTTTCACTGTATCAGCAATTGCCTGGACCGCATGTTACCAATAGTAAACTGTTTGCAATTAGTCTGTTCTATACTTCAATAAGCTTGCTCTGTTGTCTTGTTATTACTATTATAATCTTCAGTAGTTTTTTTCACTGCTAGTCTATAAATACACAACTCACTTGTCGGTTTCTAAACCGTTATAGTAATTGTTTATAACGAGCTGATGAGTTTATTAAAGAACTCTGAAAATGTTGGTTTATGTTGTCGTTTGTCGCAGCTTTTTATTAATTAAAGCTTTTGTTCAAAGGGTTGTCCCTTAAGTTGTGTTATGGTAATGAGGTTGCAGTATGTTGTTTTTTATGTTGTACTATTTATTTTTTGTATAGGGATCCAGAAGACTTTAGCAGTTGAGAAACTTCAATATGCTCTTGTCTACAGCCTAATGACGCTCCTGGTTTGACTAATCAACATAAAAATCATTTGTTATAAAATTATTTCGGAGATTTCCGTTATGAATCGAAATATAAAATTTTGTATTATTGCATTTCCATCTAATTTTAAGTAGCCTTCTATACTATAACAAATAAAACATGCTCCATCAGATGATGAGGTGACTTTGTATTTCTACACATTTATTCATAATAAACGCTAAGCTACGAATTGGAAAAAATATAATATATAAACATGTAAACTGAAATTCTTGTCAGTTACCGATTCCATGTATCAATATGCATAACAAGTAAAGTATTCGATATAAACAAGATGTTCTGATACAGCTCGCGATGGGAAACTCAAATTACGGAACGTGTTCGATGAATTGAAATACATTTTTTGCAGGACTCCTTACAATTGAAGCAGAAAATGTGAAAACCGTATCTCAAAGTTGCATAGTTTAAATTTGTTTCCGTCGTTGGGTGGTGAATTGATGAATGAATGAAAATGTAAATAAATCTATAGTGTACTGTTTAGCAAATAAAACATGAGATTAAATTATGGGGGCATAGGACTTTCAACACTTTGCTTTTTGTCTCATTGAAAATAATTTTGTTGCATTTTAAACATTGCTCTTTAGACTAATACTAACAATTTTGTTGGCATATCGGCATTCTTCCCTCCCCTGTGGATTCTTTTCTGATCATTTGAAAAACAAAAATTCTGTACTCTGGATTGGCGCTCGGGGATTTACCGAAATAAAAAATTCCAACCGACATGAAAGTATGTTAAATTATCTCGTGTTTGACGCATCCTTTTTATTATTTATAACGCATAACAAAATGGCGTACATTCAAACATAAACGTCAGTTTTTAATTTTAAACTTTTGGAAAAAATACAATTTCAATATCGAAAAGAAAAAGCCTTGAGACCAAAGGTGTCGCGAATAGAAAAAGCCAATGAGTTGCTTGAACCGTTGGCGTTGTTGACATATTTATGTTAGCGACTTTGAAAACTGGCTTTCGAAAAGACGGCGTTGAAATTTATATTCACTGTGCAATCGTTCCAGACATGCGCGGTACAAATAACTGTAACTTTGTCAATTTTTGGAATTGCTATGCTAAAATATGCTAAAATAGTTCAACTTTCGAAACAAACAAACAATAACAAATTGATTTTTGTAATTGAAAAAGCACTATGCTCCCTTAACCCTTTATAAGGCAGTGGCAACTATATTGCTACCAACGAAAAATATTGTTTTCACTTTTCTAACAATATCGTTTTAGCATATTATGTACTCAATATGTTCTGATAGCCTTTGGCAACATTCTCAATGTTTTTAAATTGCTGAATTTGTAAAAATGATAATTTACGAACCACTTTTATGAAAACAAATCTTGGTTTTTGAGTGTCAACAGTAAATTTGGTTTAAATTCGTAGAAAACCCATTAAATTGGAAACTTTTTGGATGGTAATATTCAGTTTACGGCGTTTTGTGATAGATTAAGCGGATTTATCCAAAAACTTAGAACCAATATTCAAGAACATGTTTTTTGGGCTTACCGAGCTGCGGCTATTGCCACCAACGTTTTACACCAGACAGGCAGCGGCAACTATGTTGCCACCAATGTTTTGCTCTAAACGGGCAGTGGCAACCATATTGCCACCAACGTTTTGCACCAGACGCGGGCAATGGCAACTATATTGCCACCAAGTTTTTCAGCAATTTTCTCAACAAAAAGAATATAAATGGCTTCTACCGAATGTTAACATTATGTTTCGCTGAAGTTTGTGTTAGTGCCACGCGTAGTTGCCACGGCCTTATAAAGGGTTAAACAATGACTATTTCCGGCTGTAAACCACAGCATACCTTGAGTAAATCCGGGAAACTGTAAACTTTTGAATGAAAAACTAATATAAAGAAATACAAGAAAATTCTAATCACCTAATGTCTTCTAACATGCTAATATGTTCATAAAACATGACGATCTGGTTGCGTAAATCTAATTGTTCCAAACCACAGGTTCATTGTACAACTAAAAGGGATTCCTAAATGTCACAAGATGGACATGAAAAGCACTGGGGCGTATGAAAGGAGTATGTCCTGTTAGTGCAGTTCCACGTGATATATGACGTGGGTTTGCATGTACGAGTGAGTAATGTATATGATTGTGTTATCAGAGATCACCGAACAACCACCGAATGCACAACACCGGCTGGGGAGACCTACTATTTATCGCGATACCGATTCTAGCATTTCCACAAACAATTTATTCATTGTAACATTACCTTCAATATGAACATTAGTCCAAAACTTACGAATTATGTAATCGGCTTGACGTAATGAAGGCAGCAACAGCAGCAGCTGCTGTTGATGTGATACTGCTTGGTTGTGTCTGAAAATAAAAATGATTTCTTCATTGAAAAACATTTCAATCGAGAATGCTCCACTTCACTGTCTTTTGATAAAGAATTTTTACAGAAACGATTCAAATCATCATATGTGATGGTTGCATTACATTCTCACACTGCCCGCGAACGCATGATTGTCCCAATGTAACCTTTGTTATATACAGGGATCAGCAATTATTGCAATTTAGATTCAATTATTATTATTTTAGAATTTCTCTCGTCAAACAATATCGATATTGCTAATAGAGGCAATGAACCAACATTCATTAATGCTAGGAAGTCTTGGACCTGGCCCTGTGCAGTCCAGTAATTTCAGAGAAAATACAGAACTGGCACGTGTCGGACGAAGCATCGCTGTCTGATCATAGGCACATTATTTTTGAATGGGTGGGTGGCCTAGTGTCACATGTCACAGGATCTCGACATGCGATCCTAGGAAAACCAACTGGGATCAGTATGCGCTTGAGCTCGAAACGAAAAACCTCACTACAAGAATTAGGTCGGTTCAACAACTTGAGTCGGCCTCAAAGGTCTTAAACCAAACAATAGTCTCTGCTTATAACAGTAATTGTCCACTTAAAAGGGTTACTTCAACTAGGAATGTTCCCTGGTGGAACAGAAGGCTCGAACGGCTTCGCAAAATGGCGCGAAAACTGTTCAATAGAGCAAAGATTACTTCGGACTGGACTCAATATAGGAGAGCTCTAACCGAATATAGCAAAGAACTAAGACGATCAAAAAGGAAATCTTGGGTACACAATTGTGAAAGCATTGAAAGTACTCCAATTGTGGCAAGACTTAACAAGACTCTTGCTAAGGATCATTCGAACGGACTCGGTACTCTCAAGAAAGATGACGGTTCGTTCACAAAATCTCCGACTGAAGTACTAGACTTAATGACGGGGACTCACTTTCCGGGATCTTCCTCAGTTCATGCTGCTGCCAGCTCGGACTCTGATTGTGACATAGGATGTTCTCAAAGAAACTCTTCGGGATCTGAGAGAACAAAAGAGATTGCAACCAGAGTCGCAGGGATGGCTTTCACTAGGGCTAGGATGGAAAACGCAGTGAGATCCTTTCAACCTTTTAAATCGGCAGTTGCAGATGGGATTTTCCCAGCGCAGATTCAAAATGGAGAATCAGCGCTAATTCCATCTCTAATCGAGATTTTTAAGGCAAGTCTGATACTAAATCATATTCCGTCTACATGGAGATTGGTAAAAGTTGTATTTATACCAAAACCAGGAAAACGTGGCAAATCACATCCAAAAGCCTTCAGACCAATTAGTTTATCATCAGTATTGTTGAAAATTATGGAGAAGGTATTATATGAATACATTAAGTCTGAATACATGATCAGATATCCATTATCGAAACACCAGTTTGCTTACCAAGCTGGGAAATCTACAATCACAGCACTACACACGCTCGTGACAAAAATTGAAAAGTCTCTTTCAACGAAAGAAACAGCATTAGGCGCGTTTCTCGACATCGAAGGGGCGTTTGATAATGCTTCTTATTTATCAATGGTAAATGCGATGAAGAAAAGACAGTTTGATAACTGTATAGTCGAATGGATCCACAGTATGCTCACACATAGGCAAATCACCTCGGAGCTAGGAGGGCTCTCAACAACGGTGACTGCAACCAAAGGTTGCCCACAAGGAGGGGTACTTTCACCCCTTCTTTGGTCATTAGTAGTTGATGATCTTCTGATAAGCTTAGAGGCAAAAGGTTTCGAAGTTGTGGGCTTTGCTGATGATTTAGTCATCATGGTTCGTGGAAAATTCGACGACGTGATATCGGATAGAATGCAAAGGGCCTTAAACCTTACACTATCTTGGTGTAGTAAAGAAGGCCTGGGCATTAATCCTTCAAAAACAACCATTGTTCCTTTCACTAGGAAGAGAAAACTGAAGTTACAGTCTCTGCACCTTGGGAAAGAAGAAATTAAATGTAGCGTCTCAGTTAAATATCTGGGAGTAATCCTAGACGCTAAATTATCTTGGAACGCACACTTAGATTCAATAATCAGCAAGGCAAACACTGCCCTATGGGTATGTTCAAAAATGGTGGGAAAAACATGGGGCCTCAAACTAAAAATGGTGTTGTGGGTCTACACCGCCATTGTGAGACCTAGGATAGCTTATGCTTCGTTGGTATGGTGGCCAAAAACTTCAGAAGCCACGGCTATTAAAAAGTTAAACAAACTTCAACGATTAGCATGCATGGCCATAACCGGAGCAATGAAAAGCACACCTTCGAAGGCTCTAGAAGCTATTCTCCACCTGCTACCTCTGAATCAACACGTTCAGTTAGAGGCTAAGAAAAGCGCCCTAACACTTAAACGATGGAAAACAATACTCGACGGGGATAAAATCGGACACTTGAGTATCCTGAAACTTCTACCTGTTGGCCCAGTTGCGGAAATGAACAGTGATTGGATGGAAGCTAGAACCAACTACGACATCCCATACACGGTGAACGAACCATCACGTTCGGTCTGGGACGAGGGGGGACCTAGCGTCCGCAGTGGTTCAATCAAGTTCTATACCGATCAAAGATGGGAGTCAAAACGGATGCTGGAGTGTACGGCCCCAGAACTAGAATATCTATAGCAATGGGAGATTGGCCAAGAGTTTTCCAGGCTGAGATATCAGCTATAATAGAATGTGCAAACGTCTGTCTCAAAAGGAAATACAGACATGCCAATATCTGCATTTTCTCTGACAGTCAAGCGGCACTAAAAGCGCTTAAAGCTTTTAAGTGTTTCTCAAAACTTGTCTGGGACAGCATTTGTCTCTTACGGCAACTGAGCCGGTAAACTCGGTAAACCTGTACTGGGTCCCTGGTCATTGCGGAATAGATGGAAATGAAGTCGCAGACGAACTAGCCAGATGTGGTTCTAACTCTCCATTCACAGGTCCGGATCCATTCTGCGGTATCTCGGACTGTGTGATGAAGAGTGGGTTGAAACAATGGGAGAGCCGAATGATTATGGCCAATTGGATGGCTGTACAGTCGCTCAAACAATCAAAGAAATTTATAATGCCTAGTATTAAGGTTACTTAGAAGCTGCTGAGTCTCAAAAAGAGAGACCTCAGCACGTTTGCCGGTCTGGTGACAGGACATTGCCCGAGTAAATATCATCTTCGGAATCTCGGTTTCGTGCAAGATGATATTTGTCGCCTGTGCAATACCGAGAGCGAAACCTCGGAACACTTACTCTGTAATTGTGGAGCACTAATAGGACGCAGACTGCAGTATCTCAAAAAGGCCCTACTAGAGCCTAGGGAGATCTGGTTTGCGTCGCCGATCAGGACTATAAGGTTTATAAACCAAGTCATCCCTGATTGGCACCTGTCTCGCTCCAGCTACCAGCCTACCACTTCTTCAATAAGTGATAGGTAAGCCTGAAGCGTACAGCAAAAGAAACAATGGGGCATACCACAATAGTTCAAAATAATGGACGCAGTGGTGAGAGTACCCAACAGAAGAAGATGAAGTAAGTTTTTGGCGACCTGCGGTAAGACGTAGTCCTACGGCAATAAAAATATTATTGTTCGAAACATTCTGTAACCGCAAACTTTTTTCATGAACACACTTAGGGCAATATTTTTTCGTCATTTAAAGTATGTATGCAGAAACTGACCGACATTTAAGCATATTTTTGGAAGTAAAATATTTTGTGTTGCCAAAATCGAGGCATGGCAAATTCGAACCATGCTAAATTCGAAATCCCACTGTACTGCAATCCAACCATTTATATAAATTTACTTTTATAAAAAGAATTGAATAATATCTTAGATTTATTAAAGAATATAAATACGCCATTCTTCGCAGATTCAGTCAAGTGACGGCAAGAGGGATTACTAACCTGTCAGTGTTCGTAAAGCGTTTCCCTTAGGTACACGTTTGACTATGTAATCTGTCACAAACACTTGTGTAAAATGAGAAGGCGACACAAAAATTATGATAGTCTACTAACCCCTGCCACCAGTAGATAGTGCTGATGGCATACTTTTTACTCATTTATCAGAAAATCAAAGACTGGCATATCTAGTTCCAATTTTTTGAAACGGTAGTTATTTTACAATTGACGAAGGGACGGTAGAATGAAGGACAAAGAGTGGAAAGGTGAGAGGGGGGAGGGTGTTATTAGTAGCTACGCTTAACAAGTAGTCGTTATGACTTCTACCTTTTGTCCAATGCTGGAAGGTGCATGGGTCGAACCAAGCTATAATCAAGGTGAGTTAAAATAGGTGATCCAGTTTTCACAGTTTGTAGAACAGAAGTGTGCGAAGCGATTGGTTAGCAACCATCGATGTTGTTTATACACATTCAACAGTTTCCGCTTTGAAAATTTCGGTGATCGTCAAGGGTAACCCAGCGGGGGTGATAAATAAATTTAATCATCAGAAAGCCTCTCCTGACTAACCTTGGCTATAATCTGAGATTATAACCGGATTCGAACCCACAACACCCAGCAGGGCAAGGGGCTCGCTGGTACTAATGTACCTTTGAATCATAGAGGCGCTTGACTGTTTCGTATATCTAGTTCCTTTAACAATCTAAGATAAAATGAATGTTTTAGTAAATTTTTTATGTATAAATTTTGATGTCATTTAAAGCCCATTAACACAATCACTACGCTCACCTCACTTCACTCACGGGCCCTATTCATAGAGTCGGCCTCACCTCACTGTACAATTCCCATTCAAGTTTTACAGTCAGACTTTCAGAATCGCAAATTGTGCACTCATCTTAAAAATCTTTGGTGAGATAACGGTGAAAATATGTTAATGTTTAGTTTATTATGGTTCAACATTTTAGTATCACTTAGGCCAAAACTTTTAATAGATGCCATATTTATATAGAAAATACCATTAGATTCTTTAAGAATAATAAAAAAACAAGCACATATTTACAGAAGATAGCAAAAAGTTTGCTACAATACGAATTTTGATACTTACATTTTTTAATTTTTCATTATGCAAACATTATTTTTATAAATAATGCATGATTGATGAAAGATATTAGGTCATAGAGAACAAACGTGTAAATTTTAACCCGAATCGGAAAAGATCGATTAGATTTTTGTTTGATTGTTTATGTTTTCGTCATCTGTGGTATAGAACTAGCCAAAACATTACTGAAATCAATTTTTTCATTAACTTTTAGCAAGCAAATTTTGAATCGTTTGTTTGGTTGCAGGCAAATTTTAAATTGATTGTTGACAATAATCAGTCTGAATAACTATTAGTTTTCATAATAAATCATAAATTCAGTCTTGCCCAAAACTTGGTTGGATCTATCTATTCAGAAAATCGTTCTTAAAGGCTACAAACAGATTTTGAGTAGAAAATTTGTCCTATTTTGGCTAGGCACAAATCTTCCACATGATTGTGAGGAACGTACTGCTCGAACCAAAGATGCTGATACCTATTTTGGCTACTTGCAACCAATAATTAAAATATTCACAGAGACCAGGGATGATTCCTCCTCAGAATAAAAAAAGAGAAGAGAAAAATTCACTCTTTAATCAGTTGCGATTTACGCTGCTCCGTTTTGCTTTAATTTTTCTCTTTTTTAGTGATCACGATTGCTCAGCAACCTGCACAGTGTTCTTCTCATTGAAGAGTAAACTGAGCACTTTTTGGCTGCCCATAATAAATGACCCCAGGAAAACGAAGCAGAAACGTCTTTAGATTAAATATAATATAAACAAGTCAGAGGTATATTACCGTATCAGCAGAACACAATCGTTCAGGGCGTACAGAATGCTGTCACGGATCTTTTTCAAGGCGCTGTAGTTATCCAGTCGTATATCACAATTTGATAATGATAACGCTTTTAGCAGATAATACTCTTCTTTCGTCGCTGAGATCTTTTCCAATCGTTGAGTAATTTGTGCCAGCTAAAATAAAAATATGAAAATATTTTTATCATAAAATTTATTAAGAAATAAAGAATAATGCATTAACTTACATGATTGTACAGATCTAAAGCACCGCACTCTTTTGCGGTTCGCTCATCTAACCAAAAATCAGTGGCGAAATAAAGTCGACCGGAGAATGGGATTGATCGATGTGCTAGCATAAGGGTCAGCAGTTCCGCCCAGCTCACCTGTAACAGTCGCATCTGGTCATTCAGCGGGAGGTCAGTGAAGCCCGGTATTTGCTTTGCCCAACCGATCACGCCAACTAATTCCTTATCATATATATCACTTAAAACGCTAAGCATCTCCTGAGCGTCGGCTCCCATGGTCATCCGAGAATCAGACGCTTTGCCTTCTCCCTCGTGTTCGCTACTATTATTGCTTCCATTGCTGTTCATCAGGTCGAATCCGTGTCCGATGGTAAGTGGATCCGGCTCAAATGACGATAATACTTCCAATATTTTTATATCCTCTAACGATTGGGGTGTGTACTGAAGATTCGATTGACTCAACTGAAGTTGGTAGGGATTGGCGCAAGGATTTCGGCGATATTTCTGACGGCCACCACGTACCCTATCCAGACGCACTCCTTCTTTTAGCATTCCCATTTGAAGACACTTGCGAAATCGACAAGCTTGGCATGCTTTTCTCCGTCGTTTGTTTATTTCACAATCATTGCTAGCTGGACAAGTGTACTCAATATTGCCTGTAATTAAAAAGCTCTTATTTAGTATGTCCTGTTGTAGTAAATGATAAGTTCATTCTTTCGTTCACCTTGGATGGTTCTTTTAAAAAATGCTTTACATGCTTCACAACTCGCAACGCCGTAATGAAATCCACTGGCAACGTCGCCACAAACCAGACATAATCGACGAGGAATTTCTTCCTTTATCGCATCCTGATTTGTGCTATCACTTCCGAAATCTCCAATGACTGAGGTAGTTGAGCTGCAAAACTGTCTATCTGGTGATCCAGGAGAATGTGGTCCACCACTTCGACCACCGTGTAATTCCGTCAACAGGCTAATTTCATTATTGCTACTAGATTTGTATTCCATCTAAAAAGGAAAAAAAAAGTCAACTAATATTTAGAACACTCGCAGACAAAAATCTGTAATTTTCAAATTAAGAGTACTAATTATAAATGCTGCACTCAAAACTTTAGAAGCTATTGTTCCAGTATTAGACATACAAAAATCCGATTTTTTTCATGTCAATAAAAATGAAAGCATTGAATGAGGATATAGGTGCTCACTTTTGTGCTTTGGGTTCCACTATAGAGGAGATTACTCTGGGACATACTACCAGCCGATGATGGTGACGGACTGCAGCAAGAGGTCTCGATCAGTTCCTGTTTAATTCGAGCTGGCGTACCGTCGCCTGCCATCATTGAGACCTGTAATTATACAAATCAAAAACAATAATTAATAAATTTAGAAGGACTCATTCATTGTAGTATTACAAATGTGCAGTATTCCGAAGAAGGTGATCGGGCGCACTAATATACTGTATATTGCATTTATTAGTCCTTCAGGGACAATGTTTGGAGGTGTGTCTAAAACAAAACAAAGTAATTGTTCTTAATATCTGTGGAACGTTCCATCGTCTCAAGACCATTAATGATTGATTAATCGGAAGATTTACCATAAATGGCAACATTTTCATGATAACCACTTAAAATATATTTAAAATATTACCAAATATTTCCACTTACACTATAGAAGTGAAACTTGCTTTGGTTCTACTTGTGATACGGCATTGTTACCGTCTGGCGATATGATCGAGAAAGTTAAAGCCCAGACACAATGCATACGGATTTTACTACGTTGCGGCAATTTGACAGTTTTTCCATGGATTTTCTGTTAAATTTCCGCAACGTAGTAAAATCCGTACGCATTGTGTCTAGGCCTTTATTCATGGCATGCCATTGCGGAGATTCCACCTTTTTAGAGTCCCACGCGAAAATTATTAGCGTGACTATTTTCTGCGTTTTCCACACATGCCTGCAATTTCGCAATTTGAACCATCAATTTTTCATCATTGCCTCCCCAGTGTACCTTTCCTTGCTTGACAAGCAAATTTGCAATGTATTTAGTAAGTACAGGATAATTATTATTAAAATATGAATTTACGTAGAACTCGTAAAATTGCTGCAAGGCACAATATATTTTCAAATTAATAAAGCTGCTGGGTGATTTAGCTTTTTACGCAACAAGCTTTATGCTTTAGCTTGGTCGAACGAAGCAAAAAGCTTCATTAGATTATGGCGGTTGCCATCAAACAAAGAAAAGTATAATCGGTTTTATTGCTGTTTTCAGCAGAGCGTAATAAACCTACTTGTGCTTATAGCCCGATAAAAATCTTCTGAAGAGTGGGCCTCTTGGTCGGGTCGGTTCTAGCGTAATCATAGGTCTACAAGCGGTTTTATGAAATTGGTCAGGAAAACCACTAGACGAACACAAATAAACTTAAATTGCTACTTGAGATGGGTATTTCTACCGTACGTGTATGGGGGCCTTAAAACTGTACTATCAGCGCCACTACCAGCACATAGTTTTTGTGTAATTTGTAATTTAGAAATGACTTTGAGCCTTGTGAACTATATAAATATTCAAAAGATGATGAGGTGTTTTCCCTTTTTGAGAGTAGTCTATGTTAGATCATCCAATCGAATTCATGGAGGCCTGCCTGGTCAGATGGATGAGCAAAATAATGAAATTAAATTAAACAATTTCTTGTACACTCGTAGAATTGCTTATCTCTGCTCACCTAAAATAAACGTGTACGTGTTATTTACAAAACATGTATCATTTTTACATACAAATCATCCTAAAGGGTGGGTGAGACTATCCGACCATCGTGTACCTTTCAGTGAATGACGTGAAACACATTATTTAAGTTTTTCTCAAATGTGTTTTATTCGGTTTCATTACCATATCTAAATGCACGAGCCTTTCTCATAACACTTCTCGAAAGATCTTGTACAACGTCGGGACCCACTTTTTTGTGTAGAAATCCGTGGAAATTTTTCTCCATATCTTCCTCCGATTTCACTTTCTTAGAATATTTCCGAAGTGTTTGCTTCATGATGGCCCACAGTACTTTTCCAATGGCCACAGGTTCGGTGTGTTTGGGGGCTTGAGATCCTTTTGGCACGAAATTGTCCTTCTATGCCTTGTACCACTCTAGAATATTTTTCGAGTAATTGCACGAGCCTAAATCCGACCTGAAAAGCGTAGGGCCCTTGTGTGATCCCAGAAGTGGAAGTAGACACTTCTGGAGGTGTTCCTTTAGGTAAACCTTGCTTTCCATACGAGCAAGTTGCTTGCTAAAATTTGATTTTATTTAATCATGTACTTTTTTTGGTAAACTGAGGCATCTTCTGTTTTTAAGGTCCTCCGGGACGTCTTACTTATGATGAGCAATGAAGAACTGAAGCTCCGGAAGTCAACTTTTACGTAGGTCTCGTCATTCATAACGAGGAAATGCGATTTCAGCAACATCTGGGTGTAAAACTTTCGTGCACGTTTTTCGCCACATCTTTAACTGAACCGTTTTGGGTATAAAATGGGGAAGGCAAATGAGGAGCGTCCAATATAGCTCTAGCCATCCCAAGCCCCTACCTAGCGCCTCCACGTGGCCATTCTTGGTAATGCTCTATTGAGTAGCCAAGCTAGGAGGTGCGATGCTGGGTGATTCCCGGCTGCCTGATCTCAAAATCGTCGTTTTGAGCAGACGGCGGAACCATACGGCCTTGCTTAAGCCTAATATAAGTTTTTTTTAATTATTTTTTCGTTTTAACTTATGAAGCATCTCCTGCTATATAGTAAAAACTTTGGTCAAAACGAGTTTTAACACTGCATATGGATACCAGATGAAAGAATTAAAATAATTATTAGAAGCACTTATGAAACCTCAAAGGACGTAACTCTATTCCATTCGAAGGACTGCTGGGGAGATTGTTCTATTTTTGACCATACATACCACATTTCATCTTAATATCATATTATTAACAGTATTACTATTGATATCATATAGGGTACGGGAGAGTATTTTCAGTAGGTTTCTAAATTCAACCTATTTGCCTTTTCTTTCGTCAATAAAAATACTTTGCCGACATCGAATTTTAATATGTTATAACTATTTTCTCAAGACTGTAAGTAATCTACTAGTTTTTATTCAAAGAACGTAAAACCAACCTGAATCCTTAAGGTCTGAAGCAAATATGGCAGTTCTCAATTCTCACAAACAAATCATCACGTGGGTTAAAGTTGGTACATATAGCGAAATTGATTATGACATGGAAGGATCCTAATGCAGGAAGGCGACTCTTATAACTCCGGAATGCGCACAAGTGCCTTTGCTTGTGGGTCCGCCCAATCCCTTTTGGCCCTTCTGTAACAGCATTAGTGTGTAATTCATTTGATAATCAAATTTGGATCTACTGTAATTCTACCTACATACACTGGCAAGTCCTTGAAGCGATGGTGGCTTTCCCCCTACTACTACTACTATTATTATTTCTATTACTATTACTACTACTACTACATCTTTAACCGAACCGTTCGAATTTCTCTCCAACGTCACAGATATGATAGATATGGCAAATTGTTCAAAGTAATAAAATTGGTGGACAAGACACAAACACGTATCACTCTTACAACATTTAAAGATAAAAACAATATTAACAAAAATTATTTTTACCTACGAGTCGACCGGTTTCAGGCATTCTATGCCTATCATCAGGACGATGCCGATGTCCAACTGATTACGTATTGTTTATCTGGTTGTACCTGTAATTGTAATCTGGTTAACAATTTCTCCCGCTCTTCGACGTGGATACAACCAGATAAACAATACGTAATCAGTTGGACATCGGCATCGTCCTGATGATAGGCATAGAATGCCTGAAACCGGTCGACTCGTAGGTAAAAATAATTTTTGTTAATATTGTTTTTATCTTTAAATGTTGTAAGAGTGATACGTGTTTGTGTCTTGTCCACCAATTTTATTATTGTGGTGCTCTTACGGTGGCGCGAAAGCAAGAAAAAGTGAAATCATGTTCAAAGTAGCCCCTTACAACGGTATAATAATTCTTAGCAATTTTCCTACATTCAATTAACTAAAGCGCTACGAACATTTTTAATAGTCATTAACGCCTGCCGATTTCAGGTACATCAAAAAAGTCAAATTAGTTCAATCGTGAACGAAATGTAATTTGCTGCCGTCTACCTATGTTATACAACTTATTAATAATCAGCTCGTACACTAGTTAAAAACATTCATTTAGAAAATGAAGCAATAAAGCTACAGTTTGAATAAAAGTTTCTTTCAGGTGGATCAAATAGAGTTATAATATTATGAATAAGTCAAATGCACTCATCAGTCGCCTGCAATTTTTATGCCTCTGATTCACCCGATTTGCACTTTTATTGCACTGAGCAAAACAAAGCTACTATAATATATTGTTGTTCTTACTTTTTAGCATTCCTTAAAGCCGGTTGGATGCACAATTGATTGATGTGATCTTCCATGGAGCTTAACTCTAACTGCAGCCACAAGTCCCACACCAGATCGGAGGAAGGAAGTATGGCACGTAAGACAGTACAGGTGATCAAAAAGTGGACAAAAAATCCCAGAGAAGCCTTGACAGTGTATATTGACCTTTCATAAGCTTACCACCTATTGCACTCCTTGTTCCACCCACGGTTTGACGCATCGGGTAAACTGAGTGTCTTTAATGATTGCATTCAAGATGGTGTATCCAAACAATTTTCGTGAGTTAACCGACATGTGCCACTAACCGAAAATTGCACGTAATGTCTACAAACCAGCATTTTGGTTTTTTGTGTTTCAAAATACGAGCATTAAAACAATAGAGGCACCAGTTAATAGAAATTGCAATATAAATTGATTGGATTTCGAAACATGTATATTATAAACGATGATTGAAAAACACAATCAATGACTTAACAAAAAATTTAGTATGTAATTAAGTATAGTAATGCAATGCAGGAGGAATCGATAAGAATAAATTCATACTGCAGTCAACTAGAAACATATCTGAATGATTTTGATTTTACCGCAGGAACGAAAAAAGTTTGGGGAACGGTTTATGGCCCCAGATGAGATATTCTGAAAAAAGAATACTTTGCATCATTGAAAGCTATCACGAAAAAGAAGGGAGTAATTATCCCAAAAGAACGCAGCTTGCACAAAAATTATTATTCGACTGATGAATTTACAAAGTTGAAAAACCAGTTTTGCAGCGTTATAGACCAGGGCATATCGTGATCATTAATCGATTCCCACAATAAAAAACAAAACAAAGAAAAACTAAATAAATAAATACTTGGTAATATATTATACATCAATGTTAAATGACACTACGTTTTTTTATATCCAGTTTATTTGACACGGTGCAAGCAACATGTGTTTGTTGTAGTCCTTTCACTAGATGAGACTAAAGCTCAAAGTTCTATTTCAAACTATTTCGATAAATATTCGAGAGTCACATAACGAACGTATGCTTCGTATGAAGAACATTGCGTTTCGTCAAGTTACTGTTTGTGTTAGCCACCGCGACGCATCACAAGCAGCGCATTGAAAAAGGAAATGCATCGAGCTTGCTAGAAGTCCCTTAACATTCAAGATTATTGATTTCAAATTAAATTAACTTACTTTTAAAAGGCTTGGTCAGATAAGTGGTGGTAATGGTAAGTAAAGGTGTGGGAAAAATAAAGTTGATACAACGTTGATCCACTAAAATACATTCTATATTTTATATTTTTATTGTTTTCTCGGGGTAATAGAGAATCGGTCTGTTTGGGTAGAGGGTGGACGAGTCGAACGGTATCGATAATGGCGATTAACATGACTCCCATCTTGTCATACACTCCCTCCACAATTATGGATCACTTTTGTGTTTCAAGTTAAATAACTCAGTTAAACTAACTGTTTGAAGGTATGAAGCATTTTTGCAACGAAATATACCCTATTAACTAGCTTTTAAGACGTAAAACATCCTTTAAATCCCGACATTGATACTTTTTCAATGAGCGTACAAAGTTGTTATCGAGAATCTATCAAAATGTCTGTCGTTTTTTCAATCAGCATAAGCAGTACGTTTCTCATTCATAAGGTTGCTATGTGACATAATCACCAATTTTCGAGCAAAAAATGACTCGTACATAAAGATCAAGCTAAGTTCTTTACGATTCAGCAAAATATTGGTGGTTACCAATAATTTTCCTGTAAAACTAAGTAATTTTCGAAGTGATCCATAATAGGGACCAAAACAAGGTAATTTTTCACAATTATGGATCACTTTGATCCCAATGTAATTTTTACAAATTCAAACAGTTTAGCACCTATTACAAACATTTTTTAAGCAGAATCGAAAGCTGCACAGAGCTGAGTTTTTGGAAAATGCTGTTTCTGAATTACGCAGGACAGGAAAGCTACGTAAGGCAGTAAAACACTATGATGGTACATATGCAACGGTTCATCGCAAAAGTTAAGCGAATGTTAGCTCTCATGCAACAATCTAAAACGTTAATTTTTTCCTTAACTTTTTAGAGAGTTTGAATTTACTGGTCCTTTGAGCTTTCGGTCAGATACGCGCGATTTCCTTTTATGTTTATTTTTCATTTTTTTCGGTTTATTGTTGCCTTTCCACTGTTTCATACAGAGTCGCATCATAGCAGCGATTGAATTAAACTCTTGCATCGATTAACTTTTCCGAGATCCACTGTACCTACATCGTTAATAACAATTCGGAAAAAAGGAAACTTCATCCTATACTAGTCTTTTCGGAGCCAACGCAGCTGGTGAGCCTAAGATTCTTTTCCAGGACAAAAAATCAGTCGTGAAATCGCGAAAAGCATTCCCAAAGTCTGATCGGTAGGTGTCTTCGAAGAAGGACGGCAGGCATCTAAAGACAGACCAAAAGCCACACAAGGTCTCATACGATTTGAAACATGTGATTTTTATGTTATTACATGATTTGAATAAAGTTCATTAAGTGAATTCGCTGCAAAAAGTGTATTTTTATTTTGATCCATAATATGATGAAAATTGTTTCATAATTGTGACCGCTTCCAAAAGTGATCCATAATTGTGTATTTGATCAGTCATAATATAAGCTTAATTTCCGTGGAAAACTTACACTAAATGGGTTTAATAAATGAATCAACTGAAAGATTACATATTTCTGTAACTAAAAACATTTATAATCTGCTTTTAAACAATGGTATGCGCTACAATTGATTGTTTTAAAATCATACTTCTGCTTAAATGGTCCATAATTGTGGGGGAACTGTACCTCAGGTGTCATCCCAGGTTAATGAGAACAGATTTCTCGCGTAACTTTTTAAAAGCACCTAAGTAATATTGAGAGACTCTGCTTGGAATCCTACTCTTGCGATTATTGGGCGAACATAAACGATTAGCTGTGACGTCAGCATACAATTCATATGAAGCTGATGTGTCAAATTGCATTTGCATTTCCATCACCGTGATAGGCAAAAGAATACAGGCCCGAAGAGGATCTCTCAATCTTACTTAGGTCTTCCCATAGGTGTAGCTAGAGGCGGTGCCTGGGGGACCAGGCCCCCTCCAAAAATTTTCCCCACAGGAACTTAAAAACCAGAAAAAATCAGTGTATATGTTCCCACTACGTAGATGTATTTTTGCAAGCATGCAGTTGTCGTCGTCAGCAGCCTAGAGCCGAGGTGGCTAATGCTGTTTCAAGCATTCGTCTCCATTCAACTTGATTTTGGGCCACTTGTCGCCAATTTCCCAGTCGTTTCAGAAGTCGCTAATCACTTTTCGACCTAGTCAAGCCATCTTGCACATTGAGTCTCCCTGTTGCTGGTGCCGGTGCGGTTGTTAAAGAGAACTGTTTACGTCGCACTGTCGTCAGATACTACTGACTTTCGTCATATGTACGATGGGAATCTCTCCAAGCAGTGCCTGTAACTCGTGATTCATATGCCTCGGCTCATCTCCGCTTTCAGTTTGTATTCCGCCAAATATCGTCCGCAGTACCTTCCGCGCGAACATGGTCAGGGTACGTATGTCCTCCGTAAGCAGTGTCACGACTTAAAGTCCATAAAGAACTACTAGTCTAATAAAGGTTTTATACATCGTCAGCGTTAGTTAGTATATATAAAAATGTGAGGAGTGGGCATGTTGTACTACTCCCGGCATTTATGCAAGATCTGTCTAGCGCTATAGGTGCTATCGGTGATCGGAGCCGTTGCTAGCATTTCTCGGGCATATTTATAAAGTTCTGCCGGTAGGCGGTTTTTACTAACGGCTTTGCTGGTCTTCAGCAAACCCAAGTTTTCGTTTGACTTTTTGGAGATCAAGTGCTGGAACATTGCTATCTTCCATGGGTACTCCTAGGTTGACTTCCGTTTTTCCTCCTTCTGTTGCAACTTCGCCATTGAGGTGTTCATCAAAGAACTGCTTCTCCCTGTCGGCTACGTCGCGCTCGTTCATGATTAAATTCCCTCCCTCGTTCCTACACATGTCAGGCTTTGGTGTGTGGCCTTTACGAGTTTAGTTTACCTTCTCGTGAAACTGCACACTGAAAAGTTTTGCGTGTTGGAGCTTTCCGCTGAGTCAATTAAGCAGAATCGTTACACTAGCCCCGTACATAATTGTCCTGTACTGTACTGTCAAATCTTAAGGGAGACTCTACTCTGGAAGACCGAAAAATAATAGATTTTCGTAAAAAAATTTCAGATGTCAGAATTACAAGTAAGTGTTAGGGTATTTTAATATTTTCAATGTTCATTGTAACTAAACCATCTTTGTAGCAGTTGGTAACTAAACATTGAAGTATATATTGACAAGCTTTGCATCAACTTAATCGCTAAATTGTGTGCATAACAAGCTGAAGAACAAAAACATATGCTTTTTTGGCACAATCTCACCCCGACAGACGGTACCAGAATAGTGATTATTATGCTGGTGGCAGGTGGGCACGTGAATGCCCTCTAGAAAATAGTTCCTTGCTGACGGTACCTGCCGGGAACCAACGGAGTATCGTAGAACGGATTTCAAGGATGTTTTTGAAACTTTAGGTCAATATCTAAATTGTTACGTTGCGGTTTTTGAAAATTCGAAAAATCACCAAAATGGAGGTAATTTTTCCAAAATAAAGGTGTTTTTTCATCAAAAATCGTCAATTGCTCATAAAAAATTGAAAAATTGAGATATCATAAAACGGCTACGTAGCAATTAAGATAATTCATTTTTACATGCTGAAAAAAAAATTCAGCCAAATCGATCCACTAGATTCTGAGATACACGTACCGCCATCTAAAGAAACATGGTTTCGGGGAAAAAGCGTTCAAAGTTTCGTACAGGAATTGACTTTCCTTGAGGTGACGCCACAATATTTGCCGTAAGTTTTCAATGAGATCAGATATCAAAAAATCCTTTTGGCATGATATTTCTAAAGGTTTAAGCGTCTCGAAAATGCAAAAAAAATCGATTTTCCCGGCTTTCCAGGGTAGGGCCCCCGTTAAAAGGCTTGTACCCAAAGCTTTGCTTTAGGTACTTCTTGTGTTGATAGTATGTTACTCCTTTCGTACTACAAGGGCAATCTGGGACCTAGTATTTCGATATTTCCTCGGTATTTCAAAGACAAAACAGAGTCCACCTACAATTCTGGCCAAATAGAAACTGCAGTCAACTGCGATTCATTACTTCTTGCTCTCTATTTACCTATATCAAGAGATTTGGTATGTGTAGGGGTATGTATCTATATTTTGCTTGGATAATTTTGTACTACTGCCGCCGCTTGGCCATTGACTTTATTGAAGCAATTTCTCGAATTTCGGCGCACTGTCTGTCCTCTGCACTATGAAGATCTCAACAAAGATTATTCCAGCACTAAAACATATCGTTTCGGATGACAGTTCTGCAAGTGACCATAATTTTCGTGATCACGAGTATATAGACCTTGTTCAGCATCACTCAATTACTAAGCGAGTGATTTAGCGATGTATGATATAGTATTCTCATAGAGTTCACCAATAGCTTTGTCATTCATCCATGTCTACGAAAACATGTGGATTTCTGATCTAACTTAACAGTGCTCATCAGCTTCAAAGGTTGATACTGTGTTCGAATAACTTTAGATATCCAGGTTTCTTCAAAAGATGTAAAGGAATCCGCTGCTTTAGGTATTTCTGTATGCCTTCGTCAGAACCTAAAAAGTTTCGATCGGTCTAGCTTCCGGACAGTTTGGAGGATTCATTACCTTCAGTACCAATTCGACTCCATGGGGTTCGTACCAAACTAGCGTGTTCCTCATGTAATGCACTAACGACAAATCTGGCCAAAACAGTACTGGAACAACATCATGGCCAATAGGCACCGCTCCAAGCACTCCCAAATGTAACCATTGCGAATGGATTTGAAAGCATTCCGCAATCCAAATGAATCGCTTGCCACACCATAGTCTTCATGCCGAATTTTGACACAAAAATGGACTTGTCGGTATCATCAATACTTTGGCTATCACTCACGGTATAGAAATGATCACCTGAGTGCGACTTGTAGTCAAATTTGGCATAAGTTTCATCATCCATAATTACGCACACCGATTTTACACATACATAGTAGGTTAACCAACATACTTTGGTCCCCATCAGCAGCCATTTAGACACTTCCATTTGAGTTTGCTGTAAGTGTCCAAATTATGTACAGCTGCTGATGGGGTCCAAAATAAGTTGGTTACCCAGGTTTATTGTATAACTTACGTGCACTTGGTTTGACAGATGCGGTTTATGTTATACCTCGTTTTGGTTTCTTCTGCTTCGTATGTGTTTAGTTCATTTCTTGCTTTGTCAACGGTCAACGTTACTGTTCGATGTATACAGCTTATAGGTCACATCTCGATCGGAAGCATACTACATATTACGGGTGGAAGCTTGTGCAACATTCTAGTTCAGGACTCGATCTACAGGGCCCGGTCTGCGTCCAGATATTTTTTGTTCTTGGAGGTACTCTGCTCACCATACTTCCGAATTGCCTTACGGACTGCTCCGATGCTCACATTTCACCAACTGACTCAGATCTGTGGTGTACGATCTGTTTGCGCTTTTTCTGGGGAAGGGCTCTGCATTTTCACTCAAACGTCGTGAAGCGGTACTTCAGATACATAGATTTAAAGATAGAAAAGTAAACAATGATAAGCAGTGATGGTTAGTTGTTTAAATGTCATCTGGAAGTAACATAGGCGTACGAAAATCATGCTTCGACATTCTGGGAAACTTTGTATACCAAAAAAGCCAAAAATGATCGCTTTTTGCGGCAGCCTTTAGAGAACGCTCGTCACCAAGGTTTTCCTGAGCATGATCAACGCCCACAGAGGTTATACGATAGATCAATCTTATGTTTATACATTGACTTTTTAATGAAGTCAGACATTTAATACAATACTCTATGATTCAAGGAATACGCAATATCGGCGAACCACGGGACCTGTGAGGAAAGTTCGGATCGAATTCGGCTATAATTCGCTTATATTCGATATATTCAATACATAGTAGAATTAAATTGGATAAGATTCCTTATCATTAAATTTCCAGGTACATATAATTCGGTTCTATTATAGGTTGGCTCAGTCCGTGGATCTCCCAGTTTGGTAAAACTAAACGAACTACCAATATAACAAGTGCTGCTTCAAGTTCACCTTCAAAACTTTTTCCATCCTAGGGATACTATAAAATGCCTATGTTTTATTACTTTCTACTACCTTTTTCTTTGTCTATTGGAAAGACTGTTATTATAAGAAATTGGTTTATACGATATATGATGCATATCTATTCACAAAAGTTACATCTCTATCGATCTCTTTGTAAAGAAAAAGACTCGTCCAAGTATTTTAGCTGCACCATCAAAACCCTATTCGAAAGCCTTGGAATGCCATTTTCAAGGCTGTATCTAAAGTTCGATCCGATTCGAGCGGCTCCGTTGGGAGTAGTGTGGGTAATCTCAAGAAGACTACTTTGAGAGAAATTAAGCTTCAGGGAACACTTCAGGGGCGCCAGTTCTTTCTCCCCGGTCAAAGGTCGGATACCTTTCTAGTGTATTAGTGATACCTACTAACAAGAGCTCGAAGTGTAGAATAGCAAACTACCGGACATTGGACAATACAGAATCTCAGGTTTTGATTTTTATGCAAAAATAATTGTCTAGATAAGCGTCAGGCAATAAATAGCCTAATTTTATTTCGATTTTCAAGTCCAGCGCTCTACCCAAATATTTTTCATACCAGATATACAGCAAAATGCAAATAAATTATGCGAATGACTTAAAGAAAAAGTTTATTGTCGATTATTTTGTTCTGAATTTCACCTGTAAAAGTAGCCAAAATCCGTGAAATATTTTTTTCGTAACTTTTTCATATTGTCCATTCAAAAAAAATTATATATGGCTCTGAGGCTTAAGCGTCGAGCAAATGTTGTCTGCCTAGAAATGAATAATATCGCGCATTTAAGACTGGGGGTCTATTACGGCCTCGATCAACTAAACATGACAGTTGAGAGAACGTCGATATAAAAGTAAAACGTAGTGCCACGGTTTTAGTTTGCATTTAAGTAGTGTTTATGGTTTACCATGGCGCGATTGAAATGTTCTCGCAGCTGTCATCGTAAATTATTATTATGACCTGGCACGCTGTGTAACAAAATTTATATAATTAATATATTAGAAGAGAAACGAAAATATTAGCAGTTAAAAGAAAAACGAAAGTGTTCACCATGTTCTTTTACATTATATCGCTTAAAACCAATTAAATATTAATTGGATAGTTCAAAAATGCAATTTCATATGCGATGCTCTCTAAATAATAACGCGGGATAATGTTTTCACGCGTTGTTAGAGAACGCAATATAATTCAAACCACAGCCTAGTCAAATTACAAAACCCAATTAATTCATTCACTCAACACTACACTCAACAAGCTCACGAGAGTAGGAAAACTAGCCATATGAGTTGAGTGTAACATAGGCGTACATATTTTCTCGGCCAAGTTCAAGGCAAACTGGTGTAAATAAGGGGTGTGTAGTCAACTCATCATCGAAATTTTTCGCCATGCGCTAGCGTAGAATCATCGTCATTATTTTAGCCATCGTCAAATGGAAGATTATGAAATACAATCATTTTTGCTGCTGCTGTTTGGCTACCCTCTATATTCTCTGTTGTCGTTTCGCGTGTGGGAAATGCTTTCCCGATTTGCGGTGCACAATGCACGGCGCGCCGGATCGCATGTATTATTACCTTTCTCATATAGAAAGTGAATGAAATCCGTATCATCATAAATAAATATTGTAATTTAAGAAGAAATTGTAAATTAAGAAAAAAGATTCCAAAAATTATTGCTATCCTTTAATTCCACTACCATGTTATTTTCTCATGATATTTTCTCGACGTGTGATCTACTTCAGTATCAATAACTTAGACTGTTTACGGTATAGCAGCCTTGTCTCCTATTAAAACCCAATAGCTGGACATCAGAAAAAAAAATCAAACCACAACCGACTGTTACACTATCCCAAAAAATAATTTTAATCATCTAATAGGTAGAAAAGCGGTGAAATATTACTTACTTACTTACTTACTTACTTACTTACTTATTCAGCCGAGAGCCGGGGTGGCTCTTGCCGTATCAAGAATACCTCTCCATTGTACTCGGTCCAGGGCTACCCGTCATCAATTCGTTGCGCGTCTCGACACACGCAAGTCGGCTTCAACCTGGTCAAGCCATCTAGCAAGTTGGGCACCTCTATTCCTGGTGCCGGTGGGGTTCTTGACGAGAACGGATTTTACAGCACAGTCGTGCCGGCATCCTTGCAACGTGGCCGGTCCACCGTAGTCTCCCAGCTTTCGCCAGGAGTACGATGGGAATCTCTCCAAGCTTGTAGCTCGTGATTCACACGCCTCCGCCACTATTCCGTTTGTACTCCGCCAAAAATAATCCGCAACATCTTTCGTTCAAATACGGCAAGTGTACCTATGTCTTCCGTAAGCAAAGTTACTGCCTCAAGTCCGTAGACCGGTCTGATTAGCGATCTGTACATCGTCAGCTTTGTGCGGCGGCATATGCTCCTATATCGAAGCGTCTTGCGGAGGGAAAAGTAGGCTCGATTTTGAGCTTGAATGCGTCGTTGGATCTCCTTACTCGTATTATTGTCGGCGGTGACCAGAAATCCCAAACATACGAACTCATCAACCACTTGCAGTTCATCGCCGTCAATAGTCACTGTCCGTGGGAGGCAAACGTTGCTTTCTCTGGAGCCTCTTTGGTTTTGGTTTTCGACGCATTGATTTGTAACCCTACCCTCCTAGTCTCCGTTTTTAGTCTGGCGCAGATTGCCTCCGCCGTCCCAAGGTAATGATGTCTACTAATGATGTCGAAATCGTTTGCGAGGGCTAGGAGTTGGCTACTCTAGCTGAAGATCGTTCCTCTCGTTTCGATGCCCGCTCGCCGGATCTTCACATTTTCAATAGCGATATTGATATAACATGACACACACGACAGTCCATCTTCTTGCCGCAACCCTCTGCGCGATTCGGAAAGACTCGAGTGTCCCCGACGCACGCACGTAGCACATCACTCGCTCCTGAGTAGTTTTGATCAGCCGCGTCAGTTTGTCCGGAAAACCGTACTCGTGCATTATTTGCCATAGCTGTTCTCGTTCAACTGCATCGTATGCTGCCCTGAAATCTACGAAAATATGATGCGTGGGCACGTTGTTCTCTCGACATGTTTGGAGGATCTGTCGGAGTAAAAATTTGATCCGTAGTAGCACGGGTCTCCATTAAGCCCGTCTGTATTACCCTACGAATTCTCTTGCTGTTGGGGATAGATGACGCAACAAAATCTGCTAGAGCACCTTGGAGGCGGCGTTGACCAACGTGATGCCGCGGTAATTACAGCAATTCAGCCGGTCGCCTCATTTGATAGATCCACTCCTCCATCCACTCCTCCGGTAGTTTCTCCTCCTCCAAATCCTACAGATTATCCAATGAAGTGCCGTTGCTAGCGCTTCTTGGCCATTTTTGTAGAGCTCTGCCGGGAGTCGGTCTTTTTCGACGGCTCTATTATTCTTCAGTAGACGAATTTCTCGCAGGATCTCTTCGAGATCGGAAGCCGGCACGCTGGCACGTGACTACATGAAATTTTTTAGTCTCAATGGTTTCAGGCGTTGTACTTATGAAACCCCGAACATGTATTTTCAAAGCCACCATTGCTTCCAATGAAGAATTGAATCTTATTTCGCTCTTCTCTTTTAAACATTCACTTAAACAATGGCACTCACAGATTCTTACAAACATACATATGCCAGAAATGTCAACTGACATTAGTCTTTGATCTAATGATCTGATATAGTCCTACGGGCTGTATTCCTTGTAGTTTTTTATTCAAAATGGCTTGGATTGTTTCCTTCTCATAACCACTCAACCTGATAATCTCGAAAATATATTTTAATTCAGTCTCTTTTTTTTGCCACTCAATGGAAGAGTTGTCACAGGATGAATCATGTGGTGAAAAGATGCCATTTCGTTTCGAAATGAGTGGCTGGACGGGATAGACATCACCCATTTAGTATAAATTTTAAAATCGGAAATTGTGAAATCTATACCTATAAAAATAGATTTCTGTCTGTCTGAATGAATGAATCACAAATTTCCTCATAACTCGAGAACTAATCAAGCAAATGGAACCAAACTAGGCATGTGGGGGATTTTGGAATCTTGAATTTATTTTATGATGGTTAGAGACTTCTCACCCCTGTGGTAGGGGGATAAGGCAAAGCAAAGCAAAGCCTAGGTGCTACATTCCGTTATCGAAACTTGACCTGTTTTTTTATACGACAGACTTCGCAGCCAGCTGCTAAGGTATGCACCTTTGCAGGGCCAGTTGCTACGATCCCATTGACTCTAACAGCCTTTTCCAGTCTAGATTCGAACATACGACGACTAGCTTATTAGGCCAGCGTCATATCTAGGAGCCAACTGGGAGGCTAAGGATAAGGAGGAGGCTAAGTATAAGGGGGATAAGGACTCTCATACAAATGAAACAGAAATTTTTACGTAACTCAAAAATTAATCGAACTCGAGAAATTCGAGACTCTTCTATAAAACATTAGTCAATAACAAGACCACAAAAACTATCAATAGTAACACTAGATCGTTCAGGGCGAGATGGCCGCGAGTCTTGCCGGTGTCCCGCCGTCGGAAGCGCCGGCCACCACTGTGTAGGTCTATTTGTTTTCCTAGGTCTACTGACCTCTATTACTTTCCTTCAGTAGGGGTCCGAACGAGCGACAGCCAGGGTTGCCACATGCACAGATTATTCTGTGTTTAACAGATATTTGAAAGAAATCGCCTGTACAGAATCTGTATGCATAGAATACAGATTTTCGCCAAGTTATACAGATTAAACAGATTTTTGAGCTTTTACATGAGAGTGAAAGAGACGGAAATAGTCAACAAAACGACTCTCTATCTCTTTCACTCTCATTGTTTTGCATTAGACAGATTTTTGCATAGATATTTTTCCTCGCCGTACAGATTGACAGATTTTTCCAACAAAAAACACAGAATTATATGTGGCATCCCTGGCGACAGCGAGTAAGGAGAGGATCACCCCTGCGAAATGGTACTTTTCAGGAAAAAGTTTTCCGTGAAACGGTACATTCCGGTTAAGGTTTTTCGCGAAATGGTATTCGGCGAAATGTTGTACAATCACGACGAATATTACTATCCGCTTTCTGGCTATGCAATGAGGGGAAGTTGTTTTTTACTTTACTGTGAGGAAAAATCGCAAATTTGTATATTAAACTACCCATCTCAGGTAAACAATAAGCATTACCATAAGCAGCAAATCAGCATGTCTGGCATTTTATACTGCATGTTGTTGTATATTAGCTTTTTGACTACATAGGTTTTGTAAATTGGCATTTAAAATTCAATTCAAATTCTTCGTGTCGGTAATTAGCTGCAAATTAGCATTGTCAGCACTTTAAGAAGGCTAGCAGTGAAGTAGCTGTATATTTTGCCAAATTTGCATTTCGGTAGCATTTAAGGCGACTTAGATGCTTATTGGCTTGCATTTGAATAGCATTGGTGATGTTTAATGGTTACCTGGGATGCTTTCATAGTTACGTAACTGCCAAAATGAATCATCTAAGGTTGAACTTCTCAGAAATTTTCAAAACTCGAGATTGTGACAAAGATCATCCGAGATTCATGATTTATGTACAACACAGTTTAATTTGTGGAAATACGAAGTTTGACGGGCAGCTAGTTTCTTATAAAAACAACCTCTAAGAATGTTAATGTAGAATGATTAATGTAAGAATGTAAAATTAATATCTTTATGGACTTTTATGGACTTATTGACTATTTTCAAGAGAGTATAGAGCTTGCTAATTTGTGGTTGTGTTGGTGATCTGTTTTCCCCCAGTTTGAAAAACGTCATGGAAAAACCAACAGCAGCAGCAACAAATCGCGTGTACGTATACGCGGCATAGTGTGCGTACGGTAGCTGGCAGCAATCTCAATCAAAGTCCAGTTGTATCAAACTCAGTGGCTGGAGAATTCGCGAAAAATAATTATTTGAATCGATGAATATCCCTCATGAACATGTACTATTCGCCTGCCTCACTGATAATGCATCCATCGGCTTTGAATTTTATCACGAACATAACCACATTGCGGACATCGGAGTTCGTTCAAAAATTGAATATTAAATATTGGTTTAGCGGGTATAGGATGCCCGGGGATGCCGAAAAGTTTAAAGTAGTGTTAGTTGCTTTAGAAGCAGCAGAACGTGTTATTTCGCATTTTTGCTTTGCATATGATATTCGTATATTCAGTGATGCCATGAAGAGTGAATGTATATTGTATGTGGCTCATTAATTATAGTGAATTAAACCGTTCGCGTCTCCGTTTTCTCATGATAAAATCGTTTGCTGATGTTCGGCGTATATATTCATTTTGAGAGTTTTCCAACCTCTGATTAAAATACAAAAAATGTCGTCCACATACCTCCACCAGCGTTCTGGTAAAACATTTATTTTCTGTTTGCCATAAATAGCTTACATAAGAAAGGTGACAGGGTATTCCCCATTGGGGCTCCTTTCATTTGCTTATAAAAGGTGCCTCTTAATTCGAAACAATTTTCCTCCATACAAAGTTGGGTCAATCTCAAGTAGTCTTTAACCTTTGTTCTCCACTCATTTCCACTACGTTGTGAGACTCACCAATTCTCTAAATGTTTTACGGCTTCGTTCACCGGAACACTAGGAAATAAGGCTATTACATCAAATGTAATTACATAATTTCTTAAGTTCCAATGTTACCTGAAGTTTTTGAATTTTCATTGAAATTTACTGTGTTGAAA
Source organism: Sabethes cyaneus (assembly GCF_943734655.1). Taxonomy (NCBI): domain Eukaryota; kingdom Metazoa; phylum Arthropoda; class Insecta; order Diptera; family Culicidae; genus Sabethes; species Sabethes cyaneus. The sequence continues at coordinate 62,449,248 of NC_071353.1, read as the reverse complement.
TTGATCGGCTTGGACATTTCTTTGGCATAGCTTTAAACTCTTTCACTAGCCACATCGCTAGTTTTTCGGTTGAAGATCCTACTACAGAAATAATTTATTTAATTTCGTTCCCAGATTTGTGGATTCCCAACCGAAAAACTAGCAAAGCGGCCCATACTCAATGATCAATAATGATCACTTTAATTGAACCACGCGTGTGCTGTTTAAAAAAGTCGATTTAATCTATCTGATGGTATAAGGAACCCCTTTGTCTATAACAAAGGGTCCCACTTGTTATTTGAGATAGAAATCGACACGTCTTCGGAACATAATTCAACTGCTTGTTAACGATATATTAGTTGCATTATACTACTTCTATTGACAGATATTTAACCATTAATATAGATAATGGTATTAAATATCACCTTTAATTCAATATCAAAATCATGAAAATCGATTCACTCGCCCATAACTTCATTTTTTAACGTTCTCCTTGCTCTCCTTCTAAAAGGAAAGATTGGCCAAACGACAGTTTTTGAGGCCAGCCTAACTCAAAAAGGGGCAGTCCAAGCGCTAAATATACAAAATTCGGGCATAAGATTTTCTGAAAAAGAATCTCACCTTTGCTAAGTCTATATTTTTGGCCTAATATCAAGAATTTTTCAGTTTTCCTGAATCTATATTTTTCGCATTAGGCATTTATTCTTCCCCAACTTAAAAATAAATGTCCGGATATTGATGTAGTATGGTACCAAGAAAGTTACGACAACAATCTCTTCAAACGGATGGCGCCTTGAATAAACTCTACTGCAAACAATTCTGTTTAAGAATTTTTTCAACTGTTATGCTAATTCTTTGTCATAGATAATGTATTTTGAACAAAATCACGACTTAAATATACATATTTAAGCCGTGGAACAAAATATTCTTTTGCAAGAAACAAGAAAAAATTCGAACGCAAAAATCTTTGACGTCCATACGCGCACGGCTTACTTCGATCTCCTAACAAGATGGCGGACATTCAAACCAAGTTGACTAACCTTGATGCAAACATAAAAAGTATTTGTTCAGTTAAAAATAGTACCGTGAGGTGCCCTAATTCCATTGCACTTGGTTTAAGGGTGGCTGTTTCCTTGCGGAACATGCAGAATATTTTCGAAAAAATGGTTTCAACGTATACTACTTCAAGCATTCAAGCATTGTTGGAGGAAATGTGCATGTTTTGTTGCGAGATTGTTGTCCTAAATATCAGATGCACGGTATTATGAGTCAAAATTAGTCACACGGAATTAGGGCACCTCACGGTACTTTCTCTTTTTTTAATGACTCTGTAGCAGTTAGGCTTACTTTTTTCTCGGAAAAGAGTAAATGTTTGATGTGAAAAATGTAAATTTAGAATACAAAAAACTATAAATTATGAATTATTTATAAATCTTTCCTTTTTTTTTCAAACGATCCAAATATCAATCCAATTGTGAATCTTTTGAAATAATAAAAGAAAAATCGATTTTCTGAGATTACAAATCTCCTATGCCCCCCTTAAGTAAATATTGAATAAATTAACACAATAGAATGACACATTAAAGACCACCATAAATTCATAAACAGCATGATAACTCAACCTAATTCAAAGGAACATTAGGTGAAAAAATGGTGCCTATTCGACTAGATAATTTGGAGACGCAATATACTGAGCCAAACGAAGGGAAAAAATATGCACACCTTTTGAACCGGGAGCTTAATCAATGGCAATAGCATATGTAGCAGTTTATTTTATAATTGTTGTGGTTTGCCGATGTACGATAGAGATAGGCTCGGTTATGCTATCAGTGAAGAAGTTTCAAAACATTGCCCCGTAGTATGAGCAAAATAAAAAAAACCATTACGCAAGCTGCATGTGCCATTCGAGTGAGAGCTTGCTCAGCTGTTTGCTGTTGCCAACACAGATAGCAAACCATAAGAGAGAATTATGAGCGATTTGGTTTGCAACCTCTCAGTTGGCTTAGACGTACGACACTGGTCTAACAAACCAATCGTCGAAGGTTCGAATATCGACTGGAAGAGACTGGCATCGCTGTACTAGTCCCGCAGTTATCGTGCACTCTGACAGGTGGATGCAAAATCTGTCAATAATTATAGAAGGTTAAGTTTCGAACGCGAAATGAAGCAGGAAGACTTTGCTTTGGTTTCTGGTTTGAAATTTCGAAGCCGAAGTATGTTATTTCTACAGATAATTCTCCAAAATTAAATAATAATAACTTTATTTACATAGCCAGTACTTGCATAGCCCTTACACATTGAATATGAAGCGATACGGTTTATGGCAAAAACAATATGATATAGGTTGCGTATTATGAAAGCGATAGTGTCCGGAACCAGAGGTACATATATTGCTATAATATAACGTTCCTATAGGGGAAGGGCAGTAAAGACGGACACTGCGGGAAAGACGGACACTTATCATATTTCATAAACAATAATTTTTTGAAGCAAACCAATGATGGGAAATGTTTCTATCGACTGAATAAACACTTTTGAATTAAACTGCCGATTTCTAGCAGCGCAGCTGTCAAATTTATAAGCAAAACAAAGAAAAAATGCCTAAATACGCTAACCGATGTAATTTTGTGTGTGAAGAAAATAGCTGGTAAATCGTTAAAAAGCAATACTTTCGTGCTATATCGACGACATTACGTTAGTTTGACCCTTCACTGAATGTCCATTGGAAATCTAGTGAATTTTTGAATATTCAGTAAAAAGTTATTAAAGTATGAAAAAATGGTATCCAAGTCGGGCAAGACGGACACCCAACGGTAGGGAAAGACGGACACAAAGATTCCGTATTCATTTTGCCTAACAACGATTTCAATTACAAATACTTGCATATTATACATGTAAAAGTATCCAGAAGTCATTTAACAGTTGGAATAGGCCAACTTTTAGAAACGATTAATTCATCACCAATTAAAATATTGAAGATTATAAAAGGGAACCATTTTATTTCCTGGCTCAAAGGGGGAATTGGGTAGGGGGTTTTCCCAAGCCAATTCTTTCCTAAATACATGATGAAATATGTTAATCTTTCTTAATACTGATAATTCGTCGGCGCGTGACACCTTTTCGCGAGTGTCCGTCTTTCCCATATCAAGTGTCCGTCTTTCCCGCCCATGCGCAGAAACTCTGATTTATACATAATGTTTATAATATTAAAAAAAGTATAAATTTTGGAAGAAATTTTCTAGTTCACGCTGTAACTTTATTAGACAGAGACTTAAAGTTTCAGTTTGTATGAAAATTGCAATCAATACAGTTATATTTGAGTAGATATTGACTCTTGACCTTAAGGTGTCCGTCTTTACCGCCCTTCCCCTAATGTTCCTGATTCGCACTCGGTGGACCAGTTGATTTTATTGAATTGAAACTGAATTACTGATTCGAATCAATGAACACCAGACGATTGCATGACAAACTCAAGGAATCACTATTACTTGTGACGATACTTCTATACAGATGATTAATTTTCTCAAAGCAAGGTTGATTCAAATTTTATTAGTGAATGGCTTTGGTAGTAAAATTGGACATATAATTAAAATTAGGAATTTGTTTCGAGCAACACGCAAAGTTTGTCATTTAATAATACTATATATATGCAAATTTCGTCATTCCTTACAGTCAGGTAAAACTTTATCACAAAATTGCGATATGAAAGTTTTCCGACTGTTCTTTGAAATTTTGCACTACCGTGAATTTTTTTGTGGAAAACTTTTTTCAATCGGAAATCTATACCTATAAAGAAGGATTTCTGTCTGTCTGTCTGTCTGTCTGTCTGTCCGTATGTTCCTTATAGAATCGAAAACTACTGAACCAATCGGCATGAGAGTATGCATGTAGAGGTTTTTTGGGGCCAGGAAAGGTTTTAGTGATGGTTAGAAACCCCTCCCCCCACTAAGAGGGGGGGCTCCCATACAAATGAAACACAAATTTCTGCATAACTCGACAACTAATCAAGCAAATAGAACAAAATTTGGCATGTGGGTGTTTTCGGTGACAAGAATTTATTCTATGGTAAATTCAGACCCCTCCCCTCTTTATAAGGGGAATTATAATTCCTCTCCTCTTTAAAAGGGGGGGCTTCCATACAAATTTCCTCATAACTCGAGAACTAATCAAGCAAATGGAACCAAATTTGGCATGTGAAGGTTTTCGAGGGCAAGAATATTTTCTATAGTAAATTAGGACCCCTCCCCACTTTAAGAGGGGGGGCTCCTGTACCAAAGAAACACAATTTTCCTCATAACTCGAGAAGTAATTAAGCAAATGGAACCAAATTTGGCATGTGGGTGTTTTTGGAGACAAAATTTTTTTCTATGATGAATTGGGACCCCTCCCCGTTTTAGGAGGGGGGGATCCTATACACATGAAATACAAATTTTCTCATAACTGAAGAACTAATCAAGCAAATGGAACAAAATTTGGCATGTGAAAGTTTTCGAGGGCAAGAATATTTTCTATGGTGAATAAGGACCCCTCCCCACTTTAAGAGGGGGGGCTCCTATACAAACGAAATACAAATTTCCTCATAACTCGAGAACTAATCAAGCAAATGGAACAAAATTTGGCACGTGGGTGTTTTTGGAGACAAAATTTTTTTCTATGATGAATTGGGACCCCTCCCCACTTTAGGAAGGGGGGCTCCTATACAATCCTATAACACACATAACACATGATAAATTTGGTTCCATTTGCTTGATTAGTTCTAGAGTGTTTGTAGGCAAGAATATTTTCTATGGTATATTTTCTATGGATTTCCCCACTTTAAGAGGGGGGACTCCTATACAAATGAAAAACAAATTTCCTCATAACTCGAGAACTAATCAAGCAAATGGAACCAAATTTGACATGTAAGTGGTTTTGGACGCAAGATTTTTTTCTATGGTGAATTGAGACCCCTCTCTTCTTTAGAAAGCGAGTCATGGCCCATCTCCCCTTTAAGAGGGTGGGCTTCCATACAAATGAAATGCAAATTTCCTCTTATCTCGAGAACTAATCAATCAAATGGAACCAAATTTGGCATGTGGGAGTTTTAGATGGCAGAAATTTTTTCTATGGTGAATTACGACCCCTTCCCCTTTTAAGAGGGGAGCTCCCATACAAATGAAATTCAAATTTCCTTATAACTTGAGAACTAATCAAGCAAATGGAACCAAATTTGGCATGTGGGAGATTTTGGAGTCTTTAATTTATTTTAGGATAGTTAGAGACCTCTCACCCCTGTGGTAGGGGGATATGGACTCTCATACAAATAAAACAGAAATTTTTGCGAAACTCAAAAGCTAATCGAACTCGAGAAATTCGAGACTCTTCCATAAAACATTAGTCAATACAAGACCACAAAAACTATCTATAGTAACACTAGATCATTCAGGACGAGACGGTCGCAAGTGTTGCCGGTGACCCGCCGTCGGAAGCGCCGCCCACTGGGGGGCTTGCAAAACTCGAGATTGTGACAAAGATCATCCGAGATTCATGATTTATGTACAACACAGGTTTATTTGTGGCAATACGAAGTTTGTCGGGTCAGCTAGTATGTCAATAAAATTTTCTGAGTCTTTTTGCCTACTGTTTTCATCCAGTAGCTCATAAACTGTTCGATAAATTTTATAAAATACTTATATCGTTTTTGTTTTTGTTTAGGTCCAACCTAGGTTCGCCCCAGTTCCAATCGAACGGCTGTCAAAACATTTGTTTATTCACTCGGATTAAACTTAGTTTCCCTCTAGTTTGAACTTTTTAGACGTCGGGTTCGCTCTGGGGTTTTCTACATTTTCAATCGCGCTATTAACGATACACTGACAACCCGAAAACGTTTTTTTACTCTGCCGTACTTTTACTCTCCCGAAAATGAATTTTTTGATTCAGTGGTCGGATTGGAAGTTTGGAACTAACCCAGGTTAAAAAGCAAAAACGGTATTAGACTTTTAGACCCAACGCGACCTCACTCACCGGACTATAGAAATTATGATTTGTTATATAAAAAAATTCTCAATTTAACATCAAATCATTTTAGTATACGATTTATTGCATTTCAATTATATAATCTCTTCAATTTTCTTTCGCCAAGGTGTCAGTTATCACGACTTCGCTTAAACCTTATAGCAACAAAGGCTAAGATTATCTATTATCGATCTATTGGCCATTGCAAATCATTTTAAAAGTTTTTGTCATCCCCCCCCCCTCCCCTTGGAAATCGACTTGAAAAATCGGGGGGCAAAAAAATAATTTGTAGGATATGAGATAAATTTTTTTATAAAATCAATTGTCTGTGGGCTCTACAGCCTGAAAAACTTGAAAAATGAGTATACGAGTTGAGTTAACGCTTCTAGCATGAAATAGAAATGGAAATTCAAACAGCGGAGTTTCCGAAAATCGGCCAAAAAAATTATCTTTCGTTTTTGTTTTTTTTCGTAGATTTTTGCATGGAAATTAATAACGTATACAGTTGGATTTCGATTTTGGCAACAAATGCGTGTCGCCTATGTTGCCAAAATCGAAACCGTGCCAAAATCGAGACCCTTTTTCGATATGAAAAAATTTAATGTAAATGCTTTAAAAGTTGACTAAATATCATTAATCACCGATTGCAACCATTTTATGTTTAAAAAGTCCGACAAGAGCTATCCGTCCGGTGCAAATAAGTTATTGACACCCTGCGGTAAGACGTAGTCCTACGACAATAAAAATATTATTGTTAGAAACCGGATAACTTTTTTTCATGAACACACTTAGGGCATCATTTTTTCGGCATTTAAAGCATGTATGCGGAAACTGATTGATATTTAAGCATATTTTTGGAAGAGAAATATCTTGTGTTGCCAAAAACGGATACTTTTGTTGCCAAAATCGAGGCATGCCAAAAACGAACCATGCCAAAATCGAACCATGCCAAATTCGAAATCCAACTGTATATTAAAAGCAAGAATAGATTTGGTTTTCACGTTTGAACTCACAATAAAAATGCCTAAAATCCAATTTTTTTGCTCGATTAAAAATGTATAAAATAGATTAATTACCCCATCTATCTAGTCGTTTTGATTGAGTTCGATTGTTTCTGAATCTAGAAATAAAATTCCTCAAATGGTGAAAATATACTCTTCATTCGTTTCTTAAAACCATTTGATCCCAAATGAAAAAACAGCATTTATTCTACATTGCATAACACTTCCCTAGCGAAACGTAAAGCGAACTAATACTTGTTCATCTTTTAGTTGTAAACACCTACCACTTCTTGCATCCAGCTATCCATCATCACTTAAATCAGCTAGTCACTTCTTTCGCAGTCTAGCTACTGATGATAGTGAGAACAGAAAATAGGTTCTGTAATTTATTTTGCTTCTGAAGTCGTCTACAAACACCACTTTGAACCAGACGCCGGTTCCACTTCACCTAGCCAAACTGACACACAAATATTGCGCTTGCTGCTATACCCCCAGAAGTACACAAAAAAAAACGAGGCAAACACACCTAATGTAATAATTACAATCTGTGTACTTCTTCCTTTTATTGGTCGAATTCGCTTGCAAGTTTCGCTAGTTCTTCGCGTATCAACGGTGATTTTCAGAACTCTATACACATCAGCCGACAGCACCACCACTTCATGTTTTGTTCACTTCCATCAACTTTGAAGAAACTGCCTCCTACCGACTATCGGAAGCAAAGCAGAAGAAGAAAAGCAAAAATTCACTTTTATTCTCGTTATTTCAGCCGCAGTAACACAAATGCTCAAGACGTAGAAAACAACACCAAATTGTTATTAAATTTTACGGCTTTTCGGTATATCTGGATTTGGTTTTCTTGAATTATATGGGTAAACTTGAGTATTTCTTTACGAGTCCTTAAAATGAAATTCTGTTACGACTATTTCAGAAAACTAGAACAAGGCACACCATAAGAAACATCCAGGGTAACACGGAAGGAGATTAAACTAAAGAGCATAGCACTTGTAGTTATCACTAAAATTGTCGATACATTGAAAACCTGCCGGAAATTCCGATTCTATGCACTAAACATAATATTATACAGTACAAGTTCTGACTCGGTCCAAGATCAGAACGGGTAGAATCAGATCCGAATCGAGCGACATAAAGTCTCGCACTGAAAGAGATACGATTCGCGGATTTTATTTTTCATATATTCTCACTGTTCTGGCTGAAGCGCTTCGGGGCCTAGCAATATAAACTTCAGCCGGTACACCGTCGAATGACGCCGGTAATGATCACGATGATGATGATGATGGTGATGCCGATAATCATGACAACCAGATGTACGTACAGTCAAACCACTCAACTACAGCACTCCAACGATAGAAAACATCGGTTGCATTTGAGTAAAAACAAATCATACTGTCATACTATTTGAGTTTAACGGGAAACTAGCAGTCATAAACTTTTCGTCGGAAAGCCGAATTTCAGAACCAGTGTTTGGACCCAAAAGCGGGATTCTGTTTATAGAAATGTAAAATCTGCATTCTTTTTGCCTATCTGAAAACAGCGAATATATTTTCATGAACAGAATTTTTGTTTCAAACAAAAAAACTGCTTTTGAAATCGGCAGAATCGATGACGACTAATTTCACCTTAAGCGGACATTGCTCAAACGCAAATCTAGTATTACTTCTTCAACTCAAACCCGTTTAAAACTAGTGCTGTTATTGATTCCAAGCAGTTCAATGGTTTAATGATTGGCTAGTGTTGAAAAAACAAATGATCACTGTGCCTGTGTAAAAACCTCTGGCGCTTTTGAATGGGGAGTTCGAAACGACGATAAAAACATCGCGAGTCGCTTCCCAAAGATCGCGAAGGCACGAGGCGGCGTACACCTACTGATACACTGACATCAAATACGCCAGAAACAGCTGTTAGTGTGGGTTTTGGTAAGGGACCCCGCAGAATCATGATGGATATATGAGGGAAGGCGGATACACTGAAAATGGATGCTATAGCTACTACCATTATACAAAAGTATGATGACACTCGAGGTTTAAAAATTTCTGAAAGGTAGATCTGTGCGAACGATAATTGCTAATAGATGTTTTAAACATATGAACGTCAGCAATGATTCATTTTTAGTCTCCATGATAAGCATGGACCAATGGTATGCAACTTGAAAATATTTTCAAAGATATGTGCGTCGAATTTACAATTTATTCCAAGAGTTGATATATATTAAACTCTATCAATTATTAATGACGCTTATTGACAATAATTGCTGAATTATGATACAAAAAATCATAAAGGAATATTGCTATTTATTTAGGTACTAATTACTAGTCCCAGCTTCTTCGACGCACAATGCACCGCATCGGATAAATAAGTAGCGCAAATTAGGTAATTTTGCACTATAAAAGTACATACTTTACTTGCCATGCAATGCAAATTAAACTAACACCATTTTCTGCTGATGATTACATTATAGTAATGTATTTGAATAATGTAATAAGCGAAGAATGTTAGTAAGTTTAGGAGGTGCTCCACGCGAATTCGCTAATCAACCCAGACCATAAGGGGCTTTGACTGTATATTTAGTTTTTTTCTACTAGGTATATACTACAGGTATACCTCGATATAAGACAGCCTCGTTATAAAACAACCTCGATATAAGACAATTCGATATAAGACAATTTTGTCTTATATCGAAACAAATCCCTTTGACATAGCTGATAACGATACCAGAGCTGATTTTCCATTCTGAAATCGATGCCATGAAGATGATCATTATTTCAAAATAACCCCAAAAATAGTAAAAAAAATAATAGTTCAAACAATAATAAATAGTTCAAAAACCGTAAACACATAACACAGAGCAAAACTGGCGACCGCTAATGCATTTTTTTTTTGAAAAAACCATGTTTCGATATAAGACAATTTCGATATGAGACAACTTTTAGAAATTATAAATTGTCTTATATCGAGGTATCCCTGTATACTATAATTTTATACTTCACATTTTAAATCATAATTATCTTTAATTAGAACATAATTCTATGCTGAATAACGATACATTTCTACATTTTGACGTTTTTGTGCTACCTAGTACACTTTGTGGAAAGGAACACGGAAACGTAAAGTTACAATGAAGGATTCCAAACACCAAATGCTTCGTTATCAATTGATGAAATTTTACACAGTATTTCACCCTTTTCGTATACTAATTGTACACATTATGCATATGTTATGCATAGCATAGCATGTACAGGTGCACGCATTCGTAGTTGGCGCCATAGATCATACTTTGTTAAAAAATCAGATATCAGGTATCAGCATCTGTGGCTCGAACAGCACGTTCCTCACAACCGTGTGAAAAATTTGTGTCTTGCCCATATTACCCGCGTCATTATTTACCTGAGGACGGGAAGGAAAACAGAAGGAATAAGAGAGGGTGGATAAGAGAATTGTACTACACAAGCACATATATCGTGAGGTGCTCTTATTCCATGCACTTGTTCTAAAGGCGGCTGTTTCCTAGCGGAGCACGCAGAATTTTGCAGCCTGACAACCACTCCTCTCTAGGAGGAAAGTTACTTGAGAAAGTCCTTTATGGAAAAGTACGCATAAACGTTACGTCACTAGGAGCAAACAAGTCATTAATAACAATTTGCGACCACAATCGAGTATGACCAATGTACCATCCACAGGTAACTGAAGGCAATACGTCAGGTGGAAGTGTAGAGGTTTAATATTGAACATAACAGTAGGAGTTGTAGTAATAGCTCCAGATATTGTCAATAAACACATCCTTTGAAGATGGTTTAGCTTTGTCTGGAAAGTCACAATTCGCCCCCTTACAAGACAACCATACGCCAGTATTGGTCTCACAACGATTGTGCACAATCAGTGAAGTATTTAGATTTAAGCCCCCAAAAGCTTGCAATTCCACGTCTTGCACGAAGACCACGCCCACTTTCTTAATCCGGAAATCAATATTTGTGGACCAGTCAAGATTGGACCCCACGTACTTCACCTCGTCCACAGCTTCAACATCCCACCACAATGCTTACTTGCCGTAACGACGAAAAAATGGTCACATTATGATGATGAACAGCCTCCAAAATGGAGGCGAAAGATTCGTTATCAAACGTGCCTTCAATATCCAAAAAAAGTTCCTAAGCTGGATTCATTCATATCTACTGTCAAAAGCGAATTACTGACCTGAGAAAAACTAGAAATAGCATCCAGTTGGTAGTGAACGTGTAGTGAACAATTACGGCACTCCTCACCGGACATTGTCCCTCTCTTTACCATTTAAAGCGAATTGGCAAGGTTTTAACTGACATCTGCCGCTTTTAAAACTTAGAACTAAAAAGTTCAGCACACTTGTTTTGCTCCTGCGTTTTCCTGGTACAGCTTCTTTGGAAGCTACCCATTAACTCCATACTCTGAATGGAAACTCCATCCCATGAAGGTTATTGGTTTTATTAACGTACCTAATTGGGGCACAGTCTTACAACCTAGACTTACAACCAGTCTTACAACTCCTTCAATGGGTATGAGCAATTCGTAAACTGTGTAGCAATCGGGGCCAGCTACTAAAGACAGTCTTCTTGACCGTCGCAGTGATATTTTTGACCCCAGTGCCCTTCTGGCATACAAAAGAAGCAGGAATCCTTTCGTGAAAAAGCAATCTCAATTTTATTCACCATATCATGCAATACAGTGGTTGTAGACTTGCCACTTTGATAAGCATGTTAAGCTGAATCAAGAGGAACTTCTGCTAAGCTTGTTTCGCGTGGTGGTCAAAAATCCGCTCAAGTGATTTATGCAAGAAAGATGTTAGACCGCTAGGCCCAAAACTTTTTGCTTGTTCATATCTCGCGCGTCCTGCCTTAAGAATAAAACTAATGGTTATTTTACGCCATTGAGTTGGGATGTACCCAATAGCAATACTACACACAAACATTCTTTTCAGAATGCGTTTAAAGTATTTGAATCCTTTTTGCAGTAGCAATGAGGTATAATTCCTCTATTCCAGAAGATTTGTATGGAGAGTGGCTGTTCACGGCCCACTCAATCGCTTCAATTGTGACAAGTCTCCGAGCGAAAGTCCATATGAGTGTAAGTTGCCTACGACGATTTCTGGATCGTTTCGAACTTCAGATTCCACACAGCCTGGAAAACGACTATGAAAGAGACATTCCAGGATTTCATTATCGTTCGTACAGTATTCGTTGTTCGAATTTAGAACATTATTAACGTGATAATCCTTCGATTTCGACAGTATTTTATTACGCCGTCTTGTCTCACCGAAACTGGAAACTTTGCTTCAGAATCTGTACTAACAAACTGCAGAATAATGTGGAGTTTTTGCATAGGTTTTCCGGTCCTGCTTGAATGGTTTCACGCCATCCTTATGATGTTTACTCCACGCTCTCCTGCATCGCTTCTTTAGATCCGCGAGATGAGAGTTCCACCATGGTATTCCTCCAGTCGTCTTATTAGTAATCTTTCAACGGGCAAGCTACCCCAACAGCTTCCGTAATTGAAGATGTTGTGACATCTAAAGCCACATCCAAATCGATTGCTGACTTAATCGTCGGTTCGTATCCTTGAAAGTTCGTTGCGATTTTCTCCTTAAAGAGTTCCTAGTTGGAAAACCTCGGATTGCGAAATGTTACAGCGTTCAAGGAGTCGCCCACATGATCAAAATACATAAAGCAATGTTCAGATATTGGTGTCTCGTTTGAAATATGCTATTGTGCCAACTCATGTCTGCTATATCTAACACTTCCTCTCTACCAGCTCGTATGGAAATTGGACAATACAATTACCAATGTTCCGTATTCCTAGGTTACTCATAGGGTACCGCCAGAGTAAACGCGACAGCGATGCGACGCGACTTCGCTCACATTCGTTAAAATATGCACCACTTTGTCGCCAGAAGCAGGGCTGCGTATTTAAACGAATGTGAGCGAAGTCGTGTCGCGTTTACTCTGTACGGGGCCATAGATTCCATCAAATCAGAGCCACTCAGATTGATATTCGAGCTGGTCCAATTGATGTGATTCGCATTGGCAACAGTGCTTATAACGAGCGGAAGCCCATTAGATTGGCAGTATCTCACCACATTCCTGAAATCGTCGCTGGGAGACATGTGGTAAGCATGCAGAGCAGTAGACGTAGCACCTACGGATATCATTCATGACGAAGTCTACTGTGACTGCACAAATATCTCGAGTAGTCAACTCAGAAATAAGACATGCACTTATTGAGCTATGCAACAATATACATGCCCTGGGATTTGTCATACCAAGTTTGCTGAAAACAGTTCTGCTTTTCAATATCCGTCGAATGAAAATAACCATTGCGAAAATATGGCTCCTGAACCAATGCAATGATGACAGAGTCATTACGTTTGTGTTGAAGATTTATTTGAGCAACTCTAACTAGTTTACTACCGGAGTATATGCACAAGCAATTTCCAACACAGAGCGGGCAGAAAGTTGTAAGCGAAGCTAATAATGTTGGCCAGAACACACTTAGTGTAATCTCCAAAGATCGACCGTACCAGAGCCCCGCATGGCACAGCAGGGACAAGAAGGCCAAACCACACCGTTCGCGACTAGCATGTTTTCACCCCTCCAGCCACTCAGTCATTGCCACTGCCAAATTTTAGAGCATGAGCATGAACCGACCACACACATCGTAATTGCACCTCTGCGATTGATCTGAGCTAATGAAGTTGCACAGTGAAGCACACAGATAGCATTTCGGGAAAGTTAACTATCTTCAGTGTACAATAATTCAGTAGCTACAACTTTAAATAGATCAATAACGGCGCGACCACGTACTTGTGATCGTTAGGGAAGGGAAGGATTGTTAGTTCAACATTCGCTGTTATGAGGCCGAGTTTACCTCTGCACCTCCACGAATATCACGAGAAGGAAGATTGTGTTAGTATAAGAAGGTATGATCAGAACTGGATTCACTGTGGTAAGTGATGCGATCAGGCGATCTATTAAAATAACATCAAACAAAAAAGAAAATCGTTTCTCTGGAGCGCAAACCCTAGCATCCGGCCACTGGTAAACATATAACGATATCGAACTAACTTAGTAAAATAATCCGCGTATCTATTAATAGAATATGCAGTAGAATATCAACACAATTGTGTCAAATCACGCGTTAAAACTCAATATATTGCCTTTTAAGACGTACGCGAGTTCATTTTGAGTTTACATTTAGATGAAAAGCACTTCAAGTTGATGTTCTACTTCATTACAGGGGCTTGTGATGGGTGCCATGCTTTTGTCGCCAACATTTCAGTACATGCGAAAAAGAAACAGCAAGTCACTGCATACGTTTCACTCGACAATGTTGACCCGGAAAACAATAAAAAAAATTTAATCGAAAAAAAATTGAGTGTTTTTTGCTTTTGGTTTAGAAATTGGTCAAAAAACACAAATTGATTCGACCCCGAAGGGCCAAGTCACATATACCAAACGAAAGGGTTCGACGAATTGAGCAATGTCTGTGTGTGTGCGTGCTTTTTTACGTGAGGAAATGCTCATTGCCAGGCACACTAATGATGTATTGCTACATCCCGTGGCACAGTGTCGGACTCTAACCTACTAAAACCCTCACGGGCATCTGACCTTAACCCACGGAACTACCGTTAAGTATTACTGCGGGGGGAGGCTGTATCTGTACACCCCGATCCGGAGATGACGACCGGCATAACGTACACTCCTTCGCATTCAACCTCGCAGGGTTCTGCCATCTTTGATGCTACTACATGCTCCTTCACCGTCCACTTTCCTTGCACCTGTCGAGACGTGTACCGATCCAGAGATGGCGACCGGCATGACTTCCATCACCTCACGGACACCCTCGCAGGGTTTCTTGTTGGGCTCAGCACTGTTCCGTCGAGTTCGCCACTGCACTTCTCCTTCACTCCTTCACCGTCCACTTTCCTTGCACCTGTCGAGACGAGTACCGATCCAGAGTTGGCGACCGTCATGACTTCCATCTCCTCACGGCCACCCTCGCAGGGTTTCTTGTTGGGTTCAGCACTGCCCCGCCGAGTTCGCCACTGCACTTCCACTTCACCTGTCGAGACGCGAACCGATCCAGGGATAGCGACCAACATAACATCCATCCTCCCACGGCCGCTCTCGTAGTGTTTCTGTCCAAGCTTGGTTTGCTCCGTCGCGCTCGTCGCTCTACCGATGTGTCTGTCAAGATTGTCTGCTAATCGAGATTGGTAGTTCGCTGGTCGTTTCTCCACTGTCGTTACAGTTGCAACATAATCTGTGCTACAACGCCGGTGACGGCATTCCACATGCTCTCCTCCCGACACATTTCGCCCACTATTATTTCTCCACCATCAGGGCCTGCATCTCCATTCCTATCGCGGCAAATCGAGGGCATTCAAAAACCACATGCTGTGGTGTTTCTACCGTCTCTCTGCACTTCTGGCAGACTGGTGTCGCTGCGTCCTCTGGTGTTTTTTCGCCCGTAGCAGTCGTTATCTTCCACGAGCATGATGCTGAGAACCTCCGTTTTATGGTGGGCGATTTGTAGGTTTGCACCATGAATCCAGTTCTCGATAGTTCTAATCGCCTCTGTCACCAGCATTTCTAGCTCCTCCAGTGACTCGCATGTCACTGGTAGCACGATGTCATCGCAAAGCAAAGCCGACGATCACCGCGCCTCTAGGCAGCATCAGAGACAGTACACCATTGTACATCCCGTTCCAGAGCGTTGGGCCAAGGATGGAGCCTTGTGGGACTCCAGACGTAGAGTTCATCGTCTTGCACCCCTCAGCGGTCTCGTAAATAAGCGTCCGTTTCATGAAGTAACTCCTCAGTATCCTGCATAGATATCTCGGGACATGTATTCTATGCGGGGACTCGGCAATTGGAAGGCCATTGGCACTGGCACTGTTAAAGGTGTTTTTTACGTCGATCGTTACAACGGCGCAAAAACGACCTCCTCTTCGCCTCTGTTTGGACGACTTCTCGGCTCGCTCGATCACTGTGCGAATTGCATCCAGCGTGGACTTCCCTTTCCGGAACCCAAACTGCATATTTGACAGATCGTGTTCACCTTCTGTATGCCTCGTAAGCCTATTCAGGATTATCCTCTGCAGTTTTTCGCATGTATCCAGTAGACATATAGGCCTGTATGACGATAGATCCCCCGCAGGCTTTTCTGGCTTCGGCAACAGCACTAGCTACTGGATGTTCCATCTGTACGGGAACCTACCATCTTCTAAGCATTTCTGCAGCACGGTCATGAACAAATCCGGGAACGCTTGTATTGCTGCCTTAAGAGCCACGTTAGGAATCCCATCAGGACCAGGGGCATTCTTGATTTTTAGTTGTCTTGCCACTGCCACTATTTCATCGATGGAGACTTGTAGACCGTCAGCGCTAGCCCTCTCTTCTGGAACGTACGGTGTTGTTGGCCACATCGTAGGGGCGTGCGTCGGAAGGAAAAGGTGTTGAACAATTTGACGTGCTCGTGATACCTGGCTACGCTCTTCCCGATCTGCTACAGTTCTGGATCTTTGGACGCGTTTTCTGGTTCTGCGTAAAATTTCGCGTTTTTGAGGTTGTGTGTGTGTAATGATTTTTTTGATCGCCTGTTTCTCGGCAATGGCTAAACCGGTATGGTATGGCGTTTCGTTTAAGTTTTTTTTGTTTTATTAAAGACGAAGGTTATAGTTATAAGCAAAAATGTGAAAACTACGTGATACAGGTTTCTCTGGGATCGCTCAACCGATTCCAACGATCTTAGTATCAAATAAAAGCTCTTTCGATTGGAAAGTTTCTCAAGAAGTTTTATTGGAAACAAACAAGTAGTTCAAAAGTTACGCTTCAAAAACTTGTTTTACCTAGGTACAAATGATCGCCTGTTTCTCAGAGATGGCCAAACCGATTTATGCGGTATGAGTCTCCTTTGAAAGGTAATAATATAGCCGGATAGGTCACTATTGAATTGTATTTTGATTGGACGTTTAATTTGAAAGTTATGAGCAATCGCGTACAACACATCAAAATTAACAATAATTTATAATTATTTTAACCAAGATTATTCATCTAGTTTCAATCATTTCAGTATCAAACGAGAGGTTTTAACCATAAGAATTCGTTTTACCAGTCCAAAGATATTTAAAAATGATTGATGAAATTGCAACAAAACTCTACTCATATGAATCAGTTGGACCAAACCTAAAAAACGCGATATTTTACTATAGCGTAAAAATGCATAATTATTAGGGTGACCGTGAATCCGCCTATAGGGTGATACAGATACCGCCTAATAGGGTGATACAAATTTTTGTTTTGCACAATTTGTGTCTAAAACGCAACCAGGCGCGTCGCTATCTTAATAAGTGGGTTTTGCAGTTTCCTTTTGTCCCTCGCCTCTATGGTTCAAAGGTACAAGTACTAGCGAACCACATGCCCTGGGAGGTGTTGTGGGTTTGAATCCGGTTATAATCTCATATTATAGCTTGGTTCGACCTATGCACCTTCCAGCATTGGACAAAAGGTAGGAGTCAAAACGACTACTTGTTGTAGCGTAGCTACCAATACCCTCCCCCTCTCCTCACCTTTCCGCTCTTTCCCCTCCTTCACCAAAAAATTTTCATTTCTTTCCCCTACCGTCCCTTCATCAAATGTAGAAGCACCGTTTCAAAAAATATTAATTATGTGTATGACCGCAATTCAACGTCAAGACTAAAAACATGAGATTAGTCTATAAAAGTGCTCTCCAAACGTTTACCAAGCAAACAATAAACAAGGTTGTTTCAATGGCTGCTATTACTGAAAAAAAAATTTTTTTTTTGACGCACTTGTCCATTTTTTGGAGAAAATATTTTCCAAAATTTGGATTTTTTATCAGCAAACTCGTGTTACGGATCATAGAAGGAAACAATAAAAGTTTTCAATTAAATTTTTAATATTACAGGAAAACCTGGAAAATTACTGTACGCTGCTAATAAAAGAATGACGAATATTACATTATATTCCACTTACCGCAGTGTTTTCTCTTAGAAAACCTGCGCCAGAGATGCGGTAAATAAACATAATTATCGCAGTTATTCGCATCGATTTATAAATATAACATACGTCTATCTGGTCTTTCTTTGGCTCCGCGTAGATCATGAGTTTTGATTACGAGTAATTCGGAAAACTCTAATCACGTTTCCTTTAACGTGACTGTTACAATCTTTTTCACTGGAATTACATCCAAACATTCACAAGGCCTGATGATGCTGACCGATAATACCAGTTCATGTGAGTATGACTTCCTAAGCACTTTCTTAGTTATTCAAATTCTGCCGGTTCGTTACCGATTCGGCGAAGACCTTGAAAGACCTCTAAATTCATATAATACTATGGTAAAATAATTCACAGCCAAATGCAAACGGCAGACTTCGATTTCACGAGTATAGATCAATCTTGAGCCAATTTTCTATATGTACTCTACTCGCCGCACTCACAGCTGATCAGTTGCCCGAAAACAGATTGAAATTCTCGGATTAAAATAATAGACACAAAATCTGGAAATAATCTCATTCAAATTCTAAAATGTCGAACAGCGTGAAGTAATATTAAATCATGTGCATGACAAGCATTAGCGATCTGATAATAGCTTATTTATTTCGCTTTTTCACTATTTCCTAAATTTTTCTGCAACCGTAAAATTGATAGTTTTCAAGATCAAGATCGACATACCGTCTAACGAACAAAAACTCGTGATCTAATCGAATGTGTTCTCTGAACAATATGCATTTCAAATTATATTCTGAATCTGACCCTCAAATTTACATCCAATCTAGATTCCGGAATATCAGTCACCATAATTTGTCTGGACCGGAATAGGACTTGAACAAAAAGCAGCAACTGTAAAATTATGCAACTTGGTAACTACGACAGAAAGCAGGTAGCAACTTGCATGCGTTTTGGCTCAATCAACGTAAGTTTATGAATGTTTAAGGTGAAATTAGCAGTCATCGATTCTGCCAATTTCATAAGCAGTTTTTTTGTTTGAAACAAAAATTCTGTTCATGAAAATATATTCGCTTTGTTCAGATTGACAAAAAGAAAGCAGTATTTACATTTTTTCGAACAGAACCCCGCTTTTGGGCCCAAAAACTGCTTCCGAAATTGGGCTCTCCGACGAAAAGTTAATGACTGCTAATTTCCCCTTAATATAGACTGTCCCAATAAATATTTCCAATCTACTAGCCCGACAGAGCAATCGTAGAAAAAGCCTACAATCAAAGAAAAGCAGAAAATGTATGCCAACAAAAGTCGATTAGTGCAAAAAATATCTAGATAATCTTACTGAAAAGAGGGACGTACGCAGCTGTCACCTTATCAAGCGGGATACAACAGCGTCTAACTCGGAACAGAGAGCTGATTTCGAAGTGCGATGTTTCGGCAGTTACGAGAGGGCCGTCCGATCGCGGGACTAGGTATCGCAGTTTGTACTAAATAATGTACTACAAATAATCCAGGCAAATGAAAAAGAACGCTAATTATTAAAAAGTCGGGACTGGAAATGTCATCTATCTATAAAGTTTTGTTTTTTGTTTTGGTTGCTGGCAGTTTGTCGCAAAAATATTTGTACGCTACTCGCTGACCCGACCAACTTTGTATCGTCGCAGATTAAACTGTGCTGTACATGAATCGTGAATCTCGGTTGACTGGAATACTAGCTTAACTTTACAAGTGCATAAAGGTTTCCATTAGATACTCGTAGAATACTAGTTAGCTAACATATTAATTTCGAAATGTTGGAAAAATTTTACACATGACGGTCTCTTTCATACTAAAATAAGCGCCGTGTTTGCGAGCTGTTTTCTTATATAAATCGAAAGCAAAATGATTGATAGCTCATTTGATTAAAATAGTGAGTAAAACACATTAATAAACATTAATGGTCAAACTAGTTCAGCTTACTGCTAACCATGATCGGCATGATAAGGTTACAGTGTTGAGAAACGTGTTTGTCGGTTGACTATTTGTTATTTTTAAACAGTCGGCGTTAATCGAGCAAATCAATTGATAAACTTTTTCAAAACAGCGGCTTATCTCTTACCTTTTCAATATGATTTCGTTGTAATTGCTAAACGAATCTTCCTAGAAATGTTTTTTCGGTATTATTTTGTTCCTTAAATTTAAAAATGATTTGGCGCAAACAAAACTTTACAATTCTTGCATTAAGAATAAAACTATATCTATGTTTAAACTCCGAAGTATTAATTTACAGCTAAAATTTCAAAAACAAAGCAATACACATTTTACAACGATTTCAATACTTACAGGATGAACCTTTCTTTTTTGTCAGAAATCTGAAAAGAAAAAAAAACAGTTTAAATAAACATATAAGCAAAATGGAGCACAGGTTTATCTAATCGTTCTTATTCAGCATTGTGGGAACGTGATGAACTTTCCCATCGCAATCAGCATTAGAAAATAATGGCATACGCTTTCATTTTATAATTAAATAGCTGAAAAGGGGTTGCGCCCTGATAAGGCCTTTACAAATATTTTATAAAGGTTTTGTCCTTCCGATGCTGGGCAATCGAAGCGGGGCCGAGAGTGGCGAAAAAACAATGACATTTTTAAACAAGCAAAAACAAATACTTTCTTTATTTTTCATTTTTCGAGTTCATTATGCTATAGAGGCTACAGACAATTGATTTTATATAAAAAAAAAATTTACTCATGTCCAACCATTTATTTTCATATTTACAGTGTGACACATATATATATTCGAACAGAAATCATTTTATGCCTACAACGGCATAGACAAATTATACAATCAAACTAAAGCTATGTGTGTGTCATCATGACTTCAGATATGCATATCACTGAGTTAGACTCAATCCCTTTCTATAAAGGGAGCATTATACAACATAACCTTAATCCCGCCAATTGCCCATGCCTTCGCATGATCAAGCAGCAACTACCGCTTCTTCCCCCGCATCTATAACAAAACCCAACAGCCATCTCCATTTACCAGCACTACGTGGAGGGTACGGAAGAACCAAAGGTGCAACGACAAAATCCAAGGGACAACAGGCGTCAAATTTGGAAAAACATCTTACGCACGCGAGGACTATCGACACAACAAACGATATTGTACCTGATGGCGAACGGAAAAATAGAGTACCGACGCTTAATGTTTGTCAGCAGAAGAGCGGATGGTAAAAACTGCCCATACTGTACAGCGCCAATCGAAACACTCGAGCACAAATTCAAAGAATGCATCCGTGTAACAACCGCATGGAAACTGCTGCAGGATACGATCGCACCGTTTAAACTAGGACACAGACGCCCCCAATTTCGTGATATCATGAAGCCAGAGGAAGAAGAGTTGAGAGGAATCAACTGTAGAAATAAAGTAGCAGTTTTGAAAAAAATTGCAAATTATATAAATTTCATCGATAAAGCTAGTAATACGGTAGATATAGGTACTTTAAGATTCGAACTACAATTTGATCTGTAAAAACTAAAATACAATAAACTTTACTATTGACAAAAAAAGAAAGGAAAACTTCCCCTTGTATTTACTGAAAAGGGTGTGAAAGTTAATGCAATATACTATCTAGAAATGGTCTTAGAACAAAATTTGATGCCTTACGTTCGGGGAATGTATGGTGAAGCATATTACTGCTTCCAACAGGGTGGAGCTCCTTCCCACACTGCAAATCTTGTGCAGATGTGGCTCAAAGCCAATTTCATTACGGAAAAGGAATGGCCTCCAATGGCCTTCTCCTGATTTGAACCTCTGGATTTTTGTATATGAGGGTATATACAGCAAAAACTCAAGGATTGTAAATATCATAATTTGGATGAATTTAAGTTAGTTATCAACAAAATATGGGATGATATTCCGATGGAAGTAGTGCGCGCCGCATGTAACGACTTCAAAACGTGTTTGAAGCGTGTTATTCAGGCAAAACGCGATTCAATAGAGCAAAGATTGTTTGTTGCGTTCTGTATCTATGGGTAAACAACTTCTAAAACTAACATTCAAAATAAAGCCTTTATTTATAAAAGTATATGACTTTGTTTTTGTTCGAATATATATGTGTCACACTGTATTTTTCTATGAGTAATTTACATGCTCTATTCGAGTTATGTAATAAATCTGAACTGAAAAAAGACTGGGAAAAGCGCTGGACATATAAACCAATTTTTTTTTTGAAATGGTGATTCTACAATTGATTAAGGGACGGTAGTGGAACCAGCGAGCCACATGCCTTGGCAGGTGTTGTGAGTTCAAATCCCGTTATAATCTTAGGTTATAGCTTGGTTCGATCCATGCACCTTCCAGCATTGGACAAAAGGTAGGAGTCACAACGACTACTTGTTAAACGTTGCTACCAACCCCCCTCCCCCTCCCCCTCCTCACCTTCCCGCTCTTTACCCTCCACTCAAAAAAAAAAATTCATTACTTTTCCCTACCGTCCATCAATAATTGAGGTCCTCCATCAATAATTGAGGTAAGACAATTATTGTAGTACCACCGTTTCAAAAAATATTAAGCCTGACCGCATTTCAAGGTCAAAGACTAAAAACACGATTTTGGTCTATATAAACAAAGAGCAATTCAGAACAGTTCTTACCTGGCGCTCGTCCAGATAATTATTTTTGCATAAAAATCAAAATTTAGTTTCTTTTCAGTGACCTTCATAAAAAATCATTAGCTTGATTGCATCGTTTTTACGATGTTGTTCGTTAAATGGTTAAAATTCTTTAAACCTTTAATTCGCCGACTCCGACCACCCGCCCCAATTGAGACGGTCCAAACGGCACGGAGGATAACTAATATCTCTGCCCAGCGCAATAACCACATCATACCGTTACCCCAAGCAAAGAATAGAGATGAAATTAAAAGAAAATTGGAGCTATAATTAAAGGCACATCACTCCTTGTCCATGCTTTAAAAAAAAAGAAAAACCTTACAAATCCCCGTAAATCGGACGTTACTTTCTCACCTGCTAACAAACGGTAGGCAGAGTTTACCATACAAAAACATTGTTATAAAATAAAATAAAAGAAACTTGGTTGTCTCAAAAAATCAGCTCTACAACATTTTCAAATTTTACTTCCCTGAGGTGATACATTTTAATAGAGGATCATCAATCTGATCACAAATCAAACCCTATGCCACTGTGTGGTAAAGCGAACCCAGTAACACTACTAACTAAAGACGAACCGTAGGGACTTTCACCCCAGCTCGCGGATGACGTGTGGAATACATCCCTATTAATAAAAAATTACAAAACAAAGCTAGCGAAAATGTCAATATAGAAATGCATCGATCAGTTTTTTTTCTATCTGCTCATAAACAGCTCGAACCAATCTAATGTTGTCAATTAGCTCGGTACTGACGTACACTTTTCCACGGCTAATGAAATTGATATGGTATTAGTGAAGTGAAACACAGCAAGTTTACATATACGAGACTGATGATATTCATCATCGTCACCATCATTGTTGCTCCCATTGGTAGTATCACCACCATCATGAATGTCATTATACGATCGTCTTTGGGAGCGTACGAGGATTGCAACGAGAAATAGAGACATATTGGGTTCAACCGTCACACACCCACGAACCAACGCACATAGATGATTTGTTGGATGAAGATAATTCACGAATATCGAACCATTTTTCGAAATAGGGATTTTTCACAGGATTGGCAGATAGGTAACACATTTGTTGAACAAGAGGCGGATGGTCACTATAAAAGTTTTGTTCGTACAAGAGAATGTTGTTTTGCCTCATATCATTTTTGACGATCCAAAGCACAATAATTCACGTCAAGTAGACCTACCTACACTGCCCATAAATGGAAGACAGTCACATCTGCAAAAACGTGCAACTACGAAAAACGCTGTTGAAGCCACGACAATTTTTCTTTAATATTGAATTGATTTTGGAAACAAATCGTCCAAATCGTCATAATATCACTTGAATGTGCATAACAGAATACTTTTACAAGCAATTTGTTCACAAGTGACCTAAAATTTGTTCCAAAACTTAGAAAAACTGCCGAAGTTACTGATATGCGTTTATTTGTGCTTGAATAAGCAAGAATAAACGCATAACAGTCATAGGCACAGGGCACAGCATGCCTTGGTCCTTGCGTTGTCGGTGACTCGGCAGTATTTTCAAGACCACGTGTCATTGTTGTTTTGATAATTCACGTGCTCGTTCGATTTAATTGTGCAAAATGTCCTTTTTGACTCAAATCTCTTCCTGGCCTTTTGTCCTTTTTATTGTAATCTGTTATCTTGAGTTTATAGTGAGGTCGCATGATAGGGTTCGATTGACTCAGAAGCTGGTCGCTTTCCTGTATGTCCGGAACATTCCCAGAACGTGTCCGAGTATGACCAATGTGATCCTGGACACTATATGTGACAACAAATGAACTATTTTAAACTAGTTTTGCAATTTCGAGTACCGACTTAAAGATGTCACATGTTGTATTTTAGTTAAATTCAGAAACTGATCCCCGCAGAGGTATCTGGAACATTCACGGACAAGTTTAGATGTGGCCAATGACGTCTTGAACACTTTGTACGACTACCAATAGCCTAGATTTACAAATCCGTGTATTTATCGGTGTCACATGATGGGTTTGTTGTAATTCAAGGTGCTTCTATGTTCAAGCCCCATATATTCCGGAACTTGTTCCCACTGTAATTTCGGAATCGTACATCCGATCCTAATTCTCCTCAATAGTGTTCCTGTAGGCCATAAAATCTTTCGTTTGGTAGTTGTTGCAGTCAAATCGGTTCAGGATTTTCCAAAATCAAATGCTTATTCATATATTTTCACTACTGTGACTGTTATGCGTTTATTTGTAATATGGGACTGACATAGTTTGATATTTTTTTCATTATCTTGGGAACAAACATAACTTTTTTGCTTGAAATATTGAAAGAACAGTTTTAAAGATGATTCCCAGGCTTATCTCAAAAGTGGTGAAAAGTCAGATGGGACTGTTATGCATTTATGGGCAGTACATCGACCGAAAGACCGAATAAAACTAGAAGAATACGATATTTTAAGGTATGAAAGCTCGACGAAGAGATAAAATTAGAACACCAGTCTTTTTTACACGGTTTGTTTTTACGATTACTCATGAACGGTGCAACTTAGGGACAAACTTCGTCACGAATTTGGACCTCTCCCAAATGGGTTGAAAAATAAATGAATGGGCCCTGAGGAGTTGCCCCGTTCTTAATATAATTAGAAAAATAAAACAAAGTACTTGAGTGTATTAAGAATTGCAACCAAGGAAGCCACACAGGACCATTTTTCTTCTTGATAATGCTCCATCACATTCAGCAAAACATGTTGGGAACACATAGCCGGGAAGTTCACCTCATGCGGAATATCAGGTTTAGGGGGGGGGGGTAAGTCGGAAAAATCGAATGTTTTTTTTTGCATTTTCAAGACGCTTATACCTTCAGAAATGCAATGCCAAAAGGATTTTTTAATATCTAATCTCGTTGAAAACTTACGGCAAATATTGTGAAGTCACCTCAAGGGAAGCCCATTGCTGTACGAAACTTTGAACGCGTTTTCCCCGAAACCATGTTTCTTTAGCTGGCGGTACGTATAACTCAGAATCTAGTGGACCGATTTGGCTGAAATTTTTTTTCAGCATGTAAAACTGAATTATCTAAATTGTTACGTAGCCGTTTTTTGATATCTCTATTTTTCAATTTTTTATGAGCTCTTGATTGGCGATTTTTGATGAAAAAACACCTTTATTTTGGAAAAATTGCCGCAATTTTGATAATTTTTCGAATTTTCAAAAACCGCTGCGTAACAATTTAGATACTGACCTAAAGCTTCAAAATCATCCTTGAAATCCGTTCTACGATACTCTTTTGGTTCCCGGTACGTACCGCCAGCAAGGTACTATTTTCTAGAGGGCATTCACGCGCTCACCTACCACCAGCATAATGATTACTATTCTGGTATCCAAAAAATACAAGCGAAGACAGAAAAATCTTATTTATTGTATATGAATTTGTAAAATTAGTTTTTCTATTTTATCTTTTTTTGTAAATTTTGTATGACTTTTTCATTTATTACAAAGTTGTACAAATAGTAAAAATACACAACATTGCTGAATATAGTATACCTCTATGTTTGCTTGTTTAGGAACTCTAGAACTTTGATTATAAAAAAATAGCCTAATTTTGATCCCGAATTACTCGACTACCGACAGACGGATACATTTAAAACGTTTAACATTTGCTGATAGTTTTGCTGCATACAGACACTATTTTCCCATATGAAGAAACGAGAGAAAATTCCAGTTGAGGGTTGGGGTCAATTGCTGTACACCTCACATGCTGATTGCTTCGTTTCTGTGATGTCGCTTCATGCTGATCTATTTTCCCAACAATTTAGAGTATTAATGCATCGAATAATTATGTCATTTTACTCATAACAAGTTTATAGAAGAATATACGTTTGTTAAACAACGATTTGTAGCTTTATAACAATATGGCATTCAAAAACATACACGTGTTGTACAAAATACAACAGTGTGAGTAACTGAAGGTTAAAACTGATGAAATTAATTAAAAAAAAACTTTATTGATGTGAATCAAATAGAATGGCATTACAGGAAATTATGCATAATTCAAAAACCTATAAAATAGACCTTTACTACGCCATGTATATGATAAAGAATGATATTTCCACTTACAAAGTACTCAAATTAGTAACAACTTACTTATACTTACTTAGCAATTTCATGAAAAAAGGATCTTTCAAAATTTATAAGTGCTTCTATTTTGTTCAAATTTTGTAAACTCATTCAATTTCCGGAAATTTTATGTGATATAAACCAACGCACAACGCAACGTTATCCATCAGATGAATTATGTTTATCTAGACGTATCGATTTCTATCTCAAATAGTAAGCAAGACCGTATAACAAAGGTTCCTTTCACAACTAGGTGGATTAAATCAAAAAACTTATCACGCTTCTGAACTAAGAAACTATTGTTAAAAATCTGTTATATAACTCGATTTTCAAGGCCAATTTTGGTCTTAAATGCCATCATAAGAGTGTAATAAAACCCTAATTGTTACTTGGGAAAATTCTGGTATAACACTACCTGATATAACGGGTTCCGGTAGTTTAGTCAGTAAAACAGTCGAGCACCAATCGAAAGACCGTGTCTTACCTGACATTGCACAACCCGATATATTTTTGGTCTACATCGAAATTTTCCAGTTCACTCAATTAATCATTCTTCGCATCAGACATTCCTTCCTTCCCAAAAAAGAGTTTACGTTCATGATCGCGAATATTTTATATCGCAAGTAAAAAGTATAAAAAATAATCCAAATGCAGAATTTTTCAACAGCGTTATGGTTCAACCACTATCATTATGTTCATTATATCTTACACTTCAAAAATTTGTATGAATAATCACTCGCTTTCGTATGGTGAGCATTCCTAACGACCTATTGTTTTTATGGTTCCTTGACGAATAACTACACGGAGCGAGAAAACTCAGGTTTGTTTCAAACAAGATGATTGTTGCTTTAAGCCTCAAAAATTTTTTATGACAACCTTCTTTCAAAACGAAATTCTGTTTGAATCAAGAAAATAACAATTTTGAATTAAAAGTAAAGTATTTTCAAATTTGAATTTAATATTGATATAACAATAAATATTCTCTTTTCAATCATACATTTCAGTTTGAAACAAAACGAAATTTCTATTTGTGCGTAAAACAACCATCAATATGGTTGAAACTACATTTTTATTCTCCGTGCATAACAAATGTTTTTGATATTATACCAGGCAATAGTTTCAATACGGTACCCAACCATTTTACAAATGGTTCTAGGTGATAATGTTTATGGTAATGGTAAGGTTCCTATTAATGCGGGTATCTCAGCTGCACTCAAAATATTCCATAAGAAATACCATATGATTATCATGTGCCACATATAAATACAATCCGCCAAGAAGTATACATAAAAACTATGCGCATATGAATTCGGCAAAATTTTACCGAAACTTCAACAACCGAACGTTCGGCAAAAAAGTCGATGGTGCAAATCGACGTTTACGGATCTTTAGTAACATTTGGTAAGATAAAAAATTTTACCGAACGGTCGGCTGTTTTTTTAAGTGTGTGCGCAAATTTTTCGCGGACACATAAATGATAACAGTTTGGCACATAATGTGCATTTACTAGACACATTGCAAAAATATATGCGTGAGACACATAGAAACTATACGAAAAGTACAAAAGAAAGTCTAATCAGGAGTTTCTTACGGGTTTTCCCCAAATTCCACTATTTGAACGTTGTTCATTGGTCTAGACAGACTTTTGGACGTTTGCACATGTGTAGTACTCTGCACATCAAGCATGGAAGTCAAAGAATACAAGCTGAGACCAGCATTGAGTTTGGGGGAGCAAGGCATGTATGTATCCATCGTTTTGCTAAGTACACTCGACTCGTGTTGTTGGTAGGCAAGTCAAGTTCAGGGTCAATACGAGGATTAATTTTAGTTTGTTCTGCATATGCTCTTTGCGTACATGTAGTGAGCTCGGTGCTGCAAAACGGAATGCATCCATGTAAAGATGCTATATAAGTTACAAACTTTCAAAGCATAGAAATATAAATACTTGCGAAATACTTACAGTCAGTCCACAATCATGGGTCACACACAATTATGGGTCATTTTAACTTTTTCTGTCGATTATTGCGTGAATATTATACTAATTAATTGATAAAATTGTTATTCACAAGTAGCACTAATAATTTGATTAATCATTAGGTAATATTTGAACGGAAATTAGCAGCTAAAGCTAAAATGACCCACAATTGTGTGTGGCCGATGATTGTGGACTGACTGTATATAAGAATGACACGCTGAAACAAATTAAGTCCAATTCTTTAAAAAAGTAATGAAATTTTTGTTTTTTTATTGCCCAAATAATACTTTATAGGGGAGATAGCTACAGGTTGAGACCAATTTTGTTTTCGGTCCATAAAACTTCATCAGAATGTTTTAATTATGAGTGTTATACATCATTGAAAAGGTATTGGTTACACAGAAAAAATTGCAAAATACTTGATTTTAAGGTCCTTAAAATTCACGAAAAAAAATTGTTACTGCAGGTTGAGACGTTTTTCGTTTTTACAATAATGAAAACCACATCCATTTTATTTGTACATATATTTTTGGAGCATCAAGCATAAAATTTACACCATTGTTTTTTTTCGAAAATTATGGGCAAGATAAGACAAGAGCGACCGGTAGGGACGCCAATATTTATTTGACCTTCAACCAAGTATAAAGCATTGAAATGTTGAAAATGTTGAAAAAAAAATTTCGCTGGGCAAAAATTTTAATGTTTCAACCTGCAGCAGAGCCAAGCCATTTTAACATAACCATTTTTATATCATCACAATACATATATATGTAAATAGTCTTTGATGTTGAAGAGCACTTCAATACGTATCAAATACATAAAAAAGCCTTAAACAATTCTTGGAGGAAACCAAAAAAAATATTGGTTCGAAAAAGTTTCCAATAAACTTCTTTGGCCATTTTTTATGACCCACTCGGCTCACAAGGATAATATTCATCTAGTTTTTTCTAAACCAACTTAAATAACTGCAAAGGTTTAGGTTTGATGTTTAGACTAAGATTTGAGGCGCTATTTACATTCATTGAAAATCACGGGAAATTTAGTCAAAAATTATTTTTTTCGTAATGAAATATTTTTTTACGTTCTTTGTTAAAAAATCGATATCGCCTTAATGTATGACCACTTTGGAACATGATCAAATCCATAGCAATATGGGTGTCATATTTCAAGGTTTTACTAGGATTAAAAATCCTTAAGTTTGACACTTATGTTGATATGGTTTCGGACATGCCCAAAATGGGCCAGAGCATGGTTATACCCAAACATTTTAATACATTTTAATTATAAATTATATTTCAAAACCAAATTTGAAAACCCATTATGAGGACAACACTGTTATAACAACCACCTGTAACGAATAGACGAGTAGAGATGAATTGATTCGTTTTTTTATATTCTAAACATCGTACTTTTCATTAACATGATTCTTACCCCACTGCGCCACTGCGCCACACTTACCCCACTGCGTCTTTTTGCAACAATAGGCGGCTATGTGGCCCAACTGCTTGCAATTAACGGGAAATGACCATTCATTAACGTTTCGTCGGAGAGCCCAATTTCGGATACAGCTTTTAAGCCAAAAAAGGGGTCTGTTTTTAAAAATGCATTCTCTGCATTCTCCTTGCCAATCTGAACATACAGAATATTTTTTCATGAACAGAATTTTTGTAGACCAAACTCGTGTTTTTAGTCTTTGACCTTGAAACGCGGTCAGGCATTAATATTAATATTTTTTAGAAACGGTGGTTCTACAATTGATGGAAGGACGGTAGGGGAAAGTAATGAAAATTTTTTGGAGTGGGAAGGTAAGAGGGGGGGCTTAGTAGAACCACCGTTTCTAAAAAATATTAGAATTTTTGTTTCAAACAAAAAAACTTCTTTTGAAATTTACAAAATCAATGACGACTCATTTCACCTTAAAGTATAAGGGTGCATACAAGCATACTATCATGTTGCTAAAGTCATAATTATCATATTATTTTGAATTGATCATTGTAAAAACTCTTTTGGTTTTAATGGTAATAAACATCAAACCACAATATTGAAAAGTAAATTTAGATATATCGTATGTTTCATTCATAACTTCAATTTGACTTTAACAGGTGTTTACTTTAAAGCAAGTACATATATTTTTATTGCTCGACTTTTTGTTCAATCAAAATATATTTAACAACAATAAATAATATATAAAATGTACACTGCAATTTGATGGAGCCACCATGTAAATCATTGTCCCGTGTAGCTTAATTCTTACAATTAGTTTATGGTCCTATGTTATGAACTAAAAGCAGTCTGCTGTCTGACTGGACGATACGCCAGCACATAAGACCTGCAGTAAATTTGCAATCGTCATGCGGAACGGAGATGCATATGGAACTCTCATGAATCGGATTTGGCAGAGGTGATTGAACTGCAATAATCTGTGCATTTTTTGTCGTCGCCCGACAGCCGACACGACACGATGGGTTGATGGTCGACTGACGGCATCAAGCGTCATCGAAATGCAAGTACTTTTCGGCAAATTGTGAGCAGGATAATTACTGCAGTTTTTTGTCAGCAGAATGATTGTAACGTTTTTTTGTTACCACAGATATGCACACTAGTTTGCTGACTTCCGTTGGTGAGCAACTCACGACTGCCAGATCGAAAAACGTTTTATTATAGCCTCAGTAGAGTTGACTTATAATAACAGCGATAAACCAATTCTGAGAATTTTCAAAATTCAAAACGCTTACTGCAAATTCTCTTAGGACTAGCCTATTAAAGCATACATTATTTTTATATTGTCTACCTAGTATTTGCAAGAAAATACGATGAATGAATATTCAGATTAATATTAGCTTTAAGCTGTAATTTGCAATGAAGTCTATCTAAAATTAAATCTAGACGCCCCTTGCGGTAGGAACTGAAACTTTTTGACATAACTTGGTATGTCATGTTTATGAAGAACAACTGATAAGTTTAATCAAAATATTCCACCGCGTTGCTGAGCAGTACAGAATGGAACTCGAACAACGTAAAAAATATTGCAAAAACACCAGGAAAATCCCGTGTGGTCTGGATAAAAGTTGGCGAAAGTGCTAAAAATGTCAAAATCAGCAGAGTGTTATGTACTGAAAGATTATAAGAACCCGGAAAGGCAGCAAAGAACTTTCAAGAAAACTAGAACTAGGGGCCGAGAACTGAGAAGGAAGATATTGAGGTGCGTTCAGTCCAATCCTGTAATCTCCATCTTCAATATGCACAGTCCTGCTAGGCAGCCATGTTTTTGAAGTCAAGATCTAACCATTTGCATAGATGAAACAGCATGACATCGCTATACGTTCTGTTCGTTTCACTCTGCAAAGCCGGTATGCTAGCAGATGGGTAGTATTTTCAAATCTTAGCCAGATTTTTGCAAATAATACCCACGCCGGCAGTAGATGTTGGCTACTGTCAAACACATTTGGTAGGGATAGGTTTGCCAGTCCCTTGGCAATATGGCTAGAAACCCGGTGACAATGGTGGAAGTGGTGAAAAGGTGCTGAAAACAGAAGTGAATCGTATGACCAGCAATGCACTGCTTCTAGAAAATGTGACGGAGGTGCATCCAGTCGTTGATCTTGCGGATCGCAACAAAATCGCAGCGGTAGGTATTCTGTTTCTGTTTCTGTTTCTGTTTGCAGCACAAGGTGGGGCAGTTAGAGCCAAGTCTGTCCAGGTCTGAGATAAGGTGGTTGTGATAATGTTAAAAGAATCCGTGCGGATTACGCTAGCTCCATAATGTATTGGTGATTATGGATTAATGGGCGGAAGAAGAGTGACAGAACTTGGCTTGATATAATTGTGTGCTTGGTCAATATAGCATAAGATGGCTTGTACTTATCTTGTTCTCTCCTTCCTTTGTTTGTTTCCTCATCTTGTTCGTAGTCAATCTTCATTAAACCTGAAGCAGGCTCCACGCCGGCCGTCCTCTCCATCGTTGTCACCAGTGTGGTCATCTGTGGCTGGTCTCTTGCCTCCCCTCACGGCAACATTATTGTTGCCGTGAGAAGCGATAGAGATCAGGCAGAAAAGAAAAGAAAAGAAAAGAGGAATTTTTTAGTCAACATGTTGATTGCAATTTTCAAGTTAGTAATATCACGAGAATTCTATGTCTGTCCATCACCTATGCTACTACCGACTAACTACTCGCTAGGCTGGACGCTACTCATCTCCCAAATACCCATGTCATCACGATTGACCCAGCGCTGTTCCACAACCTATGCTCATTAAAAGCCACAGCCGCCTCTTTATCTACCATCTTTGCAGTATTGTAGCTGATGGCGTAAATTTTCGAATATTTTGTGCGGAATATTATTCAAGAGCAATATCTACTACTATCGAAAAACTACTTGAATTTCCGAAAAATAGAGCAGATGCGATGTAATGGGGACTGGTACTCGCTCGTATTATTCCCGGTGGCATTAATTGCATATTTGTAGCGGTAGTCAACCGATTTGTCGGTATGCTCTTCAGACCGTGGTCAATTGAAATGATTC
Organism: Sabethes cyaneus; assembly: GCF_943734655.1. NCBI lineage: Eukaryota > Metazoa > Arthropoda > Insecta > Diptera > Culicidae > Sabethes > Sabethes cyaneus. The sequence goes on along the minus strand of NC_071353.1, from coordinate 62,416,021 downwards.
TGTAACTAAGAAGGGATGAGGTGGATCAAAAAGAACTTCACTTGGAGATATGTATATATGCCGTGTTAGGTCTTAAGTGCAAGCTGTCACTAAAGCAAGACTTAATAAGATGTTAACGACGTTGATAATTCTGTGAGGATGGTATTGAATCGAAAAATAAATCCTCATACCACGGCCATATATTATGTACTATGACCCCATTTTAGGAAGTGGAAATGATTGAGGACAGCCCTTCGCTATCGCTTGAATCAGCCAGAGAATCGAATACCTGTTTTTACTTGAAGAAGTTTTAACTCTAAAAAGATTTAGTTAGAAATGGAATTTCAGTTGAAGTCTGCCAGCATTGGGCAATGGACAGAACAAGATATATATCGAGGCTATAAATCTTTTCGAGTGATCCACTAAGTCCGACCGCGACGACAGCCGCAAGAATGGAGAGGAGCAGGCCGCCGGTGAGTTGCCACCGTTCGACTTGATGGACTCTCCGACAGAGGCTCATCAGCATTAGGAAGGCCCTTGGGAGACAAACAGCGTCATACATGATCATTTTATGGTGTTAGTTGAATACCGTTAACGCGGTTAGTCACAAGACATGCAAATCATTCTAATAAAGGAGGGAAATAAGAAAAAAAAATATAATTACATCCAAAACAATACAATAGAGGTGACGGTAACAGCAACGATAGCAATATTAGTAATAATAGTAATAGTATAGGAAACTGATACAGGAAACACAGCTACTGACTATAACTTCCTGCCCATTAATAATTGTAATTTGGCAGCATAGGTATAAGAAGATTTTCCGACTCATCATAGAACACTCAAACATATATTCATTCGTACCTATACACCTATGCACACTCATACATGCATACACATGTATACATGTACGTGTGTGTATATTTTTCAGTGCTGTGCTGTCCATAATCGCATAACAGCCACAAATTCTATGGCAATCTCATAGAAAATGTCTCGATTACGCAAATAAAGACATCACATCATTTTTGAACACTCGTTCGTTCTAACTAGCGATACATTTTAATTTTCATGAGTAAGTCAAAATCTCATGCATGGTGGGTAGGATTTGGTTTCAGTTTTCTAGAGAAATTTCTGTGCATACCAGCAATTCATCTAGGGAACCGAGTAAGCCCTCCCGGTGCTTCGGCCCAAACGGATTGAATTTAAAATCAAATCCGTTCGATTTCGCTCCATTCCGCTTTACGAGACACATGCTACACATAAAGCTAAATTATGCAATACTACATACTACACATATATCCAACTTAAACTATAAACATTCTACATGCGGAACTAAGAATTTTTAGGTCGTTTGGCCAAAGTACGCGTCAAACCACCTACCCATGGGAGGGAACAAAATCGCAGCGGTAGGTATTGGTACGAAAAGATTCGCTGAATGGAAATGGTAAAGAGGTACCTGTGACCGTTAAGCAGGTTTATCATGTTTCAGGGTTGACCGGAAGCTTCTGTCAGTAAGCCGACTGACCGATGAAGGCAGCTCTGTCTTGTGCAACAAAACTGGTTGCGTCCAGTTCATGAAAACGGGAAAGTTGTGCTTTTTTGCTGAAAGAAGTGGCAACTTGTACTGACTGAAATCCTTGGTTTACCGAACCGCAAGAAATTCTTCCTCGATCGACACAAATCAACAAGAGAATTGCTCCTAGCCGACTGATTAATGAAATCCCTTATGTCCAGGCTGCAGATGCTGAGCTGTAGACCTTGGAACTGGCATTGTCTGGTCCGAACAAAGCGGAATGACGAGCTGCGATGAAGGAGGAGCTGGAATCCCATGATCGAAATGGCACATGGGAGATCACCGAAATTAGATTTTTAGGATCAAAAGGAGTGCGGATTGTTAAGCATAATCCTCGCCTAGTAGCCTAGGGCTATTATGCAGAATTACGGAGAAGACTTCGGGGAGACCTTTGCCCCATGATCAAGCAAACTACTCTCCGAGCATTGTTAGCGTTGGCATCTTAACGTAACCTGATTCTTCGAAAGCTAGATGTCAAGACCGCATAACTTCACGGGAATTTGACTGGAGAGCTTTATATGAAACATCCGCCTGGTTTCATCGAGAAGGTCCGCGGGACAGCATTAAACAATCAGCCAAGTGCTGGAACCAGCGTCTACATAGCGTCTTGCTGAGTTTGGGATTTACGCAGCGCGAAACGGACCAGTACCTCTATACCAAGATCGTCGATAAACTGAGAGTCTATCTGCTCGTTTATGTCGACGACATACTATTCGCCCGCCAGGATTCTCAGAAGATCGATCATGTCACCAAAGCATTGAGTGCCAAGTTCGACATTACCGATTTAGGAGAACCAAGCTTCTTTCTAGGTCTGGAGATCCAACAACAGGACAGAAATACATTATTTGCCTGCAGAGTTACATTGACTAAATTGCTGCGAAATTCGGTCAACAGGACGCGAAGACTTCCAAGTGCCCGGTGGATACTGTATATACTTCGTCCATTGATATCAGCTCATTATGCCCGGACAACACGGCCTACTAGAGCCTCGCAGGTGCCCAGCTTTGCATCGCTGTTTCTTCTCGCCCAGACATCATCGTGAGCACATCTATCTTTGGTCGGAAAGCGTCCGCTCCTACCGAGAACGATAGGCTTGCTGCATTGAGTATATATCTCTGTTATATCAAGTCGACAAAAGGGACTAAATTGCGGTACGGACTTCGCGGATACTGATTGGGCTGGTGTCGGTAACACTCGTCGGTCTACAGCCGGTTTTGCCTTCCTCTATTCAGGAGCAGTTTCGGGAAGAAGCAGACTCCATCATTGTGTCACGTTCAGCTCAATGGAATCCAAGGTTGTCCAAGAGGTTTTCTGGTTGAGAAGGTTGCTTTTCGACATGGGTAAAACTCGGTCCGGTCCGTCATGCATCATGAAGGACAATCAAGGATCCAGTTCGTCCAATCGAATCGATTCAGTCGTCGCTCTAAGCATGTCGCGATGAAGGAGAGGTATGTTCGAGAGCTAGTTGATAATGGAGCTGTGCGGCTTGAGTATTGCCCCGTCGAACAGATAGTAGCTGACCTGCTAACTGCTTGGTAATCGGTAAAAAATTTCTTTCAGTTTTGTTTTTCTTCTAGTAAATTTTGAATGCAAAATAATATATAAAAAACAAGAATAGATTTGGCTTTCACGTATAAACTTTAAGTAAAAATGATTAAGCCGCTTAATTTTTTTTCTTGATTAAAAAATTTTTATTGCTTTTTTGACCCCCCCGCTTCCCCTACGCACCTCATCGGAACATCGGAACAATTTTAGTAATGGCCTTATCAATTAGGAAATAATACAAAAACAAGCTTGCTTAAATGTATGTTCATTTAGGGAAAAAAAAAGATTTATTGCTAGAAATAAGACTCCATTCGGTTTAAATGCTAACAAAATTTTCCCAGAGTTAAAATGTACCTGCATAAATCTTACAAAAAGTCAAAGATATGATATGATTTCGAACGGTGGATAGCTATCAAACATCACAAAGTGGCATGCTTTAACTTGGTTTTTCTCAAAATCATAGTTTTGTCACTTGGTTCGATCTGACTTGACACCGAACTAGTCGGTACCAACTTTTCAAAAGAGCCAATCTGCAAAATGTAAACAAAACGACTGAAGGTTCGATCAGGTCGAAAGCCATTTGCGACTTCTGAGACGACTAGGAAATTGGCGACGAGTGGCCCAAGACCGAGTTGAATGGAGACGAGTGCTTGAAACAGCACGAGCCACCCTCTTACTTCATAGCTCTTCAGGCTCTTACTTCATAGTAATGGACCAGGAATGGAAACAATAAGTTTCCACCAACTTGATTTTTGTAATTTTTTAATTTAAGAATATTTACCATTGCCATGCTCCAGTATTTTCCTTGAGTTTTTAAGCTCCTGTTCTCGTAAAAAAAATGTCTTGCAGTACCCACTTCTCCCGGACGAATGCCGTTCATGTTGCCTCTGAGATTTTTTTAAATACTTTTTTCATCACTGCTGGAGAAGCTGTGACCGCTGACCGTTTGCGAAGTCGGAGAAATGTTTTTGATCAGCTTCACGATGTTGTCCCGCTTTAATATTGAATTATATTATTATTATATTATTTAATTTGAAGTAAGTTCTTTCTTCAACGACTGCAATCGTACCAAATTCTCTCGTTTTTGAACCATCACTAAGAGAATTGTTCCAATTTAGAGTTATTGCCTTCTTCAAGCAGAACTCAAACTAAAAAGATACATATATTAATTCAGCATAATTCAATGATTTGATTAAGAGTATTTTGATGCTAGCTGATAAAAAGTAACTCAATCCTATGACATAGCAACTTAGTTACTAGTAGCAACATGATTAGTCATAGCAACGATTCAACAAATTGTTTTAGAAAACTTGTTTCGTTAACTTCGTCTTTCTCTTTTCTTTCTAGTATACCTAGTTGTTTTTCAACATTATATATGCAACGACGGACCAGAAACGTATGTTCTCTTCGTCAAAATAGTGGACCAGAAGCGTGCTTCCCTGCACTTCATTGGCGGACCGGAAATCAAATTTCCCTTCGCTTTAGTATTAGGTGGACCGGAATTCAAATTCCCTGCACCATACTCTAACAGACCGGAATTAATATTCCCTGTGCTGGCTATTTACGATCAACTTCATAGTTGAGTAAAAATTAATTACCATTTCTCTACATTACTTCAGAGTAACGGACCAGAAATGGAAATTTATAATTAATTTATATTTAATACCTTTGATATTCTCCTTTCTTTTCCAAAATTCCTGAGTTCTTTAATCCTCGTCACCAATGTAGTGCTCTATTAAAGTCCGTCTGCTCTTGATAGGTGCTTGGAGTAAAATGATTTGTTGTTTTCATACTCATGGTAACGATCCCATGCTTCGTCTACTATACTACATAATCGAAATTCGATTTTTAGTGTATGATATCCCAAGTAACACTTGCAACATGTCTTTTAGAAAAATATTCAGAAAACAGTTGCATTTAAATTATAAATAAGTTTCATGGAAAACAAGATGTTATAAAAATGTTTTATTTCGAACGCCGATGTTTTCAGCCAGAATGACAGGTTAAAGTTGCATTTCGGTTGTAAAGCTAGGCTTTTATCGAACATTTACAACTGAGTATTCGCGACTACGAAAGTAAAGAAAATTTTTAAGCCTGTTCGCACTCACACGAAACCCCATCCCGAATTGTCAAAACTTGCGTGAAAACAAAAGCAGAAATACTTCCTTCCCTTTTTTTCTCACACAAAAATCAAACAAATATCAGCAACTTCGTAGTGGTGAATTGCCGGCATTGAACAGTGGGCGAAGCGATGACGATGAATACAGCGCAGATCAATAACTTTGACACATTTTCGCTACATTGCAATATTTTATTGAGCTTGAATGCTCCAATTTATGAGTATTGTGAGTACTTTTTAGCGCAATTTAAGTTCTTTCACAAATAAAAATTAATTGTGAATGAGTTGTAAGTTAACGCGAAACAAAATGCATACAGTAAAGTTTTTCATTGGTTTCGAATTTTTCGGCTATCGGTGTGCTCATTTGTACGCAATCTTGTTAAACATGGCCGATGACTGCACCAAAATATAATGAAATAGATCACTATTTTTGTGTCATAGAATGACTTTATGTATAAAAGGGACATATAACATAATTAATATAAAATATCCCATCGGTTTTCTAGGAGATTAGCATATTTTGTGAGATTGTCAAAAAAAGATATTTATTTCGATTCCACTCAACTTTTGCTTATAAAAGTATATCTTGAGCGCATCAATTTCTCGGAAGCAGAATGGCAAAGTTCACGATAAATTTAAAATTGCACTTTAGTCTGGGTTATTTGAAGGCTACAATGTAGCTTTGAGTGATTGATGAATTACCGAAATATACTTTTGCCATTTTATCTTGCGAAAAATGTCTGTCATTATTTGCTTGTAAATGTATAACTTGAGGGAAATATCAGAAAAAAAATTCCTGTCAACAGCGCGATTAAGCTTTTCTGTTGGTAGTACAAAAACCATGCAACGCATAGACGTCACTTTGAAATATTTCACAAACATGTTACATTTTAGCTCGTTTCTTGCGCTGTTTCAGTGTTAATCCGGTCGTAACTAAGAATGTGTCAACGAAAGGTCAGCAATTCGGTTTGTTTTAAATCTGTTGTCCATTCTTATTTAAAACCAAGTGTGTTACTTGGGATGATATGGTATAGAAAAATCCCGGTGTTCCAAAACAGTTCCAAGTATTAATCATTCTGCTTTAGTCACTTGAAAAAAATAATATCGAAATTATAAACATTTTAGAACTTCTAGAGGGCCAAACCGTAATTTTGCGGGTTCTGAATACTATTTAGAGGGTAAAATATAAGGCCATTACAAATATTTTAAAAAGTTTTTGTCCTTCCTGTCCTGTCCTGTTGGGCCACTGAAGGTAGTGGAGGGGGGTGAAATAACAGAGTTTATTTTAATCGAGCAAAAAAGGATGGGTTTTAAGCAATAAAACTTTAAAAATAATTTGCAATGGCCTAACTTGTAATAAAAAAATTTACAATTTACAAAAATAGCACTGTCGCAGTTGGTATTCCAAATCATTCGAAACTCAAGCTCCAATATACACATACAACGTGTATTTGTTATTCGCGGAAAACTAAACTAAAGAGATCTTGTGGTATTGAAATTCCTCACTATAAAGCACATTGCGATCTGCAAATCCACGTTGCACTAATCTGTACAGTATTTAGATGAGGCGACGATACATGACTGTTTTAAACTTCTGTATCTTATACCTATTTAAAATATTTATTGATGACGTACCTCTGAAAGAATATATCAAGCTTATAAGAGGAATAATACAACACAGAATTCTAATGAGTGGACTGCCTATAGACTTATTTATAAATCTTATCAGGGTCAACATATACAAAACCATCTAACAACGAGCATGCATCGAGTTGGATTACGTAGCTTATTCATTCATAGGTGCTGACTTACACAAGACTAAATCTTGAATTCTCCAGAATCTTATTTGCTCGAACTATTACATAACATTGTTATTCCTGTAGTTATGATCCTTTTTACATTACTCGTCATCGTCACATAGTTTTCAATTTGTCGCTGTAGATTCGTAGGGTATGTATACACCCTACTAGCGCTGTAAAATTAGCTCATAGAACGAGTATCCTTGAACTTCGATAAACTAAACTTTGGTTGGATATGCGTATAATAAACGTACACATCAAAAATAATTCTATGTTTATGTTACGTGCAGAAGTATCATTTAATACTATCACCAAGAATTCCAACATGTCATTTCATTTGCATCAGTAAGCAGACAATTTTTAAGATTAAGATTCTTAGATTCTTGCATAATTTCGTTTTTATTTTTGCTATGCCTCATGTTGTCTTGCTCACACCAATTACTAATATTTCTTTGAAAATCTCACCAGAATCGCGAGCACTTTTTTCTTTTTACTATAAATACGATAAACTTAAAAAAACAAACATTATCCATTCTAGAGGCGGAGCACCATTATCAATAAACAAATTCGTTTGGCTCGCTGCTAATTGACAAATATTTCATCAAGATCATTACCTTTAATGGGTCCGCTAGCAATTTAAAATAATCTGCAAAACTAGCAAAAACTTTCTCAACTTCATAAAGTTTTAAGCACACACAAAACACTTGCGAACACTAGAAATATTTTTCAATTTTCACAATATGCCAGAGATGCCAGACTTTTTTTTATTTATCTGTAACTGATCCATCCTTCGAATTCGAATCGAAATTTCATAAATATCGAAACCTGAGAATCGAAACCAAAGAACATGGAACTAGAGTGACTATATACAGAGTGGCGACAATGTCAAAATTGGAATGATAATTATCTGTCAGTGTCATTCCAATCGAGCAGGCGACCTATCCAACGCGTATGCAGGAAAGAGAAAGAAAAACCTTGGAAAACCCGCATTGCATACATTTGGGATGACTTGTCGCCACTCTGTATATAGTCACTCTACATGGAACTTGTCGCCACTCTGTATATAGTCACTCTACATGGAACCTAGAGTGACTATATACAGAGTGGCGACATGTCATCCCAAAAGTATGCAATGCTCCAAGCAATGCACTATAGCAATGCTTATTTTCTTTCTCTTTCCTGCATACGCGTTGGACTATAGTCGTCTGCTCTAGAGTGACTATATACAGAGTGGCGACAAGTCATCCCAAATGTATGCAATGCGGGTTTTCCAAGGTTTTTCTTTCTCTTTCCTGCATGCGCGTTGGATAGGTCGTCTGCTCGATTGGAATGACACTGACAGATAATTATCATTCCAATTTTGACATTGTCGCCACTCTGTATATAGTCACTCTAGTCTGCTCGATTGGAATGACAGACAGATAATTTTATAGATAGAATTAACAAAAGGGCGAATGTCGCACATGTAAACAAAACGGGTGAGAGTTACTTTTTGCTGGACCAGCATAGGAAAAGCAACCCTCACTCGGTTTGTTTACGCTTGCGACATTCGCCCTTGTGTTAATTCTATCTTCAATTATCATTCCAATTTTGACACTGTCGCGTGGCGACAATGTCAACATAGGAATGATAATTATCTGTGAGTGTCATTCCAATTGGGTCCTAAAATTTGTGATAAAAAGATGATTTTTTTAGAAGGAACGATAAAGCTTCCCATTATGACTACCAGAGTATAGTTTTTTCTTTTTTAAAAAGATGCAGAGCACTAAAAAATTAAAAAACAAAAATATTGTAATTTATTCTCCCTTGACATTATAGATCTTCCTTGACATAACGAAAATAACACGTTTCTGGCAACAATGATAACTTTTTCTCACTGGCAACTCTGGTTTGACATTAGAGCAGCTGATCGTTTTGACAGTTACAGCTTCGCAGTTGTCTCTTGTTCTTGTCTGCGTTTTGCTGGTCGTGAGGAAGTGGAACATCAAATTTGTACTATAGTTATCGGATAAAAGTTTTGATTCGGGCAATGTATTTCAATCCATCGATTCACGGTGCTAGACTTTGCCCAAATCTAGTTTGCGCTAATGACTAAACGATGTCAAACTGATGGCCAACAGTATAATCTCGGTACAATCGACCCCGCAGAACAGTATGAAAAAAAAAACGCCAACCGAAACTGGCACCGTATTATCAATCAGATTGGTATGTTCTGCTACTCCGATGTGAATCAGCAGTAGGGCGAACGGCAGACCAAAAATTTCTGTGCGTTTCTAACCAAACACGGTCGCATCTCGATGGCGAGTGTTGCATCCGAAAACTGAAGCCATCCACGCTGTGACCAAGTGCAGTCACTACGCTTATTGCTGATTTTGACAAAGGCCTTAATTAAACTGAGATGACCGGAACCGGAAAATGAGCTGTAAACTCAGAAAATGTTTTAGGTCGCGATTGCCAAGCCATTTCCTGACTGCAACTTTTGACTTTTTGACACACTATCACATGAGCGTGAAGGTAAACAAAAAGTTTTCCGTGACATTTCAAGACATACTATGGTTTCTTTTTATAATTCGTGTTGTCTAAACACCGCTTGACACAACCATGCACAACTATAGTTTGTCTATATAAGGTTGCCCAAATGTTTATTTTTTGTTCAAAATTTCACAAAATTAAAAAAAAAGGTTTTTAACGGCAATAGCCTAAAAATATAAAATTGAATATCAAAATATTTGTTCCTAACCCTAACCTCATCGATTCAAGCTAAAAACGACATAGGGCTTTAGGACCCAATTCGCGTTGACGAACGTAAGCTGCTACCACCTCCAAAAGTTTACTGCAGGGGTGAAGCGGAATAGGAATTTCTTAAAGAGCGCAAGAGATTGAAGCATTTTGACAGATTTTCATCCACACGTACATACGGGCATTGCTATGAGGGTGCAAGAGATCGTTTAATGCCGTCAACGCGAATCGAGCAGACGATCAGTCCAGAGTGACTAAGCAGTGTGACTTGATTGTTTTCAACATACACACTTAAAACGATTCGGTAAAATTTACCGAAATCTAAACAGCTGAACGTTCGGTAAAATTTTTATTGCATCAAACATTACTAATGATCTGTAAACGTCGATTGGCACCATCGAAATTTTTACCGAACGTTCAGCTGTTTAGATTTCGGTAAAATTTTACCGAATTCGGTGCTTTTTGTTAAGTGTGTATGAAGATGGAATTAACAAAAGGGCGAATGTCGCAAGCGTAAACAAACCGAGTGAGGGTTGATTTTCCTATGCTAGCCCAGCAAAAAATAACTCTCACTCGTTTTGTTTACATTTGCGACATTCGCCCTTTTGTTAATTCTATCTAGATATGATCCGCTTCTGTTTTGTTTACATCAATTTTGCACAATTGAGCTTGCTGACGTTTATTGTACGCACACATCGACGCGCGATTTGTTGTTGCTGTTGTTAGATTTTACATTGATTTTACACGTTTGTTTTTGTTTTCCCCCAGTTATACCCCGGTACAAAAACATACGTTTGAGTGATAAACGATAAGTTTTTGTAGCCTTTCGCACTGGGCTTAGCAAGCTCCATAGATTGATATATCTTTCAACTTAATAAGTGTAAAATGCATTGCAAAGCTTTATACTCACTGTGTCCGAGTATAATATTCAAGGTGCGTGACAATTGGGTCCTAAAATTTGTGATAAAAAGATGATTTTTTTAGAAGGAACGATAAAGCTTCCCATTATGACTACCAGAGTATAGTTTTTTCTTTTTTAAAAAGATGCAGAGCACTAAAAAATTAAAAAACAAAAATATTGTAATTTATTCTCCCTTGACATTAGAGATCTTCCTTGACATAACGAAAATAACACGTTTCTGGCAACAATGATAACTTTTTCTCACTGGCAACTCTGGTTTGACATTAGAGCAGCTGATCGTTTTGACAGTTACAGCTTCGCAGTTGTCTCTTGTGCTTTGTCCAAAGTAAATTGATATATACCAGGTATATGACAATGCGAGCTGTCATATACACTTTGCACTAACACATCTACACTAGTTCTGATAATTCGAGCATTTTGTATGGAAAATTAGTTAATTTTTTAAAAAGATCGTTGGATACGCAAGATTTGTCTTTTTTTTCTTACAGCTTTTATGTTTATGCTTAGAACATTATTTCTAGTATGTATTTTCATGAATACAATGAAGTGCAACATTCCAAATCGCAAGCGGAAATTTTTTCGTCAAAGCGGTATCAAGATGTCTCAAAGAAATGTCCTTATACCGCTTTCCTACAAGTAGTAAAACAAAAAAGAAATTCTTTAAAATGCTCGGACATGATTGTTCAATAAGCAGCATGAGCAACATTGTAATCCGCCCGCAATATTTTTCGTCTGATTTCTGATAAGCTTTTAAAGTGTTAATTATCATCTAAGACTGTTTTGTAGCAATCTAAGATTACTTTTTAAGGTTTTCTACGTAGTGTTGAGACAAGAGCATATATATCAAACAATGTGAGCGGGCAAATTTATGATAAAAAGGTATCATCTTGGAACAGTGACTTCAACTTAAGGATTTTCAAGCAGTAGCACAAGCATCTATTCGAATAAAACTATTTTTTAAAAGAAGACATCAGAGGCAGATATTCAAGAGCATCATGCATGCAAAATGTTGGACGGAACGTGTTTTAATTAAAGCAACCGTATACCGTATTGATCGTGAAGTATTAGAAACATTAATTCATTTTTCAATTGCACATCGAAATAGTTAGTCATCCATGTTCTCAAATTTTTTACGTATAATTAAAGAAGGCTACAAGTGCAAATGATTTTAAAATATATTCCTTACATTTCATTGTAAATGTTCAAATATTTCTCTGGAATAATATAGCTGCATTCATTAATTACAATTGGGTCCTAAAGCCCTATGTCGTTTTTAGCTTGAAACGATGAGGTTAGGGTTAGGAACACATATTTTAATATTTAATTTTATATTTTTAGGCTATTGCCGTTAAAAACCTTTTTTTTTAATTTTGTGAAATTTTTAACAAAAAATAAACATTTGGGCAACCTTATATAGACAAACTATAGTTGTGCATGGTTGTGTCAAGCGGTGTCTAGACAACACGAATTATAAAAAGAAACCATAGTATGTCTTGAAATGTCACGGAAAACTTTTTGTTTACCTTCACGCTCATGTGATAGTGTGTCAAAAAGTCAAAAGTTGCAAAGTCAGGAAATGGCTTGGCAATCGCGACCTAAAACATTTTCTGAGTTTACAGCTCATTTTCCGGTTCCGGTCATCTCAGTTTAATTAAGGCCTTTGTCAAAATCAGCAATAAGCGTAGTGACTGCACTTGGTCACAGCGTGGATGGCTTCAGTTTTCGGATGCAACACCCGCCATCGAGATGCGACCGTGTTTGGTTAGAAACGCACAGAAATTTTTGGTCAGCCGTTCGCCCTACTGCTGATTCACATCGGAGTAGCAGAACATACCAATCTGATTGATAATACGGTGCCAGTTTCGGTTGGCGTTTTTTTTTTTTCATACTGTTCTGCGGGGTCGATTGTACCGAGATTATACTGTTGGCCATCAGTTTGACATCGTTTAGTCATTCTTAGCGCAAACTAGATTTGGACAAAGTCTAGCACCGTGAATCGATGGATTGGAATACATTGCCCGAATTAAAACTTTTATCCGATAACTAGTACAAATTTGATGTTCCACTTCCTCACGCACGACCAGCAAAACGCAGACAAGCACAAGAGACAACTGCGAAGCTGTAACTGTCAAAACGATCAGCTGCTCTAATGTCAAACCAGAGTTGCCAGTGAGAAAAAGTTATCATTGTTGCCAGAAACGTGTTATTTTCGTTATGTCAAGGAAGATCTCTAATGTCAAGGGAGAATAAATTACAATATTTTTGTTTTTTAATTTTTTAGTGCTCTGCATCTTTTTAAAAAAGAAAAAACTATACTCTGGTAGTCATAATGGGAAGCTTTATCGTTCCTTCTAAAAAAAATCATCTTTTTATCACAAATTTTAGGACCCAATTAATTTAGTTTTAATTTTCATGCAAGTTCCACCATATTTCAGAACTATGTCTTCTTCTTTCTACACACACTAATGCAACCCTCGATAGTCACATACCTGGTATATCAATTTACTTTGTGCTAAAATAGCACTTTTATGAGCGATTGCGCACTTATTGATTGGACAATTTCCCTCAAATTGGACCCAATTTGGGTCCTAAAGCCCTATGTCGTTTTTAGCTTGAATCGATGAGGTTAGGGTTAGGAACACATATTTTGATATTCAATTTTATATTTTTAGGCTATTGCCGTTAAAAACCTTTTTTTTTAATTTCGTGAAATTTTGAACAAAAAATAAACATTTGGGCAACCTTATATAGACAAACTATAGTTGTGCATGGTTGTGTCAAGCGGTGTCTAGACAACACGAATTATAAAAAGAAACCATAGTATGTCTTGAAATGTCACGGAAAACTTTTTGTTTACTTTCACGCTCATATGATAGTGTCAAAAAGTCAAAAGTTGCAAAGTCAGGAAATGGCTTGACAATCGCGACCTAAAACATTTTCTGAGTTTACAGCTCATTTTCCGGTTCCGGTCATCTCAGTTTAATTAAGGCCTTTGTCAAAATCAGCAATAAGCGTAGTGACTGCACTTGGTCACAGCGTGGATGGCTTCAGTATTCGGATGCAACACCCGCCATCGAGATGCGACCGTGTTTGGTTAGAAACGCACAGAAATTTTTGGTCTGCCGTTCGCCCTACTGCTGATTCACATCGGAGTAGCAGAACATACCAATCTGATTGATAATATGGTGCCAGTTTCGGTTGGCGTTTTTTTTTTCATACTGTTCTGCGGGGTCGATTGTACCGAGATTATACTGTTGGCCATCAGTTTGACATCGTTTAGTCATTCTTACCGCAAACTAGATTTGGACAAAGTCTAGCACCGTGAATCGATGGATTGGAATACATTGCCCGAATCAAAACAAATTTGATGTTCCACTTCCTCACGACCAGCAAAACGCAGACAAAGCACAAAGTAAATTGATATACCAGGTATGTGACTATCGAGGGTTGCATTAGTGTTTGTAGAAAGAAGAAGACATAGTTCTGAAATATGGTGGAACTTGCATGAAAATTAAAACTAAATTAATTGTAATTAATGAATGCAGCTATATTATTCCAGAGAAATATTTGAACATTTACAATGAAATGTAAGGAATATATTTTAAAATCATTTGCACTTGTGGCCTTCTTTAATTATACGTAAAAAATTTGAGAACATGGATGACTAACTATTTCGATGTGCAATTGAAAAATGAATTAATGTTTCTAATACTTCACGATCAATACGGTATACGGTTGCTTTAATTAAAACACGTTCCGTCCAACATTTTGCATGCATGATGCTCTTGAATATCTGCCTCTGATGTCTTCTTTTAAAAAATAGTTTTATTCGAATAGATGCTTGTGCTACTGCTTGAAAATCCTTAAGTTGAAGTCACTGTTCCAAGATGATACCTTTTTATCATAAATTTGCCCGCTCACATTGTTTGATATATATGCTCTTGTCTCAACACTACGTAGAAAACCTTAAAAAGTAATCTTAGATTGCTACAAAACAGTCTTAGATGATAATTAACACTTTAAAAGCTTATCAGAAATCAGACGAAAAATATTGCGGGCGGATTACAATGTTGCTCATGCTGCTTATTGAACAATCATGTCCGAGCATTTTAAAGAATTTCTTTTTTGTTTTACTACTTGTAGGAAAGCGGTATAAGGACATTTCTTTGAGACATCTTGATACCGCTTTGACGAAAAAATTTCCGCTTGCGATTTGGAATGTTGCACTTCATTGTATTCATGAAAATACATACTAGAAATAATGTTCTAAGCATAAACATAAATTAACTAATTTTCCATACAAAATGCTCGAATTCTCAGAACTAGTGTAGATGTGTTAGTGCAAAGTGTATATGACAGCTCGCATTGTCATATACCTGGTATATATCAATTTACTTTGGTGTTCGCAAGTGTTTTGTGTGTGCTTAAAACTTTATGAAGTTGAGAAAGTTTTTGCTAGTTTTGCAGATTATTTTAAATTGCTAGCGGACCCATTAAAGGTAATGATCTTGATGAAATATTTGTCAATTAGCAGCGAGCCAAACGAATTTGTTTATTGATAATGGTGCTCCGCCTCTAGAATGGATAATGTTTGTTTTTTTAAGTTTATCGTATTTATAGTAAAAAGAAAAAAGTGCTCGCGATTCTGGTGAGCTTTTCAAAGAAATATTAGTAATTGGTGTGAGCAAGACAACATGAGGCATAGCAAAAATAAAAACGAAATTATGCAAGAATCTAAGAATCTTAATCTTAAAAATTGTCTGCTTACTGATGCAAATGAAATGACATGTTGGAATTCTTGGTGATAGTATTAAATGATACTTCTGCACGTAACATAAACATAGAATTATTTTTGATGTGTACGTTTATTATACGCATATCCAACCAAAGTTTAGTTTATCGAAGTTCAAGGATACTCGTTCTATGAGCTAATTTTACAGCGCTAGTAGGGTGTATACATACCCTACGAATCTACAGCGACAAATTGAAAACTATGTGACGATGACGAGTAATGTAAAAAGGATCATAACTACAGGAATAACAATGTTATGTAATAGTTCGAGCAAATAAGATTCTGGAGAATTCAAGATTTAGTCTTGTGTAAGTCAGCACCTATGAATGAATAAGCTACGTAATTCAACTCGATGCATGCTCGTTGTTAGATGGTTTTGTATATGTTGACCCTGATAAGATTTATAAATAAGTCTATAGGCAGTCCACTCATTAGAATTCTGTGTTGTATTATTGATATTGTATATATCAATTTACTTTGGACAAAGCACAAGAGACAACTGCGAAGCTGTAACTGTCAAAACGATCAGCTGCTCTAATGTCAAACCAGAGTTGCCAGTGAGAAAAAGTTATCATTGTTGCCAGAAACGTGTTATTTTCGTTATGTCAAGAAAGATCTCTAATGTCAAGGGAGAATAAATTACAATATTTTTGTTTTTTAATTTTTTAGTGCTCTGCATCTTTTTAAAAAAGAAAAAACTATACTCTGGTAGTCATAATGGGAAGCTTTATCGTTCCTTCTAAAAAAATCATCTTTTTATCACAAATTTTAGGACCCAATTGCCTAATCAAGCACTCGATACCGCCGAATTCACAGAAATGCACGACAAGCTATTTGACGTGTTCAATTCGAAAGAAGTACGCAGTTTCAATTGGAAAGGTAGCTTACCATGTAATTTCTAATGTTCTCAGCTGTTGATTTGAAAGATTCTTATTTCTCATCAGCCATATCGGACGCCGATCACCGTTGGTTCAAGTCATTTCATATCTCTAGACCAAATACAAGCGATCTTGGAAGGGATGTATTATACAAAAAATTCTTGCTTCGATCAAGCTAAGGTATTTTTTTTATTTCACAGTCCACGTACTGTTGGGAACACTGCACTGAGCGCAACTGACAGAGAATAGATTGCGGGATGCGTTCTCAAGCGGACGTTGACAGATAGGTATGCTCGATAAAATATAAACAAAAAACATAGATTAATAGAAGGAAAAAAGTGATGTGAAGAAAGTAAGTAGGAAGAAAAGTTGAAGATTAAACGGACATTTTGTGGTTAAAAGTGCTAAAAAGTTAGTTAAAAGGAAGAGGATAAATTGTGCCTAGTTAGCGGCGAATTTGCTTAAAATTAACTATCGTTTGTGGCTATATTTTCTAGTGAGTGAGATACGAAGAGGAAGTATTATTATTCTACTTACAACTAAAACGAAATTAAAACTTACAGCTAGAAGATTAAAAATTTGTACGACAATTAAAAGCTGGTGTGACGATACAATACAGAACACGTCAAATCAATCGATTTGCTGCTCTAAAATAGCTGGAAAAGAGGTTATATCTGCAAGAGGGAATAACGAAACTAAAATTGTAAGTCCACATTTTAAAAACAGAAAAACTTAATCTAATACCATTTATTTTATAAATAAACATTTAGTTTGATCTGCTATTATTATAAAGCCGATTCAGAAACGGTTTCGCTTCGTTCAAAAACAGACCGAACAAAATCAAAAATTTTACCCGTTGGACTCAACCTCAAAGAATGACTGAATCGAAGACCAGTAGTTGTATTATGTGCCAGGAAGTGGACACATTCGATATGGTGCAGTGTGACGTTTGCGACCAGTGGACGCATTTCGGCTGCGCTGGTGTAAACGATAAAATTAAAGACCATCCGTGGAGCTGTCTGAAGCGCTGCAATTCTCTGCAAATACCAAAGCAGAAGAAAGGTGCTGCTATCGCTACGGCGAAAAAGACCGCTGACGGAAAGAAGAATTCGCGAAGTGAAGGTGGTTCGGTGAGCAGTGTTAATGCGATACTCGATGATTCCCTTGCAAAATTACAGGAAGAGATGGAAGCCAAAGAGAAGGCTATGGAAAACGAGCGTATTCTGCGTAAGAAACGGCTAGAAATGGAACGCGCGCTGAGGGAGAAACAGTTACGAGTCGAAAGAGAACTTCGCGAGATGGAGTTGCAGCAAGACCGTGAGTTTCAGGCACGAGAGTTGCAGCAAGAACAGGAAATGCTGAATCGGCGCTTGGTGGAGGAAGAAGAGTTTTTGAAAAAACGGAATAAGTTAAGGCAAAATTTCGATGCGGCGAAAGCAGGCCTGGTGCAAAACTATAGCAAGGTGGACGAAGAAGAGAATGTAGACGAACCTGCAGGCAACGACTCAGACGGCGATTGCGATGAGATTCTCAGCCAGAAGGTGGAAAAGTGGCTCGGCGGAAAAAGCTTCGAATGTGACGATAGACGGAAATCGGTAAAAAATGTTGCGGTATTCGAATTAGTTAGTACGAGGAGAACTACAGGGGTACATAACGAAAGATTCAAAGGGCTTTCGGTTCCCTTTATTGCATATCGATCGGAAGAC
This sequence comes from Sabethes cyaneus, assembly GCF_943734655.1. Taxonomy (NCBI): domain Eukaryota; kingdom Metazoa; phylum Arthropoda; class Insecta; order Diptera; family Culicidae; genus Sabethes; species Sabethes cyaneus. Next base: position 62,397,969 of record NC_071353.1, on the reverse strand, counting down.
CTGGCTCGCGAGCAGGCAATTGGCGGCCAAACCCGCAAAGGGGATGATTTATTACGGCTGACGGCGGAGGAGAAAACGGTGTTGGCAGATTTCCGTATGAACCGGATGGGCAACGGACCAAGGATGAACGGGCCGGGGATTGAGCCGGCAGGGCTTTCCCAAGCACAAATTGCCGCCCGGCAATCCGTTTCTAAGCAGTTACCGGTGTTTAGGGGGGAAGCTGAACTGTGGCCAATATTCATCAGCAGTTACGAATACACAACTCAAGCTTGTGGGTTCTCCAATCTGGACAACCTGAAGCGATTGCAGGACTGTTTGAAAGGGGATGCACTCGAGGCTGTGAGGAGTCGGTTAGTTTTACCCGATTCGGTTCCCGATGTCATTCATGATCTACAGAATTTATTTGCTAAACCAGAGAAGCTGTTGAAGACGTTACTGGCGAAGGTTCGTCAAGCCAAACCACCGAGGGCTGACCGTTTAGAATCCTTTATACATTTCGGCATTACGGTCAAGCAGTTATGCGATCACTTAGAAGCCGCGAAGTTAGTGGATCACCTTAGTAATCCCATGTTGGTCCAGGAGCTTGTAGATAAACTTCCCCCGAATTATAAGCTGGAGTGGGTCCGCTTTAAACGGGACAAAACTGGTACTCCGCTAAGAATCTTTACCGAGTTTATGAACGGTATTGTTTCAGACGTTTCGGAGATTAGTGAGTTTTCTTCCCTAGATCTCACTGACCGAAATGAACGATCCGGAAGCTCCAGAAGAGCAAAGCTGAACAAAAGGGAGTATGTCCATATCCACAGTTCCTCGCCCACCAGTAAGGATACAGTGCCGAGTGGCAGAAGCGAGATGCCGAATGAAAGAAGCGAAGTGCCGAGTTTAAGAGGGGAGAAACCGTGTTGGGTGTGCCGAAGAACCGATCACAAAATTAGATTCTGCGATGACTTTCGAAAGTTTAACGTTGCTGAACGCTTGAAGGTCGTCGAGAAGTTTAAGCGGTGCGAGTTGTGCCTCAACAACCACGGCAAGAGTCGCTGTAATTTTCGAATACGTTGTAACGTAGTGGGTTGCCAGGGAAACCACCATACTCTCTTGCATCGCTCAGAAGAAGTCGTTCAGATCATGGAGGTTCAGTGCAACGCTCACAGTCGTTTGAATCGCTCAGTTGTCTTCCGCATGGTTCCAGTTACACTTCACTGTGGGAACAGAAAACTGGATATTCTTGCCTTCTTGGACGAAGGGTCCTCAGTTACTCTAGTAGAGGATTCCGTCGTGAATACGTTGAAGGTCAACGGAGTCGTCGAACCGCTAATCGTCACGTGGACCGGAAATACGAAACGTTATGAAAACGGCTCGAGGAGAGTGGATTTGATGGTGTCTGCTCGGGGTTCTGCCGAGAAATTCGTGCTCCGTGAAGCGCGCACTGTCGGGGATCTTGTACTGCCGAAACAGGAAATGCAGTTTCGCGAAATTGCGACACGTTACCCTCACCTGCAGGGTTTGCCTGTCCAGGATTATAATAGAGAAGAACCGAAGATGATGATTGGGCTGGACAACCTATCCGTATTTGCGCCACTCGAGTCCAAAGTTGGACAGCCAGGTGAACCCATAGGCGTTCGATCGAAGTTAGGCTGGACAGTTTACGGGCCAGAAAAAGGGCATTCGGTAAGGAATGCGGTTGTAAATTTTCACGCTGCGGGAACAGCAACCAACCAGGAGTTGCATGATTTGATCCGCAGTCAATACAGCAAAGTTTCGTTAATTGGGCGGTTCGTTAATTGGGTGTTCGCTAATTGGGCTATGTGACAACCTGAATGTCAAAATTGTATGGAATTTTCGAGTTTAGAAATTTCTAACAACTGTCAGTCGGCCCAATTAGCGAATCAGCTGGAGTGCAGTCATGGCCCAATTAACGAATTCAGGCTGTATATGCTTGAGGAGAGCGGAATCACGGCGGCTGGAATTCCAGAGTCTGCTGAAAACAGCCGAGCGCGTGAGATACTGAAAACCACCATGGTGCGCATAGGTGACCGGTTTGAGACGGGGCTTTTGTGGCGTGACGACTTGGTAGTTTTTCCCGACAGCTATCCCATGGCTGCAAAACGGATGGAAGCTTTGGAGAGAAAGTTGTCGAAGAACGATGAGTTGCGGAGTAATGTAATCCACCAGATTGGGGAGTACCAAAGCAAAGGCTACGCACACAGGTTAACGGATAAAGAACTTGCTTGTACAGATCCGTCGGCTGTGTGGTATCTTCCCCTGAATGTAGTGGTGAACCCCAAGAAACCAGGTAAAGTGCGTCTGGTGTGGGATGCAGCAGCGTCAGTTAGCGGAGTGTCTCTCAATAGTAAGCTACTGAAGGGTCCGGATTTGTTGACATCCCTAGTGGCAGTGCTTCAACGCTTTCGAGAACGGCCTGTTGGATTTGGTGGAGATCTCAAAGAGATGTTCCACCAGTACATGATAAGAGCACAAGATAAACAAGCTCAACGGTTTGTATTTAGACCCTGCAAGAGTGCAGCTCCGCAAATATACGTGATGGACGTTGGTACCTTTGGAGCAACCTGTTCCCCGTGTTCAGCACAGTATATAAAGAACCTGAACGCTGAGCAATTCACCGATGAGTACCCCGAAGTAGCAAAGGCGATTGTCCACAACCACTACGTTGACGATTACTTCGACAGCGTCGACACAGTCGAAGAGGCAGTTCGGCTAGCAAAGAATGTCGCAACGGTCCACTCTCGTGGAGGATTTGTCATGAGAAACTGGGTATCCAACTCGATGGAGTTCCTGCGGCAAATGGGTGAGCGTAATAGTGGAGATCCTGTCCATTTTCACGAAAATAAAGAAACCGGAACGGAACGCGTCCTAGGAATTATCTGGGAACCGGCAAAAGATGCATTTTCATTCTCTACCACCCCACGTGAAGAATTTCTGTCAGCTCTAGCTGGAACGGAAAAGCCTACGAAGAGGATGGTTCTCAGCTGCGTTATGACGATGTTTGATCCTCTGGGACTCCTGTCGCCGTTCACAGTACTGGGAAAGATGCTGGTTCAAGACCTGTGGAGAACGGGTTGTGGATGGGATGAGAAAATCAGCGATGAATGCATGCCGACGTGGACACACTGGGTCAATTTGATCCCAACGATTGCAGAAGTGAGAATAGGGAGGAGCTATTTCGGGACAGCACTATCCCATCAAGTGAAAAACCTTCAGCTTCACATCTTTACCGATGCGGGTGAGAAAGCGTACGGTTGCGTGGCTTATCTTCGCGCCGAGATCAATGGAAAAAATGTCTGTGCGCTAGTGATGAGTCGGAGTAAGGTCGCTCCGCTGAAGCAGTTAAGCATTCCTCGGCTTGAACTTCAGGCGGCAGTGCTGGGCGCTAGACTGATGCGTACTGTCCAGAAAAACCACAGCTTCGCTATTCAGCAAACATACCTCTGGACTGACTCGCAAACGGTGTTATCCTGGATCAGATCGGACCAACGGAGATATAAACAGTTCGTTGGGTTTCGCATTGGAGAGATCCTCAGCAGCACGAAGCTGGCAGATTGGCGGTGGACCCCAACAAGGTTAAACGAAGCAGATAGGTTGACGAAGTGGAGGCATGATGTGGAGTTAGAATCAGACGGCAGCTAGTTCAAGGGTCCCAGTTTTCTGTATGATGAGGAGTCGACGTGGCCGCAGCAATTCCCACCGGCCAACACGAAAGAAGAGCTTCGTGCGCCGTTCTTGTTTCATGATGTAGTATTAGAGGATAGTCTGATTGACGTGCAGCGGATATCCAAATGGAACGTACTAGTGAGGACGATGGCTTGTGTTCTTAGATTCGTGTCGAACTGCCGTAGGCGAAAGGAGGGCATTCCAGTAGAAACGTTGAAGGCTACGGAAAATCAGGCGAAGTTGTTGAAACCAATTAGGTGGTCGGTGATGCGCTCGCCGTTGAAGCAGGAGGAGTTCCAACAGGCAGAATGGCATCTGTTACGCGTTGTTCAGGCCGAAGTGTTTGGAGATGAGCTGAAGACCTTGATAAGGAATAGGGATCGTCCCATGAACGAGTGGATAGCGTTGGAGAAATCAAGCCCACTGTATAAGCTGACACCATTGGTCGACGAAAACGGTATCATTCGCATGGAAGGGCGTACAGAGAAGGCAGAGTTCTTTCCGTTCGATTTGCGCTTTCCGGTGATCCTGCCGAGAGAGCATTACGTTACGAGGATGATAGTGCAATATTATCACGCACGCCTTGAACATGGATACAGAGAGACGGTGAAAAACGAAATTCGGCAGCGGTTTTATATTCCAAAAGTTGGTGCTTTGGTACAAAATGTTTCAAAGGCGTGTCAGTGGTGTAAGGTGTTTCGTAGTCGACCACGAGTTCCGAGAATGGCGGCTCTGCCTGTGGAGCGACTACAACCGTATCGACGACCATTCAGTTTCGTCGGCGTTGACTATTTGGGCCCGGTTAACGTATCCGTGTCCCGGCATAGCGAAAAGCGTTGGATAGTAGTATTCACCTGCTTTGTGACACGCGCGATCCATCTGGAAATAAGCACCAATCTGACTACGCAGTCTTGTTTGATGGCTATCCATCGTTTCATGCATCGTCGAAGACCGCCGCAAGAATTCTTCTCCGACAATGGAACCAATTTGAAAGGAGCAAGCAAGGAACTGACGAAACGTGTCAATGACATCAACAGCGATTGTGCGGATGAGTTGACCGATGTGCGTACGAAGTGGACTTTCAATCCACCAGCTGCCCCCCACATGGGTGGAGTTTGGGAGCGGTTGGTTAGATCGGTTAAGGAGGCGTTGAACACACTTAACGACGGGAAGCGGCTGACAGACGAGATTCTGCACACGTCCGTGACTAGTGCGGAAGATATTATTAATTCTAGGCCATTAGTCTACGTACCGCAGGAGATGGAAGAAGCAGAAGCACTTAGTCCGAACCACTTCTTGCGTGGGATTTCGCCGAACGAGGCGCAGATGATCTCGCCTCCCCCGCATTCAGCAGAGACTCTACGGGATGCGTACAAGCGTTCACAGGAGTTGACACAGAACATGTGGGACCGGTGGATTAAGGAATACGTCCCTTCCTTAAACCAGCGGACCAAGTGGCATGGAGAATCGACGATGCTGAAAAAAGGCGACTTGGTCTACGTAGTCGAGGGTCCAAGCGGAGATCCTGGATACGTGGAAGAATCGAGGAGGTCATCCCGGCGAGCGATGGTCGTGTGCGGCAGGCGTTAGTCCGAACGAGCAGTGGCTTGTTTCGGCGAGCTGTTGCGCAGTTAGCAGTTGTTGAGATAGGCGATGATGGTAAAGCTAGACCGGAAGTGGCCTCCGGACCAGGTTTACGGGCCGGGGAAATGTTGGGAGCACTGCACTGAGCGCAACTGACAAAGGATAGATTGCGGGATGCGTTCTCAAGCGGACGTTGACAGATAGGTATGCTCGATAAAATATAAACAAAAAACATCGATTAATAGAAGGAAAAAAGTGATGTGAAGAAAGTAAGTAGGAAGAAAAGTTGAAGATTAAACGGACATTTTGTGGTTAAAAGCGCTAAAAAGTTAGTTAAAAGGAAGAGGATAAATTGTGCCTAGTTAGCGGCGAATTTGCTTAAAATTAACTATCGTTTGTGGCTATATTTTCTAGTGAGTGAGATACGAAGAGGAAGTATTATTATTCTACTTACAACTAAAACGAAATTAAAACTTACAGCTAGAAGATTAAAAATTTGTACGACAATTAAAAGCTGGTGTGACGATACAATACAGAACACGTCAAATCAATCGATTTGCTGCTCTAAAATAGCTGGAAAAGAGGTTATATCTGCAAGAAGGAATAACGAAACTAAAATTGTAAGTCCACATTTTAAAAACAGAAAAACTTAATCTAATACCATTTATTTTATAAATAAACATTTAGTTTGATCTGCTATTATTATAAAGCCGATTCAGAAACGGTTTCGCTTCGTTCAAAAACAGTCCGAACACGTACATTGTAAAGCTAACATAGTTTATGTTAGAAAGATAAGTTAACTGTTCTAGGTACTGGAACATAAAATGTTCTGTAATTTTAGATTAAAGAAGAATCGAAGTACTTAACAATATTACAAAGAAGACCACCTTACCTGAAAGGGTGGATCAGTAATATCCACGGACTACGGAAAATTTGGGAAATTTTAAGAAGGAATACAGCTGCTCGGACTTGTGTACCAACGCTCTTTGCCAGGATTGCCTGGAAATCTTCTTCTCGGAGATAAGAAGACGCTGTGGTTTCAACAACACACCCAATTTATTTCAGTTTAGCAGCGCATTTAAATATGCATTACCAGCATTACCATCTACTCTCAATATGGCGATATTAACCTTTTACACATCTTGCAGAATTAAGATGAATGTCTGTTCTCTGTGCTTTGACTGCCAACACCTACGGGACCAAAGCGGCTCATACAATCATAACTGTTAATCTTTGCCAGAAACAAGACGAGGACATGGCGGCGTGGATATATTTGTCTGCATTTCACCCATCTACCACTGAGAAGGCAATCGCTTATCTTGTTATTGAATGTTTGCGCTGCATGCTGGAGATCAACCGGATCATCCTGCAACATTCAACTTCGTATCTTTCAAAATTGGAGTCAAACAAAGCGTTATGCTGCGACAAAAAACGCTGCAAGGACTGAGAATGTCGCCGAAGAAAATGCAGGAATGCCGCCACTGGACTCAACGTATAGAGGTAAACGAATAGGCCGACCATTTTCATCCTCGTCAACATCATGATGCTGGAAGCTCCTTCTGCCCCGATACAGTTGAGCCATCTTCATGAGCCTGCATGTCTACTACATTGGACCCCCGTTCGCTTGAGCGATTTCTCATGCAAACTAACGGGATTGATTTCTAATTTGAACAACTGGTATCTCTAATTCTCTATGTCTAAAAATAACCCAAAATGTCGCTACATTAATAAGCGGGGTTGTGCAGTCACCTTTTGTCCAGCGCCTCTATGGGTCAAAGGTACACGGGTACCAGCGAGCCACACGCCCTGGCGGGCGTTGTGGGTTCAAATCCGGTTATAATCTCTGATTATAGCTTGGTTCGATCCATGCACCTTCCAGCATTGGACAAAAGGTAGGAGTCATAACGACAACTTGTTAAGCATAGCTACCTTACCCCCCCCCTTCCTTTCCACACTTTCCTCTCCTTTCCCAAAAAAATTTCATTACTTTCCCCTACCGTCCCTCCATCAATTGTAGAACCATCGTTTCAAAAAAATGTTAATTACGATAATGTTTATGTAACATTGCGATAACATTAAAGCAATGTAACGTAACCTCACATAATTGCCATTGTTATGTAACAATCCCATTATTTCTGTTATGTAACAATATAAATGTTTTTGTAACATCACAAAAAATACTGAACTGTAGCACCTCGATAATACTTGCCACCAAAATGTATGTAAAGCCTCGATAATACTATGTGAATTGACTAACTACTAGCAAGCGCACTTAAGAGTTGATCATAAAATCACGCCGTTAACGATCAGCTTGCAAACTCATTTGCTAGCTGCTACATAGTCAATTCGCCTAGTATTTTCGAGACTTTACATACATTCAGGCCTCCGTCACCAATCTTTGTTCTTTAAAGGGCCGTTAAATAAAAAGTACCGTCATCCGGGGCGAGATTGTGCCAAAAAAGCATATGTTTTTGTTCTTTAGCTCAGTATACACACAATTTAGGAACTAAGTTGATTTCAAACCTGGCAATATATACTAAATTTTTCAATTAACAACTACCGTGGAGATGGTTTAGTTACAATGAAACCTAGTTTTACTAGAAGTGCATGAACTTTGGCACAATCTCACCCCTTCTAATGGGTGACATTGTGCCAAAAACATAAATTTAGGCAAAAAACCTAAACAGTGAACATTAGCATGTTTATAAACAATACACATAAATATCAGTTTAAAGTAGTTCATATGGGGCCGTCCATGAACTAAGTGGACTATTAGGGGCAGGAGATCGGCCAAAAACAACGCATTATACAAAAAGCATGAACGAAAATAACCCGGAGAGGTCTGAAATAACTAAAAATGAGTTCCAATCAATGGACAGCCTTTATATAGCCAGTAGCGTTTCTAGGGTTAACAAGGGGGAGATATATAAAGGGGCGTATCCTAAGGGGGCATACCTATTTGATCATTTCACAAAAGTAACCATTACTTCGTTCGAGAACCCGCGGCCGCAGAACATGTGGCCTATCCCACCCCCTCCCCCTCCCTAAAACTGGCAGTTTATACACAATATAATATATTCGTTTTATTTTAGAATGTTTATTCAAAGTATTTGAAATTTCTAGAGAAAAAATAAAAATTAGTTAAAATTATTTAGCAGACCTATGATGCTGTTTGCTCCAAAATGGATGATGCAATCTAATCTGTCAAAATATTGTGCTCAATAGTAAAGGATGTGAGTGTTCTGGTGTATACTGGCGTATTTTTGTTGTGTATGTGAAATTCACAAATTGGATCGACCATTATGGCTTGGCACAATTTCACCCCCGTGAAGCTCGAAAAGTACAAAGTTTCGAAAAATATGATTTTCGTAATCAAAACTTATCGAACGCATAATACCCTTTCAATACATTGTAAATGATTAGTTTATATACCTCCAAAATAGCAAGTTGATGCGATTTCTTGTTTGGGTTGGTTTATGCGGGACATTTGTTACAAGCGTTATTTCCGAGTATTTTTGATCGCGAACTTTGAAACCCTGTTTAGGCTAAATAGTTTGCTAATATTATCGGTGTTCCATTCTAAGTTATGAATAAATATGTTATGTTCATCATCATTTTGAATTAAGGTCACAAGTTTCTATAGATATAATAAATTTTCACAAAAAAAAATTTTTGGTTTTTGGCACAATCTCACCCCGGATGGCGGAACATTTAGATTCCAAGTCTTTTATTTTTCGATTCCTTTTAATTTATGTAGGGTAGATGCTCCAGTAGTTGTGGTAGTACCTGTAGCGGTGGAAACTTGAAATATTCCGTTATTTTTGCAGATTTTGCTACAGTTTGACAAGTATCGAACTACCAGTACCAGTTTCATTTGGTAAATATCAAACGTCACACGCAGTACCTTGTAAGTCGCAAGGGCCTGCATAGTGTCGTCATCCCGCCAGTAAAAACAAAGTTAGATTAAACTTCTCGGTCGATGGTTCTACAGTAGACGAAGGAAGAGGCACAATTCGTCTCTAAAAATAACATAACCCATTTGCTAGCTTAATAAGGGCGGTTGTGCAGTCTCCTTTTGTACAGCACCTCTGTGGTGAACACACGGTGTTCAACACTGAAAGTAACACAATGATGCTGTTAAGTAACACAAAAGTAACATTGTGATGTAACAAAGTTACCAAAATTTGACGTAACATTTAAATAAAAAAATGGCAGCATTGTTACAAACTTAATGTTATTGTTACATAACATACAGGTTTCATTTTAACGTAACAATGCTACCATTTTTTTATTTTAATGTTACGTCTAATTTTGATTTTTGATGATAATTTTGTTACATTACAATGTTACTTCTGTGTTACATAACAATAACATTGTGTTACATTCAATGTTGACCGGGCCATATGTGCTTCTAGTAGATTTAGTATCCTTTTAAGGTTCGACGCTACATTATATCCGTGAAATCAGAATCCTCGCATACCAGCTGGCAGAAGGAAGCGGAAAACATCTGTCTTCAACACTAAAACACAGCTAACTTAAGCGTCATCCGAAACTTTCTTTGTGTGCTCCTGAGGCAACCTCCGCTGGTCAATTGGCTTTAAGCGGTTTGCGGTCAATAGGTTTTTCGACGTTTTGACACGTTTTAAGTTTGTGTATATGTGTATGTATGTATGTGTATTTGTATGTGTGTGGGAGTGTGTATGTGTGTGTGGTTGTTGTACTACACCCTTCTTTTTTTAGCGAGTAGGGAAATCTGCTCAGCACCTTAGAAGTTACGGTACTATCAGCCACCTGAAAAGACAACTCAGGAAGTGGGGTTTGTTATCCAGACCCCCCTACTACTACCCAGACCCACTAAAACCCTACTCGAATCTCCAGCCTAAATCCCCCCTGGCACCACCTTATCGGTATTAGTTCAGGGAGGGGCTATTGTGCTTAACGCACCCTCTTAGACAACTACTGGGCTATGGTAGTTAGGCTATTTACTCGCCGTTGATCGGCTCTCCAGCGGTTTTGTAGCTCAAGTTCAATCTGGGTAGCAGCCGCATTGACCGCTCCCCAGACGTCCGAGCTAGAACACATCCTTTGGACTAAGTTGTCCAGCGTAGTGTCCTGTCCGCTCACTGCCTGCATGTTGTTTACCGCACCCACGAAACGAGGGTATATAAAGAAAACATGTTCTGCAGGTTATTCAGCATCCACGCATTCGAGACACGCGGGAGAATCCGCATGCCCGAACCTGTGCAGATACTATCTAAAACAACCATGCCCTGACAGAATCTGTGTCAGGTGGAAGTTGACTTCGCCGTGGCACCTGTCGACCCACCTGGATACTTCCGGAATAAGTCGGTGTGTCCACCGGCCCTTTGTGGAATCAGACCATGCCCGCTGCCATGTGGTCATCGAGGTCGATCTTGTGGTACTCCGTATGCCCCTAGTTCCACGTCGGTTGAAGCACTCAACGTCCTCACTGATGATGATGCCCATAGGCATCATTCCCGCTAAGACGCAGATTGCGTTATATGAAACTGTACGATACGCATTCGCCACTCTCAAGCACATGAGATGATAGGTACTTTCCAGCTTACCTAGGTAGCTTTTGGTTCCTAACGCCGATGACTACACCGGTCCGCCATACCTAAGTATGGACTGGACCACGTTGGCTAAAAGCCTTCGCTTGCTGCCATATACCGCAGAGCTATTAGACAGCATACGAGACAATGCCGAAATAGCTGTAAAAGCCTTCTTGCAGACATAGTCGACGTGGCTCCAGAACTTGAGCTTGTCGTCGACCATGACTCCCAGGAGTTTTAAGAACCGCGTTGACGAAATATTTGCTTGCTGCACTGACTCGCGGTTGTTTACCATGATAACCTCCGTTTTATGATGCGCTAGCTTATAGAGTGAACAGCCGTCAACTCAACCTCTCTGATAGATTCACCGTAGACTTCCAAGGTGATATCATCCGCAAAGCCGACAATCACCACCCCTACCGGGAACTTTAGCTTCAACACCTCGTCATACATGATGTTCCACAACACCGGACCCAATATGGAACCTTTGCGGAACCCCTGCGGTGATTGAAACGCACTTCTGACCCTCCTCCGTGTTGTAGCATAGCACCCGATTCTGGAAATAATTTTCCAGAATCCTGTACAGCGACACCGGCACTTGAACGTTCCGAAGCGAGTTAGCTATGGAGTCCCAACTAGCGCTATTAAACGCATTTCTCACGTCGAGCGTGACAACTGCGCAATAGCGGATATCCATCCTCTTACGCTGGATTGACACCTTGGCTGTCTTAGTGACAGACAGGATGTCATCCACCGTAGATTTGCCTTTACGGAAGCCGAATTGGTTCCTTGACAGACCGTTTGTACCCTCCGTGTACTGTACGAGTCTGTTAAGGATAACCCTCTCCAGTACCTTGCCGGCAGTATCGAGCAGACAGATTGGCCTATATGACGAGAGGACACCCGGAGGTTCTCCCGGCTTCGGAAATAGGACCAGGTTCTGTCGCTTCCATCTGTCCGGGAAATGGCCATCTTTCAGGCATCTACTCATTACTGCTCCGAATAATTCGGGAGTCTCCAAAATAGCCGCTTTAATGGCCAAATTCGGGATTCTGTCTGGTCCCGGTGCCTTGCTCACCTTTAGGGATTTAGCGATCTCAATTAGTGCCTCATTCGTAACCGTCGCTTCCTCCCCAACCTCTAAGCCGCCGTCGCCCACGTTACTTTGGATGTTCGGTATGGAGGCCGACCATCCTACGCTATGGTCTGAGATACTGGAACGTCGGCCGTGGGACGACTCAGCGGCTTGAGGCCAGGGCCTTGGCTCGTGGCACGAAAAGAGGACCTCGATGATTCGCTCCAGCATCTCTGGCGATCGCTCTGCGGACGCCATCACGCCCTTGGTCTTTGCCATTACGACCTATAGGCATCACCCCACGGATTCGCATTAGCTCTAGCACATAACCTTTCAAAGCAGGCTCGTTTACTAGCTTTTATCCCACTCTTAAGCGCTGCGCTTGCAGCAACAAGTGCTACTCGACATTCAGCCCTACCTTCATCCGAACGAGCTCTTTGCATAATTCTCCTCGCACGAAAGCACGCTCCGCGGAGTTCCGCAATTTCAGCTGTCCACCAGTAAGCTGGTGACCGCCCATACCTAGGTCGGCTTTTCCTAGGCATGGCGTCACACGCTCGCGACAGTACCTCAATCAAATGATCAGCGTTCAGATCGGGCATACCGCGATCACCGCACTCTCTTCGGATCGCTTCCACAAATACTTCGGGATCGAAGTATGATGTCTTCCATCCAAGGGTGGTTGGAGTGTCGGCTCTACTCGCCGCCTGCCGCCTCGTTATCTGACCGACACCATAGCGGACCGCCTGATGGTCACTGTGAGTGTAGCCATTGTCTACACGCGATATGGATCAGAGATATGGATCCGAGATTATGGCAATGTCCATTGCTGACTCAGAAACTGCTTGGTGTAACAGCTGGTGTAAGCCGTGCTGCAGTGGTTTAGGTTAAGTTGTGTCACTTGCACTATAAACGTAGCTTAGTCGCCGGCACACCGGCCGGGCACCTTGGACCTCCCGTTTACCGGTACAGATCAGGCACTTGGGAGGCTCCACGCAGTCCCTTGCTTTATGGCCAGCACTGCCACGTCTCCTGCACAACTGGCTCCTATCTGGCTCCTTGCAGTTCCAGGCTTTATGTCCGTGCTCGAAGCACCGGAAGCAAGCTTCCGACTGCTTAAGCACGCTCAGTGGGCATACCGACCACCCCACTTTTAGCCTAGCAGCTTTCAGGGCTTCGTTTCCGTCAGTCAGCGAAAGTCGTATAGTGGCTACCTGGGCCCCAGCCGGACCCTTGCGTAGGCGAACCGCCTCGGTTGCCACCACCACTCCACTTTGCTCTTTGAGAGCTTGTACGACCTCGCGCGCTTCGGCGATCTCGTCCATGTTCTTAAGCTGGAGAGTCACTTCTGGTGTGAGAGCACGTAACTGCACTCCGTCCCCGAGCACTCCGTTCGCTATGGACTTGTATGCGGAACTCTTCTTGGTGGCGTCCTTCTTTAACTCGAGGATCATATCTCCCGTGTGTGAGCGGCGCATGCTCCGCACGTCCGCGCCCAGATCCTTGAGTAGGGTGTCTCCTCTCATGGCCTCCAGAACCTCCGACTATTTCGACCCGTCGGTTTTCAGGATAAGAACGTCGCCCTTCTTCGCTCGCTTCCTTGCCGGTTTAGGTGGGGCTGGCCTTTTCTCTTGGCCTTAACCTCGGTCCACGGGCCACCCGTTTTGGAGCTTCCCGATGGTTCATCGGTTAGCTCTGCCAACCCGCTAGCCTGAGGGCTTTTACCGATCAGGCGTTTTTTCGGTCCACCAGGGGTGGTATCCTCCGGGGACTGTCTCAGACGGCGGACGCCTTACCGCTGCTGGTAGCGCTTTTCGTGGCCTCCTGGACCGCGTTGCGACACTCCGTCAACGGGCAGGGGTCCGTCTGTACTCCCTTCGGCCATTGGCGGAACTAGCGCTCATTTCTAGGGGGGCTATAGCCCCCGGCATTTTTTCGACCATTTTATTTCCTTGGCATATTAAGATTAAATGTGCATTGATTCATAGCAACTTTAAGTTGTGATGCATATAAAAATTACTCTTAGGTTTTTATTATGTAATGTTACCTAACTATAGTTTTTTCTTAAATTTAAAAATCCAGCCTAAATTTTCTAGGGGGCCTTAGCCCCCCCTAGCCCCACCTTAATTACGCCAATGCCTTCGACGCCTTCACGCTCACCTTCTTCGCCTCTCCTGCATGCGCCACGAGGTCGTTGTGCGTTTTGGTCGTTGCATTCAAGGTTCTCCGAAGCATGAGCAAGCTCTGCTTCAGGTCCTTGGAGAAATTGCCGCGACCTGACGTGAACTCGATTATTATATCGAGCTGCTGTGACGCTGCTACCACTTTAGGTACAGCGTCTCTATTCTTCTCCATCGCCCTGATTAGCGCTGGGCCATTCATCGCTGTGTCCGGCGTGGTAGGCATGCCGCTGCCTTTGCCACCCACAATAGCGCTCCTAGTTGCATCCTTCTCCACCCTTGGTGCTGGATACCTCCTCTCGCGATCGGGTTTTCCACCGTATCTACACTTGTTGTATTTTTGATTTTGTTTTCCATAAGAATCCCACGAGTTGAGGGGATATAAAAGTCCGGAGTAAGGGAGTGGAGGGCGCTCTGGTACTCCACAGGCTCCGTTTGAGGCTGAGTATTTATAGAACCCCCCCCCCCCCCCCTACCATTCATCCCTCGGCACGGGTCGCATGACATCTTGGATTAGGGGTTTATCCATTCATGTTTTTACTTTTAGCCATGGATAACAGCTGTTAAAACCATCCTCCTTTGGGGGCTTTGGACCCTCTGCTCAGGTTCTCAGTATTTTCAGGTTCATCGAACATGCTTCTACCGAGATCCGTCATTTGCAGGCGGAGAGTTTACACTCAGCCTTCGCATGAGTGCCCCCTTTTCTGTCCGCATACGACCCTAGTTTCCACCGGTTGTCCGATTTCCACTAAGGAACGTATCCCAGATGGTATCACGAGGAGGTAGTGATAGGAGTTGCTAAATAAGAGGTTGTGGAACGTCGTGATTGTTCTGCAGCGCATTATTCAACCATTTACCATCCTGTACTACACCCTCCAAGCATGTGTTTATAAGGGTGCTCTTTATGTCCCAGAAGATGCTCATTGTGCCCAACACACTGACTGATTTTTAGTTTTTGAAGCATAAATTTAAATTGCAATTTTCGTCATCATGTCAATTATTTTAACAGTATGCCTTTAATTATCGATAATGAATGTATGTTTTGCAATGACGAGACTTTAAAAATTTAGTCATTTTGGATACTTAAATCAGCCAACAAGTTAGGGTGCACATTATGCCCCTAATACCCCTAGTATGTTCTTGTTAATTTTATTATTAATTAAGGATTTTGGTTACTGACATTTAAAATCATAGTCATTAATTATCGATGATGCTGAGAAATTAAAATTAATTAAAATTAATATAATTATTGCTACAATAGAAAGTCTACGTCACACCACTAGGTGGATTAATTCAAATTTTGAATGTTTATGTAAATATTATGAACCTTTCCTAACAATTTAATAGAATTAGAATGAGTAAGCTATATCTACATTGCATTAAATCTAATTTATCAAAGATTTTGTCCTACATCAGAGTAGTACTGCACCATTGTGCGGTGAACGTGTTTCAGCTAGAAAAAGTGAATATTTAAATCGCCACCAGAACGGTTTTCCACGCGGATCACGCTTTAGTCATTCACGTCGCATCGGAAGTGACGGTTCGGTTTCTCTTTTACTTCTTTGCATCAATTCGTACCTGCCCTGCTAGCATTAGTTTACTTTATTGCGCATGTGAAATTACGGTATCCTTCCTTGACAACCCCTTGCCTACCGCCAGGCGTAAACAATAACTACCCTCTTTAGAGTAGTTATTAGAAAGGCGAGGGAAGCTTTGAAGCAAGAATGAATCATATACTTTCTTTCTAACTAGTACCTTTCGAGGACTACGTACGAATCAGTTTATATCCATATTCCAATGAGAAGATTAAGAAAATATTGTTACAAATTATCACAGTGTGAATTGGTTTTGCGAATGAGGAACGGGCTATTTTCTGTCAATATACGTGTTAAATATATATTTGTTAAGTTTTGCTGCTGTGAGATAAAATGCTAAGTATTTGAAACAAAAAAATATTGAATAATATGTGTATTTAAAAGTGGGCGAATCCATCTATCCTTACTAATCGGAACAATTAGTTTTATCCCACTACATATAAAATGTAAAATATACTGTGCAAGCTGAGTTAAAATGAGGCGTAAATTTGATCATTGATCATTGTGTTTGTATACTGCCGGTAAAAATTCACGACAATGGTCTGTCGGATAACAGCCTGGCGAGTGGTGTACACGGTGATAATTATTATGGCCACCCTTCCGTTCGCCTTTACATGTGCCGGTTTGGCAACAAATGAAGTGCATTTGGATTGCGAGGATGACTCAAAAACGGGATTTAAGGGAAGGACTACCACTCCAGTGATAGAATATTTTAAGGAACATGAAGTCAGTGAAAAAGACTCGCGAATGGCCTTGGAAGCATTAAATCTGGATGAGGTTACTAAAGTTCCTGCATGGTGCGACGAATGTGGGATTGAAAAAATCAACTTTTGCCATTCGACTGCTTTCATAAACGATCACTGTTGCTGTGAACATCGTCATGCGAGGGGTAAGTAATACGAAAGCCAATCTTCGCTGCCCGTTATGATTATATAGTGAAAAGATGTTTCAGTTTTCTTTTTGAATGTGTCTTAATTTACGTATAGTTGGACGAAAGTCTTTTTTGTGTGTCAAAACATCAAATATCAATATCAAATTAACGGCCACAGGATATAGTTGTCTATAGCAATGTGTCGTAATGTTCAGTTAAATAATATTATCGTATTATATAGATAAAACTTGCCCGCCCAGTTAGCATCGGAGTTCGATGCTGGTCTAACAAGCCAGTTGTCGTATGTTCGAATCTCGACAGGGCGGTGCCGATATAGAGTCAACAGGATCTTTGCATTAGCACCGTAATTTTCCTGTACTCTAATAACCGGCTGCGAAGTCTGTCGAAAGAAGGGTCAAGTTCTTAAAGACGTTTATACCCATGACTTTGCTTTGCTAGATAAAACTACTGACCCAGTCAGCTTCGAGGTACGATGGAGAGTTAACAAGCCAAGTCCGGCTGTGACCGGCTGCGAAATCTCGATAAAGAAGAGTCAAGTTTTAAGGACAGTCATACCCAAGACTTTGCTTTTAACTACTTTGTGAATCAGGATACTAAACCTCGTTTGTACACACAACCCTATTGTTAACGATATTTACATGATAATTTGTTTTTGGTATTTAATTGATGTTGGGATGATGTCGAGTTACTTCAGTAATTTTGCTGTACTATTTTACATTAATTAAAGTACAACCTTTGAAACCGTTTGGTTTACTTTTTTAAGGAGTAACCCACTGTGAGCAATGTCAACATGATGGAATATTTGATATTTCAAAGGTATTTGCTGTATCAAATGCCCATTTGCTTGTTTATTTTTTTCCCCGCGCACATATACACACTAATATGTTTCGTATATATACAGGAGCGACGAGCGAAGAGCAAAATGATATCAAAATGTGTTATGGAAATCGAATAACTCGTATCAAAATTTGGTCTTGTTTTGGCTGACATAGTTGGACAAATAACAAAAAATAATATCAAAATTTTGTTCCTTTAAGGCCAAAAGAATAACTACCTGTGTGAATAACTATTTGAATAACAAAGCAATAACATGACTGTATTCAGAGTTTAGAATAGCATATTTTAGTATTATTAAGGTATTGAATAATAAATGCAGTAGCATATGACATATTAAAAAATCATTTTATAAAATATTTATAATCTAAAATTTCTTTAATCAATAAAAATAAATTTATGAAATATATTTTGCTCTTCGCTCCTGCTCGGGTATATATATACAAATCTGAACTTCTTAAAATTTCTAACATTGTAATCATTATTACATTATTAGTATGTATGTGTTCGACAATTTCATGTGTGGTACTTGAAACGACTGCTCTTTTTCTACACCTACACCGTTTTCTTGTGCGCAGCCAAAGATGGTTCCTAGCACCCGCCGTTCGAAAATTCCGAATGCTTGCAGGTCCTTTTGTAGCTGTGCACGTTTCATGCCGAGAGTGGACAACCGTCATAACTAGCGTTTTGTACATGGCGTACCTTGTACGGAGGCTCAAGTTATTCGACCGCAAATGTTTGTAATGTCCACAGTAGGCGCGACTTCCGCTCATGATACGCCCTTTAATCTCACGGTTGGAATTGTAGTCCTCTGTTGCCAGTGACCCAAGGTACACGAACTCGTCGACTACCTTAAATTCATCTCCCTCAATTTCCACGGTATTATCTAAGTGGACCCTGTCGCACTCGGTTCCATCCATACTTCGTTTTAGAGTATCGTATTTATCTTCAAACCAATCTTTTCTATTTCGCGTATGTATCAGTCAGGTATATTGATATTCCACCGCCTCAAATGTTCTACCGACATCATCCACGTCCTCGGCAAAGCAGATAAATTGACTGTATTGATTGAAAATCGTGCTCCTCATATTGATCGCCACTCGCTTTATAAGTCTTTCAAGCGCAATGTTGAATAGCAGACAGAAAAAATCATATCCGTGTTCTCTGCGAAATTAAAATGGGTCCACTCGAAATACTCATGTCGCACCGAATTCTATCCGTCATAACCATGTAGCCGTCTAGTGAGTTTTCACTCAAAGACGTTTTTGTCCAGGACTTTCCGTAGCTTTTGTCGGTATACACTATTAGCGAATTCGTAAATTAACCTGGTTTAAGTCGATTAGGACTCCATTTTAATAGAATTGCTGTTAAAGCGTTTTCAGAATAGTGATTGCTCGGTAGTTCTCACACTCCAGCTTATTGCTCTTCTTGTAGATAGGGCAAATAATGCCGCTATTACCACTCCTCCGGTAGTCGTTGCCTACTCCAAATCTAAACAATGAATTGATGCAAACAACTGACCAACCTATCTGGGCTCATTTTGATAAATTTCACTCCAAGGCAATCCTTACTTGGTGCTTTGTCGTTTTTCAGCCACTGAATGGCTTCTTTATCGTCGCTTTTCGACGGGGGTCATATCTTTGTTGGGGGCACATCTTCGTCCCTTGCTGCACCAATTATGTCACTTCCTTTAAAATCACGGAGTTCCATCTGCGCGCCATTGAGGTGTTCCAACTCAGGTTCCAACTTTCAATCCTCGCGCGGTCGCCTGTCAAAATACGTACATCCTTATCTCTGCATATTTCGGCTCGCGGCACAAAGCCATTGCGAGATACGTCGAGTTTTTGATATAACGTTCGTGTATCATGAACACGGTACAGCTGTTTGAGTTCCTCGCAACGCACTTTTTGGGTAGCGTTCGTATTCGCGCTCGTTGGATTTGTCTCTGTCTTCATCAGTACTTTTTGTGCACTGTGTTGTACACGTTAGTTATCCTAATATTCAAGATTCGGCTCTTAATCCTTAATCTGCACATTCGGGTATCGCATCTAAATCTTGTTCATCACGATAAAAGTGTGCCCTCCTGCAGCGCTACGATGTTGATGTTGCGGTTCTTCACAACGTTCCATGTTTCGAGTTTATCGTTAGCCCGTTTTTGTCGCGAGTGAATAACTTGAGTACATTCACTGACGAACTGACATGACACATTTGTATGGTTTTATACTGAAAACTCGAAGCAACATTTGAGCGCGGCGCTGTGGCCATGTTGCGAAACATGCTTTTTTGAAAAATAAGTGGTTTTTGAATGGACGATGGAATTAACGCGAGCGTCTCGTCTGTGGTACATTCATGCAATTATCAACTTTCTAATATTTGAAACATACTATTGAAAAATGCTAAATATACACAAAGAAAAATAATAACAGGTAGAAACAACAATATCTGTTGTTAAGTTCATCTTATATCATGTTTTTGTATATAAAAAATATACTGGATTACATTCTTAAACGAAATGAAGCTCTATACGTCTGATGTATTGCCGATAATACGGCAGAATTGAACGTGTGATCTGTGAAACCTATGTGTCCGTGGTTTTATGAATAAAAGTAAATATTGTTATGCAAAACTAGCAAGATAAGATAAGCGTTTGTGAACACATCCACAATAATTTCTTTCAGTTTCTTTAGTGTACAAATGATTCATCGATTTGGCGCACGAATATATAATTTTTCAACATGTGCAGTACAGGACTCAGTAGCAACAGCTGATTGTTAATATTGTCATGCAAATGCAAGGCGAGTCACCATGAACAAAGGGGTACATCGTAGAAAGGAGCCATATATTAGTGCGATAGTGTCCATACGTGTATAATAGTGATTTTGGTTGCCGATCCCTTTTATCCGTCCATCTTGCACACTAATACCGCATTGCATTCTTTTGACGTAGGACTACGTCTTACGGCAAGTTTTGAGATAGGGTGTCATTCCAAAAAATCGAAAAATGCGAGCGTCACGAAAAATGAAAGGTTTTGAGCACTAATAGCTCAGCGGTTTTCCGATTGATTTTCAATATTCTTACACCAATCGATCGGAAAATCTTCTAAGAATTGACCTAAATAAAGAAAAGTATGTATTCTTGATGTTGAACTATTGAAAAATTTAAAATAATGAACCTATGTTTTACCAAAATTCTCGCTTCGTGATTGGTTGGAAGATTCTTTGCGATGATCTAAACCTATACCAATTTGATATCTGTGCTTGGGAAGTAAGCCAAAACAAGTGACAAAGCTTCCTCATTTCAACAAGATTTCTTAACACCGCGGTTAAACCTAGACCGTTTTGATGTCCTTGCTTGGGAAGTGCGCCAGAAAGAGTGACAAAGCCCCCTCGTGCCAACAGATTTCTTACGAACGCGATTAAACCTAGTCCAATTTGATGTCTGTGTTAGGGAAGTGTGCCAGAAAAAATGACACAAGTTCGTTGTCCCAACAGATCGCTAATTCTTTACTGCGAGACGATTAAACCTAGGCGAATTTGATATCTGTGTTGGAAAAATGTGCTACAGCTGTAGTGTTCGGTTATAATACGACTCTGTATGAATACGCATGCTTGCCGTTTCATTAGAAGTGTAGTGAAAAGATGTGCTGTTGATAAAATAGGATTGAATTGGTAAAATCCCTGCAACGTGGGGAACCATGAGTAATAAAAACAATCTTTAATTTCAGTAGGGTAGCAGGAAAGCAATAGTTTGTGTTCTTGATTTTGTTAAATTGTTTTCAAATGCACATTCTTTTGAGAATTGAACGTATGCAATGTTACTACTTTGATAAATGTTACGTACAACGCATGTAGCATGTATATATATTGCTACTATCACTACAAAGAGACTTACGTAGTCCTGCGTCACCTATATACACGGTCGTGTCTTGTACACAACCCCTCTGGTTTTTCTCTCAATCCGTAATTTTAACACAGGGGCTTGCGATGGGTGCCATGTTTTTGTTGCCAACATCTCAGCACATCTCGACAATAAGGTTGGCAGCAAATTTACCTGTCAGACGGGCGCTTTTCTTTGCAATAGCGCCCTTCGTTAAGTCGACTGTCAAACACCGTTCGTTAAGATAGGGATAGCACCCCGCTGTTTTAACAAGAATTGGTCATGCGGCATAGCACAATTTTTAGAATTTTGCGGACATGTCTTCAATGACTACTAATGTATTCACCAGACTGAAAATGTGATTATAATAAAACGCGGGTTTATAACAGTTATAGCACGAACGAACTGACATGACACATAGAAGAAAATTCTTCAAAAACCATCGTCCTACACATTTTGCTTGGACCCTAGCGCCCTCTGTTGTGTATGTTGCGGAGTAGCTTGCATTTGCAGGGTTTTATGCTGTGGATTTTTTACATTTGCAGGGTTTTATACTGTAGGTTTTTTGCATTTGTATGGTTTTACCCAGATAACACAAAATCGTAATAGAAAGTTCACATTAAATCGTTTTCATGTCAATTTCATATTGGAGTTGTATAATGATTAGAGCACTGACGAACTGACAAGACACATAGAAGAAAATGCTTTAAAAACCATCGTCCTACCAAGGGGTCGGACACTCAGCACATAGTGCCCCGGCACTGCAGAAATATCAAACGGCACACCTCTAAAGCCTTATAAAAATAACATTTATAGGGCTTTACACACCTCCGGTTCAATTTTACATATGAAATGGGAGCACGGTCACTTGTCAAAATCATCTCGCACGGTTGCCAGGTCTATCAGATTTTAACAAATTTAACAAATCTTGCAGTTCGGCACTTTCGGTACAGCACCGGCACAGTTCGGTTCGTTTCAAGTCGCCTAACATAAAAACGGCTGTGCCGAGTGTCCGACCCCTTGCGTCCTACACATTTTGCTTGCACACTAGCACCCTCTGTTATGCATGTTGCGGAGTAGCTTGCATTTGCAGGGTTTTATGCTGTAGGGTTTATACATTTGAATGGTTTCATACTGAAAACTCGAAGCAACACACGTGCGCCGCGGTGTGGCCATGTTGCGAAACATGCTTTTTTGAAAAATGAGTGGTTTTTTATTGGACGATGGAATTAACTCGAGTGTCTCGTCTGTTTGTCTGTGATTAGAGCATGTCAAATCGAAGTGAACAATAAGTTGTTTTGCAGTCGTGCGTATACAATTCATGACTGTGAATTATAAAGCAGGATAGACAATTGCAATATTTGATTATATCTATAGCATATATTCAGGAGTATTTAGTTGCGTGTTATAAAAACTGCGCAAAACAGAATTACAAATAGTTGTCAAAATTTTCGCACGTATATCGCCTCCACTTTGGTACATATATGCTCTTATATGGCGTGAAATATAAATTTTTCGTTCAGATATGATTTCGTAAACTTCAGTTGCAATCGAGATATACAAACCAAATGGTTTACTGGAAATTCGAAACAACACTCGAGCGCCGCGGTGTGGACATGTTGCGAAACATGCTTTTTTGGAAAAAAAAGTTGTTTTTGAACGACACTCAAAATAATTTTCACGTCGAAATTACGTGAAAAGTTATGTGATTATTTTCCATCTAACTTTTCCCGTACTATTTACGTGAATTTAACGTAGTTTGCATTAGTATGCGTGCATTTACGTGGAAATCAGATAGATGTTATTGTATTCTCCAATAATGTTCAACTGAAAGTCACGTAACTCCCTGTAGAAAAATTTACGTGATTTTTCACATGGAAAGAACGTGTGGATTATTTTGCGTGGATGGAATTAACGCGGGTGTCTCGTCTGTTTGTCTGTGGTTATAGATAATAGGCTATCAGACAAACCAGACAAGTCTTGCTTATACCGTTCCCCCTGTAAAATGTAAAAACTTCCGTTATAAAAACTTAGATGAATATTTCAACAGTGACGCGAAAACTAGCACAGGGTCGAAAAATTAGATCTCTTACCCTAGCACCTGCTGAAGCCGCTTATCATGCACTTCTTTTGTCCTCAGAGCTGCCACAAATACATGTATTTGTGCATGCATAAATTTGGGACCCACCAATTATTTCAGTTGCTGCGATTCCTGGCTCTACTCTTGTTCCTGAATTTTAAAGTACTTTATAAACTATTTATGTTATTTGAAAGATAAGATCGAGAAAATAAAATACTCCGGAGAAAACGGTATGGTCCCAAATTTATACATGCACAAATATCTCTATTTATGGCAGTTCTGTTTGTCCTACCAAAGACGACGATATCGGGTGCACAGTTGATCCCGAACATCAGGCGTTTGATTCGCATCAGACCTCTTCCGGTCATGAATGTAGTTGCTCTCCTTGAATCTGGGTGGAGCTCGACATGGTGATTGGCATATGTTATGTTTGTTCAAAAAAGCAAAGCCTTGGGCTTAAACTTCATTCTAAGACTTAACCCTTCTTTATCGACAAACTTCACAACCGGCTATTAGAGTACAGGACTGTTATGTGGCTAGTGCAACAATCCTACTAACTTTATCTAGCAGCACCGCCTAGCCGAGATTCGAACATGCGACGATTGGCTTGTTAGGCCAGTAGCTGATATTATGTTGAATCGAGAGTAAATTTTGGACCCTCTAAGCTTATTTAGGAAAGTATCAATAACAGGCAAGGGTAATGTTCCTGCTTAATAGCTTCATTGGGCTGTTTCATATTAACACATATCCTAATAGCATCCTTGCCATTCAGCAGGACCTTCAACCTTTTCGATGACATCATTGGAAAGCATTTTTTTATTTTATCATCAACATTTTTCTCTAACGCGGCAGAAATTTTCAAATATGCGATCTTCCTCGGAGGTACTGTATGATCGATGGACAACTTATTCTATCCAGTTCAAAGAAAATGCCTCAGCGATATCGTCAGGATTCGGTCGACGAGGAACTTCTTCTTTCCAAGGCCGATTCGTTCGCTGCATTTGCTTCGGACAAACCACAACGTCTCGGTTCGCGTCTTGATGAGCGAGTTCCTTGCTATACATAGTTGTTGCACTTCCTAGCGTAATGTCCTCGCTGTCCGCAAACGTTTCACTTCGCACCTCTTAGGCAATACACTCTCAGTATTCTCCGTGATGATATATGAACTCGGAGACCTGTCTGCTACCTTACGAATCGGTTGTTTTCTTTATTTTGGGCTTGTACATCACAGGTGAAGATAAAGTTCATGCTACAGTATCCCCCCGCTAATCCGACACCCAATAATACGACGACTCGATAGTCCGGATCTCGCTAATCCGGAAAATTCCGAATTAAAACGTATTGTACTTTACTTCTTTCAATCGAACACTACCTTCGTTTGGCGTCTCCGTTAAAGTCAGAATGGCACTCTTTCTAACTAAATGGAAATGGTACATGGTGCTGCTTCTAACTACGTTCACTTTTGCCATGGCTATAATATTTTCATTGCTATTCTCAATAGACTGATGTGCTTGCGCTTATTTCGACACTAACTAAGAATTTTAAAGTATTTTGTTGACGAAATTGAGTATTACCGAGTATAAAACATAGTTATTGCGTACTTACGACAAATATTTTCAAAAATTTCCGGAGTTGTTTACGTATGGATGTAAACAAAACCACATTTCAAACTCACGCTGACGTCAGTTTGACTGTCGGATTATCGAGTCAAAATTCGCTAATCCGGCTATAAATTTGTCGGATTAGCGGGGCGGTACTGTATTTACTTCGGATTCAGGACGAAAAGGTTTCTGTTTACTTCTCTGTTTCAAAAGGATCTCGCGATTCATAGCGTATGCAACTACTTCATCTAAACTTATGACATTTTCCTGGCCTTTATCGCGGACATTTTCATCGCTTGCTCCCATGGTTACAATGCTCCGATTACAGCTTACTTCGATCCATGAATCCCCCAGATAGAATAAATGTTTGCGGTACGCAACACAACCCTCCCTTACCCTAATCTTTCACACTTAAAACGTTCGGTAAAATTTTACCGAACTCTGAACAGCCGAACGTTCGGTAAAAATTTCGATGGTGCCAATCGACGTTTACGGAACGTTAGTAATATTTGGCATCATAAAAAAATTTCACCGAACTCGGTACTTTTTTTTAAGTGTGTTCGCTCTTTCCGCTTCACGCTTTATCACAATCTTTTAGATCCTATCGACTCTGTGTTTCTCCAGCCAGCACCAGCTCGTAGAGTTCATGTGGGTATTTTCAATATTCAGGGTATTACGTTGAAACTATATTTATTTGAGAAAAGATTTTTTATACCAATTGATAGAATAACTTTTGCTGAATATCGGAGTGCATTTTGGTCTTAATGAAACGCTACTGAATTTGAGTTATAGTCGCGAGAAATTATGAAGTTGTTGCGGCTATTTTAGGTTCATTTTCTATGGTGGCGTTTGTGTGGTTTAAATATCCGGCAGGACGAAAAAGCCTGCATGGTCAAACTATAACACTTATAAAGCAATCCATCGAATAACCCAATAGGTGGTACTGCGCGTGCGTACACCATAACTTCTTAGTTGCGCAATTAACAATAAAGCTGATTTTTAACTTATTGTTGGGGCTTATCAAAGGCTTATCGTCTACCAAAAATCAGCTAGGGGCAAGTCCCCCAGAGCCGGACAGCTTCCAATACCGGACACTTCTGACTTTCATAGTTCAAATGATCTATCACTGACAAACTGACATGACACTTAGATAGGCTGACCAGACGTCCCGGATTGTGCGGGACTGTCCCGGATTTGGATGGCTTGTCCCGGATTACCAAGCGTCCCGGAAAATGTCCCGCATTGATTAATTTTTAAAACGAGCCAGTTGAATGCTGAAACGCTCAGAGGAACGCTACAGATGAGTTTTAAGAGGTTTTCAAGAAGTTCCCTATTTATGAGTTATTGTTGAGAAAAGTGATTCAACTGAAAAATTTAAGTTATTTTGTAATATTTACCTCTAAATAACTTTGTTATACCGTGGACCGCCGTTTATTTGAACGATTGCTCAGCAAACTAACGGGGTTTGCTTTTCATTTGAACAAATGGCGACCTTAAATATGCTGCACTTGTATAAATTGGCCGCCCTGCCATTTGTTATTATTTTGGTGTTTTGATCTAGTTGGCAATTACAAGCGGCGAATATTTCGTTCTCCTAACAAACTTTTATCAGAATCGTCGAGAAAACGAATATGGAACACGCTAGATCAGTACAAACAAATTTTTACTGGACGCGTCGTGCAAATTAGCAGAGTTCAAATCAACTGTTGATTATATACGGTCAAACGAACGGATGTTCATGATATACTATAGTAGAAGCAATTTAGCAAATAAGTCATTCAATATGTCCTACCATCGGTCGTCGTAGTCAGCATGACGTCGGGAAGGTTCGTGTTGTTTTAAAAAATCATCACCATACAATTTGTTCTAGAACCTCTCGTCGCCAGCTTCCCAGGCGTCTTTCGACTTGGTCGAGCCATCTGGCACGTATGGTCCCCCTGTCGCCCGGTATCCTTACGACGTACCCGGCTCATCATAGCCTACCAACTTTCGTCAGATGTACGATGGGAATCTCCCCAAGCAATACCTTATGATTTATATGCATTCGCCACTCTTGGCTTTCACTTTGTACTCCACCAAATATGAAATATGGTCCGCAGCACATGCTGCTCAAACACGGCAAGGGTGCATATGTCCACCGTGAGCAGCATCACAGATAACTCCATAAAGAACTACTGGTCTAATAAGAGTTCAAATAACTAGTGGTCTAATAAGAGTCTAATATGCCAAATATGCAAACTCACTACCACTTCTAGTTCGACGTCGTACCTCCTCCGGCCTACCGTTGGCCTCCGTTGCATTTATTTTTGGCCTAAAATCCTCGCTTTCAGTCTGGGGTAGATTGCCTCCACCGTCCCGCATTCGTTGAAAAAAAATCTGGTCACTTTACACATAGAAGAAAATCCTTTTAAAACCATCGTCCTACACATTTTGCTGGCACACTAGCACCCTCTGTGCTGCATGTTGCGAACTAGCTTGCATTTGCAGGGTTTTATGCTGTAGGGTTTTGTACATTTGAATGATTTTATACTGAAAACTCAAAGCAACACTCGCGCGCCGCGGTGTGGCCATGTTGCGAAACATGCTTTTTTGAAAAATTAGTGGTTTTTGATTGGACGATGGAATTATCGCGAGTGTCTCGTCTGTTTGTCTGTGGATCTTTCTTAGTGGCTAATATGATGAAATCAATAAAAAGGACAAAAAGTTAACATGTGTAATTTAATAGGTCAGAATCATTCATGAAACCAGAGATTTGATTGTTCTTATCTACCGCCGATTGGATTGTTACGTTCCGGTTAATTTTCGGATCAGCATTACAGTGTTATTCGGTCGCATAAAATTTCGTTTTTCGTGTATAAAATATCTTTCATTAAATATTTTCCATGCTCCATAGTTCATTTTTCCATAAAGTTATTCAATTCGTTAAAAATATATATTGAACTCAGTGATTCCCGTCACCCAGTGCCGGACAGCAAATCGCTTTACTTGGTTCAGTCAATTTCTTAAATGAAATTAAGATTTTGCTAAAAATGGATTGAAAAGAAAGAAAACATCACTTAAACCGAATCGAATATCTTAACCCGAATCAGCCCAATGATGCCGTACGGCGTCACTTGCCATATTTTATATTTTTCGTCATAAAATAAATACAAATTGATATTTCCAACATTTAAAAACATGTTTTAGAAGGCAATTGCATACAGTTTAATAAAAAATAACACAATGAATATTTGGCCAACGTACTTCGATGCAATAGCAACTCAAAGTTAAAAATTGGACTGATTTTACAAGGTAATTCTGGGCTCGTTCGGGTTAAATATGAAAAAACAAGGAAACTAGTTGATGAACAATTTTTCGAAGAAAACAGAAGGGCTTCGATGTAGCGCGTAAAAAACCATTGACTTTTATGCAAAGCAATTTTTCAAACATGAAAATTGAATTATATTTTCATATCAAAAGGGAATTTTTGTGTTCCTCCGTGATAAAAAGAAGTAAAATAGTTCTGTGATACCGTATTCACAGCTGTTTAGTTTTTAGACTTAGTAAACGTGATCATAATTATGTGTTTTTCAAACCATCATCAAGAGCGAATCCGCGTAATCGTGCTTCTATTTTTTTAGCCTAATTGCTGCTGTGCTTGTGGAAAAACAGTGGCTTTGATGTTTATTGAATAAAATTTAGCAAAATAGCAAAATATTTTTATGAAAATACTTATAACACATTAAAACCTATGAGTACTACATTCGTTTCAGTATTGTTATGTAGTGGCAAAGTTTTTATTTGGGAAAGCGCAGCAAAAACGAGAATGTATGCCGAATTTTGTAGTATGCTGGAAATACCCTCCGGTACCCTACTTCACTTGGCAAAGCAAAGCAAAGCCTAGGTGCTACATTCCGTTATCGATACTCGACCTTCTGTTTTTATATGACAGACTTGGCAGCCAACTGTTAGAGTGCAGGATAATTGGAACGATCCTATTGAAGCTACAGCCTCTGCCAACCGGGATTCGAACATACGACGACTGGCTAATTAGGCCAGCATCATACCTCGAGGCCAACTGGGAGGCACTTCAGTTGGCATTTTGATCATATTTTGAAAAACTGCATTCCTAAATTCCCTTTTTTGCTGTTCAGCGTATACTACTAGCTAATTCATTAAGGTAGATCGACAATCTCATGTTTCTCGTATTCACATTATTTTTTGTTTATTATTTTGCTATTCAAGATACTTAGCAATGTATTATATGTTCTGAAATTTGGTTGTTCAAAAATTAAATTTATCGCATCAGAATTACGACCACTGCGACAAACTCATAAACTAAGCAATTAGCATATGTATAGGCTTGTTAATTCTGAAAGTGCTTCCTGTTTTGAATAACGTAAGTTATTGTTCATCCAAAGGAGGAAGGTAGAAAGTATTGTTGCTTTGAACTGAGTGCATCAGACAGAACATAAATAAGTCTGATGTGAAGGGCACAGATGGTTGACATTGATTTCGGTTTCTTTATGGCTAGCTAAGCAAATTAACATTACTACTCGCAGCTAGCATAGCAGTTGTTGTTGTTGCAGTGAAACATAAGTCCTCAAATCGACTGTAGCTTTCATTCGCTGAAAGTATATCATTACATGTCATTTCTGATATCAGCGACAAGCGTTTGCCGAGATCGTTTAGTGCCAGCAATTGTCATAATCAATCTGAGCTCTACACACTAACCTACTACTAAGCAGAAGTCACGGGGCTTAATTGGTAAACGTAAACGTTGAACGATTTGTTTCTCATCGAATGATGCGAAAGCAAGTAGGTTTGTATTTTCGCTAACTGACAAAACACTTTTGTACTAGTATGAGCGATATAATTACAATTCAAATACGCGTTTTCCGTTTGTAGGCTTAATCGGCGTGCATGATTTCTAGGTTTCGAAAATAATAGGTATTGTGCACAATGCCACTTCATTTATTTCATTGAATGAAAATAGGAAGGTACGTAATCTCTGTGATTACATTTAAGATTGAAAATGTGTTGACAAGGGCAATGCAACCAAAACCTTATCGTGAATTTCAAAGAGTGTTTGAAGTTATCTTGTTGCACTATTTGTACATGCAGTTTTTTTAAAAAGCTTGGTGAAGTACTATAGGTAAAACATTTTTTGTTATTTAAAACTTTTATTTTAATAATGGACAAGTTGAATTTAACGACAATCAAATTGCTGAGTTTTTGTCAACTTCTAAAACCTAAAATTTTTCATTATGCTAATTATGATAAGAATCATAATCATGACCGTATATGTGTATGTAAGAATGTGGGTGTATGTGTTTGTGGTGTACATTATTTGTGTTATATATGCGTGGGTGTATTGTGTGCACCTTATACTTATAACGAGTGAAAAATATATTTGGTGTTGGTGTGCATTTTGATATCAATAAATAATAAATTACAGAATCTTAAAGCCTGCCTTTGAATTTCTCATTTTGTGATATAGTCTTAATAATAATATCTATACGGTGGTATTATATTTCACATGTTGTGCTTTCTTACATGTGCATGTCTGTTTTGTACCTAATTTTCAACGGCATTGGTTATCACAATTTATCCTGCTTGATAAAATACTGCCTAAGAATAACTTGAGAGATGTTTAAGAATTACAAACTTTAGAAAAACATTTTTTAAACGAAATGAACTTCTTCATGAAAAATATTTGCACAGAGAAATATTTTCCGTATTTATTTATGTATAGGTATCCAATCGACTGCCGCTGCCGATGCGATGGAAAGCAGTGGATTTTGGAATGAATGATAACATAAAGTGAACAGCTGCAAGCTGTTCATCATTGAGATTTTTATATTTGCCTATCTAATGCGGCAAATATTACCGATATCTGATCCATGATGTAAGAATTTTCTTTAATAGTAACGTTATTTGCTGTGATGTGACATTAGGTCTTCCACAGAACAAACATCAACGTTAATCTTTATGTAATTAGATTATAACTGGTGTAGTACAAGACGTCCGACAACTCTATAATTCTAGTTTTCACAACATTCTATGAAGTAACTCTAGTATAGCTAATAACTATTGAAAGCAATGCGAACCCGACCTACTGAGCAGTCCATTAGGTATTCCTATTGCAGATTTCAAGTTACAGCTGAATTGCTCAACGGTGCAGTCAATCGATCACGGAACGTAGAGCAACGACATTGGTGCGCATTACTAACGTCTAAAACTATTATTCATGCTTGACTTAATCTCTTATGTTATAGTGCCATGTTGACTATTCTGTATTAGTTCATATTACACGGAAAGAAATCTGTTTCTGTTTTCATGAATAAAAAATCATGAAAACAAAAAGCTTGAAATTTCATGAAATCATTACTATGACTCATGATTTCATGACTGTACCGACCAATATCATGAACTATAACAAGTATTTTTGTGAATACTTTCCATAATTGCTTCAAGCGTTACACGAATTGTCAAATCGGGTTGTTGAAATCACAGCAGCCAATGAAATTTGTTAGTGATTTAGCAGTATGTAAAGATTCTGTTAAATGGAAAAATACAGTTTTTGTGAGTTTAAGTGTTATTGACATGAGCTGTGTGTTAAAAGTGCTAATATAGTGATAGATAGCGAAATGGAAAAATCCGCTACCGTGAAAGTGAGGGAACAGGGAGAACGATAACAGTGGAGGAAGTTATGATATCCGATATTCTGGATATGGAAATTAAATTATCAATCCGTTTTATTGACGGCAGTTTCGTTGAGGTGACAATGAAGGCCGCTTTACCCAACGCCGCAAGTGGTGAAAAAGAACCTGCCTCAGATATCATCGATGCAGCCGAGAAAGCAAGAACGGAAACGCCTCCATTGGCATAGTAATAGCTCTTGGCGAAATGGCCGCATCTAGTACCAGAGAATATCATAAAGTACCGGCTAAAACTTATAGATCAGAGATGAATCCGGTCCAAATATCGTTTAGTAGATTCAGTGATTCACTGTTCAGTAGATAGCTTACCGACTCTCACCGAGCATAAGAATAACGAGGATTGTTTCGACTCCGAGCACTTTTCAAGAAATTACCAATCTATCGATCGATCGATCCAGGCAACTCTAGTAACAACCCGCATGATTTTAACCATACTCTAATCATAACCATGTCCTCCAATCAAGAAGCAGTTTTTGTTCTCAGAAATTGTTCTGACTACCGAATCCAAACTGTTGCCTGGTATAAAGCCCTATTTAGAAAGTCACGTCGAGTGTCACTTTGCTCGACTGGTCTACCTTTGGCATTATGATTTTATCGCGTAACTCGACTGGGTCGACCGCTAAAAAGTTACTGACTCAACCATCAGTAAATTACGAGTGAGCTTGTTTTATTTTGGCGGTGCATTGAGCCGCTACGCTGTCCGTTCTCTCGACACTCGACACTCGACAGTGATTGTGCCGAGTCGAGCTAGGGTAACCAACGTATTTTGGACCCCCTCAACAGCTGTACATAATTTGGACACTTACAGCAAAATCAAAAGGAAGTGTCCAAATTATGTACAGCTGCTGAAGGGGTCCAAAATAGGTTGGTTACCCTACTCAGCAGATTTTACAAAATATGGCTCATAACACCAACAATATCAGTTATGGGTATTCGTCAAGCAACCTTAAAATCAATGGGTCGTTAAGAACCTTCACCATACAAAAACGTGTGATTTTTCATACATATTTTTGAATATAATGATGATAATGGTTGATCCGCATACTATTTGAATTTTATCGTACCATTATAACTATGTTAGGTAGTCAAAACATTACAACAATTAATACTGCAATAGCTATAATAACGAAATGGTTGAATTATTTTCTTGACACTACTACATATGGTCGATTTTGGTTTTATAACTTGAAAAATCTGAAAAAATAAAATTTAGCTGACATTTTATTAAACTGCCTGGGCATGCAATTGCTGATACTGTTGGGCTCATTGTTTCTATTGCTGTTGAGCCAGAACATTTGCACGACATTAAATTTTGGTGACTGGAACTGTTGTTGCTGCTGGCTCTGCTGTTGGTGTTGTTAGCAACATCAACCACTACGGGAGCAGCTGCAGCTTGGTGTTGTAATTGTGCCTGTTGCAGAGCAGCTGCTTGCTGAAGAATAACCTTATACTGTCCTCCGATCGTATACCGATGCAACTGTTCTTGTGTGATTTGTAACTATTATTATTGCTGATGTTGCTGTGTACCAGAGCAAGTGTATCTGGGAGCCTTTGTCGGCATCAACCATCTAGTGGCCCCACCCGCTGTTCAGTGGCTGTAGGAAGGTGGGGTACGTTTACATCTGAAGTGATGGTAGTGGCCTAAATGAAGAAAATTGCGATTTAATTTTTAAATTCATCGTTTTCTACTAAAGATATAGATACTTATAGCTGACTGAGCATCTGTAGATCAAGCTTGGCGAGTGCGACATTGTTCGTCGCTAACCTCGGCTAGGTTGATATTATTGCTGTCTTCTTCGATCGTTGACGATGTGCCTGACGGGGTCAACTTAGTTTGGTTACCAGCGTTGGGCAGGCTCTTGCAATTCATTCCGATTAAGTTTACAATGGCTTCAACATCTAGACAGCTATGTTTCTTCCAGCCTTACTGGATGCTGGATAATATTAGACGCGTGCTGATGCACTTGGATGTACTCCGGTGTTGACAAAAAGTCCAAGCGAAAGTTGTGTATTATCTCACAGAAAATATAGGATGAATTGCCAGATCAGTATCTGAAAAGTTAAATTTACAGTGATGTACTGGAGGTGGCAGCAAATATAACTTACTGTTAGCTAAGTAAAATGTTAAGCTAGGTTCTGTAGCATTTTCTCGCGCGGAACTGTGAGCACTTCTACTGCCAGCGCCAGCGCCACTTAATCCAATTCCGCTGGTACCAAATACACCACCGGCCATGTTAATGCTACTATTGCTGCTAGTGGTCATTGTGGTGATGCTGTTAACACTGGACTTCGACTGCTGCAACTATATCTTCCACCACTAAAGTCGCCACTACTACCGATGCCGGAATTCAATTTTAAACTGTTTGAATCAAGGTTTATCCGATATATTGACGTTTGCGACACTTTTGCACTTGTTGGTTCTATTATCACTTGCCACCGGATGGTTTGTTTACATACATTTTGTCAAATCCCGCGGTTTCGATTTGAGTTTTCGTGCAAGATGACTGTATTGATTGATTTATAATGCATGTAAACCACTTTTCCTTCAATGAAAACTTAACAATTTGATTATTATCTGCCGGGCGAACATAGAAATTTCAATTCAAACTCTAACACAATGTAAACAAACCAATTGCTGTCAAAAGACTGAGGTTGGGAGCTCCCGTTCATGATTTCAAGATTTTAGTCGAGAAATCATGAGTAAAATTCCACTTACCAGGAATTTAATTCATGGTTCCAAGTTGAATGATTCATGATTTCAATATCTTGCGGGCAAAATAGTAACGCTTAGGTTGCGTTACGATAAAGAAAAGTATGGAATCATGAATATTATTCATGGTGTATATTCATAACATGAAAATACACTAGATTCTTGAAATCATGAGTCATTTTTCGCATTATGGAGATCAAATTTTTACCCGTGTATCAGCGAAAGAACTAATTTCTAAATCTTACTGAAGCGAAAAATCTTCTCCATTGTTCTCAGAAAAACTGCCATGGATTCCGCACACTTGCTATGTAGGGAAGGAACGGTGTCAGCCGCATACCAGTTCCTGCAGCAAATATCGTGAGATTCGTGAATGCTGTTGCGATCGACTGCTAATAGGTGAATGTAAGTAATAAAAACTTAGTCATTAAGCGTAAGTGTTCCCATTATTAAACAAGTTATAGAGTAAACACTTGAACACTTTCTGGTTAGAATCTAATATCACTTAACCTTAAGCGTGATCATCCATGCAAAGACTTTCTTTAGCCAGATAACGATGCACCAACTCCAGTCGGTATAGGTCAACAGCAACCGACCGCGAGTTTATATAGTTTCTTCACGCATGACCTAAAACTATAAATAATGTTACTGAATCTAAACATTCAGTTAGCTTCTGCTTGCAGTCTTTAAGTCTCGTTACAGACATTTACATCAGAAATGAAGTTCGAAGCTTTGCAAACATCCAATCTTAACCATAACAAACTGCAGCGTGATTAGAGCAATAAAATGTATAAAATCAGATGATAGGTAAATATTTACGTTTTTATATTTTTCGGTGTTTGAAGCGACTTGTTGTACGTGCCTTCGATATTATTTGATTCAGCGAATAAGTCTAAACGATCAATGGAATTACGACATACACATATATTTGATTATATTTGATTTTATTGATCCTGTGCCGGCTGCCAGCTGGGAATGAGCAGTTCTACTGATCATTGTTATTATTTCGATTTCAAGGTTATGCGTTTTGTTCAATATATGGATACACGGAGAAATTGGGATAGGGGAAACTACAGACACATAAATAAAAACAATTGTGATGAACAATCAATGTTTCATTTTTAGTCACTTTCATGTATAAAAGTAACCCTAAGTAATAGTAACATAAAAGCACCGAATTTCAAACTCAAAAGATAAGTTTTTACAAAAACACCCAATTTAATCCATCAAAGGTACATTACTACCAGCGATCAAATAATCAATATGCCAAAGTTCCTGAGTCCAGATATTTGAGAGGAGGCCCTACACTGGAAATTTGATAAACTCGATTTTTTTAATTTTCGCGAGGCTTATACCTGCACAAATGTTATGCCCAAATGATTTTTCGGTATCCGATCTCGATGAAAATGCAGAGCAATAACTGTGGGGTTAGCTCAAAGGAAATGCATCGTTGTACAATACTTTAACCGTTATGTGTTCGGCTGGGTACCCGGGTACCTTTTGAGACTTTATTGCCTAGAAAAACAAGGTTTACGATAACTCATCTAGCTAAAACTCGTAGAATGCTCCTAACTAGTGGGAATAAACATTTGTCATCAACAGATTGCCTGTAGCAGCAGGGGGGTCGAAGGGAGAGCCTTCGAATTTTTATACCCCATAAGTGTCCGGATGGGTACACACAACGTTGGTATCAAAATTCATGAAATCACTCCAGGAGTTGATGTTTATCCATTTTGAGTCCATTCAACTTACAAGTTGAAGACTACAGTCTTCGGAATGGCCACTCGGATAGAAACCCTAGCAATAAGTATCAAAATTCACGAAATCACTCCAGGTGTTATGTAATGACCATTCCGCAGCAGGTTCCTGTGGAGCCCTATGAGACCATTAACATGTTTGGTTAGAACCCCCAGCAATATGTATATCAAACTTCATGAGTTGATTTTTATCCACTTTGAGTCCATTTGATGAGTTGTCCCCAGAATGGTCACTCCGGAGCAGATTCCCGTGGAGTCCTACGAGGCCACTAGCATGCTTGGATAGAAACCCCAGCAATATGTATGTCAAAAATCATGAAATCACGCCAGGTGTTCATTTTTGTCCATTTTGAGTCGATCTGACAAGTTGTCCCCAGAGTTACCATTCCGAGGACAACTCATAAAATTGTCTCAAAATGGATAAAAATCAACTCCTGGAGTGATTTCATGAAGTTAGACATACATATTGCTAGGGTTTCTATCCAAACATGTTACTGGTCTCATGGGGCCCCACAGGAACCTGCCCCGGAATGGCCATTCCGAAGACAACTCGTTTAATGGACTCAAAATGGATAAACATCAACCCCTGGAGTGATTTAATGAATTTTGATACCAATATTGTGAGGTTTTATTGACAATTGTACACATTTGTCTTGGATCCGTAACATGGTCCCGGAGATCCGGATTTACGGGAACCAGACGTAGTCCCAGGCTTGGTATGTCTCATGGCAAATTCTCCAATTTTTTGACGGTTTAAGATCCAAAAGCGGTCAAGAATTGATAAAGTTAGAAGCATTTCATTTCGGTAGGTACCCGGGTACCCATCCGAACACTTATGGGCGTTAAATTTCCCGTACACATAACAGTTAAACACGCTTTTCTCGAAATCATGTTTTTTTCCAGCGGCGGTACATGGTATCTCCACCCAGTTAGCTTCGAAGTACGATGCTGGTCTAACAAGCCAGTCATCATATGTTCAAATCTCGGCTGGGCAGTG
This sequence comes from Sabethes cyaneus, assembly GCF_943734655.1. Classification (NCBI taxonomy): domain Eukaryota; kingdom Metazoa; phylum Arthropoda; class Insecta; order Diptera; family Culicidae; genus Sabethes; species Sabethes cyaneus. Next base: position 62,360,848 of record NC_071353.1, on the reverse strand, counting down.
CTGCTAGAGTCAATAGGATCGTTGCACTAGCCCCGTAATTGTGCTGCACTTTAATAACCGACTACGAAGTGTGTCGATAAAGAAGGGTCAAATTTTAGAGACGTTTGTAACCCAAGGCTTTGCCTATTTTTACTTGTACAGTCAGTCCACAATCATGCGTCACGCACAAATATGGGTCATTTTAGCTTCAGCTGCTAATTTCCGTTTAAATATCACCTAATGACTGATCAAATTGTTAATGCTACTTATGAGTAACAATTTCATCAATCAATTAGCATAGTAATCACGCATTAATCGGCAGAAAATGCTAAAATGACCCATAATTGTGCGTGACCAATATGGACTAACTGTATCTCAAAATCAAGAGGTCCGATTTAGGTTAAATTTTTTTCAACATGTAAATTAACTATTTAAATTGTTACGTAACCGGTTTTCGATATCTCAAATTTTAAATTTTTTATAAGCTCTCAATTGGCGATTTTTGATGAAAAAAACACATTTATTTGGAAAAATGGTTGTCATTTTAATAATATTTCGAATTTTCAAACACCGCTTGTTAACAATTTAGGATTGACCTGATGTTTCAAAATCATCATTAAAATCCGTTCTCGGATGCTCTGTTTGTTCCCGGTAGCAAGCAACTGTTTTCTAGAGAGCATCCAGGCATCCAGTTGCTTTCAAAATACTCACTATTTTTGCATTTAAAAATATAAAATTTTTTTACAAATATATCATAATCAAAATAACATTCTACGTTCAAAAAAAATTGCTAAAATGGATGATTTTTCGACTTTCCAGATGTGGGTGCCTCCTAACTGCATTTTAAAACAAATCTTTATATTTCGCAACCAGTAAGAGATAGATAGTTTCTAAGTTTAGCAAAGTTGCTTATTTAAGTTGGTTCTACGACTTTTGTAATGACTCTATATTTTCTTGGATGCATTTATAATAACCAAAGTAAGACATAACCCTTTTTTACGGATTTGTACGCTAAAGGAAATGATTGCATTTATGAGCTTTAGTCCCACTATGCATTTAAATAGATCGAATAGATTCATATCAGTAAAAATTTTCTTAAATAATTTCATCAATGTTTTATTAAATAACTTATGATCGCTAAGACCATTTTTTACAAAATTTAGCAGATATGTTCAGAGCGTCGAGGCCTCTCCCTTGATACTAAAATAATTATAATCTGAGCACAAATCTGTTTAGCCATCTCTGCGAAACGTGAGACTTATCGACACCATGAAAAAGCACATTTACTCTCTGAGGAGTTGTTCGAAAATCATCATTTTTACCTAGAGATCAAAAATGATGATTCTTAAGACAATGAGTAGTCATCAACTTTTCGTCGGAAAGCCCAATTTCGGAAACAGTTTTTGGACTCAAAACAGGGATGCTGTGAAATGTATTCACTGCATTCTTTATGCCAATCTGAACACAGAGAATATATTTTCATGGGCAGAATTTTTTTTCCAAACAAAAAAACTGCTTTTAAAATTTACAGAATCAATGACGATACATTTCTCCTTAAGTGCTAAATAAAGGTTTCAAATGTTTTCAAAAGATAAAAGTACAAAAAGTTTAAACAAAATCGAAACACTTTTGAATTTCGATGGTACATTTTTCATGGAAATGTTGAGGCGCGGAATGCATGGAAGTAGAACTGTGTCTGTACGCTACGTTTCCATATGATCTCTAACACTTCATGTTGATCTGCGATAACTTTTTTTTTTTTTTTTTTCAAATATCATCCCTAGTAAACGTAAACCAAATTATCCATTTATTAGTGAACGATAAATAGATTTATATTTACTTTCGAGCTCTCAATCCAAACAAAAATAAATCCAGTCCAGATCTCATTCCATCATTGTGCATGTAATCTATAGCAACAACCATGCTTTTGTACGCGACCAGCGTCACAAGATAAACATTGAGGTGCTAAGTGTTTAGCAAGTTCAAATGCTTCCAGTGGTCTATGGAATCAATCATCATATCGCGCGTTTCATTTCACGAAAAGCCGCTAGCATTCTTGTATACTACGAAACGGCACCATTACCGTAGTCCATATAACACCGAAAATTGATTAACACCTAGTTCGAAAGATGTTTGAAAGCCAGTCGGCAATACAATTTTTCATCGTTCGAAAAATGATGAACATCACTTCAACCGCTCATGTGGGTGTGTGGGAAAGTGTTTCCACTTCTTTCTATATTTGGATACAAGTGTACTTTTTCTCAATCAATTTGAAGTTTGTGCAGTATTTAACTAATGTTTGTTTATCAATTTACAACAAATTGCTTATCATATCAACACAACATTTAACTAATATTTCATGATCATGTGGTAGGTAAAACTGCTTTACTTATGCTTGATTTATTATTGCAACCAGCCGAGCGAATCCGTAGTTCAAGATCAAAATAGCGTAACATCTATACCACGTGATCACCGCGAGCACCAATCGCTCCTTGAAACTGTCATGGTGAGTACGTGGTTCTGGTTCGTATTTTGTCTCGAGATCTGCGATGCGTTTCTGAAATCAGATCGGTTAACCACAAATCGATTATACCTCAGTACAATGCTACTTGGGCTGCCTGTGGCCTTCTGGATTGCTGATTTATTTGTCGTCATCAATCGTTACTCATCAAGTCAATTAGCTATCAAAACTAGTTGCGAGTGGCTTAGTAGAATTTCAAAATTGACAAAACACAGACAACAAATCCCGCAAATTCTCAATTCGACTGAATCAGTACGCTTCTTCCATTTGAACGCATTTTTTGAGGACTGTTGACATGTCGAAATTCCGGACAGTTTGGAGGATTTATCTCTTTTGGCACGAAATCGACATTATTAGCTGCATACCACTCTAGCACCACTCTAGAGTACTGACAGCTAGCTAAATCAGGTCAAAATATAACATTATCTTTATGTTAACCAATGAATGGTAAAATCCGTTTCTTCGAGTTTCTTTCATGTACACACTTGATGTGATTATTGAGAAAGTGATAAAAGGCTCAGTCTTCAGTCCACAGCCACATATTCCTTCCCAGACAATGGCCTTTCTTGCAAATTTATCAGCAAAAACCAGTTTATACTGCCTGGTCCATCACCATGCCCAGTTGCATCGTAAAATTTTTGATCGGAAAGTTACTTGAAATCCATTTTTACGCAGGTTTCATCGTTCATCAAAATACATCCGTTGAATTTCGCCTAAATTTGCTCGTATAAACGCTTAGTAGTACGTTTCTTGGCTACCAAAATCTGCTTCAAGTGCCGATTCGTATGTTTACTGGCATTGTAAGTCCTACAGTCTTCTCGAGCGTGGATATTCCGCGTGGTTTAATAGTTGGCATCGTACTTATTTTACTTTAGTGGCAACGGTCCGTTACGGATCCTGCGCTGAACGAATTATGGTCCTCCAGTATCGTTGGTCCTGGGCTGCCGTTCTCCAATCCCCACGAACACCAGCTGAACGTGCATCATCTTCGACAGCACATACTCCGGGTGCGGAGTCTGCCTCGGAATTGTTCTTCCTCCCTGATCCTGACAATGATCCGGTGGAATGCTTCGTACAGCCGCTCGCTCCCCGCTTTTAGAAGTTCAGCCGGGATACCGTCCTTCCCAGCAGCCTTACCATTTTTCAGCCCACTGATTGCCTTTCTAACCTCCTTCTGTGTTGGTGGCTCCACAGCTTGACCATCGCTTACAATTCCTATCATGTCCCTGCTGATCTCTGCATTTACCTCTCCATTCAAGATTCAACAGTATCTGGAAGTGCTCCTTCCACCTGGCTGCTCCCGCCGTTTTGTCGGTAAGCAGGTTGCCAGCACTATCATTGCACATCACAGGCATGGCAAAATTCCTGCATCTCACCGTTTTATAGGAACTCCGTGTGTCGTTGCTGGCGGTATAAGTTGATTATGCTGTAGTTGAAGAATTTGTCCTTAATCCTCAATACGCATATACGGTCATCTACGGGCCTCCACCGGATAACTCGTTGCTTTTGTTTTCCCAACACTACAAAGCCGACTCCATGTTCTGCTTTTTAACCGCCACTGTAGTAGATATGGTACTTGAAAGAAGTACCTGCAATAGGGTCTACTGCACGGAGCTCTCGAGCAAGCAAGCCAGCCCGTGCCGTTTAATGGAGAGTTCGGACATTCCAGGTATCAAGTTTCCAATCATTATCCCTTAATAGTTTCCGTGTTCCTTGCCGTGTCCTATACCGATTGTTCCGTCCTGAATTTCTCTCTTCGTTTTTCGTGGTAATTGAGTTTTCGGTATACTACCTCACCGGGGTTGCGTTACCTACATCCCGCTGAAAGGTCTGCCATCTTAGGAATAGCTTGCGGAATGCAGCATTTTATATTCAGCTACCCGTTTCGAGACAGACGCTGTGTGAGCCGCCCCTCACCTGGAGAACAGGCGCTCTAGTTCGCACCTCCTAGCTTAGCTGCTTCAGTAAGTACATGAAGCATTTCCGGGTAAGGCCATCGACCGTCATCATTTAACTTAGATCTGCGTGGAGGCGCCAGGTGGGAGCTTGAGAGAGCCAGAGCTATGTTTGACACTCCTTCTAGCAATATCCCGGGCGGAGATGCCAGGCTTGGATTAAACGCACCTCAATATCTTCCTCCTCAGTTCCGATTTTCTTAAAAGTTCTTTGCCACTGTTGCGGCACAAAGCCGCAATATGACCGCGTTGACCTTCACATCTAGCAGAACAACAATCAGTGTACTCGGTCGAATATGAGACAAAGCGCTATTGTTGTTCTGGCTAGATATAGTAACAATAAGCTATCGAACGATGTATAAATAGGGCAATAAACAACGTGAGTCTAGTAGTTCAGTCCGTTCGGAGCCACCGCCGCTGGCGGTGGTGTGCAAAGCGCAACACTTTCGTCACATATTGCATAATAATATCACAGTCCCGTTGGTAACCGGCCCCCCTTACGACGATCACGGAACAGCCACTTTTCCACACGTAGGTTCTCCTTACAACCCTTCAGATCAATACACACTGTTGATTTTGGCATTTTTTGCACTTTAGCCAATTTTTATCCAAACTAAGAGGGGAGTCCAGATCTACTTTTAGTCAGTCTTTATTTACATATACACGACACGAATGCATTATTAAAGTGTAAAATGTCATAAATAAATAACAATAACAACAACTTACATATAGGTCCAGGTCTGTCGGTCCGGCAGAACAAAGAGATGAAAGCAAAGATCTCCATTGCCGACGATTACCCGCTATGGCTTTCACCTGTCGCTAAGACAGGTTCTTGTCAACAGGTCGGATGTCGCTATCTAAACAGCGTCCCCATGAGCCTCTGGGTCTGCCTCTCCTACGTTGTCCTTGCGGACTCCATCCGATTACTTCCCTGCAGATCTCGTTCGCTCTTCTCCTCAAGGTGTGTCCACTTCCACCTACGGTTTTGCGTTGTCTCCGCTGAGTTGTACCACCTTTCGCAGGCATATAGCAATACGGGTTTAACGTTTGAGTTGAAAACTCGGGTTTTCATCTGTAGTGATATGGTTTCTACGCGATAAACTTAGTTTTTGCTACATTGACTGTGAGACTCGCTGCCTGGGAGCTCTCAGAGAGATTATCTATCTTGCTTTGCGGCATTGTGCGAGTCGTCGTCCACGTTAAGGGCATTTAGCTGCTCTATCGTTAGATGCAATCCTCGATTTGTTCTACTGTCCAACCGACTACAACCAACTAATATCTTACCCATAACGATAAGGAATATGGAGTTCTGTGTCACACCACCAATGACCCCTATAGGTTCGGACAAGACGCCACTGTGCAACACCTTGCATGAGAACACCGCGTACTGAGCATCGATTAAATGGACTAGCATATCTTGAACTTCTCTACGCCTAAGTGTGCCCCTGATGTTTTCATCTTTGAGTTGGTCAAACGCTTTTTCGAAATCAACTAACACCAGCAGAAGCCTGCTGGAATTTATTAATCTGCTCCAATATAATGCGGAACGTTATTACATGGTCTACACATGATCGACCAGCATGGAATTCAGCTTGCTGGATCTGGTTAAGGATAACTTTACAAAGTACTTTCCGAGTAATGCCTCGCCAGTCACCACATTCAGTTAGGTTTCCTTTTTTGGGACTTGGGGCGAACCAACTACCGGTTGAAATCCGAATTTAAAAAGTAAATAAATAAATAAATAATTTTTTTAGGAACTTTAACAATGCGCTGCATCAAATCCACCGGAAAAGTTGCGGTTTGCTATATATTGCTGCATAGCTGATGCATCATCTGGGCTGATAAAGATGGGTTTGCTTTGAGCATCTCGGTTGTAATGCAGTTTATCCCTGGCGCTCAGATGGATTTCATACTTTTGACCGATGTTTCAATTTCATCCAATGATGGTGCCTCAGAGTTGACTTCTGGCTTTAGTTTTCAGAAGGTCGCATAATTAACCTTTTTGCATGCATTATGCCACCTTTTGAGAATTGACGCCAGACATGCTTAATGCGACGAAAAAGCTCCGAGGCAGCAAAGATATGTATTTTTGGATAGAACTAAATGTAAACTCAACTATCTGAACAATTTTAGGTGAAATTAAAGCAAAATTGTAATTGTGTGGTACATACATATTGTACCGGGATGTTGAATCTGAACATACTGCCGATAATTGTAAGCGGTAGGCACCATACAATTGTCCTAGCGCTATCGAAACATCAGCATTCAGTCTAGAGTTGAACCCTTTTGAACATCTTTTTAGATAATTTCATTTCTAAAATTTTATAAAATTTTATGCGCTGCTGTCCGAACACTTTTTTGGTTGACTGTAGATTATAATATAGAGTTTGGCATTAGATTATAAATATCAAGGATCACTACCTATTTAAGATTTATTATCCCACTTTAATGGTATTGATATATCGCAGGAGAAGCAATGCCAGAACAGAACTATGTATGTCTTTTATGCTATTGAGACGAGATGATTATTTTTCTTCGTTTCTGTTTATTTTCAGACGCAGCGAAATTCTCCGCAGGAACGCGCACCTGTACTAGAAGTCTAGTGGCCAGCTGGGTTCTGTCAGTATTTTGGATAACTGCGGCAATGCGTTACTTAAGTTAACTATGAAATGACAGGCATCAGCGTGACCCACTGAAGACCGTACTATTACAAGGCCATATTATGTAGCGAATAGATACTTAAAATACTTCGATAGATTTACCAGGTTATACTTAAGAAAAAACTAGTGAAGTGACCTTGAAACTTGAATACGTGGCTTTGCAAAAATCAACAATAATTATTATATTTAGAGTGTTTACTAAAAATCAAATTTCCATACAGTCATAGTTACCATCTTTTACGATCGTTTTGAGTGAACAAGCTATACGCCCGCTCACCCGTTCAATTGATAATATAAAAGTTGTCGATTGTTTTAAGCAGGTTGCAAAACTATCTGTCTAAATGCTGCGACCTATTGGTAAAACAACATTCGAATGTATTATATTATATTGTATTGAACTAAATGCATTTATTTTATATTTAACAACATTTTAGCTGCTGGTACGTACAGGATTTGTAAAGCCTGTCATGCGATTCATGATATGTGTACAACACATGAATGATTATAAATTTTGTCACATTTAATTTAAAATAGTTCGTTAATTTTTCTTTCCGAAATCACAAGGTTAGCATATAAATCATACAAGCAAATTCTCTTTTATTTGTTCATGCTATTACATTGATGAGTAAATACCTATTTGATTTTAGCGTGTTGAATTTGATAGAATAAAAATTGAATGCAAGTTTCTTGAATACAAGATACTATCCGTCCACCTGCTACTGTACAAAATTTTGTTCCTTAGTGCGCCTTATACGTATGCAATTTGTTTTACACTAGCCATTCAGAAACGTTCGTCGAACGTTAGGCCGCCTCAATAGGGTTACCTAGAGAGAATTAGAGAGTCGCCATCTGAAACAAATAATCTACACTCTTAAATGATTCTACCTGTAAATTGGTCGGATTTAGTTAAAGCTAGGTTGAAACTACTCAAAATGCCCTTAAAGTGTACAAACTCAGATTTTGAGTAGTTTGTCAACCAAAAAATTGGTAGTAGGACCTTGAAAGTACGTTATATGTCATAGAGAATAATTCAATTATCGGTAGCAATTAGCCAAAATTGGTTGAAATTTTTACCCAAAGTTTGAGTTTGTACACTTTAAGGGCATTTTGAGTAGTTTCAACCTAGCTTTAACTAAATTCGACCTATTTACAGGTAGAATCATTTAAGAGTGTAGCAAAATGCAGTTGCGTATGTCAGTATTGCCGCACGCGCAGATTATTCTGTGGTCATTTGAAATAAATAACTTTTATAAAATCCAGGTATGTAATTCCTTTTCATGATAATTTTGCTACAGTTAATGGTCGTACCGTATGTAGTAATGCTGCTGTTGTCTGTTATTGCTAATTCTTTTAAGAACCAGTGATTTAAATAAGGGGGCATAGTACTTTTTACACCATATTTTTTGCCTAATTTCAAATATTTTATTCTCGATAACGCGAAAAGCGAATCGATTCGGGTTTTTTGCATACCAAAAATTGCACTTTATACTAATATTTACAATTTTGTTTGCATATGTGAACCACTTCCCCTCTCCCCTACGGCTCCTTGAACATGGTCGTTCGAAAAAACATGATTTGCGGTACCATGGATTGGCGCTGGGGGTCTTATCCGAATTGAAAAATTCCAAAACGACATGAAAGTATATTAAATTAACTCGTGTTTGACCCATCCTTTTTTTAAAATTCGAACGCATGACAAAATGGCGGACATTCAAACATAAAAGTAAGGTTTTTAGTCGAAAAAATTGACTTTAAACATTTCTAAAAAATACAAAAATAGTAATATCAAAAAAAAAAAGGATGGGTCAAACACTAGATAATTTTGTTGGCTTTAAAACAAAAAAAGAATCATGAGAATTGCTTGAGCCGTTCTTGAGATATTTATGGTACCGACTTTCAAAACCTGGTTTCGAGAAAAACGACGTTGAATTTTTTATTCGCCGTGTAATCGCTCCAGACATGCGCGGTACAAATAGCTGTCAAAATGTTAATCTTTCGAAATAATCAATAAAAAAAATTTCGATTTTTTTAAGTTGAAAAAGTACTATGCCCCCTGAAAGATTTTGAGTTCCACGATGCCACATATAATAATAACATAGGGTACGCGAGGGTATTTCCAGCCCATTAAGCGGTAGCCTGAACAATATTCAGGAATTACGTTGAAACTATATTTATTCGAGACAAGATTTTTATACCAGTCGATAGAATATTATTTACTGAATATTGGCGTGTATTTTGGTTTTAATGTAACGCTACTGAATTTGAGTTATAGTCGCGAGAAATGATGAAGTCGCTGCGACTAAATTGAGCCCATTTTCTATAGTGGTGTCTGTGTTTTTTAAATCCAACCGGCCGAAATAGCCTGCACAGGCAGGGATGGTTCGATCACTTTGACTCAATTTTGATTCATTTGACACTACCGTCTCAGCCGAGCAAAATTTGACAAATTGATGTATGAGACATTTGTAGATAATAACTAGATCTACAATTTTGCTAAATAAAGTGTTGCTGTAACTTTTGTAGTTACGGCGCTTCAATGCTAGTACCTCTTTAGTAACTAAATGAATGTTCATTTAGTTACTAATGATGTACTAGCATTGTAGCACCGTAACTATAAAAGATACAGCAACACTTTATTCAGCAAAATTGTAGATCTAGTTATTATCTACAAATGTCCCATACATCAATTTGTCAAATTTTGCTCGGTTAGGACGCTACTGTCAAATGAATCAAAATTGAGTCAAAGTGATCGAACCATCCCTGTGCACAGGGATTAGATGCTTTGCAAAAACAGGTCAAAAGAGACCGATGGATAACGTGTCGGTATCCGGACTCCGGATTGCATCTCGGTTAAACTGACAGCATTCAGCTTGAAGCGCAGGTTAAAACTGTCTAGCATTACGGTTTACGGGTCGATTTGTCAAACTGCTCTTATCGTTCATAAATTTCGGGTTTTTATTAGCACGAACCCAGGTTAATTTATGAATTCGCTATAAGGCTCTCGAGGGATACCCAAGGGGGTACCAGACGTGCAGATTTATCTGCCAAAAGCTACATTTAATATTGTTGTTGAAGTTGAAAACCGTAATAATCGACTCGCGACATTCGGTTTTATTCTTGTCCTGTGTGTCGCAACTACGTCGCACGTGGTTGTCTATCTGCCGGTTAGTTTCTTATTGAATCGAAAACTACTAAACCGAACGGTGTGAAAATTTGCATGTAGAGGTTTTTGAGTTCGGGGAAGGTTCTTATGATAGAGATCTCTCTCCCCACTAAAGGGGGGGGGGGTCCCATACAAACGAAATACAAATGTCTGCATAACTAGAGAATTAATCAAGCAATTGGAACCAAATGTGGCATGTGGGGTCCCCTGTTTAGAAGGGGGGCTCCCATACAAATGAAATACAAATTTACTCGTAACTCTAGAACTAATCAAGCAAATAGAACCAAATTTGGCCGAGACAGCTACGAGTATTGCTGGCGACCCGCCATTATTACTGTCGAGGTTTATTTGTTTTTCTAGTTCTACTTAACTCTATCACTTTCCTTCAGTTGGGTCCGAACGAGCGATAGCGAGTAAGGAGAGGGTCACTCCTGCGAAGTGGTACTTTCCACGAAAAAGTTTTCCGTGAAATGGTACATTCCGCTTAAGGTTTTTCGCGAAATGGTATTCGGCGAAATGTTGTACAATCACAGCGGATATTGCTATCCGCTTTCTGATTAAGCAACGAGGGGAGTTGTTTTCTACTTTACTGTGAAAATTGCAAATTTGTATATTAAACTACCCATCCCAGGTAACCAATAAGCATTAACGTAAGCAACAAATTAGCTTATCTGGCATTTTATACTGCACGTTGTTGTATATTAGCTTTTTGACTGCATAGGTGTTGTAAATTGGCATCCAAAGTTCTATTCAAATTCTTCGTGTCGGTAATTAGCATTGTCTGCACTATAAGAAGGTTAGCAGTAAAGCAGCTGTATACCCAGGTAACCAATAAGCATTACCAATGCTATTTACAGGCAAGCCAATAAGCAATTAACCTTAATTGCTATTTAAATGCTACTTTGGCAAAATATACAGCTACTTGACAGCTAACCCTCTTTTAATGCTGACAATGCTTGTTACCAGCTGATTACCGACAAGAAGATTTAAAATAGAATTTTGCATGCTAATTTACAACAGCTACGCAGTCTAAAAGCTAATATCCTGCAGCGTGCTGTATAAAACGCCAGATATGCTAATAAACGATTGATTTACTACTTATGGTAATGCTTATTGGTTACCTGGGTACTTTGACAAAATAGCATTTAAGTAGTATTTAAGGCGACTTAAATGCTTATTGGCTTGCATTTGAATAGCATTGGTGATGCTTATTAGTTACCTGGGATGCTTTCGTAGTTACGTAACTGCCAAAATGAATCGTTTAGGGTTGAACTCCTCAGAAACTTGCAAAACTCGAGATTGTGACAAAGATCATCCATTCACTAGGGCCCTCCATTGGATTCAAGATGTTACACATTCCAACTAAAGGGAAATGGAAAATGATGCTCTTTATAACTGCGTTCAATTTTACCACGAGCCTTTTTATAGACGTTTTTGTACTTATTTGGTCTACAATACAAAAAAAAACTTTGTTAGCGGCGCTTCGAAGAAACTTGGGAAAAATATTAGTAGGTAAGTGTGCTGTTTTTTGATAAAATATTTTATAATTCAGTATATGCATAAAAAAAGAAAACCTTGGGCTTAACACACCCCATCGACAGGCAACCATGTTTTCGCTGCCAACATCTCGTGTGTGCGAAAATGAGATAGCATGTCAGCACTACGTTTCATTCAACTGCCAGCAGTCTGATTTGGGCCCGCTGTCAAATTTTGAGCCCACGACATGCTGTCGCTGACGACATGACGTTCACTGCAGCTCGTTATATAGAGATGTCGATGGGGTGGCTAACACGTCTTTAAAACATGACCCTTCTTTATCGACAGACTTCGAAGCCTGACGCATATAGGGTAACAGACCTCTTTCATCATACGTAAATACAGTCCAAATTTTATTTCGAGTTTTCAAAATAATGCTCAATTTTCGGCACAAGATGAGTCTGACACTTCTACCCTGTACACACACACTTTTAGACAGATAAAATATTGGGCTAAAAGCAAAGCAAAGCCATGGGTATAAACGTTCTTCAGAAGTCGACCCTTCTTTATCGACAAACTTCACAGCAGGTTTTCAGAAGTACAGGAAAATCACGGGGCTAGTGCAAAGATCAAATTAACTCTGTAGTGGCACCACCCAGTCGAGATTCGAACATAAGATGACTGGCTTGTTAGGCCAGCATCGTACCCCGGAGCTAACTGTGTGGGTCTAATATTGAGCTACTTATTACATTTCTTAGTGAAACAAACCTTCATATTCCAGGGGGAGTTTGTATACGGATATCGTTATCGTTATATGCAAGATTACTTTCGTCTATCAGACATAAACACAGCAAACATTTACAAAAATTTATTTATGTATTCGTTAAGTCGTATGCACGAGCTGCTTCCATAACTTCCATAAAAGATGTGGTAATAATTTAAATTAGAGCTCACAATTGACCGTTGCAGATTATAAAACTATCGTGCAATTTATAACATATCTGGAACTTTGCGTTTGGAACGACCTTAAGGCCCGCGCAGAATTGGTACTTTACGGTTGCGTTTGCGTTAACCTGACTTCGGCTTCGCCACCTTATTGTGTGTATATATTTTCTGTTGCTATTATAAAAAATTTCAAAATTTGCCTAAAAGACAGAACAGCGTTTAATATTGCTGGGATAATTTTTTGCCAAGAAAACTTTGGTCGTCTTTTGATGACGGAAGTTGGTAGCAATGCTCTATTCAGAACAGAACAGTAGTTTTAACGCATTAAGAGTCGAATGGTATATGACATTCGGCCCGCAGGACCTTCTTTCCATTTCCGGTTTTCCGAGTGATTTCTATACCTTTATACTATATATTTATAGAAAGGCAAAAAGAGTCGACAAAAAATATGATATATTATTTGCATGGGAGAAAAAATAAAGAAAAAGTTAGTTCTTAAGTGCATTACAATTTATTTTGCAGCCAAGCAAGGCGAACCAATCAGTTGATATCAACAAGCGACTCATATTGGGAACAAAAACAGACATGATAAAGCTTACCTAATAGATTAGAAATGACTTTTGAACCAATTTAACGATATCACCTCAAATTAATCCTGCATTCGTAATACACTGAAGTCGCTTTTTACGCGGTTTTTTATACGCGATTTTTTACGCGACTATTTTTACGCGGTTTTCGGAATTTACGCGGTTATTATTTACGCGGTTTTCGGAATTTACGCGGTTTTTTTTACGCGGTTTTCGGAATTTACGCGGATGTGTTTAAAACGTCTATTTTTTCGCGTAGTGTTGAGATCCACAAAGTTTTTTTTACGCGAAATTTTGGTTTTTTTTACGCGGTTTTCGGAATTTACGCGGTTTTTGGAATTTACGCGGTTTTTTACGCGCTTTTCGGAATTTACGCGGTTTTTTTCACGCGGTTTTGATTTACGCGGGCGTATCCTGCGCGTAAAAAGCGACTTGAGTGTAATCATTACGCTACCCAGGGAAGGAGCTTAAAATTTTAATTTTACTTATCATTCACAGGTGTACGGCCAAAAGTTATGAACTCATGCCCACACCAAAGTACAACTTCGGGTGGGTAAAAAAACAATCAAAATTGTAATGCATTTTTATCTCAGTCTCATCCCGTTTCCAAACACAGTAGGGTAAACGATCCATATTTCGCCAGTTTGATGAAACCAAAGCCTTTCTTCCGACCTCCTGGCACGTCGCCATCTGTCTGTGACTGAATCTGAAACGTCAAAAACACTGGACGGGGAATCCTTTCATAGAAGATCAATAAGGTACAACATCGAGGAGTCCATCTTATTGTGTCAAACTCTGTAGACCAAGATAGAGATGTCGAGGAGGTGCTTTTTGCATATTTTTGGCACACTTAAAAAATTATCTGCCGAATTAGTTAAATTCAACAAATATTTGAGACGAACCAATTAGCGGTTGAAAGCCTCATTAAATCTATACCTATAAAAATGGATTCCTGTCTGTCTTTCGGTATGTTCCTTTAAGAATCGAAAACTACTGAGCCAGGGTTTTTTGGGGTTTTACTGAGTTTTTTGGGCCAGGGAAGGTTCTTATGATGGTTAGAGACCCCTCCCCTCACTAAGAGGGGGAGCTCCCATACAAATGAAACACAAATTTCTGCATAACTCGAGAACTTATCACGCAAATGGAACAAAATTTGGCATGTGGGTGTTTTTGGAGACAAGAATTTTTTCTATGGTGAATTAGGACCCCTCCCTGTTTAGGAGGGGTGGCTCCTATACAAATGAAATACAAATTTCATCATAAGTCGAAAAGTAATCAATCAAAAAGAAACATATTTGGCAGGTAGGTGTTTTTGGAGGCAAGAATTTTTTCTATGATGAATTAAACCCTCTCTCCTTTTTAGGAAAGGGGGCTCCCATACAAATGAAATACAAATTTCCTCATCACTCCAGAACCAATCAAGCAAATGGCACAAAACTTGGCATGTGGGTGTTTTAGAGACAAGAGTTTTTTCTATGGTGAATTGAGACCCCTCCTCTATTTAGGAGGGGAATTATAACCCCTCCCCACTTTAGAAGGGGAGGCTCTCATACAAATGAAATACAAATTTCCTCATAACTTGATAACTAATCAATCAAAAGGAACCAAATTTGGCAAGCGGATGTTTTTGGAGGCAAGAATTTTTTCTACGATGAATTAGGACACCTCTCCTTTTTAGAAAGGGAGGGCTCCCATACAAATGAAATACAAATTTCCTCATAACTCTTGAATTAATCAAGCAAATGGAACCAAATTCGGCATGTGGGAGGTTTTGGAGGCAGGATTTTTTATGATGGTTTGAGACCCCTCACCCCTGTGGTAGGGGGATAACAACTCTCATAAAAATAAAACAGAAATTTTTGCTTAACTCAAAAACTAATCGAATTCGAGAAATTTTTGACTCTTCCATAAAACATTAGTCAATAACAAGACCACAAACACTATCTATAGTAATACTAGATCATTTAGGGCGAGACGGCCGCAGCCCGTGAGTGTTACCGACGACCCGCCGTCGGAAACGCCGGCCACTGCGAGGGGGTAGCCAGCCCGCAGATTTCACCTCTATCTAGGTTTTGCTTGTTTTCCTAGGTCTACTGACGAGCGACAGCGAGTAAGGAGAGGACCACCCCTGCGAAATGGTAATTTCCACGAAAAGATTTCCCGTGTAACAATACCTTGCTTCTGGCGGGCTATGTATCTCCAATAATCCATTCAATGTTCGTTGTGGTTGCGACTGTGATATCCTGCCGTTCACTATTTCCACAACTGACTACTCATCCCATACGGGAAACTAACAACAGAATTCCACTTTCTCTCTGTGCCGGTAACATGCTACCGGCGACTACCTAAATAATATGTCAGTAACACTCATTGCACATTCCAGGCAGCTTCAGGGCTTTATCAGTATTTTTTTTAACGCCAAAGAGAGCACAAGTAATATATTGACAGAGAAATGTCCAGCAAAATAAAAACCCCTTTTCAAAATTAGAGGAAGTGTTAAATAGGCAAATCGGGATATTTATGAACTGCAATTGAGGCTTTAGGAAATTTTACAGGAGTTTTACATAGCTATTTCTCCCCAGGTAACCAATAAGCATTACCAATGCTATTTACAGGCAAGCCAATAAGCATTTAAGTCACCTTAATTGCTACTTAAATGCTACTTTGGCAAAATATACAGCTACTTTACAGCTAACCCTCTTATAATCCTGGCAATGCTTGTTACCAGCTTATTGCCGACAAGAAGATTTAAAATAGAATTTTGCATGCTAATTTACAACAGCTACGCAGTCAAAAAGCTAATATACAGCAGTGTGCTCTATAAAACGCCAGATATACTAATAAACGATTGATTTACTGCTTATGGTATTGCTTATTGGTTACCTGGGTACTTTTTCTGCATAAAAATTGATGACTAAAATAGAAAATCTTTTCAACGTGCTTTGATACTTAATATTTTTTTAAATTTATGAATGGTCTTAATACGGATCAAAATATTTAGAATTCATTTTGGAGCTTTGACAAAAATGCTATCGCTTTGCATGCCAAGGAATAAGATTGAAAAATTTCTTTCGTTTTTAATGCGTTTTTCGCAGCACCGGTTATTGAGTGATTTTTTTTTTGCTTTTGAAAAAATCAATCTTGAAAATAAAGTAACATTTATTTATCAACTAGCTGACCCGACAAACTTCGTATTGCCACAAATTAACCTGTGTTGTACATAAATCATGAATCTCGGATGATCTTTGTCACAATCTCGAGTTTTGCAAGCCCCCCAGTGGGCGGCGCTTCCGACGGCGGGTCACCGGCAACACTCGCGACCGTCTCGTCCTGAATGATCTAGTGTTACTATAGATAGTTTTTGTGGTCTTGTATTGACTAATGTTTTATGGAAGAGTCTCGAATTTCTCGAGTTCGATTAGTTTTTGAGTTTCGCAAAAATTTCTGTTTTATTTGTATGAGAGTCCATATCCCCCTACCACAGGGGTGAGAGGTCTCTAACTATCGTAAAATAAATTCAAGACTCCAAAATCTCCCACATGCCAAATTTGGTTCCATTTGCTTGATTAGTTCTCAAGTTATAAGGAAATTTGAATTTCATTTGTATGGGAGCTCCCCTCTTAAAAGGGGAAGGGGTTGTAATTCACCATAGAAAAAATTTCTGCCATCTAAAACTCCCACATGCCAAATTTGGTTCCATTTGATTGATTAGTTCTCGAGATAAGAGGAAATTTGCATTTCATTTGTATGGAAGCTCACCCTCTTAAAGGGGAGATGGGCCATAACTCGCTTTCTAAAGAAGAGAGGTCTCAATTCACCATAGAAAAAAATCTTGCGTCCAAAACCACTTACATGTCAAATTTGGTTCCATTTGCTTGATTAGTTCTCGAGTTATGAGGAAATTTGTTTTTCATTTGTATAGGAGCCCCCCCCCCCTCTTAAAGTGGGGAAATCCATAGAAAATATACCATAGAAAATATTCTTGCCTACAAAAACACCCACATGATAAATTTGGTTCCATTTACTTGATTAGTTCTAGAGTTATGAGGAAATTTGTATTTCGTTTGTATGAGAGCCCCCCCTCTTAAAAAGGTAAGGGGTCCTAATTCATCATAGAAAAAATGGTTGCCTCCAAAAACACCCACATGCCAAATATGGTTCCATTTGCTTGATTAGTTCTCGAATTATGAGGAAATTTGTATTTCATTTGTGTAGAAGCACCCCCTCTTAAAGTTGGGAGGGGTCCTAATTCACCATAGAAAATATTTTTGCCTCCAGAAACCTCCACATGCCAAATTTGGTTCTATTTGCTTGATTAGTTCTCGAGTTATGAGGAAATTTGAATTTCATTTGTGTAGGAGCCCCCCCCCCCCTCCTAAAGTGGGTAGGGGTCCCAATTCATCATAGAAAAAAAATTTGTCTCCAAAAACACCCACGTGCCAAATTTGGTTCCATTTGCTTGATTAGCTCTCGAGTTATGAGGAAATTTGTATTTCATTTGTATAGGAGCTCCCCTTCCTAAAGTGGGGAGGGGTCCCAATTCATCATAGAAAAAAATTTTGTCTCCAAAAACACCCACATGCCAAATTTTGTTCCATTTGCTTGATTAGTTCTCGAGTTATGAGGAAATTTGTATTTCGTTTGTATAGGAGCCCCCCCCTCTTAAAGTGGAGAGGGGTCCTTATTTACCATAGAAAATATTCTTGCCCTGGAAAACTTTCACATGCCAAATTTTGTTCCATTTGCTTGATTAGTTCTTCAGTTATGAGGAAATTTGTATTTCATGTGTATAGGATCCCCCCCTCCTAAAACGGCGAGGGGTCCTAATGCATCATAGAAAAAAATTTTGTCTCCAAAAACACCCACATGCCAAATTTGGTTCCATTTGCTTAATTACTTCTCGAGTTATGAGGAAAATTGTGTTTCTTTGGTACAGGAGCCCCCCCTCTTAAAGTGGGGAGGAGTCCTAATTTGCTATAGAAAATATTCTTGCCCTCGAAAACCTTCACATGCCAAATTTGGTTCCATTTGCTTGATTAGTTCTCGAGTTATGAGGACATTTGTATGGAAGCCCCCCCTTTTAAAGAAGAGAGGAGTTATAATTCCCCTTATAAAGAGGGGAGGGGTCTCAATTTACCATAGAATAAATTCTTGTCACCGAAAACACCCACATGCCAAATTTTGTTCTATTTGCTTGATTAGTTGTCGAGTTATGCAGAACTTTGTGTTTCATTTGTATGGGAGCCCCCCCTCTTAGTGGGGGGAGGGGTTTCTAACCATCACTAAAACCTTTTCTGGCCCCGAAAAACCTCTACATGCATATTTTCATGCCGATTGGTTCAGTAGTTTTCGATTCTATAAGGAACATACGGACAGACAGACAGACAGACAGACAGACAGACAGACAGACAGACAGACAGAAATCCTTCTTTATAGGTATAGACTAGATTTATTAAGACTATGAAGAATTCGTTCGGAGGACCTGCGAGTGCTCGGGGTTTTCGAACGACGAGTGCTAAGAACGATCTTCGGCGGCGTACAGGAAAACGGAGTATGGAGGCGGAGGATGAACCATGAACTCGCACAGCTCTATAGCGAACCAGTATCGCGAAGTATCCAGAAGGTGGCTAAAGCTGGACGGATACGATGGGCAGGGCATGTTGCAAGAATGCCGGACAACTACCCTGCAAAGACGGTGTTCGCCTCAAACCCGGTAGGAACAAGACGACCAGGAGCGCAGCGAGCAAGATGGTTAGACCAGGTGGAGCGAGATCTGGCGGAGAGTACTCGGTGTCTGAGGAATTGGAGAGCGGTAGCCTTCAACCGAGTTACATGGAGAAATTTTGTTCAACAGGCTTTGTCTTAGGACGGCAAGTCACCTAAGTAAGTAAATATGAAGAATTCGTTGAACATTTTGACATTAAAAACCACACAAATGAGATTTTTCCAACGTGGCAAAATTGGTCCACTTGGTGTCGAAATTAGGATCCAATTTAAACATTTAAAAATTTATATATATATAAAAGTGAGCGTGAGTATGTTTGTATGTTGGTATGTTGGTATGTTTGTATGTTTGTATGTTTGTATGTTTGTATGTTTGTATGTTTGTATGTTTGTATGTTGGTATGTTGGTATGTTTGTATGTTTGTATGTTTGTATGTTTGTATGTTTATATGTTTGTATGTTTGTATGTTTGTATGTTTGTATGTTTGTATGTTTGTATGTTTGTATGTTTGTATGCTTGAATGTTTGTATGTTTGTATGTTTGTATGTTTGTATGTTTGTATGTTTGTATGTTTGTATGTTTGTATGTTTGTATGTTTGTATGTTTGTATGTTTGTATGTTTGTATGTTTGTATGTTTGTATGTTTGTATGTTTGTATGTTTGTATGTTTGTATGTTTGTATGTTTGTATGTTTGTATGTTTGTATGTTTGTATGTTTGTATGTTTGTATGTTTGTATGTTTGTATGTTTGTATGTTTGTATGTTTGTATGTTTGTATGTTTGTATGTTTGTATGTTTGTATGTTTGTATGTTTGTATGTTTGTATGTTTGTATGTTTGTATGTTTGTATGTTTGTATGTTTGTATGTTTGTATGTTCCACCATAACTCCAGAACGCCTTGACCGATCTCCATCGAACTTGGCACAAAGGTTCCTTGATATAAGAGAATCAGCACTGGGGGGGTTGACAACGGGGGAGGTTCGTAACAGGGGGAGGCCAGAACTCCGAACTGCCAGAACGGTTATTCATCAAACTTGGCATAATTGTTCCTTGGCATAAGAGAATCAGCACGGGGGGTGTTGCGGATACTCAAACACTGTTTTGTCAGTTGCTTATACTTAGCAGCTACAAAGCTGTAATATATTTTAATTATAATTACAATTGAGTTTATCAGGTAAGTATGTAACTGTATCTTACATTTTCAGTGTTTCTATTTACAGGTTTTTGTCTTATTGGTCTCGGCGACAACGCGGCAATCTACAGGTGAGTATATTGATTTATAATGAGTATATGCACTTCTGGTATGTGGACCAGCAACTACAGCATAACGGTAAGTATTTATTTGTAAGTTTGTATTATCTTCAACTGCGAATTTTATTACAATTTGTCAAACTAAACTGATCCTATTGATCGACTGCTACTGCTATAAACTCTTGATAATTTATAAACCAAAAACGTTGATAATTTACTGTGTTCTAATGTTAGCGCACTTTACTTCTTGCTGACTAATGATCGGTTTGTTTACATTTGTATGCATTGAATTATCATTCCGTTGTATTTGCTCGCAATGGAAAGGTACGTTGTTCACTTTTTCGCCGCAACGAGAGGCTCGTCAACAGGGGGTTAACAGAAACGTGGCAGGGAGGTTCCCTGATAGGGGGGAGGTTCCCTAAAAGAGGGGGGAGGCCATAACTCCGAAACGCCTTGGCCGTTCTTTATCAAACTTGGCACACATGTTCCTTGACATCAGGGAATTAGCACGGGGGTTGACAAAGGGGGGAGGAGAACTAATTGGGGGGGCCAAAGCTACGAAATAAAGGGGGGGGCTTCGTAACAGAGGGAGGTCATAACTTCGAAATGCCTGGACGGTTATTCATCAAACTTGGTACACATGTTCTTTGACATAAGAGAATCAACACTGGGGGGTCTACAAAACCGAGGGGTAGAGGTTCCCTGATAGGAGAGGAGGGCCCCTAATAGGGGGGAGGCCATAACTCCGAAACGCCATCACCGTTCTTTATTAAACTTGGCACACATATTCCATGACATCAGGGAATCAGCACCAGGGTTTGACAAAAGGGGGAGAAACAAAAGGGGGGTTGTAACATGGGGAGGCCATAACTCGGAAATGCCTGGACGGTTATTCATCAAACTTGGCACACATGTTCCTTGATATAAGGGATTTAGAACTGAGTGAGTTGACAAAATGGGGTGGAGGGTAACAGGGGGAAGGCTCCGAAATGTTTGGACGGTTCTCCCATAAGTGACGGTGGGACAAAAAGGGGTGTTGATGATCAGAGGTTGCTGACAGGAAGGGGAGAGTAACGCCCACATGATTGTAACAATTTATCCGTACCACAGAAAAAATCAGAATATGAAACACTAATTTGCAATGCTCGTAGCTGTAGATTTGTCAAGTGTTCGATCGTTAGTGCTAAGTGTTGTTGACCGACTCTATTTGAGTCACAGGGGCAATCATTCAAACAGTGTGGAGTTGATCTGAGAACACCATGTTTTTCCCATCGTCATCTTTATGTGGTATGTTCCAGAGTGGGCTCGGCCAATAACACGTTGTGACAAAACTTTTTTTTAAATATACTTTGCAAGTGACCTAGTGTACGTTGTTAGTCACACCTAGTACATCATAAAAACACATATGAAATCTTCCTAACACCCCCAAAATTTCAAGTTATTCCAAAAAAATGTTTTTTGGCTAGGTGTACATACTATCATGAATAACTCAATAATTTTCCAAGCAATTTTAAGTTTTTTATACATTTTTGGAAAGCTTAGAGGATAAGCTTTCTGGATATATATACATTCACTATGGTTCTACAAAAGTTAGACGAGATTTTTTCAATTAAATATGAAATTTAACTAAAAAATTAAAATTTTTCTCACTTTAGAGGTCCTTAATGTGGCCTTAAAAATGACCCACATTCCTAAGCTCAACATCACTTGTTTTATATTCAATCCTAGGACTTTGGTCAAAATTTCAGCCAAATCGGTCAACATTTGCAAATTTGAGACCATTTTTAAGAGTTGTAGAATTTATTGCTTCTCATATATCACCCGCCTAATCTTACAACTGAGCATCTTGTACACGATGCCATGGCGCCTCATTTTTTGCAATTCTTGTGATACTCATAAATATTTTCTATTAGAAAATCAATCCCATTAAAAATGCAAATTACCCTCTCAAACGTCTTCTTATAAGACTTGACAATTTTTTATTGACATACTTCGTAGCCGGCCTTTAGAATACAGGGCGCCTAACCGAGATTCAAACCTACCACGATTGGCATGTTAGACCAGCGTTGTACTTCGAAGTTAACTGAGCCCGAGCGGTCGACTAAATATAATAGTCAGGAATTCCACTTCCACTCGATCAAAATAAAAAAAAAGTTTGAGAGTTTAGATTTCAAAACCCCGTTTTATCATGTAGCTAAATTATACAAAACAAATACTAAATTTGCGGGAACCACATTTTGATTAAAAAAATATGTCGGGTGCAAAAAAAGTTCAATCATAAACCTATAAAGCTATATTTTGCAATGGGCACTAGAGTTAGTTCCAACGAATGTTAATACACTGACGAACTGACATAACACTTAGAAGAAAATTCTTCAAAAACCATCGTCCTACACGTTTTGCTTGCACACTAGCGCTCTCTGTTATGCATGTTGCGGAGTAGCTTGCATTTGCAGGGTTTTGTACTGCAGGTTTTTTACATTTGCAGGGTTTTTTACATTTGTATTGTTTTATACTGAAAACTCGAAGCAACACTTGAGCGCCGTTGTGTGGCCATGTCGCGAAACATGCTTTTTTGAAAAATAAGTGGTTGTTGAATGGACGATGGAATTAACGTGAGTGTCTCGTCTGTTTGTCTGTGGTTAATACATGGCAGGCACATCGTTACTATTGATACAAACACATTGCATAACATGCTTTAATTGAAAAAGTAGGCATGGTAAGCATGCCTATTGTTGCTCTTTATTTTTTAGTCTGCTTTAAAGACGAAAGATAAACTAGGTTCTATCCGATTGGGTGCTACCGTTCACGACATCCGTTTCTTTTGGTTGAAAAATAATTATTTTGTTCGGTTTTTGTAACAGCTCACGGTAGCTTACCTGATATGAGTTGGTTATTGATAAAAAAAACCCTTATCGGTACGATGAACCGATGAATGGTTTGCAATTTTAAGAATCGACTCTTTCAGTTTTAAAATATTTTTATATCATAAGGCATGTTCAATTTATGTATTGTAACATTCTAATAGATAATCGAATAAACTCTCTATTACATACTGTATCATATTAATTATTAGCCCTAAAAATAGTAATGGATGGTAAAGAGTTAATCAAATCTTTGTGATGTAACAGTGAGATTGGTAATCTTTTGTAACTTTCTCTTGTTTTTAATCAATAACGACGGATTTACCGTTTATTTGACTGATACGATTTCAGGAATAGATAAGTGCAAATACAGCATGGTTCTCGTTATTCTGTAAAGCTACAAATTTTAAATCAACTATCGTTGTAACTAAACACAAACTGGAATGAGAGAATGGCCAGCGTAACTCAGCAGCACGCGAGTACTTGTCATACTTGTCATCGGCACTAGTTTTGCTAGAATTTCTATTATCGATGAGTGTCGTTTGTTTTGTTTTAGCCATTCTCTTATTTCAGTTTTCTCTAGTTGTAAAAATTAGCTATGATTCTAATCTACTAAAAAAATCTAAGAATCTCAGCTGGAAGGTACTGGTAATTTCTCGATAAAAGATGGCCAAGAAATGTAAAGCACACAAAATGCTGCAAATATTAACTGCATGCTTTTGTAATCAATGTTTTCAGGAGAAAATCATACGAATCAATTGTAATGAGTTTAGTATCGAATGAAATGGAAGTTTGACAGCGACGGCACCAAGTCTTGCGTATATGGCGGGTGAAATTAAACTTTCCTACCCGTATTCTCCTAGTGTTCCTGTTTCCTAACCTGTACAGCAGCATATGGCCGAGCATTGTAGTGATGAAAATTCACTGATTCATCATCGGTAACACATAGAATAGTAGAATCACAGAGAACAGACATCCATTCAAGAACAAATTTTTTGGGAATTCTTGGATAAAAATCAAATTAAAATCACCTAATATGCTAGCGTCACCACCACTATAGTTTCCCAACTAAATGATTCTTTTGATTTGCACACTGACAACCTTTGGCTCCTCTGGCGCTAGTATATATGGACTATAAGCGTTATGCTAGTGCCAGAAGCTAGCTGTTGTGAGTTTAGTATAGAATTTCATGCGCCTTTAGCGACACCATCACTATAGTTTCCCAACTAATTTGACATAAGTTTTATCCAAGTGGGGACCTTTCGCTTGGATGTCTGTTCTCTGTGGTAGAATCATAAAGGAAAATTCGCGGAAAGGAGTAAAATATCATACACAAAATGCAAAAAGTTTACGAAAAGCACTGACTTCTAACGATGGCTACTTTGAAGCGAATGAAATAAATGTTTCTAGGTAATTAACCGTTGTTACAGGTACTTTTTGAGCCGTAGTTACAACATCTTAATGAAGGAAATGTAATTTCTTCATATATGAACATAAGAATTGGAAATATATATATTTATATAATTAAACATGATGCATACCTTGTTTCGAGATTCTTAACGGAATTATATTAGCGAGTATTTATGATAAATTTTACATTTTACAGATAAAATATTTCGGAACTTATTTTTTTAAGGGGGGGCCCTACTCTGGAAGACCGAAGAATAATAAGTTTTCGTAAAAAAATTTCAGATGCTAGAATTATAGTTAAGTGCTGGGGTATTTTGGTTATTGGTTAATATAGCTTGAAGATATATTTTGAATTATTTGGATACCAGAATAGTGATTATTATGCTGGTGGCAGGTGTGCGACGTGCCCTCTAGAAAATAGTTCGTTGCTGGCAGTATGTGCCGGGAACCAACGGAGTATCGTAGAACGGATTTCAAGGATGATTTTGAAGCTTTAGGTTAATACCTAAATTGTTACATAGCGGTTTTTGAAAATTCGAAAAATTACCAAAATGGCGGCAATTTTTCCAAAAGAAAGGTGTTTTTTCTTCAAAAATCGACAAATAAAAGCTCACAAAAAATTGAAAAATTAAGATATCAAAAAACGGCTACGTAACAATTTAGATTATTCATTTTTACATGCTGAAAAAAAATTTCAGCCCAATCGGTCCACTAAATTCTGAGATACACGTACCGCCTGCTAAAGAAACATGGTTTCGGGGAAAACGCGTTCCAAGTTTCGCACAACAATGGACTTCCCTTGAGGTGACTCCACAATATTTGCCGTAAGTTTTCAACGAGATCAGATATTAAAAAATCCTTTTGGAATGACATTTCGGAAGGTGTAAGCGTCTCGAAAATGCAAAACAAAAAAACTCGTTTTTTCCGATTTTTCAGAGTAGGGTCCCCCCTTAATACTAAACCCCTTGCTTTTTTGGTTCATTTTCACATCGTTATTACACTATTCATCTTAACTACTTTTATTAGAAAATATATTTAAAACATAATGCGAAGTTTGCTGCTCTACTATTTGTCTTTTTTCACGAAAAATATTAACGCTAATCTGTATATAATCGCGGCAATTCTGGTCTGCTAGCGAAAAATATTCATAGAGTGAAGACGGTATGTTTAGTGTTAATAAAACAAATGATTATGTTCGAATGTCAATACGACATACGGAACATCACTTCATCATATACAAGATTTTCTTTCGTCTATTATCAATGGAGCGCAACTGTTTATAAAAAAACTAATTTTATATTTATTAAACCTTGTGTACGAGCAGCCCAACTTCCTCAAAAGTAAGTATAAGTTGTTTAAATCACAGCTCAAAATTTCAAGCACTAAATATTTACTCCGAGTGATCGGCAAATTTACTCCGTCACATTCAAAACGGATAACAAAATAAGTGGACTTTTCTATTTACAAAAAAATTCTAGATAGAATTAACAAAAGGGCGAATGTCGCAAATGTAAACAAAACGAGTGAGAGTTATTTTTTGCTGGGCCAGCATAGGAAAATCAACTCTCACTCGGTTTGTTTACGCTTGCGACATTCGCCCTTTTGTTAGTTCTATCTTCAATTGTGAAAAAAGGGGCAATTCTTGTTGGTTACTGAGTCAGTACCGTGAGCTCCCGATAATATGAATGTAATCTCATTCAGATAAGGGGAGTTTATTTTAATTTGAATATTTAAAAAATTTTCATTTTTTTTATATGCGCAAATTGCGCACATATTTCTTGGATTAATTTGATAAAAACAGCGTGTATATTTATAAAAAATAGGTACGTCGTTCAGTAATTTCAACTAAAACGTTCTATTTTGAGTGCAGAAAAAAGTAAATTATATATTATAAGTTATATAACCAGAGTTGCTAGGCAAAAGGGTAAAAATAAAAAATAATAAATTTTCAATAAGAACTTAACACCGATGTAACAAAAAACATTTTTATTTCAATTGTAGAATTCAGTTGGAAACAAAATGAAATTTTAGTTTGTGAGCAGAACAACCATAAATATGATTGAAACCACATTTTTAACACATACAAAAAAAATTGTACATATAAATATGATAAATTACTACCATTACCATTTTTTCAGAGATGACTACTTTAACTATGTTTATTATAGCTTGTTAATTCGTTTTCTATCAATACAGCGTGTATGATTTAAGCCGGTAACTGCAACCGAATCGTTATATACCTACATATATTTATAGCACAGCTATCAAAAATATGGCACATGAAATTGCCAACGCTGCTGAAGATATAAATGCTAACGTATACGACACAGCAACAAATGCAGCACCCAGACCTTATTGTATATTAATCTAACGAATTAAGCTGCGTTCGCAATGATAAGCTGGCCCCTTGCGAAGATTACACGAGGTTTAAAAAGAATCGGCAAATCAACGCCAGGCATCAGTTCAAAGTTGTCCAGCTTTAGCATATGTAGGTATCCGTCAATGAAGTGAAGTTAGCAAATAAATTGAGTGTATTATTACGATAATTTTAGATCCAACCAACCAGCGCCTCCAAAATGTCTCTGAAGTCTGACGCAGTGTTCGCCAAAATCTCCAAAAGGTTGGAGAGTGTAGACCCGAGCAACCGGCAGGTGGAGCACGTGTACAAATTTAAGATCACTCAGGGCGGCAAAGTAGTCAAAAGCTGGATTTTGGATCTGAAGAACGTAAAGTTATCCGAGTCAGATGCCGACGCTGAGGCAACTCTAATCATGGAAGACGATATCATGTTTGCCATTGGATCCGGTACCCTGCCAGCCAAGGAAGCTATGGCACAGGATAAGATGGAAGTTGAAGGCCAAGTGGAGCTGATCTTTTTGCTGGAACCTTTCATCACCTCACTGAAATGAACAATTTGGTGCAATCTGTGAATGCAAGAGTCATGTCATCCGATTTTCTGTAATTTATTGTTTGCTGTTGAACCTTTTTGTTTTAATTTCGAAGCCATTAAATCATCGTTATAACTAGCTTGCTGTATTTATTTTTTGATTTTGTGTTCTCGTCTCAGAAAAACTGCATGATATTGCCTCAATTTGGACACGGTGTTAAATACAGACACGCAAAAGGCTAAATAGCTTTTCGATGCTTTGAATTTCAAAGTAAAGTTATACCAAATTATTATATAATAATGATTATTGCCAAAAGTGCTGTTAATTTTTTATACGGATTGAGACTTGCGTAAAGTTTTATTCACGAATTTCAATTAAAACGTATGTAGATACCATCAACAATACTTTTCGCTTAAAAATTTTATGTTGGCTATCTGAATAGATTACTACCAAAAATGGGTAGAAAAAACTCAACGTGGACAGAAATTCAGAATTTGATAGTCAGCAACCATTAATAATTCGACACCAACTTTTCAAAAGGGCCAATCTGCAAAATGTAAACAAACCGAGTGAGAGTTACTTTCTGCTAGACTAGCCTACACTCTTAAATGATTCTACCCGTAAATAGTCAAAATGTTCTTAAAGTGTACAAACTCAAATTTTGGGCAATAAATTCAACCAATTTTGGCTACTTGCTACCGATAATTGAATTATTCTCTGTGACAAATAACGCATTTTCTAGTTCTACTACCAATTTTTTGGTTGAAAAACTACTCAAAATCTGAATTTGTACACTATAAGGGCATTTTGAGCAATTTAACTAAATTCAACCAATTTACGGGTAAACTCATTTAAGTGTGTAGGGAAATAAACCGAGTTTACATTTTGCAGATCGGCACTTTTGAAAAGTTGATGCCAAATTGTCTGCATATAACATATAACGTACACAGCTTACCACTCCTTGTGTACGAAGAAGGAAGGAATTG
This sequence comes from Sabethes cyaneus, assembly GCF_943734655.1. Classification (NCBI taxonomy): domain Eukaryota; kingdom Metazoa; phylum Arthropoda; class Insecta; order Diptera; family Culicidae; genus Sabethes; species Sabethes cyaneus. The sequence continues at coordinate 62,332,438 of NC_071353.1, read as the reverse complement.
TGAATACATTTTTTATAACGGTAATCTTTACAATAGACAAAAGAAACGGTAGAAGAAAGTAACGAAAGAAATGGTGTTTATAGTACATTTAGGGTTGGACAAGACGTGGAAATCTGTAGCAATAATTCACATTAAGAGAACCCCAGCTTGGAAATCTTGAAAAAGATCAGAGGCGTTGTATACAAAGCACGACCGCACGGTTAACGTAAGGCTACGTTAATATATTTGTAGCATGATTTTGAATATTTTACTAACCCTTCTGAGATAATTTACTGGCCTTGAGAAGGACCGTTTAATGATGGTGATTAGGATTTTCTGTTCAGCAATGGTGGATGCCCTAGATGGCGTTTAAAGCTTTACTGATATTTTCAGATATAACAGAGTGGTCGAATTTGGGATTTTTTGACAGCATTTCGTTTCTACACGCTCGTCAAATTTGGCTCACACAAAGTGGAACAACTAAAACTCTGCGTAATTCTCCATACACTATTTCGACTCACTCTTACTCTTTTTAAGAGTTCAACGCAGAAGCTCGTTAATGAGTAACATTTAGCTCAAAACTGAGTGTTATTGAACCGAAAATTGTGTAGTACTTGCACAAATTATGATTGATTATAACTCTGTTTACAGTACAAGTTTAAGTTACTCAAATTTGTGAACAGTTCCATTTTGTCTGCAGGTAAGTCGGATCTTAAGGTACTCATACACGTACCGATAAGTTGACCGAAAATGTTGGTGAATTAAGGTTCAGGCAACATACACAATAGGGAGAGCCGGGGCATAAAGGACACCTTAACTTTTTTTTAATTAATTACGGGCAAACCCAATTGAATTCAACCTGAAACGGCCTAAAACTTAGATGAGGGTATAATCTAAACAGTTTCAGTGAGTTCAATATCATTATTTATTTTTTATTTTATTTAGGTGGCTTGCCGTCCTAAGACAAAGCCTGTTGAACAAAATTTCTCCATGTAACTCAGTTGAGGGCTACCGCTCTCCAATTCCTCGGACACCGAGTACTCTCCGCCAGATCTCGCTCCGCCTGGTCTAACCATCTTCTTAGCACTCGTCGTTCGAAAACTCCGAGCACTCGCAGGTCCTCCTCGAGCAATGGCCATGTTTCATGACCGTAGAGAACAACCGGTCTAATAAGCGTCTTGTACAGGGTGCACTTTGTACGGGGACCGCAATTGCTTGTGGAGCCCATAGTAAGCACGACTTCCGCTGATAATACGCCTCCAAATCTCACGGCTGGTATCATTGTCCGCCGTTACCAGTGAGCCAAGGTAGACAAATTCATCGACTACCTCAAACTCATCGCCGTCGATCAATATACTACTGCTCAACCGGTGTCGTTCGGCCTCGGTTCCGCTGGCCAGCATGTACTTTATTTTAGACGTATTTACCTTTAACCCAATCTTTTCTGCTTCGCGCTTTAGTCTGGTGTACTGTTCAGCCACCGCCACAGATGTTCTGCCGATAATATCCATGTCATCGGCAAAGCAGACGAATTGACTAGATTTGTTGAATATCGTGCCCCGCGTGTTGATATCCGCTCGGTTCATAACACCTTGTAGCGCTATGTTGAACAGCAGGCATGAAAGACCATCACCTTGACGAAGCCCTCTGTGTGATTCGAATGAACTTGACAATCCACCCGAAATCCGAACACAGCACTGTGTACCATCTATCGTAGATTTAATCAGTTTGATGAGCTTCCTGGGGAAGCTGTTCTCGTCCATGATTTTCCATAGCTCTTTCCGGTCGATGGTATCATATGCGGCTTTGAAGTCAACGAATAAATGATGCGTGGGAACTCTGTATTCACGGCCCTTTTGGAGGATTTGCCGCAGTGTAAATATTTGATCTGTTGTAGACCGACCTTCGACGAAGCCGGCTTGATAAGTTCCCACAAATCTATTCGCAATTGGTGATAGACGGCGGAAAATGATTTGGGACAGCACTTTATAGGCGACATTGAGAACGGTGATCGCTCGATAGTTCTCACAGTCCAACTTGTCGCCCTTTTTATAGATCGGGCAGATAACCCTATCTTTCCACTCCTCCGGTAGCTGTTCCGTATCCCAACAATTAGTCGGTAGTATTCTAACAATTAGTCGGTGCAGACAAACGGCCAGCTTTTCTGATCCTATTTTAATAAGCTCCGCTCCGATGCCACCTTTTCCAGCTGACTTGTTGTTCTTTAGCTGCATGATGGCCTCCTTAACTTCGTCTATCGTTGGGGCTGGCACCTCTTCCCCGTTTGCTGCACCGTCGAAATCGCTTCCCCCGCCGCCATGGTTTTCCGCCTGGGCGCCATTCAGGTGTTCGTCGAAGTGCTGCTTCCACCTATCTGTCACCTCACGATCGTCCGTCAGAATACTGCCAGTCTTATCCCGACACATTTCGGCTCGCGGCACAAAGCCTTTGCGGGATCCGTTCAGTTTCTGGTAGAACTTCCGCGTTTCCTGAGAACGATGCAGCCGCTCCAACTCTGCATATTCCTGCTCTTCCAGGTTGCGCTTTTTCTCCCGAAAGATTTGGTTTCGCTGCATCTTCTTCTGTTTGTGTCTTTCCACGTTCGGACGTGTGGCACTGCGCATCTTGGCCGCCCGCGCAGCGTTCTCCTCATCCATCACCCTCCTACATTCATCGTCAAACCAATCGTTCCGCTGATTCCGGGCCACATGCCCGATGGAGCTCTCCGCTACACTGCTGATGGCTGTTTTGATAGTGTTCCAACAGTCCTCGAGCCCTTCGTCCAGCTCGTCCTCTTCCGGCAGCGCAGCTTCGAGTGAATGCGCGTAGTTTGCGGCGACGTCTGGCTGCTTCAGCCGCGCGAGATTTAACCGAGGCTGGCGTCGGTACCGAATGTTGTTCACAACGGAGAGTCTTGGGCGCATCTTAACCATCACTAGCTAGTGGTCCGAGTCAAGGTAAGCGCTTCGATAGGATCTGACGTCGATAATGTCTGAGAAGTGCCGACTGTCGATCAAAACGTGGTCGATCTGTGATTCTGTCTGATTTGGTGACCTCCAGGTGTACTTATGGTGGATTCTGTGCTGGAAAAAGGTACTACGTACGGCCATATTCTTGGAGGCGGCAAAGTCGATAAGTCTTAGGCCCATTTCATTGGTTCGCTGGTGTGCACTGAACCTTCCAATCACCGGTTTGTATTCCTCCTCCTGGCCGACCTGAGCATTGAAATCCCCAATGACGATCTTGATATCATGTTTTGGGCAGCGGTCGTATTCACTCTCCAACTGCGCGTAGAATTCATCCTTGTCGTCATCGGTACTTCCGAGGTGAGGGCTGTGCACGTTGATGATGCTTATGTTGAAGAATCGGCCCTTGATCCTCAACCTGCACATTCGAGGATTGATTGGCCACCACCCAATCACCCGTTTCCGCATCTCGCTCATCACTATGAAAGCTGTACCCAGCTCGTGTGTGTTGCCGCAGCGCTGGTAGATGGTATGTCCATCTCTGAACGTACGTACCGTTGAGCTTTTCCAGCACACCTCCTGCAGCGCTACGACGTCGAACTTGCGGCTCTTCAATACGTCGGAGAGCACTCGAGTGCTCCCTTGGAAGTTGTGAGATCGGCAGTTCCACGTCCCGAGTTTCCAATCCATAGTCCAGTAAGTTCCAGTAAGAATATATTTGTTCTTCGTTCCGTGCTTTAGTATTTTTCGTTGTGCCGGCTTGCAAAGCCTGCTACATCAGCCCCTGTTTCGCCGGAGGGCCAACGAAAGAGCCCTCCTTTCCTGTCAGCATACGACCTTGGCTTCCACCGGGGTTGGTTACCCGATCTCCACCAAAGTTGCTCGTATCCCGGCTGGTACCTCGAGGAGGTAGGAATAGGAGTTGCTGAATAACAGGCTATGGACCACTGTAGGGTCTATTTTATGCCTACACGTGCACAAGGCACCGACGGTACGCATTATTCAGCCATTTACCAGCCAGTTTACCAGAGTTCAATATCAAAATAATATAAATATAGAAAAAAATAACGTTTTTATTTCAAATGTTTTTTCGCTCGATATTAATAGGAGCGGGGAAAGTGCCACTATGGTGGGGAAAATGACCACAAGTAGAGAAATGTTGAATTTTAACTTCTATCTATAGAAATTAGGTCTAGTTAATGTGTTAGACCAAAGATAGTACACATAAAGATAAATAAGATTTCAGTATGTTTGTTTTTGGCATAGTCATTATCATTTTGTGCAATTTTCAAAAAGTAAGATTTCAAAATCATTTTAATTTTAGATTATTTTTATCGATGAATTTTCTTATGGTTATTGTAAGACACTTTAGAAACCATAAAAAATAACCGTATTAAAATTCTTCGTCGTTTTCATGGAAAACTGTAGAATGGCACTTTTGCCACGGGTGATCGTCTGGCTCCTTGTTCCCCTACTTACTTATTCGTCCATGTCCATCGGTTTGGTAGAACAAAGGGATGAAATCAGAGTTCACCACTGCCGACGATAACCCATCGGCTTTCATCGGTCGCTACTGTCTTACCTGACTTACAAACGAATATACGTATTATTTCAATCTGAGTTGTTTGCATTTTATTCGTTTATGACGTATACGCAGCTAATATCGATATCAAACGATTTTTTGTAAGTTGTTTTTGTTATTGCATTTAACCTGTAAAACGTTGCACAAATAACAATTTAATTTTAAAACAAAATCATTACACTGTCACTTGAAATACATATATGGTTTAAGTACGTTATTTTCAGTGATCAAAGTTAACGATATAACGAAAAGTTATCGATATCGATGTAGGACGACATTTTTTGAAACCATTCGAACCAACACGAACCCGCGAAGACAACGTATATTCGCAGTGAGTCAGATAAAATGACAGCAGTACAGGTTTTCGTCAACAGCTCGGATGTCGCTGACTACCTGATCAAATGAAACGAACAAATTTATAACAGGATGAGTTCTAAATACCTAGTAGTTACTAGTAACTAGTTTTTTATAACAAAATCTCCTTTGCGTTTTGTTATAAACTTAATGTCGCTGGTAGTGAAAATAACAAAACTTGTAACCAAATCCGCTCTAAGTTTATTACAATTATATCAAATTCTGATTACAAAAACCAGCATTCTGCCCTGCTTTATAACCAAAATAAACAAAGCGTGATATAAGTAGCAGCACGAATTTTCTGTGTCGCAAATTTTGCTATCACATTTATGACACACTTTGATAGAAAAATCAACTGGAGCCACTATTCTGTAATATTTTTGTTAGAATCATCTGATCGGATAGGCTGCGTCGCCATGAACCTCTGAGTTTACCTCTTCTTCGTTGTCCTTGTGGATTCCAGTCGAGTGCTGCTCCACAGATTCCGTTCGCTACGTTCCTCAAGGTATGTGGGATCCACTTCCACCTATACGTTCTCCAATTGCTATCGGCTGTCGATGGATGACATCGACGATCGAGTTCCTCATTGGATATCCACTCTTCTGGCCGCCAGACACGAACGATATATCGCAAGCAGCGGTTTTTAAATACCTAAAGTTTTTGGGTTGTCTACAATAAGACATACTACGTTTCGCAGGCGTACAGCAAGACGTATTTAACGTTTGAGTTGAAAAGTCAGGTTTTGGTAGAATGATCTGATTGGTGCGCCAAATCCTACTCAGATAGGTGAGTTCCGCTAATGTTTCCTTAATTAAGTTTGATGTTCCTTTAATTGTGGTATTCCATATACATTGCTAGGTTGCTAAGTGAAAAAACATCGTAGCAAAACTATAGATGAGCGCCAATAGTTGTGCGCTCCAACTGCGCGTTGGATTTTGGAAAATTGGCATTTTAGCAAATAATGCTCTAATTTTAAAAGGTGTAGTCTAATTACCAATACTTCTAAAAACCTGTTTTATATAATGAATGTAATTGTTTTATCTAAAATGCTACGGTGACGAAAATATGCGTTAATAATGAATAGTAGCGCAACTATTGGTACTACCACAACTATTGGATCAAGTACCCTACATGTTTCAAAACAAAACTTTTGGTAGTTTTGAATTTGAAATTTAAGTCAATTTCAATATATTCTACCGCCCGTCGTTGATCGTCGTTGGTGGTCTTGCAAGTGCAGAACCAATAATTATGGCTTTAATTGATGTCATCCGCAAAGCTTAAATCAGTACTTTTTTAGCTCTGATTGAATTAAATACGCGAACTCGTGAACAATTTAGGTCACGGTCTATTTATGACAAATTTAACATGCAAGTTTATTACTAGATTTCATTATTCAAAACTGAGAGAAAAAAAGTATAGTGAAACAAAGTTTTATACCTAGTAGGTATATGTGAATCAGTAATATCGTTTTGTTATGCATATAAAGGCCATTTGAAACTAGTCTAGCTCCGTAAAACATTTGTGTAATTACCCGTGTAAAATAAATACTATACTGAAGAAAAAAAAACTTTAAATGTTTTGTTGAGTATTTTCCTGTAGATTTAAATCTATCGAAGAGTGACGTTCATTCGGATCGATTGCTTTTTTCATTAGGTTCTTCTTAAAAGTTGCTTCTCAAATGCTATGGACCATGGTAACCTATTTAGTCATAGTATCGAGCAGCACAATATTTTTTAAATTATTGGAATCTAATGATTTATATTTCTGCTTCGACATGTATCTAGATATACCTTAGAAGCAACGTTCACAGCGCAGCCGTATGATAACATAAGCTACACAATGTTTATGGGCCAATTAGCTGTTTACTCAATGGATGCTGAATTTGCCTGGTGCAAATGAACAAGTACATCTGCATCCACAAAAGCGAATTGGAGAAACTAAGGATAGAACTTCTATCGATTAGTTCTCATTTAGCTCCCAAGCCGCTTGCGAGTACGTTCGGATAGTCTTTTTATAGTGTACCATTGTTCATATTTTTTGAAATTATATCCAGTGCAGTGCGTTAAACAGAAATAGCGAATTAAATTATTAATTCTCTCAACCGTAAATAATAAATATACTGAACGGTAGGTCTGAATGTATATTATGCATAACTTAACTGGTATTGGCCAAATCACTCCAAAATTTCTTGAAATTATGAGTATTAGAATAAAAACTTCCGAAACGCAGGGTATTTTGCATTATTTCACCGAATTAACGCGTTTTACCACCCCTGTTTTATAGAAATTTGAAAATAAATTGTTAAAAATCACGCTTTTTAAGCGTAATTTTCTAAAGTTTGTGAGATAAATTACAGAACTTATTATGGTTTCATCAATAATAGCTCATGTTTTATAAAACAAAACCAGCGTATTTATTACGATTAATTTAATATGCTGATAATAAAAATAAATAAATAAAGTTTATATTTTTTTTAAAGCTTCCGAGAAAAAGCTTAGTAAAATTAATCAAAATTTAGATTAAAGAACTAATCCACGTGAAACTTTCATTTGGACATTTGGTCAGATGAAACGAAAAAAAAAAATTAATTAAATCAGAAACCCGGAAATTTGACTACAGGTTTTGTTTTTATTTTAAGATTTAAATTTCATCTCAAACCCTGTCAAAATATATGCAGAAAGCGATCAAATCCGGTAAGTTTTCGAAGCAAAATATCGTGGCAGCCATTTCGTTCGATAGGTACGCACTTCGACAGTTCCATCGGTGCACCATATTACAGACTGATTGTGCTGGCACTACAGGGACTATAGATTACAGAGGCGCCGAGACACTCAAAAATCGCTAAATTTTGAATGAAAGCGGAGAGTTACCTTTATTTATGATGGTAGGGTAACCAACCTATTTTGGACCCCATCAACAGCTGTACATAATTTGGACACTTCCATTTGATTTTGCTTTGCTTTAAGTGTCCAAATCATGTAAAGCTGCTGATGGGGTCCAAAATAGGTTGGTTACCCTACTTTCCGTTTTGTTTCGAAATTGAGCGGATTTTGAGTGTCTCGGCGCCTCTGTAATCTATAGTCTCTGTAGCTGGCACCATTGGCGCTCACTCGTCGTTTACTTTCTAGGTTTAACCCAGTCGTCATGAGTCGACAGTTCGAGCCCCCGAGGAAACGTATCCTGACTAATCTCGAGAATTATTAAACGTATCCTTGGTGTTGTTGATGAAATGTGATATTATGCAGCAATTGTTGTCTTAAGACACAGCAGAACGTTCCTTTACCTGTTATTTAAGATAGAAATAAATATGTTTTCGGAACATAATTCAACTGATTGTTAACCCTGTGTTGGTTGATTCACATAATTTTTACTGACAGATCACAAAGCTTGATAACGCAACAAAATTTAATGTTAGACTGTAAGATATCAGACGGTCTTGTGGTGTAATTGGTTAAACAACACGCTCAACTAGACATTGAGAGCTGTGAGTTCGACTCTCACCCTCGCTTAGCCGATATTTTTAGTCCAAGATCAAGATTTTCAGTTCATCTTATTTCTGATTTGTCATATTAAACATTTACTCTTCCCGTAAAGAAACAAGTAAAGTGACTTATTGTCAACCAAAAAAAAAGGGATTTACTGAAAGATATTTAGCGAATCTATATATAAAGTGAGCGTGAGTATGTTTGTATGTTCCACCATAACTCCAGAACGCCTTGACCGATCTCCACCAAACTTGGCCTTGATATAAGAAAATCAGCACTGGGGGGTTGATAAGAAGGGGACGGGGGGTTCGTAACAGGGGGAAGGGCCATAACTGCGAAATACCTGGACGGTTCTCTACCAAACTTGATATACATGTTCCGTGACATAAGGGAATCAACACTGAAGGATTCGAAAAGGAGGCAGTGGTCGAGGTTCATAACAGGGGGGGAGGGCATAACTGCGAAACACCTGGACGGTTCTTCATCAAACTTGGCACACATGTTCCTTGGTATAAGGGAATCAGTACTCAGGGGGTTGACAAAAGAAAGGAGGGTTCATAACAGGAGGAGGCCATAACTCCGAAATTCCTGGACAATTCTTCATCAAACTTGGTACAAATGTTCCTTGAAATTAGGGAATCAGCAATGGGAAGTTGACAAGAGGGGGGAATCCCTAACACGGGGGGAGAGATCTAAATAAGTAAAATAGGTTGCATTTCTCTTGCTTTTAAACAGATTGCGGTTGTGTAACTAACTTTGAGAAAAGAAAGGGGTTCCACCAAGGAGGAATATATGGTAAATAAACCTTTGTTTCGTTTTCATTATAGCGATTTTCATTGAGTAAACCGATGCATAATTAGTTACGTAACAGAAGGGGGACTGGGAAGGAACTGACATGTAGCGGGACAAGGAACGTGAGTATGAATGTATGTTCCGCCATAACTCGGAAACTTCTGACTGTTCTTCATCGAACGTCGTTTGTCAAACACATGTTTTTTGGCATGATTCTTTTATGCCGGGGGGTTGACAAAAGAGGGAGACGATCTCTTACAAGGGGAGAGCAAGGTTCAAGTGGGTGAAGGGATGCGCTTCTCTTACAATTGGAACGATAGCAGTTGTACAAGTTGTTTTATTTCTGAAAGGAGGAATAGGGTGGCCATTAAAAAGGGGAAGGTTCAATTACAAGTGGTTGGGGGACAACGTGAGAGGCACTGACAAAGGGAGTAGACATATTTAAATGAAAAAAAAGGTTTTATTTCTTGGATTATGAGAGCTTTCGTTACAAAAACAGATGTACAAGAGACTGAGTGACAAAGGGGCCCCGAGTGAGATCGGGCAATCAGCTAGTAATGAATATAACGAATAACATTTGATTTGGTTTCAAAATAATTTGCAATAGCTCAAGTTTATAAAATTTGAACAACATCGGGATTTTAATGCATCTTTATTCATAGATTTGCTGAGTAAGTACAAGTAAGTTGTTGTTGAAAGCTGGATTACATTAGGCGCGTTTACTGACTGCTAGTTAGCTAGCTTGTGAGTTGATTGTAAATTAACCCAGTGTCATCATGTCCACTAGCTAGGTAATTTGAGCTTTAGTCACTCCAATGTATAAGTTAAAAGTGTAAAATTTTCTCGTACCAAAAACTTTAATACTTGCTTTACAAACTCGAAATAAAGCACGAATCGTGTTCAGTATGACAAAACTTCAACCCCATTCCCAACTATTTCCCCGCGCTGATAGATGGAGAATGCATGAATAATACGATTATGAATGATCTACCTATACGCCTAAGCTATATGCAACCCCAAGGCTTCACGGGTTTACTGTTGGGTTTACTTGTGACATTTACAAATTACGTAATATACCTGATACTGAGGGGATAAGCACCGTTATGTTGCACTCCGACAACTTACTGTACAAAATTACGTTACATAAGCAAACGGCGGTGTTTAGAATCATTAATAGCTGCGTTATATAATTTATGAATGTTCCCTTATAAGCATAGTGTCACGAATCAAAATATACACCTAAATAATACATTAGTAATCTTTTCTTATTTTCTTATCACTCTAAACGATTCGTCATCAGTATATAATAGGTACTTCGTGTTATGAAACCAGATTTTTCCTCCGTATCAGTAACATATTACAAAATCGAACGTTTTATCTGAAACGTACTTATTCCAATCAGATTATTATTTACAGAAACCCCAATTGATTGTCGAATAGACGAAAATATGGGTGAGTTTTTGACGTAGAACCGCGCCTTACCGCGCGTGGTATTAATCCGATTTTTGGATTCATTACCAGTGTCAAGCAAAAATGAAAAAATTTTGAACGCTGTAGATGCATCAATTGCGTGGCAATTACTATAACGTTGTTTTTCCAACTGCTGGATTGGATATTGTATTGTAAAAAGTACAAGGTTAAATTTTCCCAAACATGTTTTGTGTGATGGTCTTGCTCCATAGACACGGGCGATAATTAAACATATCTCCAGTCTTCCCAGTTGCCATTCTTCTTGATGGAATGTTTTTGCTACTACCGTACCGTACTAGTTAGCCACGGGAAACCATTCACATATTTGGATCTGAAGTAAATTCTATTCCGGAACAAATTTTAAATATAGTTACAGTTTGACCATCAAGTTCTAAAATAAGCGAAATAAGCGGAAAATGTACGTACTATCGAGGCAAAATGTACGTATTATCGAGGGTACGTACTATCGAAGTAGTCGTTGTTCAAAAGTAATGGTGAATGGTCATTCATAAATCTGTTTATTTTAGTAATTTTAAGTTTTTTTTAATTAATGAAACAAAGGAAGTTGTTTGTAGTATCCAAACAGATTGGGACAAGATGTTCAGCCCTCTCTTCTCCTCACGTCCCAATCTTTTTGAATACTATGAACACCTTTCTTTCATTGCTTTCTTCTACCCTCCCCTCCGCTGATTGTAAAAACTACCGTTATAAAAAATCAAGTTTTCACGTTTTTACCTTTGTTATACTATAACAAAGGTTTAAAAATTGGTCGAAAAACACGAAATCGATCCGAGGCCCGGAGGGCCGAGCCACATATACCAGTCGACAGGGTTCGACGAACTGAGCAATGTCTGTGTGTGTGTGTGTATGTGTGTATGTGTGTGTGTGTGTATGTGCGCGACGCAACTTTTCTATCGCCTGTTTCTCGGGGATGGCTGAACCGATTTGCTCGCTATTACTTTTGTTTGAGAGGTATTATTGCCTAGTATATCACTATTGATCACTATTCGAGATCCGACATTTCGTTTAAAAGTTATAAGTAAAAACGTGAAAATTACGTGACACGATTTTCTCCGGAACCAAGTGACCGATTTCAACGATCTTGGTATCGAATGAAAGCTCTTGTTAACGCTAAATTTTTCGGGTAAATTTTATTGAAAACAAACAAGTAGTTTAAAAGTTATCCTAAAAAAACCTGTTTTGACAAGGTAATAATTATCGCCTGTTTCTTAGAAATGGCTAAACCGACTTAGGCGCTATTAGTCTCATTTGAAAGGTAACATAGCCTAATAGATCACTATTGATTTGTTTTTTGATTGGACGTTCAATTTGAAAGTTACGAGCAATTGAATACAACACATTAAAATTTATAATAATTTATAACCATTTCATCTAAGATGATTTATCTAGTTTGAATTATTTTGACATCAAATTAGAGATTTTAATGCTGCAAATATATCTGCAAAATTTCAGTAGAATTGGTTTTGCCGATCAAAAGATATTAACCCTCCAACACTCGCGCCAACTTTTGTAATACGGGTTATTCGCGCGCACAATGGCCCAAAGCCAAAAAGATATGCGCACTAGAGTTTTGACTGGGAAAACTTGGTTTTAGGTTTATGGGACCTTTGGAAGAATTTCTTGAAATTGAAAGTTCTATCGTCTGGTGCAATTTAAATTTTGATTAATCCCCCTAAAAGTGAAATAAAAAAATTATTTTTCTTCAGTTTCAATATAACACATAGATGTATTCTGCAAAGTTTTAGAGTATATTATTACAAGAAATTTTGCTGAAGACAGTAACCCCCTATCTCTTCAGCGAAGCTAGAAAAATATTATTTATTATATATGAATTAGTGAAATCAGTTTTTTATTTTGGCTCTTTTCGTAATTGTTGTATGACTTTTTCATGTATTACAAAGTTGCACAAATAGTAAAAATACACAACTTTGCTGAATATAGTATACCTTTATGTTTGCTTGTTTAGGAACTGTAGAACTTTGATTATAAAAAATACCCTAATTTTGACCCCGAATTACTCGACTACCAACAGACGGATACATTTTAAACATTTTACATTATTGCTGATTGTTTTGATGCATACAGACACCATTTTTCCATATGAAGAAACGAGAGAAAATTCCAGGCCAATTCCGGTACATCTCATATGCTGGTTGCTTCATTTCTGTGATGTCAGTTTATGCTGATCAATTTTCCCAACAATTTAAAGTATTAATGCATTGAATAATTATGACATTTTGCTCATAACAAGTTTATTGAAGAATATACGTTAGTTACACAACGATTTGTAACTTTATAACAATATGGCGTTCAAAAACCTACACGTGTTATACAAAATACAGCAGCGTGAGTAACCGAAGGTTAATAAAAATTGATGAAATTTATTCTAGAAAACTTTATTGGTGTGAATCAAATAGGCATTACAGGAAATTATACATAGTTCAAAAACCTATAAACTAGACCTTTACTACGCATTGAAACAATAATATTTCTTCTTACAACTTACTTTTACTTGTACTTACCCACATTAGTAACAACTTACTCAGTAATTTCATGAGAAAAGGAACTATCAAAATTTATAAGTGCTTCTATTTAGTTCAAATTTTGTAAACTTATTCCATTTCCAAAAATTTCATGTAAACCAACGCACAATGCAACGTTAACCAATATATGAATTATTTTCCGAAGACGTGGCGATTTCTATCTCAAATAGCAAGTAATACCGTATGACAAAGGTTCCTTTCACCACTAGGTGGATTAAATCAGGTTTTTATTTTATTTTTCAACTTTCGTTACCAAAATCACGTATCGACCCAACTGTGATTCTATAGGCCTAGATATATGTTCGCAAATTTTTCTACATATTACTGTGCATAACCTAATGTTATTTTTCACCAGATGGCTCTGAAGTCAGATTTAATCTGGCACAAGCTGAACGAGCGCTTAGCACGAGTTGATCGCAACAAGAGATCTTTCTTGGCCATCATTTTCATTCATCTTCGCCAAGAAGGGAAAATAGTTCGGAGTGTTGGTAAGTAAACGAAACAATTTGAAAATAAAAATTTTCATCTAGGGTCTGGTGCTGCTTCGTCATAATTGCCTATTCTTGTTATATCAAAAAAAAAATTACAAATATCCAAGTTTTTTATGACACACAGTGTAAAAAATTACAAAAATAATCTATGGTGACTACGTACTTAAATTTATGTGCCTTGCTGGAAACCCTTGCATTGTTGTGATTAGTTCGGATGATGGAAAATGTTGATGGATGAATTTTGAAACGGTACGACGAATTTAAAAAATGAAATCCGTTACGTAATTTCAATAAGATGCTTATAATATTCACTTTTTAGAAAAATTAAAGTGCACGGATCGGAATGAGAGTGCGTTTGAGTATCAGCACAAGAACTTTTGGATTATTCGTTAAAATTCATCCAAGAAATGATGAAAATTTAAGATGCTTTCCTTACTACGACGGGAATTAGCAATAAATTCTACCTCATTGCACAGGAAATTCGCTGCGTTGCCCAAATAAATTCAAAATTTCCATTCAAGCAATTCTCGACACGTGTGAGACGTGTGAGACACGTGTGCGTTGTTGTTATTGCATGGTATTGCGGCGCTTATAATGAATCCTCCTGCTGCTGAGGTGTTAACGCGCTCAGGAGATAACCGCGAGACAACCGCAAAATTAAAATTTGGGTTTTCTGGCTTGTGGTTCGACAAAATATCAGTTTTGTAATGTGTTTATGGGGGAAAATAATTGATTTGGTAAATTTTCAAATACTAAATTACTATAATATATCATGCGGTTATCTTCTGGTGGTTTGGTTCAGCTGTCAAGATAACCGCAATGTGAGGATTTTTCTTGCAATCTGCAATACTCAACGATGAAAATTTCAGTGGGAATTTCATTTTGGTGAACCGGTATACGGTATGTATGCTACGATAGTATTTACTTATTCCGATGATTGTTTTCTCCGCGTGTTTCGTCTCATTCGTAATTTATTTCAATTTTGATTTATTTTAATTTTTTTCGGGTTTGAAATTGTTTTAGCGGTGAAAACAGCATGAAAATGTATGAAGTTGGATCGCTTTGTGAATCACCTATAAATTGTCCGAGTAAACATGTTGCAGAAGTATTTTCTTCAAAGTATATTTTTGACGTAGGACTACGTCTTTTTTTACTATACTGGGACTGGGTAGCACTTTGTGAAAACGAAAATAGAAGTGTAACGTTTGAATGAAAGATTTCAAATGCTAATAACTACTAAACTACTGAACGAAACTGAACAATTTATATGTCGTTGGATAGATAAAATAACCAGCAATTTAATAGGGGAGTAAGAGATCATTTTTAAGGAGGGCGTAAGAGGGGGGGGCTTCTATACAAATAAAACACAAATTTCCCCAAAACTCGAGAACTAATCAAGCAAATGGAAACAAATTTGGCAGGTGAGTGTTTCAGAAGGTAGGATTTTTTTCTACGGTGTACTGAAACCGCTTCCCCTTCTAAGAGGGGGGGCTCGCATACAAATTAAATACAAACTTCCTCATAACTCTAGAACAAATCAAGCATTTGGAACCAAATTTGGAATGTAGGGCTTTCAGAAGGTAAGATTTTTTTCTATAGTAAATTGAGACTCCTCCCCTCTTTAGGAGGGGGAGCTCCCATACAAATAATATACAAATTTCCTCATCACTCGAGTACTAATCAAGCAAATGGAAACAAATTTGACATGTGCGGGTTTTTGAAGGTAAGAATTTTTTCTATGGGGTACTGAGACTCCCTTTCTAAGAAGGAGGGGGGAGGGGGCTCCCATACAAATGAAATACAAATTTCCTCATAACTCTAAAACTAATCAAGCAAATGTAACCAAATTTGACATGTGTGGGTTTTTGGAGGCATGAATTTATTTTGAATTTATTTATTTTATGATGGTTTGCGACCCCTCACCCCTGTGGTAGGAGGATAAGGACTCTCATACAAATAAAGCAGAAATCGGTCATTCATTACCATTTCAACCTTTATGATGCACACAAGTGATTTATAAAAGAAATGTCTATGTCTCAATGGTTGCTGGCGTTGTACTTATGAACCCCCGTCCACGTATTTCAAAGCCACCATTGCATTCAATGAAGAATTGAATCTGAATTTTGTGCTCTTCTCTTTTAAACATTCACTTAAACAATGGCACTCACAGATTCTTATAAACATACATATGCCAGAACTGCAGTTTACATTAGTCTTTGTTCTGATGATCTGATATAGTCCTACGTCACCCTTTCGTACTACCCTTAGGGCTGTATACCTTGTAGTTTTTGAACTCGAGATAACCATTTGCACTCCCACCCATGCAAAATTCTGTAACAAACATGAAATAATAATCATTCTATCTTTTCAAAGTTCTAGACTGTGCTGCTCTCAAAATAGAGGAAATTGGGACAGGCTCCTTGTTTACTACATCGTACCCTGCCGAACGGATCGACGCATCTATCGAAATTGACGATGAAGACTTCTACTCGGTGGCAACGAAGCAGACCACATTTTCCTCCCTTATAAACCAGGTAGAACGACACTTTTGAGTATGTTTTGTGTTTCCGACAGATAATTACCCCCGTTTACCGTTTACAGCAAGTAACGTAGAAAACATATAGTGCATGATGCAAAAATTCATAATCAATTTGAAAATCGTATACAGTACCACCCCGCAAATCCGATAAATTCCCTGCCAGATTATCTAGTTTTAACAGTTAAACTAACGACAGTGTGGGTTTGAAATTTGGTCTAACTTACATCCATCAGGTCTATCCTGCACTTAGTGCACCGATTTTCTTATTTATCTGTACCACCACAGCTAAGCAAAATTCGAAACTATTATGTATGAAGCGTTTTTAGAAGCTAATTATTATCTACAACAGCGGTTCCCAAATGGGGGTTCGCCAAAACTTTAGTACGCTGCAGAATAGTATAGGGAAATCCGTCAGGGGGTACGCGAACCGAAAAAAGGTTGGGAACCGCTGATCTACAAGATTGCTGAACTATGTATTGCTCTGTATTAAGTATTTACGGCGCGCTCTAGGTGCACCGTATGGTGTGAACTGGGAGTCCGCCGTGAATACCGAAGATAGAACAATACTTAGTTCAGCAAACCTACAGATAATAACTAGCTCTATAAATGCCCCATACATAACAATTTCGAATTTTGCTTTGCTGCGGTGCAGCAAACAAACAAAACTGAGACAAAACTCAGAACAAAACTGGGACAAAACTAATAAAGTTGGTAAAGTAGCGTGGAACTTACATATTTTATTTATAACTGTGAACCATATCGACAAGTAAACTAAAAGTTTTCATGTATTAAAAAATATCAATTATTAGGGTGTCTCTAAAATAATTTTCTATTGAAAGTTTTACAACTACTTGAACTATTATTTTTATTTTATTTTATTTTTTTTTTGCTTTGGGATAATTAGGAGAAGTAGTAATGACCTTATAACACTCAGCAATCCATAACGTTGAGCCATATTTAAAAATAAATTTGAAAATTAGAAAAAAGCACTTTCTCCAGCGAATAATCATGTTTATTCACTAAAATTTTAATATCATCGAATCACTACGTTTCTACTGATCTAGTACTTACCTCTAGCTGCTAAATGCTCAAGGATTTACTTGAAAAAATATCTATAATAGTATTGATAGAAGTAGTCACAAAGCGAAATTGCATTAAAGCACATGGTTCAATAAAATTCAATATTTTGAGTCTTTGCGCAAATCTGCGCAAAATGGAGTAATGATTTTTGAAAGGTAGACTAAATTCTACATAAAATATGAAAAAATGACGGTCACTTTCCTTTCCCAAAAAAGATGCTCAATTTTGAAAATGCGAAGTCACACATGTGTCACTATTTTGAGATTTGAAGTAAATATATTTTAGAGTGTACTTGATTTTCGTCAATCTGCAAAATAAGGTGCTAATCTATAACCATTTCAACATCAAATCACGCTTCCTTTGTATGCAAATACCAAACAGGATACGATTATAAACAGTTTTTCGAAACTTCCGTTAAATGGAAAATATTGGAAGTTGTCACACAAACCTCAGATTCAAAAAATTCTCCAAACGGCTGTTTCATTCCCAGTGCTCTGAAATTTGGGAATATAGCTATTTAGTCTGTATACTTTCACAGAAAAATAATACATCATGAAAAACTAAAACTCCATTTTGTGTGTTTTGTCCCAATATTTTCCACTGTGCGGTGGTACAGATAAATAAGCAAAATCGGTGCACTAAGTGCAGGATAACCCTACACTCATACACAACTCCGAAAATTTTCGAAAATATTTGTCGTAAATACGCAGTAAGCTTGTTTTATACTCTACTCAGTAATGCTCAATTTCAATCAATAAAATACTTTTAAATTCTTAGTCAGTTTCGAAATAAGCATGATAAAAAATTGAGATCATGCCAAAATTGAACGTAGCCAGAAGGTGTACCATTTACTATTTCTATTTAGTTAGAAGTAGGTAGTTCCCTCCTCACTCTAACGGGGATGCCCAACGAAAGTAGTGTTCGATTGAAAGAAGTTAAGTACAATGCTTTTTAATTCGGACATTTGCGGATTATTGAGTCGTCGGATTAGCGGTAGTAAACAGTAGTTTACTGTTCGCTGTTAAGTTCTTTTATTTCTAGAAAATCATCAAAATGCAGTTACATTACACGATTTTTTAGTTTTTTTTTTCTTTTATTGCAGGAAAAGGTAATAGTGCAGGGTAACCAGGAATGCTTCTCGAAACTGGATGAGAAGTTTAAGTAGAATAGACAGAAGAAATGTATTCCGGAAGGAAAAATGGTTAAAACACAGACCAACCGACGTTTCGGCAGGGTTAACAATCTGGAATAAAAATTTTTATCGACAATTCAATCCAAGTCCAGTCTAAAGATCCAGTTCTGTTAGCCTGTTACCAAAATAAACTTCTTCATATATTAAGGAATTGTAAACAAAGCTAGTGTTCAGCCCACACGAATTTACTTGCTAAAATATGTTAAAAAATATTCATCATTTTCTTCTTATAATGTAAAAATTATATACAAGAATCCAACCGGAAGAGGATCCATTACTGACAAACTAACTCCAAAATAATTGAAGATTTGTGATTCTTAACTCAATAAATATATTGGAAATAAATGTAGCGCAGAATATAGAAAACACAATATCACAATAGATCGAATATTGCTCACGGTTTTTAGCTTTATTTCGAGTGTGAGCAGTGGAAAACTTTTCCATCAAAAAATGATTATATCTACAAGATAAGCTAATTATTAAGCCTGTTTCTCGATTTTACTTTTTATTTTTAATTGACATGTGTTAAACCTAACAGTAAAAAATTCATGGCAAAGTTTACTATTTTAGAGCGTAAAAATAAGCAGACACACCACTACTTTTAAATTGAATGATTTCGGTTTACCTAGAGTGTTGCTCTTGGCGTTATTTATGTAAATTTAACAAAATGGTTTCTTTCATTGATGATTTAGAACGCTTAACGTTTCATGAAAATGTATCTGAAACCGTTTAAATGAATCGAAAAATTGAAAAATTTACGGCGGTTTGTTTTGAGCGTGTCGTGAGCCTAATATGAAATTCCACAGTGAATTGGTGAATGAAAACTTCATCGCCAGTTTTCTCGAAACCAGATTTTATGAGTCGATACCATAAATATCACATGAACAATCCATGCTTACTTCGTTATTTTAATTTCTACATTGTGTTGAAGGAGGGAACCACCTTTTTACCTTAAAAACTGATTTTAATATTTGAATGTCCTACTGTTCCTTACCCTATTGTCAGGTTTTGTCGATTATTTCAAACGAATTTCTTATTATTTGCAACATTTATATATTCTGATGAAAGTAATATGTAATATAATGTAATGTATTTTTTCCAATTTGGAACCTTAGTCCAATCCATTTTAACACCAACCATTTGTAAACTACGTGCAGAAAATATTTTTCTATGAAATCTGGCTAAAGATGCTAAACACTCGAAAGTTTGGATACCACAGGGTAACAATTACGATGTAATTATTTTTCAAAACATGTAATTAGCAAGCAAAGCCAGAGATAAAGCATTTCACTTATGGTAAGATGTATTGTGATCAAGGTGTAAAGAAAGCGACTCCAGTTAGCGACGTTCATGCTGTAAAACTCAGATTTAGCGGTTAATCTTATCAAATCGAACTGAAAAATCCATGTAGATAGCAAAAATTTGTAGCTTCTGTTGCAACGAGTGAACCTCGAACGAAGTACGGTTGATAATTGAGTAAACTAATTGTTTCAGATCGCTTTCTCCGTTTCTAATAAAAAAATATTACTTAAAAAAAAAACATACAGAAAATTTAAATCGAATTGCATAATACCCAAAATAATATCTTGAAGCGAGATGCTAGTCTCACTACCCAACTATTCAGTTTGAAAAAGTTTCAAAATTTAAGTTTCAAAAAGGAAGGACAAGGGAAATCAAAATTATATCAAGAAAATAATATACTCGAAACACTTTGTTCGTCATCATGTAACAATTGGGTTGAACGTGTACTATATAGGAAAATGACGTTAAGGTGAAATTAGTCGTCATCGATCCTGCCAATTTCAAAAGCAGATTTTTTTTTAAACAAAAATTATATTCGCTGTGTTCAGATTGGCAAGAAGAATGCAGTATTTACATTTTCGTAAACAGAATCCCGCTTTTGGGCCCAAAAACTGCTTCCGAAATCGGGCCCTCCGACGTAAAGTTAATGACTGCTAATTTCCCGTTAATCAAATGGACTACAAAGGGTTCTGTATGCCACTAGAGAAAAAGTCAAATGAAGATAGAATTAACAAAAGGGCGAATGTCGCAAGCGTAAACAAACCGAGTGAGGGTTGATTTTCCTATGCTGGTCCAGCAAAAAAATAACTCTCACTCGTTTTGTTTACGTTTGCGACATTCGCCCTTTTGTTAATTCTATCTAGAAATAACATAGGTAATACATGCAATATGCAATGTTTCAGACTATGAAACCATATCAAAAGTTTTACTGAAAGGTAAATTTTGATATAAATAACGTAATATTTTCCCTGCAAGATAAGAAACACTGAAAGCAGGGATGCCACATATAATTCTGTGTTTTTTGTTGGAAAAATCTGACAATCTGTACGGCGAGGAAAAATATCTGTGCAAAAATCTGTCCAATGCAAAACAATGAAAGTAAAAGAGATAGAAAGTCATTTTGCTAACTATTTCCGTCTCTTTCACTCTCATGTAAAAGCTCAAAAATCTGTTTAATCTGTATAATTTGGCGAAAGTCTGTATTCTGTGCATACAGATTCTGTACAGGCGATTTCTTTCAAATATCTGTTAAACACAGAATAATCTGTGCATGTGGCAACCCTGACTGAAAGTGCCTGCATTAGATGTGCAATAATTGGCAAATTACCCTAATTCAATTTTTTCTGCGAAATCATATCCGGTAGCGCCAACAGTGTTCCATTTTTAATAGCCTGCATAGGACAAAGTCCGTAAGAAATGTTCCGATACTCACAGCATCTTTACCAATCAGCTTTGCTTCCTCTTATCGGTATTGTAAACAGTGTAAATCATCATATCAATGTGGGTAAGTTTTTAATTGATAAGCCGTCAACGAGTTTTATTCCTAGACGTATAAAGGGTGTGGCAGGGAGACAATTTGCGTTGATAGCAGTAAAAAAGATTGCCTAACGCACTACACTAAATCCCACTATAAATTGTCAAATTGTAACTGATAACAAAAATAAAAATAAATATCCCCTTTTAGCTCACACAAAATCAGTTTCTTTATTAGGCCAACCTTGTGCTTTTTGTCAAACCTTTCAATGAAGTCAGCCGTATAATTAGTTTTTTTATAACGGTAGTTTTTTACAATTAACGGGGAGGACGGTAGAAGGAAGTAATGAAACAAAGATGTTGATAGGATTCATACAGAATGGGACCAGGCGTAAAGGAGAATGGGCGTAATATTTCCTTATACGGCAAATACGATATCAACAGGATATTACTTGTTGAAAAATTGTCGCAGCGTTTAAATCACTCACATATTTCTTTTAAAAATGCGGTGAGAACAATTTACAAAATATCTTTCGTGTTTGCATTATTTGCAAAGCGGAGAATACCATAACAAATAAAGGTAACTCTCCGTTTTGATTCAAAATTTAGTGATTTTTGAGCGCCTAGTCGCCTCTGTAATCTAGAGTCTCTGTACTGGCAATACCCAATACTCGGAAGACACTAATGGCAGCTCGCTCTGTGTGAGTGAGTACTAATATTGATACCGCCAAGCCAAACCATCGATTTGTTGGAACCACAGTAATTAAAGAAAAATTTTGCATTATAGTTAGAAAAGATTGAGTTTAACACAGTTACACAATAATATCACACATAATTTATTACTTTTTGTCATAAGTTCAGATAACTTCGGCTAGTTTGGTGGCCAACTCTGCGTCTCCAGTAATCTGCAACTTGCCTTGGGTTAAAGTGTCTCCAACTGTTAACGTTTTTCCGCTAATAGCCGCCAAATCCTCAAGGGCTAGGGCAACCGTAACGTCGACGTTACTAGCGGGTCCTTTCGCAACCTTCAGCTGTTTGAGATTGACAGCTAATAGTATGCACGAGAAATCAGTTGAGCATTGAATATGTTTAAATGTATTTATTGGACTTACTCCACTCTTCGACGCCACTAGCGGTCTTGACATTTAGTTGGAATACTCCTAGAACTTTACGAGGGCCATTTGGGTCGACGGCGGCCACGCGACCTTTAATTTTTTCAATGACCTGTTCCAGTGACATGGTTATTTTAGCTTAGCTTAAATTGTTTCGGTATCTTCGACGCACTTTTTCGTTATCTTCCAAGCAATAAGTGCGCCGAAGAGACCAAGTACTATTTAAGTTAAAATAGTACTTTTATGAGCGATATCGCACTTTGGATGGTACAATTTTCCTTGCAATTGACAATATCTTCCACGTTCTAAGAGTGATTGTTGTTGTTTTTTAGCGACACTTGTTAGTACATTCGTGTCGAGAGTGATGCCGTTATTGTCAAGTCAAATAGTTTCTGGGATCATCCAGGTTTATACAGCAGTAACCACATTTCCTTCTCGTCTAGGATCTTTCGTACCAAATCAATGTAGAAAAAAAAATTTCTGTCACACATCTATTTAGCAGTGAAGTTACTTTAATCGAAAGATAAGATTTCAACGACCTTTCAATGCACTGCATTTGATTCCATCTTATCAACAGGCATAACATTAATTGTCCTATAAAACGACGCATGTAACGCTATTTGACATCAGTTCGATTGTTCATTTCTTTGATAAACACCTGTTTAGTACTGTTTGATATAAAATAACCATGTCACTGGAACAGGTCATTGAAAAAATTAAAGCTCGCGTGGCCGCCGTCGACCCAAATGGCCCTCGTAAAGTTCTAGGAGTATTCCAACTAAATGTCAAGACCGCTAGTGGCGTCGAAGAGTGGAGTAAGTCCAATAAATACATTTAAACATATTCAATGCTCAACTGATTTCTCGTGCATACTATTAGCTGTCGATCTCAAACAGCTGAAGGTTGCGAAAGGACCCGCTAGTAACGTCGACGTTACGGTTGCCCTAGCCCTTGAGGATTTGGCGGCTATTAGCGGAAAAACGTTAACAGTTGGAGACGCTTTAACCCAAGGCAAGTTGCAGATTACTGGAGACGCAGAGTTGGCCACCAAACTAGCCGAAGTTATCTGAACTTATGACAAAAAGTAATAAATTATGTGTGATATTATTGTGTAACTGCGTTAAACTCAATCTTTTCTAACTATAATGCAAAATTTTTCTTTAATTACTGTGGTTCCAACAAATCGATGGTTTGGCTTGGCGGTATGAATATTAGTACTCACTCACACAGAGCGAGCTGCCATTAGTGTCTCCCGAGTATTGGGTATTGCCAGTACAGAGACTCTAGATTACAGAAGCGACTAGGCGCTCAAAAATCATTAAATTTTGAATCAAAACGGAGAGTTACCTTTATTTGTTATGGTATTCTCCGCTTTGATTCAAAATTTAGCGATTTTGAGTGCCTAGTCGCCTCTGTAATCTACAGTCTCTGTAATTGGCAGACTTGCAAGTCGTCGTGTTACAGGTGTCTTCACTCATATTAGCACTGACAGCTTGGTAAAATTTTCTGGGACGAAAACTTTATTGGCATATCAACAGTCCTCATAATCCCTAGGCAAGCAGTCGCGCTTGTGGGCTCATTGCATTCAAGGCAAATCATCTTACGCAAAATAAACTGCGCAACTAGATGTGAATTGTCGAAAATTCTACTTAAATATCAATGCACCTATGCAAATACCATGCTAATCATCACCTAATGCTGTTATATCCTTTATCGAAACATTAGTTAGTCGATTACTGTCAAAACTTGAAAGCGGACCAAAAGAAGTTTGACGTGATGTAACCTGTAAAACATATACACGCTTTTTACGCGAAAAATACGTTCCGCGTAAATTCCGAAAAAAAACAAAAATATGCTTTAAATAAACTTTGTAGATTTCAACACTACGCGAAAAATAGACTAATTGAGCACATTTGCGTAAATTCCGAAAACCGCGTAAATTCCAAAATTCGCGTAAATTCTGAAATTCACGTAAAAAACGGCATAAATCCCGAATTCGTGTAACAAACAAACCGCTTAAAAAACCGCGCAAATAGCGACTTCAGTGGATTGTATAGAGTCACGGCTCCACTCCAACTATCGAATAGAATCGTGTTTCGCCGACGGACCGTTACTGGAAATTGCTAGCCACGAAAATTCAACAAAATTTTGGCATTCAAGTGCTTTTTAGTTGGAGCATAGCCCAACTAGCGAACACCCAGCTAACGAAATACCCAATTAACGAACCCTCAATTCTGTATTCTGCGAATCATTTCTGTATAACCAGCGCCAAAACTTGTCCAGTACCGTTAACCTCCGCTAATATGAAGAACGCCGCGATCAGATTCAGATTCAGAGGCGAGTTCATTTTTAATCTGAAATTATTTTCACACACGCGCAAAGCGCGAATTTGGCCGTTCAGAATCGACTAAAATGATCGATTTTTTGTGCTGGAGAGAGGTAAGTTGCGGGATGCCACATATAATTCTGTGTTTTTTGTTGGAAAAATCTGCCAATCTGTACGGCGAGGAAAAATATTTGTGCAAAAATCTGTCCAATGCAAAACAATGAGAGTGAAAGAGATAAAGAGTTATTTTGCTGACTATTTCCATCTCTTTCACTCTTACATGAGAGCTCAAAAATCTGTGTAATTTGGCGAAAATCTGTACACTCGACCCCCGCTTATATGAAAAACAGCTCGTTCAGATTGGGCGAGTTCATTTTTAATCTGAATATTTGGTAACTCTATTCATTTTCACATACGCGCAAGACGCGCACCCTATGAGCTTGTTGTTTTGATTTGACGAAAACAAACGTTTTGAAAACTTTTCAAACATGCGCGAATTCTAAACGTTTGTTTTGTAGAAGACGATATTGGCTCGACAGTTTCGACTAAAATGGTCTATTTTGAGAGCTGGAGAGAGGTAAGTTGCATATGAACTATATTGCCAAAGCTCCTAAGCAAGAGGAAACGCATTAAGATTTTTTGCTTTTTTTAAAATTTACCAGTCAACTTTAACGTCAATTGTGTGTGACGCTTGATCGGTTTTTAATATGAACGCATTCATACCACCGGGTACAGATTAAAAATGTTCAGATTAAAGAAGGTCATACCGACGGGGTACACGGTATTCAATGCATACAGATTCTGTACAGGCGATTCTTTCAAATATCTGTTAAACACAGAATAATCTGTGCATGTGGCAACTCTGCATATGAGCTATATTGCCAAAGGTGCTGAGCAAAAGGAAACGTATTAATTTTTTTTATTAACTTAACCGTCAATTGTGTATGACGTTTGATCAGTTTTTAATATGAACACATTCATATCACCGGGGTTCAGTTTAAAAATGTTCAAATTAACGAAGGTCATTCCCGCGGGTGTACACAGTAGTTATGAGGTCTGTCGTATAGATAGAAGCGTAACATTAGCGGATACACCTTCTCGCAGAGCTGACAACGATAAAAACTACCATTACATCTCAGCAATACTGGGAAATTCTCATGCATCGCATAGGATATAATAACGTCATGCTTGTGGCATCCTGGTATTCAGGCTTGTTATTTCCTCACTCATTGTGCAAAAAGTACAACTTTTTTTGTTCAACACAATGAGCAGAACTGCTTTCAGAAATGAGAAATAAATCCACACAATGAGAAACAGACTAAACACAATGAGAAAAACTGACGCGCAGAAAAACTTCTTAATGCGCTCTTTAAATGAGCAACTTTCGGTTTTGCTCCCGGTCCCCTCGGTAGCTACAGCAGTAACCGTGAAAACAAAACAACCGGTGCGCCTACAGCAACTATAGACTCAGAGGCGTCAAGACAATCAAAAGTCGTTAAATTTTGAATCTTAGCGGAGTATTGCCTTTGTTTATAATGGGACTTTCCTATTTGTATGGGAATTCAAATGTTGCCATATCTAAATAACATTTTTCGCACTGTTGCCGTTTTGACATGCCTAACCATATGATGCAGTTGCGTTCACGGGCAGCCAAACTCAACTGAATATACTAAATGTAAGAATCATGATGCAACTGCATTAATGGATTAATATTTTTCTGATGGCAATGACCGCTACTGACAATCGTCGTTTTTTCTCAACGCACTACCCATGTTAAAACTACCCGTAGTTGTCATACGTCAGCGCATCGCATCAACGTATTCAAAGTGTATTAACATTCTCCTCAATGAGTAGCACAGTGTGCGGTTGCTCATACAACTGCGTTCAGCAAGAAAGAGCACAGTTGAAATGAAACGGAGCAGAATAAATCGCGTTGAAGACTGAGCACAGTTTGAATTTTTCTCTTCTCTTTTTTTCTTCTGAGGAGGTGCCATCCCTGCTGGTATTTATGGCATATTAGAAAATTTGCCTAGAATGTGTAATGTATGTTAATGACACATAATTTGGGTAGTTGCCGATAGCGTGTAACTGATGTAACTGGTACAGAGAGAAAGTGTCGGAGTCGATGAACAGCTTCCGAGCAGGCGTATGAAACTTGTAACCATTGGTTACACTTTATATTTCATGTTAACTGTAGTTTTCTATGACATGTTCATTTTGCCCTCATTTTACCCACACGAAAAAAATCAGGTTCGAATGTGACGGTTTCGAAAAAAAAAAATTTTTCATGACAAATCGTCCTTTTTCAAACATCTTTATATATTGCTACGTGGAATATGAATCCAGCTTTCAATTCATATAGTGCGTTCAGCATTTGGTTGGTTCCTGGGGGAGAAAATGGTGAAATTGCTAAGGGTGTTCATTTTACCCCCAGTTCCCCTACCACCACCGTGTTAACGTAGGAGCACGCTTGGTTTTATATAGTTAGCAGCTTGCTAGAGTTAGGATCTGTATGAAAACAAAAAGTTATAGCAATACCAATCGAGAAAATTAAGATATTTATCTGCATTTTATAAATAAAGAGTCTCAGTTTTCAATATTGAGTAACGAGAAAATATTGTAGTGCCTAATTTGTTGGGGGGCTCCGTAGCCGCAAGGTTACCGAGTCTGCTTTAACAAACGAGTGCTCGTGGGTTTGAATCTTAGTAGAATCAAGCCATTCGATGTCAAGTGACTTTAGCATGGGTTTATTCTCAGGCCCCTCACTTGCCCTTCCTTCATGCTGAATTTACCCTATATTTACCCTCTGAAGCCTCTTGACAGTGCAAATGTCCTTCCAATAGTTAAGTGTACTGGTCAGCGGTACGAATGAGTCCTCGCCATGGATGGCTATAATATGGGATAGTACTGACAGCGAGGAATAAGTAGGTAAAGTAGATGGAGGTTTAAGGGAAGGGTAAACCCCAATACACACAAGCACGCATAAAAAAATTTAATAAGCATATCGCTCACTCAATAGCGATTATAGCAAAAAGAAATGCAGTGCAGGTCATACAGCAAACACCCGGGCGATATCACAATAGATCAACTATGCTGGTCGCAGTGATGAGTCCACATATGGAAAAAAATCGTTAAAATTTAGTATTCTTGGTATTTTTATAACAAAAAAATTAATAGCGTAATATTTCAAAAACCATCATGAAATAATAACAGTAACAGATTATATAGAACATTGCAGTCTTCACTGTATAAGTTTCCAAACTTAATACTTTCAAGCTATTTCTGGGACAACAATGAGATCGAAAATACTTTTTTTTTCTTTAGCTGCCCTGGTTAAAATTTGCTTTTGAAAACAATCAAAATCAAGAACAAAACTAGTACCTAGATATAAACATAAAGAATCGTATCCAACCGAACAGTACAACCACTGACGAACTGACATGACACATAGAAGAAAATTCTTCAAAAACCATCGTCCTACACATTTTGCTTGCACACTAGCGCTCTCTGTTATGCATGTTGCGGAGTAGCTTACATTTACAGTGTTTTGTACAGTAGGTTTTTTACATTTGCAGGGTTTTATACTGAAGGTTTTTTACATTTGTATGGTTTTATACTGGAAACCCGAAGCAACACTCGAGCGCCGCGGTGTGGCCATGTTGCGAAACATGGTTTTTTGAAAAATAAGTGGTTTTTAAATGGACGATGAAATTAACGCGAGTGTCTCGTCTGCTTGTCTGTGGTACAACTATAGCACACTTTCCCAACACAGATTTTTATCAAATTGGCCTACGTTTAAACTAATAGATTAATTAAACTTTTCGTGTTTGCAGTATTCGATTAAAAACTATTCGAACATTTCTTTTTTAATTCGATTATTCAAATTAATTGAACGATTAACGGGCATTTTTATTTATGATTGAATAATTCATACTATTTCGTTTGAATTATTTGAAGTCAACTAGGGTAACGGAACCAGTTTTCGCCAGGGCACCAGTTTTCGCCACCCTAGTGAATCACAGGTGTTTTATTGCTAGTTGGCCTACGATAATTGGCATAACATATTCATTTATTTAAACAAAATTATCTGCTTAACCAATAAAATACGATTCCAAAACCTTGATAAATATACAACTTAAGTTATCATTATTTTCAGTTTGTGTTCTCAGATTGGGATGATTTTTCTCTGCTCTACAACTATGGATGAAAAAAAATTGTTGGAAAAACAATATATTTTGTGACTACAGTAGAAAACTTACAAGATTTTTCCAATCGTTTATTTATTAATTTCAGCGATTGTGTGTAAATAACACTTAAATTATTGTTTATTTACTGGATTTTTATTTTATTCAGGTGATCCAGTTTTCGCCATTGGCGAATTGCAATAGAGCGTTCTGACCGCAACACATGCACCAGTTTTCGCCATGTTCATTTGATTGGGAAAACTCCATCCTAACGACGCTGATTTAGTTCGTGGAGGTTATTTTCCAAATTTATCATCCCAAATAACCAGTTTCAGAAAACCGAATTGTGTTTAACAGATATAAATTTAATGGTTGGATACAGAATTAATTCTACCTATCTCGTAAAAACGCTATGTGATTTAGCTAGCTGGACGATAAGAAAAATAATTTTAATATGAATAATAAAAAATTTAAAAAATAATTTAAGTGTTCATTTGAAAGTTCTTCGGGTAGACCTGGAGGTACAACAATGATCTAACAAGCCAGTCGTTATTTGTTTGAATCTCGAATGGGCAAGACTGTAAGGGACAATATCATAACGGTAACACCGAAATTGTCCTGCACTCTAACAATTTGCTTTGCTTAATTTATTTGAATAATTTGCATCAGGTTTCCTCAAGAGCCTGCGCTCTTGGTTACAAAGATTAGATATAATGAGTTTATTAAATGTACGCAATTTATTATTGATATGACAACTCAGATTTTACAAGCACATGCAGGATAACTATAATTAAATGGATCAGAAAACATTTTTCATTTACGTTTGTAAAAGCAGCACTACTATCATCTGCAGAAAGTCTAATAGATTTTGCGACTGCGATTCAAAAGCAACGTCCATTTATTATTTCCTACTTTCTATCATGTTCAGAAAATGTGGAGATTTCATCAGTAGAATCTGTTCTTTACTGCCCATGGATGCATAGTTAACGTAACGACCAACACCATCATTGTTGCGAAAACGCATTTTTATCGGAAAAGACCATATAATCTTAACTGTATACTTTTTCAATCAAATAATCTGTCAATTTAGTACAGATTATTAGTCAAAAGAGGACCGATGAGGTTTCGTGATTCATTTCTCGTTTATTGTATTCAAAAAATGCATATGCCAGTTTAGGCGAATAAACAGTCTGTTTTCATAGATTGGCGTAAAGCCCGTGAAAAGTAGGTTGCTATGCTAGATGATTATGCGGGGAGTTACGTCAACTATGCAGAGTAGCTCTATTTTCCCAAATTTCTCGAATATTTTTGAACAAACAAATGTTGTTTGAGCATTGGGCATGTATATTACATAGTTAGAAATGCGAAGGGCCGAAAAAGTACATTTAGGTCATTTAGGTCATTTTGGCTTTTACGTCAACTATGAATCCATGGGCAGTATAGATTCTTGCTTGTAATTACTGCATAAAGCAAATTTGAGGGGGGGGGCGGATTTTGGGGTTCAAACTCCCCAGGAGAAAATTTGTTCTACACTTTCAAGCTTGAAATTTCACAGCCAGCTGTTTAGGGCACAGGAAGATGTACAGGGCTGGTTAAACGATCTTCGTTGTCATCAGCAGCTTAGAGCCGTGGTGGTTCAACTCAATCTTGGGTAACTTGTCGGTGTCGCCCATTTCCCAGGCGGTGTCCCTCTGTGCCGGTGCCGGTGGGGTTGTTGTATAGAACCGCTTTCCTTACGACGTGTCCGGTTCACTGTAGTTTACCGACTTTTGCCAAATGTACGTTAGGTATTTCCCCAAGCAGTGTCTATTGCCCTTGATTCATCCACTACCGCTACTCTTCACTTTCAACTTGTACTCCACCAAATGTCGTCCGCAAAGCTGCGTAAGTCTCCCATAAGCATAGTCTACCGGTTTAATAGGGGGTTTGAACATTGTCACGTACGTATGGCGGCGTAAGGCCCAAACAGAATGCAGCATTAACACATTCGTCAGCGTCAATTTGACAGTAAACCCATGGAAAAATTGTCAGAATAACACTGACGGACTCGTTGACGCAGCATTCTGTTTGGCCCTTTATGCTGCTTAACCTCAGCGTTTTGCGACGGGCAAAGTAGGCGCGATATACTGCTTGAATACGCCGCTGGATCTCCTTATTTGTGACTTAAAGATAGAGATACATTCTTATGTAAAAGAACTCATTAATGCTATTTTTGTCGAGTTATGTATAAATTGAGCAAGCAAGTTTATAAATTAGAAATAAATGTACAAAGTCTGGAAAAAATTCATTTACCCAGCCGGTTGCATTCGCCGAGGTATATTCTCTGGTTCTTCCTGAATATTTAAATAATATTGGAAATTATTTTAAAAAAAACTGATTTTTTCGGCTTCTGCACATTGATTTATATTTTTTGAACTAGAATTCGACTGATGAAAAGTAGCCATTTCCGTGAATTAGTTGCTAAAAAATTGCCAATACTGTTTATGGCCATTTTGGAATGACTGAAACTATAGCATCATGGATGTAGAACTTTAAGGTTTTACGAGACATCAAAATCATAGAATTTGACACACATATTGATATGATTTCGAATATATCTTAAAATGAGCACTTCCGCCGGGGTACTCCGAATCTGCTACAAGGTTGCCATAAAAAGCAGTGAACCTGGAAAAGCTTTCAGTGTCAGTAAATTATAAAATCTTGAAGTTTGACACCCATGCTGATACGATTTCGGCCATGTGCCAAATTAGAGATAGACGCTACTGATACTGATTTCAAGTAAATTGCCATATCTCGGTTATTTCTCAACGGATTTCCATTTTCTTTTCTTCATTGTACTGAAAACTCATTCTAGTTTTTGAAAAATGCATAAATATATATGAATTTCCAGACTAGAACATGCCGCAAACGATGCTTCTAGGGGTGGCGAAAACTGGAACCCGGGAGTGGCGAAAGCTGGATCTTGGGGGGTCGAAAACTGGTGCTTGAACATGCATCCTAAATTTTACATTTACAATTATATTTTCAAACATGTAGTCCTAATTTTTTCCTGAAAACATAGGAAAAACGTTTCTACTTATTGTGTGTTTCAAACTGCTCATCGATATGCAACTATATGGCAGTAAATTTGGGTTTTCCAATTTTATGCCGATAACAGTGGCGAAAACTGGTGTCGTTACCCTATTCGTGCCGGCAACCAGAGCTGCCACAAATACAGATATTTGTGCATGCATAAATTTGGGACCCATCAATTAGTTCAGTTGCTGTGATTTCTGGCTCTACTAATGTTCCAGAATTTTAAAGTAGTCCATAAACTATTTATGTTATTTAAAAGATTAGATCGAGAAAATTAAATACTCCGGAGAAAACGGTAGGGTCCCAAATTTATGCATGCACAAATATCTGTATTTATGGCAGCTCTGCCGGCAACAGTCGTTTAAAAATCATTCGAATATTTTTTTGATTTTTGATTTAATTAGTTGAATTAATCGAACGATTAATTTACATCTCTAGTTCTGTCAACTGACAAAAGAAATAAATTTCAGAATGACTACGTAAGTGCATCGTTTGCTGTTTGTATCAGAATTAGGGGTAAAAGCTTTATGCTAACATGGATTATAACCAATGAACCATACATGCAATATATTCATTAAGTTGGATATGTAAATTTAACTTTGTTTGTATAATACAAGCTTGAGGGTACGAAATATTAAAATATTTGTGTAGTATTATCCAAAGTGAAAAATCAATTGTGGGATAATAAATTACTTTTTCTCAATTGGAAAGTAGACTTTAACGAATTTGTCAAACTCAAGTATTTCAGTCCAGTTATAATTTATTCCAAATCAAAAAACACGTCAAACACATTGTTCACATCAACTGCTTTCGCTTAGATAGCGTCAACTAGGGCTTGGAACAGAGCTTCATCTCCGGTCATCTTGATTTTCTTTTGTTCCACTGCACTATGTACTGTGATGGATTTAGTTCCAACAGCAATGAAGTCCTCGTCCTTAATGTTAATGACAACATCAGCATCGGATACTTTGCCTTCCGTCACCTTAAGATTCTTCAAATCTACCACTGCAACAACATAATTGAACTTTAATTCAAAGCAGTTCAATAAATATATCGTATGCACCTACCCAGTTCATGAACTCCATCAGAAGCTTCTATGATTAGCTGGAAGACTCCCAGAACTTTACGTGGACCGTTCGGGTCGATTCCGGCCACGCGGGCTTTGATTTTTTCAATTACTGCGTCACACTTCATGGTTTATAGATTCACTGAAATAACGTCAACTGAAGACTGCTGTTCGAATACTGGCATCTACGGCACCATAGGTGGTACTATATATAGGAGTACTTTCAAAACAAAATTTATCAATGCATCATGTTTCGATGTCGTATAGATCAAGAATAATAGTCCTTAATCCAACAGTGGATCGGCGTTTGTTATCGCTTTTATCGTTAAACGGAATTATTTATTTGGATTAACCGATTAATGATTAAGTAACCGAGTAACATCTGTCATTATTCGTCACAAACTCATTCTGTTGTGTGAAACGGATATTTTTATTCAGTTACTCCTACTAATCATAATTTATATAAGCAAACTACAAATATTTTCAAAAAAATGATATAATTAACATCACTAACTTAATGATAAAAATAATTATAAAATTGAATAATTATTGAAGCGTTTCAATACAGCATTTCAGCAACAACGGAAAAGGATGTGGGATAAGGTTCGAAATTGGTTACCAAATCATAGTGCAAACAGACACCTATAGACAGCAGAGCCTTAATTCTATCGTCTATGCAAAAACCACAGAAAACTCGTTGTTTCGAAACATCACCACATGGCGGCGCTCAACGTTGATGTTTCATCTCATCTGCTCGACACCGGCTGTAGAAAAATAAACATGGGCGCCAGTGCGGATTGATTTCCGTCACGGTAGAAGGACCAAAATATGATAAACATCTAAATGAGTGACGTTTGGAAAATATAAATATCCTGCTTCCGTTTCGTCAACACCTCACCAACTTTGACACTCGAAGCTTTACATTTGGCACTCGATGAGGTTGTTTTGTCCAGGGGGGCTCTGCCTGTCAAGAATTGTGTAACTCACATCATTAGCAATATGGCGTCTATTTGTTTTTGTTTACAGTTCGGTAAGGGCGCTTGCATTATTTATGCTCATTAAATTATGTTACGCAAACTCTTCACACCTTTCTATAAATTATGCGTTGTATAGTGAAATTATGTGAAAAAGACTTGTATTTTAAAAAAATGCAATGGAAATGCTTCGACAATATCGACACACAGGTAATTTGCTTTAAGAATTTTTCTTCGTAATTTTCCTGTATTACTCCTATTTGAAGATTTCCCAAGGATCCCGTCCGAGCCCAACAGTGGTGGACAGTTTTGGCTCAGCATTTGAAACAGGAGGATATGGAAAACAGAGAACTGGACGGAAATGGTGTCCTAGTGTGTGCGGCGCATTTTACCGAGTCAGATTTTTACACCACACCAACAGGTAAACGAAAACTACGAGCTTGTGCAATGACGAGAGTTTTCCCTGGGCTAAAGTTAAATTTTTTTCGCACGAAAATCAAATCTCCAAAGCTATTAAAATTCCACTCATGAGCGTCGAAAATATAGCTGCAGTGAAATCGTCGGAAGATTGTCGGTCACCGTAAGTAAAATAGTTTAATCATGCATATATGAGGGTACCCATATTTATTTTTACTTTTAGTTCTGCGATAGCCGAATGGAATAGACACGATCTGCATTACGAGCGCACTGACGAACCTAATTGAGCTTGCTGACGTTTATCGTACACACACATCGACGCGCGATTTGTTGTTGCTGTTGTTAGATTTCACATTGATTTTACACGTTTGTTTTTGTTTTCCCCCAGTTATACCCCGGTAAAAAAACATACGTTTGAGTGATAAACGATAAGTTTTTGTAGCCTTTTGCACTGGGCTTAGCAAGCTCTATGTACACGTATGCAAACAATTATAGCAAAAATTTCCGTTAACCAGCGTTTTTCCGTCCCATGTTGAATCGTTTAGTACAGTTGAATTTATATGTTCAAGAGATTTTCAAACTCGGTAAGTAACCTAATTATATAGATATAGATATTATATATAGAAATTATTCAAATATTTTTTTCACATTTCCTTATAGTTCTACGGCAGTCAAATGCAGTGGAAGTGATAAGGATTTCGAGCATGCTGAGTGCTCCAAGATACAGATGGTTTATCACCAGCAAATGAATGCCCCTTTCTTCAGCATTTCTTCCTCCGACATTGTACCGTGTAATGAAGATCAAGTTCATTGCTCTATACCGTAAGTAAAATAATCCAATTGTGCAATACGTTTATTTAATCTTTTTCCCTTCTAGCTCTCTAACAATCGCAAAACTCTTCGAGCAAGCAGAGTGCTCCGATATTGAAGCTTCCATACCTACGAAACTGTGCACTCCTACAGATACCGTTTCTTCTTCCCGTGCTAGAACTAGTACAAAACAGCAAATTTCTACAGCAGTCAAACTCAGTGGATGTGATAAAGGTTTCGAGCATGCTGAGTGCTCCAAGACACAGATGGTTCATCAACAGCAAGTGAATGACCCTTCCGTCAGCATTTCTTCCTCCGATATTGTACCGTGTAATGAAGATCAAGTTTATTGCTCTATACCGTAAGTAAAATAATCCAATTGTACAATACGTTTATTTAATCTTTTTCCCTTCTAGCTCTCTAACAATCGCAAAACTCTTCGAGCAAGCAGAGTACTCCGATATTGAAGTTTCCATACCTACGAAACCGTGCACTCCTGCAGATACCGTTTCTGCTTCCCGTGTTAGAAATAGTACAAAACACCACAACAAACAAACGTGAAATAAAACGGTTAGACGTGAAAACTAAAATCCCACTCATTTATTTTAAAATATTCTAGATTAAGATATGCTGGTGACATAAAAGCTTTTACGAATTTGACGCCGAACCAAGCTGTGGAAATACTTCCAAAAGTATGTCGGCAGCTGCAAAATGCTAAAAACCGTATTAACGTTTTAAAAGTCCAGAAATACCGCTTACAAAAGAAAATTACAAAATTTGAGGCTGTATTCGATGAATTAAAAGAACGCAAGCTGCTTTCAGAAAAAGCAGAAATCCTTGTTCGGGTTTGTTAAATAATTTTTGCATTTAAACTTAATTTTTAAGATAATTATTATAAATAGGATTTCGGAACAGATGAACTTATGAAAGAAATCGGTAATGGCCAGTGGTTGGAGAATTCGCGAAAAAGTGATCGTTTGAATCGATGAACATCCCTCATGAACACACACTATTCGCCTGCCTCGCCGATAACGCACGCATCAGCTTTGAATTTTATCACGAACAGAACCTCAATGTGAACATCAGAATTCGTTCAAAAATTGAATATTGAACATTGAGTGTGTTCGATTTATCGGATATAGAATGTCCGGGGACGCCAGAAAGTATTCAAAATAATATTACCACGAAAAGGGAATAGTTTAAAGTAGTGTTAGTGGCTTTACAAGCACCAGAAAGCAGTAATTTGCACTTTTGCGTTGCTCACGATATTCGTATATTCAGCGATGCTATGAAGCGTGAGTGTATGATGCTCATTGTTATAGGCGAATTGAACCACTCGCGTAGCTGTTTTATCATGATAAAAACCGTTTACCGATGCTCGGCGTATCTATTCATTTTGCGAGTTTTCCAACCTCTGGTAATGGCAGTACTGGAAAACCATACAGAGCCGAATTGAAAAGGTTCGCATTAACCCTTCATTTTTACTCTGCTAAAGCATATGACTTTGTTAGAACATCTTTCAACAATGCATTGCCACATGAAAATACTATCGTTCGTTGGTATAGAAGCATAGATGGATTGCCAGGTTTGACAAAGGAAGCTTTCGCCGTCTTAGAGCGAAAAGCAGAGCAGATGGAAGAGGAAGGCCGTCCTCTGCTAGCATGCCTAACGATGGACGAAGTTGCCATCAGGCAGCATTGTCAATGGAATCCGCAAACAAAGAAATTCGACGGTGTTGTTGACTACGGAACATCGTTTGAGTTCCTCAACAACAGCGATCATCTCGTTGTTGCAAAAGAAGCTCTTGTGTTTGTGGTGTCATCAATCGAAGAGTCTTGGAAAATCCCAGTCGCATATTTTTTTATTAACGGACTGAAAGCAGAGGAAAAAAAATTGTTGGTATCCAGCGTCCTAACGGCATTACAAGCATCCAATGTCAAAATTATTGGATTCACCTTCGACGGTACAAATACAAATTTTGCAACCGTCACCAGTCTAGGTTGTCAGCTGAAACCTAACGCGAAGCTCCGCACTTATTTTCCGCATCCATCGTCCGGACATAATGTCTATGTGCTTCTAGATCCATGCCACATGTTGAAGCTCGTTCGAAATATGTTTTCGTCACTAGGCACACTCCATACTATGAATGGTGAAGCTACTGTGTTACTTGACTCATAACGAATATACGTTATATACGGGAGAGGGTCTCGTAACTTACAAACTTTGTGGTTTTTCGTTTAATTGATCATAAATTCGAATAGAGCATACAAATATCGACTTTATAACATAAGAAATTACATGTTTACTCCAAAAATAAAAGCATGAGAGATTTTAGAATTTCGGAAATAGGGGTGCGTTATGAGTCAGGTAACACAGTAGCTGGCAATACATATGTCGTCTTAATGAGATACAAAATCTTACTGGTTTGAAGTTAGCTGGACAACTTACTGATAAACATATTTCGTTTCAAACACAAAAAATGAAGGTGCTTTTAGCTGCGCAAACGCTCAGCCAGAGTGTGGCAAACGCTCTTGAGTTTTTGATGCAGCACGATCCAACTTTTTCCTCAGCAGGTCCCACAATTGAATTTATCAGCATCATGAATAATATCTTTGATGCACTCAACAGTAAAAACTCAAATTCAAGTGTTTTCAAAAAGCCTTTGTGTGAAGACAACTTTGATATATTGAATGTTGCCTTCGAATATGCCGAGCAATATATTTATAGCATACGTCTCTCTACTGGTGAACCTATATTAGAAAGTAGGTATAAGACCGGGTTTCTTGGGTTTCTCATTGATATAAAAAGCATTCGAGAAATGTTGGAACAGTATGTGCGAAACGAGAAGCTTCTTTCGTGTCTACCTGCCTATAGGTATAGTCAAGACCACGTTTGTTCGCAGCCATAAGATCAAAAGGTGGCAATAATAATAACCCCAATGTGATCCAATTCGTAGCAGCCTATAAACGCCTTTTGTGCCATAACAATGTAACAGTACCACGTAAAGCTAACATTCTCGATTTTGATGAATCGAAACTATTAACACCAGGAGGACCCAATGAGCTAAAAAACCATTTGCTGCTAACCAAAATCAACTCACGAGCGGTTGATGACTGTGAGGAATTCGACACACTAAAAGAAAAACTTTTAGAAAGTTTACCTTACTCTGGAGACTTTTTGGATGATAAATACATTGGAGCAGCTATAGCTAACGAAGCCCGCTTTGCACAAAAAGAGGTGATTCGACAGCTAAAATGCAAAAAATGTCTTGCGGAGATCTTGAGTGACAAAATAGAAGGGTATTGCAGCAAAAGGATCTTCACAATTTGTAGAATTGTTGAATTTGAACTAAAGATTCTTACTGAGAATAAGCCCGATTTCAATGTAGGAAAGTATTTTGACTTGTTGATCAATTGCACGACAAATAGGCTACAAAATGAGTTCCCGAAAGTGTTTGTAGGAATGTCTGACCATAACGGTACTGATAACCATGGGGTGTATCTAGTAAAATTAATATTGACGTGCTACCTCAACAAACGCATGGCGCAGTACAGCAAAACCGTACAACCTTTTCGGCAGTCCAACCGAAGTAAATTAACTAAACTTATTCTTTTTGAGGGTCATTGATCCAATTTAATAAATGGCAATAAATTTTACATAAAGTACGATGCTGCCTAACAATAAATTGAGAATATCATAATCTGTAACTGGGAGACAAGAGGGTTTGGGCGTACAGGCGTAAAAAGGAATCCATTCTAATGACTCTAACCTGACGAGACGACTTCGGCGTATTCTTACATTTAAAATATTAAACTATTTCGCATAACATAGATGAAAAAATTATATAAAGATTGCTTTATACAAGGATGAAATAACAATGTTATTTTCCATACATTTAAGTACCCTAAACACAATATCAAAAACGTTAAATTAAATTCCCATGATCGTTTACAACACCCAGAAAGTATTCTTTGTTTGACTGGTTCACGATGCAACTAAGTCGACAAGTTACAGTTATAACCGCTTTGATGATTAGTGAAAGCAAAATATTAATTCCGATGGTCGGCACTTCTCAACAATTCCCGATATTTATACAAACGGTTGCATGGCTATAAAACAACTACGGCATATATTCTTTCACACAGCTGAGGATTCCTAATTACAATTCGTTGATGTTTAAAACAATTCGAGTTTACACAGCATCGATCGTACGATAGCATATCCATTTTACGATTGTATGAGATCGTTCTTCCAGAATAATACCAGGTTTTCCAGGTTTTGCAAATAGAAAAAACTCACTCTTGATCTATATTGGTTAAGAGGATTTTTGCCTTGTCAGCAATCTATACTTAAATATACAACCATATCGCTTTTATTTAGCTTTGGATCTGGTTAGTAAACTGGCTGATACCGGTTCTTTCAATGAATTCACTACTGCTGCCAGATTCCTAAATTGCTATCGGTACGTGTTACTTTTCGATCTATATCTGAAATTAGTTATAGTGTTTATTATTTCGGTCAATAGCAAATTATTAGTTTATTGTACCACACCACATTAGTTAATGCAACCAGCAGCCAATGCACCTCAAAAAGACGAAAATATCTGAAACATCAACTCCATCAACTAAACTAACGTCACGGGCAAACGAAAACGAAACGTCAAATCGTTTGGTCCGATGACAATGCAAACGTCATGGACCAAACGGACCAAACATCATCTGCGGTAACGCACACATGTAAGGAATTTGACAGCGATAGAGCCCCCCTGGTTTTGTCTGCTACCGAGTGGTTTGAATCGATTATATCACGATTTTCTCAAAATTTCGAACCAATTTATATATTTATAAATATTTTAACATAGAACTACTTTTTTATTTTCTATATTGGGGTGCATTTTAAAAGTACGAGAAATGCACATGTAATAAAAAGTGGATATGTTTTGCACGCTTATAACTCCATTTTTCAATGGATTTTAAAGATATTTGCATCATTCAATCAGAATT
Source organism: Sabethes cyaneus (assembly GCF_943734655.1). NCBI lineage: Eukaryota > Metazoa > Arthropoda > Insecta > Diptera > Culicidae > Sabethes > Sabethes cyaneus. Next base: position 62,292,202 of record NC_071353.1, on the reverse strand, counting down.
TTTCTAAGAATATGCAAATGTAATAGAAATTTGTAATATCACTATTGAAATAAGCATAAACATCAACCGCTGTCAAGAACTAACGAATCAACCAATCACATGTAAGCATGATTTTCCTTCCTAGACTCGCGACTGTAAGTTTATACCACCCCACTGTCACAAATGTCATCCCCATACATTTTTCGTGTAGCCAACATCTCATCTAGCCCATAACAAACTTTGCCTCGGACCAAATGTATTTATGAGTAGCCCGCTCTAACTTTAGCCTCGGATGAATGTGTATTGGTAAACGCTCGAACAAAGTTACTTTTTTGTTTTTTTTTTCTTTTTGTGTCGGACGTGTAGGAAGCGTAAAAAGATGTTAGCCGCTTCTTTACCCTTCAGTTTCATACGCCTGGTTTACACTTGTGAATTGGAAAATTGCAATTGAAAAAAGCGACAAGGCTTTCCCGTCCAATAGATAAAGATTCGATTATTCGATTATAGATTATTCGTTTCGATTAAACCTAGACCAAGTAGATGTCCTGAATGTAAACAATGCTGTGATAGTTAATTTAAAACTACCCTTTCTATTCAGTCAATTTTATAATTTGAACATTGAAGCTAGACCAAATTTAAGTCCTGAACGCAAAATAAGCTCGTAGAAAAGAGCAACCATCCCTTCTCCTTAACCGATTCTAAGATTATACTCGAATCTGAAGTCTTGCATGAAAACGAGGTAGAAAATGAGGAATTGCATGTGAGAATTGCATGCGTAGCAATTCTCAGAGCGAAGAAACAAAGAATCGCTTAACCGTTATGTGTTCGGCTGGGTACCCGGGTACCTTTTCAGACTTTAATGCCTAGAAAAACAATGTTTACCTCAACTTAGCCAGCTAAAACTCATAGAATGCTCCTAACTAGTGGGAATGAACCATTTGTCATCACTAGTCTTCCTGTAACAGTAAGGGAGGTCGAATGGGGGGCTTCGAATTTTTTTACCCCATAAGTGTTCGGATGGGTATCCGGGTACCCACCGAAATGAAATACTTCTAACTTTATCAATTCTTGACCGATTTTGGATCTTGAACCGTCAAAAGATTGGAAAATTTGTCTATTCTTTAGAGTACAAGACATATGAGGGGGTGAGAAGGAAAGGGGTGTAAGTGACAAAATTGAAAAAATCGAGATAATGGTAGGAAACGATACTTTGAGCGTGGTTTTATGCATGCTAGAAAATTCACGTCAAAATTTTACCGTTTGATGACTTTTTTTAGAATATTGAAAAAACCAGCAAAATAAAAGTTGGTTTTCACTTGGAAGGAAAGGGGTGTAAGTGCACTATATGAGCAATGTCAGCTCAACTAACAAAACGGTTTATCTTGAATTTTTTTTATTGGGATGAAATTTTGCTGATATGTTGGACGCTACACAAAGATTCATTTTCCATGAAACATAATTATTTTCGTCTGGAGTAACTTTTCAAAAAGGCGTATTTATAAACAAAACTTTTTTTTTCAAAATATATCTTGGAAACTACTTTATTTGTTAAAAATGACGTCAACGGAAAAGTTGTAGGAAATTAAGCGTATTTTCGAAAAAAAATACGCTGAAAGAAAAAACTTAGCAAAATCAAAATAAAAAGCATAAAACGTGAATTATCTCAAAAAATGTCCCCTCAGATTCGTCTCATCTTTATTAATGATAAGTTAAAACATGTTCTAAAATCTGGCGAAGAGCTACGAATGGGCACTCTATCGGATTTTTTGTTTTATTCTGACAATTTTTCAAAAATTTTCAAATTTTACTTATTTTTGTAAAATTAAAAATATCAAATTCTTCGCATAACAAATTGAACAAATTAGAGTGCTCTGAACACACTACCACTATAGCCGAGAATAATTGAACAAATTACGTCATATAAACTTATTTCTTAGGTTCAGCCGTTCTGAAGTTAGGCCATTACAAATATTTTGTGAAGATTTTGATTTTAAGATGTCATGCCACTCAAGGGGATGGGGGGGAGCGAGAAACAAACAATGAGATTTTTTAATCAGGTAAATCAGGGATTACATACAATTAGAATTCTAGGAAAATCGATGACTAACGATGTTTCCATTTCCGAAAAAAGCGATTTCTTAGATTACTAAGATCATGAGCCATGAGTAGTGCAAGATACAGCCTTTACAAGTACATTACATGTACGCTGTCGCCACGCAGTGAGACACTTCTGTACTATTTTCCCTACTATCAGCAAGGCTGCCATACTAAAACCGTTTTCCCGAAGAAAGTAATATTTTTAGTTACTCATATCATGATATATAACGTATACGCATATACGCTAGCCCCGCCGATGACAAAATTCTGAACTATTTTTCATACCATCTTGAAGGTGACAATCACTTGTATAAACTTCTCGAAGACCACTACTTTCTAGGTAATCAGTAGCGTAAGTTACAGCGTATACTGGAATATTACATATACGGTAGCGCCACGTAGTGAGGCAATTCTGCACTATTTTCTATACCATTTATAAGGCTGCTAAACAACTTTGCCTAAGAAAGTAATACCTTAGGTTACATGAATAATAAGATATAGCAAATAAAACGAGTTCGCATATACACTAGCGCTGCACGTTGAGAATATTCTGAACTATTTTAATTTAATTTAATTTCCGAGATGACAGTCATTTGAACAACCTTCCCGAAGACTGCAACTTTCTTAATAGTCAGTAGCATAGGATACTGCACTAGCGCCACGTAGCGAGAAAATCCTGAACTACTGCTGCCTACCCGCTAACCTACCTTTCAATGAAGACGATTGTAATATGATTCCCACTTGCACCCTTTTCACTCCAAGTAGTAATTCCCTATAATCGCTTGGAATGAAAGGGGTACAAGTGCATAACTGAGAAGGAAAGGGGTGTAAGTGCAAATAACATTTTCAAAACTATCTTATAAATCCCGAAAATCAAAGTGGTTTTCCAAGATTTCAATAGAATTTAATAAAGTAAAGCTAACACAACCATAGTGCGTCATTGGTTTTCTATTATATAATCTGACGAATTTTCTAGACGATGTCAACTTTGGATCTGATTTTCTCGAAATTTACTTTTTGTCACTTACACCCCTTTCCTTCTGACCCACTCATATAAGACCTGAAAATACGTCCAGTTGCCGTAAATCCGGATCTCCGGGACCATGTTCCAGACCCTAGACAAATTTGTACAATTGTCAATAAAACCACACAATATTGGTACCGTCATCCGGGGATACTTGCAACACTTTTGAACTTTGACTTAGTATAACTTTCGAAGTATACCGTTTAGGTCCAAGTGTAAGTAGCCAAAACTTGTATAGTGGTGAGTACTTTTGATTTATGATTATGAGAAAAAATATAAACTAAATGAATCTGCAGAATGAACCGAAAATAGGGGTGTTGCAAGTTACCCAGTAAACGGGGTTACTTGCAACACTTTTCTGATTTTGCGTTTCCTATGGTTTTATATCTGATTTCAAACCACGAATGACTATTTTGAGATATTTTGAATGTATTTGTATTGAAACAAGAAATACTGGAAGCGTTTTTTGTTTCCCAATTTTGTCTATCGCTTTTTTAAAGAAATTGGGTGAAAATGGAGCATGTCGGTGAACTCCAAATTGCCGTTTCAAGGCGCGTGGAATTTTTCACAATTTCAATTTTTCTGGAGATGGTGGTAGACAAAATAACATCGTACAGATGCAAACTTACTTTGTACATACCGTCTATTACCATAATTTTCATTTTTACGTGCATTTTTAAGTGCTGCAAGCCGCGCCATATTGGAAGTAACAACACGAATTCATCGTTTCTTCTCCAAGTTCAAAATATAAACAAAGCTCAAAGTTGCTATTTGTTAGCTTATATGATGCACTTATTGTGTACAGGAACCAAATAATAAATAATAATTCCATGTCAATGAACTGACGCAACTTTGCACATCCATTTTTCCTACTCTGAAAGTGACATTACTTTCCAATCGTATAAAAACAAGCAAAACAATTATGTAATGGATTACACTTAACTAAACAATAGGTAAACATCCCTTCTTTAAAATGGCATAGGGTACAAATGGTTATGTTAACAAACAAATGCGTTAGAGCTGTCAAAAGCGCGATGCGCCAAAGTGTTACAAGTAACTCCGGTGTTGCAAGTATCCCCGGATGACGGTATCAAAATTCATGAAAACGCTTCAGGAGTTGATGTTTATCCATTTTGAGTCCATTTAACAAGTAGTTTTCGGAATGGCCACTTCGGAGCAGGTTCCTGCGGGGCCCTATGAGGCCGCTTACATGTTTGGATAGAAACCCTAGCAATATGTACATCAAAATTCAGGAAATTCCTCCAGGAGTTGAGTTTTATCCATTTTGAGTCCAATTGATGACTTGTCCCCGGAATGGCCACTTCGGGGAATATTCCCGTGGGGCCCTATATGACCATAAACTTGTTTGGGTAGAAATCCTAGCAATATGTATATCAAAATTCATGAAATTCCTCCAGGAGTTGAGTTTTATCCATTTTGAGCCCAATTGATGACTTGTCCCCGGAATGGCCACTCTGGAGCAGATCCCCGTGGGACCCTATGAGGCCACTAACATGTTTGGATAAAAACCTTAGCAACATGTATGCCACAACTCATGAACACGGTCTAGGAATAGATTTTTATCCATTTTGAGTACATTTGATGGGTTGTCCACGAAATGTTCACTCCGGAACAGGTTTCTGTGTGTCCCTATGAGGCCGCTAACATATTTGGATAGAAACCCTAGCAATATGTATGTCAAAGGTCATGAAATCTCTCTAGGAGTTGAGTTTTATCAATTTTGAATCCATTTGATGATTTGTCCCGGCAATGGCCACTTCGGGGCAGATTCCCGTGGGCCCTGTATGACCACAAGCATGTTTGGATAGAAACCCTAGCAATATGTATGCCAAAATTCATGAAATCCGCCCAGGAATTGATTATTATTCATTTTGGGTATATTTGATGGGTTGTCCCAGAAATCACTCCGGAGTAGATTCCCGTGGGACCATATGAGGGCACTAACATGTTTGGATAGAAACTCCAGAAAAATGTATGTCAAAATTCATGAAACCATTCCAGAAGTTCATTTTTATCCTTTTGAATCCAACTGACGAGTTGTCCCCGGAGTGGTCATTCCGAGGATAACTCAACCAATGGACTTGAAATGGATGAAAATCAACTACTGAAGTGATTTCATGAATTTTGACACATATATTGCCGAAGTTTCTTTTTATATCAAATAAATTAGTGGCCATATCGGGCCCCTCGGGACCTTAATCCGGAATGGCCATTTCTGGGACAACCCATCAAATGTGCTCAAAATAGATAATAAACTATTTCTGGACGGTTTTCATGAAGTTTGACATACATATTGCTATGGTTTCTATCCAAACATGCTTGTAGTCATAATAGACCCCACGGGAATCTGCCCCGAAGTGGCCATTGCCGGGACAAGTCAATAAATGGACTCAAAATGGATAAAAATCAACACCTGGAGTGATTTCATGAACTTTGACATACATATTGCTAGGGTTTCTATCCAAATATGTTAGCGGCTTCACAGGGCCCCACGGGGGTCTGCTCCGGAGTGGCCATTCCGGAGACAACTCATCAAATCAACTTAAAATGCATAAAAGTCTACTGCAGGAGTGAATTAATGAATTTTGATATACATATTGTTAGGGTTTCTATCCAAACATGTTAGCGGCCTCATAGGGCCCCGCAGGAACCTGCTCCGGAGTGGTCATTCCGAAGACTACTCATTAAATGCACTCAAAATGGATGAACATCAAAGCCTGGAGTAATTTCATGAATTTTGATACCAGTATTGTGTGGTTTTATTGACAATTGTACAAATTTATCTCGAGTTTGGAACATGGTCCCGAAGATCCGGAATTACGGGAACCATATAAAGACGTAAGGCCATTCCAGTCCTACATGCTAAAAATAGACAAATTTTCCAATCTTTTGAGGGTTCAAGATCCAAAATCGGTCAATAAATGAAGAAGTTAGAGGCATTTCATTTCGCTGGGTACCCGGGTATCCATCCGAACACTCATGGGTTTTAAATTTCCCGTACACATAACGGTTTTAAAGAGCTGCGTTAGTTAGTTGCTTGAGATTCTTTACATACTTTTGGCTGTATTGCTATAATTAGCATTAGCATTAGCATTAGCATATGAGTAGGGTTCGACATCGGAACGAAAATTGAAGTCCGGGTTCCGGTCTGGTCCGGTCCGGTTAAAAATCGGCACGAACTTTGTTATTCCGACTTTATCCCGGTCCGATTTGGCTCTGTTCCGGTTCCGGAACCTGAACAAAGCCAAACCGGATCGGATTATTAGTCTTTATAGTCGGAATAACAAAGTTCGTGCCGACTTTTAACCGGACCGGCCGCGACCGGAACCCGAACTTCAATTTTCGTTCCGATGTCGAACACTAGGTACATATGAGGTTGCATTTTGCATACATCGTAGATGGCTATATAATCGCAACTTTTGGCTGTATTCCTATAAAGTAGGTGGATTACGGGCACGGACACGGAGCGAAATGGGCACCCCCCTGTTTTACGAAAGTACGTATTTTGTAACATCATATGGCATGTGAAATACTGCTGTAGGTACTACAGTATCTGTAAAATGAGTAATCTCTCCTTTTAAAACACGGAGTTGTATTAAAAACTCAACTTGGTTCTCAAATGCTGAAAAAATTATAATTTTGGCGCACTACCAAATAAGCTGTTACGATCATTTAAATATATTTTTTTGAAACGATGGTTCTACAATTGATGAAGGGACGGTAAGGGAAAGTAATGAAGGATTTTTTTGGGAATGGAGTGGAAAGGAAGGGGGGGTAATAGGTAGCTACGCTTAACAAGTTGTCGTTGTGACTCCTACCTTTTGTCCAATGCAGGAAGGTGCATGGGTCGAACCAAGCTATAATCTAAGATTATAACCGGATTTGAACACCATAACACCCGCCAGGGTATGTGGCTCGTTGGTACCCGTGTACCTATGACCCACAGAAGCGCTGGACAAAAGGAGTCTGCACAACCCCCCTTATTAACGTAGCGACAAGGGTTGCGCTATTTTTAAACACAAATCCTTCTTCATTACTTTCCCTTACCGTCCCTTCATCAATTGTAGAACCATCGTTTCAAAAAATATTAATATATGCCTGACCGCATTTCAAGGTCATGACTAAAATCACGAGATTTGGTCAATTTTCACAGGAACGGGGCCTTCCCCCGAAGCCCCGCGCTGAGAACCGCGGCTAGCACGCTGGCAGACGAACAGCGTTCACATGCAGTACCTTGTAAGTCGCAAGGGCCTGCATAGTGTCGTCGTCCCGCCAGTAAACACAGAGTTAGATTAAACTTCTCGGTCGGTGGTCTCTACAGTAGGTGGAGGAAGAGGCACAATTTGTGGAAGCTTAAATCAGCCAACAAATTAGGGTGCTCATTATGCCCCCCATTACCCCTACGAAAATAACCAAAAAGCAAAGTGCCAAGATATCTTCTTTTAAGCTACAGAGAACAATAGTTTATTAAGGATCTTTCAACTGGCATTTTCTCCTCTGTTGGGTACTCTTACCGCTGCGTCCATTATTTTGAACTGTTGTGGTTTGCCCCGTTTTATTGTTTTACTATACGCTTCAAGCTTACCTATCACATATTGAGGAAGTGACAGGCTGGTAGCTGGAGCGAGACATGTGCCAATCAGGGACGACTAGATTTATGAACCTAGTACCCTGATCGGCGACGCCAACCAGATCTCCCTTTTTTGAGATACTGCAGTCTGCGAACTATTTGTGCTCCACGATTGCAGAGCAAGGGATCCGAGGTTAAATATCATTTTGTCCGAAACTGAGATTCCGAAGATGATATTTACTCGGGGAATATCCTGTCGCAAGATCGGTAAGCTTACTGAGATCTTTCTTATTGAGACTAAGTAACTTTTGCGTTACCTAGGGGTGGATACTCGACGTTATATATTTATTAGATTGTTTGAGCTATTGTACAGCCATCCTACTGGCTCTCCTTTTGTTTCAGCCCACCCTCCAGCACACAGTCAGAGATCAGGTAGAGTGAATCTCGACCCGTGCGTAGAAAGTTTTGGAGCCACATCTTCGTTTGCCGACTCACAACGAGTCGGCGTGTTGAGGATAGACGAGGATCAGAACTGAACCCCTGCAAGCGCATCGTTCAAGTCCTGCTCCTCCCCTACTCTCCTCTCCACCTCATTCGTTTCTTTGTTTTTCGGCAGAGAGAGCTTGCACGATAAGAAATCGTCCACTGCATCAGTGACCGGCTTGATGCAGCAAGGGCAAATTGCTGTGGAGGGCGCCCTGGTACTCCACAGGCTCCGTTTCGGCGAGAGAGTTTATAGAACCCCCTCCACCATTCAGCCCTCGGCACGAGTCGCGTCACACCTTGGATAAGGGGTTTATCCATTCAAGTTTTTACATACCATGGATAACAGCTATTACAACCATCTCCTTTAGGGGCTTTGTACCCTCTGCTTTGGTTCCTGGGAGTCAAGAGAACCGTCATGCAGGTGGAGAGTTTACACTTCAGCCTTCGCATGAGCGCCCCCTTCTCTGTCCGCATACGACCCTAGTTTCCACCGGTTGTCCGATTTCCACTAAGGAACGTATCCCGGATGGTACCACGAGGAGTTCGAGATAGGAGTTGCTGAATAAGAGGCTGTGGAACCTCATGGTGGTTCTGCAGCGCATTATTCAACCATTTACCATCCTTCAACTGGCATAATTCTGAACTGATGCTAGGTGAGAAATTTACCTCAAATCAATCTGTCATAATGAAGCGTAGTTTTAGCTATTTTCGAAGAAATCGATGAATGCGAATCAATATTGTAAATGTAAATATAAATGTAAATTCAAGTATTCAAGTACAAAAAGATTCGTACGTTATGCTCTTCGGATGCTAACATGCAGCAACCTGTTGCACAGTGGGCAGAATCGACCGAGAGAGCGTTGTTATTGCCGCTGTTTGGTGGTAAAAGTGACTTTTCTTATGTAAAAAAACATGAGAAATCGATTCCTCGCGCCCATTCAAATGACAATTAACAGAAGCAACCGCGCACCTCTCCCGACGAAAGTTGAAGCTGTGTGTACATGTATTAGTGGGAAAAGATATGTGCGAGCATGGCAATGCATTGCATACGTGTTTGTGTACATCCATATAGGGTGTTTGCAGAGTGCATATGTATTGGAGATCTGTTGGGCAGGCAAAAGTGACAGCTCCATATAAAACACACGGGCTGGGAAGAGCAAAATTATTTAAATGATTTATTTTCTTTATTTAAAACAGAAATTACAAATTGCTTCATACATATGGCAAGGTAATACATCTGTTTACTAAATAAAAAAATTATTTTCAACAAATAAGCTAAGACGCGGTAGCAATGATCAAAAATGTAACTATGACCTATGTTAGCGGGATAAAACTAAACAAATATCAATAGCCAGTAGTTGCTTTCGGCTAAGAAAGCAATTTATTATGCTAAAACCAATTTTATATTCCGTTACTTTCAACTTGGCCTATGCGGTATTCTGCTTCAAAAATCAGTATATTTGGGACACCGATTTAACGCGAATTCACCGAAACCCTAGTTACCAAAAGTCAGCATATATTTCAGGGAACATTTGTCGGTTATTTTGACTATTAGTTGCTTTAAAATGATGAATAATTTTAGAAAAAATGATAATTTTATCCAGCACGTTTTTGCTGCATCGAATAGGAAAATATGCAATGTGCCCAACAGATGTCTTGCATGTATGTGTAGCAAAAGCCCTATTCTAATAGACACATACTAGTATGTGATAGTTCAACTTTAACTCGACAGATAGCATTACTCTCGCTCGACTTTTGGCAGAGTTTCCAGTCTTCTTGATGGGGTGTTTTTGTGAAATGCCAATCCACCTTTTCGCGTGCCTAATGGCGGCTAGTGGGTACACTTTTCGACAACGTTTATTTGCTTTTGGGAACCCCGCTCACGTACGCTTGGAAGTTCTAGAACAACAATCAAGGCTGGAAATATCAATCTGACGTGAACAAAGTTGCCAAAGCCATGCTAACGTTTTCCGAAAGCTGTACCCACTAGCCGCCATTACGCACGCGAAAAGGTCGATACGATACTTTTACCAGAGATTTTCAAGAAGGCATGCCAGTTATCTTAGATTATTAAAGAACATAGATACGCAATTTTTCACAGATTCATTCGTCAGTAAAGTGGCACATCTACTTCCTTTAATAATCTAAGCTGTTATGCAAGTTGAAAAAGTCAGAAGATCAAACGATGATCAAGTTTTTCACTAAAATGTCGTGTAAGGGAATATTTTGCCTTGTTTTACCTTGTACTAAAAGCTGAAAATGTATTGATAGGGAAAGGAGTAACTTAAACAGTGCTCCGATTTTGTTCATATTTTGCATGTTTGTTCCCAATTGAAAAATTTTAGACCCATATTTTTTTTATTGGACGCTTAGGATGCCCCTGTCTGAGTTAGAGTGGCTACAAAAATCCATTATTTATTGAGGCCTTCACGTTTCATAAACATACAAGTGAGGTACAAGTGACGCGCCCATTCCGGATTAAAAACCGATTTCGTATGGGGTGTCGTCATGTATTTTCCAATAATAGATTGCAATTTTTAGATTTATTACTAATTTATTTTTCTTCTAATTTCTCTTTTAGGTTGTCTATCATGCATGTATTTTACGAAAAACATTCCTTGAGTCATTTGGAATTACAATATCCTAAAATCAAAATATTCGTTGCATACCACATAAAATGCAACTCAGTATAATAATCGAACACGAGATTTAAGAAACCTAATATTTATTGCAATTGCAAGAAGAAACATTCCAAAATTTATCAATTATCCTAATGTTATTTTAATTCTTCGACATTCTACTCAGCTCAAACCATGCTATTTCCTGGATTGTCTACTACCGCCTTGAGACAGCCCATCAATTGGAATAGCGATCCAAACTTGACAGACCTCTGGAGTCTAGCCCTCAATGCGTTCCATCCTGTTCTGCTTTTGCTATTCTCCCGCTGATTAGCTACTTTAATCAGAAGATCATGACACGCGACTTCCACCTGCAGATTTTTTTTTGCTATGGTAGGTTTATTAATTGTGTTCAGCGTTAAGATCAACAGCGAAACATGTTTCCGTTCAGCCAATAGCTAGTATTACCACCTTTGGCATGCATGTTTATTTGCTGTGGAATAAATACGGTCGCACGATCTAATCCAAAAACGCTTTTTACCTTTCTTTTGTATCAAGCCCGTTGCTAGAAGCTTATAAGTGGCAGAAAAAAAGCTTCCACTATGTACCGCTATAAGGGTTGCCTGAAAAAGACGTTTTTATTTTCGACAAGTCTAAACTGCTTCCAAGACTGCAAATTCATAAATTTCAAAAGTTGCATTCGTGAATAATAATTTATATTGTTATTTATATTATTGATACAACAGCTTATAACATTTTTACCATTCACCAGCAAATGGTAAATATTGATGAATGAATTAACCATTTTTCAAACTTTTAAATATTCGTCCTTTTTACTTGGTTACATTTTTAAATTGTTCACTATTATATCTCTAATTCATTAACGTTTTAGCTATCAGAAAAAAGCTAAGGTCATCAATTTTTAATATTCCATTGGTGGCTCGCGCATGATTCTCTTTGGTGTCTCAGATTCAAAAAGCTTCCCAATCGCATTACTTCTAGAGATTTAAATATCCAGACTGAGTCGCGTTTACTGTAAACGTTTCTCAGTCCTGTTTGAAAAGTCGTCGCGTACGGGTGTATTGTTACGATTTAAACTTCGCTTTTTTACTTGCCTGGTTGCAGCGTTTGTTGAAATTAGTGGATATTAATTAGATAATTTCGAAGATAATGAAGGTATATCAATTGAAACAATTGAAACACAAAACTTATTGTTGTTTGTAAGGAAAATTGTACCATCCAAAGTGCGAAATCGCTCATAAAAGTGCAATCCTGTATTAAAACGTTTCGGTATTTTCGCCGCACCATTTCGTTACATTCCAAGCAATAAGTGCGCCGAAGAGACCGAAACGATTTAAGCCAAAATAGCACTTTTATGAGCGATAGCGAGTACAATAATACTACTCAATATACGAACAAGATATAACTAAATATTACAATAGTTTGTACTACTTTATAATTCCTAGCCATATGTTGTATAGTAACCGTCCGCATGGAAAACGTACCGTCGATTCAGGCGGAATTAATCAGTCGGGTGAAATTGATCACCGCGGATCACACACATCATACAGCTGAATATGCACCTATTCATATAAAGATTGAGTTAAAGATCAAAGTCATTAAGATTGCAACAGGGATGATCTTGTAAATGGCTTGATTTTTTAAAATTTACTATTTTGATCGAATCGCAATTTTCAACATGCCCGATAAAACTCCTATCCGTTAACACAAATTTCGTTGCAGAAGAAAGTTTTAATAGAACTAATTCGGTTCTCTAATTATCTGACTGTGCTTTGATAGTTTCCGTGAATAAAGTAATGCGATAGAATTTGTTAAATTTGTCCTTTTACAAAATAAAACGATTGATAACATCATGAACTGAGACAACGTTGATTTCTAGAACACTATGGGTGCGAAATGGTTCTGCCACCTGCGAAAAAACTTCCACACTAACAGACTAACAGACGTAACACTTCGAACAAATTGTCCAACAAAACATCGTTTCAATGACACTCCTAAAACTTGGAAAAACTGTGTTACCTGACTCATAACGAACCCCTATTTCCAAAATTCTAAAATCTCTCATGCTTTTATTTTTGGAGTAAACATGTAATTTCTTATGTTATATAGTTGATATTTGTATGCTCTATTCGAATTTATGATCAATTAAACGAAAAACCATAAAGTTTGTGAGTTACGTGACCCTCCCCCGTATATAACGTATATTCGTTATGAGTCAGGTAACACAGTAGCATCACCTGGTGCAGTCTTCGCGCCATGCAGAGTAGGTTGCTATACATACAGTAATGCTATAAATTTACTTGTACATTATCTGATAACAGCGCCAGCGCAGGCGAGCGGCGTTCTCGCGCAGCGACCGTTGTTTGAGTCTTGGCTTAAGCGAAAATTTGAAATGATCGTTTTTATTGACGATGGAATGAGGATTCGGTGTTACGTCTATTAATCTGTGATTACACTGTCGTGTAGCCAGCACTACAGTACTTATTTCTAAATTAAATCATCTTCTTAAATGTGTTTCTATTCATGAAATTTCAGAAATTTAAAAACTACTCGAAAAAGTGATCAATTTCACCCGAATTCACGGTATGTATCGCTAATGGGATGTCGTCCATAGAGACTAGAGAAGTAATTTAGCTCTAAGTTCTACGTGAGAAATCAGGGGTTACTTACTTCATAACCAAAATGATCTTTTTTTAATTCCTTGAGCTATTTCCTTTGAAAATACGAAAATATCGTCTTTGTAAACATAATATTTCCGCAGATTTAAGATACACCAGCTAGGTGAAATGCGGGTTAAGTTAAAACGGAAGCGACAACGGTCAACGGAATAAATAAATTGCCGCTTGATTTTTTTAATGGAACCGATCCCCTAAACGCACCTTCTGACTAAAATGGAAGATCGAAGTGACTTTTTGCACTCCGTCACAGAACAGAAGTGGAAGTAGAAATCCAAACACGTACATGCTACTTTCTACATATACTACCGAACCTGGCGGTAGCGAGTCACTTTTTTCCACGAAAACACACGAAAGCATACGAATGCGCACGAAAGCTTGTGGAAGCTGCTATGCGATTGGCAGCGAGCGTTCTGCTTATATTGCTGTTATTCGCTTCTATGCGAAAACCTTCCCAAAGAAAAAGAAAAACAAAAAAGTCTCTTTTGAAACGATGGTTCTACAATTGATGAAGGGACGGTAGGGGAAAGAAATGACAAATTTTGCGAAGGGGGGAAGAGCGGAAAGGAAGGGGAGATATTGGTAGCTACGCTTGACAAGCAGTCATTTTGACTCCTACCTTTTGTCCAATACTGGAAGGTGCATGAGTCGAACCAAGCTATAATCTGAGATTATAACCGGATTTGAACCCACAACACCCGCCAGGGCATGTGGTTCGCTGGTACTTGTATCTTTGAACCATAAAGGCGCTGGACAAAAGGAGACTGCAAAAGCCACTTATCAAGATAGCGACACGTTTGGTTGGGTTATCGACACATATTGTGCCTCTTCCTACATCAATTGCAGATTACCACTGAGCGAGAAGTTTAAATCTAATTGGTTTTTACTGGCAGGACGACGACACTATGCCGGCCCTTACGACTTGCAAGGTGGTGCTACAGTTGTTGGAAATTTCTAAACTCGAAATATCCATACAATTTTGACATTCAAATTGTCATATAGCCCAATTAGCGAACACCCAATTAACGAACCGCCCAATTAACGAACCACCAATTAACGAAACTTTGCTGTATAGATTTTCAAAATCAAAAAAAAAATTATTTGATTTTTCTGGGGGCTGTATCTTTTCTAGAGATGGTAGCATACCCCAACTCCCCCTTAGTTCCGCCAATGGTGCTTCTCCGCCATGTTATAATAGCTCGTCTGCGGGATCGACCGTTCTCCTCAATTTCCTGAAGTGCTGGGGTTAGAAACCTGTTTTTCTAACAAGGGTCCTATTCTCACAGTCACCTTATCTAAATTTTTTAGGTGAGAGTACAATTTGCGATTCAGAGTCACCTAGGTGACACTGCTCATCTGGGTGACTGGTACAAGTCAAGTAGGGCCTGTAAGGTGAGGTGAAGGTAACTGTAAGAATAGGGTCCGTGAGCGAAGTGAGGTTACTGTGAGAATAGGGCCGCAAATGTTTTTGTTTATGTAGTTTCAAAAATATTATAGAACTAATAGTTGAATAGTTGAATAATTATTAGGTATTCGTTCCGAATTCACTTTTATTAACCTTTTCGACTAATTCATAATTAAAAATAATACTAAAAAATATTTTAACATTTTTTTCCAGAAAGGAAAACTACAATGTTCCACATTATTTTGGAAAACAGTATTCCCTTTGAAGATGGCAGTATATCAACGGTGCAGTACCGTGCTCTCGCTGTTTATTGTTGTCCATCTGACTGCTGCCACCGTACCGTCTAATGATAACATAGGTAATTTAAAAACTCAATATTATTATTTCAAAATCAATGTTATTCAATGTTTTTATACGCGTCAGACCGTGTCCGTCGCACGTGGTGATCTAGTGTGCTATGCGTGATGCATGAATTCGTGCAGTTTTCAGATACAAATTTAAAACTCAAAACGTTGCGTTTAAAATTAAATTGCACCGAAACTAAAATAGATGGGTGTTTCACGTCAAAGAACGAATTGTACAACGGTACCAGAGCTTTAAATTGGAGAAATTCGATAAAAACGCTTTGAAAAAGACTTATTTGAAAGCCTTTTGCTTCTGGAAAGTTTCTAAATTTCATTAAGTAGGAGGTTAAAAGGTAATTTACAGTGCAAAATTTTCTCAGCTTTCGGATGAAAGTAATAGAATCGATCTAGTTTGCATACTTTTTGTACTAGAGCTAATTTGAGGGAAACAGAATTGAAAATAAAAAATGTTTAAGGGTTGACCCTACTCTGGAAAGTTGAAAAAATGAAAAAAAAAATCTTTTACCTTTTCGGAGGGTTTATACCTTCAGAAATGTTGTGATTGTAATGATTGAGTTTTAACCATGTGCGTAGGATTTTTTTTCGTCAAATGTGGTCCTCTGTCTCCCCCTGAAATATTTGCACCCTGTATATCGCCCTTCATCAGTAGTCCTTTAGCCTAGAGTGACTATATATAGAGTGGCGACAATGTCAAAATTGGAATGATAATTATCTGTCAGTGTCATTCCAATCGAGCAGGCGACCTACCCAACACGTATGCAGGAAAGAGAAAGAAAAACCTTGGAAAACCCGCATTGCATACATTTGGGATGACTTGTCGCCACTCTGTATATAGTCACTCTACTTTAGCCTACTTCTATTTTGGGCCTACCCTCTGTTCTCGTCATTCTGGAGAATAAACTACCACTAATTCTTACCAATAAACACTGCTATGATTGCACTGCACATTGGATTCGTGGTGACAAATTGTTTCTCAGGGTTCATATGGGGGCTCTGATAGCCACTAAGCTCTAGCAGCTGACAAATTTGCAAATTTGTTTTGAGGTTGAAACTTAATCATCAGACCCTTGTTGAACTATTTTTGTTGAATAGTAACTTATTCTACTGCTATACAGTTAAATTCCTGGTTGATCAATCGAGCGAAGGTAGAGCCACCGAAAGTTGTGATAGAAATGAAAATCAAACAGCTTATTAAATAAACCCGCAAAAATAAACATGCTGGAAATTCAAAATCAATAGTTTATGTATCTAACACATGAATGAAAATAAGATCAATAATGTTTTCGAACGTTTATAATTCGTACGGAAACAAGAATTACGCTAATATTTAGCAAATTTAGCAAAATTTAATCTTTTGTTTTTAAGGCGCTATGATGCTGTTACCTCGTTGGTAAAAAAAGGGTGCTCTTTTGGCTACCAACGGTATTACAGTCCTATAGCGCCGTAAAGATAAAACTTTACTTTTTTTAGCAAAATTGTAGGTAATTACTATCTCTTCACATGCCCCATACATCACTTTGCCAAATTCTGCTTGTTTGAGGTGCAGTATCAAAAGAGTAAAATCGATGCGAAAAGAGCGTGCCGAGACTGCTTCGCATTGTAGATTCGATCGAGTTCAAGAATATCATCGTCATTCGATCAAAGTCACATCCTAATACAATTTGAAAAATAAAAGCATTAATCATGAAATTTACCTCGTTTGAGTTAGATTCTTATTCGTAGTAAAACAATACATTTTAATGATTATTTTTTAATCTATATTCGTTGAAATGAATATTTTTTAAACAATTCATTTGAGAAAATCGTTCTGTATCAATAATTTTCAATAATCAAAGAATTGTAAACAATCAAATTTTTCTTTCTTTCGTTTGAAGTATATACGTTCGAGAATATCGCTAATTTGTTTCCATAATTTTGTTCAAATCAATTCGAGCTTTCGAACAATCTTATTCTTCACTTCAATCGAATTTGAGAATATTTTATCCTGACGTAAGCAAAATTAAGGGTGAATGTCTTTACCTAACGAAATAGACCAAACCTCGTGTTTTTAGTCTTGACCTTGAAATACGATCAAACAGATCTCAGATTATAGCTTGGTTCGACCCATGCACCTTCCAGCATTGGGCAAAAGGTAGGAGTCACAACGACAACTTGTTAAGCGTAGCTACCAATAACACCCGCCCCCCCTCACCTTTCCACTCTTTCCCCTCCATTTCAAAAAACTTTTCATTACTTTCCTACCGTCCCTTCATCAATTGTACCAACCACCGCTTCAAAAAATATTTTACCTAACGGTTTAATTTTTTTCATCATTTTAGTACAAACATTTCAACAAGAAGTGCTACCACAGCAACTGTTGGTTGTAGATCCCTCGGAGTTTTCGCAACAATCATCCGCAGCTACCACATTGGAGACAAAGATTCATCAACACACTCCCCCAGAACCAGATGTAAGTCCTTCTCTAAAACTGATCTCACGTGTTCTAGATACGTATCGACCACCACTCCCCACACAATCGGTTGTTATACTGCCGGAGCAGCGAGCACTAGCGGGTTGTCCTTTGTGCGATGCATCTGTTTATAGTTATTGTGACTTCAAAGTTTACCATGATGGCTGCTGTTGTGGAACTACAAGTGGCATTTATGGCTCTGGCGGATTGGGAAGTAATGGTAGGTTCAGTAAGCAGATGTTTTCTGTTATATGTATGTTAAAAAAATGTTTTCAGGCATCGGATATGGAGGCTGCGGGTTTCAAGAAGATTGCAGCTTTATTTACGCCAACTCATGCTATGAACATCAGCTCATCGTCAATTGTTGTTGTAACTCACCGTACTAATACAAATAAGTTCACTACTACGTAATGAATAAAAAAATGTTTTCAAGTATAAATATTTATTTATTTCTATTTACTTTCGGATTTCATTTCAAAATGTGTTTACTCTTGTCAGTGTGAATACAAACTGCTGCAAGTTTGAATCCAGTTCAAATTTTTTACTTCAATGATCTTCTATCATACGCGCTTACATTAATCAAAACAATCTGTCTATTAAGTAAAAAAAATAATGCGGCTTTCATTAAAAGACTGATCAAAAACAAAGTTTATTCAATTAATTCTCACTCCAAGCCACTCGTGTTTCGTTACCTATCACTCATCCTGTAGATAAAAACGTTTTTTTTAAGAAAATATGTTATAGGGATATTACTTCAGAAAATATAGATGTTCTCTACACCTTAACTTCAACTTACAAGAAGAGAGCTTCTTCTGCAGTAGGATAAACGTTGCCTCGAGAGAATAAATTTTAGAGAGTTTTGCCATCTATCATATTCCATTACTGTAGTTGGTGCAATTTTGCGATTTATTATTATTATCATGCTTGGTAGAGCAAATTTAAATTTATCACAATGCTTTTGTTTCGTTTAGAAGCGTCTACTTCCGCTATAGCTGATATAAGTTCATAGATAAAAAAGTGAAAATGTAAGTTGCCTATTTTGCGAAATCTTACGTAAAAGTTTCATCTCGAAAGATATTTTGTATCGCAGACGGAACTTCTAAAACTCTGCTAGGAAATATCATACAGGTTAGATCTTGTAATGTTCATTCCACATCGTCTTTGTATTTTTCCCGTGCCTCGGCTCGTGCGTCTGGTACAAGTTGATTTTTGACTCCGCCCAGCACGTTGCTGGTAGCTTGTGTAGCTAGCACAATTGGTTGAACAACTATCGGAGGAATTTGACGCATTACAGCTCCTACAGCACCAGTATAGCCTTTTTGATCATGTTCCAAAGCCGTCACTTCGACCAAATTATGTGCTGTATCACTTATACCCTGAAACAAAGGTTATAATTTAATTTTTATGTTTTAAATTTTTAATAGTATTCAACGAACATGAAAACACATACAAAAAATCAAACATTAGTTACTGCTAGTTGCCAGTTCCGGAAAAGATATATAAAATATAATATATACTTTGCGTTTATTGTTTAAAATCAATCTGCAGGTGAGTGATTTATTCACAGATTACACAACGCGATTGAGCAGGTAAGTTATGGTAGTATCACAGGCCTATGACAGGAAGCCATGGTTTCGTAACTAAAATCACAGCTCGCTCCTCACACGCTTAACACAAAGCAGAAACTTATACATATTCACCTAACTTTATTCCAGCCACGGTTTGTTGTGGGCTCGAAACGAGACTGGCTTAAAATTTGTGTTACAGACAAACCTTCTTGCACATTAATAGGGATGTCAGTGATCTGGTACTACTTAATTATGCAAATACTAGCTTAGATTATGAAAGAAACTGAATATGCCAGTCTGTGATTTCCTCATACAAAAAAGGCGGCAAGGTTCATTAGAATATTGTGTCGCCAGCACTAAATTGGACTTCCGATAAAACGGCAAATTATTTTTCTTCCGTACCGTACATTAAACCTAGTGTCGGAAGTAGTGCGCTGAATAGCAAATGAGACGTGCTATACAGCGCACTACTTCCGACACTAGATTTAATGTACGATACGAGAGAAAAAATGTTTGCCATTTTCCAATTTAGTGCTGGATACACAATATCACAGTCTCTGTATCGCCCTCTCATTTTACCAAGCCCCTGGCAGACAACCATGTTCTCGCCGCCAACATCTCGTGTGTGCGAAAATGAGATAGCAATTCAGCACTGCGTTTCACTCAACTGCCAGCAGTCTGATTTGGGCCCGCTGTCAAATTTTGGGCCCCGGACATGCTGTCGCTGACGTTTACTGCAGCTCGATATAGAGATGTCGATGGGGTGCATTTTACATAAGTGTCAGTGACAGATGATATAGGGTAATGTGATTGATATACACCCCATTGTCCAACGCGATTTGTTTTTGTAGTTTGACGTCGTTTTTTGATTTTTCGTTACTAATACCATCAAATGTCTTCATCTGCCAAACCTTTTTAAACCTCATTGGATCATACCGTCAATTGACAGATACTGGCGCCCTTATTTACATTTTGGAAAACTTTCCTTTCTGTTTATAGCGAATGTAGCATGTGTTTTAACATTTTACAGGTATAATGGTTTTTAAATTTAGTCCTAATGCTGTTTAAACTCGGTTTAAACAACAAACTTGCCGTTTAAACAGCTGAAACTTTTTTGGACTCTGCGGTCTGTTTGTAAACAAGGGCGCCAATATCTGTCAGATGACGTGACGTTTGTTACAATCTGATTTGGTGATTACAGTCACCTCACCTCACATCACTTCTCTCACGCGCCGTACTCTTACAGTCACCCTCACCTCACCTTACAGGCCCCATTTGATTTGTACAGTCACCCAGGTGAGCGGAGTCACCTAGGTGACTCTCAGAATCGCAAATTGTGCTCTCTCAAAAAATTTGGGTGAGGTGACTGTGAGAATAGGGCTCATAGTCAAACGTGTGCTTATGAGAATGCTTCACGAACACTATGACAGGTTAGTAAACCCTCTTGCCATCAGGAGCCACTTTACTGACGATTGAATCTGCAAAGAGTGATCTATGTTCTTTAATAATCTAAGATACTAGCTGTACCCGCAACCTTTACTACGAGCCCAACTTTAAACGAACAAGGTGTCTTCTATAGTAGAGCAGATACAAGCCTTGATAGTTCGATTCCATTCAAGTGATTTGCTGAACTTGCACACAACATTAAATTATCCTGGCGGCGAATCGCTGAAACTTCGATTTATTTACTAGTTGCCACTGTGGCGCTGAGGTGTTTGTTACAATCTGAATAAGTCCGGAGTGATTAGCGATTAGCGAGCGGCCATGTCGAGTCGTGAGCGGCCTTTTAGTTGAGGATTGCTGATATTTCGTTTCATTTTGATCTGTTACAAATTAAAAACATTTGCATTTCCAGTGACCAATTTCAGATAAGCTTTGAATTTTCTCCCGGTAAACCATCCAATGGCCAAATTGAATCACAAATAGTCGAAATATACTTCTAGTGTAGTCAAATTACACTCAAAATATTCACGATATGTTCTGAATTTTCCGGAGAACCACCTTATGGCTTTCTAAGATCGTTTATTTATTACTTTTTTTTAATTCGTATCAATTACCCGACTTTAGTTACTTTAAAAATATTTCACCAATTTTAACCAACTTTTTTACCAATACGAAAATTTCGACGGATATTCCGGAACCTCCAGCAGGCCAACCCGTAACTTTGTGGTTTCCGTATATCACTTAGAGAGTCAACTGTTATGTGTCCTACAACTTCTTATAAGACACCACGGTCGTATCTGTTCAAAATCGCTCAAAATTCGAGTTTAGCCCCAATTAACTCAATATCCATATGCTATGTGTACTTGTTATACGCGGAAAACCGCGTTATAGAAATATCATGGTACCCGCGCCATAGAAATCCGCGTTATACAAATCTCTACTGTATATACATTGGTGTATATACAAGAGTGTATGCAATTCCTTATGTAAGATATTTACGTGTTTATGTTTTGGCAACGAAGCAATAACCAATTTAAACTGATCCGAGTAAATTTGAGAGCTAAATTTTTGAACCCGCTGGTGAATTAATTGTTTTGTTTTTCGCGTAACTTTATATAGAAATAAAAATCTTTAATATGCCACTTAACACTGCATACCAGTAAACAGAATAAATCAACAAAATATTGGGTAAATTTAATCGAAACCTTACCTCCTTTACGATTTGTAAAGCGTTAGTCATACCCTCGCGAATGTCTTGGGGAGGATGTAACCGTTTTCTTTTGCCTTTTTTGTTTCCTCGGCCGCGTCGTACGGAAGGTCCTGGAGAAACCATGTCATACGCAGTTTCTGCTGTTACCTATAAATTTTATTTAGATAATAATAAGAGCTTGGATAAAAAAAATTGGACACCTACCTGTATCAACTGAATAATTTTGGTGGTAATTTCCAATGCCGCCAGCGCGGTTCTTGCCGTAAAACTTTGTGCTCCACGCTGAAGGCCCCGAACAATACGACCGTCCTTTTGATATTGTTCAATTGGAAGCCAAATTAAATCCCGTATTCCTTGAGCTATTGAATGAAGCACAACATTGTATGAAGTCTTTTAACACTAAAAAATATTACTTACCCAGTTGTACCAGTGAATACATAGGCCCGACACCTCCAAGAATCTTAGGAAGTTGTGTTTTAATGTCACGTAACCAAGTGCTCACCAAGACATCACCCAAACGGTCAATTCCCAAAATACCAAGCCTATGGGAAATTTTTTTCAGCCTAATTTCAGAACACTGTAGCTGCCCAAGGCCCATCAGTAATCCGGCAAGTGGTCCATGCGATAGTTCTACTCTTTTACCGTGGTAATCAATACGAATAGGAACATCTGGACTGAAGGTCACATTACGGAAATAAATAGGAGGCTTATCATCTCCAGCTTCGCTATTTGTATCCAATTGCTCTTTGTTTTTTTCTTCTTCGTCAATTAGAAGCATCAAATTTTCGGACACCATTTTTCTGGCTTGTAGCTCTTGCGCTGCCTCTGGCAGCTCAACCGACATAACTGGATGTTGGTGGGTTGTATTACTGCGTGATTGTTGCTGTATTCCGTAATCAGTCAAATCGCCACCCCCACCGAGTTGATTAAAGAAATTCACCATAAAAAGAAGTGAATCCTGATCGATGTTGAGGCGTATAGGTTGCACAGATATACGCAAACAACACTCTTGTGCTGGGAGGGCAGGATTTGGACGTATATTTAGCGTTTTGATGACTATCATGTGATTATGTCCTTTGCTATTTCGGTGCCCTACACTTGACTGGTAGAGAAATTTTTTTATGTCAGATACAGCCAAGCGATCCAAAATCTCTACCTCGGTAATCAGAAGCACCTGCCTGGAGGCCTGCTCCGTATTAGATGGATAAACCTCGTGCGAAAATTTAACTTTATTTAGCTGAACCTCCATCAATATATCATGCCTTCGTTCTGGTCCACCACGATTTTTCCATGTTAGCTTTTGCGTTAGTGCTGGTCCAAAGCAAACCGATGGCGAACCTTTGGAGTAACTAACACCAGACTTGTACGCTTCAGACATCGGCAAATGCGCAAAATTATTTTCTAAGTTCACCTTTGTTGTCTTAGGTTTTTTCTTATCTTCTTCAGTTGGAAAATCGTGCCCACCATATAAATGCCATGCCACCGACATTTCGCATATTGTATATCTAGTAACTGCCATTGGGAATTCTTTGGGCGCCAACAGCAAATCTGGTTTCCCCGCAGGAAGACTAAAATGGTTATCTATTATACGTAGAGGATCCTCCAGTGTCGGAACTTCTTGATTGCCGCAGTGAGGACGTTCTTCGTCGGCTATGAAACAGAATTCATCATCTGTATCGCAGCTAACCTTCCGTTGGTCGCATTCGTTCGTTCTGGTAAGCGGCTTTGGTGTGTCAAACTTATTAATATCGCCGAGATCCATCGTGACCTGCAAAAGAACGAATCATTTATTTAAGGATATTTTTACAGACATTACTTCGATTGTATATAGCGGATAACTATAAAAACAATAGATCAGCCTTATGTTTTCGTGTTGAAGTCAGACATTTGAATATTTTTTATTACGATAGTGTTTCAAATAAATGAAAGAAATGGAAGAAGAACGTAATATACTATAGATGTTACAGTATCCTCAGGGTGGGAAGTAAAGGGGAAAAACGGAAAATTAGATAACAGGAGGATCATTGAAGCGGCACTTACTAGGTTCGTAATTAGTTCCTTTTTACCAAACTAGTCCGCGGGTTTCCAAGCTAGGACGGAAAACAATCATAACATGATCCAACCCTAACTGGTAAAATGAAATATCTATAACCTCTATATAAGCGTACCACCTGTATGCTACAACTAGATGGCATAAGTCTTATGTCCTTATGTCTTTAATGGGATTTTCCTAAGCACATAACGATACAATGTAAATCACAAAAATTTCGCGATTTTTTTTTCTAAACATTTATCAACTTAAAAAATCCATATTTCATGAACCAAGCACCGTTGAATAAAGATTTTTGCGTGCGAATCGCTGTTGTTCATTTGTCAATTGAGCCGAAAAAATTGACAGAACTACACATTATATAGACCACCTTTCAAACTGATAACAAATTACGTGAATGCAATGTTATCTGAAGCTCCGCCCACTTGGCATAAACTAAATGATGCCTTTACTATTTTCAATCAACCGTTGCTAGTTATTAACTTCTTAAAAGAGGAGTGAATGTTTTTTGTGAAGAACGCAAATTGAATGAACTGAAGAAAATGATATTGTGAAAAATAATTCAATGTTGTGGACAGCATGCTAACAAAACACATACAAACATAAACGCTAACTAGCTTAAAACACTATAAAACGTTAAAATATCGAATTATTACCTGCGGCAAAGCTTCTACCACTTCGTCATCCACAACGTGCTCTTTCTCTAATCCCATTATAGAACATTCAAAATTAAGTAAATCTCTCATCTCGGTAGTCACACTACCAGTGTCCTCCGATTGTTCATCGAATTGTCTCTGCTTCAAGTAATGATCATCGTCCTGGTAGGATGACGGAACACTCGATCCTTCCTCTATGCTTAGCGAATCGTCGTCGGAAGTAAAACGCCTTTTGTTACTGTTATCCGAAACAAGATTGTTCATCAACTTTTTTCTTGCAGCAGTCTGGCTTTGATCTTCATCGGGAAAAAAGAATACTTCCACGCCTTCGCCATCAGCTAGCAGCTGATCATCACGCAGATCACCAACGTTACTCTGAACATATAGGCTTTCTTCCATTGCTTCAGCCATCAAAGTGTTGACTCTTTGCTGCTGCTTGGGCGTTACCTCCGGTGCGCAATTTGGTTTTACAGGCAACAAATCGCCCTCAGGTTCACTGCCCATCGCTAGACCACCTGCGTTATTACTCTCTGAACCGGGGTCGTCCTGTGCTAACAGGTCACCTTCTGCAGCCAAGTAACCAATAAGTTGGGCCAGTGCTCTACCAGAATCAGCACAAGTTCGCACATGAACATCATTCATAGTCATTCGAAGATCAAACTTCGGGAAAGAACTCGTAGCTTTTTCATTCAAACGAAGTGAAATCTCAAACAATCCTAGTTCAACCAGGCATACTAATGCATTTGAAGGCATTGCGGTTACTTTGTTATCGTCGCGTATTCCAGCACTGCTATTGCTTCTTTTCTTCTGACACTCTTTTGCATTCGCGGTTGGCAAAGGCGAAGCAGTTTGAGGTGCTAAACACAGTGTTGCATCTTCCGCAATAAATCGCAGCGTTAAACCCGAACTTTCAGTGGTAATATTGCTGCTGATCATGAACGAACCAATAGTGATAACAGCTCTATAGGGGAAATACAACGGCCGATAATCGATTGCGCAGCTCCATAAATGCAGATGCATTTCCGTAATTACGCCAAATGGAGTGTATCCATGCACAGGATAATCTACAACATCAAACATGTCCAGCAGTTGGGTCAACCACGAGTGCTGTGGTAAAGTAGAGTGATGTCTTAGAGTGGTTACTTGAACACCCGCTGCCATACGAATTCGCTTGATCCTTTGCTCAGGTACAGTCTTAATTTGAATGGCTAATGAAAACATTCCTCTTTTTGGGCAACCGCGTTGCTCATGCAATGTTAGATTTTTAGGTGTCGGATAAAGGGTACTGAAGATATGCGCTGGAAGCACGCTGTTCACTAATCGAAGTGGTGGATTCGCAGTGGGTGTGGGAATCAAACCTGTCGAAATAAAATGGTAGTTGTTAGCTTTTCATATTTCGACTACCAAATTACGTCTATAGAAGAAATAATCTTACCACAATGATAAACTTCAGCTGATTGACCTTGAATACATAAATACCCCAGGTTACTATTTCCATGAAAACCATTCACAGAAAAAATACTACATGATTGTAGCTTAACAATAAATTCACCCAGTTGCCCCGGTATAACATGATTTTGTGAATCCTGCAAAAAAGAAATATTTTAACTGCTTTTGTGGTGACGCCACAACATGGAAAAATTACCCGGACTGGTGCAAACATTGTTAGCATACCGTGCCCAACGTTCAACTGAAAAGCTATAGCGCTGCTCCTGTCCACAAACGATTTTCTATGTTGCTGTTGGCGACGCCGACTGCTGTGCTGCTGACAATAGTCATGACGCTGGTCAGAATATTTTGGCTCATCGTCTCTTCCAGATAAGCGACGATTATTTCTATCATATACGGAATAGAATATTCCGTCCGAGTCAGATTCAGTTTCGGAGTTAGTAGTCGACGAGCTGGAATCTACAAGCTAAATTAATAATTGCTTTTACTTAAAAGAATGTTCTTGCATACCTAATTGAACAGCACTCTGGCACATTGTAAAAGGGGCATAAATACTATCCATCATACCCATATTTGCTAAGTTGAATGGCGATTCTTCAAATGCTAACTTAGACGCACTCAAATTGGCACCAGCTTCTGCGGCTGTATATGCTGCTGGTGCACTTGGTTCCCACAATAAAAGATCAGTACTTATTCGATTGTATATTACCTCGTAGAGGTGTTTTGATCTGCAATAAAAGTAAAATAATAAGTATCAAGTAGTGAATCAAAAATTAAAATACTTACATTAATTGAAAGCTAACGACAGGGAAGTCTATTTTAATTTGCACCCTACTTAAATTCATAGCAGCTTGGCAGAATGTGTTTATTTCTTCCGAATCACCAGGCAGAGTAAGAGTTTCTGGATCACCTGCTGGGGCTTTAGAATGAGGGGTGTCGCTTTCTCTACACACACGTTTGGCGCTAAATGGTGTATCGGCTTTAGTTTTGTACGTCTTAATGCCAATGCTTTCACTAGATGTTGGGTCACTATCGCTTTCATCACATTGGCTGGCACCTTTACGTTGCTGCTTTTTTTCTTGCTCGCTTTGTTCCTGTTGTTGCTGAATGGCAGTATCGCTTGGAATTTCTATAACTATTCGCGGGAATTCTACTCCTGCTCTCTCCTGCTTCCTTTGATCGGAAAACTTACCATCTAAAACATTATCTGTCATCACAGCTTTGCCAATATTTACACTATCCGCATTTGGTTCGTGGTAGAAGAACTGAATTTCGTTTGCCGAAATATCATACAGAGGATGTGGATTCAGTGCTATGGTGGCACGTGCTTGTTGGAGGCTGATCAGTATAAAATCCGGTCGTATATTGCGACGCCACCAGGGAATTCGTTGTGGATCATGAATAGGCCTCAAATCAGGAATTGGAAAACGCAATCGGAAGTCAACTGATGGAGCATCAAAATGAATTTCGCTTTTTGGTTCCATTTTTCGATTTATTGATCCCGGTACACCTGATGATGTCGGTGAGTTCACTGGGGTCGATTGGTTATAGTAAATAGTGAAGGGATTCTGATAAATTAAAGAGCTCAGGCGATCCAGGATTGTTATGTCAAACTCGGTAAGAAATGCACCTAGTGAAAGGCGAATATCTGTTTTGGGAGGAGTGTATCGTATTCCACCGGATCCTTTAAGAACGTTTGACGTTTGCTTAAAGTTTACAAGTATTTCTGGTCTTTTTGGCAATGTAGCCAAGTTTTTCTCACGGTAGAACTCGATTAGCGGTACAGAAACGTCTGTTAAAATTTCACGAAGATCTGCTCTGGCAATAGAAATTGAAAAACGTAGAACAGTTCCCAGTCGATTTCGTTGTTCTTCTCCCTCCAGTATAACAGGTGCCATAAGCAACCGCAAATGACTGCAATCACAAGCGGCATCCATTATAAGACCAGCGTTTAGTATGTCGTTAGCACCAACTCCTAGGCCTAAATTAACCACAGACATAAAAAAGTGTTCAGTCTTGGCGTACAATTTTTGTACGCTTGCCTCACTCAATGGAGACTGCTGATAATTTGTATGACTACTTTCCACCAAAATATCCTCGTGTAACAAAACGAATGCCACAGCTGCTACTCTAACATTAAACTTAGATATATCGGCGTCGGCATCAGGATCGATAATACGTCTTCTGCTAGCTGAAGTTGTCCGTGATGCCATACTTGAGGATCCGAACGAACCAGTCATTGAGCTATTGGAAGACTCTGCCATTACTGAAACCTGTTCACTTTCTCGAAAATCATTTTCCAGAAATCCTGCCTGGTCCTGAATCACTGCCTGTAAAGGATCCGTTAAGGACCAACCTTGGTTAAGGCCTATCCCTCCAGACATGCGACTAATGTTGTGTTTGAATTCAAATTCTGTCTCTTCAAATCGTTTTGGTTTAGAATTCAAATCAGGCGGAGTGCATTTGCCCGGAACTGGCTTTTCGTTAGATCCCAAAAAAGTATTGCCAAGTAGATTAAGTGCATGTAGCTGCCGCGGTGACAAAAAGACTTGCAAACATCCCAGAGACATTTCCAGTTCAACATTAGGCCCAACTAGATTATCTGCCTGTTTCATTCTAATGCGGATTTCTTGTTTGGAAGTTATTTTACCAGCTAAAACTGCTTCCGAATGGAAGTACTGTATAGCGTCTTCTTCATATTCGTCGCTTTCTTGTGAAACACCACTGCCGCTTTCCATACTTTCGGTTCGTTTAAAACTACTATTAATATTGCTACTATCACATACGCTTGAATAGCTATCAAATTCGTTCCCTCCTGCGTTTGCTCCTGTCGTTTTGAAGGTTGAATCCGTCGGTAAATCCGATATAGTGCTTAAAAACTGCTCACTGGCAATCAAATTATCACATTTACTGGAGCAATCTTGCTGCTGTTGTTGGTGTTGTCTCGGATTGTATATCCGAAATTCTTCTGTATAAAATGTGATGCCTTCCATGCAAATATTATGTGTGGCGTGTGTTGATATCAGCAAAGCTTTTTGTTTTGATTGCTGCTGCTGTGCATTACTATCCTCGTCTGAAGTGTCGTTGCGTTCTTGTGGATCATCGCCAGCTTCGTTCTTGTACTTGATACTATTCGTAAGAAAAAGAAATAAATCCAGTTAGTTATATACAGTACAAATACATTTTATCTTAAGCAAAAAAATTTAAACTATTTTAAACAGATTAACGCAATTTAATAAATGAAGAGATTAATAATCGACTTCGGACCGCGTAAAGTCCGGTTCGAGGTGCGATCGCAACGAAATTTGAGTTTGATTTTTTACCGAACCGGAACGAAGCGTTATGTTCTTTCTCGGTCTCTACAGGATAGTCCTTAGCAACGGAATACGGGAGGTCCACGGTTTGTATGTACGCCAACATCCCGGTACGTCGCATAAGAAAACTTGCCAAGCAAGTCAAAATTTCTGAAAAATCGATGCAAAAAATCATCAAACAAAACTTGCACGCATCTTCCAGAACTAGAGTGAAACGCAACTTGATTACGCGGCGGGTAAAGGAACTGCGAGTGGCTCGTTCGAAGAGATTGCTTTTTTGTTGAAGAAGGAAAAAATTATAATCCTGTTTTCCAACGAAAATTATTCAGCATCGATGCTGTGTTCAACAGTCACACAGACCGGTTTATTCCACCGAAGAAATTAGGGGAAGTTCCAGAAAAGTGAAGTTTAAATTCCAAACCAAACATTCGCTAGGTGTCATGATGTTTGGCTTGGTGGCGTACAACTGTTTGGCGTACAACTGGCTTGGTGGCGTACAACTGAGGAAACAAATAAATGATACTGACTTTCTCCTACCTTCGCATCATACATGCGATTGTTTCATTTGTTGAATAGAACGTTTCCAGCAAGCGTCAGCTGAAGTTGGTGACTGTTTCAAGTGACGACGACTCGGCTGACGACGACGATCACCATGATGAAAAGAACCCCGTTTTACTGACGCTGATTGAAGCCAGTTTTGAAGCGAAACGGTGTATAAAGGCAGGCTTCATTTTCAGTTTTTTTGCTCAGTAGATGCTCATTTGACTGCAGCGCCTCAACGAAACAGAATTCGAAAAAGTAGTGTAAAAGGTAATTGTAGAGCTAATTATTATCTATATTATTGCTGAAGAAAGTATAGTTTTATCTTTTGTATTTACGGCGCTATCGGGCTGCTATCCCGTTGGTAGCAAAAAGAGCGCTCATTTGGCTACCAACGGGGTAGCAATCGCATAGCGCCATAAATACAAAAGATAAAACTATACTTTGTTCAACAATAATGTAGATAATAATTGACTCTACAATTGCCCTTTACACTACTTTTTCGAATTCTGTTTAGTTGAGGCTCTGCAGTCAAATGAGCATGTACTGAGCAAAAACCGAGAATGAAGCCTACTTAAAGGTAACGTTGTCGGGTGCTGCCCCCTAGTACTCAGGACCTTCACCCGTTAGATTATTTGATTTGGGCGTTCGTATATTGAAGCACAAGCCTGCAACATCTCTCCCTAGTGTGAAGACCCTGAGGCCGGTTATGACGCGCACATGGCAGTCGATGTCGGAGAATATGTCCGAAAGGCGTGAGATTATCGTTGATACAAATGGGGGACACATCAAGTAAACTTGTTTGAAATGATTTAGTAAAGATATATGATCTCGAATATGTTGATATTACTGTTTACAATATTTAAAAAGTGGTTTGAACTATGGTACTATAAACTTTCGCATTTTTTTTCTGCCGCACCCTGTACTTACTTAGAGTTTTCCGCCATCCTGAAAAATTTTGTAGACAAGATTATTTTTCTACAACGCTTGGTTCTAAAGTTATTACATTTGAAATAATCCGAGAAGTAGTCCGAGAAAATCGGAAAATTTCTCTTGGAGTTTTCTGGGAAAACAGGAGACCTCGAATTTTGTAAACATTGTTTTCTTTAATATGTCAATAAACTATGCTCGTAAATTTCATGAGAGTCTAACACTCTCCGGCCTAAACGAACACGATAATTTTGAAAGATCATTGATAATTGCTGCATATTGTAATTCAAATAAATATTTTTACATAGTATAAATTTGTTTTTTATATAGGTATGGATAACGATAAGTCCCCTACAATACGTGCCTATCGTACGTATCGAAATATTTGTATTGAGAATAATTTATGTTACGAATTATTTTATAGTGAATATTTTGTGCACGAAGCACTCGTGGAGGAAATATTTTGGAGGTTCCGTAGCAATAAAATTGAATGGAAAAAATCTCTTACTTACTTATTAAGTTATAGGATACGGAAGAGTATTTTCAGCCGATTAGGCGAGTGTATCTATTTTTTTTCGGCCAATGCCTAGTTCTAGTGGAAGAACGGGTGGTTTTGATGTTCTTTTAATAAAAAACAGCAGATTATTTACATTTTTGAGAAAATAGTGATAACAGAAGCACTGCTTCGTTTCAAAACTGGAGTCAATCAGCGTCAGTGAAGCGGGTTTCACTTCATCATGACTACTCGGAATGACTGATCGGTTTTAAAGTTTCATTCGTACTTTTCTGACAAGTATTTAGTAGATGGTTAGCAAATTTGAACGATATGAATTGAGTTCGAGTAACATTTCACGCTATAATCTATCTAGTCAACATCGACAAATTGTGCCAGAATTTCAATCGTCCTCACTTAACTTAATCACCAACTTTATCCGAAACTGGCTTAAAAGGCTCTTTTCGTCAAATGAAACAAGTTGTATCATGTATAAAGTGAAAGGAACAAAAACTCCGCTTCAAGTGAATTTCGATATCGTTTTATTCACTTTTACATGTTAAAGGATAAGCCAACGGATTGAAAATGGTAGCATATTTTATATTACACTAGCGCATCTCTTTAAAACATGTAGTATTCTTTAGAGTTGTTTGTTTTAAAATGTGTCCCAGATTTCTCAGAAACCACTAAGTTTACTTACCGGTCAATCTTGACTATGAGTGCAATGCCACAATCACTTCCTGGAGGTAAATATTCGATGCGTATTTCCGTATTGAACAGCCTGGCTTTCACCCGGTTAAGTACTATGAAAAATGGAAACAATATGATAAATTATCGACATAAAACAATAGAATATTAGATAAAATATTACAATCATGAAAAACTACAAGGTATACAGCCCTAAAAGTTGTGCGAATGGGTGACGTAGGACTATATCAGATCATTAGATCAAAGACTAATGTAAACTGCATTTCTTGCATATGTATGTTTATAAGAATCTGTGAGGGCTATTGTTTAAGTGAATGTTTAAAAGAGAAGAGCGAAATATTCAGATTCAATTCTTCATTGAATGCAATAGTGGCCTTGAAAATACGTGGACGGGGGTTCAAGTACAACGCCTGCAACCATTGAGACATACATAGAAGATTTCTTTTAAAAATCACTTGTGTGCATCATAAAGGTTGAAATAGTAATGAATGACCAGCCCACAGATTATTGTATCAAATATGATTATGCGTAGCTAAACGTGTTTCAATAATCTTATTTCAACTCGCTTGTAATCTTCAAAACGTCCATTGGTTACAAATAACATTAAAGCCAAAGCATGTTCATCGTAAATATGACGTGCCATTCGAACGTGTCCTTCTCTTTTGACATGAATGGCAACAGGCGTGTAAGTTAACGGCGTCGATTCGCTGTCTTTTGCTCCGAGAAGGTTTTACTAGTTTACTTTCACAGCTTACCGCTTGTTACATAGCAGAAAATATGACACATACGCAAAAATTTCTGTTTTATTTGTATAAGAGTCCTTATCCTCCTACCACAGGGGTGAGGGGTCTCAAACCATTATAAAATAAATTCATGCCTCCATGAACCCCCACATGCCAAATTTGGTTCCAATTGCTTAATTAGTTCTCGAGTTATAAGAAAATTTGTTTCATTTGTATGGGAGCCCCCCCCCCCCCCTTAGAAGGGGAAGGGGTCTCAGTACACCATAGAAAAAATTCTTGGCTTCTAAAACTCCCACATGCCAAATTTGGTTCCATTTGCTTGATTAGTTCTAGATTTATAAAGAAATTTATATTTCATTTGTATGGGAGCCCCCCCTCTTAGAAGGGGAAGTGGTCTCAGTACACAATCGAAAAAAAAATCCTACCTTCTAAAACCCCCACATGCCAAATTTGGTTCCATTTGCTTGGTTAATTCTCGAGTTTTGAGGAAATTTGTGTTTCATCTGTGTAGGAGCCCCCCCCCTCTCTTACGCCGTTCATAAAAATGCTCTCTCGCCCCTTTCATAAAATTGCTGATCATTTTATCTTTCCAACGACACATAAATTGTTCAGTTTCGTTCGATAGTTTAGTAGTTATTAGCATTCATTCCAACGTTACACTTCTATTTTCGTTTTCACAAAGTGCTACCCAGTCCCAGATAGTAAACAAAGACGTAGTCCTACGTCAAAAAAATTTGATAACGTGTATTCTGAGCTATTTATGCCTATGACATTCCCGTTGATTACCTGCATGCAAGGTTGTTTAATTAGACGCAGCGTTTATATACGAACATTCATTGGATTAGAAAAAAGTATTTTTAATTCCATAGACGTACGTTATTTATTTCATAGCAATTGACCAATCCTGTACAATTTTATTTCAAAGCAATCGAGTCGTTTCGTTGCCCGATTGTTTCATTCATTATAATGTTTTGGCAATACTTTGTCCTACCAAGATTAAATGAGTATCATTTTCAAAGTCAATACCGCCCGGTTGGCTTCTTGGTACGATGCTGGTCTAACAACTCAGCCGTCGTATGTTCGACTGTACGGACTTGCTAAATAAAGTCAGTGGGTCATAGTACTAACCCCGTAATTGTTCCGAAATCTAACCTCTGGCTGAAAAGTCGATCGATAAAGAAGGGTCAAACCTTAGAATGACGTTTAAGCTCGAAGCGTTCCTTCATTCCAAGATCAATATGGGTTTCTCTCAAGCCTTTATTGTTTTCATTGTTATGGTATTTTCGAACGAAAACGTGTTTTCCTTGATAAAAACTTTGAACTGATAAAAGCTGTGGGCTAGAAGGGAATGGAACCGCCAATGGAACGGGACGATGTAAGACCGAACTAAGCCGAAAACAAGGAAGATGTTTACTCTTAGAAAAAAAATTTTTAGCGAATAATTCATTTTCAAGCAATTGCTCATGTTTCCCTGTTGGGGGGCTCACCGTGTCTCAGCCTGTTTCAAATCGGCGAAAAACGACGTTTTGCCTTTCTACTATATAAATATATAGTATAAAGGTATAAAAATCACTTGGAAAACCGGAAATGGAAAGAAGGTCCTGCGGGCCGAATGTTATATACCATTCGACTCAGTTTCGAAAACTGAGCATTTTCTGTGTGTGTGTGTGTGTGTGTGTGTGTGTGCGTGTGTGTGTGTGTGTGTGTATGTGTGTGTGTGCGCGTGTGTATGTGTGTGTGTGCGTGTGTATGTGTGTGTGTGCGTGTGTATGTGTATGTGTGTGTGTGTGTGTGTGTGCGTGCGTGTGTGTGTGTGTGTGTGTGTGTGTGTGCGTGTGTATGTGTGTGTGTGCGTGTGTATGTGTATGTGTGTGTGTGTGTGTGTGTGTGTGTGTGTGTGTGTGCGTGCGTGTGTGTGTGTGTGTGTGTGTGTGTGTGTGTGTGTGTGTGTGCGTGTGTATGTGTGTGTGTGCGTGTGTATGTGTGTGTGTGCGTGTGTATGTGTGTGTGTGTATGTAACGCTTTCAATGTCACTCACTTTTCTCGGAGATGGCTGGATCGATTTTAATGGTCTTAGTGTCAAATGAAAGGTCTAGGTGTCCCATTGGTCGCTATTGAATTTCATACTGATCGGACTTTTAGTTCAAAAGTTATGTATAAAAATACGAAAAAAAGGGACTTCATTATCTCATAGATCCCTTAACCGATTTAAACAAAATTGATTGCATATGAAAGAGAAGCCTTACAAACCCTTAACTTCCAAATTTCATGATGATTGGACTTGTAGTTTGAAAGTTACATAAAGAAATGTGACAAAATAGTATTTAAAACATATTTTTCTAACATGTAAGAATTAATTCAATGAAAAACATCACACATTTTACTATTATTTGAAAATTACTGCTGAGATCTATTAAACAAAACCAAAGTTATTTAAAATCGGACAGTTCATTCAAAAGTTATTCAAACTTTAACACTTAAGCACCGTATATTATACCGTTAAAACGTGTGAAATCAAAACATGTCAATCAAATGTTGATTGTACTCAATGTGTGCGATGTATGTATGTATGTATGTATGTATGTATGTATGTATGTATGTATGTATGTATGTATGTATGTATGTATGTATGTATGTATGTATGTATGTATGTATGTATGTATGTATGTATGTATGTATGTATGTATGTATGTATGTATGTATGTATGTATGTATGTATGTATGTATGTATGTATGTATGTATGTATGTATGTATGTATGTATGTATGTATGTATGTATGTATGTATGTATGTATGTATGTATGTATGTATGTATGTATGTATGTATGTATGTATGTATGTATGTATGTATGTATGTGTATGTGATGACAATTTGCAATTTTTAAATTTGCAATGAAATTCAAGAAAAGTGAGAAACATGTCAATAGTCTGAAGTTTTTGAAACCTCTTAGTGGAATACGAACTCTGTAATAAAAGAAAAGAAAAAAAACTTTTACCGACTAAATTCCACTATTTAATATTTATTCGCGACAGATACGTATGTGCTTTGAAATAAGACATTGATGAAGCCTGCACGTCGTAGGCGAACTACGTATCTGTCGCAAATAAATATTAAATAGTGGGATTCAATCGAAAAGTTTTTTCTTTGATTTCAGATTTCAATTGCCATTTTCTTTACTTGCTGTTACTCACAATTGTACACGAAAAGCAAAAAGCGGAGAAAAGCAGTTAATTTAAGTATATAAGTATAGTGGTGTATAGGATCAAAATACCAGTGAGTTGATTTTTCCAAATAAATTTATACAAATTTCATACAAATTTTACGCATTAATAGATGCTCTTTTCAATCCATAGATACTAGAGCTTAGAAATGTTATATGAAAAATAGGAAGTAAACGTTGCACGCTAGTAACTTTGTAAGATTTGTTTTCGTTAGTGACATTTTAAAGGACAGATGTCTTATGTCATGTATCATGTTTTAATAAATAAATCAAAAATGACAAGCACTGGAAATCATATCGATCATATTTCTCATTCTCAAGCATGTTTATGGCGCAGTTTTTGCAATATTTTTCAACCTCATCTTATTTTCCTAACCCTCTTACATTGGAAAAACGATGTGATCAAGTTAATGACTATCTATTCATGAAAGTACATTCAAAAGAAGCTTAAGTTTTGATTTTCATGCAAAAATAATTATCTGAAGGAGCGCCAGCTAAGAAAAAGTTTAATTTCTCTTTTTCATATCTAATGCTCTATTCAGTTATTTTTTCTAATTCAGATATATTGCAAAATTGAAGCCAAGCAAACTAATAGTAAAATTTTGAGACATTTTGGTGTAGATATCCTTTTTCTTCAAAAGCGAAGCATAATAATAATTTTTCTGAACTCTTGTTTTTCAAAGATGCTAACTTTTGAACGCATGGTATTATGTAATATCAAAATATCAAAAAAAAAATCTACCCTTTGAGTTAAAACCATCCAAAAAAAATAAAAAAATCTGCTATGAACACATATTTCATATTGTCAGTTCAAAACAAGTTTCGTATGTGGCTCTGAAACCCGAAACTTAAGGCCGACCGATTATAAAACTAAATAAGGTGTTCATCAAATAACATAAATGACGCTTACAAGTATTTACGCACCCAAGGAAAGAAAATAGAATTATTCTACGCAATACGTTGTGAATTTTACTGGCAAATAAGGATTTTGAGGAATACGAAACGGATATTTAAAAATATAGTCAAGTTAATTATAGATGTTCCTGAGCAATTAAATAATGATTATTGTGACAGTAGAAAGGTTAGGTCACGCCGCTAGGTGGATTAATTCGGGTTTTTTGTCATAGTAAAAACTTGCGTTGTTCTTATTGTGATTATTATTCCGGAGGTACCCTTACATCAAGATCGATGATACGTGATAAAAAATGGATATTTCAACACAGAGTGCACGGTTGCGGCTCCACGGAAGCTTATCTCTTTCTGTTTCATTGTAGCACAAGCGTTTGATGACTTCCGGTAATAAAATTAGCAGATAAAATTTTTAAGACTTTTGAATATGAATATTTCTGTTAAAACCAGAGTATGTAACAATCGTTATTTTTGAACTGGACAAAATGTTTATAATTCTTATGCTAAAACTGTTATTGAATGTTTGAACATGAAATCAAATTGACCTTTTTATAATCAACCTACAGAAACTCATAGAATAGGCAAACAAAAACTAATCTTAGACTGATAAAATCCTCGCACGTTATACCCGCCTCCATCTACGCCGAAAACGTAAAACACGCGGACGTATGCTTGAATGAGCAACCAAACGCCCATACATATATAAAAAGCTACGCGACACTCAAATATTGCTGTTCTAGCTCCTAACATCTGTTTACTCATCGGCTACTAATGGCTGCGTATTTCATTTCATTCAACCATGCGGCTTCAATGTTTTCCTGTAGATTACGTTTCTAGAAATTGGGTCAGCAGGAATGTATTCGTAGACAAGACGTGGTCTACGACTCTTGCTTGTGTACAACCTTGCAAGCACAGTACCCAATATTGCGTGTTAGCAAAAGGTATTAATAAACCAACAAACTCACCGTTGTCAATGACTAGCGCAAACCTCTCCAGCCCTTCCATACTATTCGAAGCAACTGATGGTGTCTCGGCGCCACCATCCCGTTCCAGGCACTCCTGGGCCAACTGCATTGAACTGGACATAGATGACCACATCGATTCGAACATTGAGGTGCCATCTTTCGAGCGGGTTTTCGGTCGGAGACTAATTGACAGATTTGTTATCTCAATGGAACTGTTCTTGGTCAGCGGAGAGTCATAAGGAATGTTTACAGTAACTGCTCCAATGTGTCCGCCAATTACTTCTATTCCCCAACCCTGTCCTTTGCAGATATCGTTCAATGCCTGTAATTGAGAAAAAAAACTTTATTGTAACTTCAGAACAACTTGGCATTAATATGAAAAATAGTTCTTATTGTTATTGCAATATTGTGTATAAAATTGAAAATAACATAAATAACAGTAGACTAA
Organism: Sabethes cyaneus; assembly: GCF_943734655.1. Classification (NCBI taxonomy): domain Eukaryota; kingdom Metazoa; phylum Arthropoda; class Insecta; order Diptera; family Culicidae; genus Sabethes; species Sabethes cyaneus. Next base: position 62,253,845 of record NC_071353.1, on the reverse strand, counting down.
TCTCAAGTTTTTAGTCTTGACCTGCGGTCATACATATATATTAATATTTTTTGAAACGATGGTTCTACAATTCATGAAGGGACGGTAGGGGAAAGAAATCATTTCTTTCCCCTACCGTCCCTTCATCAATTGTAGAACCATCGTTTCAAAAAATATTAATAAATAACAGTGTTTGCAAAGGTACATAATAACAAGCAGCACAATTTTTGATTATTATGATTTTTGATTACTATCTCCTACAAATTATAAACATTATAGTACACTTCGCAGAATCTCATATACAGGGTGTTAGGTAGCTCAGTACAAATATTTCAGGGTGTGATAGAGCACATTTTTTTAACGGAAAAAATCCCTCTGCCATATAGTCAAATCTAAATTGTTAAGATTTATTAAAAATTTTAAGTTTTCAGTTTTATTTACTTTAAGTAACTCTAGTATAAAAAGTTTGCTAGCTAGCTCAGTTCTGTTGCTTCCATTCGAAAGCTGAGACAATTTTGTACTTCTGCTTCATAAAATTTAGTAACTTTTCAGAAGCTTCGAAATACGTGTTTCTCGAGACGTTTTTATCCCCCGTAAATCCCCGTAATATCCCCGTAAATATCCCCCAAAAAACTGCACAATCCGCATTGTTCTACAATTGGTATTGTTCTACAATTTTTCAATCCGTTTCCCGCATACAGCAGCTCTTGGACCTGTACTGTGGAATGGATGCATTTTTTTTTTTTTTTTTGAGATTTGACCATATGCCTAGAGGGATTTTTTCGTCAAATGTGCTCTATCACCCTCTGAAATATTTGCACTAAGTTACGTAAGACCCTGTATATCCCTGTAGTAAAAGCCGCGAAAGTAACGCCCTTTTGCGGCTAAAATGAGATTAGTACAAAAAATTTAAACGTGCAACCAATGCATAAGTAAGAGGTGCGGCAGACAAAATGCACTTTTTGCTACGCAATGATTTGATTCTTCTAGATGAGGCCATTCTTTCAGACATACATTCAGTCCACAATCATGGGTCACACACAATTGTGGGTATCAAATTATTACTGCTACTTATGAGTAACAATTTTATCAACCAAATAGTTTAATATTCACGCATTAATCGGCAGATTAAGCTAAAATGACCCATAATTGTGTGTGACCCGTGATTGTGGACTGACTGTATATTATCAGAATCAAATAAGTCGGAATCAGGAAAATGTAATAAACAGATCAAACTATTTTTGCTGACTGAGGGGTTGCGAAAAAACTTTATCCACGTACCCCTCGTTTACCTAAAAATATAAAAGAATAGGAGCAGTAATTAGGAATATTTGCTTCTTAATAGATTTTTGAGTATCCAATCGAGGTGCCTTTTTTCAATTAAGAATTATTCGATTTCGTCTAGGTGCTGCAACTTGTAAAAGTTTAGGCTATGAATAAAGCAAGAATAGGAATTCATTAATGTGTGAAAAAAACAAAGATTTTTTACAATTCTTCATTTACACTCACATATGGGCAGTTCTATAAGTGTGAAAGAGATTTTGGAGCTTCGGGTTCGCGAATTGACTAAATTCTATACTGAAAATTGAGCTTTTTCCGAAAGATCTGTAGAAATGACAGTAAATTTACAGCATTAATAACCTTTTGTGCAACTACAGCGCTAGTGGTCGTATCTTTAGGATTATAGAAGCGTGGACTAGGGTAAAGAACTAGTTTTAAGCAGTCTAGGCGGGTCACTGATTGTTTTACCTTATTACAAGCGATGGGTTGACTAAGTGGGGGATATCAGCATACCAATCTTCTTGCTATCTTTAGTTCTTCAAGCTGTTACCATTGGCAGACACTATTGTTGAGCTAAACTTTTGATTTTTCGCTTCAAAAGTTGGAGCGGTGGAACTAATTTTGAACACACCGAACCCATTTTCACCCGCAAGGTGCTATTTTAAGCAATCCTGAAATCTGAATTTTTTTACGTCCCGTTAAAAAATCCCTCGAACTTTTCCCCCTATTCAGTAAGTTCGCGTTCCTATCCGCGACCTACTAATCGGCATCTGATGCGTAATCGGCATAGCGTATCGGCATAGATGCGTAAAATGCCATCTGTCTAAATTGTTTATCGGGGCATACACTCACCGCACCGTTCGGCAAACGGTATTCGTCGTCTCTTTTATTCTCTGGTGTTCTTATGGGAAACTGCGAGTTTGACGTCTCACTCGCTGTTCATAAGGATGGTGGGAGAACAAAAGAGGCAAACATAGAAGTGCACACGATCTAACTCTAGAACAGTGTTGTCAAAGCACATAACATTGAAACACATCGTTGCTTCATTAAATCACTGAGAAAATCTTCGAAAATTATTGAAAAAGCTGTCTTTTGTGTTGTTTTTAATAAAGAAAAATTAATTATGAACATACATTTCTCTTGAAAGTATTGAACCACGTGTTCACCATAGGAGGTTTCAGTTAATTTCAAACTTAAAATTCTTATTTCCAGAACCGAAACAGTGTCTTGGCAACACGATAGTTCATCAGTTATGCTGCAGCTGCTGCTACTGGTGAACAGGTTCCGTCAATTCAGAATTTGTTTTCAGTTTTGTTAGAAAATAATAAAACTTTTGGCTAGTGACAAAGCCTTAGATAATAGAAAAAAGAGACTGAATAATATGGTATGTGACAATTGAGTGCTTGACTTTCAGAGTGGTTGTAATCAGTGCTGAAAATTTGATGAATTCGTTAGTAGCGAGCTGGCGATTGCTGAAGAGCAGCTGAAAAATGTACGTTTTTGGACAACAATTTTTAATTCATCATATTTCTTGTCGGAAACCCAGTAAATTGTGTTTGTGTGAATCAAATGTATGGTTAAGTGATTTGTGAAGATGATCCTATCAAAAGATTTTGAAAATATGAATAAAAAAGTGCATTTTCGGATCATTTATGTTCAACTGATTAAAATAGGTAACACTGCTTAACTCGTTCCTTACCCTATATTGCTAATATAGTTAATAATATACCGTGAACGTACCATATTCTGCGCAGTTAAGACATTTTTGTGATTCTTCCGCTATTCTAAGTATTCTAGATTTAAATTAACAACGTGGATAGCAGCAACGTGTAGTGCTACAGTCTGTAATATCTGGTAAAAAATATGGGAATTATAAGTCGACCAATAATTGAGTATATTTTTTTGTTTTGTAAACTTATCCATGGTGCCTAATTCTGCGCACTTTCTTGCCCATGTTCCTAATTCTGTGCATGTTTGCTTCTAATTCTGCGCACCCAAAAGTGAAAATAAATACTCCTGCCATGCTGTTTATGTCTTTATATGCTGAAAGCACACCAAAAAATTCGGCATTAGCCATTACCATAATTAAATCCATGGTCAGGCCTTCTTGTGCTATCCGGGTGGCAAAGGAATATTGTTATCATTTTGATTGCTTCATTTTAAATATTTTATTCTCGATAACGTGAAGGGCGAATTGATTCGGGTTTTCTGCATACTGAACATTACACTATACACTCTTAAATGATTCTACCTGTAAATAGGTCAGATTTAGTTAAAGCTAGGTTGAAACTACTCAAAATGCCCTTAAAGTGTACAAACTCAAACTTTGGGTAAAAATTTCAACCAATTTTGGCTACTTGCTACCGATAATTGAATTATTCTCTATGACAAATAACGCACTTGTAAGTTCCTACTACCAATTTTTTGGTTAAAAAACTACTCAAAATCTGAGTTTGTACACTTTAAGGGCATTTTGAGTAGTTTCAACCTAGCTTTAACTAAATCCGACCAATTTACAGGTAGAATCATTTAAGAGTGTAGACTAATACTAAAAATTGTGTTTTCTTATAGAAACCACTACCCCACTCTCTGACAGCTCCATGAGGTTGGACATAAAAAAACACATGGTTTCATGAATTGGCACTCGTAGGTTTGGACCCCGAGACACAGCACAGGATTCCAATTTCAATTCTATTATTCTACTCCATTTTTCATGCCTCTATACCTCAGCCATTTGGGCGAGGTTGCGTATTCTTTCGCGATTTCTTCGTAGGATTCATAACTGCGCAGAATTTGGAACATTGATAAAAAATCTGTACCTAAATCTGCGCATTATTACATCGCACCTAAGGAAAGTAATGCATGCAATCACTCTTTTTGTCTAAAACATGACTAAAACTTATTATTCTTTCTAATTATGTTGGGTAATTTGATCATTGCAAAGAATTTCGATCATAAATTTGTTAATTTTCTAGACGGACAATCTTAGCGTTGGTGCTAACGACGATGTTTTCTGACATATAAAATACTTTCAATTCCACGTTAAATTATTTCGCTCTGAAATATTATGGCCCGTTTGTCAATAATGGCGTAATATTCAACAGACATTTATAAAAAAATAACGCAATGATCATAGTTATGCACAATGTTAAAAAATACTGATATAAAGAAAAATGCGCAGAATTAGGAGCTGCGCAGAATTAGGAGCGGTCACGGTACTAGCTGATTGTTCGATCTTGCTCGGTACCCTTGTAAATCTGTTAGTTTTTAGCAAGTTGAAAGTTATTGTAACGAAAATTCTCAGAATGTAAGAAACAAAGCCCTTCTTCATTTGAATGTTTCTACTCCCTTTATCAGCCCTCCCCCTGTAAATCCCCATAAGCAACTTGTAAATCTCTTCTGCTTTCCCTATGAAGCGAGACAAAGCCTTTGTTACATTTTGAATCTCCCGCTTGTCAATGGCCACTCTATCCTTCCTTTCAAAAACCCACTCTTCTCATCCAACCACTTGTACAATCGATCGAAATGCAAGAGAAACGAAACCCTTTGCCCATTTGAACCTTACTCTTTCCTAGTAAGAGACTGCCCCCTTTTGTTAACCATCCTGCGCTGATTCTTTTTTGTCAAAGAATATGTGTGCCAAGTTTGGTGAAGAACCGTCTGGGCGTTCCGGAGTTATTGCGGGAACATCATTCTTAGTCACGCTCCTCATCTCCTCTGTTGGTTCTCTCCCAGTCAGCTCCCCCTTCTGTCACGTAGCTAATTATGCATCTGTTTGTTTTCTGAAAGTCCTTATACCGGAAAGAAGCACAGCCTTTTTTCGTATATCCCTCCCCAGTATAATCCCCCTCCATAACTTCTCCCCCTTTATTGTCTGACAGCCAACTGCAGTCGGTCTGAATGCTAAAGAAACGCAATCCCTTTTACTTATTTGGACTTCACTCCCTTGTTCAAAAATTCAAAAATAATCGAAAAATCGTGGAAAAACCACGTTAATTTGAAAAATAAGGCTTATACAAATTTAAAAAAAAGTTTATGTCGCCCCCCCCCCCTTCAAAAATTTTCGAAATGTGAAGGGGCAAAAAAATAAAGTGTTTTATTATTCTGTTGCATTCTTTAGTGATAAGCAGAACTTTTACAGTTCAACGAGTTTACATCTCTAAATTATCCAATATTTGCACATAAAGCAGTTATTCCGTTGGTCTTGTTCAACTTTCTTTCACCAACTAAACTTTCTGGTTCCTGCTGCAAGGCACAGGTGACTATTTTGCTTGATCTTTAAATTTCCGACGACAAAAATTGGGGTACTTGCAATCGGACTTTTGGCACCAGTTGCTTTAAATTTCGATACGTTTTAATTCAACTTGTTTTAAAAGAACCGAGGCAAGTTAGTTTGAGCCAAAAATCAATCAAACAATATATGAGTGAAATTCGGTACCACTTTTGACGGAGATATTCCGATTTGGAATGGGATTATTTCATCCGATCATAGGTATTAGATAAGATAAAAACAGAAATACGACAAGTTAGACGCTCCGGAATATCAGCTATCGGTGCTTGTAGTGCTCCAAATTGGTAGTTTTATTCCGTAGTGTCAAAGTACATACCCTAATTTTGGATGTTGGTAATGTAAAACTCAAAAATACAGTTTTTTTCATGCAATAGATGCATGCAGAAAGGACGTCACTAAACTGTTCGAAACTTGAAATTTTCGAAACGGTTTGCATATACAAAGGTAAACACGTTATTGTTGGAGGACAAGCATCAGCTGAGGAAGGGCCTGATATTCATGACTAAAAGGTTGACCTAGAAACAAGCGGTTTCAAACGTGAATAGTTTCAGAGATATGTCTTCTTAAAACATGTCGGTAGCACAGCATTCCAAGTAAAAAAATTGTAGGGTCTAAACTTCCATTTTCACACTAAGATTAGATTGCGATACTATTTCGTGGTTACCGAGTTCTGAACTAGTAAATGACATGGATTTGGATTATTCAAAAACACAATGTAACTAACCGACTGACACGCAAGTTTAAAGCAAAATCCAAATGAAGTTACACGTTTGTGGCTCCCTAAGGTGATCCTGTGGCACTCCACTATTATCAAACTGGTTCATCTCTACCAGGATGCTTACTTTATGTTCTTGGGTCGAAAAAATTTGAAGTTTGGTTACGTTTGAAATGAAATTTAAGTACTATACAAAACTGTTGTGTTAAATTTTTAATAATATGGATAAATAAACGCTGGTTTCTTCTTATTTGTTTAGTTATTGAAGGTTTCATGTTATTATTTTTTTCTTGACCAACGCAACCTCCAAAAGCCATTTCGCGGTCCTCAAAAGAACGCTGAAATAACTCCTGGACCGGTTGACATACGGTCATGATCTGTAGGAATGATGAAATTAGAAGTTTTTCGAGAAATTGTGCAATTTCGTGAAAAAAAGTTTAATACCTAATTACATCAAAATCTGTCAATTTGAGTTTCAATTTAGTAATCAGTACTTTTAGTACAGTAGGATTTCGGATCTGGGTTGGTTCGATTTTGGCATGTCTCGATTTTGGCAACAAAAGTATCCGTTTTTGGCAACACAAAATATTTCCCTTACAAAAATATGCATAAATATCAGTCAGTTTCCGCATACATGCTTTAAATGACGCAAAAGTGATACCTTGAGTGTGTTCATAAGAAAAAGTTTGCTGTTATAAAATGTTTCAAACAATAATATTTTTATTGCCGTAGGACTACGTCTCACCGCATGCTACCAAAAACTTACTTGCACCGGACGAATAGCTCCTGGCGGACTTTTCAAGCATAAAATGATTGCAATCGTTGATTAATAATTTTTACTCAATTTCTAACGCATTTGCATTCAATTTTTTCATATCAAAAAAGGGTCTCGATTTTGGCACGGTTTCGATTTTGGCAATATAGGCGACACGCATTTGTTGCCAAATTCGAAATCCAACTGTACTCAATAAATTATCTAACAGGGGTTGATTTAGAAGTTAAACTTCATATGAATGAGTAAAAACGGAACATATTTTTAGTTATTACTATGCACCGAACTATTCTACGCATGGTACATACTACAATGAATTTAATAATACTGCCTATGTTAATGTAGATTACATGATTCTTAGGATATGACTCAATCAATAGTGTCGTTTCACGAGTAACGCATTGTCCTATATGTTCTTAACACCCCCAGACACAGGGATGTTGTTTAAAGATGATCTTTCACATGAAACAAGGCAATAACAGCTACTCAAAAAGGCAATCGGTGTGCGGCCAAACTAACATCCCGAATGTACATAATACATATATAAATGAGCTCATTGCTCTTTGTTACGTTTCATATTCGCAAATTTCCTGCTTCTCTCATATCTATATCATCGAGCGCCGCGGCGCAAAACTAGATATTTACATTCATACTAAAAACATCACAAGCTGCTTCCACTAACACACGTTACAGGTTCGCGGCACGAGTGTAGAATTCAAAGTATTTAGCATCAACAAAAACAAACTCCACGTCGCATTTATTGCTCCTACATTCTGCGACGCGATCGACAGTTAGAAGTCATGCACCTGAACTGTTTGTTACTTTGTTCAGAAAACACGGGACGACTGCATATGCAGATTTGATTGATAAGAAAACAGCAGGCAAGACAGGCTGTAGTTTGTTTAGAATACATTTAAAAAATAAAAATTGAAATTTAAACAATAATTTATACGATTAAATACGATACAATGCAGAACAATACAATACAATTCATAAATAAAAACTAAAATACAATGTATCGACTGAAACTGTTCACGTATATATGTACTCGTATTTGTCGAAAAAATCGAAGCTGTTGTAGATGTCGAAGACATTATTGTCCTTCAGGGCGAACTTTTAGGTCAACGTTCGATGCGGACATAATGGACAGTCAAGGGTACGCACAAGCAACACAATTTAAAATTTGTTGCTTCTTTTCTTAGTATGCCTTAAGTGTCCAATGAGATCTCACGTCACTGAAGTAGACAAATGACGTATACAATTGTCATCAAGGGCTTAAGAAACAAGTGCGCTTACACTCGATGTGTTGATTAGTTGATTTTGAGTTGATATTGACTCGAAATAATGAAATTTCAAAAATTTATTTTCTTATGCAATGAAACTGATCGGCAGATTCTTTTTAATTCCTTCAAAAATCTTATTGAGCGGACATTCCGAATTCGTTTTGGATGCTACACGGACCCATAGAAAGGTTGAAAAACACATGGCATTTAAAGTATTGCATTAATACAAGTTTAAATTAAATATTTAAAAAATAAAAAGTTTTTCGTTAAAGTGAATGAATTCACAAAAAAATCTGATGAAATCAAAAGTAATACTAATATAATCTGAGCAACACTGTATCACTAATTTACATCCTTAGAAAGTCACAAACAAGAAAACATCACCGTTTTGAATTCACCCAACAACCCCTGGTTCCAACTACACATACACTATGCTAGTCGATACAAACATTTTATCATTCATATTCTTCTAAAACTCTAATACGAGTAAGATAAGCTCGAAATGTGCTCGCGTTGCTGGTCACAATGTCGCCTTTATTTCGGTATAAATTCACGCTGCTTCCAAACACCTGATTTCTTTGACTTGTGTGTGTTCGAGACGTCCTTGAAACACCAGGCAAGAAAAAACCAACACGTTTAGTTTTGCGTCGAACTTTGCATTGATACTGATAGACCGATAAGTCAGAAGGTTGTATGTTTTGTACGTAATGCAAACTAAGACACGGTCTAGACTTCGTTAGGATTTTGGCAATGTGTAGATGTCAATATAATACTGTTTTTCTTTTCGTGGTGATACGGAAATTAATCTAATCCTACGACATCGAAGCATAACTTCTTGAATAACTGTATAGCAAAAGAGATGACGACATTTTTAACGCACGTATTGGTAATTTTATCATTTTATCAAGTTCTCCATGAACCTAATGCACGGTGAACTTTTTTGCTATTTCGAAACATTATTTTCGATGCTAATAGGTATAGGAAATTGGGTAATTTGACACTTCTTTTTTATTCAATTGTTATACTTCTTATCAAAAATGTCATTTTTTTAGCATTTTAAACATTTTAGAGTATAAATACATTTTACTCCAATTTGACTTCTATGCTGTTACGGAATATTAACAACAATAATGCAAATAAACTGCCAGGAAAGCAAGCACATAGGCTTTGTTACGGGGAAGTACCATTACCGACTCGTTGATCCGTTAAGTATGAGTCACCACCGATACATGGACGAAACAAACATTGCACGTGCTGTACTGTGTAGAACGTTTGTTTATGTCTTATGTTTGTGATTATCTGGCAAGCTGACACGATTTGACCAAGCATCTGCAAGCAAAGTTATTTACTACAGTTTATTTACAAGAATGAATCGTAAGCTGATAAGTTTTAGCATTTGTTATGACGTTTTCTAACACTTCAGTAAACCGCAAGAGAAGCAGGATATAGTACTGCAAACGCAGTTATAAAGCATTTATGTGCGTCTGTTGGCTAATTGGCGTGTACCGTAATTCTTTGTATCATTGAGAAAATTGTACATGATAAAAACGTGGCATGTAGTTTTGAGAGTAGCACAGAAAAACTTGTTTTTATTTACAAAAATCATGTGCATTCGAAAGCTTGTCCTATTGAAGCAGTATTCAATTCCCATTATAAAAATAAATTTCATTTCATTTAACATGCTTAGTATTAATCATATTCATCATATATTAAATCTCTCGATTTCACTGTGAATTCAGATTGTTTATTTTGTGATGTACTAGGTGCCTTACACACATCGTAAATATAGAAGAGGAAATGCCAACAAAACTCTATAATCGACTGAGGGAGTCCTCTACATGAACCGGTCGAGCGTAATATAGAGACACGTTCTTTTCGTGTGATAGATTGTTTGCATGGTTTACAAACGCGACAAGCTCAGATTTACACTCTAATTCTATGGCTCTAGACTTTTAAGCTAGGGAAGAAGACTATGACTATTTGGGTCAGTATGCTCACCAAAACAGCTAGCAACTCTTTCATTGCCATTCAAACCATTTCAATACCCGAAAATGGAAAGTTATCGTATTGTTTACACTGCACTATGTTAAATACAATACTTCATCATTCTGAACGTCACTTTTACCATTTGATCCAGTTTTGTGACATATCTATATAATGGCAAATAACACTCTGGGTCAAAATCATATAAAAATGTAATGTATGTAAAGGGTGCCACCATCATTTCAAGTCGACTTAAACTTGATGAATTGTTTTAAACGTGCATTTTAAAAACCTTAATACTCCTTAGGTGTTTATAAGTGTGCGAGTACAGAATTCTGCCTGTTCTACTTCGATTTTGACATTGGATCTTCAATCAAAATGGCGCCCAAGCAAGAGGGCTAAAGCATTGAAATTTTGCTCGTGCATCGCGAAAATCCTAAATCCTGATTACACCGCACTTCTCACTAAACGGAACTGCGTAGTTTGAAAGTGCGACTGCATAAAACTGCGATATTCTAAAATCCATGTAGTAAGAAAAATAAACAGCATAGTGTTCGACATTAGAATGAAAAATAAAGTCCAGGTTCCGGTCCGGTCCGGTAAAAAATGTTTTAGTCCGATCTCATTCCAGCCGGATTCGGCTCTGTTTCGGTTCCGGAACCGTACAGAAAGGGAACAGAGCTAAATCGGACCGGAATAAGGTCGGACCAAAAAAGTTAGTGCCGATTTTTAACCGGACCAGATCAGAAACCGGGCTTCAATTTTCGTTCCGATGTCGAATACTAAAACAGCAACAACGGCAATGTTGCTGTTTTGTTCCGTCATATGCATTTTTGTATGCCAGAAGGGCACTGAGTTAAAAAAAAATGCTACTGCAACAGTCACGAAGATTGTTTTTTGTAGCTGCCTTCCGCCCCCAATATGCATTGGTATTAGCTTAGATTATTTAAGGAACTAGATATGCCAATCTTCGGTTTCCGCATACATATGAAAACAGTATGTCATCAGCTCTATCTACTGGTGGCAGGGTTTACTAGACTATCATAGCCTTTGTATCACCTATTCATTTTACACAAGTATTAGTGACAGACGATATAATTAAACGTGTGCCTATGGAAACGCTTTACGAACTCTGTGACAGGTTAGTAAAACGTCTTGCCATCAAGAGCCACTTTACTGACGATTGAATTTGCGAAGAGTGGGGTATCTATATTCTTTAATAATCTAAGGAAAATAATCCAGATTTGGCTGCCAGACACAATAATGCAGATATGTCGAGTTAGCGAAATTACCAAAAGTGCCAAATCGTCTGTCACTAAGGTAATAAAAGTATTCGGGCAATGCTGATCCAGCCAGGATCGGGAGGGAAATTCTAAAACCGGAAGCCGCAGCGATGACAAACAGTGTGGCCAGCGCTATCAAGCGGAGCCCGAACCTCTCCGTCCGAGGTATCACAAACAAGCTAGGAGTGTACTGTTCAACCGAGCATCGAATACTACAGGGGTTAGACAAAATGATCGGGACAGACAAAATTTTGACGAAATTCAGACGGTCATAACTTCTACAGAATAAAACATTTTTAAATGAAGCCAATTGCATTTGACAGGGAAATTTTTCTAGTTGTCCATAATATAGAAGAAGTTCTTGACAACGCATCTCATACAATCAGGTAGGAAGCTATGAGCAAATATAAAATTAACATCTATACATTGAACTGGATAAAGACAATACTTGTAAATCGGGAAATTACCGCCTCGCTAGGTAATACAACACAATGGACGAGAACAACAAAAGGCTGTCCCCAGGGAGGAGTTCTCTCGCCTCTGCTGTGATCACTAGTCGAGCACGATTCACTCAGAGCAATAACCGAAAAATGGTTTGAAGTGGTAGGATTCACCGATGACATCGTGCTACTTGTGACAGGTAAACATGACTGCGTGATTTCAAATAGAACGCAGTCAGCAATGAATTACACATTAGAGGGGTGTAAAGATAAATCCCTCAAAGACCGTACCGTTCCGTTTCCGTTCACCAGAAAGACAATACAGAGACTCTTGATGGATGAAAAAGCTAGATAAATTACAGAGACTTGGTTAATAAAAGGAGCTTTGCGGAGCACATCACTGAAAGCTCTGAAAGCGACGCCATATCTACTTCCTCCCCATCAACTCCATTAACCCACATCAAATCTTTGCGGAGGGAGAACTTAGCAGGGTATCGCTGGATTTTGAAAGAAGTTCGCATAGATGAAATTACTACCGGAATAGAAGATTGGTTAAAAACATGCCAAACTTCCAAATTCCCTATAAAGTCATTGCGACCGAACACTCAACCTGGGAACAAGGTACACTAGTCGCAGTGGCTTCGACTTCTATAAACAAAAAAGGCCCAATCCGCAAACAGTGATCAAGGTAAGATTTTAGGTCTTGTGCTAAGTCAAGCATAGCTGTACACAAATATCCCCGTTAAATCCTCTTATTTCCTTTGGCTTACACCTCCGGAAATATTGAGTGCAGAATCAACAACAATTGAGCATTTTTAACGGCAATCGCTCAAAGAATGCGAAAAATGATTATTCGTACGATATAGGTTAGATTGGAAGCGTAACAAGCTACGTGTTCGCTTACTTTACCGGTACAGGTAGAAAGCCGTCAGTTCAGAGAAGACCGTAACAGGTAGCTGTTGATCCAGCAAGACCATATTAAGCAGGAAGCCGTCGAGGAAGATCGAAACAAGGCAGGAAGCTGCAAGGACAGCAAAAACCATGGGATAAACAAGCGTCGAAAAGGTAGAAAAAGAAAACGTATATGTGTGCGTTCAATAATTTGACTTCTAGCGTTTCAAGTCACAATTATAGACATTATTTCAGTTTAAGATCGATACCTGACCATTTAAGTTTAGATGGTTACCTGATAACGACATTCTAGATGAGTGGTAAAATACAAACGAAATTTTGGTTTCAAAGCAGCAGCCATTGAAGAAAGAGATTAAACTCAACTAAAGAGTATTTTTCTAGCCGATCGTAATGTGCAGGGGTGTCGACTCAAATCCAAAAATAAAATTCCCTAACTTTCCCTTATTTTCCCTGATGCATCAACTATTTTTCCATGACCCTCATAACTAGAATACAAAGCTTATTTGGGAGATTTCTGGTTTTAGTTTTTAACCCTTTAGCATGGCTTATGTGGCATTCTGAAAACTAAAGCTAGATTTCTTCGAACACGTGTCAAACATTTTTAACCTATTTCTTACCAGCGTTTCGAAAACCCAACGCGCTCTTCTATCGATTCTAGGGAGTGTTAAGTTTGAGGAATCAACTTGAATCAAAAGAAACAAAGATTGAGAAAAAATCTAATCGACCTGTTTTTGCACAAAGTTTAGACGTTATACATAACAAAATTACAGCCGTATAAACATAACATAACTTTCAGTCAGCTCAAACTAGTCAAAAGTTTCAGTCAGCTCAAACTGAAACAAAACTTTCCTGTTTCAGCTTGTTATCTCTGCTAGAAAAAGTGTGGGGCTAAAGAGATGATTGCCTAAAGATTTTTAGTACAAAAATGTGCGTTTTGCTGGCTACAAAGTACGTAATATTGTTAGAAAATGTCCACATGGCAAATATTTTAATCCTCCATGGTGGACAGTAAGTTAAGATAAACGCTGGGTGTCATGATTTCGGATTGCAGCTATCAAGACTCGAGAGCTACATCGACTCGAAGTTCTCTGGAAGTTCGGTGGCCATTTCCAGAGAAACGGAGTTTCGTGCAGTAAACCCTGCGGTAGAACCTACTTCTTTCAAGTATCACATCTACTACAGAGTGGCAGTAGAAAGGCACAAGGTGGAGTCGATTTTTCAGTGGTAAGAAAACAAAAGTAGAATTATATGGGTGTTAAGAATTGAGGGCAAATTTTTCAACTACAGCTTAATCAACGTATACCTACTCGCCAATAAATCATAAATTGGATGATACTAGAGACGAATTCTATGACAGGTTCGAAAGGAGTTATAGGGTGCTCACGACTTGAAAATTCAAGACACTAACTCCCAGATCGATCATGTCCTGTTTAACGGTCGACACTTTTTGGAAGTCATCGATGTACGGTCTTTTCTTATCGACTTTCACCACTATCTCGTCGTAAGATCCACGCAAGGTTATCGAAATCGGCGGAGGCTCGCACTGAGAGGACGTTGCGTTTCAACACCCAGCGGTTGACGGTAGATAACGTTGCTTGACGAGAGCTTGATCAACGAATCGTAGAACAGTAGGAAGAAAGGGAATAATATGTAAGTGGGCTGTGGAGGATGCTCCATGGCGCCAACAACTACGAGGGAAGTGATAGGCACAACGCGTGGAAGACAGTGTAACAGCTTGTTTGATGTCGAATGCCAGAAAATGACAGATGAGAACAACCAGGCCAAAAGTCGCATGTTCACTGCGGATCACGTCAGAACATAGAGAAATGTAAAGAGACTAGAACTGCGGGAAGAAGAACCCACTTTCTAAAATTATGTGAGTCCGAGGACCACGTGCTCATCGACGCACTAGAGAGATTCGTCTGCAACGACACACGGAATATCTACAAAACGGTGAGGAAATGCCATGCCTGTGATATATAATGATGGTGCCGCCAATCTGCGTACTGACAAAACGGCAAGCAGCCAGGTGGAAGGAGCACTTTCAGATGCTGCGAGTGAGTGGACTAACACTAAGAAGGCAATGAGTGAGCAACGGTAAAATGGTAAAGCTCATAAGAAGGACGGTATCCCGGCTAAACTTCTAAACGCGGGGAGTAAGCGGCTGTGCAAAGCGATATACCGGATCATTGTCAGAATATGGACAGAAGAACAAATGCCGGACAAATGTGGTTGGCTGGCCTCATGTGCGCTATGTTTGAAAGAGGATATCGTCTCCAGTGTTAAAACTATCGAAGCATTACACTACTGAATTCAGCTTTCATGATGTTGGATAGACTTAAGCAAGCGAATGCACTCAGTAACGTGCTATTCAACATTGCACTGGAAGATGCAATACGCACCAATTCCTATATTGGTTTCACAAGTTTAGACGCAAATATTCGTTTCAAGTATATTTTTTTTCCTTTTTTTCGGGTTATCCAGCTGGTCACTTAATAGCGTATAAAATTCAGCGCTGGGCCCTTTTGATGTCAACAAAGTATCAGGGAGACCTCAAACATCAGTTCTACCTGACGAGACAGGCAATGTCGCCCACTAAAACACAGGTAGAGCCCCAAGCATAGCCGACACGCCTATGCCCGCAGGCGAAGCTGTTCCGGCCCTGCGCGGACTCCACGAATTGACTCTGAGATCTCTCTGCCGAAGGCCAGAATGTTGTACTACTTGAGTTGTAAAATGTTATATAGTGAAGAAGTAAAAGATTCATCAGCCCCACCAAACACCGATCAGTATCACTATCGCCCACTATCAATTTTCCAACACAAACAACCACAAACGAACCAATAGGAAAACAAATTTTGGACCGTTAGTCGCTATCAACTTATCAGGGCAA
The DNA here is from genome assembly GCF_943734655.1 of Sabethes cyaneus. Taxonomy (NCBI): domain Eukaryota; kingdom Metazoa; phylum Arthropoda; class Insecta; order Diptera; family Culicidae; genus Sabethes; species Sabethes cyaneus. The sequence goes on along the minus strand of NC_071353.1, from coordinate 62,238,013 downwards.
TTTTTCATCTTACATCCCCCAGCATTTGAGCACTGTCCCAAGACAGGTCTACAAAGTATATTGAGCGCAGCACGACCTGGACGTTCAGGTCGTTCAGGTTCAGAGCCGACAGAAGCTTTAAAATATAGGGTCGCATCTGCCTCACAACCCTCGAGTCCAAAGAGCTAGCGCGCGGTATCTATAACGAATTTCCGTCACCAAACCTCAAAAACCGACCACCAGAAATATTATTATTGTGAATTAAAGGTAAAATAGTATAAGAATTGATTTCATTTTCCCATCTGCTACCTTAGTACCTCTATTATTACCCGTTATCATTCTCCTTCGGCATCCAAACCAGATCTGGTATCCCGCTTACATCCCCTTACTAACCCTAAACCCCGCCCGACCCAATCAAACCGGCAGTTTTCGGAGATGTTTGTGACAGCTGTGATAGATTGGGATGTGCCCCAGAAACATTAACCTATTAATTATCAGAGATCCTCGTACTGGTTTTATTCTTAAACGGAATAAAAGCACTTTCTGAATAACGCAACAATCACATTTGGTAAAATTTACCCCGCCGAGCCCTACTAGGAATCAGAAAAGTATTTTGTTATATACCCACATTCAGAAGTAAACGTTACCGTTGTTCATTTACTGATTAGTTAAAAAGCCCTACACCACGTCAAGGTTAATTTTTATCGTAGGGAATGAGGTGCGCCATAGACTACTTATAGTAAAAATGAAATTCTCATAAACTTTAATAAAAAAACAACTCTTGTCGCCTCTTGTCGCCGCAGTTTCTTACAGTGCACCTGAAAGCTCGAAGTACGTTGTATCAAAACATGGATAGAAGGTTTGCTATAATTTGACGTTTTCCGAAAAAAACATAATTTTAAAATTGTCATATTTTTAGCAACCCTTTTAAATTTTAAATACTCGTTCAACAAATTTGATTATCTTTATTACTAAATTTATTTAGTACCTGAAGAGAGTTTCAACGAGAAAATGGGAGAATCCTCGCAAGGAAGAAATTTTTTTTTGTCAAGCAAATATTTATATCGGAAACATTTGATCATTTTTCCCCAAATCACCCTAAATATGAGTTCTTATAAGTTTAAATCATTTCTTTTGTAACAATTATAATCTAGAATCAGTTCGAAACTAAAAACTAATTTTGGTTAAAGATTGCAATTTCCCGACTATCGTGCATTGGTCAGAAATAATGTCACACATATCGGCATGTTGTTCAGCTCTTTCGTGACGTTGGCGATCAGCTGGCTTTTCCCTTTTAGCACGAAACTATTCGCCCAAATCTGTTCTATTGTTTGCTGCTGGATGACGCTGGGAGGGTTGCTGGTATTCAGTACGATTATCCTTAGCCGGTCCACCTACTCGTCATCCTTCGCCGGAAAGATGTTTTCACCAGCACCTTCAGCCATGATTGCCTGCTACTCAGATATGGCCGATCTCGACTGACCCATCCACATAAAAATGTTCATTTTGGTTAGGTACTGAGAGCACCTTGCTCGCGGTGTCCCTATTCAGTTTCTGCTGCACTTAATCTTTCTCCAGCAGGGAGAAGATATTGTATGTGCTGGATTGGCTATACCCGACGGACACGAAGTGCCTCACAATGTCCAATTCCGTCACTCCGGGCTGCAGCTAGCAGTACGAACAAAGCATCGAGTGTAATTGCTTGACTGTTTTCGTCATAGCTGCTGCAAATCAATTGATAACGCTGTCGAATTATTTCTGTACACAATAAGACTGCTACTCTTGGCGTGAGTTCATCACCAGTTGGCTGGGTAACCTCATAAATAATAGCTAAAATCAGTTCATTTATATATATATGTTATGTACAAAAATTAGCAATTGTCGACAATTGTTTGTGCTTCATGGTAAATATTTGTTTAATCAAAAATATGATAATTTTTGGGTAATTTAGATTTAGCGATGAGCGGTTATCGAAATTTTCGCTAATCTGAGTTTTTCGATTAGCGTTTACCGATTAGCGAGCTGATTTTTTCGGTTAGCGGATTAGCGGTTAACGACGCTAAATTTTTGTTTAGCGGTGCCCACCACTGATAGTAGTATATATATTTTTTCAACAACCCTTATATTCAAAATCAGTCAGGTAAGACAGTAGCACAGTGAAAAAAACTTTCAATCGGTTTTGTCAACAGATTGCAGTTATGCCCTTTCGAAAGGTTGGTGCCGAACAAGTTGATCATATTATTTATAACACACCATACTCATTCATATTTTCGTCGAATATAATGTATACTTTTGTAACTATTTCAATATTTATTATTAATAGTCCAATAATAGTTACATGGTAATTGCCTCGTAACAATTGAGTGATTCGAAATCTATTGAAATTTCAGCTCCTACTGCACTCATTTGAAAGTTGTTCGAAAACAAGTATTATTTACTACAAATATAGAATTTTGTTTTCAATGGGGTTAGTAATTATATAACGTATTTAGTTATTATATAATGAAAAACTATATATGTACTTATATGCAAATGAAATATAAAAATCAGAAAAATATTGCTCACCTGGCAATACAGTGTCACATCGGAAACTGTTCCGGTGCCGTTGCGAATATCTACATTCAGCTGATCCAGAGTAAGTTTCTCTTCCAGGAACTGACCCAAGTAGCGCTGGAGAAGAAACCGACATACTTTCTTCTTTATAACGCCGGACCATGGAACATACCACGGCATCTTTGCTTCAAAAGTATTACCACTATTCTACTCAGTAATTTCTACACTTAACCGGTTCAACGATTGTTCACTGCGATCTGGCTCCTTTTTTCGTATTAATGTTTATTTTACACACTCACAAATTTTATTTCAAGGTTTCTCAGCTGTTCAATTTTGTGTTTGTCTGCCTTACTGGTTCCGTGATTGCTTCTCACACATCCGCTTGTTTTGCGTTTTTGTTGAAAAACTTTCCACGCTTCTTTCTGTTATCTAGGTAGTATATGTAACGTCAATATAAATATAAACCCAGCAGAGATGCCAAATTAATGGGAATCTCCGTATATTTATTTATTCACCATATTCCACTTATTCCACTACGTCATACAGCTACTGTTTAACTGATTTAAAAACCTTTTGTACAACTAAATATATTTTAGACAAAATATAATCGAACCCATTACATTGAAGAAACGTATCCACAAACTGATATAACTTTTAATACCGTCGCTTATTGAAATGGAATGAAGCCAGCAACGATAGATTCCAAAGCCGGTAAAGATAACTAATTTTACATAGATACTCATAGGCGCAATTTAGTACAATACCTACGAAATTCTACAAATTTTAAAATTACAATTTGGTCTTTTTAGTACAACAATCATCTACCCGTTATATCACTTATCACTCATAAATGTTATGAGGCATATTTTAAAACCACCGCCCGGCTATAGCTAATGCTACTTTATCCAGTCGGTTGTCGGTGCGTAAAACATCAATGCATTTCCGCCTCAACAAGATAGTAACTATGAAATTTGTAACTGGTAAAATAAGGTCTACGGATTCGCGTGAAACAACACTTGGCATCTCTGTAACACAGCTGGGTGTGTTTGTATTCAAAGAAATTTGCACTTGATTCTGTATTTTCTTCCTTTCAAACTACGTTTTTTCCACAATTAGTATTTTTTATCTTATATTAACCCTTCTTGCATAAATCGTCAAAAAGTAGTTGTAATTGTAACAGGCAGTATTCAACAACCGTTCAACCATTCGTGATTCGAGAGTAGCCTGTGTACTTACTGCCTACATTAGCTTTTTCACGATCACAATTCCGTATCAAGTGATTTAGAAAAGTAGCGCGAATAACGTATATTGAACAATCAGATTCTTGAACTGAAAGTGTTTATAGTTACGAAAACATCACCTTTCTAAACTTTCAGGGGTTTCAAACTCAAGCAAAAGTTCACAACTAATTTTCTGTAAATGCACTCCTCTTTACCTAACTTCTCTTTTGCTGACCAACTGACGAGTGACGACTGAACACTGAAGACTGAACTGAACAAGGCAATCTTTCTTTGTTTCGATAATCTCGCCTGTACTCATTGTTGCCAGATACACAAAAATTAGCATTATTGACAGATTTCTTTAATTTTTATGAGGATATTCAATGTTGTCTATTGCTCTTTGCATTGAAAGTTGGATTTTGAACACACTTGTCCAGTCACACATTTTGTAGGTGAGAAATGTTGCCAAAATTTCGTGGGAAAAAACCATGAATCTTGGTTGATTTCTATTTAAATTCTAATGCTTACGTAGAGTTGTTATCGACGCTAAGAATAATATAAAAATAGTTTCTAAATACATAATTCCACGCATAATTTATAACTTGAATAAATATGCAGCATATATGAAATAAATGAAAAATTAAATACTATTTGCTTTTCCTACAACTGGTACTGGCGCCACTGCTAAATCAAATGTCAGCTCAGATGGGAGAGTTGTAATGATGGGAAATGTCGGTCAAAATCTATAACGATTATTGATAAAGTTTTGTTATCGTTAATAATTAATAACGATAATATGGCAGTATAAGCAAAAATACGTAAGAAATAGAACAAAAATGTTAAAATATCAACAAGCCAAGAAGAAGATTTCACTTTAAACCCTCCAATTTTCGATATTCTTCCGTGACGATAAAGTTTGATGGTATTATCGATATAAGATTACTAGCGATATTATCAGTAGCACACTTTTCATCACAGTTTTGAAGGTTGCACTTAATATTGCGCTCTTCACACTCAATTGGACTGCACAGTTATTAAGTGCAACCTTCAAAACTGTGATGAAAAGTGTGCTACTGATAATATCGCTAGTAATCTTATATCGATAATACCATCAAACTTTATCGTCACGGAAGAATATCGAAAATTGGAGGGTTTAAAGTGAAATCTTCTTCTTGGCTTGTTGATATTTTAACATTTTTGTTCTATTTCTTACGTATTTTTGCTTATACTGCCATATTATCGTTATTAATTATTAACGATAACAAAACTTTATCAATAATCGTTATAGATTTTGACCGACATTTCCCATCATTACAACTCTCCCATCTGAGCTGACATTTGATTTAGCAGTGGCGCCAGTACCAGTTGTAGGAAAAGCAAATAGTATTTAATTTTTCATTTATTTCATATATGCTGCATATTTATTCAAGTTATAAATTATGCGTGGAATTATGTATTTAGAAACTATTTTTATATTATTCTTAGCGTCGATAACAACTCTACGTAAGCATTAGAATTTAAATAGAAATCAACCAAGATTCATGGTTTTTTCCCACGAAATTTTGGCAACATTTCTCACCTACAAAATGTGTGACTGGACAAGTGTGTTCAAAATCCAACTTTCAATGCAAAGAGCAATAACTGTGCAGTCCAATTGAGTGTGAAGAGCGCAATATATGTTGTAAAGAACTGCTATCATTTTCCTGCTTCGGAAAAGTCGGGCATTTCCGGTTTCCGCAAACAAGTGGAACAAATTACAAGTGATAAACCCACTAGCAATAAAATTAGGTTACAAAGGGAATCAAAACAAAACCCACAAAAACGTCAAACCAGAGTTGAGGTTAGGCACCGTGCAAAGGTTTATGGAAACACGCTATACTTACAAGTTACAAACCCTCAAACACAAAATAATACAAAATTCACACAGAAAAATAATTAAACCCAAATTTGATACTTTTTACACAACTCAATATTTACTTCCACATGGGAAGTTAATTTTATACACTCTTAAATGATTCTACCTGTAAATAGGTCGGATTTAGTTAAAGCTACTGTTTTACCTGACTCACTGCGAATATGCGTATTATTGAAATAAAACGTAACCATACGTTTTATTCGTTTATAACGCATATGCAGTTAAAATCGATAACAAACGATTGTTTATAAGTTGTGCTTTTGTTATTGCATTTAATTTGTAAAAAGTTGCATATATAACAATTTAGTTTCACAATACAATTATTGCGTACTACTGGCACATGAAATATAACGTTTAAGTACGTTATTTTTAGTGATCAAAATTAACGATATTTTCGATACAAGGGCGATATTTTTCGAAACCTTTCGAACCAACACGATCCCGCGAATACAACGCATATTCGCAGTGAGTCAGGTAACACAGTAGGTTGAAACCTGAGAGAGATTCGCGAAGAGGAAAAATTCTAACGTCAAATGCAGCCAGTTGTTATCGTTGTCCCAAAATGGAAAAGTATTAATTCTCATAAGTTTTCTGCCGGTGTTTTTGTGAAAAACACATTCGGAATTGAATTAGTCTTGTTTGTCTCAATTGTAAATTAACATTTTTGAAAAACTGAAATGCCCGTGTGACAATTAATACCAAAATTTGTTATTATAAAATGCACACTTCACACGTCCAATGAGATGTTCACGCACAAGTTTGATTTATTTGCCCGAAAATGAAAGCAAACGTAATAGGAAGAAGAAGAACAGCCAAAGCATAAGAAAAATAAGACCGTCTTCGCGACTCTCTCTCAGGTTGAAACTACTCAAAATGCCCTGAAAGTGTACAAACTCAAACTTTGGGTAAAAATTTCAACCAATTTTGGCTACTTGCTACCGATAATAGAATTTTTCTCTAGGATAAATAACGCACTTTTAAGTTCCTACTACCAATTATTTGGTTGAAAAACTACTCAAAATCTGAGTTTGTACACTTTAAGGGCATTTTGAGTAATTTTAACCTAGCTTTAACTAAATCCGACCTATTTACAGGTATAATCATTTAACAGTGTAGGTAAAGGCGAATTCGCGTTAACGACATTAAACGATCTCTTGCACACTCATAAAAATGCTCGTATTTACGTGTGGGTGATCATCTGCCAAAATGTTTCGATCTCTTGCGCTCTTTAAGAAATTTCTATTCCGTTTCACCCCTACAGTAAACTTTTGGAGGCGGCAGCAACGCGAATTACCTACCTTCGAATAGCAGCGTTGAAATCCACGGGAATGACACTTCCAATACCAGCCTGTACAAAAAAAACGTAGCCAACATAGAGCGGGCCCAAGCTGACAGCTTCATAGATGGGCTCAAGCTGACAACCGAGTCGGATGTGTAAATTGTTAAATTTTGTTAGTTTTAGTTTGATTTTAGCCAAGGTTTTAGCATCACATAGCCAATGCCAGGCTGGCAATTGATACGAAATACTTGAAACTGTGAAAATGGTTAGTTAAATTCGTTTTGTGAAATCGCTTTGAGTTTGCCGCCTTTTTCATGTGAGCAACGAAAATGTGACGTCATATCAGCCCCCTGTTGAAATCACTGTTTGGTAAATTCTTGGGTAAATTTGATGGCATACACTCTTAAATGATTCTACCTGTAAATAGGTCGGATTTAAGGTGAAATTAGTGAAAATCATCACTTCTTATACCCTAGACAGACATACAATGGATCATTGTAGGTAGCTTTTGCTCGTGCTTACCGCTAGATGGACACTCAAGCCCCACGTGGCATATTTAGAGTAAACTTTAAGGCTGATACAGATTACACGTCATAATTTCTTGCCGTTCCGTTGTTGTTGACGGTTGATAACGGTTAATTTGAACCGGTTTTTTTAGGTGGACCAATCAGATTGCAAGGCAGTTCGACAGTCGGTCATAGATGTTCGTCGAGTGTGTTTGACAGAACATGTCTATGCTGGAGCCATCTGTGAAATTTTTTAGCTTTTCCAATGATCCATTGTACCAGCGTTGTATTGCGCTCTTCACACTCAATTGGACTGCACAGTTATTAAGTGCAACCTTCAAAACTGTGATGAAAAGTGTGCTACTGATAATATCGCTAGTAATCTTATATCGATAATACCATCAAGCTTTATCGTCACGGAAGAATATCGAAAATTGGAGGGTTTAAAGTGAAATCTTCTTCTTGGCTTGTTGATATTTTAACATTTTTGTTCTATTTCTTACGTATTTTTGCTTATACTGCCATATTATCGTTATTAATTATTAACGATAACAAAACTTTATCAATAATCGTTATAGATTTTGACCGACATTTCCCATCATTACAACTCTCCCATCTGAGCTGACATTTGATTTAGCAGTGGCGCCAGTACCAGTTGTAGGAAAAGCAAATAGTATTTAATTTTTCATTTATTTCATATATGCTGCATATTTATTCAAGTTATAAATTATGCGTGGAATTATGTATTTAGAAACTATTTTTATATTATTCTTAGCGTCGATAACAACTCTACGTAAGCATTAGAATTTAAATAGAAATCAACCAAGATTCATGGTTTTTTCCCACGAAATTTTGGCAACATTTCTCACCTACAAAATGTGTGACTGGACAAGTGTGTTCAAAATCCAACTTTCAATGCAAAGAGCAATACCTGTACAATTGTATGTCTGTCACCGTGTACACTCAAAATATTCTGCACATAACTAATGGTAAATTTCCATATGAAATTCTAGATGATTATCATGTGCCGCATATAAACACAATCCGCCTAGAAATACACATAGAAATTATACGGATATGAATAGTATGTGCAATTATACACATAAAAAATATGCGCATATGAATAGTATGTGCAAAAGTTTCGCGTACCCATAAATTATAACTGTGTGGCATATAAAGTTCATTGACTAGGCACATTGCAAAAATCTATGTGTGGGACACATAGAAACTATACGAAAAGTTTTCTCAGTGTACAACGATAGAATCACGCAAGCAAAGTGGTACAACGGTGGTTTCTGTATTGCTCTTTGCATTGAAAGTTGGATTTTGAACACACTTGTCCAGTCACACATTTTGTAGGTGAGAAATGTTGCCAAAATTTCGTGGGAAAAAACCATGAATCTTGGTTGATTTCTATTTAAATTCTAATGCTTACGTAGAGTTGTTATCGACGCTAAGAATAATATAAAAATAGTTTCTAAATACATAATTCCACGCATAATTTATAACTTGAATAAATATGCAGCATATATGAAATAAATGAAAAATTAAATACTATTTGCTTTTCCTACAACTGGTACTGGCGCCACTGCTAAATCAAATGTCAGCTCAGATGGGAGAGTTGTAATGATGGGAAATGTCGGTCAAAATCTATAACGATTATTGATAAAGTTTTGTTATCGTTAATAATTAATAACGATAATATGGCAGTATAAGCAAAAATACGTAAGAAATAGAACAAAAATGTTAAAATATCAACAAGCCAAGAAGAAGATTTCACTTTAAACCCTCCAATTTTCGATATTCTTCCGTGACGATAAAGCTTGATGGTATTATCGATATAAGATTACTAGCGATATTATCAGTAGCACACTTTTCATCACAGTTTTGAAGGTTGCACTTAATAACTGTGCAGTCCAATTGAGTGTGAAGAGCGCAATACCTACCTCTTTCACCGTTGTACGAAGCTACAACTGCTCGATTTTTACTGCGCGCAGCGCCAATGACTGGTAGTTGTGATAACAAAAACTAGGCAGAATTTTAAATTAATTATTATTTTGCAAGATTTTGACAAAGATTTAACGCTAAACGCTCGGCATCTTGAAATTTGTGTTAACATTTCGTGAATAGGAACAAAAACCAACGCTTAGACCATGCAATTAGAGATTATCGGTGATGAGCACAACCACGTACAACGTACAGCGGTATGTCTGTCACCCTTCCGTTGTACATGTACAACGCTGTACACGTACAACGCTGGTACAATTGTATGTCTGTCTAGGGAATTAATTGTATTGGTTCCCGAACAGATTAGGAAGTGTAAACGACAAATAACTAAATGCGTGGTATATATAAAATGTATATTGAAGAGTTATGTTATTGATATGGGAAGTATTGTCTGCGTATATAAATAAATAAATGAACTAGGGAATATAACAGAGTTCTATTGCATTCTTAAGACTTTAATCAGATTACTATTTTCGAAAATTTAGTTTTCATTTACATAGAAAAATATTTAAAAATATACTTATAGCTTATGTTAAACAATAGGCGAGTTCGAGCAAAACTAATAGCAATCGTTCGCTACCTGGTTGTGATTATTGGAACTACAAAAAAAGTGCAATTCCCAAAATGCTTGCTGGTACCTATATGGAACTCGACTTTAAATGTAATATTTTATTGAATTACCAACAGTGGGAATGATGAAAATGGATAATAAAGGTAAGAAAAAGTATTACCTTTCACTTGATATATATTGTTTCTGTTTCGGGAGATTATTAGAGCTTCGCAAGTGAATGTATGTCTACGAACTGATAGGTTATATGTTTGGTTCTTGGCGCAGATTATGCTAATCACGAAAAAAAATTTGAAAACACGTTGGAAAACACTGAAGACTGAAAATAATTGGTGATTCTCTATCCAGGATATGTAAACTTTACAGCTGACTCTATGTACTTTTGTTTCATGCGGTACAAAATCAAACATTAACATTTTTCTGCCATAAAGTTAATTAATTCGAATATTTTCACTTGCCTTAACGTAAATAAACAAATTTCTTCCAATATTTCGCTATCTAAAATCCTGACAATTGAAAGGGTTAATCAAAAACTGCATTTTATTTCAGCTTTTTTCAAAAATGTATGGAGTTTGACAGCGATTTTACTTTTCATCACTTTTTTTATGCAGCGCCTCTAAGCGGGCGATAGCTTGTCAAAAACGCCTATGATGAAGACAAATATTTGAACGCAAATATTGTCAATTGCAAGGAAAATTGTACCATCCAAAGTGCGATATCGCTAATAAAAGTGCTATTTTGCATTAAATCGTTTCGGTATCTTTGTTGCTTGGAAGATAACGAAAAAGTACGCCGAAGATACCGAAACGATTTAATGCAAAATAGCACTTTTATAAGCGATATCGCACTTTGGATGGAACAATTTTCCTTGCAATTGACAATACTATTGAAGAGACTATAGATATTAGGTACACGCACAGATAACAGACATCCAAGCTAGGCTTGGACCGTGTGTAAAAACTTGCAACGGTTTTTCGCAAGTGGCAATAAGCAGTATGGTGGCACTGCGATCACCTAAAATGTTCATTCGAAGACATGAGCGCAAAAGCAATTTGAAGCCTGCTCACACTAACACAAAATCCTATATAGCTGGGGGCCCTAGTGTATATTAAAAGAAATCGACACCCGCTCGCTCATACAGGAAACCCCATAAGGTACACATTCGCGACTACGATGCTAGACCCTACACGATCTCTTGTATACATATTCGAGACTACGAAGTTGCTGATATTTGTTTGGTTTATGTAAGAAAAAAAGAGAAGAAAGTATTTTTGCTATTGTTTTCCCACAAGTTTTGACAATTCGGCATGGGTTTTCGTGTACGTGCGAACAGGCTTGAAAATTTCATTCACTTTTGTAGTCACGAATTCGCGTTGAAAGCAGTAAAAGAGATTTCGTGGCTGCTCGCACTTACAGGAAACCTCGTAACGAACTGTCAACGTGTGAGTACGAAAAAATCAAAAATATACTTCCCTCTTTTTTTCTCACGCCTGAACAATATCAGCAAAACCGCGAATCATCGATGTTTAGATTTTTAGCGAGAAAAAAAAACAGAAGGAAATATTTTACTTTTGACATCACGCACGCATTGCCAATCCACAATGAGATTTCGTGTGAGTGCGAAAAGAATTGAACATCCTTTTTTAGTTTCGCGGAAGAGCCTGCTCGCACTTGCACGAAATCTTAAACGGGCAGATAAACAAAAGGAAAAAATATTTCCTTCCTTTTTTGTCGTGAACAAACCTCAAAATATCAGCAACACTTTGCAGAGCTGCCAGATATTTTTTAAAAGAATTATTCTTTATCGAATTTTAACGCCGAATCACGGAAACAATGATTTTGTGCATTCTGTTTCATTTATTTGGAATTATATTGATTTCTAATATAAACATATCTTTTAACCATGCCGTATTTATAATATATGTGTACAATATGTGGTAAGCTGAAAAAAGCGGGATATCTGGCAGCTCTGCCCAACACCAGCTGCAGGTATCGCAAGCGGGCGCTTCAATCACTTAAGAGAATGCAAGTGGCAATAAGCAGTTAGATGTCGCTAGTCATTTTACACACGGTTTACGAAGGTTTTTGTTCTAGCTTGGATGTCTGTTATCTGTGATTATACCTTAATCATATATTCAGGAGTATTTAGTTGCGTGTTATAAAAACTGCGCAAAATAGAATTACTCCACTTTGGTACATATATGTTCTTATATGGCGTGAAATATAACTTTTTCATTCAGATATGATTTCGTATACCTCAGTTGCAATCGAGATATACAAACCAAATGGTTTACTGGGAACGGACAGTAGCACTAAAAATATGTTTTAAACATACCTAAAACGAACTCACAAGGTTTATAATCTTCCGAATGTTCTTCTACTGCCAATGTGCGCTTTTTTCGCTCACGCAGAAGAGCAGCTCGCTGTGCTTTCCGTTTCCGTCCCTTTTCACTGTATTAATAAATCTTATTCGCACCGGCAAATAAATACCATAACAATACACAACTGCAAAAAATTATAAACAAAAAGACGCGAATCGAGCATACGACGTACTTGTCGCATACGTTTACTTTGCTAATCTTTCAAGTGTGAACAAAAACATTAAAACTTGAGTCATTCGAGAGCTTTACCAAAATCCGATGGTTTTTTCCTAACACATTAGGCACAACAGGAAACAGGTCCCTAACACAACATCACAATGCTGCCATACCCTCAGTTGAATTTCTAATTTTATAAAGGGAAAAAACAATAATTTTAGTGTTTCATATGGCATCACTGAAAAAATGACGAATTCGGACAGTATAAAACATATTGTGCATTTACTTGACCGATGGATTCCGAGGGGAGTTCAGGTACTGTTTCAAACGTTCCAAAAGTAAAAAAATGACTAAATTGGTAACACAGTTCGTAATGTTTTATCCACCCCATTGACATCTCTATATCGAGCTGCAGTGAACGTCAGCGACAGCATGTTCGGGGCTCAAAATTTGACAGCGGGCCCAAATCAGACTGCTGGCAGTTGAGTGAAACGCAGTGCTGACATGGTATCTCATTTTCGCACACACGAGATGTTGGCAGCGAAAACATGGTTGCCTGCCTACGGGGTGGTTTTATCGCCATAACTGGCAACACAGGCTCATTGCGTTTCTGTCGCAACCTTAATCGTGACTTCGCGTTAATCATACAAAAGCATTAAACAAATTGTTTTCGGATACGAACGTTATTGCTTTGTTATTGCTTGTTTGGATAATGAAGGATAAACTACGCTTTATTCACTATGAAATTTCGGCAAACCGGCGTTGAAAATATAAATTCATTTCATGTTGAATTTCATTCCGTTTCTTCTGATAGAACGGTAATTCCTAGGTTTATTTACTTTGCTCGATTGGTTCCAATAATGAAACAGCGATGATGACACAATTTGACATTTTATCTGTCAAAAGCTAAAAACGACCCTTTTTACGACCGTTCAGAAACACGACTGTTTCAACCGTCGTGTCCAGTAAGGGAATGCGCGCACAATATATATAGAATGCCAGTGTCGCTGCAGTGCGCGTGGTAAACATCACACATGTTCAGATCTAGGACAGGACGTGCCAAGTGTCAACCGCGGCGTTGACCCAAAATTGACCCAATTTCTGATTGGCTGAAAGTAACGAGCAACCGTTGTCTGGAAAATATAACGCGGTATCGCTTTCAGTGTTGCTGAAACTCATTAGTGGGAATACGTCAATAAGTTATTATTTCCGAATTTTAATTTCTTTTGTATTCTGTAGTTCTATGCTTGGTTTTATATTAGTTTTGTTTGTACACGAATTTTAATATTCAAAATAAAATGCAAAACATGATTTTGGTCGCATTAACTGTGGCGTATTCGGGAGCTGATTTTCGGCAAACGAAGTTATTTTTAAAACAATATGGGCAGGCAACAGTGGTGCAGAGTGTACAAAGAATATTCAATCGGGATGGCGGTCATAATGAAAAGAATAGTAAGAAGCCAGATGGCACGTCCTGTCCTAGGTTCAGATAATGTATTTACATTATATATGCATATGTGTGTGCCTAAGATTCATTAAAAGGGGAATCTCATTGTCAAACTTTGACAACCAGTTTAAAATTTCATATATGACTGCCAAGTAATGTGATTGTACACTTCTTCTTCTTCTTCTTTAGCAGCATAGAGCCGGAGTGGCTCGTGCTGTTTCAAGCACTCGTCTGCATTCAACTCGGTCTTGGGCCACTCGTCGCCAATTTCCTAGTCGTCTCAGAAGTCGCAAATCGCTTTCGACCTGGTCGAACCATCGTGCACGTTGGGCCCCCCTGTCCCTGGTGCCGGTGGGGTTGTTGAAGAGGGCTATTTTCGTCGCACTGTCGTCCGGCATCCTTACGACGTGTCCGGCCCACCGTAGCCTGCTAACTTTTGCTAAATGTACGATGGGAGTCTCCCCAAGCAGTGCCTGTAGCTCGTGATTCATACGCCTCCGCCACTCTCCGCTTTCAGTTTGTACTCCGCCAAATATCGTCCGCAGCACTTTTCGCTCAAACACGGTAAGGGCGCGTATGTCCTCCGTAAGCAGCGTCACGGCTTAAGGTCCATAAAGAACTACCGGTCTAATAATGGTTTTGTACATTCACGAACAAATTTTTCGGGAATTCTTGGATAAAATTTCAAATTAAAATCACCTAAATGCTAGCGTCACCACCATTATAGTTTCCCAACTAAATGATTCTTTTGATTTGCACACTGACAACCTTTGGCTCCTCTGGCGCTAGTATATATGGACTATATGCGTTATGCTAGCGCCAGAAGCTAGCTGTTGTGAGTTTAGTGTAGAATTTCATGCGCCTTCAGCGACATCACTATAGTTTCCCAACTAATTTGACATAAGTTTTATCCAAGTAGGGACCTTTCGCTTGGATGTCTGTTCTCTGTGCCTGAGATGCTTTCATAGTTACGTAACTGCCAAAATGAATCATCTAATACCAGAGACAGACATACAATTGTACCAGCGTTGTACCTGTACAATTGTATGTCTGTCACCGTGTACAACGATAGAATCACGCAAGCAAAGTGGTACAACGGTGGTTTCTGTACCTACCTCTTTCACCGTTGTACCACAGATAACAGACATCCAAGCTAGAACAAAAACCTTCGTAAACCGTGTGTAAAATGACTCTAGCGACATCTAACTGCTTATTGCCACTTGCATTCTCTTAAGTGATTGAAGCGCCCGCTTGCGATACCTGCAGCTGGTGTTGGGCAGAGCTGCCAGATATCCCGCTTTTTTCAGCTTACCACATATTGTACACATATATTATAAATACGGCATGGTTAAAAGATATGTTTATATTAGAAATCAATATAATTCCAAATAGATGAAACAGAATGCACAAAATCATTGTTTCCGTGATTCGGCGTTAAAATTCGATAAAGAATAATTCTTTTAAAAAATATCTGGCAGCTCTGCAAAGTGTTGCTGATATTTTGAGGTTTGTTCATGACAAAAAAGGAAGGAAATATTTTTTCCTTTTGTTTATCTGCCCGTTTAAGATTTCGTGCAAGTGCGAGCAGGCTCTTCCGCGAAACTAAAAAAGGATGTTCAATTCTTTTCGCACTCACACGAAATCTCATTGTGGATTGGCAATGCGTGCGTGATGTCAAAAGTAAAATATTTCCTTCTGTTTTTTTTTTCTCGCTAAAAAGCTAAACATCGATGATTCGCGGTTTTGCTGATATTGTTCAGGCGTGAGAAAAAAAGAGGGAAGTATATTTTTGATTTTTTCGTACTCACACGTTGACAGTTCGTTACGAGGTTTCCTGTAAGTGCGAGCAGCCACGAAATCTCTTTTACTGCTTTCAACGCTAATTCGTGACTACAAAAGTGAATGAAATTTTCAAGCCTGTTCGCACTTACACGAAAACCCATGCCGAATTGTCAAAACTTGTGGGAAAACAATAGCAAAAATACTTTCTTCTCTTTTTTTCTTACATAAACCAAACAAATATCAGCAACTTCGTAGTCTCGAATATGTGTACAAGAGATCGTGTAGGGTCTAGCATCGTAGTCGCGAATGTGTACCTTATGGGGTTTCCTGTATGAGCGAGCGGGTGTCGATTTCTTTTAATATACACTAGGGCCTCCAGCTATATAGGATTTTGTGTTAGTGTGAGCAGGCTTCAAATTGCTTTTGCGCTCATGTCTTCGAATGAACATTTTAGGTGATCGCAGTGCCACCATACTGCTTATTGCCACTTGCGAAAAACCGTTGCAAGTTTTTACACACGGTCCAAGCCTAGCTTGGATGTCTGTTATCTGTTGTTGTACGAAGCTACAACTGCTCGATTTTTACTGCGCGCAGCGCCAATGACTACTAGTTGTGATAACAAAAACTAAGCAGAGTTTAAAATTAATTATTATTTTGCAAGATTTTAGCAAAAATTTAACGCTAAACGCTCGGCATCTTGAAATTTGTGTTTACATTTCGTGAATAGGAACAAAAACCAACGCTTAGACCATGCAATTAGAGAATATCAGTGATGAGCACAACCACGTACAACGTACAGCAGTATGTCTGTCACCCTTCCGTTGTACATGTACAACGCTGTACACGTACAACGCTGGTACAATTGTATGTCTGTCTAGGGTATAAGCACAGATAACAGACATCCAAGCTAGGCTTGGACCGTGTGTAAAAACTTACAACGGTTTTTCGCAAGTGGCAATAAGCAGTATGGTGGCACTGCGATCACCTAAAATGTTCATTCGAAGACATGAGCGCAAAAGCAATTTGAAGCCTGCTCACACTAACACAAAATCCTATATAGCTGGGGGCCCTAGTGTATATTAAAAGAAATCGACACCCGCTCGCTCATACAGGAAACCCCATAAGGTACACATTCGCGACTACGATGCTAGACCCTACACGATCTCTTGTATACATATTCGAGACTACGAAGTTGCTGATATTTGTTTGGTTTATGTAAGAAAAAAAGAGAAGAAAGTATTTTTGCTATTGTTTTCCCACAAGTTTTGACAATTCGGCATGGGTTTTCGTGTAAGTGCGAACAGGCTTGAAAATTTCATTCACTTTTGTAGTCACGAATTCGCGTTGAAAGCAGTAAAAGAGATTTCGTTACTGCTCGCACTTACAGGAAACCTCGTAACGAACTGTCAACGTGTGAGTACGAAAAAATCAAAAATATACTTCCCTCACAGAGAACAGACATTTATGCTCATATAAAATATCATGCAAATGGTGTGTAAACTTTTTAATAAGACACTAGCGACATCTCACTTCAGGTGCACTAGTTGTTCAATATCCTCGTTGCCAAATTTAATATATTATCTTGTTATATTCTGCATATTCGAAATACTGGCTACTCTGATATAAGTTACTGTAGCAACGGCTGTAACTTTGTTTATGTTATTTATTGAACCTGGCTCGAGAATAGAAACCAAACGAGATCTCAAGATTTTATTAAAATCGAGAATGGATATCGAGAATAGAATAATTACCGGAAATAGGTGTCGTGTTTAGAGCTCTTCAATAATTGAACGCACCATTCGTACCGCCTGACGCCATCGCGGCGGCACCTGCAGCAGCCTTCTCAACTTTGATCACCTTCCAGAAAACCTTACCGCTATGAAGACTTTCGTATAGACGAACGGGTGCGGGAAGCCGTTTCATTTTGAAGCAAAATGCAAAAAAGTTGATTTCTTTACGCAAAGGTTGTTTCACGGATGAGTTAAAAAGGAATAACTATAACTCTAGCACTGCTTTTTTGATAAATGTTGTTTACTTTTATTTTTGGTTCGATAGATTGTATAAACAACACGCTAGTGCTATAGCGACGCCTTGGCGAAAACATGAATACTTTGATATGTATTGACAGGCACTGAAAATCAAAATCAATCCTCTTAGTGATGTGAGCGCCACGTAGCGGGAGTATTACCACTTACTTTCAAAATGGCGGCTGAGCTTTTACACACGTTGCGAGATTAAGATGAATGTCTGTTCTCTGTGCTTCCCTCTTTTTTTCTCACGCCTGAACAATATCAGCAAAACCGCGAATCATCGATGTTTAGCTTTTTAGCGAGAAAAAAAAAACAGAAGGAAATATTTTACTTTTGACATCACGCACGCATTGCCAATCCACAATGAGATTTCGTGTGAGTGCGAAAAGAATTGAACATCCTTTTTTAGTTTCGCGGAAGAGCCTGCTCGCACTTGCACGAAATCTTAAACGGGCAGATAAACAAAAGGAAAAAATATTTCCTTCCTTTTTTGTCGTGAACAAACCTCAAAATATCAGCAACACTTTGCAGAGCTGCCAGATATTTTTTAAAAGAATTATTCTTTATCAAATTTTAACGCCGAATCACGGAAACAATGATTTTGTGCATTCTGTTTCATTTATTTGGAATTATATTGATTTCTAATATAAACATATCTTTTAACCATGCCGTATTTATAATATATGTGTACAATATGTGGTAAGCTGAAAAAAGCGGGATATCTGGCAGCTCTGCCCAACACCAGCTGCAGGTATCGCAAGCGGGCGCTTCAATCACTTAAGAGAATGCAAGTGGCAATAAGCAGTTAGATGTCGCTAGTCATTTTACACACGGTTTACGAAGGTTTTTGTTCTAGCTTGGATGTCTGTATAAGGTTGAACTCCTCAGAAACTTGCAAAACTCGAGATTGTGACAAAGATCATCCGAGATTCATGATTTATGTACAACACAGGTTAATTTGTGGCAATACGAAGTTTGTCGGGTCAGCTAGTAATTCACAAAAGCTGCTAAAAATTTAGAAAAATCTACTCAAAAAATGTTCTTGATTTGAGATGGGGTTTTTAAGGGTCTCTCAAGGGGTTTCCAGCAAGGCGTATCAGTGCGTAGTAGCCAGAGATTACTTTTGTAATCATTTACGAATTAATTAGGTAATCAAAGGTAATCAGTATAGTAATCAATGATAATCTTAAGTAATCATTGGTAATCATGACTAATTTTTAGTAATCACAAGAGGTTGATTACTGGTAATCAGAGGTAATCAGCAAAGTAATCAAAACTAATTTTTTTCTAAGGTGCGTAATAATCACTGCTGTTGGAAACCCCTTGGGCTCTCTAATCGGTGTTTTGACATGTCTCCTGTTCGATTGGACTTACTTTTGACAACTGATTCTGTTCGATTGGAATTTTCGGTTTAAGATGGCGGTTCTCTAGGCTCTCTAGGGCGAACCTAGATTGAATCTGAGCAAAAACAAAAACACTAATAGATGTCACTGAGAGGAATTTCAAATATTTCTGTATTAAAACATTAAAATTTATCGCCAAAAGGTGTCACATCCGCGCAAGACACAATATAAAATCATCCACCAGAGGGTACTCTAGTCAATATAATACGTGTAGAGCACTCTGTTGGCTAAAATTCCGTGAATTTGAATAAAGATAGTACTGCAATACTTCCTATAAAAGAATTCTGTTACATATGTATGCGACTAAGGCAAAAACGGAACTAAACTATTTCAGGGTGTTAACCTGCCAGTTTTTGTGTACTTCTCCTGGTACTTCTCTAAAAAAAATAACCTGCAATAATATTGTAAACATCATGAAATTAACGAAGATTCTTTACTTGATTGCAAATGACTCCGACAGTTTTAAATCAAATTTAGCATAAATATAACGTTTGTTCAAACACGTTATCTTATAGCGTGTTTGTTTTTTAACCTGGGTTTATTCCAACCGACCACTGAATAAACAAACATATTCACGAGCATAAACAAACGCTTTCGGGTTGTCAGTGTATTGCTTATTGCGAGGTTCGAACTCTGAAAAATCTCAATGCGAACCCGTCGTCTAAAAAGTGCAACCCAGAGCGAAACTAAGTTCAACCTGAGTGAAAAAAACAAACGATTGGAACTAGAGCGAACCTAGTTTGGACCTAAGTAAAAACAAAAACGGTATAAGGCATCAGTGTTTCCCAAAGAGGGGTTCGCCGAAAATTTAATTCGCTGCAGAATACATAATAGGGAGTTTCACCAAGGGGTATGCAAACCATTGATTTAAGGTATTATACATTTTTTTGAATAAGTATGAGGTGGGGTAGACTTTTTGGATTACATTAATAATAGCCAAGAGTTGTAGCTAAGGTTAAAAACCATATTTCTTTCTCATAGAAAGTAGCTTTCACACTTTTGTTTGTTGATGGTATGTACAGTCAGTCAAAAAAGTATTAGGTCAGGATCGAATAATTTTTTTCCTTTCAATATAATAGGTATTGCTCAGTATTTTTGGAAAGAATGGTAATATTTATTTTTAAAACAATATTTAACCTTTAACTATAAAGCATAATTAGATACATGGCAATAACTAGCGGAAAAGCGTTTTGTTTTGATCAAATTCTCCTAGTTTGAATTGCTCATAAATTCAGTCGAAAAAGTATTCGGACAGTTAACTATTAGTAGAAATAATTATACTTTCTTGCCTAACTACTACGTTGTAGGACAACATGCTTTCTTGATTACCAGTTTCAACTTGTTTGGGATAAAATTAATCAATTTCTCAAATATTGCTATATGAATTGCCGACCGTTTTTTCCAAGAGATCTGTTTAAGTCAATATTATTATACAAATCGATCATGATTTTCAATTTTAGTTTTAAAATTATCACAAAAGATGTTCAATGGGTGCAAGTCTGGAGTGAGCGCTGGGGTTTCAATAACGCTCGGACAATTCTGGCTTTCGTTTTCAGAAGGTCGCATTGTGCATGCAAAATGTTTGATTATCCGACCATTTAAAACTAAAACCAGAATTCTATAGTATCACACCGCTTACAAATATCGGTAGTATGAGCTCGTATAATCGAATTTGCAACTAGTTCTATCTAAAATTATATTGGTACTCAATCTTAGAGCTTGATATGCAGCCCCACATCGTAGGACTCCAACTACTATATTTTATCGTTGCTGTCAGTTTCATTTTCTTATATTGATTTTTCGTAGAACCTATAGTTATGAGAGAAAGTACAATTATACTTCAAGTAGTAATGTCAGAATATTTTTTGCCTGCATTTTTGGACAATTCAAGCTATATATTCACGTAATTCACGTAACGCTTGCTATATTGCGTATACGACGTATTCCATGATACTGCCGCTATTTGCATAACAATCGCTGTTTTATTTCAATAAATAAATGTTATCATTCTTTGCAAAAATAATAATAAATTTTTTCGATATCCGTATACTTCTATGACTGACAGTAGTTATTTAATGGAAACGCCCAATTAATTGCCTATTTTATTCCTCTTTTGGAGCAGGCCCCATTTTGCATTCTGGATATTTTGCTGTCATAAAGCTACGTATTTCACCAGTTTCAGCTAGCATCCGGAGTCGCACCTTATCCTGGTCTCGCAAATACTCTTGCTTTTTCAGGTATATTTCCCAGGACCGATGTTTTGTATAGAATGGCGGAAACTTTTTCCTTTTCAATTGAATTTTTCCATCCATGCAAAACTGCGTGTAATCAAGAATTTCATTTGTTTCAAGTTCATTTTCCGATCGACACACAGTTGGGCTAGCAACAACTTTCGGAAACTTTTGATTCTCCGGTCTTAACTCCACAACATGTAATCCTTTTGATTCCGCTATTTGTTGGTGGTTTTTTTGTTGTAACAAACCTATAAAAAATGCTTTTACAACATGCTGAACATTTGTGGAACCTTCGCATTTAGCGCGAAGATCTTTAATTCCAAGCACTTCGCATACGGTTTTTATTGCACGGTGACATTTTAACCCGTAACCTTCTGGTTTGCGTTCCACAAACATTTTGGATGCTCCAAAGGCACAATAGAAATCATGGAATACTGTATGTCCATTGCAAAGCTCAAAATACATTAACTTTTGACCAGCACGATTCTTCGCTTGCCTTAATGCTGCCCTCATATCAATTGCTTTACCAAAGCCAAAACCAGCGAGTCCGTTCCCATTACCCGTGACCACCATAGCTGACACACGGCGTTTTCTACCAAGATTGCCTTTCATATTAACAACTGTTTTTAATTCTAAACATTTCGTATCAAAACCCTCGAAAACGTCATCCTCGATAGGATCTGGAGGTCCAATACTACGCCCAGGCATTTTGGAACCTGACCATCCGCGCTCTAACGGGCTCAACTTTATCCGTTTAAAATTAGCCATTCCATCACGAATTTTTTTTAACTTTGCTTCCCGTTCTGCGTCCTCTGGCAGTTGCTGTTGCTGTACTAATTCACGACCACGCAATACTGGTGCTGAAAGCCCAGGCCAAACGATATTTGCTTTTCCAAATCCAATAACTTGTCCTTTGTTTAGATCCTTTGGGATTATTCGCCCGGACCCTTTTCCGCGACCTCTTTTCTTGCCAGCATTACTCACCGAAATTATGCCTTTCCAGATTTGCTCGGCCGGTACTGGAAAAATGATGTCATTATTCGGATATATACCGTTATGGCCGTACGCTGTACTTACATTTATTGAAGAAGCTTGTTCCTCGAAAATTATATAATGCAGGAGTAAAGGGCTGCAAAAGATGCTTGTCGATAGTACTAGGTTTTTGCTGCGTCCTGTTTTGTGCAGGTGCGATATAACTTGTGTTTATTGCGCCCCTGTGACTATCAAGTCTTTTACAGATTTGAAGCGTTGAAAAACGGCGGACCAACGGAACGCTGCATTTGCTAACTATTGTGAACATTTTCCTATATTAATAGTGATCTGCAATCTGCCACGATGTTTACTTTACATTCTTCGCAGTTTGCCTCTTCGATCTTCACCTTTCGCGCAACAGGAAGAACACAGAGACAGAACAGTAAGAGCACTGAGCACACAAACTGCACAAACGGCAACGGCACAACCTCAAACGTCAAACCGATGCAATGAGGTTTAAAAAGGTGTGGTAGATGAAGACATTTGATATTGCTGATTGCAAGAAAAATTCAAGGGGTTTCCAACAGCAATGATTACTACGCACCTTCGAAAAAAGTTACTTTTGATTACTTTACTGATTACCTCTGATTACCAGTAATCAATCTCTTGTGATTACTATAAATTAATCATGATTACCAATGATTACTTAAGATTATCATTGATTACTCTACTGATTACCATTGATTACCTAATTAATTCGTAAATGATTACAAAAGTAATTTCTGATTACTACGCACTTATACGCCTTACTGGAAACCCCTAGGGAAAATTTTACCATCCAAAGTGCGATATCGCTCATAAAAGTGCTATTTTACATTAAATCGTTTCGGTATCTTCGGCGCACTTTTTCGTTATATTCCAAGCAATAAGTGCGCCAAAGAGACCGTGCTAAAATAGCACTTTTATGAGCGATTGCGCACTTATTGATTGGACAATTTTCGTTGCAATTGACAATATATTAGTATTGTGACAATGGGATTTGGTTTTGGAGTTTGACGTCACACTTCATCGTGATTGGTCGATTTACGATTCCACCCTCACTATTGAGCTTGCTGACGTTTGCCGCACGCACACATCGACGTGCTATTTGTTGTTGCTGTTGTGAGATATTACATTGATTTTATAAGGTTTTGCACGGACGAGCATAACCTCACTTCTTTGACGTCTATCAGTGGTTTGTTTACATGGACTTAGAACGTGGGTTAACATGTTGAAAGTGAATATTGCTTAAGGCCTTAACGGCAAGTCAGAAAAGCACAAAACTGCCATTCCGAGTAGTTTGGAGTTCGACACTGCTGGATAATACGCTTTTAAAACGTTCAACTTCAATTTATGCATATCGCGTTCACCTAATAGTTCACAAATAGTAAACAAACCACTAGTGGATGTCAAATGGGTGAATTGCGTTCATTCCGGTTCATTCGTGACGTCATCTTGCAAAACCTTATACGTTTGTTTTTGTTTTCCCCCAGTTATATCCCGCTAAAAAAAAACAAACGTTTGAGAGAAAAACGATAAGTTTTTGTAGCCTTTTGCACTGGGCTTATTAAACTCTATGATGAAATTCCTTCATTGCACTAACACCTCTTAACCAACATTGCCACACCTGTATATATCACATTGAAACTGATGGACTGACAATGAGGTTTAAAAAGGTGTGGCAGATGAAGACATTTGATGGTATTAGTGGCGAAAAATCAGAAAACGACGTCAAACTACAAAAACAAACCGCGTCGGACAATGGGGTTTGTTTTTGGAGTTTGACGTCACGCTTCATCGTGATTGGTCGATTTACGATTCCACCCACACCATGATGAAATTTCTTCATTGCACTAACATCACTTAACCAACATTGCCACACCTGTATGTATTACATTGATGGACTGACGCAAAGGGTTTCCAGTAAAGGCCCAGACACAATGCATACGGATTTTACTACGTTGCGGAAATTTGACAGAAAACCCATGGAAAAACTGCCAAATTGCCGCAACGTAGTAAAATCCGTATACATTGTGTCTGGGTCTTAAGGCGTATAAGGCTGTGAACCATTTCGCGAAATTTTTAACTTTTTGATTAAAATTTGACAGTTCGATGGTTATTTCTCCTTGAGTGGTTAAAATCAGTTCAGAATGTGAACCACAGGGGCTTGCGATGGGTGCCATGTTTTTGTTGCCAACATCTCAGCACATCTCGACAAGGTTGGCAGCAAATCTACCTGTCAGACGGGCGCTATTTCTTGCAATAGCGCCCTTCGTTAAGTCGACTGTCAAACACCGTTCGTTAAGATAGGGATAGCACCCCGCTGGTGAACCATTTCATATTCGCTATAACGGCGTTGCTGATATTGTTCAGGGTTTTGCGTGAGAAAAAAAGAAAGGGAAATATTTTTGCTTTTGTCATCACGCACACGTTGACAGTTCGGCATGAGATTTTCTGTAAGTGCGAGCAGCCGACGAAATCTTTGATGCCGTCATCGCGAATTTGAAGGATTGATAGTTTTTTGCTCAATGAGAGCACATAAGGTGAGGATGAAAATATTGTTTATTCTGTCCGAGTTAAAATAGGATGAATTTTTGATGTTCATTTGCACCCCATCGGCATGCAACCATGTTTTCGCAGCCAACATCTCTTGTGTGCGAAAATGAGATAGCATATCAGCACTGCGTTTCACTCAACTGCCAGCAGTCTGATTTGGGCCCGCTGTCAAATTTTGAGCCCCGGACATGCTGTCGCTGACGTTCACTGCAGCTCGATATAGAGATGTCGATGGGGTGTTCATTTGCTTTCATTTGACGGATAAAATTTATCTCATTTCAACCTGGGTTGTTTGGACAAATTTATTATGCGATAAGCATCTATACCAATGTAAAAAAAATCCAACAAAAAATCAGTGAAACAAATCGAAGCTCTCTTCCTCACCTGTGCATATCTCATTGGCTCTCAGAACTTATTGGTTAAAACCACCCCATCGGCAGGCAACCATGTTTTCGCTGCCAACATCTCGTGTGTGCGAAAATGAGATAGCATGTCAGCACTGCGTTTCATTCAACTGCCAGCCACATCCCTGGCACGAACGTCATTCTCACACATTTTTCTTGAAGCCGTTTGAGCCAGGCTTGCTGGCTCGATTTTACGTCAAATTTGACAGCAGCTGTAAGAATTACGCAATCATATGCGGTTTTATGCTTCAGAAAATTTGTTGCATGTGGGATGTAGATAATGAAACATGTTCGTTTTGTTTGTTATCGGCAACTAGTGATGTCCGTTAATCGTTCGATTAATTCAACTAATCGAATAACACATGGAATTTTCGAATAATTTTTAATCGAATATTTACTGCCAGCACGAGTAGTTGAATTAATCGAATAGTTCAATGAGTACGAATAGTGCCCGAATAATGCTCGTTAATCGTTCATAATCGTTCGATTAATCGAATTAATCAAAGAAATATTCGAATGTTTTTAATCGAACACCACTGACACGAATAGTTGAATTAATCGATTAGTGCAGACAACGCTCACCGATTAATCGGTAATCGATTAATTGAAAATTTCGGACATCACTATCGGCAACGTAAGAAAGGAAAAATTCTGACTTTTGATAGCTTTATTTTTTACGATAAACGCAGGGGGTTTCCAGTAAAGTGTACAGCAAAGTTTCGTTAATTGGTGGTTCGTTAATTGGGCGGTTCGTTAATTGGGTGTTCGCTAATTGGGCTATGTGACAACTTGAATGTCAAAATTGTATGGAATTTTCGAGTTTAGAAATTTCTAACAACTGTCAGTCGGCCCAATTAGCGAATCAGCTAGAGTGCAGTCGTGGCCCAATTAACGAATTCAGGCTGTATAAGTGCGTAGTAATCAGAGATTACTTTTGTAATCATTTACGAATTAATTAGATAATCAATGTTAATCACTAGAGTAATCAAAGATAATCTTAAGCAATCAATGGTAATCATGATTAATTTATAGTAATCACAAGAGATTGATTACTAGTAATCAGGGGTAATCAGTAAAGTAATCAAAAGTTACTTTTTTCAAAGGCGCGTAGTAATCATTGCTGTTGGAAACCCCTTGGATAAACGAAAGAGGGGAAAGAACACGCTGCATTCGTCATACTGCGCATAGCATTAAATACATGCGTTGTCTCGTATAAATTTTGTTTAAAAGTTTGTTGTCTACCTCTATTACCACCACTATCGGAAGCGGCTTCAGCTGGCAACTGTCGTGACAGGGATCTGCTGCCAGCAGTCTGATTTGGGCCCGCTGTCAAATTTTGAGCCCCGGACATGCTGTCGCTGACGTTTACTGCAGCTCGATATAGAGATGTCGATGGTGTGGTTAAAACTAGCCATGCTCCCGAGCAGGGTTATTTTCAAAAAACCATCGTACTGTCAAATTTTAACCAAAAAGTTAAAAATTTCGCGAAATGGTTCACAGCCTAAGTGCGTAGTAATCAGAGATTACTTTTGTAATCATTCACAAATCAATTAGGTAATCAATGGTAATCAGTAGAGTAATCCATGAAAATCTTAAGTAATCGTTGGTAATCATGATTAATTTATAGTAATCACAAGAGATTGATTACTGGTAATCAGTAAAATAATCAAAAGTAACTTTTTTCAAAGCTGCGTAGTAATCATTGCTGTTGGAAACCCCTTGGATTGACGCACTGACGTTACTGACAGATGACAGGCAGACAGGGCCAGGCAAGGGGTTTCCAACAGCAATGATTACTACGCAGCTTTGAAAAAAGGGTATTAGCACAGAGAACAGACTACCAGGTAATTGACAAAAAGTGTGTAAAAGGTTTTTATGTAACCTACGAGTAATCCTTCAATAGAGCACCCCTCGAGCAGTAAGTGGCAAACTAAATCTTGATGTCGCTGCCACCGCTGCTATGTAACTCCACCACAAAGAAATATTGATAAAGGTACATGGATATTTTTTGATGCGTTTGGCAAACTATTTCTGGAGGGCGCCACCGATAGATTTTACACACAAAAAATCGATTACTTCCTTCGAGCCTGTTAATTTGTTCTTTGTGGTATTAGTAGCGAAAAATCAGAAAACGACGTCATACTACAAAAGAAAACCTCGTCGGACAGTGGGGTTTGTTTTTGGAGTTTGACGTCAAGCTTCATCGTGATTGGATTTACGATTCCACTCAAAGTGTCACATTTGACATAAAGAGAATCGAGCGAAAAATTTTTGGTTCGTTTCGACCAAAGTAAATTGATATATACCAGGTATGTGACCATCGAGGGTTGCATTAGTGTGTGTAGAAAGAAGAAGAAATAGTTCTGAAATATGGTGGAACTTGCATGAAAATTAAAACTAAATTAATTGTAATTAATGAATGCAGCTATATTATTCCAGAGAAATATTTGAACATTTACAATGAAATGTAAGGAATATATTTTAAAGTCATTTGCACCTGTAGCCTTCTTTATTATGCGTAAAAAATTTGAGAACATGGGTGACTAACTATTTCGATGTGCAATTGAAAAATGAATTAATGTTAATGTAATACTTCACGATCAATGCGGTATACGGTTGCTTGAATTAAAACACGTTCCATCCAACATTTTGCTTGCATGATGCTCTTGAATATCTGCCTTTGATGTCTACTTTTAAAAAATAGTTTTATTCGAATAGATGCTTGTGCTACTGCTTGAAAATCCTTAAGTTGAAGTCACTGTTCCAAGATGATACCTTTTTATCATAAATTTACCCGTCTCAACACTACGTAGAAAACCATAAAAAGTAATCTTAGATTGCTACAAAACGGTCTTAGAAGATAATTAACACTTTAAAAGCTTACCAGAAATCAGACGAAAAATATCGCGGGCGGATAACAATGTTGCTCATGCTGCTTATTGAACAATCATGTCCGAGCATTTTAAAAAAAATCTTTTTTGTTTTACTACTTGTAGGAAAGCGATATAACGACATTTCTTTGAGACATCTTGATACCGCTTTGACGAAAAAATTTCCGCTTGCAATTTGGAATGTTGCACTTCATTGTATTCATGAAAATACATACTAGAAATAATGTTCTAAGCATAAACATAAAAGCTGTAAGAAAAAAAAGACAAATCTTGCGTATCCAACGATTTTTTTAAAAAATTAACTAATTTTCCATACAAAATGCTCGAAATCTCAGAACTACTGTTTTACCTGACTCACTGCGAATATGCGTATTATTGAAATAAAACGTAACCATACGTTTTATTCGTTTATAACGCATGTGCAGTTAATATCGATAATAAACGATTTTTTATAAGTTGTGCTTTTGTTATAGCATTTAATTTGTAAAAAGTTGCATAAATAACAACTCAGTTTCACAATACAATTATTGCGTACTACTCGCACTTGAAATATAACGTTTAAGTACGTTATTTTTAGTGATCAAAATTAACGATATTTTCGATACAAAGGCGATATTTTTCGAAACCTTTCGAACCAACACGATCCCGCGAACACAACGCATATTCGCAGTGAGTCAGGTAACACAGTAGTGTAGATGTGTTAGTGCAAAGTGTATATGACAGCTCGCATTGTCATACAGTATCCCCCGCTAATCCGACACCCAATAATCCGACGACTCAATAGTCCGGATCTCGCTACTCCGGAAAATTCCGAATTAAAACGTACTTGACTTCTTTCAATCGAACACTACCTTCGTTTGGCGTCTCCGTTAAAGTCAGAATGGCACTCTTTCTAACTAAATGGAAATGGCACATGGTGCTGCTTCTAACTACGTTCACTTTTGCCATGGCTATAATATTTTCATTGCTACTCTTAATAGACTGATGTGCTTGCGCTTATTTCGACACTAACTAAGAATTTCAAAGTATTTTGTTGACGAAATTGAGCATTACTGAGTATAAAACATAGTTATTGCTTACTTTCGACAGATATTTTCAAAAATTTCCGGAGTTGTTTACGTATGGATGCAAACAAAACCACATTTCAAACTCACACTGACGTCAGTTTGACTGTCGGATTATCGAGTCAAAATTCGCTAATCCGGCTATAAATTTGTCGGATTAGCGGGGCGGTACTGTATACCTGGTATATATCAATTTACTTTGCGTTTCGACCACGTTAAACGAATGTGTGAAACGAACCAAAACCACTCGAAACGAGAATCGCAATGTCACCCCTGGTTCTGTTCGATTTCTGCCAGGCATCCGACTTTTTCGTAAGCGGGATACCCAACAAACAATTTTTTTGAATAGTAGCTTGTTCAACCATTGTACAGCTAAGTACTAAGTAACAAGCGTTTGACAAGCTGTTATTCATCAAAAATGTTTGTTGGTTAAAGATGCCATTCGTCAGTTAACTCCAAGTAGTGATGTCCGAAATTTTCAATTAATCGATTACCGATTAATCGGTGAGCGTTGTCTGCACTAATCGATTAATTCAACTATTCGTGTCAGTGGTGTTCGATTAAAAACATTCGAATATTTCTTTGATTAATTCGATTAATCGAACGATTATGAACGATTAACGAGCATTATTCGGGCACTATTCGTACTCATTGAACTATTCGATTAATTCAACTACTCGTGCTGGCAGTAAATATTCGATTAAAAATTATTCGAATATTCCATGTGTTATTCGATTAGTTGAATTAATCGAACGATTAACGGACATCACTAGTTGCCGATAACAAACAAAACGAACATGTTTCATTATCTACATCCCACATGCAACAAATTTTCTGAAGCATAAAACCGCATATGATTGCGTAATTCTTACAGCTGCTGTCAAATTTGACGTAAAATCGAGCCAGCAAGCCTGGCTCAAACGGCTTCAAGAAAAATGTGTGAGAATGACGTTCGTGCCAGGGATGTGCATTCAACGAGGCATTCAAGCTGGAAATCGAGCCTACCTTTCCCTCCGCAAGTCGCTTCGATCAAGGAGCATACGCCGCCGCACAAAGCTGACGATGTACAAAACGTTAATAAGACCGGTAGTCCTCTACGGACTTGAGACAGTAAAGGCCCAAACATAATGCTGCATCAACGCATCCGTCAGCGTCAATTCTTACTTACTCTTCGTCAACTTACTTACTTTACCAATCGAGAGTCTGCGCGGACCTTAAGGATCCAGTAGAATGGGACCAGGCGTGAAGGAAAAAGCGTGTAAAAACTTTTATCCAAGCTGGGAGATCCGCGGTTTGAACCAAGCTATAATTGGAGCTAATTATAACCGGATTCGAACCCACTTGTCCTCCCAGGCTCTGTGGATCGCTGGTAATGCGGAACCTTTGAACCACAGCGGACTGGACAAAAATTAAAACTTCACAACCCTTTATTAAGCGTACGACGTACTTCAAACATCACCAGCATTAGCGGGTTGAGCTACAAGTTGTGCCTCTACCTCCGTCTACTATTCAAAACCATCTAGTAAAAGCTCACTCTCATTGAGCATCGTCTTTTTTCTCTCTCTAGTGCGTTGGCTTGGCCTTAAAGGCGCGTCGTGCATTTGCAATGGTCTCATTTGTTAATGACATAGTCTCACAACATATTGACTCTGCCGAACTCTTATCTAAATTAAATTTTTACGCGCCTACTAGAAATTTACGTGTTGGTACACTATTTGCCACGGATCATTTTCGAACTAATTATGCTAAATTCAGGACCATAAATCAAATGGTGGTGCTATACAATCAGCATTGTAATTTTATTCACTTCACAATTAAAAAAACGAAATGGAAGCAATATTTTGGGACAATAAATATAACTCAAATCAATAACAATAGAAAACTAGCAAAAATCAATTGTAGAGATAACATTAGGATAAACTTGAATCACGGTCTACACACGATTGACTGCAAAATAAATAAAAAAAATAAATAAATAAAATTAAGCTTCCTGCCATCAGGCTAATTAAAATCGGTTTATATAGTTGGTAGGCATATTTCTCTTGAAATCAGCAAGATCTTTGTTTATATCTAAATTACAGCTATTTAATCCAAGCAAACTGTTAGAATAGAAACAGCAATCAGCATTCAATCATGGAAACAATAATCGGGCATCAAGCGAATTTTATCACACACTATACATTAGGCACAATATTCTGCGACAACTGCCACTGTTTGTGTTTGTTCAGCACTCGAATGTTAATTACTTTTTTCCCTGCCAAATTATTTCTAAATATGCAAAAGTCCTCGTTTTACTAATGCATAAAATATAACTACTCCATTCAGTCCGTTGTTGGTTATAAAATTGGATGGGAAAATAAGTTACATTACATTTTAACATTCAAATAATACGAACATATATTGATTATTCATTTGCTACCCCCAAATATGTATATTCAAGATGTAGCTTATCCAAGTGTAGTTATATGAATGTTGGCTGGCTATTTAGGAAGTCTTGGCTGACACTTTCTGACTTCGAAAACGAGTTCATCAATGCGGGAATGAGGGTGCCACATCTCCCCTTTATAGCTGGGCGTTTTCCACGGGAAAGTAAACTTTTGCGTTTTCAAGTGGTTTGTTATTTTTGCTACATTCCAATATTTACCCTTGAAACAATGGCGCCGGGCACGGCAACAGCAGAAGCGAATGGAACGATTGTTTGTTTGCTTTGCTAGGCACCTACAAACGCGTTGTGGATAACGTTGTAGACAGCGAGCGGTGTGATGTGGGTAGAAATTGTTCTCTTGGGAAGCTCTTCAACTGTGCAGTGTGCAGGCGTCACCGGCGGTGGTGAGTAGAACGATGAACCGACAGAAACTAGTACGCGATTAATTTGGTATTAAATGGGTTCGTGTTGGTTATTTTTATTGCGGTTTTATTGTCTGGTCGCTTGGGTTTATCTATACTTAGAGTAAAATCAGAGCGCACGCGACTATGCCTGACGTGACATGTGTTGTTGTAGCAATGTAAGCACTACTGCCGTAGAATGGTTAAAAAAAAAAGAAATCTCTAAACAAGTGAAAATGTAACTGGTTTATAGCTTTTGAAAGTAGACTAGCATTATCCTTTCTTAAGGGGAAATTAGTCGTCATCAATTCTGCCAATTACAAAAGCAGTTCAGCAAATTCTGTCCATGAAAATATATTCGCTGTGTTCAGATTGGCTAGAAGAATGCAGTATTTACATTTTCATGAACAGAATCCCGCTTTTGGGCTCAAAAACTGCTACCGAAATTGGGCTCTCCAACGAAAAGTTAATGACTGCTAGTTTCCCGTTAAGGCAAATTCATTGATTTTGAAAAAAAGTTCATGAAATAAAACAAAACATAAAATTGTAACATATCAAAATTTAAAATCAGTCAAAATACAGTCAACAAAAATATATTCGCGCTGGATAAATGTGCGAATGAATGATAGAATCAGGCATGCGTCATAACATAACCTTGATATAAGACCACAGACACTAGTCACTAGACACAATCGCGGACAACCGAGTATAGACGGCTTAGTAGTGTAATTGGTTAAACAACACGCTCAACTAGAGATTGGGAGCTGTGAGTTCGACTTTCACCTTCGCTAAGTCTATATTTTTGGCCTAATATCAAGAATTTTCAGTTTGCCTGAATCTACATTTCTCGCATTAAGCATTTATTCTTCCCCTATAGAAAATTTAAAAAAATATGGTTACATCTACAATATGTATAACAATTTCATTTAATTCTATTTCACTGTTAAATAATAGCTGTTCCTATAAAATGTTATACTTGTATGTCATCACACTTAAAAAAAGTACCGAATTCGGCAAAATTTTGCCGAAATCTCAACAACCGAACGTTCAGCAAAAATGTCGATAATGCAAATCGACGTTTACGGATCTTTGGTAGCGTTTGGTAACATAAAAAATTTTGCCGAGCGGTCGGCTGTTAAGATTTTGGCAAAAGTTTGCCGAACTCGGTGCTTATTTTTAAGTATGTGCGTCTAAACTCATACATTCATCCGAAAATTGAAAAATACAACTGAAAATCCTTGCTTCAGTTACCAACTTATGTTTTCTTTAAATTCTGAAATCTTCATGCATTATGCAATACTGATGCTTAATTTAGGCAAACAAAATTTAAAATAAAGCATATATTCTTTTGAATTTACGCTGACAGCATACTAATTATGGAGTACAATTCTTTTCTTTTACCCACATGACGATATTCAGCTGCAAGAAATAAAATGGAAATGCGGCGCACAATAAAGAAAATTCGTTTTGATACCGCAAGTCATATAGGAATCTGCAATCCACCAACTAGCCAGCTGTCGTTTTGCAGAAAAAAAACGCTCTGGTTGGGTAAAAAACCACTTACGCACTTAACTCACAACTCAGTGGTTCAATGCTTGGTTCAATGCATGCAATGCTACCATATGCGAGCATAGAGTGGACCTGAATCGACACATTCGCCAGGCGCGCAGCCAGAAAGCCGATTGAAAAACTGAGATTAGCGCACTTGAAAAAACGGATTTTTTCGACCTGGCATTGTTCTCACCTCGAGTGGTTTCGTCCCCTTCGTCTAAAACTTTCAGCTCAGGCGGTTTCAGTGGACCTACGGAAAATATGTTTTACCTCCACAATATGGGTCGTTTTTCACTCATGGCCCATAACATTGCAGTTAAATTGTGCAAGCACGGCACACGACGGCAGGCTGCTGCAAACTAGTATTATAGTATTAAAAACAAACATAAAATTTGAAGATGTTAGCTAATCTTATATAAATTCATTTAACACCCAGCATAATATCATTGTCAACAGAAACGATTATATACCACAAATTGAGTGCAGCTAAGGAAAGCAATGAGCACAAAGAGATCCGAAAATGATAACTGGTAACGTTTAAGATTTTCCGAAGCCGAACCGAAACAAACGATGTTGAGATAGGTTCCTGCATGATAAGGGTTTGTTCAGAAAGGGATTAGGTACGTAAACAACAAAATGTAAATCGTTTAAATAATAAGAATATCCGAATCATCATTCACCAATACAATTTTTGAGTAACTGAAATGCCTATGAGTTGCACGTCCATCGTGTAAAATTTATATAACGGTTATAACTATGAATTATTATTGTTATTCAAAAGTTACGTAACATTTACCGAAATTATTGGAGGAGCGCTGTATACAGTGACGTGTATTACAATAAGAAAATCTTCTAATAAGTGTAACAAAATGTCATGTAAAGCAAAGCATAGCATAGGTGCTAAATTTTATTTTCGAAACTTTACGTTCTATTTTTGTTCAACTGGCTGTGAAGTTTAGCCAGCTGTTGGAGTACAGAACCATTACAGGACTAGTGCTACGATTCTATTAACTCTAAGCTTTTCCTAGCCGAGATTCGAACATATCAAAGCAAAGCCATGGGTTTATACCGTCTTTAGACATTACCCTTCTTTAACGACAGACTTCGCAGCCGGCTGTTAGAGTACAGGAAAACTACGGGGCCAGTGCAACGATCCTATTGACTCTAACTAGCAAGCACCGCCTAGCCGAGATTCGAACATACGACGACTAGCTTGTTAGACCAGCATCGTACCTTGAAGCTAACTGGGCGGGTTTCGAACTATATGACGAACAAATTTTTGTGTAACTTGTAGCACTAGTCAGCTTTAGGTAACTGGCTTAAAACGAATGTTAACTGGTTTAAGGAACTTGCTCAAAACATGAAATATTTGTCATCGGATGCACAACTTATGGTTGAACGGAACAAATAAGTAAATAATCTGGTTTATCATTTACCATTGGTTCACATTCGTCAATTTACTTGCAAATAGATAATATATAGCACCATTTATTGTGACAGATTAATTTGAAATTGTGAGATACATGTATGTGAGGTGCATGCAGGGCTCTATATATAGTCACTCTACTTCCCCCTTAACGACGGAGGTGTTGGCAACGCTGTCATGTGAAGCTGTCACAGTGCGCGATTATCATTGGCAACATTGCTCGCGTATCGGCCTCTTTTCCAGCAGACTCTTGGACAGGTAAGACGTACTTTGTTCATGCAGCGCTTCTCCACGTCGAGTATTCACAGAAATATAATTGCCTTTCAACTAACACACGAACTACGAGTTAAAATTATGACAGTTAAAATATCATCAATTAAAGCAACATTAATATTGCGGAGTTTTCATTTATTTAGAGTCCCACGCGAAAATTATTAGCGTGGTTATTTTCTGCGTTTACCACGCATGTTTGCAATTTAGCTATTTGAACTATCAGTTATTCGTTATTGCCTCCCCACTGCACCCCTCCTTGCTTGACAAGCATATTTTCAATGTATTTAGTAAGTACAGGATAATTATTATTAAAAAAAATAATTTGCGTGGGACTCGTTAAATTGCTGCCAGGTGCAATATGTTACCAAAAACCTATTATCGAATCAGACAGCAGAGATGCCATAATCACAGATTTTTGTGCATGCTTAAATTTGGGACCTACGAATTATTTCAGTTCCTGTGAGCTCTGGTTCTGCTAATGTGTCTGATAATTAAAGTATTTCATAAACTATGTATATTACAGAAAAATTTATACTGGCAAAATTAAATATTGCGGAGAAAATAATAGGGTCCCAAATTTAAGCATGCACAAAAATCTGTGATTTTAGCATCTATGTCAGACAGTAGTTAATTCTTCATCGCTTTGATAATTGCTATATCACGTCACAAGCGTGAATATTTCGTCAACCCCTTTTTCGTATAAGTCAACAGTTTTGAATAAATTCTTATATAGATACAATCGGGCGAGGGTCACTTTTATAACTGTTGACTTTCAGGACATTAAATTGGACTAGGCTTATCGAGGTCATAAGAAATCTTGCCCGGATGAGAAGACTTATCATCTTTTCTGGCGTACTTCTCGAGCACAGATATCAAATAAGTATAAGTCTGAACATCGTCATGAATCTTCGACCTGCTGGGATGAGGAGACTTTGTCACTTTTTTTATAATTTAATTTATAATTTTAAATTTAACGGAAATTATTAAATGCAAGTATAAAAACTGGAATGAGGTGGTTGTACCACGGTTGTGGTATAGAAACATCATTATCGCTACGACAAATCAGCACTACTTATTCCGATCAATCACAGAGCGTGCATTTTTAGTTAGATAATAGGCCGTATGAATAAAAGAGTTAGAGCAAACTCTCCCATAAGATTCATACGGGAAAAGCAAAGCAAACCGTTTTATTCATACGGCCTAATATCTGATATTTTTCAATTATTTAAAAATTTGTTAGAGAAACATGTAATCTACTGTATTGTAATCGATTGATGCCAATATCTTTAGATTCTATTGAGGGATGACTGAGTTATAAGTGTATAGTGGGAAGTCGTCTATGCTCGGACACTTTAGATTTTTAAGATAAAACACAAAAAATACCTCTATATACACTTCAATGTAGAGAGAAACAATGTTATAAGCAATAAATTACAAAGCAACAAAATTTGCGCTGCAGGGTTGATTTTGAAAGTAGATATTTTAAGTATTTTAAGTACAAATTAGCTCAAATCGAAAGCTGTCTTCTATGCTCGGACATGATAAACTGATCTATTAAAACCAGCATCAATAGAAGAAAAAGATCCTAGAACAATTTAAAACTCCAGCACAGACCTTGTGACTCCAGTCCTGGTAGATTTGTTATATAAAAGTTGAATAAAATTCTGTTCACATGAATTTTTCGTTGAGAGTGCTATAGAATGCATGCAAAAATGTACGCAGCAATTCCATTTACAAAGCATATCCATTAAAGTGTTCCAAAATAGCACTATGTCAGAGAACCCGGGGCTCACCCCTCAAATGATAGCTTAGGGTATCACAACACTACTTTTATATGACGTCAAAATTGGTTGACGCGATTTAGGGGTCGCACATTTGAGTTTTATGAAAAAATGGCATTTTTCAGGAGTAATTTGCAACTGCACTTGTATGAAATTTACTCGATTCTCTTTGTTTTAATGGTTGAACCGTTTAACAGTTCTCATTTGTTTAGCTTTTGAAATAGCTACGTGGTCCTACGTCAAAAAAAGTAGAAGGCTCTGTGCTTCAGGACATAAACACAGGCTTGACGCAGGACTTCGAATGTATACTCCTACAGGTATATAGCGAATTCATAAATTAACCTGGCTCAGGTCGATTAGCACTCAGTTTTAATCTAAGTGCTGTCAAAGCGTTCATAAATTAACCGAGATTGCATCTCGGTTAAACTGACAGCATTCAGTTTGAAGCGCAGGTTAAAACTGTCTAGCATTACGGTTTACGGGTCGATCTGTCAAACTGCCCGTATTGTTCATAAATTTCTGGTTCGAGTTAGCACGAACCCAGGTTAATTTATGAATTCGCTAATAGTCCCTCCTCTTAATGTTGATATTTAACGGGTGGAAACTAAAATTTTGGAATTTATGTCCAAGCTGTCAAAACAAGAGAAATATTTGATGAAGATCTGATTTACAGAAATTAAAGATACATTGTCCAGCTTACTGGCACCTTTATCTCATTTGCTTTACGTCGACAAGAGCTAACATCGCTGCGGGCTCAGGAGTCGTGAGCCCCACTGATAGCTGAAGAGCTACCTTGTGTGAAGAGTGGCGAATATATGATATCTCGTTTACGCTAACGCTAACATGTTCGCAACGAAAACATGGTTGCCTGCCAGCTTGACATTGTCCGTTGTTGAAAAAAAATTAGTGTAGATTTGAAAACGGTCCGTAATCGGCTTTTCGGCGAATGTCAGATTAGGGGCGTTGTACAGCCGTCATGTCAACTTTGCGAATACATCTCTTGATTCTACCAATCAACTGTTTGCAATTCGTGGCTCTCCAGTTATTTTTGTACACCAAGGAACTCAAATTCCCGAGGAAACCTTCGATTCGGCGACACCGAAGCACATTTGTCGGTTTGTCGTTTTTGAGTAAAAATGGGATCGAATGGATTCAGCAACGATTGTTTTTTGACGTAATGCGATGATGCTTTATCCATCCAAAACACGTATTGCCCATCTACATGATGTTTTTGTACAAACAGGGTCCAGATTTTTTTTAAACATTCATTCTGGTGCACATCTTGATAGAGCTAAACCAGAGGGCTTGAACCATGGCTTAGAAATACCTTTCTCGAAAATGGTAATGTACAACATCACTATTTGTTCAAACTTATGTTTAAACTTGTAGTAACTCCCATTTCTCTCTGAGCCTGTTTGTTGTTGTGCATAATGACCTCGAAAATATTCCGAAATTTTAGTTGCCACCCGTTATTCATTTAATCGTCAAGCATTAGTAGACTACATACAATAATATTATTACAATGTTTACTTATATACTACAGGGATACCTCGATATAAGACAACCTCGACATAAAACAAGTTCGATATAAGACAACTCGATACAAGGCCTTTTTCACCTTGATATACGACAAATTTCTTTGACGTAGCCAAACACCAAACCTAAATTCTATTCCAAAAGCGGCGACTCGGAAATTAAATTGTTTGAACTTCCACTTCTGTTTCGTGCTACATGCGTTAACACTCCGTACACTCATTTTTCATGTTCTTGTAAAGCACACAAGCAATAAAGTTTCGCAACTGAGTATTTTCTGTGTGTGTGTGTGTGTGTGTGTGTGTGTGTGTGTGTGTGTGTGTGTGTGTGTGTGTGTGTGTGTGTGTGTGTGTGTGTGTGTGTGTGTGTGTGTGTGTGTGTGTGTGTGTGTGTGTGTGTGTGTGTGTGTGCGTGCGTGTGTGTGTGTGCGCGTGCGTGTGTGTGTGTGTGTGTGTGTGTGTGTGTGTGTGTGTGTGTGTGAGTGGGTGTGTGTGGGTGTGTGTGGGTGTGGGTGTGTGAGTGTGTGAGTGTGTGTGTGGGTGTGTGTGTGTGTGTGGGTGTGTGTGTGGGTGTGTGTGTGTGTGTGTGTGTGTGTGTGTGTGTGTGTGTGTGTGTGTACGTTTGAGCGCGTGCGCGCGCGCGCGCGTGTGTGTGTGTGTGTGTGTGTGTGTGTGTGTGTGTGTGTGTGTGTGTGTACGTTTGAGCGTGTGCGCGCGCGTGTGTGTGTGTGTGTATGTGTGTGTATGTGTGTGTATGTGCGTATATCACGCTTTTCAATCTCACTCACTTTTCTCGGAGATGGCTGAACCGATTTTGATGATCTTAGTATCAAATGAAAGGTCTAGTTGCCTCATAGATCACTATTGAAAATCTTATTGATCGGACTTTTAGTTCAAAAGTTATGTATAAAAATACGAAAAATAAGAGACTTCATTTTCTTAGCGGTCCCTCAACCGATTTGAACAAAGTTGATTGCAAATGGAAGGAGACCTTTTGAGCTATAACCTCCAATTTTCATGATGGTTATATTGGGGGAGCTGGTTATTTAAAAGTTACATAAAGAAATATGTAAAAAACCTGAATTAATTCACCTAGCGGTGTGACCTGGCCTTTCTACTGCATTTCAAACATATTTTTGTAACATATTTGCATTAATTTAATGACGAACATCCTAGAATTCATTATTATTTGAAAATTACTGTTCACATCTTTCAAACGAACCAAGTTATTGAAAATCGGACGATTCATTCAAAAGATATTCAAACTTAAACATTTAAGCACCGTATGTTAAACCACTCAAAACGTGTAAATCCAAAATATATCAATCAAGCGTCGATTGTATTTAACGTATGTGCGTATGTACGTATGTATGCGTGTGTGTATGTATGTGTCTATGTATATGTGTCTATGTATGTGTGTACAATTTGCACAGTTTTGCAATTTGCATTGATAGGGTAGTTGATCTAATGGTTGTGGTAGTACCAATAGTTGCGCTACTATTCATTATTAATGCATATTTTCGTCACCGTAGCATTTTAGATAAAACAATTACATTCATTATATAAAACATGTTTTTAGAAGTATTGGTAGTTAGACTACACCATTTAAAATTAAAGCATTATTTGCTAAAATGCCAATTTTCCAAAATCTAACGCGCAGTTGGAGCGCACAACTATAGGCGCTCATCTATAGTTTTGCTACGATGTTTTTTCACTTAGCAACCTACCAATGTATATGGAATACCACAATTAAAGGAACATCAAACTTAATTAAGAAAACATTAGCGCAACTGTTGGTACAATATAATTGAATCGGAAAATTCATTTTTCCTTTATAAATCTTCTCGTACAACGAAAGCAATTGTCTTGTCTTGTGACAAATACCTTGTATTTAATAAATTTAAATCCCACAAGCATTAATTGAAGCATATACCTCAATAAACAAGCAAAATGAAGTTATATTGTGCTTAGTGGCGCAACTAATGGATCATCTACCCTATACAAGATGAGCAAGAAACATTTTAATTGTCACTTTCATCACTAGCTGTAATTCACGATCGGACTAGAAAAGTAGGTAGGTTGATTTAGGCATATACATAGGTATAGTGATATATAGAACTGAAAATGCTAATAAATGGATTTTCCCATATAAATTTATACAAATTTCAAGCCAATTTTGCGCATATCGGATCGCTCGTGCCATCAAAACAGACTAGCACTGGAAAAACCATTATTTTTGCCATTCTTAAGCATGTTTATGGCGCTACTTTTGTACTGTTTTTTTGATCTCATTTCGTTTTCTTAACTTTCTAGCGAAAAAGTTCGTAAAAACGATGCGATCAAACCAATAACTATTTTTTCATGAAAGTATTCAAAATTTAATATTTTATATCTAATGCTCTACCCAGTGATTTTTGTAATTCAGATATATTACAAAATTGAAATCAAGCATGTAAATAAGTCATAGAAATTTTTTGAGGTCATTCATTTTGTTCTAGATGTCCATTTTCATCGAAAGTAAAAAAGGAAATATTCACGCAATTTTTTTTTTTTCAAAATTCCTTTTAAAAGATGATAGCTCTGACGCATAGTCATAATGTTGTGACATTAATATTAATATATCAAGAAATCGGTTCTGAACATTTTTTTCGATTTGAATTGTCAATTCAAAACGAAATTCTTATGTAGCTTTAAAGCCTTACCCGTTGGATGGTTAATTTGTAATTTTCTACATATATTCGTTCAAGTTAGCAAAAATTATATCGTTTGTCTTTAAATATATTTCTAGGAATCACTTAACTATAATAAAACTAAATAAGGTGTTGATGAAGTAAATCAAATGACGCTTACAAATATTTACGCACTCTTGGGGAGAAAATATTGCACGCAGTACGTTCTTATGAATTTTACTGTTAAATAAGGATTTTGAAGAATAAGTATCAGATATTTAAAAATATCAACTATTATAGATGGTCAGGGATAGGTCAACTTAATTATAGATGTTTTTATAAAACAAATTTACTTTAGCTGAACAATTTTTTTTGCCTCTCGATTTTTAAAACCTATTTTGAAGGAGGGGTGACAAAAACTTTAAAAATAATTTGCAATGGCCGTGTTTCAAGATAATCCTAAAAATTGTAAAAACTAATCGGCCAGTTGATCCAATAGTTGTGTTAGCACCTATAGCTGCACTAATATTCATTCTTTAAATATTTTCGTCATCGTAGCTTTTTAAATAAAACAATTACGTTCATTATATAATACAAGTTATTGGGAGTATTGATAGTTAGCCTACACAATTTAAAGTTAAAGCATTATTTGCTTAACGGGGGTAAGTCCCGGCGTAGCGCTTAGCATTCACGCCTCTCACGCCGAGGACCCCGGTTCAAATCCCAACCCCGCAGAAGTCACGAATAAGCTAAGTGACTACAATCTAACAAAAAATAAAAAAAATCTAAAATCTAATAGTCTAATTCGCTGAAAGACGCTCATTTCTATAGCTGTGCTGCTTCGTTTTTCCACCTAAAGCAGTGATGGCCGCTGATTTGATGGACGGTGGACAGGAACTATAGGTTAAATTTATTAATGTTAGAAGTCATTCCGGGACGCGGATCTAATGAGGAGATCGGATTTGGC
This sequence comes from Sabethes cyaneus, assembly GCF_943734655.1. Lineage (NCBI taxonomy): Eukaryota > Metazoa > Arthropoda > Insecta > Diptera > Culicidae > Sabethes > Sabethes cyaneus. Next base: position 62,195,602 of record NC_071353.1, on the reverse strand, counting down.
CCGCATCATGCTTATACCGTGGCCACCACTGACCTAAAGGGTGTCCAAGGTAAATTTACAACACACAAAAATAATTCGCAAAATTCGAGTTTTTATCCTATTGCCATCAAAATTTCAGGGTATCAAATAAAACAATTAAAGGGGCCCTGTAGCCGCAAGGTTACTGAGTCTGCTTAGGCAAGCGAATGGTCCTGGCTTCGAATCTTAGTGGAATCAGGCCATTCGATGTCAAAGTGACTTTAGAATGGGTTTATTCTCAGGCTCCTCATCACCCTTCCTTAATGCTGAGTTCTATATTATCTCGATATGGCCTATCAACAGTGCAAAAATGAGACCCTTATAATAAAAATGCACTGGTTTGCCACGCCAGGGATGACTATAATTGGGGACTGCGCGCTGTCACGTGGAACGAGGTGGGTAAAATAGAGTAAAGCATTGAAGGAAGGATACCCAATTACACACAAGCACGCATAAAAAATTCAATGAGCATATCGCTCAATCAATAGCGATTATAGCAAAAATAACTGCAGTGCGGGTTATACAGCAAACACCCGTGCGATATCACAATAGATCAAACGTTACAGGTCGCAGTGATGAGTCCATGCAGGAAAAATCAGAGGGGTTGTGTACAAGACACGACCGCATATATAGGTGACGCAGGACTACGTAAGTCTCTTTGTAGTGATAGTAGCATGTATTCATGCTTGTAATCATTCGATTCTTCATGTATACATGCTATGTGCAACATATATACATGCTACATGCGTTGCATGTAACATTTATCAAAGTAGTAGCATTGCGTATGTTCAATTCTCAAAATATTGTGCATTTTAAAACAATTTAACAAAATCAAGAACACAAACTATTGCTGTCCTGCTACCTTATTAAAGATTGTTTTGACGTAGGACTACGTCTTACGGCAAGTTTTGAGATAGGATGTCATTCCAAAAAATCGAAAAAAGCGAGCGTCACGAAAAATGAAAGGTTTTGAGCGCTAATAGCTCAGCGGTTTTCCGATCGATTTTTAATATTTTTACACCAATCGATCGGAAAATCTTCTAAGAATTGACTCAAATGAAGAAAAGCATGGATTCTTGATGTTGAACTATTGAAAAATTGAAAATAATGAACCTATGTTTTACCAGAATTCTCGCTTCGTGATTGGTTGGAAGATTCTTTACGATGATCTAAACCTATACCAATTTGATATCTGTGCTTGGGAAGTAAGCCAAAACAAGTGACAAAGCTTCCTCATTTCAACAAGATTCCTTAACACCGCGGTTAAACCTAGACCATTTTGATGTCCTTGCTTGGGAAGTACGCCAGAGAGAGTGACAAAACCCCCTCGTGCCAACAGATTTCTTACGAACGCGATTAAACCTAGTCCAATTTGATGTCTGTGTTAGGAAAGTGTGCCAGAAAAAATGACACAAGTTCGTTGTTCCAACAGATCGAAAATTCTTTACTGCGACTGCGAGACGATTAAACCTCGGCGAATTTGATATCTGTGTTGGAAAAATGTGCTACAGCTGTAGTGTTCGGTTATAATACAACTCTGTATGAATACGCATGCTTGCCGTTTCATTAGAAGTGTAGTGAAAAGATGTGCTGTTGATGAAATAGGATTGAATTGGTAAAATCCCTTTAACGTGGGAAACCATGGATAATAAAAACAATCTTTAATTTCAGTAAGGTAGCAGGAAAGCAATAGTTTGTGTTCTTGATTTCGTTAAATTGTTTTCAAATGCACAATCTTTTGAGAATTGAACGTATGCAATGTTACTACTTTGATGAATGTTACATACAACGCATGTAGCATGTATGCAAAGAGACTTACGTAGTCCTGCGTCACCTATATATGCGGTCGTGTCTTGTACACAACCCCTCCGATTTTTATTATCCATGGTTTCCCACGTTGAAGGGATTTTACCAATTCAATCCTATTTTATCAACAGCACATCTTTTCACTATGCTTATAATGAAACGGCAAGCATGCGTATTCATACAGAGTCATATTATAACCGGATACTTCAGCTGTAGCACATTTTTCCAACACAGATATCGAATTCGCCGAGGTTTAATCGTCTCGCAGTAAAGAATTTGCGATCTGTTGGCACACTTCCCTAACACAGACATCAAATTGGACTAGGTTTAATCGCGTTCGTAAGAAATCTGTTGGCACGAGGGGGCTTTGTCACTCTCTCTGGCGTACTTCCCAAGCAAGGTCATCAAAATGGTCTAGGTTGAACCGCGATGTTAAGAAATCTTGTTAAAATGAGGAAACTTTGTCACTTGTTTTGGCTTACTTCCCAAGCACAGATATCAAATTGGTATAGGTTTAGATCATCGTAAAGAATCTTCCAACCAATCACAAAGCGAGAATTCTGATAAAACATAGGTTCATTATTTTCAATTTTTTAATAGTTCAACATCAAGAACCCATACTTTTCTTCGTTTGGGTCAATTCTTTGAAGATTTTCCGATCAATTGGTGTAAGAATATTCAAAATCGATCGGAAAACCGCTGAGCTATTAGCGCTCAAAACCTTTCATTTTTCGTGACGCTCGCACTTTTCGATTTTTTGGAATGATACCCTATCTCAAAACTTGCCGTAAGACGTAGTCCTACGTCAAAAAAAAACAATCAAACTTAGTTTTAACGATTTTATTTTATTTAATTTCGCCTCCCTATCCGAAAGCACGTTCTTTTGCCCTAACCCCAACCCACCACACACAGCCACAAAATCGACATGTTTTTGCATATTTACTCTTGTTTTCTTCATTTCTTCAACTGTTTTGACTAGTTTAGGACGTTTTAGAAGATTCTACTTCAAAATTGCTAGATTTTTGGCCGCAATTCCGGTGTATTCGGGGGGTTAAAATCTTTCGGCATGAAATCGACATTATTTACCTTATACCACTCTAGCACGTCCTTTGCGCAATGGGATGAATACAAATCTGGTCTGAAGATCGTAGGACTCTTGTTAGACCTCAGAAGAGGACTTTTTCGCTTTTGGAGACACTCTTTCAAATACACGTGTCCATTCATGGTATCTGTGGTCACGAAAGGTGTACTCCGCTTTCCGCATGAACAAATTGCTTGTCGAATCAAGAACTTCTTGGCAAACTTCGACATCTTCTGATATAGGAGGTTCTCTGGAACATCAAACTTATCCTTTACTGGTTCCCCGCAATCGGGTTGAATACAGGGATGTCACATATAATTCTGTGTTTTTTGTTGGAAAAATCTGAAAATCTGTACGGCGAGGAAAAATATCTGTGCAAAAATCTGTCCAATGCAAAACAATGAGAGTGGAACAGATAGAGAGTCATTTTGCTGACTATTTCCGTCTATTTCACTCTCATGTAAATGCTCCAAAACCTGTTTAATCTGTGTAATTTGGCGAAAATCTGTATTCTATGCATACAGATTCTGTACAGGCGATTTCTTTCAAATATCTGTTAAACACAGAATAATCTGTGCATGTGGCAACTCTGGTTGAATACCGCTTTCACGTAGGTCTCGTCGTTCGCAGCAGTGTGGTTTCGTCAGCGTTTGATCAATTTACTTCCGGGTACGGCTTTTCGCGACTGTATTTTGTTGGGGCCTTCTGAACATTGAATATACGCCCATGTTTTGGCGTTCTGTATGGAACATTTGCTCAGATTCAGTTTTTTGCTATATCTCGAATGGAGTATTTATTTGTTTTTTGTTATTTATTGATAATTTCATCCGACTTATTATAGTCTTAATGAATAAATAATATAGCTGGGAAAAGCCACCTTGAAAATGCAGTTTTCAAAGCGGCGCAAAACCCAGCATCTTTTATGCAATTAGTCACATTGATATAACGCTTAACAACTAAGCACACTTTACAATGATTTGAATGAACAGAAAACAGCAGAAGGTACTGACACTTAAAATTAAAATTACTGTCATTTTCGTTATATGCCAAAGCAAGACAACGGATAGGTGCGTGTTGACCATAATTCGTGCGATGAACGTTTACCTGTAGAAGACGTAAATGACGTTGCGGGTGCAGAGGACAATATATCTGTAGCATAGCGAGGATGCTGGGACAATCGTAGCTACCGGTCAGGATTTTGTTGGCCATTTGAGATATTATATCTAAGCGTCACTGTTCGAGGGGTTTTATTCCAAAATGAATGCAGAGTTCATTATACGGTGGTAAGCTCTCGGGATTTCTCCATGGCGGGGTGCGGTAAAGACGATGAATAACTTACTTACTAACTTATTCAGCCGAGAGCCGGGGTGGCTCTTGCCGTATCAAGGATTCCTCTCCATTGTACTCGGTCCTGGGCTACTCGTCGCCAATTCGTTGCGCGTCTCGACACACGCAAGTCGGATTCAACCTGGTCGAGCCATCTAGCACGTTGAGCCCCTCTATTTCTGGTGCCGGTGGGGTGAATAAAACGTTTTTGAATACGTTTCACCCAGATGTCGTAATGCGGGTACCAGCGAGCAATAGAGGGTCAGCAAGGTTCCATGATCCTCAAATTCTTTTCCAATTCTCAAAATTAAGCCAGGTTGCCGATTCGCCTTGTTAATGATCATGGAGTAATGTTGTCTGAATGTCAATTGAGCATCCAGAATAACACCTAGAACCGTAACAACTTCCTTGCGTATTCCATTAACGTGATAATCAAACAACAAAGGCTGTTTTTTGCGGTGAAAGCTCATGGCAGTGCATTTGGCGATGCAGATGTCAAAAAGTTGCGGTGGCACCATTCAGCGAACAAAACAATTAACGCTTGGAATCTGAAGCAATCATCGTAGCTTTGAATAGCCTGGTAGATTTTTGTGTCATCGGCATACAACAGTCGTGTGCCACGAGGTAATAACTTTGTAACATCGTTGATAAACAACGAAAACAGTAAAGGCCCTAAGATACTTCCTTGAACCAAATCTTTACCAAACGATTTCCCGTCGAAGGCCCCAATTACGGGTGTACAGTATACGGACAACTTTTTGTCCGCATCTTCGCTTCGGATCGACAGTCAGATATTCTTCGAACCGTTTTATGACACGAGAAACTGTAGAGTTTGGGATTCCCAACTTTTTACCGATGGCACAATGTGATAGATTCTTATTTTGCATATACTTGTGCAGAATTTTTTCGCGAACGAGCTGTTCTTTCTACTCCATTTTTCAGTTCTTTGCCCACCTGATAAAAAGACTTACATAGTGTAAACAATGTATTTTGAACTCTCTTCGCGCAAAATTTCAATTGATTTTACTCAACGGCTCAAAAGTTAGAACAATTTGAATGTGTTGCAATTTTACCGTGAACACCCTTTAGCATCGTAGCAACGTACACGAAATAACACAAACACCAAAATCAATAAAAGAAATATTAGCGCAACTATTGGTAAAATAAAATCAAATCGGAAAATTCATGTTTTTCTTTATAAAGCCCCTCTTATAACAAATGCAACCCAAGGAACAAAACGGCAGCACTTAAAAGAGCAGGTGTGGAATAAGAGTTGTGTGGTAAAATCCGGTGCTGAATAAGCGAATTTGTTGAAGTATCTGTTGCTTAAACATCATATCCAATACCTTTTCTGGTTTCTAATCAACATTTACACGTTGTTGTGTAAGTGCGAAATAAGAGTCGAATAAACGTTGTGCAAACATATCAGCAGCACCGTTAAGAGCAGCCCAGATAACACAAAATCGTAATAGAAAGTTCACATTAAATCGTTTTCATGTCAATTTCAAGTTGGTATTGTATAATGATTAGAGTTTGTCAAATCGAAGTGAACAATAAATTGTTTTGCAGTCATGCGTGTCTTCATATACAATTCATGACTGTGAATTATAAAGCAGTATAGACGATTGCAATATTTGATTATATCTCAATCATATATTCAGGAGTATTTAGTTGCGTGTTATAAAAACTACGCAAAATAGAATTACAGATAATTGTCAAAATTTTCGCACGTATATCGCCTCCACTTTGGTACATATATGTTCTTATATGGCGTGAAATATAACTTTTTCGTTCAGATATGATATTGTATTTCTCAGTTGCAATCGAGATATACAAACCAAATGGTTTACTGGCAGGGGTGGGATACAGGTCGTTTAAAGGCAATCATGGAAACTCATGTTACATAGACGTTGTGCAAACGCTTCAGCCATATTGCTAAGAGCAACTGTTGGAATAAGTATGGAATGAGCGTTGCGCAAACGTATCAGCAAGATTGCTGATAGCCAGTGTGGAATAAGAGCGGAATTAACGTTGCGCAAACGTATCAGCAGCATTCTCTCAGCAAGTGTGGAATGATAATGGAAATAGGGTGGAATACAAGTTGCTCAAACGTATCACTTGCATTGCAAAGAGGAATTGCAAAATATGAGTTGAATAATCGTCGCAACAGCATCACGTTTAGTCAACAGCATCACTAAAGGCCCGCGCAGAATTAGTACTTTACGGTGTCGTTTGCGCAAATCTGACAGTTCTCCCATACAATTTCACAGATTATCTGTCAAATCTACGCAAACGCAACCATAAAGTACCAATTCTGCGCGGGCCTTAAGAGCAGGTGTGGAATATAAGGCGCTTGATGGCAACCAATAACATCAATAATTTGACTGAAGTTTTTGGAGCGTCTTAGTAGAAAACGAAACCTGGAAATTAAATAAAAAGAAAACTTATCCAATTTAATTCTACTATGTATATTTTATTCTTGACAGATACGTATTTCGTCTACGACATAGTAGAATTAAATTGGATAAGTTTTCTTTTTATTTAATTTCCAGATCAATAATTTGAATGACACTTTATGCTTTACACTTTATACTTTAAATTTATTTTAGGCCCACTTTATTTCACATCATGCCGACTTCGATCATTCCGATGAACTTTTAGCTTGCATCAACACAATCAACTAGCAACCGTACTCAGCTGTCAAATTTGTTAACAATCAAAAGATGTGATATAGCGAAATACATTACTTTAGTTTATTAAACGTTTAACATGGGCTGAATAAATGTTTCTAAAGGTATCGTGTGCAGCAGATTCCTAACATGATTTAAGAAACTACTCATCAGCGCTTAAATATATTTAGGCTTGTTCCACGCTTGGCAAACTTAAACTTGTAAATCTTCTACATCGGTTAAAAACACGGCGCCTATCATATGTCAGATTATCTCAGACGTGTTCGTCGACGGCTTCCGACCAACGGAATGTAAGTTCGAATCCGGGTGAGTGAAAAAAGTGTAAAGGCGGGCTTGATGAATTTTGTGTCAACTAATGATTTCCTACTAGGTCTCTAGGTTAAATTATAATATGAACACGAATACGAATACAAAAATGGACATAAAAATAACAAAATACAGAAAATAAAATAAACATTCTACATCTATTTTTCTTTTTACTTGTCTAAATGTTAAACTGCTGTGGAATAAACGTAGCTTCTGGCTTAGAGAATTGAGGTTATGTCAGGCATTCCTCAAAAATCCAGCTGAGTACACCGGAATGTAGCTATAACAAAAATTCGAGTTTTTCACAACGGACGGAAAAAGACCTTTCTCGGCCTGTTCAGGTCGACTTAGTCACACACCACATCATTAACCATTAGCGTACAATATTGCCTTTTTCCGTTTATGAACTTTATACGTATCCGTAACAGAGACAGACCACGAACTACCACGAATCCTAGATATATCAATACTAACGATTAGGGTAACTTCATTTAAGTTTAACTAGCTTTTTTTTACCTTGGTAATTTTTACTAACACTAATTTTTGGCACAATCCTAACTTCCTTCTTACGTTCTACAAGCTTTAGCTAGAATAGAAAATAGATAGACATTACTTTGGATCCACCATTTTAACCCTTGGTACTAACTCGATTTATAGGACTGCGTCGAGCACTAACTCTCTCAAAGTCGTAGCCAGAAAGAACGGGTTAGTCCGGAAATGTAATGATGAAGGCTCCGATTTCGATTTTTTCTCCTGTTTGACAAGACCATTGCTTTCCTGCTGTCAACCTTGTGACCCTCCTAACGCAACGTCGGTTACGATGACTCCGCTATTCACACTTAGGTGGCAGCACATAACAGATAATGACAAGGTATTTTTATAAGGTGTTGCACTTGGCAAAGCTAATACTTTATTTATGAAACCAACGGTTACCCTTGGGGAACCGCGACTTGATTTTTTTTTAAATCATCGACTGTGGTCTTGCTGCAGTTTCGGAGCCGTAGTATACGCTATCCGGATCCGAGGGCACACTATGAACCGGTTTCCCGAAAGGAACATTTTTACATCAGTAATATATTTCATGTTGTATTTATATTAAAAAACATCAGTACTCAACAAAATAGCGATTGGTGACCATCTCATGTATCTCAGAGGCTATATGGTCGGTTCCAGGCCTCGAACAAGTCTCTTTTTTTGTTTCAAACACGGAACGGATATCGAAGAAACTTGTTCGGGACCTGGAATAGGTAGTCCTAGGCTTGGCACACTCTTTTCGCTTCGAGCACATCAGTGAGCGTATTTTGCAAAGCGCTCTCAACTTGTTGATTGCTGATGATTTCCCCGTCAAACACGCTCGAAAAGTGCTTTGCAAACAAATTGCATATGCTGCCGACTGAGTCTGCATGTTCTTCACCAAGAAACATACTGGATGGGAGACCACTTTCTTTGCGTTTGTCGTTAACGAACGCCCAGAAAAGTTTTGGGTTATTTTTGAGATTTGTTTGTGTACGTCGAACATACCGAGCATACAGTACACCGGTTATAACTTTTATATCTAGTGCTCGCTGTCGCGAAAACACGCTGAGCAAAGGCATTTTGATTTCTGGAATATCTCCGGAGCTCGACGGCTCTTTCGCGTTTTAATTTTCTAAGTGTACCGTTTGACCAGGGAGGCTTCCGTCGTGGTCCGGGAGGCGGAACGTAAATTCGAAACAGTTGGGTGAGAATTGATATCAAGAGTTCCATAGAATCATTGACATTCGCCGCTTCATACAATGGGGACCAATCAACAGCTGAGATAGCTTCGTTAAGAGATTCGAAATCAACTCGTTTAAAATCGAATTCTCTGTCGTCGTCTAAATCCTCGAAATGAACCGGAGCGACACAAGAAAGAGCAGCATAGAGAGAAGGATGCTGCGGATCGATGCGGGTTAAGGGCTCAACGGATTTCGAAAGTTCACAACACGGTGCAGCATCTTCATCGACGAAAAGAAGATCCAGTGTTCTATCATTCACATTTTTAACCGCATTCAGTAGCTTGAAATTCAGTAGAGAAAGTCCGTCTAGGAGGGCTACGCTGGAGGTTGAGAACGTTGATTTAAGCGGATCTGGGAACACTATGTTGGCGGCACCCGAGTCGGACCATGTTAAACCGGGCTGATTAAAGTCGCCAAACAACCAGTGCATATCAGTCATTCCGGAGGAATTTACAACAGCGTCAACTGATTTAATAAGCCTTCTAATTACGTCTACTTCAATCAGGATCAGGAGATCAGGAGGGACGTATGCTACACCAACATGTATTGTTCTTCCATTCCCATCTACGTTTATCCACAACTGCTCGATATCTTCATCAACTCGAACTGTAGAACGAGAAAAGATTAGCCGATTACGAACCGCAATCAAAACCCCGCCACCTCTTAAAATATACGTACATTTGCCGTATTTAAAAGAAAGGAACTACGGATTATTTTTGGCAGAGTACACACGAATAGCGGAGAGTGGCGTGGTCGTATGAACCATGAGTTGCAGGTATTATTTGAAGAGATTCTCATCGTTCACCTGGCGAAAGTTGAGAAACTACGGTGTGTCAGCCACGTCGTAAGGATGCCGGACGACTGCGCAGAGAAATCCGCTGTCTTCAAAAACCCCACCGGCACCAGGAATAGAGAGAACCAACGTACAAGATGGCACGAAGAGGTTAAGGCCAACTGGCGTATATCAAGACGCTCAACGAATTGTCGACGAGAAGCCCAGGACTAAGTGCAGTGGGCAGGAATTCTTGATACGGGAACAGACACCCCGGCTCTCTGTTAATAGAAGTAAGAAGTAAGTGAGGTGTGGTACTCGAAATAGCACAATCGATGCAAAAAGAGCATGCCCCTGCGGTCCTGGCATATAGCCACGATCTGTAGAAATTAATAAAATAGAATAGATTTGAAAGATAAAAAAAGTCACGGCCATTTTAGTGAATTTTGCGGTGATAACAATGATGTAGACCTTGAAGGGGCTACCGTTTAAACTCCAAAATCTTTTGTTGTCCACTGGTTGGTAACAGAGTCTATGTTAAACAATCGCTGCTTTTAAAGGTGAAATGTGTATCATTTACACCGGCCAAAAGCAAGAGTGAAAGACTCTTAGACGTGCATAAATAACCAGTCATATTTATCGCGGCCGCCTTCATTTAATCGACGGACACTCCGATTACACAACTTGTAAAAAGTAAAACACATTTAAACTGACGCTTTGACTGTGACCTCCACTATTTGCTTCTCTCAGAAGGAGAAGATACGGAAAAAGGAAAGAGATAGGTACTGTCGGTCGATCCGTTAAAAAGAATTTGAGCAAGAATAGCACTTAATAATTGTTTAAAATCTGACAAGAAGAGCGTTGGAACTGAAAGTGGCTCTAATCTGTAGTATTGGCGTGCTTCGTCGACACTTCAAAAAGCGGAACATTGCTGATCTCATCGTAACATCGACGGCATCATTATCACTCAACCCGGCAAACGATGAATGGGATCAACCACTCTGGCCCATCCTTATAATAATGTATGTGTGTATGCAACTGCTCTTTCTTTTCCGCGCATACCCACCTCATATTATGTCACCGCGTCGCACCAGCTCGAGAGAACTTGATAGCTACAGTCAACAGTGCTTATCCTAAGTAAAAGAATTTTTTTAGCTCTTAGTTGAATTTTTCTACACGAAATAAATATAAGAATTATTGTTTTATTGTGTTGTCATGTTAATATGTAGGTACCATGTTTCGATTTGCGAAATCACTCTCAACTACCTAACCGACTGTTGATAGCGGTTATAATAAAGGTGAAACAGTTTTCACGTACTTATCAAAGCAATTAGAGAATTTCTGATAAAATAAACAAACCTTTCCCTGTTTCATTTATTTGAGATTTTATTATTGCACTCAGAAATAACTAATAAATTTTGCTTGTGATTGTTTGTGATGCTGATTTTGTAAAAAGATATCAGAAAAATCCAAGTCTTGTACTTATCACATCATTCAAGGACTGCATTTGAACGGATTCATTCGCTTTCGCTGATAGTGATTTGAAATGATTTAATCAACCACAAGGTAGCGTTAAAATTGGGCTTGCCATAAATTCAAATATACATGCTGTGATCTGATTCATATTTTGAAATGCCTTTCATCGCATCAGAAACTGTACGAAAAAGCTGGCATAAAAGAACGATACTAATATCCAAATGTAGTATCCTCAAAATTCATTTCGCCGAAAACGAAGCGACCGCTAAATCTTTTATAATGAAGCCATTATTAAAAAATGAAAAACTGCTGCTTACAACCTACCGTCCATGGCCAGTCAGTCCAGCCAAAGGCCAGAGGTAGCCAGTCAAAATAAAAAAAAACTCATCCAACTTCTGAAGCTGTGTGCACTCTGCGCTCAACGACGAGAAAGAGTGGCCACTCCAAAGCTCGCTAGACCGCGCTCAAGCGTACTTTATTGACACCTAGTTTTCGTTCATATCTCATTGCCCGATCGCCAGTCATCCGTGCCTTTTCCATCTTTGCCCAATAGTACCCACTGGTATCGCAGTTCCGGTGCCATAGCAGCGCTGGCCCAGCTTCAGCGCAACGAGTGAGAAACAAATTCCAATTACTAACACACTGCCAGAATTGGGAAGAAAAAGGAAGCAGGATAGCCTGAATACAGGGTAGCGGACAAGCGTATGACTGCATTACTTTTTTGTGCTGAGTCTGCTGAAACTAACTTGTGTACCTTCCGTTGTGCCAACGGTGCTCATTACCGGCCTGTGGACGTCTATCGTTTTATTCACACCATTCCCCAGCATCCGTCGCTTCCTCAATCTCGAACATCAACCATGGAACGCCACACTTGTATGATGTGAATAAGACTCGCGTGTGGAGTGTCCACTTGAGTATCCTTTTTCACTTTCACCGTGTGACCGTCCGACGGTAGTGTTGATGACTTAGGATTCGAGTGTCATCTCATCAGCCGTCTAATGAGGTTACAGTCGGCAAATTCCAGTAAACTAGTCATATAGAATTGTAATTAAAATATTAGCAGCTCAAACAGCAAAGAATCACTGTTTTTGTGGCCAGAAAAATCGATAAACTGCTTCTCCACGCTAGCCATGCAGTTGAAAAGTCAACTTGCTTTTTCCGTATACAAACCAGATCACGCTAGCGAAAGAAAAACAATAGAGACGAGTGAGCACAAGCAATTGCAAAATAAGCTCCTTCTTACTCGCACCTACCTGTTAGACTCGCGCCTGCTCGTTCTGGATTCTACAATGCGACGCTCATCTGCTGCGACAACGGGGAGCGCTTTATTGTATTACTCCACTTACACACTCTTGAAAAATTGTTACTGCACACATATTTCACTCTTCACAGTCGCATAAATCGAATCATCATCGAGATCGCACAGAACCCACTTCTAGTGCAAGCGTGTGAGCAGGATAGAGGAACCCTACAGGCGTTCAAGACAATCAAGCTTTCTACAGCCATCCTCACTATGACGAAGAGGATAGGAAAGCATACAGCGGAAGGCATAAAACAGAGAAAAGAGCGAACACAAAACACAATAACAATTTTTGGTTGGATAGTTGTCATTGAAAAGACACGCCTCTCGAGTGTCTTGATAAGGGCACTCGAAAACCAATCGGATGGTTAATAAGAGTGGAGAGAATAAAAAGCGAGAGCGCTTCAGACATACAAGAGAGAGAGCCCTTCGCTTTCGATGAGATCGACAAAGTGAGCACAATAACGATGAATAAAGCGAGACAACTAATACATTAAAGGGGAGGTGTGGCCTAAATAAAAAACGTGTGAGTGCACGCGCGCAATGGATGCCACCAATGCTAAATGAAATAGCGTTAGTGGGAATGAAATGGAGAGTTATTGCTCAATGAACGACGAAAAGAGTACAATTGAACAGCTGAGTCTGGTTGTAAAACGATTTAAAGTGTATTAGTGCATGGTCATAAATCATCCGTCGACTGGCACGGTTTGACAACTGTGTGCGCTCTGTCCCACTGAAACCAATGAATGACTGCTAGAGCAGGAAAAGCATGCAACGCAAGGGAGTGAGCTGCAGTAGCTTGTGTATTTCATCACTTCCTTTCAAGTACGCGGCATAGAGTTTTTAGAGAGCTATCAGATGCAATGGTAAAAAGCATACTCGTCAGTATATTGTAGACCTCTTAATACATTTGACGGATCCGTGTCGAGTGGAGTATCTTCGCGCTCTTTCACAGCGTGACGGAGTGTGTTGTTACGACCCAACTTCCAGAGGCAGCTTCAGAGTGAAGCGTGTTCTGTACTGTTCTCGACGGGTTTTTGAATTGCCGTGAAACGCTGTGATTCGAATTGGTCCTGTGTTTAGTGTCTAGCGCGCGTGTCGTAGTGCGGTGCCCCCAAAGTGGTCCATTATCATTCATCAATCGGTTATTTATTGTTATTATTGCCACTAGATTGCAATTGCCAAGTCAAAGTGCGATCCGGTCGTCACAAGCGCGGGGGACTACCTCGAGTGGAAGACTTAAGTTCAAGTGCTGAATTATCGTAACTCTACGGAATAAGTGTACAGTGCCTGATGTATTTGTCCATTGATCGTCACGAAAGCATTCTTGATTGATACTTTTGCAAAGAGTAAGAGCACTCATGGTCAGTGCTTGCTTATTTTATACTTCCTGAAACACACTCTCTGTCGGTGTCTGGGCGGTTGGCCTAGTTTCAAGGATTACCAAGTCAAGGTCGATCCTTCAGTGAAGTGTCAGTGACTCCATACAACAGCTAAATCAAATGACTTCCGAAGGCGAATGAAGCTCCATGACATGACAGGCCAGTGATTTATCGGTATCATCCGGAAACTTAGTGTATTTATTATCGTCCATTAATTATCATAGCTCGTTGGTGATTGCCAGCGTACTACAGTATTCAAAATTTACGCTCGGTACATGTCCACCACACTATCCAGTGTATCTGGAGTGTATCCAGAAGATTCAGAACAAGAGCATGGACTGTTACCCGATTTAAATGGTGTTGACCTGGTTATGAGCTTATCACCGAAAGGGAATCACCATCATCATCATTTAACCAGCTTACAGCACCTACAGAACCTTCAGCATAATTCACTACACAGCCATTCGACGCCATTCAGCGTCACCGACATTCTCAGTCCAATCGAAGAATATCGCAAACTGGAACTAAGTGCTAACCCACCGTCTCCTTATAGGTTAGCATTAAATCCCAGCTCCGTTGGAGCAACAGTCTTATAAATACTTCTCATTTGTGTTAATTTCATCTTCTCGTTCTATCTTGCTTGTTCTCACCTAATCTTTCCACAACTGTGATATCTACTAACGCGCAGATCCAATTCCAGCGGCGGAAGCAGTGTCAACTCTCCAAGTGCCCTCGGTTCCAACTCAGCATCAGCGGCAGCAGCAGCAGCAAGCAGTATGGCCAACCCGTACGCAATGGGACCGCTATATCACAGTCCAGGTGTACAGAGCTACTGCGGTCCAACGGACAATCTTTCATTAGCCGGACACTACTCCGATATGCGAAATTCGGCCGCAGGCTGGTACGGTTCAACTGCCAGTGATCCACGATTTGCAAGTAAGTACAAAAAAAACTAAATCGTACAACCACAGTATAGAAGTAGGTCTTTTTGAAATATAGTTGGTGTTTCAGAGTTAAGTTTATCTAAGTGAGACAACAATTATTGTTTATTTAAAAAACATAGTACATACAGGGGTAAGACAAAATGATCGTGACAGGCAAAATTTAGACGATATTCAAACGACCATAACTTCTACAAAATAAGACAACTTTAGAAGAAATCAATTGCATTCGACGGGGAAATTTTTCTAGTTTTTCTAAAAGAATCCAAACTTCGCAGTAGCCGGTGGACACCGGAGATATTTTGGATGGTCCAGGGGTATGTCAAAAACTAATTTTGTTCATCGCTTCTATCTTTTTCTGTCACGGAAATTTAATAATGTTCATATTTTATCTCATAACTAACGGGTGACAACTAAAATTTTGGAATTTTTTTCTCGAGCTGTCAAAAAAGACAAAGATACATGGAGAAAATCTGATCTACCGAAATTAAAGATACATTATCCATTATTGAAAAAGAATTAGTGTACATTTGAAAACGGTCCGTAATCGGCTGTTCGGCGAAGCTTTCGTTTGACGACAAAACAGGAGCGTTGTACGGCCGTCATGTCAACTTTGCGAATGCATCTCTTGTTTCTACCAATCAACTTTTTGCAATTCGTGGTTCTCCAGTTATTTTTGTACACCAAGGAACTCAAAATCCCGAAGAAATCTTCGATTGGGCACACAGAGACAGATTTTTCGGGCCGTGGTTTTTGGGTAAAAATCGGGATCGAATGGGTATTCAGGAACGATTGTGTTTTTTTGGCGTAATGGGATGATGCTTTATCCGGCCAAAACACGTATTGTCCATCTGCATGATGTTTTTGTAGAAACGGAATCAAAATTTTCTTCAAACATTGATCTGCTGCATCTTAATTGATAATCAAACCAGAAGGCTTGTTGTTGAAGAAACGAGAAAGAGAATGATGTCTTTGGCTGGTCTTCCACTACCTTGCTTGAGAATAGTTGTTGGGCATCTCAGGATATGGTAAACAGTCGAAGGCGCAACATATTCGCTTTTTAAATGTTGTGCCGTATACTTTTTGCCGAGATTTCTGTGGCAGTTCGTAAAACTGTACAACGCGCTCTCGAAATGCTTCTTGTTTCGACGTCATTTTAAGCAAAACAAGGCAAGCATAAACAAAACAAAAAATATTAACAAAAACGGAGAGAGAGAGAGAGAGAGAGAGAGAGAGAGAGAGAGAGAGAGAGAGAGAGAGAGAGAGAGAGAGAGAGAGAGAGAGAGAGAGAGAGAGAGAGATAAGCCCCCCTAGGAGAGATTTACCCCCCCCCCCCTTGAAAAAATGACTTGGCCGACCAATAAAATGGTCGAAAAAATGCCGGGGCTATAGCCACACCTAGAAATGAGCGCTAGTTCCGCCAATGCTCTTCTCACATTTTACATTGATTGTTGGCAAAATCAATACAAAGCCTCGTGTATAACATTTTTTTAAGGCATTACCCTTCTTTATCGACAGACTTCGTAGCCAGTTATTAAAGTACAAGATAATTACGGGGCTAGTGCAACGATCGTACTCATTCAGCAGCACCACCCAGCCGAGATTCAAACATACGGCGACCGGTTTGTTAGACCAGCATCGTATCTCGAAGAGCGAACTGAGCGGTTAAAATCAACAGTTAATGTAATAAATAGTTTCAATGCATTAATGGCGTAAAATATTGCACCATCACAAATTGGGAATATTGACCGCATTCTACTTATTGGGAGAAACATTAAATACATTTCGCCAGAGATAACTTTTTAGAACATCACTTCACCTAGTCGAATCGCAACAACCGCACATTCACATATTCTAACCAAAAAAATAATTGTTGGAGACGACACGTAAAATTACATCGAAAGCTGTTTAAAATCCATTTTATTTTTAGTTTGGTTTTACAGCGTGCGGCAACTGTCATACTTGCATAGTAGGGCCAGATCCATCAAATAGTAGGGTTTTTCGTTAGTTGCATTTGGATTTGCTCTGATTTAGAAAAAACGTTCACTTAAAATATTCTGCACATAATTACTGGTAAATTTCCATATGAAAATCCATATGATTTTCATGTGCCACATATAAACAAAATCCGCCTAGAAGAACACATGAAAATGACATGCATATAAATAGCATGTGCACATTTTCGCGTATACATATCGCGTAGAAACATCTGTTTGACAAATAAACTTCATTTATTGGGCACAATAAATGCAAAAATCTGCGTATATGTCTTAGGGGACACATGATACCATCTTCCCCTATGTCTGCGTCTGTCTATGCAATAATTTTTTCAACTCAGTAAGGGCTATTATTTTGATAAAATTTGATTAGCATTTTATAGAAACATGCATATGAAAATGACCCAGGTAGCATTAACATAAGCAGTAAATCAACCATTTATTGGCATCTGACATTTTTTATTGCACTTTGTTATATAGGGCACGGGAGGGTATTTTCAGCCCATTACGCGATGGCATCTATTTTTTCGGCCTATGGCCTAGTTCTAGTGGAAGAACAGGTGATTTTGACGTTCTTTGAATAAAAAATAGTAGATTACATACAGTCTTGAGAAAATAGTTATAACATATTAAAATTATACGACGGTAAAGTATTTTTATTGGCGAAAGAAAAGGCAAACAGGCTGAATTTAAAAACCTGCTGAAAATACCCTCTTGTACCCTATCTGCTTTTTAATTGCACAGCTGTTGTAGATTGGCAACCAAAGTTCTATTCAAATTCTTCTTATCGATAAGCAGCTGCAAATAAGCATCGCCAGCACTATAAGAAGGTTATCAGTAATTTGTCCAAAAGGTCATTCATAAAATGAAAATAACTCACAAACTTGCAGGACCAGCAGAATTTTTTGCATGCGCGCCAATTTCGTAAACATTATTATGATTTTTAGTTCGGACGATGAAAAATTTTGATGGGCGGATTTTAAAACGGTAGGACGAATTTAAGAAATAAAGTCAGTTGCGTAATTTCAATAAAATACTTTAATAATCGCGTTTTAGTGAATTCAAAATGCACGGATCGGGAGGTAAGTGTGTTTGAGTCAAATCAGCACAAGAACTTTTGAAGTATTCATTAAATTCATTCAAGAAATGATGAAAATTAGGGCAGCTTTACTTACTATGACTGGAATTAGAAATAAACCCTAAGTTGAGTGCAAAATGCCTTCGTCTACCTAATGTCTTCATCTACGTTTTTGTCATTGGATAGATCAATTTGTATGACCTATCTTTTCATTTTAAAAAACTACAAGGTATACAGCCCTAAGGGTTGTACGAAAGGGTGACATAGGACCATATCAGATCATCAGAGCAAAGACTAACGTATTTCTGGCATATGTATGTTTATAAGAATCTGTGGGTGGCATTGTTTAAGTGAATGTTTAAAAGAGAAGAGCGAAATATTCAGATTCAATTCTTCATTTAATGCAATGGTGGCTTTGAAAATACGTGGACGAGGGTTCATAAGTACAAAGCCTGTAACCTTTGAGACACAGAGATTTCTTTTAAAAATCACTTGTGTGCATCATAAAGGTTGAAATGGTAATGAATGACCAATTTCTGTTTTATTTGTATGCAAGTCCTTATCCTCCTACCACAGCGGTGAGGGGTCTGAAAGCATAATAAAATAAATAAATTCAAAATAAATTCATGCCTTCAAAAAACCCCACCTGTCAAATTCGGTTCCATTTCCTTGATTAGTACTCGAGTTATGATGAAATTTGTATATTATTTGTATGGGAGCCCCCCCCCCCCCCCTCCAAAGAGGGAAGGGGTCTCAATTTACCATAGAAAAAATTCTTGCCTTCTGAAAGCCCTACATTCCAAATTTGTTTCCATTTGCTTGATTATTTCTCGAATATTGAGGAAATTTGTGTTTCATTTCTACAGGACCCCATCCCCCTCTTACGCGCTCCTGAAAATTGCTCTCCAAACCCTCCATGAAATTGTTGGTCATTTTATCTATCCAACGACATATAGATTGTTCAGTTTCGTTTAGTAGTTTAGTAGTTATTAGCATTTGAAATCTTTCATTCAAACGTTACACTTCTATTTTCGTTTTCACAAAGTGCTACCCAGTCCCAATATAGTAAACAAAGACGTAGTCCTACGTCAAAAAATAGTATAAGATAATCTATTTAGGATGTAATGAAAAGAATGTACTGATCACTTAGGAATAAAAACATGCTCTCAAATTTAAGAAAGTACCCAACTCGTGCATATTGTAGTATTGGCTGAACTATGGAGGCTTAGCCGCCTCCTAGGATAGATTTTTGACGTAGGACTACGTCTTTGTTTACTATACTGGGGCTGGGTAGCACTTTGTGAAAACGAAAATAGAAGTGTAACGTAGGATTGAAAGATTTCAAATGCTATTGCTAATTGCAAGGAAAATTGTCCAATCGATAAGTGCGCAATCGCTCATAAAAGTGCTATTTTAGCTTCAATCGTTTCGGTCTCTTCGGCGCACTTATTGCTCGGAATACAACGAAAAATTGCGCTGAAGATACCGAAACGATTGATTGCAAAATATCACTTATATGAGCGATATCGCACTTTGGATGGTGCAATTTTCCTGGCTGGATGGCTTCTCAAATAAAACACAAATTTCCTCTAAACTCGAATCTAATCAAGCAAATGAAACCAAATTGGGCATGTGGAGGTTTTAGAAGGTAGGATTTCTTGCTATGGTGTACTGAGACCCCTTTCCCTTCTAAGAGAGGGAGGGGGCTCCCATACAAATTAAATAGAAACTCATAAATCTCGAACTAATCAAGCAAATGGAACCAAATTTGACATATGGGGGTTTCAGAAGGCTAGAATTTATCTATGGTGAATTGAGACCCCTCCCCTCTTTAGGAGAGGGGGCTCCCATATAAATAATAGACAAATTTCCTCATAACTTGAGAACTAATCAAGTAAAAGGAACCAAAAATGACATGTGGGGGTTGTAGAAGGCAGGATTTTTTTCTATGGTGTACTGAGAGCCTTTCCCCTTCTAAGAGGGGGGCTTCCATAGAAATGAAACACAAATTCCTTCATAACTCGATAACTAAGCAAGCAAATGGAAACAAATTTGGCATGTGGGGGTTTTTGGAGGCATGAATTTATTTTATGATGGTTTGAGACTCCTCACCCCTGTGGTAGGAAGATAAGGACTCTTATACAAATAAAACAGAAATTTTTGCGTATGTTCCATAGTTTCTGATATGTAACAAACGGTAAGCTGTGAAAGTAAACTAGTAAAATCTTTTCGGAGCAAACGACAATGAATCGACGCCACTAACTTACTTGTTTGGTGCCATTCATATCAAAAGAGAACACGCAGAAAAATGATGATAGTTTGAAACAACTATTATCTGTTGTTGAGTTCAACTGGAATCATATTTTTGAATCAAAAAAATATTGTTTAAATTTAATTCATACTCTTTTTGCATCTACTAGATCGTTTATAAACCCAAAAATACTTATTTTTGATTCTAAAATTTTTTCCTTGATAGAAACTAGCTATTATTCGGAATAACAAACCTTATTGTTGAAATAAACGCTCAAACAGTTAGAATCAAAAAAATATCTGGGTTAGCCTTCAGTCAACAATATTTTTTATTGAATTTATACAGAATTTTTTTGCATCTACAATTTATTTTTCTGCGTGAAGGAGATTCGAATGGCACATCATATTTGCGATGAACGTGCTTTGGCTTTAATGTTATTTGTAACCAAAGGCAACAAGTGAGTTAAAGTAAGAATATTGAAACATATCAAGCTACGCATAATCATATTAAATACAATAATCTGTGGGCTGGTCATTCATTACTATTTCAACCTTTATGATGCACACAAGTGATTTTTGAAAGAAATTTCTATGTCTCAATGGTTGCAGGCGTTGTACTTATGAACCCCCGTCCACATATTTTCAAAGCCAGCATTGCATTCAATGACGAACTGAATCTGAATATTTCGCTCTTCTCTTTTAAACATTCACTTAAACAATGGCACTCACAGATTTTTATAAAGATACATATGCCAGAAATGCAGTTTACATTAGTCTGTGATCTAATGATCTGATATAGTCCTACGTCACCCTTTCGAACAACCCTTAGGGCTGTACCTTGTAGTTTTTATAAATCTAGCCCGCCTAGAAAAATGGACTCAGTTTTCTAAATTAAAAAAAAAACTAGAGTTAGATAACTATGGATAATAAAAATTTCAGAACAATTTTTATTTGCTTCACTGTAATAAGATCCCATGCGTTGTACATTTAATTTCAATACGACGACGAAATAAAACGGTTTAGAAAAAAATGCCGAAGCTCCGATGCTACAGTACCCCCCCAAATAAACGTTAGCTCTGTCAACGCATTAGAAATCGTCAGAGACCAGAAATTTGCAGAAACTAAAGCCAATGATAAGGCAAACAATGTACAAAAACTACCAGCACATGGTGCATGTTTGCAAAATGTTAGTAGTATGACTTGATTGTTTTATTGTTTTCAACAGTATCTGCTTCTATTTTGTTTACATTAATTTTACGCCATCCAGCGATATATCTCTCAACTTGATAAATGTGAAATGCACTGCCAAGTTTCGTACGCAATGCGTCGGAGTACAATGTTCGAGATGTGTTGGCATAAGCTTATGTTGATTGCAGTATTATTTAAAAACTGATTAATCAAATATTTATGTAAACAGTAAGCGTGTTCAATTGGCTCCCGTTTTAACAATTCTCGCTGTTCGTTGTTGGGTCCTAAGATGGCGGCTTCCGTGTATCTCTGTAATTTGATTATTTCTAATGTCCACGGGTTAACGAATGCATGCACATGCACAAAACAAATGAAGACCAATAATTCAACAGGGCCGAAGTCCGATATGTTACCTACAGAGACTATAGATTACAGAAGCGCCGAGGCACTGAAAAACCGCTAAATTTTGAGCGAAAGTGGAGAGTTACCTTTATTTATGATGGTACTCTCCGTTTTGTTTCAAAATTTAGCGGATTTTGAGTATCTCGGTGCCTATGTAATCTATAGTCTCTGTAATGTTACCAAACCGAATTTGAGGTCATTTTCTCTGGGCTGGTATACAAAAATAAACCCTCAATCGGTTTGTTTACATTTTGAACTATTGAATTGTTGGCCATCAATTGGTCTCTGTTTATGATAGATAAAAACAATATTTTGTATTTGACGATGTAACAGTATGATAAACTGACCATAGAACATGGATATTTATTTCACTGAAAATAAAAGTTTTGAACTATTTTATCTGAACTGTAAGACTTATCTCGTAACAAAAACTTAAGTAATTGCGAATATAATTCCTTTAAAACTAGAAATGAAGTATGGATCGTGTTTAGTTTGAGTGAGTGTGTAAAGTAAAGTGTAGAGTAAAGTGAGTCTGCAAGACTACATTAGTTTTAACAAAATCGGAACACTTGTAAATTTTAATTATACTTTCCTCAAATTGTATATGTACATGGAAAAAATTATATATAATAATGAACTCATTGGAAATTCTTACTACCGGTTTGATTTTATTATGACACAAAACACCCTGCTTCCTCCCTCAGTACGCTATAAAATTTTTAATTTGTCCTTTTTCAACTTCAGTATCGGTTTTACATCAAAATATATGGAGGCTTGAGTAATTTGTAGTACACTACATTGCAATGCCATACTAATATAATATACAGTATCCCGCTGCTAACCCGACGACTCGATAGTCCGGATCTCGCTAATCCGGAAAATTCCGAATTAAAAAGGATTGTGCTTAGCTTCTTTCAACCGAACACTACCTTGATTGGGGGTCTTCATTCGAGTCAATATGTTACTCATTCCAACTAAATGGAAATGGTAAATAGTGCTCTTTATAACTGCATTCAATTTTGCCAGGCGCTCCATTTTTCATCACTCTTCTCAATAGATTAACGTTCTTGCGCTTATTTGTAAGCTAAACAAGAATTTAACAGTATTTTATTGAATGAATAGAGCGTTTCTTAGTACAACATGAACTTATTGCGTATTTACGACAGTTTTTTCGGAAAGTTCCGGAGTCGTTTACGTCTGGACACGACACGACATTTGTAAACCCCACTGACGTTAGTTTGACTGCCGGATTATCGAGTCAAAATTCGTCAATCCGGTCATGAATTTGTCGGATTAGCGAGGTGGTACTGTAAAATATATTCCAATTCATATATAAGCGTAATTGAGACACTGACGAACTGACATGACACGGGCGTTTCATTTTTGACTCACAAGATCTTGCAAGCAAACGACCACTTGCTTGCAAGCGAGCGATCGCTTATGTCAAACAGCAGAGAGATATGCAAAGGTCCGGGAGACAGATTTATGCCAAATTCAGTTTGTTTCAACGGAAATCTGTAAGTTCCAATATTCTTACCCGATAATTCTTTGTGTATTGCAAAAACAAAGCATAAAGTAATTTTTACAAAGGGCTTTATGCATTCACTTGTGCTCCTATACTCCTAGTGTGTTTTTGTTTCTTCGTGTCGGTCACACATAGTTAGTGAATGACATCCCAAGTAACAATTTCAGGCTGATCAAACGCTTTTATAGCCGGTTTTATTCAACCTGTGGCTGAACTATGGTTTAAGTTTAGAAATAAAAACCTTTTTTCAGCTCTTAAACATCTAAATCTGGTGATTTTATCAAGCTTCAAACTTGTCAAAAGCTGCTTTCGAAGCTGCGATGAAGCTTAATAGAGGTTTTTTGCGCGCTTTTAAATAGCCAAGTTGCGCAATGCTGTCAATTCTATTTTTAGAACGAGAAATAGTTTTGCAATATGCTCTTCCAGCCGCTTAATCAACGTCTCATCAACCTTTATGCAGCCAAAAGAAAATCTATTTTTAAATTTAAAAAATGGAACGCGTCTATTTTATTTTGCCGTGAACATTGTCGAACGCGATTATTCTTCATTTCGGATAACTTTAATTCGTATAAGTAAAGCTAGCTAATTAAAAATGCATGTCTTTTTTCCGGGAATTGAACCCGCCATCTTTTGATCCATAAGCACTCACCGTATGATCCGCCCCATTTGCATCTGCAGAAGAGACAGTAAGAATATCTTTACACCTGAAGCCTAGCCCGTCTAGCGTGAAGCAGTCGATAATGTCGATAACTGACAAACTTTTGCTGTCAGCCGAATTGCGAAATTCTATGACCTGACAGTATGTGTGCTGTGAGCCGAAAGAAAACTTGGTAGAAGTTTGTAAAGCCACTTTAACACCCTTAAGCAGACTTCAAGTAGTTTGAAAGCTGTAAGACAAATGAAAGCTTGCACTCTACATTTTAACACCTTTAAGCAGCCGTAAAACGGTTTGATGTTTATGGCTGTTTAGAAGCAGATTGTTTAGCAGAAAAATCCACTATTAAGCTTTTTTGTCAGGTTTTGGGAGAGAACTGGTTTGAAAAACTTAAAGTAGCTTAAACATCGCTTATTTAAACACCATTTGAGTGCTTACTTTATGCAGCTTTGATCGCCTTAAACCAACCCGTAAACAGCCATTGCTCTTGCAATTCAGCTACCGTTGTTACTTGGGATTCTGCCAAACCTGTTCTCTACTTTTCCAAGATAAATAGCGATCCGATGTGCAGATGGTGTTACTTTTTAACGTATTTTGATTCAAATTTTCGGACACAAGTTTTTTAAAGAAAATGTATGGGATGTCATGTCGGTTCGTTGGTGATTGACATAGCCATTTCTCAGAATTGAATATATACATTTACATTTTCGGTAACTTGTACACTGACAAATATTGTTAAATGCCGCATATTTGCTGTAGTAAATAAACAGTTCAACAATTTCTTTTACAAACGCTTTTTTGTTTTAGTTTAAAGGGAAAGCCTACTGTGGAAGGCCGAAATTGAAAATGAAAATTGAAAATATTGAATTTTTGTTAAGCTCTTTTGGATTTTGGAATTAAAGTTAGGTGTTGGGATTTTTTAATGCCAAAATAGTGCTATTATACTGTTGCCAGCTGGGCGTGGATGTTCCCCAAGTAACAACGGTAGCTGAATTGCAAGAGCAATGGCTGTTTACGGGTTGGTTTAAGGCGATCAAAGCTGCATAAAGTAAGCACTCAAATGGTGTTTAAATAAGCGATGTTTAAGCTACTTTAAGTTTTTCAAACCAGTTCTCTCCCAAAACCTGACAAAAAAGCTTAATAGTGGATTTTTCTGCTAAACAATCTGCTTCTAAACAGCCATAAACATCAAACCGTTTTACGGCTGCTTAAAGGTGTTAAAATGTAGAGTGCAAGCTTTCATTTGTCTTACAGCTTTCAAACTACTTGAAGTCTGCTTAAGGGTGTTAAAGTGGCTTTACAAACTTCTACCAAGTTTTCTTTCGGCTCACAGCACACATACTGTCAGGTCATAGAATTTCGCAATTCGGCTGACAGCAAAAGTTTGTCAGTTATCGACATTATCGACTGCTTCACGCTAGACGGGCTAGGCTTCAGGTGTAAAGATATTCTTACTGTCTCTTCTGCAGATGCAAATGGGGCGGATCATACGGTGAGTGCTTATGGATCAAAAGATGGCGGGTTCAATTCCCGGAAAAAAGACATGCATTTTTAATTAGCTAGCTTTACTTATACGAATTAAAGTTATCCGAAATGAAGAATAATCGCGTTCGACAATGTTCACGGCAAAATAAAATAGACGCGTTCCATTTTTTAAATTTAAAAATAGATTTTCTTTTGGCTGCATAAAGGTTGATGAGACGTTGATTAAGCGGCTGGAAGAGCATATTGCAAAACTATTTCTCGTTCTAAAAATAGAATTGACAGCATTGCGCAACTTGGCTATTTAAAAGCGCGCAAAAAACCTCTATTAAGCTTCATCGCAGCTTCGAAAGCAGCTTTTGACAAGTTTGAAGCTTGATAAAATCACCAGATTTAGATGTTTAAGAGCTGAAAAAAGGTTTTTATTTCTAAACTTAAACCATAGTTCAGCCACAGGTTGAATAAAACCGGCTATAAAAGCGTTTGATCAGCCTGAAATTGTTACTTGGGTCTCTGCTGGTGGTGCATGTCGGGAATCAGCGGGATATTGAGGGAGAGAATATCATTACGTAGCGGTTTTTGAAAATTCGAAAAATTACTAAAATGGCGGCATTTTTTCCAATTAAAGAAAGGTATTTTTTCATCAGAAATCGACAATTGATTGCTCGTAAAAAATTGAAAAACTAAGATATCATAAAACGACTACGTAACAATTTAGACAACGCATTTTCACATGCTTTTCTTATAACATGGTTCCACAGCAATGCACTGAGGTGACCTCATAATTTTTGCAACGAAATTAGATATCGAAAAATCCTTTTGGCCCAACATTTCTGTAGTTAGAAGCCTCCCGAAAATGCAAAAATAAAACAAAATAAGATATTTTTGACTTTCCAAAGTTGGGTACCCCGTTCTGGAAAAGTGGCTTCACGGATTGCACGAAAAGCATAAAACTCTATAATTTTACTTGGAACTGTTCTAATTGCTCCAAAAAGTCCTGGTGCTATATTTCGTTTTTGGAATTTAACATGCTGATTTTTTTATTCCACAGACTTCGCAGTCAAATGTTAGTGTATAGGACAATTACGGTGAGCTAGTACCTCACGAGCTCAATAACTCACTAGTACCTGGCATCATCAAACCAGGAATATGAATGATAAAGTATATGGTATAACCAACATCAAAAGCAACATGACGTCATTTGTTTACCAACATCACCAACGTTTCATGGCGAATCGATCATTTAATCACCATGAAATTCTTCCAAAAATTAGCCAGCAACAAAATATTACACTACAACGAATCAGTATCATTACTTACACAGCAGACATATGAGATATGGCGATTATTTTTCACCCCTGAATTAATCCAGATCCTCACTTCGATGGTTGAAGTTCAGGCAAAACAGCTAACGAAAAGAGGATCTGGTTATAATGCTGACAGATAAACGGCACAGAGTGAGATATTTTGGCCATTCTTTTATTATAGCTTCTTTAAATCTCCCCCAGTCGAAATTCGAACACACGACGACTGGGTTGCTAGGCCAATGTCGTACATCGAGATCAACTAGGATGCTATCTGTCCTGAATAATAGCGCTTTGTATTTTATATGTATTACCTTTCTAATGAGACAAGTCGCTAGTAAATTGGTATAACGGGAAATTATCAGTCAGTCGGGCAGTCGTCGGAGAGCCCAACTTCGGAAGCAGTTTTTGGGCCCAAAAGCTGACTTCTGTTTACAGAAATGTATTCACTGCATTCTTCTTGCCAATCTGAACACAGCGAATATCAGCCACGTAGCCAGAAGGGGGGGCCCGGGGGCCCAATTTTAATTTTAACTGTTTTATATGCATATTTTTGCGTTTAGAAATACAATACATTAAATGTATTGTAATGTATTATATTTACAAGCAGTAAGTTATGCATATAATGTATTAGGAGCCAAGATACGGCTCCTGGCCCCCACCTCTGGCTACGTGGCTGGCGAATATATATTCAAGAATAGAACACTGCTTTTGAATTTGGCAGAATCGATGACTGCTAATTTCACCTTAATGCTTTAAGCATTAAGTGAAATCACATTTCTGCAAAACTTTTTAGCCATTTGATGATCGAAATCGTGATTTTTGTAGAAATAAATAAATAAATGTGGCAACAAATGCATATCGTCTATGTTGCCAAAATCGAAACCGTGCCAAAATCGAGACCCTTTTTCGATATAAACAAATATAATGTAAATGCTCTAGAAATTGATTAAATATCATTAATCAACAATTGCAACCATTTTATGTTTCAAACGTCCGCCAAGAGTTATCCGCCCGGTGCAAATAAGTTATTGACACCCTGCGGTAAGACGTAGTCTTACGGCAATAAAAATATTATTGTTCGAAACCACATGACTTTTTTTCATGAACATACTGAAGGCATCATTTTTTCGTAATTTAAAGCATGTTTGCAGAAACTGATTGATATTTAAGCATATTTTTGTAAGTGAAATACCTTATGTTGCCAAAAACGAATACTTTTGTTGCCAAAATCGAGGCATACCAAAATCGAACCAAGCCAAAATCGAACCATGCCAAATTCGAAATCCCACTGTACCTGAATTAAAAGCTTAGCTTTGAATCTGTAAAACAAATCTGGAAAGAACCTTCAAAACAGTATGACATTAGTGTAATATTAAAATGCCCTTAACGGAAAACTAGCAGTCATTAACTTTTCGTCGAAGAGCCCAATTATGCAAGCAGTTTTTGGGCCCAAAAGCTGGGTTCTGTTTATAAGAATGTACTGCATTCTTCTTACCAATCTGAACACCGTGAATATATTTTCATGAACAGAATTTTTGTTTCAAACAAAAAAAAAATGCTTTTGAAATTGGCAGAATCGATGACGACTAATTTCACGTTAAGCATTAGTATGAGGAGGATCAAGACAATATAGCGGAATATGAAGCATTGAAAATAACTTGTTTATGCTGAACTGAAGTTTTTGGAGCGTCTGTTCGAAAATAGACACTGAGGAAGCCTGCAAGTCGTAGGCGAAATACGTATCTGTCGTGAATAAAATATACATAGTAGAATTAAATTGGATAAGTTTTCTTCTTTTTAAATTTTAGGTTGTTTATGCTGTAAACGCTAATAAGTACAGTTCATACATTCAATGGATAGTAATGGAGAATGTTTTCAATAACCTTAATGAGAATGAACAGTCATTAACTTTTCGTCGGAGTGCCCAATTTCGGAAGCAGTTTTTGGGCCCAAAAGCTGGGTTTTGTTGACAGAAGTGTATTCACTGCATTCTTCTTGCCAATCCGAACACAGCGAATATATTTTCATGAACAAAATTTTTGTTTCAAACAAAAAAACTGCATGGTTGGTTCAAAGTGGTTCAAGAGTTTAGATCTAATCTAAGTGCTTCATCTAACTTTTAATTCAGCATTGAGAATGCTATTTTAAAGCTGCTCAGCATTGATAGGGGTAGAGGGGGCCCGGCACCCTAAGGGAAATGACCATTTTGTCAGATCTGAGATCAAATATTGCTAATTTTTCTTCACAGAATCAGTGTTTATTCTGTTTTCAATAAGTTATGAGACTGTCAGTGCTTTTGACCGGCTATTTTACAAAATACTGTAAATTTTTGAAACAGCCTAAAATATGGTGTTTATCAAGTAGTGCGGGTGAAACCGGCACCCCTTGGGGGTAAGACCGGCATCTTATTTTGACAATTAATTTACTTGATAACTACTGAACCGATTGGTAAGCGGTCACTTCCAAATGAAAAGTGAAAATGTTCAATACGTTGTTACTGCAGAATACGGAATACGAAACCGTGAACACAAATATGAGAATGGAAGCAATTTAAATTTAACTAAACCCATCATGTGGCACCTTAAGTCACACCAGAATTTTATGACAAGCATAATGAAAATCAAGTCACGGACCTAGAAATTTAATGATCAGATCCCAATAAGTACCGTAAACCTCCGGGAAAGCGGCCAGTTTTCTGATTTGTTAATCAGACGATAACCAAAAATACGATGTATATACGGCAGCCATAATAAGGCTTTACCACAACAATGTATAACATCTTTTTTCTCTATAAATGACTTTAAATAAGGTCAAGATGATTCAGGGCGAGATAATCGCAGAATGAGCGTTGCCGGCGGCCTGCATGTAGTCTGTCTTACCCAGTTCGAAGGGTGCAGGTCTTACCCCCACAGCACATGTTTTTTTAAGAAGGCGGTTTTCATACATTTACTACTCTAATTTATTTAAGCGTGTAGGGCGCTATATCTCTGCATATTAGCGTTGGTAAGAGGAAATGCTTATCAACTTAGGGACTATATTGGCTCGTTTCATTATCCTTGATTTCCCTGATCGCGGATAAGTTCAAGTTGTTACGTGGTTTTTGAGCCGTAAATCTTGCATGTGCATAGTATTTTTCGATATAAATTAAATTATGGTTGTATATAAGCACCATTGGTATTGTATTAAATTTGTTAAAAAGGTATTTTTTATATCTTAATTTTCGTAGTTACTGACTTTACAAGAAAATTTTCGAATATCCAGCTTAGTCTCATATGACTGATGCTTACATACTTACATTATCCATCTAGCTCCGCCCATCTACTAACAACAATTCCTTTCCCGAAATACTTGTGAAGATGCAGAGGATTCCCTGGTCTTTAGTAGCAACAAGTATTGGACTAACATTCCTTTCCATCCCACCAGGACCCGCATTCGGACGTGGCCGGCGTCGGTATTGATCAGCATGCAGGGACCTGATAAGGTTGCACAATGAAAAATAGCGTGCTGTCCCAAGTATGCTTTTTCCAGCCATCATTTTGCAATTTTCATCGGTCTTGGTCAATAACGGAGTAGCAGCACACGAGCGGTATCCTATGCTTATGCTTATGCTTATTTACTACTCTAATTTATTTCTACTGAAATCTCACTGATGACAAACAATGCTAGTAAGAATATGTACAATAATGAAATTTAGTTTGAAACTTTTTTTTAATTTAGAGTGGTTTAACCCAAAGGGTCATTCACCACACACCACTTCTTCTTAGAATTAAAGCTTAAAAACTACTCGCGAAAAGTTACATCGAGCTGCACATCGGTGGCACTCGCGTTTGTTTTGTTTATTATTTTGACATTTGACGATTCATGATAAGCTCGAACTGTTTTAAAATATCTGAAATTATGAATACTAACATGTTCAATGTTTAATAACACAATTAATTAATGCTGCCTAGTAAAACTCTAGGGGTGCCGGTCTTACCCGCACTACCCCTAATGGTGGATTATACCTGGTAACATGTAACTCGCCAATATAAAGCAGTTTTCATGCTTAATTCAGTGCTCAGTGGTTACTTGGGTGCTGCTGCGATGTAATTTTTTAGACCACTACTAATAATTAAGTTGTACTTAAAATTGGTGTTAAAGAGAATGCAATGCATAAATTACATGGCTTATTTGTTCTGTATAACAAAAATGTAATTCGGATTTCCACTACCAATTTCGCAATGGGCACGTAACAAAACACAACCTCAAATCGTACGCGAGCTTGAATGACAGTGATCGCACCACCTGCCTCGGTGGATCCAGATTAATTGCTTCCCAATAACTCCTTCCTGTGACACTTGTGAATGCTGCAGAGCCTCTGCAGCAGAGGATTCTTCGGTCTCTAGTAGCAGCAAGGGTTGGACTAGCATTCTTTTCCTTTTTAAATTGATCTGCATTGGACGTGGCCAGCTTTGCTATTGATCATTACAAAGAATTCGATCGTCAGAAAAAGGCACACTGTGAATGATCTGCTAGTCCCAAGCGTCCTTACAGGCGTTCAAACTGTGCTATGCTATGCTGTACAGTCCTACCCAAGTAACATTTTTGTTGTATAATAGCTTAATAAACTATTGTACAGCTGATTCTCATGGAACAAGTGCTTGAAAAGCTATTATACAACAAAAATGTTACTTGGGTAGTTCAAATATAAATTATATGCTTTTTTCTCAAAACTTTAATCAATTTCCAAACAGAGAATGAAAAAGCGTTGAAAACCGTGTGTTCGCCAGTCGAATAGAAATAAATTCTAGTTTTCGGGAAAAAACTAATTATAAACGTATTTTCATGCTAGAAATAATATGAGCGATAAAAAAAATGAGTTTTTACATATCCACCGATTTAGGCATCATTAATTAACGTTTGACACCGTGTTATGTTTAAAAAGCCCGGTAAGTCATTCGTCCTTCTGCAGTAAGACAAAATGCTACGTCAATAAAAATACTACCTTTACAAACGTTCCACTATTACAAACTTTTTTTTGTGCACATGCTTACGTTATTATTTTTTGTCATTTAGAACATGTATGTGAAAACTGATTAATGATTTAACATAATTTGGGAAGTGAAATATTTTGTGTTGCCAAAAACAAATACGCACCAAAATCGAGTAATGCCAAAATCGAAATCCTACTGTACTGACAATTACAATTTCGACCACAGCTCGAATATCATAATAAATTTTATTTGAATTAGCTAAACTATATTGTTGCTGGTGAATACTTTTGGGAACAGAATTACTATGCAGACACCGGGTGAAAAGATTTCCACGTTATTATTACAACACTCATATTTTCAGTGATTATTAAATAAAACTTGCCGAACTCGCATAAATTATCATGTTACTAATCAACATCATCATTACATCAACTAATAAAATAATAAATAGTAATTTTTTGAGCTAAAAATATGTTCTCCTCTATCTTGGTGCACTCCAGTGTTTAATTTTCAAATAAAACATATATACAAACGGTGTCTGCATAACCGCGAAAGTAAAAGCTAATGCACTGGTAGCAGGATTTATGTAGGTACAACAACTCCAGGAAGTGTGGAACAGCTAGAGATCGCTTTCTCCCACCTTCTAAGTGGCTCAATTATGTGTGTTTACACAACTATTCACACGTTCTCCAATTACATTCCGTTTTTGTTTCCAACCACACGAACGGCGCTCTGTGGCCAATTCAAATCATTACAATAGTCGTACGAAAAAAGTATTTCGTTACAGCAAACGAACTCTTCTACGAAACAACGTCTCTACTCTTTCCTCATAGTTTACCAAGTTTACGCATCGTTTCAAATGTCCTTTTCTCTAAAAGCTATGGCTTTCGCATAATGCTCACATTCTCTAGGATCTGTATTTGTTCGGAACGTCAATTTGACTTCTTAATGGCATTCCTGTACACTTATATGGTAATCGGATACTTTTTTCTCTTTCCACTCCTTTGTTGAAGAAATTGTATATTAGCCTTATTCGTACAGAAAATCCTAGCAAATCAGTATAGGTCCAATGCGAGTACGTGAAAGATGGGTTTAGGCTTCACAGTCTCGTTACTATTAGGCATTTGTAATAAAAATCTTTTGTTTCACCACCAGCAAACAAATCAGACAGCTCTGATTCGTTGGTAGGCACTTGTGATGAGGGGTTTTCTTCTGTTATTTTCATTTTGAGTGAGCAGGTTTTTGCTACCGAACGTCAACATAAAGCGGTTATTGGTATTCTTCGAATTTCCTGCAGCTCGTAGCCCATTCGAGGAACATTAAACAACGCTTTCACAGGAACACAGTTCAATACGGTTCGGCCCAATTGGCTGTTTTGAAAAGTGCCAGTCTATTCATTATCTTTTTTCAGCTTCGTATACCGGGCCTTTGGATTATGTACGTATTTCATAGTGAATTCAAGTCTACGTTTTCATCCCTTTGCTGTTTAGCGGTCTGTAAATTGATGAATTACTGACTGGTACTCATTCGTCAATTTCATGTCATGGTTCTCTCTTTTTTCGCGAGTACAAGTATCCCAATTAGGTCGAACGGAAAACCCAAACCCATCGATGTATGGTGGGCTGTCAGTTTTTGTTCAATATACACCGGCAACGTCTATTGGAATAAACAAATTTAGAATACTTTACCAAGCGCAAGAGCTTGTGAATGATTCGTTGAAAATCCGCTTTGAACAGCGTCTGTTGGGGTATGTGCGTGGCATCGAATTTATGCTAAAATGATGGAGGGGCGAAGGAACCGTCACGTCGTCGTTACCCATCTTATCGGCACACGACAACGTTGTTTTTATAGCAAACATACAAAGTGCATTTTCACACAGACCAGATTCGACAGAATTTCGAAGGAATCAATACCTAATCCTGTTACCAGATACTCTCGTTGATGGTAAACCGTTTTCCCAGTTCATCGTTCAAATATCGTTAAAGTTTTTTTTGTTGCTGAATTGCTTTCTTTACACATGTAAGCACCCAATAAGTAAAAATGTCGTATAGCTGTACGTATTATACTCCAATCACATACGTAAGATTTGGAAATGTTATGTCAAAGATTAGTAGAATATGCTGTATTCAAGTATTGGGGCAATACCTAACAGATTCTTCATACGGAAACTGAATGTTGTTCTAGGGTAGATGTACCAAATATGGTGGAGATATGTCATCTATTACGACAAATTTACGTATAAATATCCAACTATGACTCAAAATGTATAATACCTATAAGTTTTCTATTAATCTGAGCTCAGTAGAAAAGGAATCAGGCTTCAGTTTTAAGGATTTTTCGCTTAAAAGTCTCTAAAATCTGATTTGAAAATATCATTGCAATGTACCAATCATAGTAGTAGTGTTTCTGGCATTTCGTTATATGTGTACCAATTATAGATGTATACTGAAACACCAAAGACTAATTTGTAAAAATCAAATCTTAATTTAAAATATATTCAAAGTGAGCAACGAAAGATACATCACGACGTTTATTTATTTGAATTTTATTATTAAAAATAATTAGAAACGGTTAGTAATTGCATAATGCGTCCAAGAAGGAAGTGAAGGTACCTATTAACATTGTGGCATGAGAAAATCTCCCGGAGGTAGCATTTTCAAGGGTAAGGAAGAAATCAGAGATACTAAAATTGTTTTTTTATTTATTTAATTCTGGTCAACAAGTAAGATGTAATCCTAATGACAACTGAACTAACACAAATATCTTTTAAAAGAACGCTTATTATTTTCACGAGACACATTAAAATCAAACATGTTATGGTAGAAATTAAAAACCAGGCACATACTAAGCACTGGTTCGTGTAATCCATAGTTGGTTCTTGATTGCCGAGGAAAGCGTATCAAGTACGTAATTAATGCACGCTGCTTCATATGGGATTCCAATATGACCTCTGGTGTGATAGAAAATCCGGGATTGCGAAGCATAAAACCATGAAACGTCCTGAAAACGAATAACATACTTAATATGCTCGAATAATGTTAAGGATTTTTTTGGGATCAGAATAATGATCATGAAAGAATATTGATTAATCAGAAGTACGACCGCAATTTTGCAACGTGTTCTCTCGTGACCGCTGCTAGTCCCAAATAAAGTTCGTTACTTACAAGTGTATTTACCTGACTGACTATTCCGGAACGGCGTGATCCGCTCATTTGATGTCAGGTACTCACTAACTTTAAGCAGAAGTGCATATCGGGAAACAGGAAAACCCAGATACTGCATACCTTTTAACCAGTCGACAATTTGCTGCTCTTCTTTTTTGATAGCCCGATTGTAGTCCGGATTACATTTTTTCTCCAACTTCTCCTGTAGACAATAGTGAATATCGAAATCCGGAACTGTTTACAGCTTGCGTAAACCGTTGCCCCGGTATTGATGGCCTCGGTACAACGTGAAATCTTCTTTGGAGCAATATTTACGGGAAATTTGCTTTCGCTGTGTAGCCATTCTGTAGAACATAAATAAAATATTGTAATTATGTGTAAGTAATATGCGACTAATTTTTGTACGTACCTGATAGTTTAGTAACAGCAAAAGCTAATAAAATTAAATTAATTTTCAATCACACTCGGAAAACAACGCGCTATGACCAAAACTGACAGCGATGAGAAATGGCACTTTCGTATGCTACGATGATAGGGCATCGGCTACTACGATGTTTGGCGCACCGTTGTGAAATTTTACAAATTTTAATAATACAGAATAGCAATCATTCTTAATAAAAGTCGTGCTTTTTATTGATTTACAATGTTAAGAAGGTTGTGCCTAATTCCTCCACGTGGTTTTCTTTTCGGAAAATGTAGTTTATACATCAAAAATTTCTTAATTACGATTACGTATACCTTAGCGAATTGCTAAGAAACAAGTCTCACAGTGACACGAAATTTTCAAATTATATTTTTTCACAAAAAGAGCAAGTTAATTCTAAAACTAATTCAACAAGTCGGCACAGGAGAGTTAGTTCTTCTTTAAATATATACTTTTGATGTCGAAATAGCATGTCATACATGTTAAAAAATTTAAAAACCCTCTCGTATTACCACGATTGGTGCTATAACGATGTTTGGCACTTCTACCCTAACTGTATTTTGCTAAAATTTAGTTTAAATTATTTATTTTTTATTTCATTATGTTATTATTACATTTTAATCCAATGATTAAATCATATTTTAATCCTATGTAGCCAGTGTTCGAAACGTTGGTAGAACCGATTTAGAGCGAGCAATACCGCTTATATCCAAGCGGATTGATCTGTTCAAAATAATTATTGGAATTGAACTATATTTTTCATACCGGACAAGTTCAAGTCAGGTACTAAGTATATATTAACTACAAATATTACCACCGGGTGTCTACTTTTGCAGCTTCGCACCCAAATCAAAATTTCCTATTACAATTCATTGAATAATCATCGTACAATGTGAAGTCTATGCACAGAACCTGACTTTGCTGTTTTTTACTTCGGATCTCAGTGAATGAGAAATTCCTTTGTGTGGTGCTGCATTTATCTTATTATTTCAAGCTTTACTCCATCCACCGTCGTCCGAGTCATGAGTTTCCGATACCTAAAGAGGTATGTGCATCGAGCTTTAGCCTCAACCTTCGGTTCAGTATTATTTCTGTTTTCTGATTTTGAAAGATAAACAATTGTCCATCAACCGTCGTCGACAACATGTACCGATGATGATGGGCAAAGCGAACGAACGTGAGGATGATTATATGTGTGTGAATATATGAATAAAATATCTCAGGGTATTGTTTTGATTACGAGATTTTTTGCTGTGCTTCTCAATCCTCAACGGATCTTTGGTGTTTTTCGAGCAAACATTCGCCGCATTCAATTCGACCAGGCGGAGGATTGAACGGAACTCTGCTGGAACAAAAAAGAGTTGAAATTCTTCGAAAACTATTTTGTGATAAACCAATATCCAGAAACGAGCTTGCCCATGTTTTGACAGTTGTATCTTTCTTTTTGAGTTTTCTTACTCTTCTTCAGCTAGCAATCGATCAGAGAAGGTCTGGTTCATCGAAGGTCTCTTTTTGCAAACTGAAATTCATCGGATTATTATCTTAACAAATTGGTTATGTTAGCTCTCCGCCACAGGGTTGTTCCAAACACTCGGCAAGCTGTTGTATACAAACAACACCAATCAGAGCCCTCTCGCGTTGCTGTACAGAATCCACCTAGTGAGAAAAGCGCCTCAGGGAAGCCTCGCGCATTCAACCGTAAAAACACGGGTGTTGAAAAACATCCTACCGAATTATTGTATTGAAATAATATTATTTTTATCACTTTGGCAGTGGCGCTTCCTTCATAAACAACGTCCACGGAACCCTCACGTCACTTTTTTGTGCAGTAAAGTCCCCTTTTCGCAACGGATGGTTTCCGATTACCCTTGTCTGTTACATACACTGCGGTCGAAATCACACGATAAACAGCTTCGCCACAGCCTACAGCAGTTGGCGGAGGAAATGTAGCGATTCGATCCAACCCCCTCCAACTCGGTTGCGAGTCCCTTATGTTGACGTTGCCTCCGCTGTTATTCCTCTGGATGTTAATATCATTGCCAAGATTAAATTATGTGTTAGGACGATCATCCCATCATTATCGTCAGGCATGAGCCGGAACAAAAAATATCGAATAAGGAAACGCTGTGCTGGTTGAAAAAGGAAACAATAAAACTTCGATTGAGTGCCGCTGAGATAATAAACTGCCCTGCTGGCTTGATAGAGCGGTTAACCGATGATGGTCGCAAGTGATTTTCATAACATTAGGGGAGATTTAACAGGCTGATTGTTTATCGGAGGTGGTCCATCTTCAGCGAATCATAGCGATCTTAGTGGTGGCAAATGACGGCAAGTTGTATGGTTTTCATTTTTACCATTATCCTAAATAGTATGAGTTAAGATTTTACACATAGGTATGTTCTGCGCATTTTGAATTACAAAATTCAAAACCGTTCTTTAAAATGTGTAATTGAAAAAATCTCTTGCTAATATCGAACTTATTAGACACACATAAATATCCTTTCGATTCGAAAGAGCAGTTTTATATTGTCGTATCAACGAATAATATCCTCCGATTAATTAAATCAAGCGTGAAGCACCGTTTGACGACGTTGTCTTGAAATTGTAGCTTGTCAATGTATTTTTTCGTTTTAAAGTGATAGCAACATGGTAACAAATGATGGAACCTTTAGCCTAAAAATGTCGTTAGCTTGGTGAATTTGGTGAAATTATATGACACATATTCTGTAACACAATAGAGTAAAGAGGGGCAAAAGTGCGTTTCTATGATTTATCGGTGCAGATTTCGTGTTCTCTCTCTTTCTTTCTGTGGTAATTTGCCACAGCGTGCATTATTTTGACTTATTGTGGTATGCCCCATTTCGAGAAAAATTCACACTTTGCGCAGTACACAACGCGATTTATTTTTCTCGGTTCTGTTTTGACTTTTCTCTTTCGTACGGTTGTACGAGCAACCTGTACATTGTGTTACTCATTGAGGAGCAACAGAATTGACATTTACACTTTGAGTACACTCAAGTCTCTTTTTACACGGTTTATTTTTATGATTTTTGAATTAACGCGGTTTTTCTTATGACGATTTTTGAATTAACACGGTTTTGTACATCATTTTTCGAATTAATGCGGTTTTTCAGCGATTTTTAAATTCGGATGGCTTTTTCGATTAGGTTTTAGTACGTAGAGTGAGTCAGCCTTGGTACCACCATCGGGCATTTTCTAGCTGCCAGGATATTGAAAGGTTTCCAATTGCTCAACCTGTTTTTCTCGCTACTGTGAAATTGGTGGAGTTGTCAGTATTCACTACCATAGACTTTGTCTACGTTACATTGACTGTGAGAGCTCTCGGAGAGGTCATTTAGCTTGCTCAGCATATCAGTACGCCGTTGTGCGAGCAAAACAATGTTGTCGAATAGATTAAGGTCATTTAGCTGCTCCATCGTTAGAAAATTCCAAAGTAATCCTCGATTTGGTCTACTGCTGTCAATAGCGTCAACCAGAGCCTCCCAGATGGCCTTAAGGTACAACACTGGTCTAATAAGGCAATCGTCGTATTTGCAAATTTCAGCTGGGAGAGGCTGTTAGAGTTCGAGTAGCACTAGCCCCGCAATTGTTCTGTATTCTAACAACTAGCTGCGAACTCTGTCGTATAAAAAAAGAAGATCAAGTTTCGAAAACGGATTGTAGCACCTAAGCGTTGCTTTGCAATAGAGCTTTCCAGTTATGTGTGTATTGGTGCTTGAAAATGAGGCAAACAACAACAGTAAACAAAAGAGATGCATTCCTTTGTCACCAAGGTACAGAATGAATTTCGTCTTCCGCTGGTTTAAATACCAGTAAGTTTTTAAAATATGAGCTTGAATTTGGAACAGGATAGAAAATTTAACCGAAATATGTGCTCTGCAGTGTGGCAAACAGAGAAACACAACTGGTAATCGCTATTTTTCGGTTTGTTCCTCCAGCATCAGCTGTTCCCCAAAATGAGGTAAACATCATGTATATACACGCGTATTTCGTGTTTGCTAGTGTGGGTGCTTGAGCTGTCAGAAAGCTCAACTAGTATCAACTATAGCTCAACTATAGTCCCAACTAGTATCTTATCCATGACGATGAGAAACAGCAGCAGTGACAATATGCAAACCTGTCTCACACCAGCAGTCACTCTTATATGGTCGGACAACACACCTGCACGAGAACTCTTCGTACTGGTTCTCGATGAGATGGTATTTAGAACTCCTCTCCATAGATGCCAGAATCACAGATTTTTTCACACGTATAAATTTGGGACCCACCAATTATGTCAGTTCGTGTGAGTCCTGGTTCTACCAATGTGTCTGATACTTAAAGTGCTTCATAAACTTTGTATATTACAGAAAACAATACACTAGAAAAATTAAATATTGCGGAGGAAATGATAGGGTCCCAAATTTATGCGTGTGAAAAAATGTGTGAAAATGGCATCTACCTCTACACCTGAATCACAGAACAGAAGTGGAAGTCCGAACGATTCGGCGATCAAAACTGGTAACAGAGTGATTTTTGTTTTTATTTTTCTTTGGGAAGGTTTTCGCGTAATAGCGAATAACAGCAATATAAGCAGAACACTCGCTGCCAATCGCATAGCAGCTTTCACATGCTTTCGTGTGCATTCGTATGCGTTCGTGTGTTTTCGTGGAAAAAAGTGACTCGCTACCGCCAGGTTCGCTAGTATCTGTAGAAGGTAACATGTACGTGTTTGGATTTCTACTTCCACTTCTGTTCTGTGCCTGAATGCTCCCCACTCCCCAGATTTTTCCGGGGTTGAGTCGGTTCGAAATCAACAAACACCAGCAGAAGATAGTTTTGGAGTTCGTAGATCTGTCCAATATGATACGAAACGTTGTGATATGATTCCGGCTTGCTTTAGGATTCGTTTAAGGATTACCTTACAGAGTTACCACATCTAGTTGGGTCTCCCTTCGCAGGTACCTTGACCAATATGTCCACCAGAAAAATGTTTGTTCTACGATGATTGGTTGAAGAGATAGGAGTTTTTAAAATAGGCGATGTTCGAGAAAATTTTCCTTGAAGCTTTCTGGAAAAATGAAGACCGCAGTTTTCGAATTTCAAATTTCTGAAATATTGTTTTAATTTCTAACCCCATTAACTATGCTCGAGGGCAAAAATAAGATTAACCTAACCGATAAAATGAAAATCAACCAGCATGGCTTATGTCAAAGCACTGCTGCTTGGCAAATTACGATCTGGCATGAGCGTCACAGTCGTCTCCTTCTATTACATATAATTGAACTTGCACAAATATTTTGCTGCTCTGCCTTGTGTATTTATCAAGCATGACTTTTTTCGCAGTACCTGCCATCCGATGATGCATTTACGTTGCATTCACGGTAGCGAAATTGTGACGTTCCGTTTGGTTAAGCACGTATCTCATCGCCGCTGCCGACTGTCACTGTTTGCCGAAGAAACAAGTTGCGCTTAAGCTGTCGGTATTTGCTAACGATGTCACCAATACCAATACTTCGTTAAACAAAGGTTTAATAAATTTGCCTTTCAAAAAGGTATTTTCAGAGCAAACTTAACGGTTTGCACGATACTGTTCAAGCAGATTTACAGAAGGCCACAGTTCAAACGTACGAGCGAAGGCATAAATAACGCACACGCTATGGATGTCCTACAGTTGCCTTTTGCATTGTGTTTCAATTCCACGACGTGAGCATTTACTAGTTATTTAAATTTTACAATTTGCGTTAGCAAAATTTAACAAAATTATTTAACTGCTGGAACTTTTCATGTCTATTAGAGTTCTAAATCTAAGTCATTGATCATTGCTCAATAAAGCAGTTAAGCGAGACTTAAGTTCACGTTTGCTTTGCATGTTTAGGAATAATTTTGTGATGATGACAAGCGCCGAAGTCCGTGTCATATGTAGTTTAGTGTGGAATGGAAGAACCCAGTTATTTTCTCCGCTTCCTTTCAAAAGCAGAAAGTTTCTTGGACACAAATTGGTTCTTCAGGTTTCGGTAACACGAAAACAGACTAGACCAAATAACTGGAAGCATGCCGAAAATTCCATCTAATGTCGTATGTCACACAAAAGGATTATTTTTTTAAGAAATCTAGTTTAATTTAAACTAAATTAACGTCACAAACCTTTCAAAATTTTCCAATTATTAAATGTCTAACTAAGTTGTTTGTCAATGGATGGCTTCAGTAGTTACTTACTTCTGCCAATATCCTGGCTCTCCTCTCCTTCTCCATGAATCTCCTTACTCGTATTATTGTTGTCGGAGATCAGAGGTCCCAAATATATGGACACATCGACCGCCACAATTATTGCCGTCAATAGTCACTGTGCGTGGGAGGCAAATGTTGATTTCTCTGGCGTCCCTTCCTATCATTTATTTGGTTTTCGCCGCATTAATTCATAGCCCAACCTTCCTAGCCTTCGTTTTTAGTCTGACGTAGGTTGCTTCCGGAACAGGGTAACAG
Source organism: Sabethes cyaneus (assembly GCF_943734655.1). NCBI lineage: Eukaryota > Metazoa > Arthropoda > Insecta > Diptera > Culicidae > Sabethes > Sabethes cyaneus. The sequence goes on along the minus strand of NC_071353.1, from coordinate 62,153,816 downwards.
GGGGCCCAACGTGCACGATGGCTCGACCAGGTCGAAAGCGATTTGCGACTTCTGAGACGACTAGGAAATTGGCGACGAGTGGCCCAAGACCGAGTTGAATGGAGACGAGTGCTTGAAACAGCACGAGCCACCCCGGCTCTATGCTGCTGAAGAAGAAGAAGAAGGTTGCTTCCGCTGTCCCAAGGTTTTTAGTAATTCTGTCGAGGTCGTCTGCGAAGGCTAGGAGTTGGTTATTCTTGCAGATGATCGTTTCACTCGTTTAGTAGCCCGCTCGCCGGATCACACCTTCAATAACGATATTGAATAAGTGGTGGGCACCGCTAACCGAAAAAGTTAGCTCGCTAATCGCTAAACGCTAAGCGATAAACCCAGATTAGCGAAAATTTCGCTAATCGCTAAATCTAAATTACCTAAAAATTACTACATTTTTGTTTGAGCACATAATATATATAGCGCAAATAACTGGCGCTATAACATTAAATATTATTTTGCAGAGTGGTAGACGTATATCTGTTCTTTCTGAAAATATAACACTTGTTTATATTACAAGCGCTCAGCGTAAAATGGCGTCGAAAGAAGAGCAGGTGCGAAAAGCAACTGTGTGCGGTCGCAATGAAAAGCCGGATCTCTCATTAAGAAAACTTGCCCAAAAATTTGGATTTCCTCCAAGCACTGTTCACAGTGTTTTAAAATCGTTCGATGCTCGCTTGACAACAGCTAGGAAGAAGGGAAGTGGAACAAAAACGGATCTGACGAACCACTACAAGGATGCGAAGGTAAAACAAATATTACGGAGGAGACCAAATCTTTCTGTACGTACCATTGCTCGTAAAATAAAAATGTCGCCAAAATTCGTGCACACTTTTAAGCAACGACAAGGCATGAAGTCTTTCAATGTGAGGACTGTGCCAAACCGTAAAGATAAGCAAAGTATGATGGCCAAAACACGCACTCGTAAGCTTTATCGCGAATATTTAACGAAGTTTCCATGCGTTATAATGGACGATGAAACGTATGTCCCAGAAGACTTTAAACAGCTTCCTGGAATGTCTTATTACACTGCCATGAAACGGAATGGCGTTGCAGAGCATTTTGGGACAAAGAAGAAAGCCAAGTTCCCCAAAAAATATTTAGTATGGCAGGCCATATGCAGCTGTGGTCAAGCAAGCAAAAGTTATATCACTATGGGAACGGTTAACAAGGAAATATACCGTGAAGAATGCGTGCAGAAACGATTGTTACCGTTCGTACACAGCCATGATGTACCCTCGCTGTTTTGGTCTGATTTGGCATCCTGTCACTACGCCAAAGATGTTTTGGAATGGTATGATGCTAATGGAGTCCATATTGTACCGAAGGAGGCGAATCCATCTAACTGTCCAGAGTTCCCAAGGAGCAAAACGGCAGCAGTTAAAAGAGCAGGTGTGGAATAAGAGTTGCGTGGTAGCATCCGGTGCTGAATAAGCGAATTTGCTGAAGTACGTGTTGTTTAAACGTTATATCCCACATTTTTCCTAGCTTCTAATCAACATCTACATGTTGTTATTTAAGTGTGGAACGAGAGCCGAATAGGCATTGTGCAAACATATCAGCAGCACAGCTAAGAACAGGTGTGGAATACCGGTCGTTTAAAAGCTACCGTATCAGCTAAGAGCAATTGTGGAGAAAAAGTGGAATAAGAGTGGAATAAGCATTGTGCAAACGTATCAGCAGTATTACAGAAAGCACGTGTGGAATAGTAGTGGAATAAGGATGGAATAAACGTGGCGCAAACGTATTAGCAGCATTGCTGACAGCACGTGCAGAATAAAAGTGGAATAAATGTTGCGCAAATGAATCAGCAGCATTGCTGAGAGCAACTGTGGAATAATGAAGGAATAAGGGTCGAATGAAAGCTGCGGAAACGTATCTGCTGCATTGTTGAGAGCAAGTGTGAAATATGTGTCGATTAATCGTCGTACAAACGTATCAGTAGCACCACCAGGTGCAGGTGTGGAATAAATAGTGCTTGATGGCAGCCAATAACACCAATAACTTGAATGACACTTTATACTTTACACTTTATAATTTATATAAATAAATTTATATTAGGTACACTTTATTTCTTTTTTTACAGATTAAGATTAGAAAAAATTTGCATTACCACTTATAGCAGAGACAAGTCTTTGCTGGTCGTGGAAATCCTTTTATTTGTTGTTGTCTGGACGGTATGTATCTCCCTCGGCGTGTCGTTATCCCTCGTCCAAGGCAACCAGCTCTGCTTGACGCTTTGCGAGTTACTCACAATAGTTTTGCTCAGCAAGATGAATTGCGTCGGGCTGAAGCCGCCAGAATTGTTATGGTCGGGTGGCATAGTGGCGATACCACCACTGCTAGCGCCGTACCGTAATCGCGTGACCAGCTCCCGCTGCCGGTGCGCAAAACCCCACTTCTGCTCGTGCCATCCACTGCTGCTTTTTGTTTTTTAGATGAGAAAAACTAAATCCGATCCGATGACAACTATACGTAGCAAATTAGCTCAGGAAGCAGTACTATCTGCGTAAACTACTGACGGGGTGACAAAAGTACTATTCCTCTGCGGTACTGGCACGAACCACTTCTGCTGTTAACTATTCACTGCTGCTGCTAATTAATAACATCACTGCTAACTAACTGAGCAATCGCACACAATGTTCGCAGCTAGCCGAAAGTTCTGGATTTCCAGTTTCCAGTGAATTTCACTCCGTAGCACCGCTCACCGTCGTCAATATTCAAGAGAAAAAAAACCTTTGCGTTGTGAGTGTGTTATGTTGCTGGTATTGCTGGTGGTACAAGCGAAATACTTTAGCACAAATAGTTTATTAAATGTTTAACATGTGCAGAATAAATACTTCTAAAGCAATCTTGTACAGCAGATGCCAAACATGATTTAAGAAACTACTCTTCAGCGCTTAAATGTATTTTAGCCCATTTTTGTTCCACGCTTGACAAACTGAAACTGGTAAATCCACATCGGCTAAAAACTCGGCGCCTGTCATCTGTCAGATTATCTCAGATGTGTTCGTCGATGGCATCCGATCATCAGGATGTAAGTTCGAACCCGGATGAATGAAAAAAGTATAATGGCAGGCTTGATAAATTTTGAGTCAACCAACGATTTCCTACTAAGTCTCTCATTAAATTATAAAAATACGAATACAAAAGTGAACATGAAAATAACGAAACCCACAAAATAAAATAACAGTAGGTACTTCCTGCATATTTTATTCTTTTTGCTTGTCTAAATATTGAACTGCTGTGGAATAAACGTAGCTTCAGTGTCATTAGCAGCAGTTTAATAAACATCTCTATGCGTACTGAATAAACGTCTTACTATACGTTGATTAACAGTCATACAAACGCATCTTCCACGTCCATATTCAGCACTGTGCTGTTTAAATTCTCCAAAACCAACTGTATAAGCATTGAACAGAGGTGTTTAGATATACTTTAAAAGCAGCTATACAGCATGTGCTGAATAAAAGCTGTCGGTGAAACGTTTAATAAGCAAAAATTGTTCTTTGGGTTACGCCCCATCAAGCGGTATTGGGCTTTGGTGAAGAGAGAGCTGTCCCAGCACAAACAACAAGCAACAACTATAGATAAATTTCCAAAATCTTGGACAAACGCAGCTAAATTGGTTGCCAACAAGTCTGCACTGACCCTCATGGCAAGGGTAAACTCTAAAGTTCGGCAATTTTTCATGCAGATCAAATAAGTAATGTTAATTTGTTTGATAATTATTAACGATACACACATAAATGATATAAAATTGTTTCATGGATTAAACTTCTAGCAAATTTGTTTTATTGCAAAATTGAGGTGTCCAGATTTTGTCGCGAACAAGCCTTATATCGGCAAAGTATTTTTATAGGCGAAAGAAAAGACAAGTAGACTGAATTTAGAAACCTGCTTAAAATAATCTCCCGTACCCATAAAAAGTTAACAGATTTTAGCAATTGTTCATGCAATTACCCAGCCAATTGATGATGAACCAACCTATGTACCGCCAACCGTAGGAATTGATTGTGTACATAAATAATTTCACAGCGTTATCAATTGTTTTTAGCAATAAAGAGGTTGGACATCGTAAGGCACTTCGTGTTTGCCGGATATAGCCGATCCGGCACATACAACATCCTCTCCCTTCTAGAGAATGGTTAAGGGCAGTAGAAGCTGAAAAGGCATGGTGCCCTCAGCTTTCCGCGCCTTGGGGAGGTCGGAACTAAACAGTGAAGAAGTACCTTGCCAAAATTGACTTTTCAATATGGATGCGTCAACCGAGGCTGGCTGAAGGCTGAAGGTGCTGGTGGAAAACATCTCTCTGGCAAAGGATGACGAGACCTACTTGATGTTAGACGGCAACGACTGGCAAAGCACTAAGTACAGTATGCCCCACCAAGTAAGTAAGCGATGGCGTCAAGTATATCTCCCACACAAAGTTCCCAAAGAAGGTCCTTCTGTAACTGACGATCATATCCCCGATAACGATCGTGATGTCCAGTGACGACCAGCTGTGTTACTTTGCCTCCAACTGCGCATACAACGCTTCCTTCTGGTCGTCATGTCCCGTTTATGATGCCCGTCTATGATGGTGTAGTTGAAGAAACAGCCTTTATCCTTAACATGAACAACTTCTCGTCGATCGCTCTCCAGTCCATTACGCGATCCTGCATGCTGCCCATCACTACGAAGCCCGGCGCTCTGGTAAAATTGGGTTTTACCGCCACGCATCGAATTTCCCTGATTTTTCGTTGTGTGTTAGGTTTAGGTTGATTGCCTTACTAGGGTCACGATACCGAGTCTCGTGAGTCTCGTGGAGCTGGCATCTTATAATGCAGAGACAACACAATTCCTCCTTCCCTGTCAGTTTACAACCTTAGTTTCCACCGGAATTGGTTACCCGATCTTCGCTAAGGCCATTGGCGTAGCTAGAGGGGGTGCCTGGGGGACCAGGCTCCCTCCAGAATTCTGCAGGCCCCCCAGAAATTTTCATCATTGGAATTTGTAAATCGGAAAACTAATTTAGTGAGTATGTTCCCAAGAATATTTTCCTTATATTTTTCTTGCGTTAAACCAAACGAATATCAACAGCAGATGGTTTCGTATTATTACCAGGCCGGCTTCATGGGGGCTCGTGCTACTACTTCCATATTTTCACCATCTGACAGATCTTGCAGAAAGTAAGTACATCGTGCCCACGCATCACATCTTTATTTGTTTCAAAGCAGCATACGATACAGTCGATTGAGACCAGCTATGGCCAATACATGAAAGGAAGAGGCTCAAGGGAAACAAACGCGTGCCTTCCATGAACGGTAACCGTTGACGGCGACGAACTGGAAGTGATAGATGAGTTCGTGTATTTGGGAACGCTGGTGACCGCGGACGACACTAGTAAGGAGATTCAGCGGTGCATTCTAACGGGAAATCGGACTTACTGACGATCAAGCGGGAAATCGGACCTACTCACGATCAAGCGGGTAATCGCAAAACGCTACGATCATGAAGCATACACTGCCGTACGATGCTGACAATATACAAAACCCTTAATAGACCGCTATTTCTTTATGGTCATGAAGCCGTGACGCTGCTGAAGGAGGACATGCGCGCCCTTGCTGTGTTCGAGCGGAAAGTGCTGCGGATGATATTCGGTGGAGTACAAATTGAAACCGGAGAGTGGCGGAGGCGTATGAATCACGAGCTACAAGCACTGCTTGGAGAGATTCCAATCGTACATCTGGTGAAAGTCGGTAGATTACGATGGGCCAGACACGTCATAAGGATGTCGGACGACAATGCGACAAAACTAGTTCTCTTCAACAGCACCACCAGCACCAGGAACATGGGGGCTCAACGTGCAGGATGGCTTGCGACTTCCGAAACGACTGTAAAATTGACGACAAATGGCCCAGGATCGAGTTAATTGGAAACGACTGCTTGAAACAGCACGAGCCACCTCTATGCTACTGACGAGAACGACGACGATGACGCTTATATAAGTTTTGCGTTTGAGAACATGGCGTGTATGCAGTTACAAACACAATGTAGTTACTTTTTATGCACAGTAAAGGCCCCCATACACATACGCATATGTTGGGTTGGAAATGAACAAAATGTTGGAGGGTCATTCCGGTCGAGCGGCGAGCCGAACATTTTCTTCTGTTTGGTTCGTAGCACTCACACATCGGCGAGCGTGTTGGGCGAACATGAATTCACCAACATTTTCGGCCAACATGTACGTACATGTATGGGGGCCTTAACAATTTTTTGTGGAAGGCACCCCTTAGGCCCCTCCCAGGAAAATTTTCTAGCTACACCAATGGCTAAGGTTGCTACTTGCTAGTATTACGGGTGGTCCCATGAGAAGGTAGGGATAGGAGTTGCTGGATAACAGGCTAAGAACCACTATAGGGTCTGTATTGCGCATTATCCAGCCGTTCACCATCCAGTTTGTGCTGGACGATTTCGACATCATGCTTAGACATGTGGTAAACAAACAAACAAACGATAGTCAGTTTTGATTTTGTTTTGTAACTTAACTAACTTTGTACCAAATAATCGTCGTTTGTGGGAAGTGTAGATATTCCTTTTTCCTTTAAAGAAAACGGCGGCTGTAGCATATCGCGAGCTCCAAAAAGTTTACGGAGATGTTACTCAAAGTGGAACAACGCACCATGGTTGCTACCGTTGCTTCAAAAAGGGTGATTTCGATATTGACGACCATCCGTGAGAAGAAAGGTCAAAAACCTCCGAAGACGTTGACTTGGGAATATTACACGATGAGGATCTGTGCGAAATACGAAAAGAGCTTGTTTCAGCATTAGAAGTTACCCACTAAGCCATTGAACTTGGAAAACAATTTCACGATTGAATTCCGGAATTTTGGGATTCAATAATGAAATAGTTTTCTTTAATTATAATCTTCGTATTTGACTAAGACGCTCAAAAAACTTCAGTCACTGTGTTGGAATTGAAGGAACGTGGGTTCCAATACGAGCAGAGGAACGAAAAATTTATTTTACAGCATGACAACGCTAGAAGTCACGCTGCTAAACCCGTTGAAACTTACTTGAAAATACTCACAAGCGCCATGCTCCCCAGATACTGCGCCGTCCGATTATTCCTTACTCCGGTTGATGACACATGGCTGGCTGATCAGCAATTTCATTAATATGAGGACATCAAAAATAACCTAATTCATACATATCCCCAAAATACGAAGATTTTTATCAGAAAAAAGAGTTGTAGTTAGCAGCGATGGAAATATTTAAAATAATTCATGTGTATTCATTTTTCTACAATGCAGTTTTATTTTCATAAATAAAAAACTCACATTAGAACCGTTCATTTTGTTTGACCTTCACATTATTGTCTGAAACTTTGGAATGGAGGCAATCAACGCTAGGCTGAAAGCGGTGACTAGGAGGAGTGCTATAAAAATAAATGCGTCAAAACTCAAACACATGAAAAGTAGAGGTTAAAAGGAGACGATCGTGCGTCGTCCCTTCCACTGACGGTAATTGCTGAGGGTAATGAACTAGAAGTGGTTAATGAGTTCGTATATTTGGAATCACTGGCGCTTGTGGATAGCAACACAAGTAAGGAGAACCAGCGATGTATTCAAGCAGAAAATCAGGCCCACTCTGCCCTTCACGAAACGCTGCGCCGCTGTACTAAGACCGGTAGTTCTTTATGGATTTGAAGTTGTGACGCTGCTGCTGCTGCGGAGGACATGTGCGTCGTTGCCTTGTTCGAGCGGAAGGTGCTGAGGACGATAAATGAATATTTGGTGGACTACAAACTGAAAGCGAAGAATGGTGGAAGTGTATCAATCACGAGCTAGAGGCATTGTAGAGATTTTCGACGCACATCTGGCGAAAATCAATAGGCTGCGGAAACCAGACACGTCGTGAAGATGCCGGACAATGCGGCGTAAACGGTTTTCTTCAACAAGTCCACCGGCACACAGTGGTCCGAAAGTCCAAAAAGCTGGCAGAAATGTCAAAACGACCTCCTAGAGGGTAGGTGACTTCTGCGAAGTTGGTTGATATACTCAGGAGATCTATGCTACATCATTCAACTAGTGCTTAACCCTTAAACTATAGGAAAACTCTTTAATATACGTTATTACCATAATATAATATTAATTATTGGTTAAGTTTTTCAGTATGGTTGAGTTGATCTGATAACTCTCAGTTGCATTATAAGGCACTGAAAGGTTGGATAACATTACATTTTCATTCAATTGGATTGTTATCCAATAATTGCTTAAGTTTTTTTTTGAAGGGTTTTTCACATTTCTGCGACTCATTCGATTTGCTCAGCTCATTTGATACAGCATTCTAATTGCATCCGAATGGTATTATAGACCAGCTATTTATTATTAAATCTGTTTTCAAATAAAGAAATACAAAAAAAGTTCAAATTCAAAACAGACACTGATGAAGCCGGCAAGTCGTAGGCGAAATACATATCGGTCTGAATAATGAAACAACAAATAAAAGTTTACCAGAAAAACTTTCTTGTTATTGCTTTGTTTTCAGCCTCTACTATGCCCTTGATTAACTAATATTAGTCTTCTATGTTCTTCTACTGAAAAGTGTGATATTATTTTTTTATATTATTTATTGTATTAGATGTATTTATAATAGCTACGAATTTAGTCTGGAGCATACATTAATGTGATGTAACATACAGCGAACGATAATTATAATTACAGTTCCATGACTTGTTTCGATGTTGTGTCACATTTCGAATACTTTTGATTACTTTTTAAATTAAACATTAGTTTTAGACCTTGTATATCCTTATCGAATCGAATCGAATCGAATCGACGCGATCAGTACTACAGCGCGGGAAGTGTTGGGTACTACTGCTGCAGCCACTTCCAGTGAGTGGTTTGACGCAGAATGCCAGCGAGTGACTGATGAGAAGAATCGAGCCAGAAGTCACATTTTGACTGCAACTGTGACACGCCAGAGCAGGGAGAGATACCGAGATGCTAGAGCTGCCGAAAAGAGACTTCACCGTCGTAAGAAACGTCAGCATTGGGATCGCGTGCTTGCGGAGGCGGAGAATTGCTTCGAGAGGCACGATACTAGAAGCTTCTTTAATACGATCAACGGAATCAGGAACCGGACCGTGCCAACTCCTGTTATGTGCAACGACAAGGAGGGGAACCTGATTACCGAAAGATCGGAGGTGGCTAGGCGTTGGAAACAATATTTCGATGCATTGTTGAATGTTGAACAAGATGGAACGGTCAACAGAAACAGGATAACGATTGAGGATGATGGACAAGCTGTGGATCCACCAACTTTGGAAGAGATTAGGAAAGCAGCGAGAGAGCTGAAAAACGGCAAAGCAGCTGGAAAGGACGGCATCCCCGCCGAACTTTTGAAAGTCGGGAGCGAACGGCTGTATTGTGCAATCCATCAGGTTATACTAAAGGTATGGACTGAGGAGGAATTACCTACGGACTGGTTGGAAGGTCTCATATGCCCAATTTACAAAAAGGGCCTTCGACTCGAATGCAGCAATTATCGAGGAATTACTCTCCTCAATTCTGCATACAAAATTCTCTCCCGCATCCTGTTTCTCAGACTGAGGCCGTTACAGGAAACCTTTGTTGGCGAATACCAGTGCGGTTTTCGAGAGGGACGCTCCACGACGAACCAAATGTTCACCTTGCGACAGATCCTCGATAAATTCCGGGAATTCAACTTGCAGACGCATCATCTGTTGATAGACTTCAAGGCGGCGTACGATTCAGTTAAACGAAACGAGCTGTGGCAGATTATGCTTGAACATGGTTTTCCAACAAAGCTGATTAGGCTGATACGTGCTACCCTTGATGGTTCAAAATCAAGCGTCAGGATAGCGGATGAGACTTCGGACTCGTTTGTGACGTTAGATGGTTTGAAGTAAGGTGACGGATTATCGAACTTGCTGTTCAACATTGCATTGGAAGGTGCTATTCGAAGGGCCGGCGTGCCGAGAAGCGGTACCATCATCACGAAATCTCATATGCTCCTAGGCTTCGCGGACGACATCGATATTATCGGTGTTAACCGTAGAGCTGTGGAAGAAGCGTACACGCATCTTAAAGAGGAAGCTGCGAGGATAGGGCTTATCATAAATTCTACCAAAACAAAGTATATGGTGGCTGGTAGAGAGCGTGGTAGCCCTTCGGGTGTTGGAACTGCGGTGGTGATAGATGGAGATACTTTTGAAGTGGTCGACGAATTTGTTTACCTTGGTACGTTAGTGACATGTGACAACGATGTGAGCCGTGAAGTAAAAAGGCGGAAAGCGGCTGCCAACAGGGCCTTCTACGGATTACGTAGCCAGCTGAGGTCCCGTAGCCTACAACTCCGTACAAAACTCGCGCTCTATAAGACGCTAATTCTCCCGGTGGTACTCTACGGCCACGAAGCGTGGACGTTGAAAGAGAGCGACCGACGAGCTCTTGGCGTTTTCGAGCGTAAGATCCTGCGATCAATTCTTGGCGGCATATTAGACGAAGGAGTGTGGCGCAGGCGCATGAATCATGAAATATACCAAGTGTACAAAGATGCGGATATTGTGGAGCGCCTAAAATACGGCAGGCTGCAGTGGGCTGGCCACGTAGCAAGGATGCCGGATGAGAGACCAGCGAAAACAATATTCAGCAGAGAACCCGACAGAGGCCGACGACTTCGAGGCAGACCCCATACCCGTTAGATGAGCGCTGTTGACGAGGATGCTAGAACAGCGGGTGTTACGGGCGACTGGAGAGTGGCAGCCCAAGACCGAGTAATGTGGAGACGGCTCCTGAATTCGGCATTGATTCGATAAGCGGATTGTCGCCGAAAAAAAGTAAAGTAAGTAAGTATATCCTTATCGAAAAGGGGTCTTCATTCTAAAATGCAAGCCTAATAATAAGATATAGTGGGAGTGCTATGTCTCCTGTAAATCCTGTTGAAATGAGCCTTTGCATCAGATGTGCCTTAGAAGCGCGTCATTCTGTTTCGATGTTCCAGAAACAAACTAAATTGTTGTTCTGCGCTACGAAACTTTCTTTGAAGTATACTCCAAAATCAATTTATTAAACTATTCTAATGCTTATCTCTTTCATTTCCACGATATCCTGGACTAGCAGAATCATCAATGCCTACTATCATATATTGAAACTATTGCAAGGATTATTCGTTAAAATCAAATTTGCCACATGAATTCGTACATCTTCTCTAAGATTTGTCTTTACTGTCTTAGTTGCAGAAAGTTGCAGCCAAATTTAGGTTAAATCGGTTCCTTACAAGTATACCTGCACACTAAAAGTAATATGGCAGCGGTACTCGACGGGATCCATAAGTTACGACTGTCAATTCGAAAGAGTTTAGATATTCGTCCTCATTTTTGCCATAATCAAGCCAGACTTGGTGAACCAATAATATTTAAAATTAACCTTCTCAATAATATAATAATTCAATAATAGACATCTATCTTTTAACTAAATATGTCATTATTTATGATATTTATGCAACGTTTGCTACATACCTATAAGAAACAACCATAAGGTAATTTGGGGGAATTTGGACACCCTTAGCAAATCCCCTATTATCCCAAAATCTATGCATCAAAACTCAAAAAAGTTGAATTGTATACTGAGATTTACTTGTTTTCTGTTTACCAGCGGAGTTTAATAATTGTATCTAGCTTTGTTTTGCTAAAATAGGTTAAAATAAAAATAATGATTTTTTGGCATCAAAATTTTGTTCGGGGTGATATGGACACCACCCACTGGGGTGAAATGGACAATGTGTAAAAAACGATTGTTTTTAATGAAATAACATACTGAGGCTCATAGCAGATAACTTAGGAACTAGTAGGAACTTGTTAACTAGTAATAGTGTTTCGAGCTCAATTCCGTCTATCTGAGTGGAAGAGCCAGTTCATAAGTTATACTAATATAACTTTAGTTTTTTCGCAAGTAAACAAAACCATACTTCGATGAATCTAGATCTTATTTAAAGTCTTATTCGACATTTGTCACATGCAAGTGCTCCTGCATTAGTTCCTGGTGGCTCAGAGAGGGTTGTCAAACCTAAAGCTGAAGATATAATGACAGTTCGACATATCGATTGGGATAAAATAATTACGATAACAAAATGAATGTGACATTGACAACCATAGACATTCAGGGATTAGCCCCGAGTGCCTCAAAAATCACAAATTTCAATATGAATCTGAGTATGTGGGAAAATGATCAGAGAAATATTTCATACAGTTTGTTCTCAAACACATCGAAACCCGATTATTAAAATCCCTGACTTTTGTTGCGAATGTTCCCTTTGGCGATCATACGTTATTGGCGGGATTGCAAATACTCTCAAATACTCAAAATCCATTGTCTTTAATGATCTTTTCGGTGGATTCATGTTTAAACATCACATGCACATCCGTTTTGTACTTTTACGGTATCTAGAATTAAGGAGACCGAAGAAATAATTTAAAATCAACTGGACCATTTCACCCCAGAAAAACTGTCCATTTCACCCCACATAGCATACAACAATATGAGTTTAAAAAATTGTATTTATTTTTATACAATCTCGCTATAATTTTCTCAAAATGAAATTTCTGCCAACTATTTTGATTTTCGGACCACTGTGCGGCATCAGTGACAATGGGGTCCAACGAGCGAGATTCGGTTCGACCAGGGGTCACATTGCGATTCTCGTTTCGAGTGATTTTGGTTCGTTTCGACCACGTTAAACGAATGGGCGAAACGAACCAAAATCACACGAAACGAGAATCGCAATGTCACCTCAGGTCGATAGCGACTTGCGACTTCTGCAACGCCTACACTCTTAAATGATTCTACCCGTAAATAAGTCGGATCTAGCTAAAGCTAGGTTGAAACTACTCAAAATGCCCTTAACATACTCATACTCAAATACATACTCAAGCACATACATACTCAAATTTTAGGTAAAAAAATCAACCAATTTTGGCTACTTGCTACCGATAATTGAACTCTGTTGCAAATAACGCTGACTAACTGTGATAAATAAATTTTTTGGTTGAAAAACTACTCAAAATCTGAGCTTGTACACTTTAAGGGCATTTTGAGTAGTTTCAATCAAGTTTTAGCTAAATTCAACACATTTACGGGTAAACTCATTTAAGAGTGTAAGAAATTAGCGACCGATCCAGTTGAATTGTTGAATGGAGATGGCTGCTTGAAACGGCACGAGTCGGCCGGGGCGGCGATGGCTGATTAAACCAACATTTTTAGAAAAATTAAAAAAGCGTCACGCTCGTACGTACAATACATACAGGCGTTGCGCAGTTTTTTATTCCTTATCGATTCTTGAAACTCGTGTTTTTCGATCACTTTTTAAACCTTTGTTGTAGTATAGCATTATTATATTCGCTTAAATCTTCTAGAGAATTATTTTCTCTGTGAGGTGCCGTTTTTAAAATATCTGTCATTAACTTTGTAGGGGTTTTTCTAATTCCCGTCGTAATAAGTAAAGCCATTCTAATTTTCATCATTTTTTGGATGGATTTAATGAATACTCCAAAAGTTCTTGTGCTGATTTGACTAAAACACATTTACCTTCCGATCCGTGAACTTTGAAATCACTGAAAAGTAACAGTCGCATATTATTGAAATTACGCAACTGACTTTATTTCTAAAATTCGTCGTACCGTTTTAAAATCCGTCCATCAAAATTTTTCATCGTCCGAACTAAAAATCACAACAATGTTTTCGAAGCTAACGCGCATGCATTTGTGTAGGACGGCATGACAAATGTTATTCTACAAAATTTCTGCAGGACAGACAAGTTTTCCTGGCTGTAGAATAGCGACAATGCCTTGCGTGAGTTATTTTGATTTATGAATGACGGAAATTAAAACGATTAGTCGACATTGTCTTCTTCGTCGCACGAAAAAACGTTGGAAATTTGACTGGTAGGACTTCTTTAATGATAAAAAGCATTTAAATAGATCTCAGCATACTTTGGTTGATCGCGTATGATAGTCATCGAACTAAAATATTAGGGAATAACTAGTTTTGCATTGTGTGTCATAAAAATGCTGATATTTTTAATAATTTGTGTTGGATAGGACGGGAATAGGCAATTACGACGATGTAGCAACATACCCTATATCAATCATTCCATAGTGCCGTAGTATTGTACGCTTAAATGAATCCGATCAGCTGTATGAATAAATTGCGACCATAATCCAATGTGGTGGCTGATGCTGATATTTGTTCTTACCCTGTTAATTTCACGTGCTATTTCATTCAAGCAGGTCCTCTCAAATGAATTAAAACCGACGTGTAAATGCCGACCAAGCGAACGTGAACGATAAAAATCAAAGTTTGCCAAACACTTGAAAAAATAATAATGCAAATTTTTTCGAAATCACCGACACCGGTATGCAGCAAAAAAAGGTCCTATACCAGTCTTGATACTTGCTTAGTTTACATGATTACGGTTGTTTAGTTGAAGCTACGTGGCATAGATTGTTGCGACTGCCACAACTGTTATATAAGTCTTTCAGTCTCTCAACCTACGTCAGCTGCTGAGCACAGCAAATATGGTGGATATGCAAATTCTTGCCCTTCGCGCTACTGTTCACTGCTAGCTAGTGCAAAATCGAATGTTGACAGTTATGAGTACCTCAGATACCAGCGATGTGCTTGATCCGGGAAGGTCCATGAGAAGTGTGTTACTAGGATGATCTCACAGTTCAGCTTCATGCAACTATACTTTTTCTTATACTGTTTTCATGATTAGTATACATATCTGTTCAAATCGTATTCCAACAACAAGAAGGAGTCAGAAATGAAAATATTTTGCCTACAAAAGTATCGATATCCCATATGCTAATATTTTCTTTTCTTTTGCCTTTGCAGTTTCTCGACTGATGGGAGGTTCTGCGGGCGGTTCTATGGGCCATGCAATGTCAAATATGGGTAGTTTAGCGGCGTGTAGTGTTACGGATACCAAACCCATGCAGTTTCCACTAGCACAGCGGCGGAAACGACGGGTGCTCTTCACACAGGCCCAGGTTAGTACATATTAGCTGTCGCAGTGTTTTTTTTGTTTCGCAACCATGTGCTAAACTGTATTGCCCAATATGTTAGTTTGACCATAGTTTTATTAACGACTACGGAAACACAATAAACGACGGCTATCGCTAAAATATATTCGTAAGTACAATAGCAAACTGTAACTTGAGGAACAAACCGGCTAAATTTGGATAAATTTGGAAACATGGAAAGAGGCGTCTGAGACTTGCATGATTTCGATAATGGATCAATAAATATAGCTTGCTTTAGAGTGACAATTGCTTGCTTCTGGCGCTAGTATACATTAAACCATCCATATACACTAGCGCCAAAAGTATATTGTTGTCATTTTAAAACCACTGAAGTTTTTGAAGCGTCTTAGTAGAATTCGAAACCTGGAAATTAAATGAAAAGAAAACTTATTCAGTTTAATTCTACTATGTATATTTTATTCTTGACATATACGTATTTCGCCTACGACTTGCAGGCTTCCTCAGTGCCTATTTTCGAACTCGAAAACGAAGTTTTCGATCTGTCAAGAATAAAATATACATAGTAGAATTAAATTGGATGAGTTTGTGCAGCCGGCAACCGGAACATATACGGAATACAGCAGATCTGCTTCGCAGTCAATGTTACGGTAGCATAAGCAGGGCATACTTTGAATTTCAAATCCCATAATATAATATCAAAAGGCATGCATTATACACATTACGTTACCTTATATTATTTTCTCACTAACGAGAATATCCGCACATATATTTGTAATGCGAAAACTACAACACATGTTGTTCCACCGTAATATTTTTGCCAGTACAGAAGCTGGCTTCAGACAAGCAGCATCAACTATATAATCACATCCAGGTAATTCTACGAGCAACCTGAGTATAAAAATTTAGTTCAAATATTTAGCGACTGCCAGTGTTTGAAAAACGAACATGAAACATGCATAAAAGTATTTACAAATATAGCAGGAGACGGCTGGAAGATTGTTCGGAATCGTCGCCACCGCGCGGAGTTCGTTTATACAATTCAAATATAGCAAACGGTCAGAGCATCAGGGATGGCAAAGCACTTCAAAATTAAAGGCAGCATCATAGCAGCAACAGTAGTCATCCTATCTGAAGGGAGTGATGACAAGAGACAACAAAAACTTTGTCAAATATTTACATAAGAAGATTCGTTCTCCAAAACGGTTTCTTCCTCCTGAATCGAATCTGAAATTCAGATTGAAATCGGCAGAATTGAATACGTATTTTCGGCTATATGACAGCCAAAGAGTCGACTAATCAGTCATAGCTAAAACACCATTACTGATCACTTTAAACATATATTTGTAAACGAATAAGAACAAAGCTTCTGGGATATTACTTTTTTCGGCAGCATCGTTTATTCACGCGCTCTGGCCAGAGTGACATCCACTTAAAATTAAAATCAAGCAAATATTTAAACGAAAGCACGATTGCCGACTCAAATGCAAACATCTCTGTTTTCGTATGCGTTCAGAAACGAAGATGTTGATAAAAGGTGCCTGATTAAGCAAAAACATGACGCTACCACAGTTTTCTATCTATACGACCTTGGGTACGACCTGAGTACCTGAATGTTTGTCCAACTATCCAACGAGTTGTGTTATCTTCTATGGGATAGCATTATATCACAATTACTAAAGCCAGAATGTTGCTCATCAAAATTCAATTAATTTCAACCCCAGATATATTGCAATTACTTGACATTTGGGATTGTTTCATTATGGAATTAAATTTCATAGGTCACCTCCCCTCCGAAACAGTTCATCACATTGCCGGTGATGTTTGGTCGAATTAAATCCTCATAAATCTTCACTCAATCCATGGAGGGTTTACGTACTCAATGCTGAAAATTTCCGTTGCTCAGAACAACACCCGACGGATTTTGCCATCTCCGAAACATATAAATGCCGACTCTCTGCCTGAGTTTCATTATTTATGATGATGATGATGATTCAGATGACGACGATGGCAGTGACGATGATTTATTTGCACGGTGTCCAACCGGGGCGGTATGGTTCATGGTTGGCTTTTCTGCTCTCATTGCAGCATAAACTTGGCTGTCTGACGTCTACAGACGGTACCACGACAACGATGGTAGATTGCATTTATCATCGTATCTATTAAGTTCAGTACGCAAACTGAGAGACTGCTAGGAATGGATTATTGTTATTATTATTACATAAAGTAAAATAACATTATATACACACACAATTTACAGTAGCTGCATCAGAGAGGATTCTCCATTCGAAAGACTGCTACCGGATTGAACGTCAGAAAAATCCTTTCCCTTTTATCAGAAACTGGAACGAACGTTCGCTGGAGGAAAGAGGGACCATTTATATAAACAAAAGTTGGTCCGAAAAAATATACTCCCTGGGAATATCTATTTACAAAGCACTTCAGATGAAAATGCCAAGTTTCATCAACAAACTAATATTGAAAGAAAGGAACCAGGCACATTGCTGTCGAACGGATACATAGACAAAGTCGTACATTTGGAATTGGGCACGATATAGAAGATTTATATTGACATACAAACACCACAATAAGTGTAACGAAATGACAATATGCGGGGCGTACGGAGCATTTTTGAATGCAAAAAAAAATCTAATAAACGAAAATTTTATTAATTTGGTCATGTATCATTTGTTTAACGATTTATTAGAAATTCCGATATTATTACCAATCTTTTTCTTAATTGCTATTTATTTCCCTCTCGTACAACAGGTCTATGAATTAGAGCGAAGGTTCAAACAACAAAAGTACCTGTCTGCGCCCGAACGGGAACACTTAGCCAGTTTGATACACCTTACACCTACGCAGGTAAGTTGGTAGCTATAGTCGAAAACAAAATATTTATCAAATCCACCAAACAAATGAGATCGAATCTCGGGAATCCATTTCGTGATACTGCTATAACCGCGAGGTCAGTAGCTCTAGCTTCTGGTGAGACATGTTGACCCAATTTTAAGCCTACCCAGGTAACCAATAAGCACTTGCAATGCAATTTAAATGCAAGCCAATAAGCATTTAAGTTGCCGCAAAATATGAAGCTACTTTACTGCTAGCCTTCTTATAGTGCTGACAATGCTTATTTGCAGCTAGTTACAAACAAGAAGAATTTAAATAGAATTGTGGATGTCAATTTACAAGAGTTATGCAATCAAAAGACTGATAAACAGCAACCTGCAGTATAGAACGCCAGGGATGCTAATAAACGATTGATTTACTGCTTATACTAATGCTTATTGGTTACCTGGGTAGTAAATCCAAGCTTGACTCATGAATATATCTATCAGAAGTCAAGACAATTTATTGATTATTGTACGAGGAACGTAATTTTACTGTTTAGGGATGGAATTTTCATGGACTTAACAATTTTCCATTGCTTTGCTTCATTCGAATGCTCAAAAAAATCATCTAAATAGGTACAAATTGCACGGTTGTAGACGACACTCCTAGCTTGCTTGCGACATCTCCTGTGGAGTGGAGTGCTTTGGGTTCTGCCTGAAAGCGCTGGCCACCCGTTTTATCATCGCTGCGGCGTTCGTCTTTCGATTTTCGACCGATCCAGGCTTCCTGGCTGTCGGCAAATGTTCCCCAAACACTTTTATTTATTACGTGCAGTTGATTCGGCGTTGACGATGTTTGACGATTTCACTAACTCGGTGTGCAAGTAGTTCGAATTTTTGCGATACGCTGTTACAGTCTAAAAAATTGACACGTCGAATTCATGTGAAAAAGTTGATAAAATCTACCTGGTGCGCACGTAAACCGGCTAGTATGAGTGCGAGCCAGTGCTTAAAATTATCAGTTGATACTCATAAATTTGAATATCAAGTCGCTCCCTATGTAGCTGATATTTATCAGCATGAAAATCAATTTCAATATCCAGTCACGATATTATTGGAACAGATAATCATTATTCCATCTTCCAACTGAATATCAAATATCAGTATCAGCGAATTCGAAAAGAAAAATGATACTCAGTATCAAAAATGTCAGTTACATCTCGAGGTGTTGATATTTTCACTAAGCGTTGTTTTCGCCATAAACATTAGATTTCAACGCAAACCGCACAAACAGTTATCTCAACTTTAAAGTAAATTGTCATCACAAAGCCTACTGCAATCTTTTGCGTCCCAATCCACTGGAATATAAATATTCAGTGCAAGGCGCTGAAACCGATATTCATATTCACTGCAATGGAACTGAAAATGATATTCAGCTCTGACTTTTTTGTAGCGCATTATGAATTTTTCGAAACGAATATTCTGCAACATCGATACTCAGCGACTTAGTTTATCAATGAATTTTTATTCCAATGATATTCATATTACTACTGGAAAAAAGAGTTTTGATATTGCATTGACTCAAAATCAATCATTTTGAGTTTCGATAAAGTGATTTTTTCCAGCACTGGTGCGAGCTACCAATAATTCACGTGAACATCACATGAAAAGTGCGGTGGATGAGAATTACCTATGTTTTCACGTAAACATGACATGCCGATTTTTTTGGGTGTACTTCTACTTGAACCGCATTTTATTAATTGAAGAGTAGGGGTACGGGGGGGTAAGTCCGGCACCCTAAGGGAAATGATCATTTTGTCAGGTCTAGGATCAAATATTGTTAATTTTTTTTTACAGAATCAGTGTTTATTCTATTTTTAATAATATATGAGACTGTCAGTACTTATGAACGGTTATTTTATAAAGTACAGTAATTTTAGAAACAGACAAAAAATGGTATCCATCCAGCTGTGCGGGTTTATTACTATTTTTTTTTATTATTTTGACATTTTTGATAATTTACGGTAGGTTCGACCTGTTTTAAAATATCTGAAATAATGAATACTAATATGTTCAGTAGTTAATAAGGCAATTAATTAATGGTTTTTAGTAAAATTAAAAAATACAAAATCATATCCACACGAAAAGAATACACTTAGAAAAACACCGAAGTCGACAAAATTCTGCCGAGATTTGAACAGACTAAAATCAAAATTTCATAAAAATTTTTATAATACCAAACGTTAGTAAATATCCGTAAACGTCGACAAGCACCACCGAAGTTTTCACCGAACGCTAGGCTGTCCAAATCACGGCAAATTTTGCCGAGTTTTTAAGTGTGTATATTTCACAACTTATAAGGACATATAAGTGCCGAAGCGGAGGCAATTTATGTACAAGCAAAAATTTTGACAATTATTTATAACCTGTTTTCAGCCTGCTGCTAAATTCAGCCTCCATTGCTTTTCTTGCTGCGATTTCTGAAATAAAAACTTTGCCGCTACATAACAATAATGAAAAGAATGTAGCACCCGTACGCTTTAATGTGTTATAACTACTTTCACAAAATTTCAAAAATTCTGCTGGTTTTGACGTTCATTTAATAGAACAACATAAACACTGTTTCTCAACTAGCACTCAATTAG
The DNA here is from genome assembly GCF_943734655.1 of Sabethes cyaneus. NCBI lineage: Eukaryota > Metazoa > Arthropoda > Insecta > Diptera > Culicidae > Sabethes > Sabethes cyaneus. The sequence continues at coordinate 62,133,259 of NC_071353.1, read as the reverse complement.
GCCAAAGAAATAGTAGCAATCGCTTACGTGTAACCGCTCTCGACGCTGGTATGAATTATAAACTATTCCGTTCACATTTACTTATGCTGGAAATCAAACAACTGTTAGTACTGTATCACAGAACAATTCTACTTCTTTTTATCCAGCAGGGACACCAGTGGTTGGAGAATTCGCGAAAAAGTGATCATTTGAATCGATAAACATCCCTCATGAACATACACTATTCGCCTGCCTCGCCGATAATGCACGCATCAGCTTTGAATTTTATCACGAACAGAACCTCAATGTGAACATCAGAATTCGTTCAAAAATTGAATATTGAACATTGAGTGTGTTCGATTTTTCGGATATAGAATGCCCGGTAACGTCGGAAAGTATTTAAAATAATATTACCACGAAAAGGGAATAGTTTAAAGTAGTGTTAGTGGCTTTATAAGCAGCAGAAAGCGTTAAGGAGACACCGAAAGTGGCTAACGTTATTGTGTTAGAGCGACACACACTGTACTGTACATCTCATGTGTTCGTTAAAAACCTAAACGTTTATTTGAATGTTGCATTAGTATTGGTACTATATGTCAAATGGCAGAGCTTGCGAACAAAAACACAGCTGATCCACAGCCAACCGCACCGACTACTAAAATCCCGAAATATGGTTTATTTTCTTTATCAAGACATTCCGATTCATCTAAGATTTGCAGCAGCAATCCTATTGATCCTATGCATTCAATAGGATAGCTAATTATTCCGTTTGCATTGAAGGCGAGTTCTTTGTTTACATTCTCTAAGCTTATCGATGCGGCAAAAGCAGAAAGCTCTTTAAAAGCTCATTGATGTGGCGAAACTTTGAGATCGTGGTGCTGTTTTTTCGAAAAGCGCTAGTACAACGAAATATGTGCGCAACCAAATATCTATTAACCAATTCCAGATTATACGTTTTATGAACACGTAATGATCTATATGATCCGTTGAATTTATTTTCCATTAGCAACTATGTTTTGCTGAGCGTTTGTTGTTATATACCGGGTCGACAAATGGAATGACAAGATTTAGGAAATCTAACAGCACTGGGAGCACTGATTACGTGCTCTGCCAATACATATGCATTTTTAAGGCACAAAACAATACATGCATCGAACGGTAGACATTTATCCAGCCATCTTTGAGCCATTTTCGGTTTCCCCTTAATTCGCACTTTTGCGTTGCTCACGATATTCGTATATTCAGCGATGCTACGAAGCGTGAGTGTATGTTGCTCATTGTTATAGGTGAATTGAACCACTCGCGTAGGTGTTTTATCATGATAAAAACCGTTTGCCGATGCTCGGTGTATCTATTCATTTTGCGAGTTTTCCAACCTCTGAGGGACACAAAAATTGCATTCTGACATGAAATAATAAATTTTCATTTGCTTATTGAAAATTCATTTGACTTTTAGTCCAGCCCAAACAAACAAACCAAACAAAGATGCTAGGCAAAGGCGCCAATGATAGAAGCGCTCTTGGGTATAGTTACTATATACCGTGTACCCCCGCTGGAATGACCTTCCTTAATCTGAACATTTTTAATCTGAACCCCGTTGGTATGAATGCGTTCACATTAAAAACTGATCAAGCGTCATACACAATTGACGGTTAAGTTGACCGGGCAAATTAAAAAAAAAGCAAAGAACCTTAATACGTTTCCTCTTGCTCAGCAGTTTTGGCAATCTAGCTCATATGCAACTTATCTCTCTCCAACTCTCAAAATAGACCATTTTAGTTGATACTATCGTGCAAATTTCCTCTTCTACAATCTGGGTGTTTAGAATTCGCGCATATTCGACATGTTTTCAAAACGTTTGTTTTCGTCAAATCAAAACAACAAAGTCATAGGGTGGGCGCCTGGCGCGTATGTGAAAATGAATAGAGTTACCAAATATTCAGATTAAAAATGAATTCACCTGATCTGAACGGGTGTTTTTCATATTAGCGGGGGTTGAGTGTATATAGTTCGGCGGATAGAAAACCAGGCGAGTTGGCATTCCTGATTTTTGAAATTAAATTTGAAATTATGGACCCAGGTAACCGCTAAGCACTGAATTAAGCTTGAAAGCTGCTCTAAATTTGCAAGTTACATGCTGCCAGATATAATTCAGCATTGTCAAAGCATAGCAGCTTTAAAATGGCATTCTCAATGCTGAATTAATATTTACTTGAAGCACTATGAAAAGCTGATTAGATGCTCTAAGCAAGCTTTATTGCCGTTACCGGCATCAAAAGAGATTTTGAACACTGCTCACACTTGCAGGAAATCTCCTTGCGAACGTACGCGTGATAACAGAAAAAATGCTTCCCTCTCTTTTTGTCTTACGCAAAATCCTGCACCGCCGATTGAATAAACATCAACACGAATCTATAGGGCATATGCATACGGATAATATGCAAGAAATATTTCTATACATGTATGCCATCACATAAAAAGAAAATAAAAGGTAGGTAATTCTCCCAAAGCGCAACTTATGGAAGATATGTGAAAAACAAAATCTTTCCCTTCATTCCGCCTTGATAAGCAAATCAAACATCCGAGTTAAGAATTTCGGTAATTTAAGTAGAGCTATTGGCAGCTTACTCGCAACTACCGTTTACAGATCAACTGGTAAAGGCGTTGCCCTACTCCTCTATTCCTATTCCTATCGACAGATTGGCTGGCGGTTCAATTCTAACCGAAAAAGAAAATAACAAAAAGCAATCTTGAAACGTCAACAAAGTACGCCATATAAGCAATTAAGCATAACAGAGAGGGAAGATAAAAAAGGATGTACAATATATTTTTCGCATTTTTTTATGTTTGACGTTTTACCGTTACGCAACAGGCGTTACGTTTTATGACTTTTGTAAAGCTCCAAGCACTAATGTAGCCGGATATTTCGCCAAAACCGGCTTTCTAGCTGCTTTTTATAGGCATATTGAACTATACTGCACGATATGGTGTGCACCATAGGCTAATAAAAAGCTAGATTTCTGCTTCTTTAAGTGCTCACTGGTTACTTGGGGATAAATGTGCAGGTTTTTACGGAAAATAATCGCTCTCGGGTGTTGAAAATGACTATTGCTCTTTGCATTGAAAGTTGGATTTTGAACACACTTGTTCAGTCACACATTTTGTAGGTGAGAAAAGTTGCCAAAATTTCGTAGGAAAACCCCATGAATCTTGGTTGATTCCTATTTGAACTCTAATGGTTACGTAGAGTTGTTATCGACGCTAAGAATAATATAAAAATTGTTTCTAAATACATAATTCCACGCATAATTCATAACTTGAACAAATATGCAGCATATATGAAATAAATGAAAAATTAAATACTATTTGTTTTTCCTACAACTGGTACTGGCGCCACTGCTAAATCAAATGTCAGCTCAGATGGGAGAGTTGCAATGATGGGAAATGCCGATCAAAATCTATAACGATTATTGATAAAGTTTTCTTATCGTTAATAATTAATAACGATAATATGACATTATAAGCAAAAATACGTAAGAAATAGAACAAAAATGTTAAAATAATAACAAATCAAGAAGAGGATTTCACTTTTAACCCTCCAATTTTCGATATTCTTCTGTGACGATAAAGTTTGATGGTATTATCGATATAAGATTACTAGCGATATTATCAGTAGCACACTTTTCATCACAGCTTTGAAGGTTGCACTTTATAACTGAGCAGTCCAATTGAGTGCGAAGAGCGCAATAGTTCTATGAAAATAAAGTGTGTTTATTAACATTACTCCCACAATTCGAATTTTGAAAAACGTTTGGCTCCGCTTTTGACGTTTAATTGGCTCCCGATTTTTGTATCCGCCGAACTATATATATAGTAGCTATACTCTTGGGCATATTCAGCATATTGAGTAGAAATCCATACAAAATTAATTATATTGCCGGTATACTGGCAACACTTGAAAACCTCCAACACATTAACCATCTGACTCCCTTTTGATCTGCTGTTGAAGTACAGCAATCCGGTGAATAGACCTTTCCATTTGTGTGTGTGTTGGTGCTTGAAAATGAGGCAAACAGGCATCAGCTCTACCCCAAAATGAGGCAAATATCATGTATTGCTCTTTGCATTGAAAGTTGGATTTTGAACACACTTGTCCAGTCACACATTTTGTAGGTGAGAAAAGTTGCCAAAATTTCGTGGGAAAAACCCATGAATCTTGGTTGATTTATTTATTTAAATTCTAATGCTTACGTAGAGTTGTTATCGACGCAGAGAATAATATAAAAATAGTTTCTAAATACATAATTCCACGCATAATACATAACTTGAATAAATATGCAGCATATATGAAATAAATGAAAAATTAAATACTATTTGCTTTCCCTACAACTGGTACTGGCGCCACTGCTAAATCAAATGTCAGCTCAGATGGGAGAGTTGTAATGATGGGAAATGCCGATCAAAATCTATAACGATTATGGATCAAGTTTTCTTATCGTTAATAATTAATAACGATAATATGACTGTATAAGCAAAAATACGTAAGAAATAGAACAAAAATGTTAAAATAATAACAAATCAAGAAGAAGATTTCACTTTAAACCCTCCAATTTTCGATATTCTTCCATGACGATAAAGTTTGATGGTATTATCGATATAAGATTACTAGCGATATTATCAGTAGCACACTTTTCATCACAGCTTTGAAGGTTGCACTTTATAACTGAGCAGTCCAATTGAGTGTGAAGAGCGCAATATACCGTAGACCCCCGTTCGTTTGACCATTTTTAATCTGAACACTTTTTAATTTGAACCCCGTTGGTTTGCACGACGTGCAAATTAAAAATGGTTCAAATGTCATTCTCAACATGACATCATTTGTTTATGCAGACAATGCACATAAACACGATTCGTTTGTACTGACCTAGCGTGTTTAATCGGTTTCACATTTCGTTTTCCTAACGATTAAGAGAGAAATCCGATCGGAAAATGCAATATTCGCACTTGCGAACAATCACAAAGAGCAGGGCGGCCAGTTTACACAGGTTTCAGCATATTTCGGGTTACCAGTTGTTCAAATTAAAAAGTAACCCCGTTAGTTTGCATGAGGAATCGTTCAAACGAACGGGGGTCCACTGTATACACGCGTATTTCGTGTTCGCTAGTATGGGTGCTTGAGCTGTCAGAAAGCTCTATAGGCCCTTGGGTGCAGAGCTGCCACAAATACAGATATTTGTGCATGCATAAATTTGGGACCCATCAATTATTTCAGTTGCTGTGATTTCTGGCTCTACTAATGTTCCTGAATTTTAAAGTACTTCATAAACTATTTATGTTATTTATAAAATTAGATCGAGAAAACAAAATAATCCGGAGAAAACGGTAGGGTCCCAAATTTATGCATGCACAAATATCTGTATTTATGGCAGCTCTGCTTGGGTGGTACTGTTTGCTCATCGCAATTTCTCAGGTTTCTTCAAACAAAAATAGCTGATTTTTGGAAGGCGATAAGCCTTTGATAAAACCGAGCAATATACCAAAACTTCGGACTGTTTGAGCCTAACACCTTGAATATGAATATATGAATACACTGCAGTCGCTTTTTACGCGGTTTTTACGCGAATTTTAGAATTAACGCGGCTTTTTACGCGATGTTTGGAATTTACGCGGTTTTGATTTACGCGGGACGTATCCTTCGCGTAAAAAGCAACTTGAGTGTATATGATACTACCACCTGCCCTAGCAGAACATTCGTTCATAGCAATCAGCCTATCATTTCAAAAAGAGTTGTACGTATTCAACGATTGGTCATACTTCCCAACTCTTGTATGAAGGGCCAAAAGGGAATTGGTCGATAAGCAACATCACTTAGATGTACCGAGGATTTAGAGAATCTCCTTCCAAGGGTTAAGTCGCCTGAGTCAATCGTTGAATAAACCGTCTTAACTCTTAATGCAGAATGACTCCAGCAGGTAGGGAGAAGAGCTCGCTCATTATCCACGATGTGTTGTTAATCGGGCCAAGATTAACCCTAGAAAGTTGACTGTTTCACTCTCCCTAGGCACACAGCTTCAAACAAGTGCTCTCATGGTCCCTCCCTCTTCTCGATTCTAGTTTATGTATGAAATGTGATATATATGAGCAAAAATAGAACAATCTCACCAGCAGTCCCTCGAATGAAACACAGTTGCGTCCTTTAAGTTTCATAAGTGCTTCTAATAATTAATTTAATTTTGTCTTCTGGTATCCATGCGCAGTATTAACACTCGTATTGGTGTAAGTTTTCACTACTTATGTTATGCTTACCTGTTAGCAAGGTCGTGTGGCTCTGCCGTCTGCCCAAAACCGCAGTTTGAGATCAGGCAGCCGGGAATCACCCAGTATCGCACCTCCTAGCTTGGCTACTCAATAGAGCATTACCGGGTATGGCTACGTGGAGGCGCTAGGTAGGAGCTTGGGATAGCTAGAGCTATATTGGATGCTCCTCATTTGCTTTCCCCATTTCATACCCGACTGATTGAGCCAAACACCTTGATACAAAAAGTCGAATTGATCTACCTAATGGTGGAAAGTGGCATATATTTAAAACATTAGTTAATTGTCTGTTAGCTCTTAAATCATTTGAAATTTGTTCCATACCATAATTTATAGTTCAACTATGAGAAATTGGTAGTTGGCGTACGACTCAGTCAAGCCAAATGAGCTGTGGCAGATAATACGGGAAAATGGTTTTCCAACAAAACTAAAGTCGCTGATTCGTGCGACGCAAGATGGGACAAAATGACCTCGGCCGCTTTCGTGACGTTGGCTGAACTGAAATAAGGGAATGCACTGTCTCACCTGCTATTCAACATTGCCTTGGAAGGTACAATACAAAGAGAAAACGTGGAAAGGAACGGAACTATCATCACGCAATCTCACGTGCCTCTTGGTTTTGCCAAGAAGGTCGATATCATCGAAATCAACCGTAGAGCAGTGGAAGGGACTTTAGGGCATTTTAAATGGCAAGCAGCGAGATTGGGACTTAAGGGCCAAACAGAATGCTGCGTTAACGCGTCCGTCAGCGTTATTCTGAGAGTTTTCCCATGGGCTTACTGTCAAATTGACGCTGACGGATGCGTTGACGCAGCGTTCTGTTTGACCTACAGAGACTATAGGTTACAGAGGCGACGAGGCACTCAAAAACCGCTTAATTTTGAATCAAAACTGGGAGTACCATCACAAATAAAGGTAACTTCCCGTTTTGATTCAAAATTTAGCGTATTTTGAGTGCCTCGACGCCTCTGTAACCTATAGTCTCTGTAGTTTGACCCTTTACCATTGATACCGCCAAAACGAAGTACATGACTGCTAGCACAGAACAGTAGTGGAAGTCCGAACGATTCGGCGATCAAAACTGGTAACTGAGTCTTTTTAGTTTTTATTTTTCTTAGGGAAGGTTTTCGCATAGAAGCAGAGCTGCCATAAATACAGATATTTGTGCATGCATAAATTTGGGACCCTACCGTTTTCTCCGGAGTATTTAATTTTCTTGATCTAATCTTTTAAATAACATAAATAGTTTATGGACTACTTTTAAATTCAGGAACATTAGTAGAGCCAGAAATCACAGCAACTGAAATAATTGATGAGTCCCAAATTTATGTATGCACAAATATCTGTATTTGTGGCAGCTCTGCATAGAAGCGAATAACAGCAATATAGGCAGAACGCTCGGTGCCAATCGCATAGCGGCTTTCACATGCTTTCGTGTGCATTCGTATGCGTTCGTCTGTTTTCGTGGAAAAAAGTGACTCGCTACCGCCAGGTTCGATAGTATCTGTAGAAAGTAGCATGTACGTGCTTGGATTCTTACTTCCACTTCTGTTCTGTGCTGCTAGCAAGAAACGTGGGAGTCCAAATGATATTTGTGCCGAGGTGGAGCTGGTTGGGGAAGGATATGAAGCAGTATAGGAATTTATATACTTTGCTTGGTGAAGGTCGCCAGAATTAATCTTCCAAACTTTTATTTCTCGTTCATTCGTCAGTTCTACTCAGACATTCGAAAATAATTTATAATTATTCTACACAATTTAATTTCATTTCTAAATCCAAAATCTCAAATTATTTGAGTTCCTATATCCTGTATATTCCAGCACTCGTGGATGATGTAAAACCGTGAGTTATTCTTGTGCTGTATAAACTTCCAATGAAATAATCGATGTCAGAGTCTCGAAGCCAAAATCTTCTCATTTTATATTCACATTTCCTAACATCAATACATAGCCTATTGTTATGGCAGTAGCATTCGTTTGGAAAAATATTCTTGCATATCTTTGCAGTTGGGCCTGGTTCCACCAGACCACCCTCTATTGAAGCGCAGCATACCGTGAAACGTTTTTCAATTTAAAATTTTCCGCAGCAGTCGCACAAAAGAAAAAGGGATCACATAGTTTTGAAAAATCTGACCTTCCTCGTCTGGTTTCTACGCGTTGCTATCTAAACAATTTGACACGGACATGGTTAACGCCGAACAGAAGCGTATGTTATTTCTCCAAAAACGACAACAACACACGCGCATGTGTTTGCTATTCAGCTAGCATTTATGTCGTTTGGAAAAAGCAAATACAACAGGAAAGCACACGGCACTAGTTGAATGAGCATGACAGTTATCCCTCTTTTGTTCAAAATAATAACGCGTGCAATATTCAAACGCGCGTCAACAAAAACCACGCCAATTTCACAGACTATTCAGCCACCCAAAATCTAGATCAAATGAGGACGGTGGTGTTTGGATTAAGGGTGCAATAATTTCTCCCAGCAGCGACTGGCACTGACAAGCGCTGCCCATTCTTAGGTTAATCGATTCTAATCGGTCTATCGCGCCCCGGTGGGTGGTTCAATCATTTGTTTTGTTTGTTTTGGTGTCACACGGTTTCCTCACCAGAAGAATGGTAGTCTTCGCCTCACAAATGGGCGAGCTGTCGCATGAATTTAGCTGTTAGTAATTAGCACTGTTATAAAAATCTGTGATTTTTTCATTCATTCGCAAAGCATTCCGTGCCATTTGACAACAGAGATGAAACTTTGCAATGCAATTCTAATCTTTCTAATCATAGCGTTTCGTATGATCACCTTGCAATTTTTAATCATTTCTTATGTTATAAAAAAATGTTAGCACAAAACAAACAAGCAACAGCAGCTTGTTAGTATATCAGGGAACACACCAAAAAACTGTTAAATCATGAACATTGGCATCTCTTGTCAAAGGCGAATTGAACTAGGGTATGTTGCTACATCGTCGTAATTGCCTATTCCCGTCCTATCTAACACAAATTATTAAATTAAATTATCAAATTATTAAATATCAGCATTTTTATGACACACAATGCAAAACTAGTTATTCCCTAATATTTTAGTTAGTTGTCAATCATACGCGATCAATTAAAGTGAGCTGGAGATCTATTTAAATGCTTTTTATCATTAAAGAAGTCCTACCAGTCAAATTTCCTACGTTTTTTCGTGCGACGAAGAAGACAATGTCGACTAATCCTTTTAATTTCCGTCATTCATAAATCAAAATAACTCACGCAAAGCATTGTCGTTATTCTACAGCCAGGAAAATTTGTCTGGCCTGCAGAAATTTTGTAGAATAACATTTGTCATGCCGTCCTACACAAATACATGCGCGTTAGCTTCGTAAACATTGTTGTGATTTTTAGTTCGGACGATGAAAAATTTTGATGGACGGATTTTAAAACGGTACGACGAATTTTAGAAATAAAGTCAGTTGCATAATTTCAATAATATGCTTTAATAGTCGCTTTTCAGTGATTTCAAAGTTCACGGGTCGGAAGATAAGTGTGTTTTAGTCACAGCACAAGCACAAGAACTTTTGGAGTATTTAAATCCTTCCAACAAATGCTGAAAATTAGAATGGCTTTACTTATTACGACGGGAATTAGAAAAAACCCTACATATTCGTTTCTCTATTTTCTCATGTACATTTCGTTTGGTATCCTTTCAATTTGCGAACTTTCCAACCTCTGCTGCAAATTTATGATAGCAAAAATCCAATGCGTTTTCCCTTTATTAAAACTTTTATTGTAAATATTAATTGTTCATTTAAAAATTTAAAAAAACCGCCAAGCATTATGTTTATGGACGTACACCGAACAGAAAGTAAAATATATTTCGTTTCTTATATATCGATTATCGATATATAAAACCAAAGCACTCTAGTTTAAATCTAGTGGTATGAGTTCAGCATCGCCACTCTGACGTTATCCGCCATCTGATAAAGTCGGACAACTCTCGCATTGGATTATGATATAGAACGAGCGTAGATGTGTGAAACTGAGAATCATGCCATACACCCCAAACTACCGTTGTAAAATCAAACTCTTTCTTAAAAATCTTCATCGCAACGTGAATTTGACAGATTTCTTTTTCTTACCAAATGAATTAAATTGGGTTAAATAAGTTATACATAGTACCATTGTAGGCAAGAATTCACCAAAGCCATAGTTTCTTTCATATTTCATAACACTGCTTCGCGCAGAGTTAACCACAGCAAGCTAGGATATCTCATATCTTTTAGGATCATTAACTGCAATAAATACTTACCAAAGTCATTTTATGAATTTTGATCAAGTTTACAAAAAAAAACAAAAGTTAATAATTTATTTTTTATGTTTGATAAATTTAATCGAAAAAAATCCCCAATAAAACTTTTATTAAACCTGTGAAATTTACCCCAATACAGCAGCAGGCGTATATCATAAACATATGCAGCTGCGGGATATATCTATTAAGGCTTTTGACTACAAGAAACGAGCTGAATGGGCCAAATTCGCAAGTACCTTAAAGAGTTTTGTATTGTCCAAAGACCATCGGCCCTGCTTCGAAATGCGTACATATAACAATTGCGACTTCCCGTCGGGTTATGAGACCCCACTCAATGCGTTGTGCTCAGTCTGACATCACTTCATGCACCGTTTGGGTGTAAAATCATTCAGAAGCTAGGCCCAGTTTTTTTATCAAAGTATGCTTCATGCCATTACAGCCACCATAAACACAATAGGGTGAACCACAACGTCTCTAGGATGCTTGTTCTTCTTTTCACCCTCAATTTTTTATTCGTCCTCTCGTAAGCCTACCTCCTGTACAATAAGGCCTGATGGTTCTGACAAAACCGAGAGATGCACATGCGAAAAAAAATCTGTGTAATATCAAAATGTATTAATCAGATTACAAAACAAAGTGTTTTTTATGGGATACGGGTGAGTTGCAATCTGGAAACTCAAGTATTGAACCAGTCGCATGCATTCATCATAAATAAGAAAAAAAATCTTCATCACTAACATTTATATTAGAAAACGATCACGAAAAAAAGTTGTTCATAAGATTATAGCACCTCTTGCTGTGAAAAGTATCAAAATTACACAATGGTTCTGAACAAACATCACAGATTTATAACCGTACCTTTGTGCCGAATAAGGCATTTAATCACTGGAAAAGTGAATAATAAGTAGTCATGACAAATCGGAACACAGGCAGCCCTTCATTGGATTTGCCTCACTTCAAATAGACTATTAGTAGCATTAAAGTGACACTTCGTTTTAGAAATTCAATTTATAATAAAAAAGTTTCGCCTCTCATAACAACTCCAACTGTAGCAAGCAGTTAGTGGTGTGATCATGTGTTCGTATATGTTCAAGTGTGGGCGTTCGTGTCCGCGCACTATCCGCGAAAGCGAAAAGTTTGGCCGCTCAATTGCAGCAATATATGGCAGCAGATAGCGCGCGTCCGCTTGAAGTGGAGTGGAGCCCGTATGATACAAAAATTAGAAAATAAAATATGGCTGCCAACTCGTTTTAGAGAGCATCCACTTGTGAACAAGAGCGCGCGCGCTCTGTCTGTTGGACTTCCGTCAACTTAACGCACTGCATGGTGGAAAAATATTGCCTTGCAAAAAAATCGATGCAATTGTGCTGTGCGTTGATTGATGAAAAGTATAGCAAGCAGCAAGCTATGAAAATATCATGAGTAATATCAGGATAAAGAATTTTGTATACTGCTAATATTTCTAATTTTATTTTTTGCTTCTTGTTACAAATATTTGAAAACCGCCAAAAAGCCCTTGCAAAAATTATTATATTATTATTCACTTTACAGCAATTGCTCAACATTTATTACTAGCAATTACAGTTTTCGTTATTAGAGTTTTCAAACAAGAGTATCCTTCTTTCCTCTACCCAGTATCTCTCCAGTTAATCTCTAGTTAATTAGAAGCAAATAGGTAACGATGAGACTGTTCCGATAATAATAAATCACTAAATAGTAATCGTCGATTTCGGCTGGTTCCTGTTGTTGACATTCAAATGAAAAAGCTGCCATCTTTTTTTGGTATTTCGCGCGGAAGTTTTAAAATACTTGACCTTTCTGCCGGGCAAAGAAAATGGATTGTTTACAAATGAGATATCGTGAGTGGTCTTTCGATCAGAAAACTACACTCAAAATATTCTACACATAACTATAGTAAATTTCCATAAGAAATTCTATATGATTATTATGTGCCGCATATAACACAATCTTCCCAGAAATAAACATAAAAATTATACGCATATGAATAGCATGTGCAAATTTTTCGCATGCACATAAATGATAACTGTTTGGCACATAAAGACCATTTACTGGGCACATTGCAAAAATCTATATGTGGGACACATAGAAACTATACGAAAAGTTTTCTCAGTGTAGCTAAGAACGCAGCGTCAAACCGCATTGAGGAAGTACGCAGAACAGTGCATTCAAAAATTCTCCGAGACGCAATAGTAAACCTGGTCTGGTAGACCCTATACTGGACAAGAAGATAAGGGATTACTACAAGCGACATTCTTCGGCATCAGTACGAGATGTGGCGAAAACAACTACATAACCCGGCCACCGACGAACCGGTATGCCGTGGATATGCCATATATTTTCCTTAGAAAACATGTGTCCCAAAAATTTTAATCAAAATGTGTTTGTATTACCATCTGCACAACAAATCACTATTTATTTTGGAAAAGTAGAGAACAGGTTAGGCAGAATGTCTTCACCTATTCGTGACCTATAAACATAAAAAAACTCCAAGAGCACAAGTGAATGATACAAATACCTTTGTAAAAATTACTTGATGATCGATTTATGCATTTAATTAAAGAAATTAATGCACTGTTTCCGACATTCATACATATTTCATAACAAACTGAATTTTGCATGAATCTGCCACCCGTTCTTTTGAACATGTCTCTGCTGGTTGACATAAGCGATCGCTCGCTTTTAAGTAAGTAAGGTCAGTTCATCAGTGACGCAGCGACTAGCGTTGTGCGTGCCAAAGAGAGAATGGGCCTGCAGACCCGTCGGAAGCAGAAGCAGCCAGAACGAAGCACCGAACAGACGGAATCCGTGCAACCGAAGGCTCGGAAGCTGTACGAAAAACTGCTGACCATGAGATCGGGATGTATTATCATGGATGACGACCTACATAATCAATCGATAAAACTCTACCGTGACCGCAGTTTTATACTCTAGCGAAGGAGAAGAATGTCCCTGGATCAGTGAAGACCGTTTAACCTGAAAAATTCGGCAAGAAGGTTGTGTGTGTGTCAAGCCATATATGAATGTGAAAAAATGTCTCGTCCATTCAGTACAACAGAATGAAAAATGAAAATGAAAAATTATACATTGAAACAGTTTCTGCAAAAAAGGTTTTTACCCTTCAAAGAGCGTATTTAACAATCTTGCAAATTGCTGCAATCGTTTGGCCTAATCTTGCTTCCTGTAATTACTGTAAGGATGCGCTAGAGTGGTATGAAGCCAACAATGCTACATGCGTACCGAGGTACATGAACCCACCAAACTGCTCAGAGATTCGTCCTATCGAAACTTTTTCGGCCTTTACTAAGACGAACCTGAGGAAACACATAAAATCAGCGGATAGACAATTTTAAAGAGGTTGGCCCAAAATGGTAAGAATGGTCAGAGAAAGCGCTGTGCATATGCTTAGGGTAGTGTTAGGAGAAAAGCTAACTCGCCTACGCTTCCTAAAAATACTACTTGAATTAGGAATTAGAAGTAAGCACTATTATAAAAAAGTATTTATTTAACAAAGTGCATTTATAGTTTTCGATAGAGTCTATTGGAGAAAAATTATGTCAAAACTTTAGCAATTTTATTTTTTCTAGGACAGACTTCACAGCCAGCTGTTAGAGTACAGGACAATTGCAGGGCTAGTGCTACGATCCTAATGTTGTTAATTTTTGAATCTATATGTTCTCTTGTCTTTCTCAAGTGTTTCCCAATTTTGTTCTTGCCAATCAGTTTCTTGCAGAAATCACGCGTTTCGCGAGACCGATACAGCTATTCCATGACCTCGAGCTCTATAATTTCCAGACGGCGCTTCTTATCCCGAAAAAACTCCCAGGTAACCAATAAGCATCACCAATGCTATTCAAGTCACCTTAAATGCAAAATATACGGCTACTTTACTGCTAACCTTCTTATAGTGCTGACAATGTTTATTTGCAGCTGATTACTGACACGAAGGATTAGAATAGAATTTTCGATGCCAATGCAATCAAAAAGCTAATATACAAGGACGTACAGTGTACCAGATATGCCAATAAGCGGTTGATTTGCTGCTCACATTAATGCTTATTGGTTACCTGAGTAGGTTTACTGTCTTCGTTTCTGACTATATCGTACCACGTTTTGATAGGGCAGCCTTGCTTCATCATTGAAGCCCGCACTGCATTCTTCTCATTTAACCTCGTCTAACATTATTCCTAGTAGAACCAGTCGTTTTTTTTTTTGACAAATCTCATTTCTGACAAAAATGGTTAAGCGGCCACAGTGTTTCGGATCGGCTCATATCACAACGGTTCACATATTGTTGTATGTTTAACGTAAAATGATTATGGCTGGAAAATAGTTTTTTGTAGCGTTTTAGTTGCAATTTTTAAACAATGTTCTGCAAATTCTGGTAAATGATATCAGCTTCTTACCTTATTAATAGTCTGCTTTTTGAAAATTGATTCAATAGAAAGAAAATTTCTTCAAATGCGAAAATTGCATATGAACAAGTTGCCGCGACATAAAACATAACCATACTTACTTACTTTAGTCTCTCACTTGACCTCGAGGTACGATACTGGTCTAACAAACCAGGCGCCACATTTTCGAATCTCGACTGGGAGAAGCTGTAAGAGTCAATAGGATCGTAGCACTAGCCTTGCAATTTTCCTGTACTTTCATTTACAGCAGGCTGCGAAGTCTGTCGTATAAAAACAGAAGGTCCAGTTTCGACATCAGATTATAGTACATAGGCTTTGCTTTGTTTACTTACTTACTTTAGTGGCGACGTTCCGTTATCGATCCTGCACCGAATGAATTATCCTCTATTACTGTCGGTCCTGAGCTGCCGTTTTCTATTTCCTTCGAACACCAGCTGAACGTACATCGTTCTCAACATGCATCCCTGAAGCCTACGGCTTCTTCCTGGTTCTCTACTGAGCACAGTTTTGGCTACTCTTTCATCGGACATTCTGGCCACGCCCACAGCAGCTCCACCTCGAAACCAACACCATTTGAACTCCCACCTTCCCTGCCACCACTCATATCGACAGACTTCGCAGCCGGCTGTTAGAGTACAGGAAAATTACGGGGCCAGTGCAAGAATCCTACTGAATCTATCTAGCAAGCACCGCCTAGCCGAGATTCGAACATACGACGGCTGGCTTGTTAGACCAGCATCGTACCTCGAAGCTAACTGGGCGGTTCACCTTGCCAGCACCCATATACTTCTTTTTGGCGGTGTTAATGATAAGTCCCAATCTCGCTGGTTCCCATTTGATTCCCATTGCTCTACGATTGATTCCGATGAAATCGACGTCATCCGTAAAGCATGTGAAATTTCGTGATAATAGTCCCGTTTCTTTCCACGTTTGCTCTTCGTATGGCACTTTCCAAAGCAATGTTGAACAGCGGGGTAGAGAATGTATCCTCTTACTTCAGTCCATCCAACGTCACGAAAGCGACTGAGGTCTCACCCGCTATTCTTACGAATGATTTTGTCCCATCTAGCGTCACACGAATCAGCGTAGCCTGTTTCGCCCGAAAACTATGTCCTAGCATTATTTGCCACACCTCATTTCATTTGACTGAATCATACGCTGCTTTAAAGTTCACAAACAGTTGATGAGTTTGCAAGATACACTCCCGGAACTTATCTAGTAACTAACGCAGGGTAAACATCTGAAACGTCTGAATAGGGTACCAGCTTGGTACTCGCCGACGAAGGACTCCGCTAACGGTCTCAGTCCACAGTACAGGAAATGGAGAGCACTTTATGGGCATATTGTATTCTCGATATTGACTGAAGTTTTTAGAGCGTCTTAGTAGAATATGAAACCTAAAATTAAATAAAAAAGAAAACTTTCCAATTAAATTTTACTATTTTATATTTATTCACGAGAGATAGGGGAGTGTCGTCGTGGTTGGGCCACGTTTTGGAATTCACCCATAACTTTCGTTTCAAGAGGAATTTTGGAAATCTAAATACATCATTGAAATATAAGGTATATTTCCGGAAAGTTTTGAACTGATTGCCTGAAAAATAAAAAAGTTATATGCATTTACGTGAAGACAAAAAATGTTGTCATAGTCGGGCCATGTTGTACAGCTTGGGCCACCGCAGAAAATCTAAGACATATATATTGAAATTCTATATAGAGACATGGAAAGAATGCATTCCGTCAACAACGGCTCATATAGGTACAAATTACATTTTTAATTGCATTTTTGCGAAATTTTGGCGATCTTGCAAAATCAATGTTGCTACAAACGCCTTTTCCGAAGTGTACAACTACAATGAAAAAACAACAAAAATCTAGGTTTTTATCGTATTAATTTTGCTTCATTTCATCATATTTTATGTGACTGACATTCTCTAGTGATTATTGCGCTTAAAATTATAGTGGCCCAACAGTGCTCAAGGGGTAATACCAACAAAGTGTCGAAACGTCGGGAAAACATCAAACTTCAGTCTTGATAAATTTCTCCGAAGACTGCTTTGCCGAATATTTACAGCTTTTTCTACTACCTCGTTCCACATGACAGCGCGCAGTCTCCAATTATAGCCATCCCTGGCGTGGATAAACCAGCGCATTTTACTATAAGAGTTATTTTTGCACTGTCAATAGGCCATATCGGGATAATATAGAATTCAGCATGAAGGAAGGGTGATTAGCAGCGTTGCCACAAGTACAGATATTTGTGTATGCATAAATTTGGGACCCATCAATTATTTTAGTTCCGACGAGTTCTGGTGCTCTAATAATGTTGCTGAATTTCGAAGTAATCCTTAAACTATTTATGTTATATAAAAGATAAGACTGAGAAAATAAATTACGTCGGAAAAAATGACAGGGTCCCAAATTTATGCATGAACAAAAATCTGTACTTGTGGCAACGCTGGTGATTAGGGGCCTAAGAATAAACCCATTCTAAAGTCGCTCTAACATCGAATGGCCTGATTCTACTAAGATTCGAACCCATGACCATTCGCTTGTCAAAGCAGACTCGGTAACCTTGCGGCTACAGAGCCCTCCGGGTGCCGGGTTTACCCCCTACCCCTACAGTTAGTTGCTAACTGCAAATGAGCTGATTATATGTTCTTTTCACTAATATTGACGAAATGAAAATTTTACTCTATATTGCCGTCATACCTATTTAAATTTTTTTCAATAATGTTTTTGGTAATTTTTTATAATTTTATATTTGGTTAAAAAATATTACAGTGATTATATAGTGATATCTAAGTTCAAGACAACAATAATAATAATCAAGCATTGTACTTAGCACAAAACGCTTTTTCTTTAAATTAAGTCATGCTTAAAATAATCATATTGAATCGTATTCATTGTGTTTCAAACATCAGAAAAGCACAACTCTCTGAAATAAATTTTAATAACGATTCATTAGAGCTCAAAATTTCTACCAATAATGTATCTCGAGTACAATCCATTACAAATGATCGCACATTTCGCTATCTGTCTACTGGTCGAGTGAAGCTCACATTTGAATATGATAGCGTAGGTTTCTATTTCAAATATGCAAATTAAATTCGATTTAAAAAAATCAAATGGCCGTACTGTTCATCACAGTTTGTAAAGCACATTTTTAACATATATGAAGCTGCGTTGTCGCATTCAAGTGGCTTTGCGTACACTTGACAATTTTCTCTCTCAAAAATTTTATCCTCATACACATGCCAGTGCACCATGCAAAACGAATTGACAATATGCCCACCTTGCACCATGTTAATAAAAAATCAATGCGATACTTTCGATCATATTTGCGGTTTGTCGGTCTTTTATTGCTTGTTCATGGGACGACGCGACGCGAGAAACTCATAAACGAACCTAATTTAATATTTATACCATTCTTAAGATGGCAGTGACTTTAGATTTTACCATCGGAATAATATTTACAAAACAACTACTGTTGTTGATGCAAAAACTAAACAGTTCAATGCCAAAGTTCCGTCGTTAAGCTAAGTCAGTTCTATAATCCTTTAAAAACAATGACCGAAAAGTTATAGCACAAACAATAATGATTTTGCTCAAGTCAAACCAAATCCTTTTCTCTACTCTCCCCTTATTTCACATTATTGGGTTTTACCCGGCCGGCTCAAGTGAAATGCTAAAAGATAAGCAATGCTGTAGACAGCGAAATTTCCGGTTTTGCTAGAAAAAACATTTATTTGACGTGGCATATTCAACAAAAAATCGTAGCAGGATGCAGGGATTAATATCAATTAATATCTCAGAAAGCGCTCCGTTTCCTCGTCAATTGTTATGACCGTATAATAGCTTAATTACATATTTTCAGCAGTCGAGAAATAAGTTGTTACAACTCAACCATGCGCGATGAAATGTGGTTAGCGCTGAGCCCGTCGTTTAGTGCCGGAGGTTGAAATACAATACAAAGGCCAAAGCAGTTGGTATACTTATTGAATAGAGGCAAGCCGCAACCATTCCTTCCTTACAACCATGCAAACCTACAACGTGTTGTTGTTGTACCTGCTACTGCGAGCGGACCATATTAATCCCTACCATCCGGCCCGTTCAAGCATAGCAAATTGTTGCAATGCGCAGAAACCTAAAATCACCGGAAAAAATACCTTTTTAATCCATAAAACATCATAACAAGACAAAATGAAAAATAAACATAGAAATCAATTCGTCTACTCAGCAGTAGAGTTATTCGAATTTTACAGTAAAAATGCACACCTCGTTTCGTATTCTTTTACTGGTGTTTCCCACGCAGATTACTTCATTAAATTGAGATAAACGTTTTATCTCACAAGTTTTCTACCGCCTTAACCGTTTCATCGGTAGTTTACGTTCACTTCAAAGGCTACCGTCAGTAACTATGGAACCGATTACAATCTAATTAAAGGTGAATAAATTCAATGCTAAAAAAGAAAATAACCGGCAATTTATTCTACCGGCAACGCCAGCTGTCGACGTGACGGTTTGAATCACTGTCAATCAAACAACAAAAATGGCGTCATTTATATTGTGCTGTCATAGCAACCGCCGCTGTCAGTACCGGTAGCCGCGCTCCGACGCGCTTTGATCTTTTATTTTTATATTCGGAACCATGAACCATCCGGTGGGCGTTGTCTCCTTCCCTGACCTAAAGACGAAACCAGGGGTAGTGATATAATTAATGATAATTTGATGATTTATTACATCTTCAACTGTATTCAATATCGCTTCCACACGCGTTTCTTGAGCCATCTTTTGTTGTGCACCTGAGCAAAACACATACGTATTCATATGATACATACATGCACATTCACTTGATGGTACTTATGGCTTCGGTGGTCGGCAGTCTGTACAGCTCGAAATATGTCATTTAATTGTTGTTAAATGAATTATATCATAATTTTGACACATGCTTACAATTTAGGGTTGCCAAGTGGCCGGATTTTGGCCGGCCCGACCGGTTTTTCACTTGCAAAGCCGGTGACCGGTCAATTCTGCAAAATGGCCGGTTTTCCGACACATGAAGCCGGATTTGTACTTTTTGTCTAATTTGTACATTTTCTGATAAATTTATTAGCAATCCTAAGCAGTGAATTATTGAAGATAGCCAGTTTTGCAGTGACAATACCTTGCTTCTGGCGGTAATATACATTAAATTGTCCACTAGCGCCAGAAGCAAGTATGTAGTTTTTACTCTGATTCCTACCGTTCGCTATCTCCACAACTGACTGTTCATCCCATTTACACGGGAAACTGTCAACCGACTTCCGGCGACTACCCAAATAATATGTCATTAACGCACATTACACATTCCAGGCACATCCTCTAAAAATAATGCTGCCATCCTTCGTCGGCGAAGGATAAATGAAAACCTCTGAGTACATAGTTGACATCATTGAAGTACAATAGGAAGATTAACGGTCCCAAATGACTACCCTGTGGGATTCCAGATGAGGCCGGAAACGTATCAGTTGGCAACCTCGTACCTCGTAGGTACGGGTAACTGAACCAACGCAACATACTGCCGCTGATACCGAGTCTTTCCAATTTAGCAATCGCAATAGCATGATTGATTTTGTCAAACGCCGCAGTATAGATGACATCCGCTTGAACTCGATCCGCTAGGCTTTCGGCAACATATGTTGTGAGACAAAGGAGGTTCGTAGTGGTTGATCTACCTGAGATGAATCCATGTTGGCCATCACTCAAATAATGTTTACAGTGCGACAGCAGCGAAGTCATGACTACAAGCTCAAATAACTTGGAAATGGCACACAATGACGAAATTCCTCGATAGTTGTTGACATCTTTCCAGGGAACATTTGGGCGGGTTTCCATGCAAGCGGAAATACCCCGCTTGTGATTGATTGACCAAACACGAGCCGGAAGGGATTAACAGGTCTTCAATTCTTTAAAAACGCAGACGGAATACCATCTGGACCGGATTTAGTCGATGATTTTAAAGTTGATGCGGCTCGAGAGATCATTTCTTCGTCGATGTTGAGCGTACACAGAGTATTGACAGTCATTAGCGGAACATTGCAAGCAGCTTGGGTAATTTGGTCGTCCGGGATGATTTCGTCGCAAAAGGTTCTGGCGAATTAATCGGCGAAGAGCTGGCAGACATACTGGGGCTCCGAAGCAACCTGTCCATTGAGGATCATAGTTGATGGCAGGCCCCATTCCTTTCGCTGATCGCTAACATACTTCCAGAACGTTTTTGGTTTCACCTTCAGATTGCGCTGGATTCTCTGCAGGTCTCGTCTAAAGCATGTCCGACTGGTTCTTTTGTATACAGTGTTTAACTTTATGTATTGATCACGCAGTGAGCGGGTGCCAAAGGAATATATCCTAAGTGCAACCCTTTTCTCAGTCTTCAACATGCGAAGCTTGCGGGTCAACCAAGGCTTGCTGTTTGACGAAAGTACTACTTTGAGTACGTGACGATCAATTGCGTGCAGAATTATGTGCGAAAGATTCAAGGCGGCGTTGTCGGCATCGTTTCCGTCAAGAACCTCAAACCAGTTGATAGTGGCGAAGAATTCCGCAATGCTTCGGTGATCAGCATTTCGAAAGTCATACGAAACAGGGGGGATAGTTTTTGTTAGATTCGAGTGGTGATTGATGAGAGTAAGCACTAGTGGAGGGTGATGCCTCACTTGCTTAACTAGTGGCGATGGAGCGAGAGAAACAACTGGAGCAACATCCTGTGCGCTGGTGAAGCAGAGATCCAAACAGCGAATGTTCTCGTTGGTCACGTGGTTGATATGTCGCAAAATGGCATAACTGTAGCAGTCTAGAAGCCGTAATGCTGCACTGTGCACAGTGGAGTGATCGTGATCCGGATGGAGAAAACCATTACTGGATGTTTGCCATGAAAGTCCTGGTAGTTTGAAATCACCGATAATAATGAGCTCGTCGGTTGCTGTTGCCAAATCGATCACTGACGTTACCGAGTGGGAGAGAACGTCGATCAGACCTTCGTCTCGCACTCGATCGGGCGGAATGTAAATTCCACACAGAAACAACCTACAGTTAGTGAACTGGATACACACCCACACCTCCTCAATACTGCTCCATTGATCATTTTCGATCAGTTTTGCTTTCAATCTCTGATTGACCGCGACAAGCACGTCACCTCCCGTTAACACGCCACTCGAAACCACCGTTTTTGACACATGTGACACATTGCGACGGAAACAATCACGACACGTTGTTTCACTTAACTAGAGTAGCATTTCTGTAAATTTATCAAAATTTCCCGGAAATGATGATTATTTGGTACAAAATCAGACATTTCCACATAACCAAAACAAAATCCTTAATGTGCCAAAGAAGCAACCCACTTTTTTCATTTTACGCGGCAATTCGAAGATCAGTAAAAGGTTAATAGAATGTGCAGGCTTGAGTTTCAGATTTGATAGTACTTTTAGAGGCGATAGATTTATTGCATGTTGTAAGATTCGCTCGATCGCTCTATACGCAACGCAGTCTATCTCCAGAAAACAATCCGAAACTTAGTCAAGTCACACCTTTTTGTTTAACTGAGTTACTCACCCAAATTTAACATTTAAACACCAACTATAGTGTTGGTTAAATAATCTATAAAGTAGGGTAATTCATCTATTTTGGTCAGACGTTACGACGCGTTTCGGACACATTCATTTGCTAAATAAATCACCCTGAACACTGTTGCTCTACTGTTTAAAATCTGCTCTATCGAACCTGTAGCTTTAACATACGTTTGGCAAATATGCCAGAGTCGGCTCGTTTTCATTTCTTGCAAAAGTTTTCATTTCCCCTGTTGAACGATAGGTAAAAATTTAAGCAAATATTAAGGTTCGCATGGCGTGTAAATACTCATAACATATTCCCTTTTCACTTTAGATAACTGTAACGTCAGATCAACTAGTAGCTACGGACTTGAGCGCATAGACGCCTTCTTATGCCTTACCAACCACTGCACCGTGAATGGCTCATTCACACTCCGAAATTGGAAATAAGCAAAAAAGAGCAGGTCTCTAAATACGAGTATTTGAAATAAAAATGAAAATATATTATAGTTAAAGTAACCACTAGTGAGTTATTATGAGCCTCTCCAGCTTCAAGAAGAGTGGATATTTTGTGCACTCAGTTATGCAATGGATGAAAAGCCGTCTCCAGTTTTTGTTCCGCTTTATTTATCAGCCATACTAGCGCTACCATACGTGAGGTGGTGTTATTATCTGCATCATCGACAAACTTTCGTTCTACTCGTTGGAGGATGGAAGCCAGGCTGGTCTTCTTATCATTCAGGCCTCTTTCCTGACCAGCCATTACCGGTGGGAGGTATGCGAAAACGGCCATCGGAGGCTTTTCATTCATCTGCAGGAACAGACACTTATGAATGTTATTTCTAATTATTTTCTCTCTTTGGATTGCGCAAACAATTTGCTTTCCATCTTGTTTCCCGTCGGCATGTCACACAACTTTGCAACTGCAAATATTTCCCATTCAGAAAATTGCTAACAATATATCTGTTGAGTAACATATTTCGAAACAAGTATTCACATTTTTCTCTTAATTTGCCGAATAAAAGCTTAGTTAGTATTATGTGCAGGTGCATGTATATCTCATTATCTCATCAGCGGAATCGTCGTAATTATCAGCGTAATCATACCCCTTGTCAGTTGTAATGGACCCGTGCGAATATACCAGCTACTATGCAGCATGCCGTTATATCAATGACGATGTCGACAGCATCAGGCTCCTTTTCATACCATATTAACAGACTAGTGAATAGCAAACCGAGGAAACTGATGTGCTTCATTAGGCTTTAGTCGGTGAGAAGGATTCATTAAATTTGATAAAACATTGTAAAGAAGCTAGCTTTATTATTCAATTTTACAATTTGTTCGTGAAAAATAAATGCATTTGAGCTTGAGAAAATGCTACGGGCGAATCGTCATGTTGACACTCATTAGACTAAATGAATTGTAACTGTCTATATCCAATTTACGTGAAAAGAGGGATTCAAAGCAGAGCGCTTGCTTCTGCTTTTAGAATGATTGTTAATGACTACAGTGGCAGAGTCCCCATGAAGCTAAATTTCTATTCAGAAATGTTTGAGTTTTTTCTGCATCAACTGACTTTTCATTAGAGGTCTACACTTTGGAATGAGTAAAAGTGACATCAGAATTTTGATGATATACGCTAGTAAAGTAGTTGTTGTGGTTGAATACAGTGTATAATGCATTACGTTTATAAAATGTGCTACATTGATTTCTTCAAAGGAAAAAAACTATATCCAGTTTCAAAATTAAGCATTTTCTTAGCCACATACATATAAGGTGCGCAACTAAGTTGCCGTTACTTCAATATCAATAGATGGGTCCAGCAGTAACTGTTTATCGATTTTAACATGTTCAAAATGTCATGTCGAAGGACACGGAATTGAAGTGGAAGCATTGCTCGATAAATATTCGTACCAAATGCAATAAGAGCTTATTTTAACACTAGGAGTTACCGGTCAAGGCAATCCAAGTGATTGCATGCGCTGGCAATAATTCAATGGCGAGGAGCTTGGGTTCTTCATGATTTTAAATCAAAGAACGTTGAGCGTCGTTTTCTCGCCTCTCGACTACCCCAGAGGGACATGAGCGGTCGCTTATTCATCCTGTTGTGACGCAAAAAACGGTCACAATACGAATAGAGGTTTGAAAAACTGATTCTACAGCATGACAACACTCATCCTCAGGTTGCCAAACACATTAAACCCAACTTGATTACACTCAAACGGACAGTCCTATTTGACCTGTCGTTTGACCTCATTCGCGGAACTAGCCAATACCATTGTAATAATAATTTGATAAATAATATGAGTATTTACCTAGCGCTTGCAATGTTGCGTTCAGCGCACACCAGCGAACCAATGAAATGGGCCTAAGACTTATCGACTTTCCCGCCTCCAAGAACATGGTCGTACGTAGTAGGGTAACCAACCTATTTTGGACCCCTTCAGCAGCTGTACATAATTTGGACACTTCCATTTGATTTTGCTGTAAGTGTCCAAATTATGTACAGCTGTTGAGGGGGTCTAAAATACGTTGGTTACCCTACCATTTTCCAGCACAGAATCCTACACAAGTACACCTGGAGGTCACCGAATCAGACAGAATCACAGATCGACCACGTTTTGATCGGCGGTTGGGTTGTGTTAGTACGGCAAGCCACCTAAGTAAGTAAGTAAGTTGCAATGTTGTGTAAACGGTGTATTTCGTGTATATACTGCCGCTATTTGACTCACAGTCCAAGTTTCTATAGAGATGGAACTGTTATGCGAGTAGCGGCAGTACATATATGCATACGCAACATAGCAAGCGCAATGTGAATACCCCTAGTTACTAGAAATACGCAATCCTGTTAATGATATAAGCGAATGTTTACTGTATACCCAAATAGCTGTACAAATGCTGTTAAATGAATATCATTTTTTAATTAAATAAGGCAACTTATTGAGTCAAAACTAAAAAATGTGAGCTAAATGTTTGGATCTAAATTGTTCGTATATTTATTTGCATGCAAAAATAGCTAAACTGCATACAAAGAGTGTTTAATGTCCTTTGTTACGCTTAGAATTATAAGAATTTTGAATACCATTTTTGTAACTAATCAAGTCAATTTAATTTGATCGAACATAGTTAATCGATAAACTTTTTTTTACTTTGGCGGTACACTCTGTCTTGAGATTGACTGTATTCCGTCGGAACCAACGAAAATTTCAATCTCCTTTAACCCAACAGTACGATTGTCAAAGAAACCTAATCACTTCACAATCCATCGCGACGGAATGAAGAAGGCATTCCACAGCCACAGAAGCAGACTCTGGGGCACTAATGAAATTAGAACGCTTTGAAGCCTACAAAGACCTCTGCGCCGGGTGTATGCGACACACTTTACGCGTCAGCCATGCTGCTCCATGTGATACGATATGTTCAAACATCGTCCCCTAAAAAAGCAAACATCGGAGACGTATCACGGTGCAACCTTTAGCTAGTAATGCTTCCGAGGATGCCAGAAAAAATCCTCGTAGAGTGTGCATTTGAAAGAGGTCTGAAGAAGGCTCTTTACAGCACTTGCGCACACAATGAAGCGCGTCAACAAGAGGGAGTTATGAAGCGCTCTCGTTTTTGCCTGCTTTCTGCTACGCCATTCTTGTGTGTCTCCTTCGGTAACTCCGGGGACCATACAGTTTCACAAGAATCATACTATTCATATAATTTTGTTGTTGTCCCTTTCGTCTTACCTTTTCCGTTCGTGCCATCTTTTTTCCGCGTGTCTTGCCGACGATGCCGTCTTTTTTCCATTTTTCGAAGTTTAGAATCAACGATTTCTTTTTCATCCAGATCACCAATACATGCACGTAAAACACATAAAGAAAATTGACATTCCGTTCTCTTTCTCGCATTTGCAGGTTAAAATATGGTTTCAGAATCATCGATATAAATGTAAGCGGCAGGCGAAAGAAAAAGCCATGGCAGAACAGAACCAGCATAATCAGGTTAGTATCGGTGCTTAACTTTGCTGGATCACCTCGAGATAATCACATTGCACGAAACGGAAACCCTGTTTACCTTCGTTGCTGTGGCAACACAAGCAAGATTGTTTCACTACGACATTTAATTAACATTGCATCGTAGAGCTCGGGCTTTGATTTACGGAGAAATACTATATCTACGCAATAAGTATCAAAGCTCTTCCACACTTTTACAAGAATTAATTTCTCATATCGCGAAACACTGCAATGCGTTATTTTGTTTTATTTTAGTAAACACTATTTTTTCGTATTAGCGTACGGAGAAAATAATGTTTAATCAAAAATTTTCGAGTCGATTATTTTTTAAATAAAAATAATCGAATATATACGCCCTGTTTAAATATGTGCTGCTGTTTAAATGGTACTTTTTAAATATTACGAACACTGCTGTCCTCCATTATGGCTCGTAAAAAACTGGCTAAATCGCGCGTTTTCATTCCACACGTTTCTTTAGTGTGAACATGCGAAAAGCAAACGTGCGATATATACAGAAAATGTCAAAAATGCTGTTCAAATATTACAAACACGAATTATGCAGTACACCAGTATTGCTCATAAAAAGCTGGATAGTTTTTTTTTGTATTTATGGCGCTATACAGTTGCAATGTCGTTGGTAGCTAAAAGAGCGCTCTTTGGGGTAGCAGCCCCATACGGTACACTAATTTTTTGCTGAGAAACTACATCCTAATCAGCTGTATGGATGATAAAAAAATGCTTCCCCATTATTATTTTGAACACTTCTCAATGGTCGCACAAAAGACAGAATTATTCATAATAAAATAGTATTCGGCTATACAAGCAAAACTATTTAGGCTGACTAAGGGTACCGTCAGAGTGCAAACGACTTGCGACGCGACGTGACTTTTCTTGCTGCAGTTTTATGCCCAGACCATTTTCGCCCGAACTAGGATTGTGCATTTAGAAACATGTGAGCGAAGTTGCGTCGCGTCGTAGTCACTTTTAGGGCCCGTACAGAGACAGAGTAAAAGCGACTGCGACGCGACGCAACTTCGCCCACATGTCACTAAATGTACAATCTTAGGCCCCGTAGAGAGTAAACGCGACACTACTTCGCTCTCATGTTGCTAAATGCACAGTCCTGCTTTGGGCGAAAAAGGGCTGCGCGTATAACTACAGCAAGAAATGTCGCGTCGCGTCGCATGTGGCTTGCACTCTGGTGGACCCTTCTTCTTCTTCTTCAGCAGCATAGAGCCGGGGTGGCTCGTGCTGTTTCAAGCACTCGTCTCCATTCAACTCGATCTTGGGCCACTCGTCGCCAATTTCCTAGTCGTCTCAGAAGTCGCAAATCGCTTTCGACCTGGTCGAGCCATCGTGCACGTTGAGCCCCCCTGTTCCTGGTGCCGGTGGGGTTGTTGAAGAGGACCGTTTTCGTCGCACTGTCGTCCGGCATCCTTACGACGTGTCCGGCCCACCGTAGCCTGCTAACTTTCGCTAGATGTACGATGGGAGTCCCCCCAAGCAATGCCTGTAGCTCGTGATTCATACGCCTCCGCCACTCTCCGCTTTCAGTTTGTACTCCGCCAAATATCGTCCGCAGCACTTTCCGCTCAAACACGGCAAGGGCGCGTATGTCCTCCGTAAGTAGCGTCACGGCTTCAAGTCCATAAAGAACTACCGGTCTAATAATGGTTTTGTACATTGTTAGCTTCGTGCGGCGGCGTATGCTTCCTGATCGTAGCGTTTTACGAAGGGCAAAGTAGGCCCGATTTCCCGCTTGGATGCGCCGCTGGATCTCCTTACTAGTGTTGTTGTCCGCGGTCACCAGCGATCCCAAATACACGAACTCTTCTACCACTTCTAGTTCGTCGCCGTCAACGGTTACCGTCCGTGGGAGGCGCGCATTTGTTTCCTTTGAGCCTCTTCCTTTCATGTATTTGGTCTTCGACGCATTTATTTTTAGCCCAATTCTCCTAGACTCCGCTTTCAGTCTGGCGTAGATTGCCTCCGCCGTCGCAAAGTTCCTGGCTATGATATCGAAGTCATCTGCAAAGCCTAGAAGTTGGCTACTCTTGGTAAAAATCGTGCCTCTCGTTTCAATGCCCGCTCGTCGGATCACCCCCTCAAGAGCGATGTTGAACAGCATGCAGGATAGACCGTCACCTTGTCTCAACCCTCGTCGCGTCTCGAAGGGACTCGAGAGTGTCCCAGAGATGCGTACGAAACACATCACTCGATCCAATGTAGCTCTGATCAGTCGCGTCAGTTTGTCCGGAAAACCGTATTCGTGCATTATCTGCCATAGCTTGTCTCGATCGACTGTATCGTATGCTGCTTTGAAATCGATAAAGATGTGATGCGTGGGCACGTTGTACTCCCGACATTTCTGCAAGATCTGTCGGATAGTAAACATTTGGTCCGTAGTTGCGCGAGCCCCCATGAAACCCGCCTGATAATTCCCTACGAAACCTTGTGCTATCGGTGACAGCCGGCGTAACAGGATCTGGGAGAGTACCTTGTAAGCGGCGTTTACCAGCGTAATACCACGATAGTTGCAGCAGTCTAGCCGATCACCCTTTTTGTAGATGGGACAAACCACTCCTTCCATCCATTCCTCCGGTAGCTTTTCCTCCTCCCAAATCCTCGAAATAACCCAGTGTAGAGCCTTTGCTAGCGTTTCCCCGCCATGTTTATAAAGCTCTGCCGGTAGGCGGTCCTTCCCAGCGGCTTTATTGGTCTTCAGCAACCTGATTTCTCGTTTGACTTCTTGGAGATCAGGTGCTAGGACATCACTATCTTCCATGGGCGCTCCTAGGTTAATTTCCGTTCCGCCTCCTTCTGCGACTTCGCCATTGAGGTGTTCATCGAAGAACTGCTTCCACCTGTCGACCACCTCGCGCTCGTTTGTAATTAGATTCCCTCCCTCGTCCCTACACATGTCAGGTTTCGGTGTGTAGCCCTTCCGAGTTTGGTTCACCTTCTCATAAAACTTGCGCGTGTCATTAGCTCGGAATAGTTGTTCTAATTCTTCACGATCTCTGTCCTCCTTTTGGCGCTTTTTTCTCCTCAGGATCGTGGTCAACTGGTTCCTAGCTCGTCGGTACTTGGCCAGGTTCTCTCTAGTGGCAATACTTAGATAATTTTTCCAAGCGTTTTTTTTCTCCTCCACCGCTTGTTGGCATTCCCCATCAAACCAATCATTTTGTGTACTCCGAGGCTCAATACCTAGTGCCGCGGTAGCGCCGAGCGTATTCTGCCCCAACCGTCTTCGAGGTTTGAAGCACCTAACTCCTCGGAAGAAGGCAGTGCCTCATTCAGTACTCGCGCGTAGTTCTCGGCAGCTTGTGGGTTATCTAGCTGCCTGATGTTCAGCCGAGGAGGGCGGCTTTGACGTGTCCGGTATTCGGTGGACAGCTTTGAGCGCACATGTACTGCTACTAGGTAATGGTCAGAATCAATATCCGCACCCCGACGGGAGCGTACGTTCGTGATGTTAGAGAAGAACCGGCCCTCTATGAGAACGTGGTCAATTTGGTTCATTGTACGTTGGTCAGGTGATCTCCAGGTGGCTTTGTGGATATCCTTGCGCGGGAAAAAGGTGCTTCGGATCACCAGGCCTCGGGAAGCTGCGAAGTTTATACATCGTTGGCCGTTATCGTTTGTGTCGGTGTGCAGGCTATGGGGTCCTACCACCGGTCTATACATTTCTTCCCTACCGACCTGGGCGTTCATATCCCCGATGACGATCTTGATGTCCCGTGACGAGCAGCTGTCGTACGTAGCCTCCAGCCTCGCGTAGAACGCTTCTTTCTCATCGTCGGGTCTACCTTCGTGCGGGCAGTGCACGTTAATGATGTTATAATTGAAGAAAAGGCCCTTTATCCTCAATACACACATTCTCTCGTTGATCGCCTTCCAATCTATCACGCGATCCTGCATTCCGCCCAGCACTACAAAGCCCGTTCCCAGTTCGTTGGTAGCGCCACCGCTCTGGTAAAACTGGGCCTTTCCGCCACGGATCTTCCATACCTTCTCTCCTTTGCGACAGATTTCCTGCAGAGCCACGATGCCGAGTTTGCGGGGTTCCAGCTGTTCAATCAGCACCCGCTCGCAACCTGCGAAATTTAGCGATCTGCAGTTCCAAGTCCCGAGTCTCCATTCGTCGTCCTTATTTCGTCGCCTAGGTCGATGCCGAATATTCCGCCCCGAATATGCTTGAATGTTGTTAGTTAAGTTTAGTTTAGGTGTGTAGCCGTACTGGGGCAACACTACCGAGTCTCGCGATGGGGCTGCCATCTCATAGTGCCGAGACGCACTATACCTCCTTCCCGGTTAGTATACGACCTTAGTTTCCACCGGGGTTGGTTACCCGATCTCCGCTAAGGTTGCTCGTATTCCGGCTGGTACCACGAGGAGGTCGGGATCGGAGTTGCTGGATAAGAGGCTAACGACCACTATGGGGTCTATATTCCGCATTATCTAGCCGTTTACCAACCTGGTGGACCTGGTTTACCAAACTGGTGGACCCTTACTTCGGACGAATAAGGGCTGCGCGTATAACTGCAGCAAAAAAAAATCGCAGGTCGCTTGCACTCTGGCACCCGCTTACGAAAATTTCGAATGCCTGGCAGAAATCGAACAGAATCAATATGGCACCCATGGCACTGACAGCTGTGACGTTTCGAACCGGTACGCTTTTCTTGATTTTTTTTTGTCGTTTTTGCTCTGCTGTCTTTTGTGTGCTCTTGTCATCATCATGAACGGTGCAACAGGCAACACGTACACCGTACACGAATAGGTTGAGTAGTTAGTGAACGAAAAAGGTTGTGATTGACAATTTCCTATTGATTCAATAACAATAAAATCCCAAAATAAACCGAATCGGTTCAAAATCGGTTCTATTAGACACGTCGGACACGCAGCCCCGCTTCCGGCGAAAAAGAGTTACATATTTATACGAATCCAGCTTTCCATTAGGGTAATGGCGGCTGGTGAGTACCACGAAAATGGCACTAGTTATTTCCATGAACAGCTTCATGTCGTCTGCGTATGCAAGAACATGTATTGAATTAAGAAAAAAGGATATATCATTTACGTACAGGATGAAAAGGAGAGAGCCTAGGCGAAGCCCCAGAAGTGACTTGTATTGGTTTGGAGTAAAATTTGTTTCCGTTTTGTGAGATATGACTGAAGCCATTTCAAAAGTGTTTCTTCTATTCCATATTATTATAATTCAAAAATTAGTAAAGGTATGTCAATTTTGTCAAATGCTTTACTGAAGTCAGTATAAAGAGCTTCTACTTGGTTGCCATTGGCCATTGCATTCAGAGTGAATGTTATAAATTCCAAAAGATTTGAGATAGTTGAGCGGACTATATAAAAGCCATGCTGCTCAGTTGTAATTTGGTGTTTTACTTACTGAAATTTATTATTATTGACACTCAATTGAATTAGTTTCGGAATTCATGAGATAATGGCAATTCGACGATAATTACGTTTGTCTGCCTTGGTATCACATTTAAAAATCGGTACCAAGCAGGAAGATTTCCAAATTTCTGAAAAAATCCTTTTTTCAGCGACATATTGAACAGTTTGAAGTTTGACATATTGAACTCCCAGCGCTCTACCACCAGTAACCTGCTGTGTCTGACATCATACATAACGGGAAGTATGGACCACCGTGCTCAAACAGACGTCTTACACAAACTTATCGGCCACTTTTGATAAGATAAACCATGACATCGAAATTGCAAAACTGCATAGACTGGGCGTTAGCGATAACCTTTTGCGCTGGTTTCGCTCATATCTGACCAATCCACAGTTGGTGGTTGCCATTGGAGATTGTAGGTCCGATAGCTATCTAGCCTCTTCAGGTATTCCTCAGGGAAGTCATCTAGGACCTTTGATCTTTCTGCTCTACTTCAACGGTATTAATTTGGCTATCAAATGCCCTCGATTCTCCTATGCCGATGATCTGAAAATATTTTCCCAGATCGACTTGAGATTGTCACTTTCTCCAAAATCAGTTGGAGGCCTTTGCCACTTGGTGCGATGTAATCCGCATGTTAGTGAACCCGGAGAAGTGTTCAATAATCACTTTCTCCAGAAAGAAAAAGTCCCGATCCTGTTTTGTTATGAGCTCAATGGCTCAATCGGTGTGATTGAACGTGTTTCGCATATTAAAGACCTGGGAGTTATCTTGGATGCGCAGTTAATATACAAGGAGCATATCTCGTACATTGTCGCTAAAGCTTCAAGGTCATTAGACTTCATTTTCAGGATCGCGTAAAATTTCTCTGATATATATGGCCTTAAGTCACTATATTGTTCGGTCCGGTGCGGTCCATCCTGAAATACTGTTCGCCCGTTTGGAATCCTAACTACAACAATAGTACAGAGAGAATTGAATCAGTTCAGCGCCGATTTCTTCGATTCGCTTTGCGAAGGTTGCCATGGAGAGACCCGTTCCGTCTACCTAGTTATGTAAGTCGTTGTCAACTGATTGACTTAGAACCTCTCTGTGTTCGTAGAGCTGCCTGTAGAGCTTTGTTTATTGCGGATTGCCTGCAGGGTAGAATAGACAGCCCTGCGCTTATGGAGCAGATTAACCTTCCTTGTGCGTTGGGGTCGTTTTCGACCCAACGGCATACTTACAAAGCTTGATACTCAGTGACGGAACGCGCTAGAGACTTGAAATTTTCTGACTTATTCTAACTTTGGAAAACTAGTATTGTGCAGGAGTTTCAGCTTTCAGCGACATCTAGAAGAGCCACAGTAAAAAAAGTTACATATTATGCATTGGGGTCGAAAACGACCCAAATTTTGAAATTGCTCTCATTCATCCATTTTCAATCCGTTTTTCGTTTTCTTTACCTGGTTTGAAAGCTATGGCCAAAAACTGGCACCCAAGGTATGTTAGGGAATATTTGTTGACTAATGGCCACTTCTGCGACGGTTCCGGAACACCCACTACCAGGTCCCGGGGGACATGTTTATATTTTGAGATAACTCCTTTTGCGGTACATCAAAGCACATTGGCTTGATAAAATAAGATTAATGGAAGTACAATATGGACATTTTGCACTCAAACGGCCACTTCTCCATCATTTCCGGTACCCGGTTTTTGAAGACAATTTGGAATTTTAGGATGGATTATCTTGCGTCACGTCAAATTACATCAGCTTGATAACATAAGACCATTGAAAGTATAATAAAGACATTTTGAAGGCAAATGGTCACAGCATCGGTTCTGGAACATCCGGTACCCGGATTTTGAGGACATTTTTGTATTTTAGGATAACTCATAATGCGACATATCGAACCACATCGGCTTAATAAAATAAGACTAATGGAAGTAAAACAGTGTCATTGAGAAGCCAAATGGCCACTTTACCATCGGTTCTGGAACATCCGGGGCCAGTTTCGGGGGACATTTTTGGATTTTGAGATAATTCACCATGCGGCTCCTCAAATCACATCGCTTTGATAAAATAACTATAATGGAAGTACAATGGGGCGTCAGTCGCATATAATCTGGTACCCGGTATTTATAATGAGCCGTAAAACGGGGTAACTCATGGCATATGAATTACCCTGCAATCTAAAGAAACTGACTGAAGAAAAGACATCGAAGTTCAGTCACTCGCGGCCTCCTGTCATCATTAAACCTGATTTGTTCGACGATGATTGTTGTGCGTGACTCTGTTCAGTGTTGCTCGAAAAAGTTCTAACAATATTTTTTTCGAGCTCAACATTTAGCGATTTTATGAACTGTACGCTACAAATTTGATTGCCTGGTGATTTCGTTAGGCAGCACGGATCGATTTCGTAATGATACAATGATATTTGTTGCCGTTTGCTTGCATTCAATATTTTCTGCCGCGTTCATCGACCGATACTCCGAAAGTTTTCGAGCAAAAGATTCAGAAGGTTTCATCGAGATTCATGCCCACTTGGTTTCGACGAACCGAAAATGAATTACCTGTCACTTCTTTAGTCAGTTTCTTTAGGTGTAACGAACCAATCACTCTTTTTGTAAATGGGACAAACCATTCTTTCCATTTATTCCTTCGGTAGCTTCTCCTTCTCCCAAATCATGAAAATGACCCAGTGTAAAGTCGTTGCCAGCGTTTCTCGGTCATGTTTATGAAGCACTGCCGGTCCTTTCCAGGGGCTTTGTGGTCTTCAGCAACCCGATTTCGCGTTTGATTTCATGGAGATTAGGTGCAAGAACATTACTATCTTCCATGGGCACTCCCAGGTTAACTTCCGTTTCGCCTCCTTTTGCAAGTTTGCACTTAAGGTGTTCATCGAAGAACTGCTTCCACCTGACAACCACCTCGCGCTCGTTTGTGAGTCCCTCTCTCGTAACTACGCATGTAAGGTTTCGGTGTGTAATATCGCAACTACAAAGCTGTTGATATTCGTTTGGTTTCCGTGACAGAAAAATAAAGAGAAAAATATTTTTGGGAACATATATGCTGATTTTTTTTTTTTGTTTTTCAAATTCCAATTGAGAAAATTTCTGGAGGAGGCCTGCAGAATTGTGGAGGGGGCCTTCACTAATGCAATTTTTCAATAATACAAGAGCAATTTTGTCTAGTCCGGATCCTTCGGTGGCATCCAGGTTCTTTAATGCAGTGTAAATTTCATGTTCAGATATTTGATCTACAGATGTACTTTTGAACAAACATTCAGTTCTGGAAAATGGAAGAAATAGTCGCTTTAGTCGAAATAGTTTCTTTAATTGTGGTGTATACTTCTTCAAAAAAAAGTTGGCAAAGACCAATATGCAATATCAGATTTGGGACAAAACTAAATATTTTTTTTAATGCTATATTGATTTTCCATATGTAGGGATACCACGATACAGGACAATCATTCCAAATTCCAATATGTTGTCTTATATCGAAGTTGTCTTACATAGAATTTTTTCAAAAAATAAATGCATTAGCAGTTCCCATTTTTTTTTTTGAATATATTCAACACACTAACAATAATCGTGCAACTCAAGCAATCTCGATGTTAAGTTAACCGGAAATGCCTCTCCTTTGCTCTTGATTTCGTCTGTTTAAATTATATTTAGAATCATTTAAAATTTGATTTATATGACCAGGTCATATATCATGATATCATGGTCATGATATGTCATGTTATTTTGCTTAACGCAATCTTCACCGAAACATTGTAAGCTAACCGCTGTTTTTCACATTAAAAAAATATGAAAACAAATGCTTTTATATTATTGTCCAATTATCTTCCTGAGGGCCCTCACTAACACAATCTTTGTTTTTCATCCAGTCAGCCAGCTCACCACGACGTGTGGCCGTACCAGTACTAGTTAAAGATGGCAAGCCGTGTTCCGGCGGCTCTAATTCCAGCTCTTCTGCTCAACAGCAACAGCAGCAGCAGCAACATCAGGCTCAACAGCAGCAGCAAGTAAGCGGCAGTAATAGTTCTTTAACAACTGGTGGCAGTGGTGGTGGGGGTAGCGGTGGTATTAGTGGTAGCGGAGGAGGGGGTTCCAGCGTAATTCTGACCAGTGATTCCAACAACACCCACTCGCCCGACACGCCCTCGGGAACGCTACTGTCACCGTACAACGGTAGCCATAATGTGACCGGTCAAATGCTGCAGCAGCCGTGCAATAATAGTCTGATGTCCAACAGTTTGGCTATGGCCTACCGGAACCAGAACAATTTTATGGCCAACAGTCATCAACAGCAGTGCGGAAGTTATCTACCGCTGCAAACCCGAGCCTGGTAATATTAGTTGATTTGTTAGGTTTTTCTCAATTAAAACTAGGGTGTTCACTTTTCGTTCCAATGCGGATCATGTAAAGCAGATACTGTTAGCTCTCAAGATAGTTCTTTTTACTTAATTTTATAAATTAATATATTTTAGACACGCTGTAGAAATATTTTTCTCATTAGTTGACAATGAGACACTTACAGAAGTTGTACATATGAATTAGATAATAAGATTACTTCGGATGTTTAGAATAACTTGCAAAATCGATCATAGGCTAAACCTATGGTAGATTGCAAGCAAGCGAACATAAGGAAGAAATCTCTGGATTTGAGAGCTAAGTACAATTGTTACTATAGTCTTCTAAAATTGAAAACCATCTAGAACACCAACCGGCCAACAGAACAAACTTGCATAGAAACGACACATACATCGACTGGATTGCAATAAAAAAACTTAATGGAGGAATACTAAACACAGAAAAATAAAATGTTATCTGCTCAAAAACCGAATCTGGAAGAATATACTGGTTAATTAGTTGGCGGGGATACTCTAAGTGGCACATTGCTTACGCTAATTATTTATATCGTAAAAAATCTTCAAGATTTCATAAGCACTGATGCATACAGGGAATTGCTGTAAAGTAGTCAAATAATGAGTTTCGCAGAAAATTTATGAAAAAACATTTCTCTGGCATTTTTAATAAACTGGCATGCTCTTGCATGTTTCTCTGATAATCCGTTTTTCCTTGCTAACCTTTGGAAAAAAGGCCAACAATTGAAAAAGGCCCAAATCTAAAATGTAAACAAACCAAGTGAGAGTTCGTTTTCCTATGCTAGTCCAGCAGGAAATAACTCTCACTCGGTTTGTTTACATTTTTGACTTGGGCCCTTTTCAATTGTTGGTGTTCACTTTCTCTAGTAAGAAGACAGAAAATACATGTTTTGTATATTTTAACACATAAAATTAATTGCAAGCAAATAATTCACAATTTATAAGGCGTTGAATACGTTTT
The DNA here is from genome assembly GCF_943734655.1 of Sabethes cyaneus. Taxonomy (NCBI): domain Eukaryota; kingdom Metazoa; phylum Arthropoda; class Insecta; order Diptera; family Culicidae; genus Sabethes; species Sabethes cyaneus. Next base: position 62,095,908 of record NC_071353.1, on the reverse strand, counting down.
TGCCTTGGTTTTTATCTCAATATCTTCAATTAGCTGCCGGAGAACATGTAATGTCATCACAAAATTGTCAAAGCACAAGCATCTCTTTCTACAGTTTATTATTCTGATAAACTATTGAACCGGTATGATTAGCAAATTAAAATTATATGGAAAATGTTATTTTTTATCATAACGTAGCATAATGACGAATAGTGTACTTACATCTTCCACGTATGCTTATATTTTTCCACACTTTGTGATATTAAGCATACTATTCATCATTATGTCAAACAATAGAAAGCCCGCCCAAGTGATTTGTGCCATTATTTCCGATGGTTCGATCATCCCCCTATATAATGTACTTGATCAGAAAACACTTCTTTGAAATATTGATATAATCTCCAGATTTAAAAATATGATATGATACCCACTGTCATACATATCATACTGGGCACCTGGATAGCTAGCCATATATATTTTTTATAATTTGGAGGCCACAAAAATGTGTAACGCTACTGATCATCAAACGTAGTTCCCTACAAGCAACAGGTGCAAAATGCATACTACGAAGTATGTACTGTGTAAATAACATCTATCTTTAAAAAAAAGGTACACTGAACCGCAAAAATCAAAATAGGTATTAACCCTTAATTTGCAGTTCGTATGATTGAAAATAGACTTGATCATGCATAAATCACTTGGTCTAGCAGATGAAAAAACACCTCGTAAGAAAAAAACATATGTACATACACGAATGGAAATGTTGGGCCAGCTGGGAATGAATCGTGTTTATGCCAAACCTATCCAGCCACATACGCAGACAATGCAAATAATACAAAAATAACTGACAGTATGCGAATGAGCAACACTCGAATGTAATTTCCCGTTTCAACATAGAATCAAAGCTTTTTAACGAAAATATTGCAGTTTTAATAAAAGACTCGAGCGTGGTAAACTAATTAGAGGGACAATTTAAATGAATAAGAACAAAGTTATTTAATTTAATTCGTATCGATAAGAGATAAGCTATAAACACGCAGTAAAAAATAAATGCAAGCTCCAAACAAAGCGTGAGATTTACCGATAAGTTTGTATTAAATTTGAAGAAGTATAGAATGTGGTAACTAAAAGCGAAAAAATGGAAATAAACAGTAAAATAATGAACAAGTAAACAACAATCCGTTTCAATATATCCATGACCAAACATGAATATGCAGATAGAAAGAAAGACGGTGGTACAATTTCAAAATTGATTTACTCGATGACAAGTCCGTCAGCTGTACGCAACGAGAACTACACCGTTTTGAATTTGTTTCTACAAGGAAAAGGTAAGTAAAGACAGAAGAATACCATCATTAAGTAGTGTCCCATGTGCCATATCGTATTTTACCGCAGAGCAAAATCTATATAGAAAGACAACAAGAGTCACGGACAACGTCGTATTTTGTAATGTTTCGCGCCGCTACTCTGAGGACGGCGGGTGGCTCGGTAAAAAAATTTTGCATAAACTTGCAGGGTAAAAATATAGCTTTCGCTGCATGGGGTGAAAAACTACGAAGAAGAGCGAACCGTATCGTCTTGAAGATACGGAACGACCGAAAAAATGGAGTACATTTGAGCATGAAGGGTTTGAATGTTCAAAATTCATACCCACTCAAATTGACGACTAGGCAGTGAAGGCAATAGCGAAAGGACAAATTTTCGCGAATTTCAAGTGGTTGCCTGAGAAAAGGGGTTACGCCAAGATCTTGAGAATACGATAGAGAAGATGAATTTTCCGGTAGTGACAAAAGGGGCGGAAACCGAACACGGGAATATGAATATGAAAATAAACGTCAAGTAGCGAAAGGAGAATTCAGATGTAAAGATCAAGACATTGACGGGCAGGTCTAACGGACCTGGTTTTACAGAGCAGAAAGAATGGTTTTTGGCAGTTGAAACGCTACGTAATGAATTTTAAACAGAAGCCGTTTGTTTTGGCGATGATGATCGTTATCTGTTAATTAATGTATACATTCCAAAAGGATGAGAGAAGAAATATTAGTTTTTAAAAATTGCTTAGCAGGAAACTGTGATTGTCTGAAGTGTTAGTATACAATACTTGGACAATGACGAGAGTCTTAAATTACAGAAACTGGAATATGAAAAGGACGTAAGCCGCTCGGGTTTCTCTTTCTTACCGAGTAAGGTTCTAAACTAAATCTTCTAAAACACAGCATGTCAATAGCTTCGTTTTTTAAACTCAACTGTAACCTATCTGAGATATTATTAAAAAATACGCTTTACTAATTTTTTCACCTCGGGCGGAGGAGACAAATCAGTTCTTATGTTTGAAAAATCGCCTCCACAATTTTAATGCGTCAACTAAAGGTATCTGTAGGATTTGGGATTATCACTCATCCTAGCGGGCATGATATGTATAGCATGTTAATCGTTAACTTTCAAATAACACGTATATTCACTAACTAAAAATTTTACTTATCCAATGCAATTTCGAAAGATAACTCTATGATGATCCACAGGTAGGATAGCTGCTCCAGTAGTTATGGTAGCACCGATAGTAGCACTAAAATTCATTAACATTGTATATTCTCGTCACCAAATCATTTTAAATAAAACAATTACGTTTAGTATATAATACAAATTCTTGAGAGTATTAGTAGTTACTTTATGTAATTTAAAATTAATGCTTTATTTGCTAAATAACGCTTAATAAAATTTTCTAATTCCTTACACAGTGGTGTATTAGGCGCAGCTGGAAAGTGCTCGTTTCTATAGTTGCGCTACTTTGTAGCAGAATACATGGAATAGTATAATTATAAGAACACCAAGATATGTTATACCTAGTTTCTGCTTTTTTTATTTATTTATTTATTTATTTATTTATTTATTTATTTATTTATTTATTTATTTATTTTTCGATTATATCCATCCGACCTGTTCGGTCTTAGTGGATTTGATGGGGAAAAGCTTAATAGAGTCCATCCTCTTGGAGGCATAAAAACCCCACCATCTTTTACAATTGATACATTGATACAGCTAATTACATAATTTAAAGTCAACATTTCATGACCTATCACTTAATTCTAATTAAACTAAATACAAAATTACAATCACATTATATAATACCACAATTAAGAATTTTTTGATAAAATTTGTTTGAGGATTCATCAAATTCGTATAAATGTTCCACCAAAGAAAACGGACGGATGCAAGCAGTGACAGGTCCATTGAATTCAAATGCTGTACGATGCGATTCAGGTTGCAGTAATTCAACGGAACGAAGAGAACACTGAGGAGCACGAAAGCCAAACAATGAAAGCATATTCAGCGCGTCGATTTCTCCGTTCAACACCTTGGCGACAAGTACAGCTTGCTGGATTTTTCTGCGTCGTTCTAAAGTATCTAGACTGATAAGGCGACATCGTTCAGGATACGAAGGAAGATTCACAGGATCACGCCACGGGAGATCACGTAGTGCTATGCGAATAAATCTCGTCTGCACTCGTTCAATTCTAAATATCCAGGCTACTTGATAAGGAGTCCAGATCAGACACGCGTTTTCCAATAGTGGTCTCACCAGGGAACAATACAGGGGATCCTTAAAGTCCCGTCAAATCTTTGTTATAAAAACGAGCTGCCAGTTTGCTTTTGAAATTACACTTGAACGATTATGATTAAAACATAGGTTGGAATCGAGAACAACGCCCAGGCCGTTGAAATGTTCAACTCTCTTAAGTACTTGGCCATTAATGTTATATTCGAATAATATAGCTCAATTGACCAATTGACGAAAGTGTCAAGCAGCTTTTGCAAATTTCGGCAATCTTCAATGCATCGAACAGCGAGATATAGTTTCAAATCGTCCGCGTATATCAACTTACATCCATCACCCAAAAGTAAAACAACGTCATTAAAATATAACGAGAAAAGCAACGGGCCCATGTTGCTGCCTTGTGGTACCTCCGACCTATTTGTAAATAGGGAGGAGAGACGTGAATTGAGCTGCACGCGTAGCGTTCGATCACTTAAATACGAATCTAACCACTCAACAAAGTGTTGCGATGCGCCAAGTCTGGAAAGTTTACGTAAAGTATTCGATGATCTATACGGTAAAAGGCGACCTTCAAATTTGTCTAATTTACATCAACTTGAGCCTTCTGCTCTAGATGCGAGATGCAAGTCGATATGGAATCCGGAAAATTCGTACAACCAGAACAACCTTGCATAAATCCGTGAAAATAAAGCTTTTTATACGAGCAAGAACAGCAGTGCTCACAATTAATTCAAACAGCTTGCACCACGCAGAGAGGCTAGTTATACCACGTTAATTTGTTATACTTTGCCGGTCACCAGGTTATGAGGGAGTAAATGTATTTTTTGTGATGAGCAAACGTTGGATGAACTGGGAAAAATGATATGCAAACAGTGAAAAATATTTGACTGTCCTAGTGGGATTTGAATCCACAACTCTCATGAGTGCGTTTCTCCTTACTTACTTACCTACTTACTACTTATGTATCCATGTCCTCCGGTCCGGTAGAACAAAGGGTTCAGAGATATCCGCCGCCGACGGAATCCCGCCATGACTTTCACATGACCCAAGGACAGGATCTCGTCAACAGCCCGGATGCCGTTGGCTGCGTCGCCATCACCCTTTGGGTCTGGTTACCAAGATATCGAAGGGCTTCCATAAGCTCTTGCTCTTGTTGCCCCGCTACTGTGAAGTTGGTAGGATTGTCAGTGTTCTCTACCAAAGACTTAGTCATTGTTACATTAACTGCGAGACCAGCTGCTTGGGAGTTCTAGAAGAAATCATCTAAGTTGCTCTGCATTTCGATTCGACGTTGTGCGAAAAAGATAATGTCGTCGCCTAGATCAAGGTCATTTAGCTGCTCAATTCCAAGGCAATCCTCTCTTTGGTCTATTATCAATCGCTCGAACTAATATCTCATCCACAACGATGAGAAACAGCAGCAGTGATAAAATTCAGACCTGTCTCACACCAACAGTAATCCTTATAGGATCGGTCAAGAAGCCATTGTGTAAGATCTTGCATGAGAGCGCCTAGTACTGAGCCTCGATGAGTTGGACTCATCTACAACTAAGTGCTTCCCAGATGTTTTCGTGGTTGAGTCGGTCGGGCACCTTTTCAACGTCAACGAACACCAGCAGAAGCGAACCCTGGAGCTCGTTGATCTGCACATCAGCCAGCATAGAGTCCAGCTTTGATCATCTCGACTGAAATGCAGTCAGTCCCTGGCGCTCTGTAGAATTTCATACTTCTGATGGCTGCTTCAATTTCATCCAGTAATAGCGCCTCAGAGTTGACGCGACGAAATGTTGGCGTCATGCGCTGCTGGTTTTGTTGGTCTCCAAATTTTTGAGATTCGAAAGAGTTGTTCGAAATGATCAGTCCATCGTTTAAGCTGTTCTGTACGGTCAGTCAGTAACTGACCAGCTCTGTTCTTTTTTTTTTTTTTTTTAATTTGTAATTGTAATTGAGCAGGGAAAAGCCCGCGGGAGTGGAACTGGAATAAGATTCCTGCTCCCGTAGGCATAAAACCTCCTCAGTATTTATTTTGCCATGTTTTTTCATAATATTTAGATTTTACAATAAATTTTTCTTCTTATAATGAACTTTAACACTTCATAGTTTGTAATTTGATAAACTGGCGAGTTTGTAGCGGTGGCGGGACGGTGAGTTTGTGGCGGTGCGGTGGTGCGGCAGCAGTTTTGTGGCGGTATGGCGGTGGATGACGTGAAAATAAAAAGTAGATGAACAAAATATATTATGTATTTGTTTGACATCGATTGGCGCCCCCAGTGAGATAACTCTCTTTTAAGGGGGAGTGAAACAACAGGTTTAATGTCGCATCCAGGCGGTTTGCTTAGAGATAAGTGTGCATTTTTGTTCGAATTTGCGATTTTATGGCGTTTTTGAAACTTATCAGGTTGGTTAGTTCTTTAAGGTTGTTTGGTAAACTATTGTAGATTTTTGTCGCGTAGTAAAGGAAAGACTTTTTGCCCATTTCGGTATTTGGCCGACTTAAGGACAAGTTATTTTGGGTTCTTAGCGCATATCTATGGCTTGGGTTCCGAAACGTAATATTGTGGTGGGCGATTGGATTCGTCATGAGGCTTTTTAGCTGCACTAGGCATTGCAGGTCACGAAGGCCGGACACAGGTAATATGGACCGATCGGCTTGACGAAATAACTCAGCTGTCGAGAAAAGCGGTGGTTTCTTATATACAGCCCTTAAACTACGGTTCTGCGTTACTTGTAGGGAATGTAAGGAAGTTCTGCTCGCCGTTCCCCAGATAGACACTAGGTACTGCAGTTTAGACTGAACCAAAGCATAGTAGACAGTGATTAACTGTTTGGTAGGAATAAATTTCGCTATCTTCCAGAGTAAACCACATGTTGAACTAATCTCTCGCCGTAACGTGTCTATATGATGATTCCATTTCAAAGCGGGATCAAATATCAAACCGAGATACTTATATTTCTCTGTCTTTTGAACGGTAATACCATTGACCTTCAATTCAGGATGAACCGGAATTTTTAAGCGAGGAGAATGGAAAATCATGTATTCGGTCTTGAGGAGATTCAGCGATAGGAGATTTTCAGCAAAATATGTTTGTAATATTAACAGATCTTCTTGCATTTGATTTATAACGACGCATGGGTCAGTGCAAGGATACGATAATGACGTATCGTCTGCGAACATCCGTGGTTTTCCACGCAGGGGTAACTTAGAAAGATCGTTAATGTACAGCAGGAACAATAGCGGTCCTAAGTTGCTGCCCTGCGGCACACCGACAGTTAAAGGTGCAGGTTCGCTCAGTGTGCCATTTGCCCGTACGTACTGAGATCTTCCAGTTAGATAACTTTTGATCAAATCATTCGCCGTTCCGCGAATCCCGTAATAGTAAAGTTTTTGTAAAAGTATTTCGTGATCGATGGTGTCAAAAGCTTTTTTTAAATCTAAGAAGAGGACTCCCGTCATTTTCTTTGAATCCATTGCTGAGAAAATTTCATCGACTAGCTCGCTTGCTGCGGTCAGTGTACTCGATCCAGCTCGAAAACCAAATTGATGATTGTATAATATTCGTTTGTTATGTAAGAAACTTTGAAGTCTTGCAACTAACAGCTGTTCTAGAATCTTGCTTAAGACTGAAAGGACTGAAATCGGTCGGTAGTTATTCACATCTAATTTATTGCCGCGTTTGAAGATAGGAGTTACTCTCGCATTTTTCAGACAGTAAGGAAAATGACCTGTTTCGATACACTCGTTGAAGGCGTCACGCATCAGAGCCGCAAAGAACATATGATGAGTTTTGATGAAAGATGGTGGAATATCGTCCGGACCACTTGATTTGTTGGAGTTCAACTCTTTAATCAACACTATAACTTCTTGCTCTGTACAGGGTCGTAGAAAGATAGAATCATTGACTGGAGATAAGGTCCGAAATTTGTTTATATCTTTGCGGCTATTGATCGTAGAAGCAAGCTGGGGTCCTATCGTACTAAAGAATTTATTGAACTCATTAGCAACAGTTGTTGCATTAACAGTAGGTTTTCCATCAATTGTTAGTTTGAAGGATTCCTTCTCTTCATTTTTTCGTCCTAAAGTGATGTTTAGGTTGTGCCAAGCATTTTTTTTATTTGTATCACAGAATAGTTTTTCATAATATGCTCGTTTAGCTTGTTCCTTCGCTCTTTGTAACTTTTGAGAAACATGCGAAAGCATGTTATGTAGTCTTTCATCCCAAGGACGTGTCTTATGATTCTTGAGGGTTTTTTCTTTTATACGAAGCAGTTTCCATACATCAAAAGTTATCCATGGACAATGTCCTTTAATTTTAGCTTGTACGTTCACTTTTTTGGAACGTTGCTGATATGTTTTTATGACAAAGTTCAATTTTATATGTTAGTATCGTAATAGTATGTTAGTATCGTAATATCGCAAAACAAGCTGAGGGGCATCATTTACACGACTACAAATGCGTAAGGCAGGGCCACCAAGATGCATACTAAATTAATTATATTGCAGGTATGTTGACAAGACAGGATAAATACCAGCTGACACTCTTTTGGTTTGCTGTTAAAGTGCAGCAATCCTCCTATTAGGGTCTTGGGTAATTTCTCAGGTATGGTAAGCCTTTGATAAGCCCGAACAATATGCGAAAAATACTATTTTTTTATTGGGCAACTAAGAAATTACGGCGGATGCAAGCGCAGCACCACGTTATTCTAGGCATTACTGTATAAGTTCTATGGTTTATATTATACAGACGCGTGTTGTCTGCTGCAAATATGAATAGAACATATGCAGAAAATCAATAGAAAATATGCAGAATTGCGGGCTTGAAATAGTCGCCTAGCGCCAAACGCTAACCATTAACTAGGGAAGGGGAGAACAAGGGCTCTCAGTCCAGCCCTAGACAAATGTAGCTAGAAAAATCTATTCAATTTCTTAAATTTTATAAAAAAAAACTATAGTTAGATAACTTAAATCAATTTTTATTTGCATAGCTTTAATAAGAACCCATGCATTATTGTGCATTTTATTTTAATATGCCGAGGGCTATAGCCCCCTTGGAAATGAGTGCTAGGTTCGCCAATGACCAATATGCACTTAGATATTTACTAAATGTTAGTAAACAATTTGGTTTGAAAAACTTATATCGAATATATAGAGTTTTAACATATGTCATGAAGACGCTGCAGTCGCAAGATTACCGAATTTGCTCTGACAAGCGAATGGTCGTGGGGTCGAATCTTTGGGTGCTTACAGAATGCACGCGGCTTCTCTCACATGTCGCTAAATTCACAGTTCTACTTCGGTCGAAATTGGGCTGACCATATAACTGCAGCTAGGAAAGTCACGTCGCGTCACAGGTTGTTTGCACACTTAGTAGAATCAAGCCATTCGATGTAAAATTGACTTTGGCATGGGTTTATTCGATGGCCCTCATTATTCTTCTTTCAAGCTGAATTCTATATTAGCCCGATGAACCCTCTTGACAGTGCAAAAAGTCATTCTTATAGTTAAATGCACTCACTGGTTAGCCTCGCCAGCGAAGGCTATAATTCCGTACAGTATTGTCATGAGGAACAAGGGGGGATAGCAATCATTGACAGAAGGGTAAATAGACGTAAGCATGCATAAAAAATTTATACGCTTTTCACTCACTTGATACCGATAATAGCAAAAAGTAATGCAGTGTAGGTTACAGTAAACACCCGGACGATATCACTAAAGATCTATAGACTGGTCGCAGTGATAAGTCCATACATGAAAAAAAACATAATTCATGAATATTGTTCAGGCTGCCGCTAATAGGTCCTCGAAAATTGGTCTTCTGCTCTACACACTTTTCGCCCCATAATATAAAGTATACCAATGAGAAATTCCGCAGCTTCAGCAACACGGCAACTTAATAACTAAAGCCGGAGCAGTACAGAATTTTTAATAAGAATGCATAGATTACAAGCTTTGTTTTTATTTCAAAATTTAAGTTGCATTTTAAAAAGTTTCATTTTACATACCTCTAACACTGCAAAAATCTATGCAGAATTTAATAAATCCGGTAAGTTTTCTAGATAAAATATCGTAAATATCGTAGAAGCAACTTTGTTCGATTGGTACGCACTTTGACAGTTCGATTGGTGCAGCGTACTACCTCTTTGCGGTACTTTATATTATAGGTCCCTAATTCAGGTTACCGAAGTTCAGATTAAAATGTTTACATTAAAGATGGTCATATATGCAAGGGTCCGTCGCACTGATTCCTATCGCGTTTGTAATCATCAGTAAGGAGATGATCTCTCCTCATTTAACAAGCGTACAGCCTTATTTCTGGAATACAGGTGTTTCGGTGCCATTCTCCATACAGTAGTGTTGAACTCGTTGCAGTTTTGTATGTTCGCTCCAATACAACGTTCCCGTAGCTTCTTAATAGGAGGAGCCTTGTAGATTCGCTTGATGGCTCGGCAATCTTTACAGCGAAAGGAGAAGGGTACTGTGTTACCTGACTCATAACGAATATACGTTATATACCGGGGAGGGTCTCGTAACTCACTAACTTTGTGGTTTTTCGTTTAATAGATCATAAATTCGAATAGAGCATACAAATATCAACTATATAACATAAGAAATTATATGTTTACTCCAAAACTAAAAGCATGAGAGACTTTGGAACTTCGGAAATAGGGGTTCGTTATAAGTCAGGTCAGGGATGGTTCGATCACTTTGACTCAATTTTGATTCATTTGACAGTACCGTCTTAGTCTAGCCAAATATAACAATGTTATTTATGGGATATTTGTAGAACTAGTTCTAATCTACAATTTTTCTGAACAAAGTTTTGCTGTATCTTTTGTAGTTACGGTGCTACAACGCTAGTAACTTATCAGTGACTAAATGAACGTTCATTTAGTCACTAATAAGATACTAGCATTGTAGCGCCGTAACTACAAAAGATACAGCAAAACTTTATTGAGCAAAATTATAGATAATAACCTGTTCTACAAATGTCCCATATATAACTATGTCATATTTTGCTCTGTTAAGACGTTACTGTCAAATGAATCAAAATTGAGTCAAAGTGATCGAACCACCCCTAACAGGTAACACAGTAGTCTTCCTGTTTCTCGGCAACCCGCTTTGCGCTACTGTCATCCCCTCTTTCACAAATGGTGTTGTGCATTTTCATTTGTTAAACATTTATTATAATAAGTAACACTGAAAACATCTTTCGCCTTGACAACTGAATCAGGGGTACGTCCAACCGCCAATTTATAATAAAACATTTAATCCACGATGAGTTTATCTGCCAATTTTCCACGCTACTTCCAACCAAACCATTATAACTTTTTGTGACCTTTATCAACTCTCATCTCCGGAAATGGTCAACCGCGTCGGATTCTTCCCAGTTGGGCAATTGGCGTTTATTGTTTTGAGCATAGCCTTCTTTTAGGCAATTTCAAAAACAATCTTCGAAGCCACGTGCAAGTTGTCCAGGTTGTGGTACATTGTGATGCAGATTACGTCGTTGATGGCTATGAGGGTACAACACGTCTTTATACTTTGCAGTTCGTATCTCGCCGGTTACTGTCGTACACTTTCTGTGATATCGGAAATGCCGATATTTGGCGCCTGTCATATAAACAATCCACTAGGATTTTGAGCTTCACGCCAGGGTCTACTGCGCGATTTCACTGCACCAAAACATGATTTGCACATGCGAAACTCACCACAAGAACCACCATAGGGATGCTGCATAAGCCTTAGTTGGAGTTGGCATCAAATTTCACATACGACGTCTTTCAGTTTCTTCGCGGATAAGCTGATGTACATCGCTATTCTGTATTTCCAACGAATTGGTATTTCGAGCGAAAGTTCTTTCGAACGAAATTTCCGCCAGCAAAATCAAATGTGCAAAACATCTCGTTCGAAACAAGTCAAACGTAGATTCGTTCGAAATACAGAGTAGGGGTGGTAGTCTACGTATGCTTTCGCCATAAATTGATATTGACCAAATCCGTGTTTTAGTCTTTGACCTTGAAATGCGGTCAGGCATTAATATTAATATTTTTTGAAACGATGGTTCTACAATCAATGGAGGGACGGTAGGAAAAGGTAATGAAAATTATTTGCGGAAGGAGGGGAAAGGGTGAAACGGAAGGGGGAGGGTGGTAATAGGTAGCTACGCTTAACAAGTTTTCATTACGCCTCCTACCTTTTGTCCAATGCTGGAAGGTGCATGGGTCGAACCAAACTATAATTATAACCGGATTTGAACCCACAACACCCGCCAGGGCGTGTAGCTTGCTGGTACCCGTGTACCTTTGAACCATAGAGGCGCTGGACAAAAGGAGTCTGCACAACCCCCCTTATTAATGTAGCGACATGGGTTGGGCTATTTTTAGACACACAAATTGTGCCTCTTCCTCCGTCAAAACCCTTTCCCTTCCTTCCCGAAATAATTTTCATTACCTTCCCCTACCGTCCATCCATCAATTGTAGAACCATCGTTTCAAAAAATATTAATTAATTGATATGCTAAAGCAAAGCAAAGCCTAGGTGCTACATTCCGTTATCGAAACTTAACCTTCTGTTTTTATACGACAAACTTCGTAGCCAGCTGTTAGAGTACAGGACAATTGCAGGGCCAATTGCTACGACCCTATTGACTTTAACAGCCTCTCCCAGCCGAGATTCGAACATACGACGACTGGTTTATTAGGCCAGTGTCATACCTCGAAGCCAACTGGGAGGCTAAATTGATATGCTGGGGTACGCTGTATCGGAACCCGAAAAGTGGTGGTGGTGGTGGTGGTGGTTTCCTTTCCAACATATTATCGAAAATACAAGATTTGACCGACGAAAAAACATTAGAAATAACAAGTCCTTTCATCCGAGCGAGTTTAACAGTCTCTGGCATCATTTGTTTACATGCACTTAAAATATAGCAAAAATGCAGCAGTCTCCTGAATAAGACGATGAGTGGTGTTGTATGCCCACGGCGATTTTTTAGTTGTCTATTAACCAATAAAGTTGATTTTTGATACATTGATAGTAACTGATATAACCCAGTAACATACGGCACCATCCATCCCCTTCTTCGGGGAATTCCTGTATTTGTTTCCTCTATACTTGAATGCGACCTTAACTAGTTGCGGTTAATAGAAAACCATTTAAAGCCGTGTAGTGAACTTGCTACCTGAGCGTCATAAGGTACGTGTGTTCGCAACACTCTAAAACAGTGTTGTCACATATTTATCTATTACTAGCTGACCCGACGAACTTCGTATTGCCACAAATTAAACTGTGTTGTACATATATCGTGAATCTCGGATGACCTTTGTCACAATCTTGATTTTTGCAAGTTTCTTGGGAGTTCATGGGTATTTTAATATACAAATTTTCCTCACAGTAAAGTAGAAAACAACTCCCCCCATTGCTTAACCTGATAAAATAAAGCGGATAGCATTTAAATATTCGCCATCATTACAAACCATTTCGCCGAATACCATTTTGCGGAACACCAATTCTCGGTTGACCATAACGCGGAATATAGAGTTTCGCAGAAACCTTACGCGGGATGTACCATTTCACAGAAAATCTTTTCGTAGAAAGTACCATTTCGCAGGGGTGACCCAACTGAAGGAAAGTAATAGAGGTCAGTAGATCTAGGAAAATAAATAAACCTAGATAGAGGTGATTCCTACGGGGGACTGCCCCCCGCAGTGGCCGCCGCTTCCGACGGCCGGTCGCCGGCAACACTCGCGGCCTGTGGCCGTCTCGCGCTGAATTACTGAATTATTGATAGTTTTTGGTGGTCCTGTTATTGAAGAATGTTTTATGAAAGAGTCTAAAATTTCTCGAGTTCGACTAGTTTTTAAGTTACGCAAAAATTTCTGTTTTATTTGTATGAGAGTCCTTATCCCCCTACCACAGGGGTGAGGGGTCTCAAACCATCATTAAAAAAAATCTTGCCTCTAAAACCTCCCACATTGCCAAATATGGTTCCATTTCACCACAATTGATCAAAGAACTGGTCGCAGTGGTCCAAGGTCCCCAACACGGAAAGAAATTAGTTCTCGTGTTACAGGGAAATTTGTATTTCATTTGTATAGGAGCCCCCCTCCTAAAGAGGGGAGAGTTTTCAATTCACCATAGAAAAAATTCTTGTCTCCAAAAACACCCACATGTCAAATTATGTTCCATTTGCTTGATTAGTTCTCGAGTTGTGAGGAAATTGGTATTTCATTTGTACGGAAGCCCCCCCTCTTAAAAGGAAGAGGGGTCATTATTCCCCTCCTGAAAAGGGGAGGGGTTTCAATTCACCATAGAAAAAAAATTGCCTGCAAAAACACCCACATGCTAAATTTGGTTGCATTTGCTTGATTAGTTCTCGAGCTATGAGGAAATTTGCTTTTCATTTGTATGGGAGCCGAATTATTCGAATTATGAGGTAATTTGTATTTCATTTGTATACAAGCCCCCTTCCTAAAATGGGGAGAGGTCTCAATTCTCCATAGAAAAAATTCTTGTCTCCAACACCCACATGTAAAATTTTGTTCCATTTGCTTGATTAGTTCTCGAGTTATGCAGAAATTCGTGTTTCATTTGTATGGGAGCCCCCCTCTTAGTGGGGGGAGGGGTCTCTACCCAAGCAGCACCATTTGTTGCATGAAGGGTCACGCAACTCCAATTGAAACATTCAAATATGGTAAAAGTTCGCATCAGTTACCTTTATCGAACTGTTAAGTGATTGAAAAAGCGCAAGAGGTGGAGCCTATATGCAACTAATTGTTACACAGATGTTTTATGGAACATCAATGCGCGTTATCTATCCATTCGCGACTACGATACTAAAAGAGATTTTAAGCCTGTTCGCACTCCCACGAAATCCTATGCCGCGTTGTCAAAACTTACGTGAAAACATAAACAAAAATACTTCCTTCTCTTTTTTTCTCGCACAAAAACCAATGCGCGTTATCTAAATACAAGCAGGTATTCGCGACTACGATACTAAAAGAGATTTTATGCCTGTTCGCACTCACACAAAATCCTATGTCGCGTTGTCAAAACTTGCGACTACGATACTAAAAGAGATTTTAAGCCTGTTCGCACTCCCACGAAATCCTATGCCGCGTTGTCAAAACTTGCGTGAAAACAAAAACAAAAATACTTTCTTCTCTTTTTTCCTCGCACAAAAACCAAACAATTATGAGCAACTTCATCACGAATTATGTTTAGCGGGAACCGGGATTTCCTCTCAGGGCTCCAAGACGAAAATTATTTATATTAATATTCTTAATGCGACTTTAGTTTTTTGGGCCTATTATGAGCTAATCTCCATGCCATTCAAAATTTATCGTGCAAAATATAATTTTGCTTTGTATTATTTGATGCGCCTCGTGAAAGTTATTAATTTATTTATTTTCAAGTTTAAAGAATTAACCCAGCCAGATTAAGAATTCGTTTACGATGGAAAAATGCGGTGTAAAATCGAACTAGATACTGCAATCAAATAATATTTTAGTAAATGCCATGGATTCCTGATGAATGTTCGTGTAATTATTGTTGAAATAAAAACATTCCTTCGTTGAAAAATATTTTTTCATAAAAATATGGCAGAATATGATGTTACATTGGTTGTATTTGTTTGGTTACATTTTATTTAACAATATGCCGTAATCAACATGATGCAACATCATGTGACATTATTGTTTAGCAATGGCATTATAATAACACGATGTTGCGATGAAGTTTCATGTTACTAGATATAGACTAATATATTTGTGACAGCCAGTATAAGTATTGGATAACCTGAATCCAACATATTAATAACATGAAGTTGCTTATTTGTTGCGTGATTCAATACTGTAACCGGTGAAGTTTTTTGCAATTTAAACAAGACTTAATAGCCACATGGAAGATGTTGCAAGTGCTGCTTGGGTAACCATCATAAGAACCTTCCCTGGCACCAAAAACCCGTACATGCAAATGTTCACTCCGATCGGTTCAGTAGTTTTCGATCCTATAAGGAACATAGAACAGACAGAAATAGGCATAGATTTGCATGGGAGCCCCCCCTCTTAGTGGGGGAGGGGTCTCTAACCATCATAAGAACCTTTCCTGGCATCAAAACCCCGTACATGGTTTTAAACGTTCTTTTTCTTTTCGTACGGATGAATATAATCTCACAACTGCACCCTTTTGCACCGATTTTTTCAGAAATTTGAGGCAAGCGAAATTTCCAATCACATACTTGGCAGCCATATTGAAATTTTAAACTGGTTGTCAAAGTTTGACAATGAAATTCCCCTTTTGATGAATCTCAGGCACACACACATTTGCATATATAATGTAAATACATTATCTGAACATGTGTGATGTTTACCACGCGCACTGCAGCGACACTGGCATTCTATATATATTGATTATACTGGACAGACAGACAGAAATCCATCCTTTTTTTTTAAATCTGTACCACTAAATACACTTGTTGCATAGTTAGAAAAAATGGATTGTTTGCATTAAAAATACACAGATCTTAAATGACTTATGTGTTTGATGATGTTTGTACATATTCTTGTTAAGGTGAAATTAGTCGACAATAATTCTGCAAATTTCAAATGCAGTTTTTTTGTTAGAAACAAAAATTTTGTTCATGAAAATATATTCGTTGTGGTGTTCAGATTGGCAAGAAGCATGCAATGAATACTTCCTTTATTTTACTTTACTTTAGTGGCAACGGTCCGTTACCGATCCTGTGCCGCATGAATTATGGTCCTCCAGTACCGTCGGTCCTGGGCTGCCGTTCTCCAATCCCCACGAACACCAGCTGATCGTGCATCGTCTACGACAGCATACACCCACCGGGTGCGGGGTCTGCCTCGAAGTCTACGGCCTCTTCCTGGTTCTCTGCTGAAAATAGTTTTGGCTACTCATTCGTCGGGCATTCTGGCCACGTGTCCAGCCCATCGCAGCCTGCCACATTACACTACCTTCACTATATCAGCATATTTGTATACTTGGTACAGCTCGTGATTCATGCGTCTGCGTCGCACTCCATTTTCCATCTTGCCACCAAGTATAAATCGCAGAATTTCACGCCCAAAAACCCCAAACACTCGCCGATCAGCTTCCTTTAGTGTCCATGATTCGTGTCCGTAAAGGGCCACCGGAAAGATTAGTGTTCTGTAGAGCACCAGTTTTGCGCGAATTTGCAAACTAGACTACAGCTGGCTACGTAATCCGTAGAAAGCCCGTTAGCTCGATTCGCGGCTGCAACTCGTCGTTTCACTTCGCGACTTACATCGTTGTCACATGCAATGCAATGCAATGTCGAATGCAGTGAATACATTTCTATAAACAGAACCCCGCTTTTGGGCCCAAAAACTGCTTCCGAAACTGGGCTCTTCGACGAAAAGTTAATGACTGCTAGTTAACATCCTTTTTAAAGAGCATTACTGCTCACTAAGGATGCAATGTATTTTGTTAAAAGATGGAGGTTTTTATGCCCTGATTAAGACACGAAACTGATAGTCCTATTCCTATCGCAATCTAAGTGCTTTTTGCCTCTCATGATACAAGTGAAATAAAAATTAAATTAAATTAAATTAGTTTCCTGTTAAACTTAGACACATTCATTCATGCCAAGAGGAGTTTCCTAATGATTTCAGGTAACAGTACTGAGAGAAAAATAAAAAAGAGTTTCTGACACTGTTTCAGTTCAATACATCAATGTTTTGTCCGCGCATCGCAAAAATCCAACATACTTGCACGACAAGTTAAAAGTGGCCAAATCAAATGTAAACAACATTAAAAAACTGTTCGGAAAACGCTTGTCGACAACTGGGTAGTCTAGATCGGTGAGAAATTGAACTCCGGAGGCTGCTGCGACGACAAAAAGTGTGAAAGGTCTTTGTCTATGAGCACAAACGCCGGGTTGACGTTAAACTACGAGTGTACATACAATTCGACAATGCTGGTCAATTTTTAACCTTCTGCGACTGAGGTGATAGTCTGACAGACAACGAAAATCAGACAAGGCAATAGATGCGTTATGTATTGTAAGTTGATTCTGAAATTTGCAGTATCTTCCTGACTCATATCTGCGGTTGTATTGCATCCAATAGGTTGCTAAATATGTGTTCTCAATTCTAAAATAATTAAAATCTAAATATACCTACATAATTCATATATTCTACAACATGTTCGTATGCTTTTGGGGCCTTTAATCTCAACTTTGCCAAAAATCAACTTTCTACTTGCGGTTTTCAAATTTCATGTTACGTGATAATTATCTGGGACCTGAATATTTGAAAGGGTAACTCGTTTTGATTCAAACTGTGAGTGTCTTGTCGCCTCTGTAGTACTCTTAAATAACATATAAAAACCACACAAAAAAAAGCTTATATGGTCCTTTTATCTTAAGTTATCAACCATATTATTAGTGAAAATAGCATTGCCAAAATTGTCAACTGATATAACATGTTGAATTTGCGATTATTTGTCTTGTATTACATACGTACTACATTACCACAACCCAACATACCAGATAAAAGTCTGAACATCGTATGGTGAAGTAAAATTGGTATACTATTCAATACTACTTCAAATACCAAGTTACACGAGACAAATTATGAATTCCGTCATGTTCAATTAAAATGTCAATTAAATGATTTCGGTGTACGTAACCGGTTTCACATTTTCTCGCTGTCGCTCGCAACGGAAGAGGAAACGAATATCACTTGCTCTCTGACTTTATGCTGCCGACAATCGACAAATCATAATTTGTTTTCCCAAACTGCGTTTGTAAACCTTAACAATAGAAAACGATGAAAGGGGGGAGTTTTCCTACAAGTCATCACCCAATTTGAGCTCAATCAAACAATCGGTACTCACGCCATCCTTTTGGCCATAGGCAGATCGCAAATTAATCGGCACTTGCACGTGTCAACCAGAGCCAGCCCCTGGCATCTTGTCGCGCCGACGGTGAATCTAAGAGAGCCACGTGCGGCTTGTTTGAAAGTCAGGTTAATCCTAATCACTTCATAACACAACCGAAATGAAAATCTCGGCCTGGCATAAATATAACCCACGACAATCGAGTGAGAAGGTTATGAAAAAAGCTCAAGCCGATTTAGTCACGATTCAGCAGCAAAATTCACCTGGTAAAATACCGAATGCAGCAGTTAAATTAACGATTCGACATAGTCCCGTTAATCGCTTGTTATTGGAAAAACTACCCGAAAGCATCTAACAGGAAGCCGTCGGACCAACCACTCCGATCGACGCTAGCGACGTCGGATGGTGGTGTGCATTAAATTGCCGTTACGGTTGCGGGTCATGAGATTTAGAAGAGTTTCACTCCCCTCGTTATCGTCACCATGGATTGGGTAGTGTTCGAAGCATTGGAATAACAGCATCGCCCGTTTACTTGAGAGCTAACCGGAAAAAGGAAACCTGCTCCTCACGCAGGGAATTTCAGTAGAATGAGGGTTGAGAGCTTCATACAGCCGCAGATGATTGCTTCCTTATCTCCATTGTGAATTGATAATTTGTTTCATATGTTTGGATTAGTTGCGTGTACTTGGCACTCTATGGGGGAGAAATTGAGGGTGCTTTTGGCAAGCCTCGTCAGCAATAACAAACATAAAATCGTTTTAAACCGTAACTCGTTGCCAGGAGAGTGAATTTCTGATACCCGTTTTGCACTTTGAAACATAATTAACCACCGTTTATTAGGATTATCGAAATTATTAACAAAATTCAAATTCTAGCCCAAAAATTAACGTTTATAGATTCTATTATACAATTATTAGTATAGCATGTTTCCCTTTTACCAAATGTTTTAGCTTTAATTTTCGAGACCCATACACATTAACATACACTTTACATTCGCTACGTTCGGTTAATTCCTGAAAAACAATTCTTATTGTATGCACTCCGTAATTTAAATTGAACGGCTAGCCGCGGCTTTCCCTTTTGCCTTCCTATGAGGACCGCTGCAAGCTTAAAAATATCGAGACATTAAAGGCGCGTCGTGAATTTGCAATAGTTTTATTTGTTAATGACATAGTTTAACAACATATTGACGCCGCTGAACACTTATTGAAACTAAATTTTTATGCGCCTTCTAGAAATTTGCGCGATTGAACACTTCAACGAGAGTTGTAATAATTGTCAGTGGTTTTTGCACGTATTTAGTTAAAATACAGGGTGCGTGACGAATTTTTGCAGTAAATGACATGTTTTAGAAAATTAACACCCGTATGTTATACATGCGAGGAATGTTCTGTGGTTTATTTTCTTTTTGGGAATTGTAAATTATTTCATTCAAAAAATTGGCCTTTCTTTTCAATGACTCTTGATAGACGCTTCCAGAAACTGCCGCATGCACGTTTTACCATGTTTCGATTCATAGACGCCATCACCTCGATTATCTTAGCTTTGAGCGACCTAAGCGTGGTGTGAGGTGTCCTATTCGTATCCCGCTCGACGACGACCCACACAAAATAATTCAAAGGATTGATATCGGGACTGCTAGTGGGCCAAATTTCCTTCTCGCAAAACTCCGGAAATTTTTCAGCAAGCCATTTTTGTGTTTTGTTGGCATTATGAGTAGGTGCTACGTGTTGTTGGAAGATGAAATTACGGCCAGCAACAACCTCCTTCATCCACGGGACAATATCTTTCAGAAACTTCAGATAAACATCGGCCGTTACCTTTAGTTCTTGTTCAAAGAAATACGGAGGCATTACATTTGAATCAACTAGCTATTTACAAACGATTTACATTCGATAAACGTTCAAAAAGGCTTAATACAGTAATAAAGTTTATTTGACTTCGATACATCAAAAGTAGTTATATATTGGAACTTTAAATCTGAGTTACAAAATGACATCCAACTACTCAGATTTCTATAATCAAACATCTGTTGTACAATTCTGAATTAGAACTTGCATTACTTGTTTATTTGTTTATTTATTTGTACATTATTTGTAAACAAATAAACAAATTAAATAATGGCATTACATAGCAAGAATAATTTATCCCAGACCTTTTGAAATCTGTCAATTATCGCGTAATTTCCGTGAATCAGTCAGAAAAAAGCCTGTCCGGAACGCCTATCGTCGATCAGATTTCGTTCAGTTCCCCGGTTGAATAGATTATCCATTGCTCTTGCCTGTTGCACCACCTCATAATCACGTATTACCATAAACAATAATGGGCTTGTCCGTTAAGTGGAAGAGACAGGTAACTTTCATTTTTCCTTCTTATAATTTTCTTGACAAGGAAGATCGCCGTACAAAGGGTAGAATTGTCTCTTGGGTGGTCACCGGGTTGTTTTTCATGCGCTCCACTCATAGGGTAAATAAATTCGCCTCCGAGAAACGACAATCATTTCCAATGAATCAGCAAAATTATGCTTCATACCACGAAATAAACTCTTTGGTGGTTTACCATTTCGAGTCCATGCATGTATTAACCATAATACGCGTGCGTGAGGGCTCGTGTCCAAGTTAACGTAACGATAAAACGATAATTAAATAATTACATATCTTGGTTGGTCAAGACCCAATATAAACTTTTGTTGAGCATGAATGCACGTTTCTTCGAAGAAAGGTCAGTGAGACATGATTTATTGGGAATTCTGATGATCAAAGAAACTATTCAGCTGTCAGTTGATATGTTCTCTTTTGGCGGTGCAAACAGCGGACCTGTTTTTTCTCCGACTCAACGTATGATTTAACAGCTGTTTTAATCCACCTTGCGGTGTGATATAATCTATCACAGTGGTTGACCTTTTACTTGAGTAGTTTGTGTTGGATACTAATGAATAATATGCTTCTTCGAACAATTTAAATAACCCTTAACTAAAAATCATAAAACGAAAAATGTAAAGTATGGTAATGTATTTCTCTGTCAGTCACTGTAGTATGAGTTGGGAAGTGACATGTGCTTGCTTGTAAGGCAGCTATAAATAAAATTTTCTTTTTGAAACACGACCAAGCAAATAAAAAATATCGTAAAATACTTTTTTATCCCAGCGTTTTCCATGTATAAGGTATCATGTTTTAAATTTAAGGAAGGTAAAATTCCTGACGGAAGGACAAATTTTAATAGGCTACAGAATCAATACATTCATCGGGTCCACAAGATTTAAATAGTGCAGAATACTGCACATGTGTGAGCTTATTTGATTAGATATGTTACCTTTGTCCACAAATTAAATTCGTCGCATTTCTATATAATTTGACCAGATCAATAAGGTTCTACTGAATACTAATGAGGACCAAAAAAATTCTAATTACTCATCAGCTCATTTCTGATGCTTCCTGCAGCACGTAAGACACCAAAAACGTATACCAAGTGGGAATTTGGGAGAAGTAACAGCAACGAAAAGAAAGTCTTCCTTCCAGTATTTTCCGATTGTTAAGTCACGTACGTGCCACCACAAAAACTCGACAGTAGGCGCTTTGAGTTTTCGTATAGCTGCCGGTCGATTGGTAACGGGATGCTGCATAGTACACAGTCAAGGAAATGTGTCGTGACAGATCCTGAATGAACGGTTCCGCTGCCGAACGGCAACCCGCGTGTTCTATCTCTGCATCGGGTCGTGCATTACCGACCCTTTTCGTAAAATGCACAGCTCTTACCAGGACCAACCACCAGCATACACTTGCAAGCGTTTGTATGCTGACGTTCACTGCTGGCTCGTTAGTATTATGCAGCTATTAAAACGGAAGTTTTTTCTTACATGTGATTCTCACTCGAGTAAAACTACCCCAAAGCAGAATTTCACTGGTTTGCAAGGGAGAAAACACTAGAAGAAATAGCGTAAAAAATAATTGTTCCCTGGTTGTCAGGACAATAGCTCACCGGAATAGCATGAGGAATAAACGATATGATAAGAAAGGGGTGTTTTAGCAAACGTGCGATTTTTCAAATACGTATTCCTAGATGCATATTAATCAACAAATAATCTTTAGTGCTGCGGTTTGATCAGCAGCAGCCTATACATGCAAGATAGTTCAATTTAGATCCCAAATAACCTTATTCACAGCGTATGGTAGATTCAGGTATTAGACTCATATTAGACTATAATTCAAAAGGAATAGTTTTCAAGAGCAACGTTATTTTATAGTATTTGTCAGACGCCACCTTTGAAGTTTGAAATCATACATGATAATTCCAATACTCTTCTGCTACAATTTTTTACAATAAATACTACACAAAAATAATGCAATGTTCTGGACATTTTTAGTTCTATCGACTGCTGCAAACCATTGGTTTATTGCAAAATATGAAACTAGGAGCTCTGGCGAATTTTATTCCTCAGTGAATGAACCTAATTACCTATATCAACCAATATCATTGTTTTATTTAAAGAAGCCTAAATCATAAAAATTATAAACATAGAAATGAAGCTAAGTCATATCCCTTGCAAGGTATCAAAGATAATTTGATTATCAAGAGCATGACCCAAAACGACTGTGTGAATGTAAATATTATGATTCGCATTATATTTACAGTTCCTTACACCAATCCATTTTTTTCTTTTCATCATCACCACCAGCCGCCCTTCTTCCGGTGATACTTTTCCCAATACTCTTCAGTGAGAAGTGGTCTCGTGAGATGAGAATAACCAACGGGGTCTTCTTGTTCACTTTATGATGCGCCATACTTCGGCACCACCAAATGAAGGCGATAATGATTGTTGACGTTTCTCATCAATGTCGTCTCAAATACCATCTTCGCGAGAGCCAAGTGATACTTAATGATTAAGAATAACAGAAACAGATCCTTCAGACCCGGTAGTCAGCCTTCTTTTCGGCGATAGCCAATCACCAGGGAAAACCTGCAACCCAGCGTATATAGTTCATGGGAAATTTGGCTTCTCGAGCAAAAAGCTAAGTACAATTTAGTTATCTCATACCGTATAACAAAAACGAATAGAAAATTTAACATATTTTAGAATTGGAGTTGACGAAATTCAAACGGTTATAACTTCTACAAAATAAAATATTTTTCGATGAAACCAATTGCATTCGATGGGGAAATTTTTCCAGTTTTTCCAAGATATTTTATGATTCGCAGTAGCTAGCGGACACTTGTGGTATTCCGGGTTGTCCGGGAGTATGTCAAAAACTGTTTGTTTCGTCCCTTGCATCTTTTTCTGTCATGGAAGTTTAATAATATTAATATTTTGTCCCAAAACTACACTTCATTTCCAGTCGATTGGAGAAAAAAGAACGGAAATCCGTTGAGAAACAACTAAGTTACGACCATTTACGTGAAATCAGTTACAGTAGCATCTATTGCTCTGATTATTTTAGGACATGATCCAAATCCTATCAATATGGGTATCAAACTTTAAGGTTTTACGAGCTACTGACACTGGAAGCATTTTCAGGTCCGGAGCTTGCCATGGCAACTCTCTAGCATGTCCTAGGTTTTAGGTTTTAGGAAATAACTGAAACTATCGCAATATGGGTGCCAAACTTCAAGATTTTCAACCGTCGTAAATTCTTGAAGTTTGATATCCATATTGGTATCGATCATGTTTTAAACTTCTGCAGCTGAGGTGGTAGTCTGACAGACACCAGAAATCAGAAAAATGTAACAGATGCGTCAAGTGTTGTATTTTGATTCTTATGTTTGCAGTCTCTTCCCGACTCATATCTGCGGTCCAATTATATCCAATAGGTTGCTAAAGATATGTACTGAATTCTAAAATATTTAAAATCTGAATTTTCATAATTCAATAATAGGAATTATTAAGTTAAGTTTACGTGTCCAGCAGACTACCACGTCAGCATAATCGTTAAGATTAGGGCACCTCAGCCGCAGAAGGTTAAAATAGCCATAAAGGTATGACGTTACTGGCAACATTTCCAGAGCTGATTTTACTAAAATGGCCACATCTCAGTTGGCTCTCGAAGGATATCCGTTCTCGTTTCACCAGTCGACTGGAAATGGAAATCTAGTTTTGGGACAAAGTATGAATATCATTAAATTTCCATGACAGAAAACGATACAAGTGGTGGAAAAAATCAGGGTTTGTCCAGCAGCCTCGGAAAAACCGGAATATTTTAGGTCTCCACTAACTACTGCGAATCTTGAAATATTTTAGAAAAAATAGAAAAATTTTACCGTCGAATGCAATTGGTTTCATCGGAAATGTCTTATTTTGTAGAAGTATGCCCGTTTGAATTTCATCAAAACTTTGCCTGTCCGGATCATTTTGTCTAACCCCGTATATGGATTTTCTCTCAAGTAAATCTATATGAATTTATGTCTGTCTGTCTGTCTGTCTGTCTGTCTGTCTGTCTGTCTGTCTGTCTGTCTGTCTGTCTGTCTGTCTGTCTGTCTGTCTGTCTGTCTGTCTGTCTGTCTGTCTGTCTGTCTGTCTGTCTGTCTGTCTGTCTGTCTGTCTGTCTGTCTGTCTGTCTGTCTGTCTGTCTGTCTGTCTGTCTGTCTGTCTGTCTGTCTGTCTGTCTGTCTGTCTGTCTGTCTGTCTGTCTGTCTGTCTGTCTGTCTGTCTGTCTGTCTGTCTGTCTGTCTGTCTGTCTGTCTGTCTGTCTGTCTGTCTGTCTGTCTGTCTGTCTGTCTGTCTGTCTGTCTGTCTGTCTGTCTGTCTGTCTGTCTGTCTGTCTGTCTGTCTGTCTGTCTGTCTGTCTGTCTGTCTGTCTGTCTGTCTGTCTGTCTGTCTGTCTGTCTGTCTGTCTGTCTGTCTGTCTGTCTGTCTGTCTGTCTGTCTGTCTGTCTGTCTGTCTGTCTGTCTGTCTGTCTGTCTGTCTGTCTGTCTGTCTGTCTGTCTGTCTGTCTGTCTGTCTGTCTGTCTGTCTGTCTGTCTGTCTGTCTGTCTGTCTGTCTGTCTGTCTGTCTGTCTGTCTGTCTGTCTGTCTGTCTGTCTGTCTGTCTGTCTGTCTGTCTGTCTGTCTGTCTGTCTGTCTGTCTGTCTGTCTGTCTGTCTGTCTGTCTGTCTGTCTGTCTGTCTGTCTGTCTGTCTGTCTGTCTGTCTGTCTGTCTGTCTGTCTGTCTGTCTGTCTGTCTGTCTGTCTGTCTGTCTGTCTGTCTGTCTGTCTGTCTGTCTGTCTGTCTGTCTGTCTGTCTGTCTGTCTGTCTGTCTGTCTGTCTGTCTGTCTGTCTGTCTGTCTGTCTGTCTGTCTGTCTGTCTGTCTGTCTGTCTGTCTGTCTGTCTGTCTGTCTGTCTGTCTGTCTGTCTGTCTGTCTGTCTGTCTGTCTGTCTGTCTGTCTGTCTGTCTGTCTGTCTGTCTGTCTGTCTGTCTGTCTGTCTGTCTGTCTGTCTGTCTGTCTGTCTGTCTGTCTGTCTGTCTGTCTGTCTGTCTGTCTGTCTGTCTGTCTGTCTGTCTGTCTGTCTGTCTGTCTGTCTGTCTGTCTGTCTGTCTGTCTGTCTGTCTGTCTGTCTGTCTGTCTGTCTGTCTGTCTGTCTGTCTGTCTGTCTGTCTGTCTGTCTGTCTGTCTGTCTGTCTGTCTGTCTGTCTGTCTGTCTGTCTGTCTGTCTGTCTGTCTGTCTGTCTGTCTGTCTGTCTGTCTGTCTGTCTGTCTGTCTGTCTGTCTGTCTGTCTGTCTGTCTGTCTGTCTGTCTGTCTGTCTGTCTGTCTGTCTGTCTGTCTGTCTGTCTGTCTGTCTGTCTGTCTGTCTGTCTGTCTGTCTGTCTGTCTGTCTGTCTGTCTGTCTGTCTGTCTGTCTGTCTGTCTGTCTGTCTGTCTGTCTGTCTGTCTGTCTGTCTGTCTGTCTGTCTGTCTGTCTGTCTGTCTGTCTGTCTGTCTGTCTGTCTGTCTGTCTGTCTGTCTGTCTGTCTGTCTGTCTGTCTGTCTGTCTGTCTGTCTGTCTGTCTGTCTGTCTGTCTGTCTGTCTGTCTGTCTGTCTGTCTGTCTGTCTGTCTGTCTGTCTGTCTGTCTGTCTGTCTGTCTGTCTGTCTGTCTGTCTGTCTGTCTGTCTGTCTGTCTGTCTGTCTGTCTGTCTGTCTGTCTGTCTGTCTGTCTGTCTGTCTGTCTGTCTGTCTGTCTGTCTGTCTGTCTGTCTGTCTGTCTGTCTGTCTGTCTGTCTGTCTGTCTGTCTGTCTGTCTGTCTGTCTGTCTGTCTGTCTGTCTGTCTGTCTGTCTGTCTGTCTGTCTGTCTGTCTGTCTGTCTGTCTGTCTGTCTGTCTGTCTGTCTGTCTGTCTGTCTGTCTGTCTGTCTGTCTGTCTGTCTGTCTGTCTGTCTGTCTGTCTGTCTGTCTGTCTGTCTGTCTGTCTGTCTGTCTGTCTGTCTGTCTGTCTGTCTGTCTGTCTGTCTGTCTGTCTGTCTGTCTGTCTGTCTGTCTGTCTGTCTGTCTGTCTGTCTGTCTGTCTGTCTGTCTGTCTGTCTGTCTGTCTGTCTGTCTGTCTGTCTGTCTGTCTGTCTGTCTGTCTGTCTGTCTGTCTGTCTGTCTGTCTGTCTGTCTGTCTGTCTGTCTGTCTGTCTGTCTGTCTGTCTGTCTGTCTGTCTGTCTGTCTGTCTGTCTGTCTGTCTGTCTGTCTGTCTGTCTGTCTGTCTGTCTGTCTGTCTGTCTGTCTGTCTGTCTGTCTGTCTGTCTGTCTGTCTGTCTGTCTGTCTGTCTGTCTGTCTGTCTGTCTGTCTGTCTGTCTGTCTGTCTGTCTGTCTGTCTGTCTGTCTGTCTGTCTGTCTGTCTGTCTGTCTGTCTGTCTGTCTGTCTGTCTGTCTGTCTGTCTGTCTGTCTGTCTGTCTGTCTGTCTGTCTGTCTGTCTGTCTGTCTGTCTGTCTGTCTGTCTGTCTGTCTGTCTGTCTGTCTGTCTGTCTGTCTGTCTGTCTGTCTGTCTGTCTGTCTGTCTGTCTGTCTGTCTGTCTGTCTGTCTGTCTGTCTGTCTGTCTGTCTGTCTGTCTGTCTGTCTGTCTGTCTGTCTGTCTGTCTGTCTGTCTGTCTGTCTGTCTGTCTGTCTGTCTGTCTGTCTGTCTGTCTGTCTGTCTGTCTGTCTGTCTGTCTGTCTGTCTGTCTGTCTGTCTGTCTGTCTGTCTGTCTGTCTGTCTGTCTGTCTGTCTGTCTGTCTGTCTGTCTGTCTGTCTGTCTGTCTGTCTGTCTGTCTGTCTGTCTGTCTGTCTGTCTGTCTGTCTGTCTGTCTGTCTGTCTGTCTGTCTGTCTGTCTGTCTGTCTGTCTGTCTGTCTGTCTGTCTGTCTGTCTGTCTGTCTGTCTGTCTGTCTGTCTGTCTGTCTGTCTGTCTGTCTGTCTGTCTGTCTGTCTGTCTGTCTGTCTGTCTGTCTGTCTGTCTGTCTGTCTGTCTGTCTGTCTGTCTGTCTGTCTGTCTGTCTGTCTGTCTGTCTGTCTGTCTGTCTGTCTGTCTGTCTGTCTGTCTGTCTGTCTGTCTGTCTGTCTGTCTGTCTGTCTGTCTGTCTGTCTGTCTGTCTGTCTGTCTGTCTGTCTGTCTGTCTGTCTGTCTGTCTGTCTGTCTGTCTGTCTGTCTGTCTGTCTGTCTGTCTGTCTGTCTGTCTGTCTGTCTGTCTGTCTGTCTGTCTGTCTGTCTGTCTGTCTGTCTGTCTGTCTGTCTGTCTGTCTGTCTGTCTGTCTGTCTGTCTGTCTGTCTGTCTGTCTGTCTGTCTGTCTGTCTGTCTGTCTGTCTGTCTGTCTGTCTGTCTGTCTGTCTGTCTGTCTGTCTGTCTGTCTGTCTGTCTGTCTGTCTGTCTGTCTGTCTGTCTGTCTGTCTGTCTGTCTGTCTGTCTGTCTGTCTGTCTGTCTGTCTGTCTGTCTGTCTGTCTGTCTGTCTGTCTGTCTGTCTGTCTGTCTGTCTGTCTGTCTGTCTGTCTGTCTGTCTGTCTGTCTGTCTGTCTGTCTGTCTGTCTGTCTGTCTGTCTGTCTGTCTGTCTGTCTGTCTGTCTGTCTGTCTGTCTGTCTGTCTGTCTGTCTGTCTGTCTGTCTGTCTGTCTGTCTGTCTGTCTGTCTGTCTGTCTGTCTGTCTGTCTGTCTGTCTGTCTGTCTGTCTGTGTATCTGTCTGTATGTTCTTTATGGACTCGGAAACTACAGAACCGATCGGCAAGAAAATTTGTATGCAGGATTTTTAGGGCCGGGGAAGATTCTTATGATGGTTAAGGTCTCCTTCCCCCTCTAAGAAAGCGGAGGGCTCCCATACAAATGAAACACAAATTTCTGCATAACTCGAGACATAATCAAGCAAATGGAACAAAATTTGGCATGTGAGGGATTCTGGTGGCATGAATTTATTTTATGATAGTTTGAGACCCCTCGCTCCTGTGGTAAGAGGAGGACTCTCATACAAATAAAACAGAAATTTTTGCGTAACTCAAAAACAAATCGAACTCGAGAAATTTTAGACTCTTCCATAAAACACTAGTCAATAACAAGGCCACCAAAAACTACCTATAGAAACACTAGATGATTCAGGGTAAGACGGCCGGACAGCGCAGTAACCGCCGTTGACGCTTTACCACCATAATCCACATGGCTGGTGAAGTTCAGCCTGTTGTTTGCCATAACACCCAGGTACTTCACACTTCGTTTGGAGACAATCACCTGTCCTCCAACGCTTATTTTGGCCTCTAAGGCCGATTTGCGGTTGCTGATCATCACCGCTTCCGTCTTGTGGTGGGCCAATCGTAGATTGACGCCCGCCATCCAACCGTGCTTATGGCGCCCGATGCTAGCATTTCCACCACCTCTAGAAACTCGCCTACGGTCGGACGATATCATCGGCGAAGCCAGTGATCTCGACCCCAATGGGTAGTTCGAGCCTCAGCACCCCATCCTACATGGCATTCCAGAGCGTGGGGCCAAGAATCGAGCCCTGTGGAACACCCGCTGTCACTTTGTACTTCTTCGCCCCATCCGCCGTGTCGTACACTAGCGTCCGGTTCTCGAAGTAACTTTTAAGCAACCTGCATAGATGGTCCGGTACCCCCATCCTATGCAGCGCTAACGCGATTGCACCCCAGTTAGCGCTGTTAAAGGCGTTTTTGACATCGATTGTGACTATAGCACAATACCTGTCGCCTAGCCTTTTCCGTGTCATAGACTTCTCGACCCTCTCCACCACGGACTTTATGACGTCTACAGCGGACTTCCCCTTACGGAAGCCAAACTGCGAGCTTGCCAGTCCGACATCACTTTCCACCACAGGCGTCAGCCTGTTTAGGATTACCCGCTCTAGCAATTTGGCTAACGAGTCCAATAGGCAAATTGGTCTGTACGACGAGGGATCACCAGGCGGTTTCCCCGGCTTTGGCAGCAATCTTTAGACTTTCCATTTGTCTGGAAATTGGCATACCTCTAGGGAATTCTGAAGCATCTCTCTAAACATATCGGAATATGCTTGGATCGCCACTTTGAGTTCGGAATCCCGTCAGGACCGGGCGCTTTCTTCGTTTTTAAACCCCTGGCAATTACGATGAGTTCTTCATTCGTGACCGGAATGAGGACATCATTCAATTGACCGTATGGGGTCGGAGGCCACCAAACTGGATCGTGTTGCGGAAAGAGCCCTTCCACGATGACTTTCAGCTTTTGGGGGCAGGTTTGGGAGCGGATGTACCCTTCATCTTTTTCATCACCACCTGGTATGCCACCCCAGGGGTTCGAGTCCGCACCGCGGCATAGCTCCTGAAAACAGGATTTCTTGCTACGCCCAACCTCCTTGTTGAGCGCCAACCTGGCCGCTCTAAGTTCGACCCCCCGAGCTGAAGCAGTTGCATTGGTCCGGGCCCTCTGCGATAACCTTCTCGCTCTGTGGCACCTGGAGCGGAGCTGGGCAATGGTATCGCTCCACCAGTATACCGAGCGACGATCATTCGTTGGCTGCCCCGTCCTGGGCATAGTGGTATCACATGCCCGTACTAGGACGTTGGTCAGCTCACGGGCACTCAGGTTCAAGCGGTTGCTCTCTGCACTGAGTGCCTCAACGAACAGGTCTTTGTCGAAAGACTTCACTTTCCACCTCCTCCCTGACTTCAACCCGCGTGGCCGTTGCATCCGTCGTTCAAACGTGTAACGTATAGCTTTGTGGTCGCTATGCGTGTACTCATCTGACACCCTCCAGCCCATGTTGGCAAGCAACGTTGGGCTGCAGAAGGTGATATCGAACTGCTCCGGCGACCACCTAGATGGAGCGTAGCAGCTACAGATGCAGACGCCATCGACCACAGCAATCACGAACCCTTCTTGGTTGAACGAAACCACCTCTTGGATCGGGGGTCTACCCATCACAACAATCGCTGCCATCTGACCCTTGTCGATTACCCAGTTTGCACCGCCCCGGGGGACCCGGTATGGATCCGCGATAATGGCAATATCACACCCTGTTTCGGCTGCCGTTTGCCAAAGCAACTCCTATGCCGTCTCACAGTGGTTCAGGTTAATCTGCATAACCTGCACCATTATCGTTGCAAAGCCCTCCTATAAGCCGCACACAGTGGGC
Source organism: Sabethes cyaneus (assembly GCF_943734655.1). Taxonomy (NCBI): domain Eukaryota; kingdom Metazoa; phylum Arthropoda; class Insecta; order Diptera; family Culicidae; genus Sabethes; species Sabethes cyaneus. The sequence goes on along the minus strand of NC_071353.1, from coordinate 62,064,966 downwards.
CACCTGTGGCATGCTTATTTCCCGCTTCGGCTGTGCAGAGCAAGCACCTGGGGGGATTGCTACATCCCGTGGCGAAGTGGCCAAGTGGCTGAAACAACGTTGGATACGCCGTTTGGTCGCAAGTGTACAGACTGACCAGCCCACCCTAATTTTGCCAGGCGCCAACATTTTGTTGACGATTGCCTCTGGCACGTTAAAGGTTGCGGTTTGCGTATCTCCATATGCCTTCCGCAACCGGATGTCTGCGGGTGCCACATCAACATTAAACTGATCCCGCAGAGCATCCTTCAGGTCAACTGCCGTCGTAATCTTGTCGAGATTTTTACACTCGACAAGAACACGCTGCACGACATGACAGCACCTCGACAAGACAGCACCTTTACCTGGCCCGCTTCGACAAGGAACTGCTCAACCAGTTGCCTGTAATTCGAGCTCTAGATCGTTGTGTCCTTTTTGAGCTCGAAGAACATATCCCCGGCCTGGGTTCGGCGGGTCTTCACTACGTTGGCCCCAAGCTCCTGCAGCTTGGGATCCATTCGAACCTTACGCAGTAGGCCAGCGTACGACAGGTTACCTGTCAGCTTCACTACTAAGGTGTGGCCCTTATGGTCCCGCCTTGGCTTTGGCTTTGCAGCCGCAGCCTCGCTCGGTTTCGGCCTAGGCGGTTTACGCCTAACCGCCCGCCAGTCGTCATCCCCGGTCCTGGCAGGACCGTCTGGGACCGCCTCCGCGTGTTCGCTGGTAGAGGCACGATCCAGGGTCCGCTGTCTCTTGGCCACCAGCGTTGGTCCATGGTCGAGCGTAGCCGCCTTGCGCTTGGCAAGGGGCGTACGCGCCTGACTAGGCATGGCCACAGCCTTAGCGACTATGACCCGAGCTTCGGTGATCTCGCATCTCTGCGAAGCTCCTGCTTCTCCACCTTGGCAGCTGTGACGGTAGAGCGGGGGCTCACCGCCAGCTTGTTAATGTCGAGGTGTGCATTTGACCTCGAGTTGATGAACGAGTACAACTCGTTCACCAACCTTTTGGCTTCCTCCAGCTTGCTACTGGCTGGAGGAAGCCCAACTCCCGCCTCAGGAGGATGCACCACGTCCTCCGTTGACATTTTCATACCGCTGTCGCCCGCCCTCTTGGCTGAGCTAGCAGCGGTAGCCACCGGCGTTCCAACTGGGGTGTTAGACTTTGGTGGAGTCAACTTTCTTTTCGGTATCGCCCCCGTTTTCGGGGGCTTCCCTGTTGGGGCTGTGCCCCCGATTTCGGCGGTCTTCCCTTCTTGGGTTGCGCCCACGGTAACGGGGGATGTCATCTTTGCCTCCAGTAGCACCCGTATTCGTATCCTCGGTCGAAATTAAAAAAATTTTCATGCTTATGAGTCCCAACTCTAGGACGCTATCTCCACTCGTATTGTGTAGTCGCCTTAACGATCCCATGGTGATCTATGCAAGCAGTGAGACCATGGCTAGGGACACTCCCCCCTACCCTTCATGGGGGCAGGGATGTCAGCATCCGATCAGCTTTAGTCAGGAATGTATCATCTGAGCCTACACCACCGCACTTTGACGTGAGTGACGAGCTTTGAACGTACTTAGAGATCAGCCACGGTTTTAACGGGACGGAAGGCAGCTGTACCATTAACCTACTCGCCGTTTCGGGAAGGTACCACCCTTTTTTACCTAAGGAAGTAGAATAGCACAGCCGTCAGCCCTATAGCGCCGTGTCCAAACGTTTTTTCCCGCCCGTCCTGTACACTGTCTTCTGTCTCCAGTTGCTTCTCCAATCAATCTGGAGTCCCACAAGCCAGCAACTAGGGCCCGCTGCTTTTTCTGATTTGTGCAAACGATATCTCACTTGTGCTTCCACATGGCTGTCGACTGTTTTATGCGGATGACACAATTTTTTTTGTTAGATTATAGTCACTTTAACAGCTTATATCATTCGTGACTTCTGCGGGGTTGGGATTTGAACCCGGGTGAGAGGCGTGAATGCTGACCACTACGCCGGGACTGACCCCAACACGACACAAAAATTTTTAAAGCCATTACGTGCCTAAGCGACCGTTTGGAGCTGCAGGGTTATTTGAACATGTTCGTGAATTGGTGTGCTGGAAACCGCTTAACGCTAAGCATCGAGAAGTGCAATGTGATCTCGTTTTATAAAAAACGTACGCCTGTTGAATACGGTTACACTATTTCCGACCACCAACTCCTCCGAGTTTAGTGTATAAAAGGTTTGGGAGTACTGTAAGACAATGAACTTTCATTTAGAAATCACTACGACAGCATAATCTCGAGGGCCAACCGGCAGCTGGGATTTCTTTCAAGATGGCCGATGAGTTTCGTGACCCATTGTGCCTAAAATCATTATACTGCTCGCTAGAGATCCATGCTCGAAACTAGTTTTGTTATGTTGTGTCCTTTTCACGCTAATTGGTCTCGCCAAATTGAAATGATTCAGCGGTTTTTGCTGCGAAACTTCTAACAAACCGTATTGACTGCCCGACGTTGCTAGAACAGCTAAGTATATATGCTCCCGTACGACCGCTACACCAAAGAAACTTTTTACACCTGGAGCCGCGAAGTCACTTATTTGGACAGCATGAACCCGTACGTTGCATATGCCATAGTTTTAATGAAATGTTTGAGATGTTCGATTTTAATGTTCCAATTCATGTTTTTCGTAATCTTCTTCTTCTTCTTCAGCAGCATAGAGCCGGGGTGGCTCGTGCTGTTTCAAGCACTCGTCTCCATTCAACTCGGTCTTGGGCCACTCGTCACCAATTTCCTAGTCGTCTCAGAAGTCGCAAATCGCTTTCGACCTGGTCGAGCCATCGTGCACGTTGGTCCCCCCTGTTCCTGGTGCCGGTGGGGTTGTTGAAGAGGACTATTTTCGTCGCACTGTCGTCCGGCATCCTTACGACGAGTCCGGCCCACCGTAGCCTGCTAACTTTCGCTAGATGTACGATGGGAGTCTCCCCAAGCAGTGCCTGTAGCTCGTGATTCATACGCCATACGTGATTCACACGCGATTCATTGCAGTTTGTACTCCGCCAAATATCGTCCGCAGCACTTTCCGCTCAAACACGGCAAGGGCGCGTATGTCCTCCGTAAGCAGCGTCACGGCTTCAAGTCCATAAAGAACTACCGGTCTAATAATGATTTTGTACATTGTTAGCTTCGTGCGGCGGCGTATGCTTCCTGATCGTGGCGTTTTACGAAGGGCAAAGTCGGCCCGATTTCCCGCTTGGATGTGCCGCTGGATCTCCTTACTAGTGGGATTGTCCGCGGTCACCAGCGATCCCAAACACACGAACTCCTCTACCACTACTAGTTCGTCGCCGTCAACGGTTACCGTCCGTGGGAGGCGCGCATTTGTTTCCTTTGAGTCTCTTCCTTTCATGTATTTGGTCTTCGACGCATTTATTTTTAGCCCAATTCTCCTAGACTCCGCTTTCAGTCTGGCGTAGATTGCCTCCGCCGTCGCAAAGTTCCTAGCAATAATATCGAAGTCATCTGCAAAGCCTAGAAGTTGGCTACTCTTGGTAAAAATCGTGCCTCTCGTTTCGATGCCCGCTCGTCGGATCACCCCCTCAAGAGCGATGTTGAACAGCATGCAGGATAGACCGTCACCTTGTCTCAACCCTCGTCGCGTCTCGAAGGGACTCGAGAGTGTCCCAGAGATGCGTACGAAACACATCACTCGATCCAATGTGGCTCTGATCAGTCGTGTCAGTTTGTCCGGAAAACCGTATTCGTGCATTATCTGTTATAGCTTGTCTCGATCGACTGTATCGTATGCTGCTTTGAAATCAATAAAGATGTGATGCGTGGGCACGTTGTACTCCCGACATTTCTGCAAGATCTGTCGGATAGTAAAAATTTGGTCCGTAGTTGCGCGAGCCTCCATCAAACCCGCCTGATAATTCCATACGAAACCTTGTGCTATCGGTGACAGACGGCGTAACAGGATCTGGGAGAGTACCTTGTAGGAGGCGTTTACCAGCGTAATACCACGATAGTTGCAGCAGTCTAGCCGATCACCCTTTTTGTAGATGTGACAAACCACTCCTTCCATCCGTTCCTCCGGAAGCTTTTCCTCCTCCCAAATCCTCGAAATAACCCAGTGTAGAGCCTTTGCTAGCGTTTCTCCGCCATGTTTATAAAGCTCAGCCGGTAGGCGGTCCTTCTCAGTGGCTTTATTGGTCTTCAGCAGCCTGATTTCTCGTTTGACTTCTTGGAGATCAGGTGCTACGACATTACTATCTTCCATGGGCGCTCCTCGGTTAATTTCCATTCCGCCTCCTTCTGCGACTTCGCCATTGAGGTGTTCATCGAAGAACTGCTTCCACCTGTCGACCACCTCGCGCTCGTTTGTAATTAGATTCCCTCCCTCGTCCCTACACATGTCAGGTTTCGGTGTGTAGCCCTTCCGAGTTTGGCTCACCTTCTCAAAAAACTTGCGCGTGTCATTAGCTCGGAATAGTTGCTCTAATTCTTCACGATCTCTGTCCTCCTTTTGGCGCTTTTTTCTCCTCAGGATCGTGGTCAACTGATTCCTAGCTCGTCGGTATTTGGCCAGGTTCTCTCTAGTGGCAATACTTAGATAATTTTTCCAAGCATTTTTTTTTCTCTTCCACCGCTTGTTGGCATTCCCCATCAAACCAATCATTTTGTGTACTCCGAGGCTCAATACCTAGTGCCGCGGTAGCGGCCTCTCCGATGGCCGAGCGTATTCTGCTCCAACCGTCTTCGAGGTTTGAAGCACCTAACTCCTCGGAAGAAGGCAGTGCCTCATTCAGTACTCGCGCGTAGTTCTCGGCAGCTTGTAGGTTATCTAGCTGCCTGATGTTCAGCCGAGGAGGGCGGCTTTGACGTATCCGGTATACAGTGGACAGCTTTGAGCGCACATGTACTGCTATTAGGTAATGGTCAGAATCTATATCCGTACCCCGACGGGAGCGTACGTTCGTGATGTTAGAGAAAAACCGGCCCTCTATGAGAACGTGGTCAATTTGGTTCATTGTCCGTTGGTCAGGTGATCTCCAGGTAGCTTTGTGGATATCCTTGCGCGGGAAAAAGGTGCTTCGGATCACCAGGCCTCGGGAAGCTGCGAAGTTTATACATCGTTGGCTGTTATCGTTTGTCTCGGTGTGCAGGCTATGGGGTCCTACCACCGGTCTATACATTTCTTCCCTACCGACCTGGGCGTTCATATCCCCGATGACGATCTTGATGTCCCGTGACGAGCAGCTGTCGTACGTTGCCTCCATCGTCGGGTCTACCTTCGTGCGGGCAGTGCACGTTAATGATGCTATAATTGAAGAAACGGCCCTTTATCCTCAATACACACATTCTCTCGTTGATCGCCTTCCAATCTATCACGCGATCCTGCATTCCGCCCAGCACTACAAAGCCCGTTCCCAGTTCGTTGGTACCGCCACCGCTCTGGTAAAACTGGGCCTTTCCGCCACGGATCTTCCATACCTTCTCTCCTTTACGACAGATTTCCTGCAGAGCTACGATGCCGAGTTTGCGGGGTTCCAGATATTCAATCAGCACCCGCTCGCAACCTGCGAAATTTAGCGATCTGCAGTTCCAAGTCCCGAGTCTCCGTTCGTCGTCCTTGTTCCATCGCCTAGGTCGATGCCGAATATTCCGCTCCGAATATGCTTGAATGTTGTTAGTTTAAATTTAATTTAGATGTGTAGCCGTACTGGGGCAACACTACCGAGTCTCGCGATGGGGCTGCCATCTTATAGTGCCGAGACTCACTATACCTCCTTCCCGGTTAGTATACGACCTTAGTTTCCACCGGGGTTGATTACCCGATCTCTGCTAAAGTTGCTCGTATTCCGGCTGGTACCACGAGGAGGTCGGGATCGGAGTTGTTGGATAAGAGGCTAACGACCACTATGGGGTCTATATTCCGCATTATCCAGCCGTTTACCGTTTGGCGTTGTTTTTCGTAATCGTATGCTCAATGTTGTTCTTAGAAAATAATATAACTTTTATTCATTAAGACACAATGTCAGATGGATCAGATAAATACATGCAAATACAAATACAAATTATAGGGGTGCCATTTCGAGGATTTGCATGGAGCAACAAATTGGCTAGCGCCGGCCTTGCTTCCTACAGCAGTCTCCTCCTCCAAAATTCTGGAAAATAACAATGTTTAACGGGATCTTAGCAGTCATTACCTTTTCGTCGGAAGCAGTTTTGGGCCCAAAGCGGGGTTCTGTTTATAAAAGTGTAAATACTGCATTTTTCTTGCCAATCTGAACACAGCGAATATGTTTTCATGAACAAAACTTGTGTTTCTAACAAAAAAAAGCTTTTGAAATTGGCAGAATCGATGACGGCTAATTTCACCTTAACCTAAAAGAATGGCTTTGCCGCAAAATGACACCATCGAGATCGAGTTCTGAGCGCACTTGATGTAGGTTTCATCATTTGGCCGCCATGTTTTGTTTGTCACTTCAGTTCGGTGTCTTCCGAACTTTGTACACGTGTAGTCCAGAACGTGTCATTGTTTTTGTCATAGAAATATTTGGTTGTACTTAGAAAAATAATTATTATGATCAATTATATTTTAAATCACACAAAGCATTGTTGTGTATTAAAAATTCATATATTACTTGAAAAATCTCTAGTTTGAAAAAACTCATGAAAGTTGCTCCATCTTAGAATAATTTTCAAAAAACTGCAAATTACTTCTATTTTTTCCTGTTTTTTTTTTTAGAAATTCAAAAATGGTACATTTTTTATATCTTGATTATAAGTTTCTCAATAATATTTTCCTGGTCGCATATTGAATAAATTAACCATTTACCGTTTAAGTTTTCACTTCACAACTTAGTAGAAGCTCGATTTATAAATTAAAATCTCTTACAATCTACGAATTTTTCAATTAAGTTTTTCAACTATGGTAACTATAGATAAACACCTTCACTTGCATATATGTATCGTCAATAAAACCAATCCAATATCTTAGAAGCATAAAAAAACGAATTGACGTTTGGTGCTAATGTTCAAGTTTTTTTCCCTCGTAGACCATATTGTGTGCGTCCGCCAACCAGGTTGTGTTATTGCTACCTCACTCGAATGGGTGGAAAACAAAAAAATACACGATTGCTCTCCCCGCTCTCGTATTGACCACATGTGTTCTATACAGTATCGAAGGCTTCAGCTAACAATTCAAATACTCGTCAAGTGTCCATCTACGTCCTCGTCGAATCACCGACCGTACAAGGGTAACGAGACAATTTGAACGGTCCTACACCTAGATCGATCCTATTAGGTAATGATCATGGAAAAATAATCGATCCGCTCGTTAAAATTGTAATTATTTTTAAATTTTTGACTTTATTTCTAATATAAGGCGCAACCTGCAGTGAATGCTTGATTATACAAGTAAATGTTTTTAATACATTTTGAAATAGACATATTATACGATATGTCATGGGACAATACGAATTGGTTATAAATTATACTTTACTATTCCACATATGAAAGTACCTTCTAAGTAATACTAAACCAGCCAGGTAGCGCAAAAATACGCTCATTACCTTTACTGGGAAGCGCGATGCACCGTTGAACTGTTTTGTTCCGAAAAACGGAATATTCAAATTTCATGCCAGCGTGTATTCTTCATTGTTTTTATGCCGCACGCTCTTCTGTCGGAAAAAGTTTGTGTACATAGACATATTTTTACGCGCCATAATGACGCTAGCGATGATGGTTAGTTGGTTCAACACTCAAGCTGGTTACGTAGGAACCGGCATCTCTGCTTCTTTTGCTCTTCTTCGATGGCAGCACCTTTTCCAACAAATAGCTGGTGCAGCAGGAGGAGCGAATGAGGAGTACGGTGGGCTCCTAAGCTCACTTACGAAAAACACTGTGCCCACCATTGTGAAGTACCGAGTAGCTGCCAACAGGTTTCAAAAAAATTGAAGAAAAAATACTCATGGTACGTTTATGCTCTATATGTATGTAAATATAATTCCCTGACAAGATATTGATGTTCATACAGATTTCGTGGTCCGCGCAATGATGAATTTGTATAAATTAATTTCGATGGTACTGAGAATCCACTTGGCTGGGTTCGAATGAGTGGTAGAATGTAAATATTTGTTCTATTCATAACTAAATTGAACTCCCATCTATCTTTGGTTCTAGACGCATACAAGAAAGAATTCGCGCGTATACCTATCTTAACACTTCATTTTAACGGGCGGTACTGAAGTTGCTTTACCTTTTGATACTATATTACACTAAGTATACTGCAAAACTATAGGCTTGTTATTGCGAGGTTGGATGGCTAATAAATGACGTAAATTAGAAAGCACAATATTAGCATAGGGGAACTGGGGGGAAAATGAACACCCTTAGCAATTTCGCCATTTGCTTCCCCAGGAACCAACCAAATGCTGAACGCACTACATGAATTGAAAGCTGGATTCATATTCCACATAGCAAAATATTAAGATGTTTGAAAAAGGACGATTTGTCATGAAAAATTCCTTATTTTCGAAAGCGTCATATTCGAGCCTGATTTTTTTCGTGTGGGTAAAATGAACATGCAGTGAGGGAAAACGAACATGTCATAGAAAACTAAAGTTAACATGCAGTTTGGATAAATTAAACATTATTTTACCTTATCATTGTTCTACATAAGCTGTAGATATTCAATAAGGCTGCTGAAATTAAAATGGGACTCTACAAAGTTAACATAATGTATCTTCCCCACGTTCATACAATGCTTGACTTTAAACTCGCTTCATTGGTCATTTTCCGTCATTTTTCGAGAGACTCGATCATTTTTATTGATTGAATTGTAATTAGGTCCTGGTTGCTGATAAATGGAAATTAAAACATCATTATACACATTGTTCATTTTGCCCCCATAGTGAAGTGTTCATTTTGCCCCTAAAATACCAATTGTTTTCTAGTGTTTATTATAAACAAACAGTTGATAAAAATATTTGGAATTTTCGACAGATCCGCAGGACAGTGATAAGCAAACAACACTAAATGATACCAATAGTCGAAATTTAATTTGTTTCGCCAAAAAAGCTTATATACTATTAGTGGAAATTACCATCGGCGTCAGATTTCAACAAATATTTTTTACCTTTTCAATTTTTTTCACATTAGAAAGCTTATGATCACCACATATTGTCTCAAACAGCTTGAAATACTTCTAGGAGAAGATACCTATTGATCTGGAACAGATTTTAATCGGTTTACTGGGGATTTGGCTACCTGTTCATTTAACCCCCCTGTGCATTTTACTCACAGTTCCCCTAAATACCCACTAATCGTGGTTGTTAAATCAATGTCTTCGATAAGCGGTAACCACGCCACCAAACAGATTAAAAATTTTTGAACACTTGCCTCATATCGACCGGATTTCACTGAATTATGTAGTTTCTCTTCTTGTTTTAGACAGACACATCGTGAGTTGTGGAACCGAAGGAAAACTGAAGGTGGAATTGGAATGTGCGAAATTAGTAGCACGTTTAACACGCATATTACATTGCTTTGCACATGACAAACAAAACGTTTTCTCAAAGAATAAAAATGCAAAGCCGAAATGCTACATTTTGTTTTCGAATCTTGACCTTCTATCTTCATTCAACATATTTTGCAGCCAGCGACTAGACAATCATATTCAGTCTAACAGCCTCTCGTAGCTGAGTGTCGAACGTACAACGAGTGGCTTGCTAGAGCAGAATCATACATCGAGGCTAATTGCAAGGCAGAATGATATCGAATGTTGCAGAAGAGAATGTCTTCAAATAGAACATAGCTTCTTTGGATAGCTTTTAAAGATAGAACTTTATACGGACGTAAGTACTTATCGTAGTATTTTAAGGATTAATTAGAAAATCAAAGCTTACTTACTGGTCCATGTCCGCCGGTCCGGCAGCACAAAGGAATGAAATCAGAGATCTCCACTGCCGACAGTTACCCGCCATGGCTTTCATCTGTCACCAGGACAGGTTCTCGTCAACATAATGTCGTTGACTAAGCTGCGTCACCATGAGCCCCTGGGCCTGCCTCTTATACGTTGCCCTTGTGGGTTCAAGTTAATTGCTTCTCTGCAGATCCTGTTCGCTCCTTACCTCACGGTGTCTCCGATCCATGATTTAGCGCACACCGAATATGTTGTTATATAATTGATCGAACTTTATTTCTTTTTGAGGTTCATTTACTACAAAATACGGAAAAGGCAAGATGGATCAACTATGATCATAGCCCTGTCGGTCAAAGACAAACTTACTTACTTATGTGTCCATGTCCGCCGGTCAACAAAGGGATGAAGTCAGAGATCTCCACTGCTGACGGTTACCCGCCATGGCTTTTACCTGTCGCCAGGACAGGTTCTCGTCTACAGCCTGGATGTTGTTGGCTAAGCTCCGTCGCCATGAACCTCTGGGACTGCCTCTTCTACGTTGTCCTTGTGGATTCCAGTCGAGTGCTTCTCTGCAAACCTCGTTCGCTCCTTTCCTCAAGGTGTGTCCGATCCACTTCCACCTACGTTCACGAATTTCTGTGGCTATCGACCGTTGATGACACCGACGATGGAGTTCCTCATTGTATATCCAGTTATCAGGCCACCAGGCACGAATGATGTATCGCAGGCACATGTTAATGAATACCTGCAGTTTTTGCGTTGTCTCCGCTGAGACGTACCACGTTTCGCAGGCATACAGCAGTACGGATTTCACGTTTGAATTAAAGATTCGGGTTTTCGTACGTAGAGTGATCTGGTTTGAGCGCCAAATGTTTCGCAGACCTGCAAAGGCACCCCTGGCCTTCCTAATCCGTGGTACCACCATCGGGCGTTGTTTGGCTACCAAGCTATTGAAAGGCGTCTACCTGCTCAACTTGTTGTTCCGCTACTGTGAAGTTGGTGGAATTGTCAGTGTTCACTACCATAGACTTAGTTTTCGCTACATTGACTGCAAGACCTGCTGCCTGGGAGCTCTCGGAGAGGTCATCTAACTTGCTCTGCATATCGTTCCGGCGTTGTGCGAGCAAGATGATGTCGTCGGCTAGGTCGAGGTCATTTAGCTGCTCCATCGTTAGAGGATTCCAAGGCAATCCTCGATTTGGTCTACTGTCAATTGCTCCAACTAGTATCTCATCCATAACGATGAGAAACAGAAGTGGTGATAAAATGCAGCCCTGTCTCACGCCAGCAGTAACCCTTATGGGGTCAGACAAGACGCCGTCGTGCAAAACCTTGCACGAGAACGCCTCATACTGAGCGTCGATGAGATGGACTAGCTTATCTGGAACTAACGCCTCTACGCCTAAGTGCCCCCCAGATGTTTTCGTGGTTTAATTGGTCGAGCATCTTTTCGAAGTCAACGAACACCAGCAGAAGAGAGTCCTGGAATTCGTTGATCTGCTCCAATATAATGCGGAGCGTTGTGATATGGTCTACACATGATCGGCCAGCACGGAATCCAGTAATACAGAGCACCGTGATGCCACGCCACGGTCAAAGACAAAGCTTTAACTAAATACAGAAAAATTATTTGATAAAGTTTTCGAATTTTTCAAATGCGAGCTGTCAGGCCTTACCCCAGTCACATTTTGTACCGCTCCTGAATCCTACTTAATTGATTCAGTACACCAATTTGTTTGAATTGTTTTTCAATTACCAACTATTCTCTGAGTTTTATTGCCCAATCGTTTTCTAATGGATGGCAGCTTCGGCGTATTTGGAGGGGTTTTATCCCTGGAGATAAGTTCCACGTTGTTTACAGTAAAAGTACACCATTCCTGATTTCATTTTCTCGTAGTAACAGAAAGCGATGTCAGCCAAACCAGCACGGAGCAACTCTGTTTTGTCTAGAAAGGCAACAAGTGTATTTGCAAACATTTCTTTACCTCAATATGTTAGTTGGCAGTCCTAGTTATCACACAAATTTCACTTTTTAATCAAAGCCCAAAGCCCAAAGGTGTAAAACTTGCAGAAGTGTCGGTACTACAATCATATTTTCGTAGTATTCTGGGCAGCATACAGCGTAAATAGTTATGGCAGATAATGCACGAGAACGAACAAACTGACACGGCTGATCAAAGCTACCCTAGATCAAGTGATGTACTACATACGTGTTTCGGGGGCAATCTCGAGTCCGTTCGAATCGCGCAGAAGATTGCGGCAAGGGGATGGATTAATAATACGACTATTTGATGAGATACAATGACGCATTCATGTTGGAACTCCAGCATAGTTTTCCGTCCGCAAGACGCGATCAAGGAATATACGCATCCGCACAAAGCTAACGATGTACAAAACGTCAATCAGACCGGTAATCCTGTACGGCCTTGAGTTCCGTGTATCGAGACGCTCAACGAACTGGTGACGAGTAGCCAGCAGGGATGGAAGATCAGTGATTTTGATAAAATATGTGAGTTATCGCCACACGCACAGATCACGATCCGTACAGATCATGACAAACAGTGAATCTTTAGCGTTGATCACAAGATTTTGTTCTCTTAACCGTCTCAGCAGTCGATCACAGTCTTACATATTACCTAGCTACGAGAAAAAAGGTCACACATGTTGTTTGTATTGTGATTCATACGATGCACACAACCAATCTTCTATATCTGTTATATTTCTCCACGCAATCATGCAATGAACATGATCTGACATGAGGTTTATCATAATCTGTACGGATTGCGACAAAGTGTTTGTCGCTTACAAGTAGTGATGTCAATGAATTTGAATCTGATCGGTTCTATGATCTTGATCGCTAGAAGCGATTTTTTCCATCCCTGGTAGCCAGGATCAAGTACAGTGGAAAGAAATTCTTGATACAGCAAGAGTCACCCCAGCTCTAGTAGAAGTAGAAGATGAGGCACAAATATGTAACTTTCAAACATCGTCAAATTCAGGAGTTAAGTGTTTGAAAAATTCCCCGGTTTACGGTGGTTTACAAACCTGTGTGAGTTCACCTCGATGGTTGCGGACTGCATTTCAAAAGGCTTTCGAGTGGATTAGATATATTTCGATATAAGCAAAGTATTTGATACCGTTAGCATTAATAGCATCTTGGAGGCAGTTGAAGAGTATGGGACTCGAGATTCACTGTACAACTGGTTGACATCGTATGCGTATCTGAAGTATAGAAAAAAATTTGTTAAAATTCGTGGTATTAAATCGTACTCATTTACTGTACACTCTGGAGTACACAAGGTAGTCATTTAGAACCGTTGGTGTTCGTGATTCTAATGAACAAGTGATAAAATCTCCCACGCAAGAATTCTATTGTACGTAGACGAAGTAAAGAGTCTTTTTCCCTATCAAGTCCATGGATGAGCGCCTGAAATTACAACCTGGCCTAAAACATGTAGGAATGTACTGCGAACACCACCCAGGTAAACAATAAGCATTAATATAAGCAGTAAATCAATCGTTTATTAGCATCCCTGGCGTTTTACACTGCAGGTTGCTGTTTATCAGCATTTTGACTGCAGAACTGTTGTAGATTGGCATCCACAATTCTATTTAAATTCTTCTTGTCGGTAACTAGCTGCAAATAAGCATTGTCAGCACTACAAGAGGGCTAGCAGTAAAGTAGCCGCATATTTTGCCAAAATAGCATTTAGGGCGTTCTGGATTTATGACGGAACATACATTTACATTCACGTTCCTCGCCCCTCATGTTGGCTTTTAAATTGAAATTTTTGGATTTTAAATAGTTCTTTCGATGATTATTGAACAAAACCGGATTTTTTACAATAATTTTTGAATAAACACGGTTTTTACGACGTTTTATGAACTAACTCGGATTTTTTTACATGGTATTTTTTTACCTGCTCTGTATCTCCCGTGTAAAACAGACTGTAAATATATTAATTTCATTTAAAAGCATAAACCGAACTCTTTCATTATTCGCGCATTAGTGGGGCAGAATAGAGCAGTGCCCATAAAAAGTTTTGAAATTGTAATCTTTTCTCACTATATTGTCTGACATGATTTCTTTTACCTCGAGACAGATTCTGATGAAATCAATACCTTACTACCAAACATGATTTTTCATCAACATCAAACTCTTTGCTCTTCTATAAACTGTGTCGAAGAATGAAAATGCAAAACAGTTCGCATATAATCATCGACTGGAAAACTTAACTGCTTCGTTTTCAAACCTATTGAAATTCCAAATTAATTGGAATCAAAATTCGATTCGTGAAAATACAACCAGACTGAATAACAGAGCACACTGTGCATGTACATATGAGAAATTCATTATTTCTGTATCGCCTACGTCCGATCCTTAGTAAACAGTAGCTCTGCCAATGACAGCTTCGGATTGACCACCAATACGTCTGCTGTCAAGTAAACTGGCCGTATATCGGTGCTAAATCTTCTCTGTGAAGCATTGAACTGGCACGGCACAATCGGCTACCCATTTCTAGGCCATGTAGGGCGACTGAGCCAATTTCGGTCTCACCAGAATGCCGAAAGCATAACTCGAGTGATAAATACAAGTCGAACCTCATATCATATTGGACCGTTGTTGTGATTAAGAAAGAGACAGCGGTTCACCCACCCTGAGTGATGCGGTTGGCGAAGTAACGTACGATGAACGATTGTCCGAGAAAATAATCTGCGTGATAGCTACACAAGGGGATAGTGGGCAAATTCAATCGCATCTATATGTCTGTTCTATGCCGGGAGCAAATCCCTTGCAGACCGTATCGAAAAAACGACCAGATACGAAAATGGATTTTATTATTAAGCCCAGTCGTCTATGTCAGTGGCAGTTTTGTCAATGGTTTTATAGAACGCAGTTGATGCGCATCATTCGGTCAGATTGGGGTTTTTCCAACGTTTGTAGTTGTTGCTTTGGTACTTGCCTTTTCATGAACACACCATCGGATATGATCTCCATGAGAATGCATATTGGTTGGGCAGAATTACGCTAGAAACTACCCTTAGGTCAAACGGTCACCTTCTACCTAACACACAGGGTTAGATGCCAATGTTGAATGCACTGCACTCGATGTTGGTCATAACGATTATCGATTTCCAATACCGGAAAAGAGTATGAAGCGTAACAATTAGCGTTTTTCACACTAGTTCATTTGCTTTTCCCTAACTTGTATAAATTTACAATCTACAATCTACAATCATTAAAGAAGTCCTACCAGCCAAATTTCCTACGTTTTTTTGCGTGACGAAGAAGAAAATTAGTCGACATTTTCAATTTCCGTCATTCATAAATGAAAATAACTCACGCAAGGCATTGTCGTTATTCTACAGCCAGGAAAACTTACCTGACCTGCAGAAATTTTGCAGAATAACATTTGTCATGCGGTCCTACACAAATACATGCGCGTTAGCTTCGTAAACATTGTTTTGATTTTTAGTTCGGATGATGAAAACTTTTGATGGACGGATTTTAAAATGGTACGTCGAATTTAAGAAATAAAATCAGTTGCGTAATTTCAATAATATGCTTTAATAATCGCTTTTCAGTAATTTCAAAGTTCACTGATCGTAAGGTAAGTGTGTTTTAGTCAAATCAGCACAAGAACTTTTGGAATATTCATTAAATCCATCCAACAAATGATGAAAATTAGAATGGCTTGGTAAGGTGTATGCGTGCGTGCTACCATCTGTAAAAGTTTATTCTAAGGAAACAAGAATAGGATCTTGTTAAAGAGTGCAAGAAACAGAAAGTTTTTTGGCAATTCTTCTAGGAGTATTAGGGGCATAAGGAGCGCTCTAACTTTTTTAGAGTGAAGGAGAAAGAGCGGAAAGATGAGAGGGGGTTATTAGTAGGTACTCTTAACAGGTAGTCGTTGTGACTCCTACCTTTTGTTATTTGTTATTTATTTATTAAATTCATCCGATTAGTCGTTGTGACTCCTACCTTTTGTCCAATGCTGGAAGGTGCATGGATCGAACCAAGCTATAATCTGATATTATAACCAGATTCGAACCTACAACACTCGCCAGAGCATGTGGCTCGCTGGTACTAATGTACCTTTGAACCATAGTGGCGCTGGACAAAAGGAGACTGCACAACACCCTTACCTAGCGCGACGTATCTTCAAACTCCACCACCTGTTTTGAAGGAATCAATTTGGTCCACCTCCTGCTCCGAGATTGCCGTGTCGTATCGCCTCACATACCGAGCTAACGTCTGCCGCAGAATACCATGGTACTTGGCGGCTTGTTTTGTAGGTGTACTGTAAACAAGCATTGACGCGATAAACAAAGAAACTGACAGGTTAGTTAATGCGACATAGTGCTCGTTTCACCCCAGCTAAAGGTGCCCATTTCGCCCCCAGTCAAGTATTTAGTTAAAGTAAAAATGGATTTTAACACTAATAACTATAGCATATTACCAAATTCGTTCTTTCGTAGAAAAGAGGAGTGCCCATTCCACCCCATGTGCTCATTATGCCCCTAATCCCCCAGTTCTATGAGTGTAAAAGAGATTGTAAAGCTTCGTAGTCGCAAATTATATTCCTCACTAATTTGATTTATGACTACTAATATTTTTTTCTTATTATTGAAATACGATAGATCAGAGCCTCGAATAAGACATATTTACAAAAAAGATTTTTTTTGAAACGATGGTTCTACAATTGATGGAGGGTTGTAGAACCATCGTTTCAATAAAATATTAATATTAATGCCTGACCGCATTTCAAGGTCAAAGACTAAAAACACGAGTTTGGTCAAAAAAGAAATTAAAAAGCCGCATGTCAAAAACCAGTGCTCCGATTAGGGATGCAAATCACCCAGGTAACAATTTGGGTTTTATTATACTCTTATGATGGCATTTAAGACCAAAATTGGTCTTGAAGACCACCATAAGAGTACAATAAAACTCACATTGTTGCTTGGGCAGTAATTTTCATCAAATCTGTGAGTTATAGTTACACGCACAGATCCATGATCTGTATAGTTCATGACAATCAGTGCATCTTTAGCTTTAATTACAAGGTTATGGTCTCTTAACAACTGTCAGCAGTTGATTATAGCGTTAGATTTTACCTAGCTACGAGAAAAAACAGAAGGGTTGTGTTCCAGACACGACCGCGTAGTTGGTGTAGAACTATGTTAGACTGGTTTTTACGCAGACACCTTGAATAATAAAGAAAACTTTCTACACCATTCTATTTTGTGATCTAATCTAATCTAATTTTACACTACCGCAGCCAATTCTGGAAGGCATCCTGGAAAATGACGATTATCTGAATCAATCATTTTTCTTGTCAACGGCCAGGCCAAGTGCGCAGCATGTACCACAGAGATAATTCCAAGGAATCAAGTGGAACCGGAAAAAAATACCTAATTCCATTAAACTCCTTGAAATCAAGGGGAAGACAGAAAGCGTGGACCTCCCGTACCAAACGCTTCCCATATACATAGATAATGATTTAGTTACAGTCGTTGGGAGTATCTTTGCTAATAAAGGACTCCGGACCCTCAGGAATGAACTAATAGCATTTAGACCAGAAGCCAGGCTGCAATTGGCCAAGAATATAGCGCCTTATTTCGCTCTCTGAAAACAGATTAGTGTGCCAAAAATATTAGTTTAAATCATATAATACTTGAAAATAAGGTCGTGTGGTTTAATGGTTGCCTAAAACTACATTTGTAAGGTTAGGAACTGAAAACCGCACGACCCTGCACCCCCTAGCTTGGCTACTTAATTATACAAATGTGGAGGGGCTTGGGACGCCTAGAGCTACGTTGGACGCTTTTTCCTCGTTGCCTTCCCCATTTCATACCCTTTCTACAACATTCTGTTTTGTGATGCCAAAAACGAATTAACCAGTGCCAAAATCGGAGTATTTCAGAGTAGAAATCTCCTTTACGCACCCAGCTCTTAACAAAATTCTAGGAGAAATTTTAAATCTGCAAAATAATATGTTATTGACATTATAAAGAGCTGTTGCTTGATCCGGCTTCGTCAAAATTTAAATAATTCTACATTTAACGTATGTTTATCCGCAAACAATTATCGAGAAACAACCCTATCGTGCAACCACAAAGTCATGAAAATTGATTCACACTAGCCAGTCCATGAATGCAAGTGTCACTTGTTTGCAGCGTTATGTAGCAAGCAAAAAAACCTGAGCCTTCCAGTTGGTCTCGAGGTACGACACTGGTCTAACATGCCAGTCGTCGCATGTTCGAATCTTGACTGGGAGAGGCTGTAAGAACCAATAGGTTTGTACCACTAGTCCTGCAATTGTCCTGCCCAAGCAACAATATGAGTTTTATTGTGCTCTTATGGTGGTTTTCAGGACCAATTTTGGTCTAAAATGCCATCATAAGAGTGTAGTAAAACCCAAATTGTTACTTGGGTGTACTCTTACACCTGGCTGCGAAATCTGTCGTATAAGAACAGAAGGTCAAATTTCCAAATCGGAATGTAGCACCTAGGCTTTACTATGCTTTGTAGCAAGCAAAAACATGATCGAAAGTGAAGCTTTCCAAGTTTAAATCGAAATGGAAAGTTGCAACGATCAGCTCGGAAGTTAAGTAGCAAATGAATGACGATAATGGCTCTGCTTTCCTATTTATATCATTTCAATAGTCTTTACATGTCAACACGGCGAGACTACGCAACTACCGCAATGGACATATGGAAAATGGATGGGAAAATTTTAGCTTGAAAGTTTTCGTTAATTTGCACTATTTAGCGATTGGAAAACAATCTTTTCAAGAAAGCCATACAATTGCGGAACATCAAAATCCATTCTAAATTAGAAGAACTATTATCGTTCAAAATCTTTCACTCTTTCGTGACGCTGGCTTGAATGCAAATTTTAGATTGATACCCTGCGGTAAGACGTAGTTCTACGTCAAAACGTTGGCCTGTGCACAACCGATCGTTTGTATCTGTTATATTTCCCAACGCAATCAAGCAATAAACTTGATCTGCCTGACAAAGTATTTATCGCTTACAAGTACCTAGTGATGATAATGATTCTGGATCTGCTCGCTCTATATTTTTAATCGTTACAGACGACTTTGTTCTATTCTAGACTCCGATTGTATCACTAACATGAAGGTTAAATTAGCCCTCAAATACTGTCGTTCGTGTCCAAAAATCAACACGATCCTCGAAGAGCGTATTTGCATGCGGCATGCCTATTTTTTGCTTTGAACTGGATATATGACACCGGAAAAACATGTCTGTGTATCTCAAAGAAAAGCATCAACATGTAAGTGGTGGCACGCGCGTTTATTATGGTAATATGATACATCCAACCGGCGAGCAAATAATCGATATAAGTGATATGAAATACAATCCTTCTGCTTACTACTATCACAGAGAACAGATTATCAAGTAATTGTCGAAAAGTAAGAAAAAGGTTGTTTTTAATCAAGGAGTAATCCTTCAATGGAGCACCCCACGAGCACGAAGTGGCAAACTAAAACTTGATGTCGCTGTTATCGCTACTATGTAACTCCAGCACAAAGTAGTATTGGTAAAGAAACATACATATATTTTAAGGCTTCAGGCAAACTATCTCTGGAGGGCGCCACCGGCAGATTTTGCACATAAAACATCGATTACTTTCTTCGAGCCTGTTAGTGTGTTCTCTGTGCTACCATTGCATTGTGCAGCATTTCATTGAGGGAGAGAACGTGTGATAGTGTACCCGAATGGGGTAATACGCCTCAGTTCATTTTTATTCAAACTAGCACAAATTAAAACGCAAAACTAACGATAAACCAGCCAACTCTGCAAGTTTTGACAGTTGTCACTGGCTGTCATTTTTTTTATTCGATTATAGTCACTTCAACCAGTTTGAGCCATTCGTGACTACTGCGGGGTTGGAATTTGAACCCGGGTCCTCGGCGTGCGAGGCGTGAATGCCAACCGCTACGTGGGACTGACCTCGGTTGTCAAATTAAAAGAAAAATCAATTTGTTCTCTAGCAGCTTTCGATGTAATTCGATTCGATGTAATTTTTTGCATCGCTTATGTAAACTTTTTTGTGGTTCAAATTTATAAATTTCCTATTTTCAGCATCTTTGGATCTAGTAGCACGTTTCTCACAATTGTGTGGAAAATCGTGAGGAAAATACTGTTGTAGGGATTTGATTGGGTGAAGTGAAGATCTAAAACTCTTACTTACTTACTTACTTACTTACTTGCTTACTTACTTAATTGGCCTAACGTCTTACGACAAGGCCTGCGCAGTATAATTTCTCCATCTGTTTCGGTCCATGGCAACTGATCACCAGTTCCGCCCGCACCTAGTGCTCACCAGATCTCGCTCCACCTGGTCTTGCTACCTCGCTCGCTGTGCCCCTCTTCGTCTTGTTCCTACCGGATTTGATGCGGAAACCATTTTTGCAGGATAGTTGTCTGGCATTCTAGCAACATGTCCTACCCACCGTATCCGTCCAGCTTTAACCACTTTCTGAATACTTGGTTCGTTCGTGGTTCATTCTTCGCATTCATACACCGTTCTCTTGCACTCCGCCAAAGAAGGTTCTTAGCACCCGCCGTTCGAAAACTCCGAGTGCTCGTAGGTCCTCTTCTAGCAGTGTCCACGTTTCGTGCCCGTAGAGGACAACCGGTCTAATTAGCGTTTTGTACAGTGTGCACTTTGTATGGGGGCTCAAATTGTTCGACCGCAAGTGTTTGTAGAGCCCGTAGTAGGCCCGACTTCCGCTTCCCGATAATATGTCTTTTAATCTCACGGCTGGTATTGTTGTCCTCTGTTGCCAGTGAGCCAAGGTATACGAACTCGTCGACTACCTCGAACTCATCCCCGTCGATTACCACGGTACAGCCCAAGCGGGCCCTGTCGCGCTCAGTATTTATCTTCAATCCAATCTTCTCGAATTCGAGATTCGAATGGGTCCGACAACACAATCCATCCGAGATTCTCACACAGCACTGGATCCCATCCATCGTAGCCATGATAAATCTAGTAAGCTTACCCGGAAAGCCGTTTTCGTCCAAAATTTTCCACAACTCTTGTCGGTTTACGCTATCATATGCGGCTTTGAAATCGATGAAAAGGTGGTGCGTGGGGACTCGGAATTCGCAGCACTTCTGGAGGATCTGCCGCAGGGTGAAGATTTGGTCCGTTGTAGACCGGCCTGGTAACTTCCCACAAATCTATTGGCTATTGGCGATAGTCGGTGAAAGATGACTTGGGACAGCACTTTGTAGGCGGCATTCAGGATAGTGATTGCTCGGTAGTTCTCGCAATCCAGCTTATCACCTTTCTTGTAGATAGGGCAGATAACCCCGTCTTTCCATTCCTCCGGTAGTCGTTCCGTATCCCAAATCTTGATAATCAGTTGATGCAGACAGCCGGCCAACTTGTCCGGGCCCATTTTAATAAGTTCCGCTCCAATGCCATCCTTTCCCGCTGCTTTGTTGTTCTTCAGCCGCTGGATGGCTTCTTTAACTTCCCTTATCGATGGGGGTTTCACATCTTTGTTGCTTGCTACACCAATTTGGTCGCTTCCTCCGCTATCATGGTCTACCGCCTGCACGCCATTCAGGTGTTCATCGTAGTGCTGCTTCCACCTTTCGATCACCGCACGGTCATCAGTCAAGATACCTCCATCTTTATCTCTGCACATTTCGGCCCGCGGCACGAAGCCTTTGCGAGATCCGTTGAGTCTCTGATAGAACTTCCGTGTGTCGTGAAAGCGGTACAGCTGTTCGAGTTCTTCGCACTCCTTCTCCTCTTGGTGGCGCTTCTTCTCCTTGAAGAATCGGGTTTGCTGCCTCCGCTTCTGTTTGTATCGCTCTACATTCTGACTAGGTTCATCACTAGGTAGTGATCCGAATCAATGTTAGCACCCGGATAGGTTCTGACGTCGATAATGTCTGAAAAGTGCCGACCATCTATGAGAACGTGGTCGATTTGTGATTCTGTCTGGTTGGGTGATCACCAGGTGTACCGATGGTAGAGGTTATTCTGGAAGAAGACTCTATCTCAAGCAAAAAACTGGCGTGGATCACAATAAGTCAAAATTCTGGACGTAGTGATAATATCTATACACAAAAACCTGATTTAATCCACCTAGTGGTGAAAGGAACCTTTGTTATACGGTCTTACTATACGGTTATTTGAGATAGAAATCGACAAGTCTTCGGAAAATAATTCATCTATTGGCAGCACTTATAAATTTTGATAGTTCCTTTTCTCATGAAATTGCTGAGTAAGTTGTTACTAATGTGGGTAAGTGCAAGTAAAATTAAGTTGTAAGAAGAAATATTATTCTTTAACATATACATTGCGTAGTAAAGGTCTAATTTATAGGTTTTCGAACTATGCATAATTTCCTGTAAAGCCATTCTATTTGGCTCACATCAATAAAGTTTTCTTGAATAAATTTCATCAATTTTTATTAACCTTTGGTTACTCACGCTGCTGTATTTTGTACAACATGTGTAGGTTTTTGAATGCCATATTGTTATAAAGTTACAAATCATTGTTTAACTAACGTATATTCTTCAATAAACTTGTTATGAGCAAAATGTCAGAATTATTCGACTCATTAATACTTTAAATTGTTAGGAAAACAGATCAGCATAAACCGACAGAAAATCACAGACCCGAAGCAAGCAGCATGTGAGGTGTACCGCAATTGGCCCCAACTGACATTTTATCTCGTTTCTTCATATAGAAAAATGGTGTCTGTATGCAGCAAAACTATCAGCAAATGTAAAATGTTTAAAATGTAGCCGTCTGTTGGTAGTCGAATAATTTGGAGTCAAAATTAGGGTGTTTTTTATAATCAAAGTTCTACAGATCCTAAACAAGCAGACATAGAGGTATACTACATTCAGTGAAGTTGTGTATTTTTACTATTTGTACAACTTTGTAATAAATAAAAAGTCATACAACAATTACAAAAAGAGCCGAAATAGAAAAACTCATTTTACAAGTGCATTTACAATAAATAAGATTTCTCTATCGTCGCTGAAGAGATAGAAGGTTACTGTCTTCAGCAAAATTTCTTGTAATAATATGCTCTAAAACTTTGCAGAACACATCAATGTGTTATATTGAAACTGAAGAAAAATATTTTTTTTATTTTACTTTTAGGGGGATTAGTCAAAATTCAAATGCTACCAGACGATAGAGCATTCAATTTCAAAAAACTCTTCCAAAGGTTTGATAAACTTAAAACCAAGTTTTCCTAGTCAAAAATCTAGCGCGCACGTTTTCTTTGATTTTGGGCTATTGTGCGCGCGAGTAACTGTGTTACAAAAGTTAGCGCGAGTGTTCGAGGGTTAATATCTTTTGACCGGAAAAACCAATTCTTGTGAAATTTTGCATATATATTCGTAGTGTCAAAACCTCTCGTTTGACATTAAAATAATTGAAATTAGGCAAATTAACTTGGTTAAAATCATTATAAATTATAGTTAATTTTGGTGTGGTGTATACGGTTGCTCATAACTTTCCAACTAAACGTCCAATCACAAAACAATTCAATAGTGATCTATCCGGCTGTATTACCCTTTAAATAAAACTAATAACGCATAAATCGGTTTGGCCATCTCTGAGAAACAGGCGATCATTTGGACCTTGTCAAAACTGGTTTTTTAAGCGTAACTTTTAAACTGCATATTTGTTTTTGATGAAACTTGGTAGAAAGTTTAGCGATAGCAAGAGCTTTCATTTGGTACTAAGATCATTCAAATTGGTTGTGTAGTTCCGGAAAAAAACGTGTCACGTTGTTTTCACATTTTTGCCTATAACTTTTAAACGAAACGTCGTACCACGAAACAACTGAATTGGTGATATACTAGGCATAAATACCTTTCAAACAAAAGTAATAGCGGATGAATCGGTTCAGCCATCTCCGAGAAACAGGCGATAGAAAATGAGCTGCACACACATACATACACACACACACACACACACACACACACACACACACACACACACACACACACACACACACACACACACACACACACACACACACACACACACACACACACACACACACACACACACACACACACACACACACACACACACACACACACACACACACACACACACACACACACACACACACACACACACACACACACACACACACACACACACACACACACACACACACACACACACACACACACATACAGACATTGCTCAATTCGTCGAACCCTATCGATTGGTATAAGACACTTGGCCCTCCGGGCCTTGGTTCTATTTCGCGTTTTTCGACCAATTTCTAAACCTTTGTTATATAGTATAACAAAGGTAAAAAACACGTGAGAAATGCTTGATTTACTATATTATTGAATACTAGCTGATTGGCCGATCTCACTAGGGGTCCCTTTGTCTCACGGTCACTTGTACATCTGTTATTATAACGAAAATTCTCATAACGCAACCCAAGCAACAATGTGAGTTTTATTGTACTCTTATGGTGGCCTTCAAGACCAATTTTGGTCTTAAATGCGTTCATTCTCACATTCCTCGACTGTTCCTGTCGGTTCCCATAAAGAAACTGACTAAAGAAAAGACACTGGAGCTCAGTCACTCGCGGCCTCCTGTCATCATTAAACCTGATTTGCTCAACGATGATTGTTGTGCGTGACTCTGTTCAAAGTTGCTAGGAAAAGTTCGAACAATATTTTTTCGAGTTCAACATTTAGGCGATTTTATGAACTGTACGATACAAATTTGATCGCCTGGTGTTTTCGTTAGGCAGCACGGATTGATTTCGTGATGATACGATGATATTTGTTGCCGTTTGCTTGCAGTCATTATTTTCAGTCGCGTTGATCGACTGATACTTCGCAAGTTTTCGAGCAAAAGATTCAGAAGGTTTCATCGAGATTCATGCGCACTTGGTTTCGATGAACTGAAAATGAGTTACTTGTCAGTTCTTTAGTCAGTTTCTTTAGGTTCCCAGTCCCCTTCTATCACGTAGCTCATTATGCTTCAGTTTGCGCTATGAAATTCTCTATACTCTAACGGTAACGAAGGTTTTTTTTTTCATGTCTTCTCGGTTGAACATCCCTTTTTTCTCACAGTCACTTGCACAACTGCAACCGGTCTAAAAGAGAAACAAAATCCGTTTCATTTATTTGGACCTCCCTTCTTTTGTCAACCCCCCAGTGCTAAGTCTCTATGATGTAGATGAAGATGAAGAACCATCCAGGCGTTTCGGAGTTAAAGGCTCCCCTATTAATAACTCCTCTTTTGTCAACCCCCCGTGCTGATTCCCTACTGATTGAATTGAATAAGAATCAAAAATAAAATGATTCGCTATTTGACACATATCGAGCAACCCGATCAACCGACAGAATATCAAAAGTTCGCTCCCTCTCTTCTGTCTTTCAGCGAACTTGTTTATTCAATCCGGGTTAGAACTGCATAAATTATATTTGTCAGATAGAAGCAACTAAATACAAAAAAATCAACAAATTCGCTATTTCTGATAGAACTCTTCATTTTGACGCAGCTTTTGCCAGTTCTCATATGAGTGGGTCAGAAGGAAAGGGGTGTAAGTGACAAAAAGTAAATTTCGAGAAAATCAAATCCAAAGTTAACGTCGTCTAGAAAACTTTGATTTTCGGGATTTATAAGATAGTTTTGAAAATGTTATTTGCACTTACACCCCTTTCCTTCTCAGTTATGCACTTGTACTCCTTTCATTCCAAGCGATTATAGGGAATTACTACTTGGAGTGAAAAGGGTGCAAGTGCAAATCTTGGAATCATATTACAATCGTCTTCATTGATAGGTAGGTTAGCGGGTAGGCAGCAGTAGTTCAGGATTTTCTCGCTACGTGGAGCTAGTGCAGATATAATATTCTTCTATGGGCTGTATCTTACGCTACTGACTATTTAGAAAGTTGCAGTCTTCGTGAAGGTTGTTCAAATGACTGTCATCTCGGAAATGACACTAAAAATAGTTCAGAATATTCTCAACGTGCAGCGCTAGTGTATATGCGAACTCGTTTTATTTGCTATAGCTTATAATTCAAGTAACCTAAGGTATTACTTTCTTAGGCAAAGTTGTTTGAGTAATAGCAGCCTTGCAGATGGTATAGAAAATAGTGCAGAATTGCCTCACTACGTGGCGCTACCGTATATGTAATATTACAGTATACGCTGTAACTTACGCTTCTGATTACCTAGAAAGTAGTGGTCTTCGACAAGTTTATACAAGTGATTGTCACCTTCAAGATGGTATGAAAAATAGTTCAGAATTTTGTCATCGACGTGGCTAGCGTATATGCGTATACGTTATATATCATGATATGAGTAACCAAAAATATTACTTTCTTCATGAAGACGATTCACTCAATTCACTCAATTAAAAATTTATTACCTAGAATCCTCTCCAACACGTGGTTAACGAAAAGTAGTAGAAAATTCTCATACCAATGTAACTAGAAATAAACCTAAGAACCTAAGAAATAATTCTCTTTAAATTTTTCTCATCGATCTCTTATCATAAACAATTGTGCAATTTGTCAGCCCGAGTGATTCCTTATTGTGCTACAATACAATTATTGCATTGTTCCTTTTGACCACCATAATCGGAAACAAACATTCTGAGGTAACAAAGAACCAGCAAGTCGGTAATGATATTTCAATCAATCTGTGATTTGCGTTAATAACCGACAGCGTGTTTCTCCCTTTTCATGACATCTAATTCGCCGCTAGCGTCAACGTAAATCCTTAAGGCGCCCGTACCACCGGGTGGGTCCATTCATGTACATTACATCGTCACTATTCCTTTTCTCTTGAACGTAAAAAGAAATCTCAGCTGGAAGAGGGCAGCAAATGTCGTGTGACTGCCCAGTAGGATACCGTTTCCTAACACAGCAAGTAACCGACAATGAGCAAGCGCCCAAAAGTAACTCATGGCCTAATATGTTGATTGTCGTCTCGTTTACAGGACCGGACCCCTGTGCAACATCGGTAGCAATCGCTGCAGGTGGTCATTTCGGAAGTTCTTGAGACGAACAAAGTCGATCTCCATACTCGGCTGGCTGCAGGGAAATAACGCCAGTCTACGTTAGATGAATTGTGTGAATAAAGGAGCACTTCGGAAGGAGGTCTGCTGTGACGCAACCAATTCTTGTTTGAAGCGAATCCGAATTACTGATGAATTGGTGAATGACAATTAGCGATTGTGAAATGTACAACGGCTGGAATGAATGCATTGATTCCTTTCTTATATCAATCAGAGGTAATTAATTTGATGCAATTAATCTTGGATAAGCCGGATCTAATCATATATTTAGGTACATACAGAACAACTTGATCAAAATTAATGATAATAATGAAACCAATTAACTAACCAGTTCTGAAAAGGGTTCGCTCACACAGTATTGAGGATTACATGTTTTCTTAGCAGCAAATAAAAGTAAAAGTTATAAACCATTTTGATACTTTTGCAAATTTATATTAATACGTGAAGTACGATCCGCTAAATTATTAAAACATACATTTTTCAACCACAGAAAAGTTTTATTCGATATTTCATAAGTTTTATCGCTTCGGACATACTGTTACATTCATCAAATATAATAAAAAAAATCGACTATCTACCTATGGCCTCGAGGTACGCACCGGTCGAAAACCAATCTTGGCATGTTCAAATCTCGACTGGAAACTACAGTAAGAGTCAATAGAAACGTAGCGCTAATCTCGTAATTGTTTTTTACTTAAGAGAAAACGGACAGTGTACATAAGAAGGGCTCCATATAAAGTAGCGGCCAAAATTGCCGAAAATAAAATTTCATATTTTAGCGCATGCTTAAACGCGGTTTCGTAGTAAATTGTCCTTAATTTTTTGATTTGCGAATAAAAATTTTGAAGGAAAAAAATATCATGTTGAAACAAGCCGTCAAAGTTACCCATTTCAAAAGTTTGAAAAATAAGTCATTTTAAAAAAGTCAAAAAATTAAATAGTTATCGTAGATGTAAATATTATTGTTGTATATCATTTTAAAACTGATGTATTAGCCTATTAAAAAATTTAATGAAAACAAATTTAAAATCAATTAGGTGCGTAATTATATCTGTTTTATAGCCCATTTTGATATTTTTAACACATTATGTTATGCTTTGGCGGTTTTTCGGCTTTCAGTCAAGTGGATGTAGCAAACGATTGTTTTGCTTTTACTTAAACTTTTACTAACTAAACTACAACTCGTACCACCCGTTACATCAAAAGTCAACGTAACGAACAATTTCATTGACAGAGTCAATCGGCTATCTACGAACCTCGAGAAAACAGAAGTTATATCAATCATCGACAAGCAATTGAGCCTAAACAGTTACCCGAAAGGCCTACGACGCAGACTCATTACCCGATCAGACAAACATAGCAAAATTATAACAAATCATGATATTTTGTTATGAGTTATGAGGGCTTCGACCGATCCTTTTTTTCTACCGCAGTCACACCAACGCGCATTCAAGTTCACACCGTCCGTTTAGAGGTGGAATACGAATGCTATGCATAACACAACTGGCATTTTGCTCAGTCAAACGCCAACTGCACGCTGCAGAACGAACGGCTTCTAAAACTTTTTGACATTTTCGTTTCGATCAAGTTGCCTTTACCGTTTGGAGCAGCGATTGACTGCAAAACAGTCAAATGACTGGCAATCACCACGCTACGAAAAGCAACCGCACAATCGTATGATTCAATACTACAAAAAAACAACCACTACATGTGCATGGAAGAAGTCGGTCGGACTCCGTCCAATACAAACGAATATTTTGCTTGCGTCGGACCGACGTCTGGGTGACAAACTTTTACTGTGAGCAGCCGATTTGGAGACAAAAAGAGAAACGAAAAAATACGTCACCGTATGCTTCCAGTCAGTTTGCAGTTTATATTCTCAAAGCGCAAAGCAAAACGGGAGATCGACTGTTTGCTTTTGCTGAGATGCCGCATGAATTGTACGACGGCAGCAGCGCAAGCGGCAGTTTGATTGGATTAAAAAAACGATCAAATGATCGTTCAAAAATCGGAGTTTGAATGCGGAAAGTTCGCATTCACGGCAGTCACATTCAACTTGCGATCCCTTTTTAAGTTATGACTTTTTAAGTTTAACTTATGACGGTATTTCTAACATGATTTGCTATAATTTTGGTCTCGTTAGTAGTTAAAATATCAAAAATTCTATCAGAACTTCTTAGCAGCAGTATCAAAAAAAATTATATCAAAATTTGTT
The DNA here is from genome assembly GCF_943734655.1 of Sabethes cyaneus. Taxonomy (NCBI): domain Eukaryota; kingdom Metazoa; phylum Arthropoda; class Insecta; order Diptera; family Culicidae; genus Sabethes; species Sabethes cyaneus. The sequence continues at coordinate 62,035,767 of NC_071353.1, read as the reverse complement.
ATGATATTTGTAACAGGTTTTGTTATAATTTTGTTAAAATATAGCAAAAACTTCTTAGCCTTCATCTGCTATATCGACATTTTATTTTGGCTAAATTGCCAAAAATAGTACAACTATTTATCACAGGAACATTCACAAATAGCACAGAAAAAAACGTTCATACAATTACAAAAATCGTTCAGGCCTCGACCGGGATTGAACTCACGACACATGGCACAGAACGCAACAGTCTTTACCTCTGTGCCAGAACTACTCTTGAATGAAGGAAGATTAAATGCTTATATGATTTAGCCGATAGCTCATTCGGGATTGCCAGTTTTTGCTTTGAGCTATAAATAGAAAATAAGCGTTCAATCCAAAGGCGATATCAAGAACACGAGAAAATCGAATCCATTTTATCAGAGTTGCGCCACTTTAAGAATGTTGCACGAATTGCCATCAAATATGGTCGGTAGCTAGCGATCAACAATTTTCTAAGCTGCATTTTACTTTAATCAGTCGCAAATTCTAAAAAATGAGTTAATGACAGCTAGCGATCAACAATTTTCTAAGCTGCATTTTACTTTAATCATGTAAATGTTGCAAACAGCCATAGTTTTCAAATAATTTCGAACGATTGATAGGTATTAACCATACAGAGCAACAAACTTTGAACGCGTTTTTCTTGAAGAGTTTTGTCACTTTGTTTGGTTTGATTTAAAAATGACCCACTGACAAAACTCTGATTTCGAGAAAAACGCGTTCAAATTTTGCTGCTGCTATGTAGTTTAAAGCTATCAATCATTCGAAATTATTTCATATCTTTGGCTGTTTGCCACATTTATGTAATCTGATTAGAGTAAAATGTAGTTTAGGAAATTCTCAATCGTTTGCTGTCATTAACGCATTTTTTAAAATTTTGCGACTTGCTCCGGTCTGATTTAACCTCCTATACAAATAAAATGCAAATTTCCTCATAACTCAAGAATTAATTAAGCAAATGGAACAAAATTTGGCATGTGAAAGTTTTCTAGGGCATGAATATTTTCTATGGTGAATTAGAACCCCTCCCCACTTTAAGAGGGGGGGCTCCTATACAAACGAAATACAAATTTCCTCATAACTCGAGAACTAATCAAGCAAATGGAACCGAATTTGACACGTGGGTGTTTTTGGAGACAAAAATTTTTTCTATGATGAACTGGGACCCCTCCTCACTTTAGGAGGGGGGGCTCCAATACAAATGAAATACAAATTTCCTCATAACTCGAGAGCTAATCAAGCAAATGAAACCAAATTTGACATGTGAAAGTTTTCGAGGGCAAGAATATTTTCTATGGTGAATTACGACCCCTCCTAACTTTAAGAGGGGGGCTCCTATACAAACGAAATACAAATTTCCTCATAACTCGAGAACTAATCAAGCAAATGGAACCAAGTTTGGCACGTGGGTGTTTTTGGAGACAAAAATTTTTTATATGATGAATTGGGACCCCTACCCACTTTAGGAGGAGGGGCTCCTATACAAATGAAATTCAAATTTCCTCATAACTCGAGAACTAATCAATCAAATAGAACCAAATTTGGCATGTGGAGGTTTCTGGAGGCAAAAATATTTTCTATGGTGAATTAGGACCCCTCCTCACTTTAGGAGGGTGGGCTTCCATACAAATGAAATGCAAATTTCCTCTTATCTCGAGAACTAATCAATCAAATGGAACCAAATTTGGCATGTGGGAGTTTTAGATGGCAGAAATTTTTTCTATGGTGAATTACGACCCCTTCCCCTTTTAAGAGGGGAGCTCCCATACAAATGAAATTCAAATTTCCTTATAACTTGAGAACTAATCAAGCAAATGGAACGAAATTTGGCATGTGGGAGATTTTGGAGTCTTGAATTTATTTTACGATAGTTAGAGACCTCTCACCCCTGTGGTAGGGGGATATGGACTCTCATACAAATAAAACAGAAATTTTTGCGAAACTCAAAAACTAATAAAACTCGAGAAATTCGAGACTCTTCCATAAAACATTAGTCAATACAAGACCACAAAAACTATCTATAGTAACACTAGATCATTCTGGACGAGACGGTCGCGAGTGTTGCCGGTGACCCACCGTCGGAAGCGCCGCCCACTGGGGGGCTTGCAAAACTCGAGATTGTGACAAAGATCATCCGAGATTCATGATTTATGTACAACACAGGTTAATTTGTGGCAATACGAAGTTCGTCGGGTCAGCTAGTTTTAATATAAAAATCAAACTTGTAATAATTCTGTTAGCCTCATTATTTTGTCTGATCAAAAATATAACAAATTCTGTTATTTCTATCTAATTGAGATACTTTTTTGTTATATGTTTGTTATTATCATTCCGGAATGTCCAGATCGGGTCAAAATACATCCAAAAGTCCACGCAAGGACTAGCGTTGAAAAATCCTTTGGTTTGATACCCCATTTGCCATAATACTGAAGAGAATTGAAAACGGCCAATTTTCATTTCCGGTAGAACCGATACCGGATGCTCCGGAGTGTGGGACATGAACTTGCGCTCTACAGGATAGTGTAAGATTCATTCTTATTGACCACAAATGAAATGGATAACTTTTGCGCACTCTGTTAAATAGATTTCTAGTTTTATTTCACATGCTACTTATGACGTCAAAAAAATCCCACTCCGATCTGGAATATCTCCGGGAAAATGGAACCTTAATTTATCAACTAATTTTTTCATTAAAGGTCAGTTTAATGTGGTTTATTTAAGACTAATTTCATAAAAATCGAATGAAAATAAATGGAGATAGAGCCAAAAATGTAACTGCAAGTACCATCATTTTTGATGTCGGGGACGTAAAGGTTAACGATGATTCACATGAACGTTACATGAAAGGTGCGTTGGATGAGAATTACCTATATTTTCACGCCAATTTGATGTACCGATGTTTTTGAGTGTAGCACATAAGTTGCCCAGTAGTAAGAGATCTAAGCAAACTAAGGCCGTGAATGGACCGATTTTATTCTTGAAATTAAACTTATTTTGTGGAAAATAAAAGTGAAAAAAGAAAATTGCAAATAGAGCTAAATATATATTGTATGTTAAGTGTAAGTAGTGCTGAAGATGCGAAAAAGTGAATTTATAAGAAGAAAGTACTGAACTAGAGATGCCAATACCGGGGGGTATTTCGAAAATCGGTTCTTCGGTATTGATAAATGCAATACCGGTAAAACCGGTAATAGTTAATACTTAAAAACAACATTTACAAATTATATGATTTGAAGAAGCTGGTAAATGGCTAGGTAATGCGTACCATCGGTGCCTTGTGCACTGGGCATAAAATAGACCCCACAGTGGTTCACAGCCTCTTACCTAGCAACTCCTACCCCAACCTCCTCGTGGTACCAGCCGGGATACGAGCAACCTCGGGTGGAGATCGGGTAACCAACCCCGGTGGAAACCAAGGTCGTATGCTGACAGGGGGGAGGGCTCCTTCGAGCTACGTTGGCCCTCCGGCGATACTGTGGGGTTGGTTGCGGGCTTTGCAAGCCTGAACCACTAAAGAAACCAAAGCAATGGACTCCGTAAGTAATAATAATAACTCTAATCGGAACAATCGGCAAAGACCCAGGCGACGAAAACGGACTAACGATTGGAAATTAGGAACATGGAACTGTCGGTCTCTAAATTTCCTCGGAAGTACCCACGTGCTTTCTAAAGAAGTGAAGAGCCGCAAGTTCGACATCGTAGCGCTGCAGGAGGTATGCTGGAAAGGAACGATGGTACGTACGTATAGAGATGGTCATACCATCTACCAGAGCTGCGGCAATACACACGAGCTGGGCACAGCTTTTATAGTGATGGGCGAGATGCAGAAGCGGGTGATCGGGTGGTGGCCGATCAACCCCCGAATGTGCAGATTAAGAATCAAGGGCCGATTCTTCAATATAAGCATAATTAACGTGCACAGCCCTCACCTCGGAAGTACCGATGATGACAAAGACGAATTCTACGCGCAGTTGGAGCGTGAATACGACCGCTGCCCAAGACATGATGTCAAAATTATCATCGGGGACTGTAATGCTCAGGTTGGTCAGGAGGAGGAATTCAAACCGGTGATTGGACGGTTCAGCGCTCACCCGCAAACGAACGAAAACGGCCTAAGACTTGTCGACTTCGCCGCCTCCAAGAACATGGCCATACGTAGTACCTTCTTCCAGCATAACCTCTACCATCGGTACACCTGGAGATCACCCAACCAGACAGAATCACAAATCGACCACGTTCTGATAGATGGTCGGCACTTTTCAGACATTATCGACGTCAGAACCTATCCGGGCGCTAACATTGATTCGGATCACTACCTAGTGATGGTAAGGATACGTCAAAAACTATCTGTTGTGAACAACATACGATACCGCCGCCCGCCACGGTATAATCTAGCGCGACTGAAGCAACCAGAGGTCGCCGAAAACTACGCGTTATCTCTCGAAACCGCGCTGCCGGAAGAGGGAGAGCTGGATGAAGCCCCTCTTGAAGACTGTTGGAATGCCGTGAAAACAGCCATTAACAGCGTAGCGGAGAACGTCCTAGGCAGTGTGGCACCGAATCGACGTAACGAATGGTTTGACGAGGAATGCCAGCAGATATTGGATGAGAAGAACGCAGCGCGGGTACAAATGCTGCGTAGAGCCACCCGTCAGAATGTGGAGCGATACAAACAGAAGCGGAGGCAGCAAACCCGACTCTTTAAGGAAAAGAAGCGCCACCAAGAGGAGAAGGAGTGCGAAGAACTCGAACAGCTGTACCGCTTTCACGACACACGGAAGTTCTATCAGAAACTCAACGGATCTCGCAAAGGCTTCGTGCCGCGGGCCGAAATGTGCAGAGATAAAGATGGAGGTATCTTGACTGATGACCGTGCGGTGATCGAAAGGTGGAAGCAGCACTACGATGAACACCTGAATGGCGTGCAGGCGGAAGACCATGATAGCGAAGGAAGTGACCACATTGGTGCAGCAAGCGACGAAGATGTGCCACCCCCATCGATAAGGGAAGTTAAAGAAGCCATCCAGCGGCTGAAGAACAACAAAGCAGCGTGAAAGGATGGCATTGGAGCGGAACTTATTAAAATGGGCCCGGACAAGTTGGCCGGCTGTCTGCATCAATTGATTGTCAAGATTTGGGATACGGAACGACTACCGGAGGAGTGGAAAGACGGGGTTATCTGCCCTATCTACAAGAAAGGTGATAAGCTGGATTGTGAGAACTACCGAGCCATCACTATCCTGAATGCCGCCTACAAAGTGCTGTCCCAAGTCCTCTTTCATCGACTATCGCCAATAGCCAATAGATTTGTGGGAAGTTACCAGGCCGGCTTCATGGAGGGTCGGTCTACAACAGACCAAATCTTCACCCTGCGGCAGATCCTCCAGAAGTGCCGCGAATTCCGAGTCCCCACACACCACCTGTTCATCGATTTCAAAGCCGCATATGATAGCGTAAACCGACAAGAGCTATGGAAAATTTTGGACGAAAACGGCTTTCCGGGTAAGCTTACTAGACTTATCATGGCTACGATGGATGGGATCCAGTGCTGTGTGAGAATCTCGGGTGGATTGTCGGACCCATTCGACTCTCGCAGGGGACTTCGACAAGGAGATGGTCTTTCCTGCCTGCTATTCAACATTGCGCTTGAAGGTGTTATAAGGCGAGCGGCGATCGAAATGCGGGGCACGATTTTCAATAAATCCAGTCAATTTATCTGCTTTGCTGACGACGTGGATGCTGTCGGCAGAACATTTGAGGCGGTGGAAGATCAGTACACCAGACTGAAACGCGAAGCAGAGAAGATTGGATTGCAGATAAATACGTCTAAAACGAAGTATATGCTGGCGGGCGGGACCGAGCGGTCGAACAATCTGAGCCCCCGTACAAAGTGCACACTGTACAAAACGCTAATTAGACCGGTTGTCCTCTACGGGCACGAAACGTGGACATTGCTAGAAGAGGACCTACGAGCACTCGGAGTTTTCGAACGGCGGGTGCTAAGAACCATCTTTGGCGGAGTGCAAGAGAACGGTGTATGGAGGCGAAGAATGAACCACGAGCTCGCGCGTCTCTACGGCGAACCAAGTATTCAGAAAGTGGTTAAAGCTGGACGGATACGTTGGGCAGGACATGTTGCTAGAATGCCGGACAACTATCCTGCAAAAATGGTTTTCGCATCAAATCCGGTAGGAACAAGACGAAGAGGGGCACAGCGAGCGAGGTGGCAAGACCAGGTGGAGCGAGATCTGGCGAGCACTGGGTGCCCGCGGAACTGGAGATCAGTTGCCATGGACCGAAACAGATGGAGAAATTATACTGCGCAGGCCTTGTCATAAGACGTTAGGCCAATTAAGACAAGATGATTTGAAGAAAATCTCTCTATAATCAATGGTACTCAATTTCTTTTGACATAACTAATTGATTAGTTCATTAAAAAAATAATATTTAAGAACTCGAAGAGAATTTATTGTGTCATCATAAATTTAAAAAAAAACTTCTGGAGGTAGAGAGGAAATGCAATTCCCAGCGGTAAATTTGATATGTGGCGTAGGAAAACCCTTGTTCAAGAACTTTTAATAAGTGGCTTTGATACTGACACTTATGATAAATTATACTGAAAGACCAGTCATTGCTTAAGTAAAGCGTATGCTTGTTTCTTAGATCGGACAGAGATGTTCGACGCGATGATTAGAGCCCGTATAATTGGCTTAGCCCTGCCAACAGGTTATTCTAACTAAGCAAATTTTTATTCCAGTTTATACTAGCAACCGAACAAATTCTTTTTCCGTTGTGTGGTCTGACATTTCTCTTGAGTAATCCGTGAATTTTCACTGAAGATTTTCTGAACAGCTTCACTGTATATCGCACATTTCTTGTATTGCGCAATATTCTTAATTGGCGCATTCAAGCATAAAATCGGTGGAAATATGCACCCTTGTCGTATTTGACCAGAAGATGCAGCGGATGATATTTGGTGGAGTACAAACTTAAAGCGGAGAGTGGCGGAAACGTTTTATGAATCACGAGCTGCTTCTTGGAGCTCTTCTTGGAGAGATTGCTATCGTAAGCTGGCTAAAGTCAGTAGGACAAAAGCGGTTCTCAACAAGCTCGGCTCAACAAGATGGCTCGGTCAGATCAAAAGCGACTTGTGACTTCTTAGACGTCTGCGAAATTGGCAACAAGTGGCCCATGGAGTGGACCGAGTTGAATGGAGACGATTGCTTGAAAAGCGCAAGGCACTCCGGCTCTATGCTGACAGCGGTGGGGTATTTCGGAGCTTTCTCTTAGGAAGAATTACATAATTGAGATATTATTTGTAGAACCTTCCATCATGAAATTTAGTTCGCCCTATAATTTAAAAGTTTTACAAGTTTCTTGGATTGTTATTCGATCATACAAAAAATACCGAAAATAACGGGTTTCGATCGTGAAAAAACCGGTAATTCGGTATTGACAAATAGCCCAGTAATACCGGTAAAACCGGTTTCGGTAAAACGGGCAAAGCATCCCTATACTGAACGGAGTTGTAGATGGTGAAAATTGAAAAGGGGAGGTCTCTGCTACCGATGATTTCGAGTTGGATAAGGATTGGAAGATTTACTGGTGTTTTGTAAGTGGGTGGTTACAGGTATTTCTGGTATGTATGGAATTTGAGTAATTAAAGAGGTTTAGTGAAATTTAGTGAAAGGAAAAATGATTTTTTTAGTTATAAGGGATGGGCAGGGGAATGGGAAATAGTAACAATATGACGATATTTTCGATATATAATATACTAGCTGACCCGACAAACTTCGTATTGCCACAAATTAACCTGTGTTGTACATAAATCATGAATCTCGGATGATCTTTGTCACAATCTCGAGTTTTGCAAGCCCCCCAGTGGGCGGCGCTTCCGACGGCGGGTCACCGGCAACACTCGCGACCGTCTCGTCCTGAATGATCTAGTGTTACTATAGATAGTTTTTGTGGTCTTGTATTGACTAATGTTTTATGGAAGAGTCTCGAATTTTTCGAGTTCGATTAGTTTTTGAGTTTCGCAAAAATTTCTGTTTTATTTGTATGAGAGTCCATATCCCCCTACCACAGGGGTGAGAGGTCTCTAACTATCGTCAAATAAATTCAAGACTCCAAAATCTCCCACATGCCAAATTTGCTTCCATTTGCTTGATTAGTTCTCAAGTTATAAGGAAATTTGAATTTCATTTGTATGGGAGCTCCCCTCTTAAAAGGGGAAGGGGTCGTAATTCACCATAGAAAAAATTTCTGCCATCTAAAACTCCCACATGCCAAATTTGGTTCCATTTGATTGATTAGTTCTCGAGATAAGAGGAAATTTGCATTTCATTTGTATGGAAGCTTACCCTCTTAAAGGGGAGATGGGCCATAACTCGCTTTCTAAAGAAGAGAGGGGTCTCAATTCACCATAGAAAAAAATCTTGCGTCCAAAACCACTTACATGTCAAATTTGGTTTCATTTACTTGATTAGTTCTCGAGTTATGAGGAAATTTGTTTTTCATTTGTATAGGAGCCCCCCCCTCTTAAAGTGGGGAAATCCATAGAAAATATACCATAGAAAATATTCTTGCCTATAAAAACACCCACATGATAAATTTGGTTCCATTTGCTTGATTAGTTCTAGAGTTATGAGGAAATTTGTATTTTGTTTGTATGAGAGCCCCCCCTCTTAAAAAGGTAAGGGGTCCTAAATCATCATAGAAAAAATGGTTGCCTCCAAAAACACCCACATGCCAAATATGGTTCCATTTGCTTGATTAGTTCTCGAATTATGAGGAAATTTGTATTTCATTTGTGTAGAAGCACCCCCTCTTAAAGTTGGGAGGGGTCCTAATTCACCATAGAAAATATTTTTGCCTCCAGAAACCTCCACATGCCAAGTTTGGTTCTATTTGCTTGATTAGTTCTCGAGTTATGAGGAATTTTGAATTTCATTTGTATGGGAGCCCCCCCTCCTAAAGTGGGTAGGGGTCCCAATTCATCATAGAAAAAATTTTGTCTCCAAAAACACCCACGTGCCAAATTTGGTTCCATTTGCTTGATTAGTTCTCGAGTTATGAGGCAATTTGTATTTCGTTTGTATAGCAGCCCCCCCTCTTAAAGTTGGGAGAGGTCCTAATTCACCATAGAAAATTTTATTGCCCTCGAAAACTTTCACATGCCAAATTTGGTTTCATTTGCTTGATTAGCTCTCGAGTAATGAGGAAATTTGTATTTCATTTGTATAGGAGCCCCCCCTCCTAAAGTGAGGAGGGGTCCCAGTTCATCATAGAAAAAATTTTTGTCTCCAAAAACACCCACGTGCCAAATTTTGTTCCATTTGCTCGAGTTAGTTCTCGAGTTATGTGGAAATTTGTATTTCGTTTGTATAGGAGCCCCCCCTCTTAAAGTGGGGAGGGGTTCTAATTCACCATAGAAAATATTCATGCCCTATAAAACTTTCACATGCCAAATTTGGTTCCATTTGCTTGATTAATTCTCGAGTTATGAGGAAATTTGCATTTCATTTGTATAGGAGCCCCCCTTCCTAAAGTGGGGAGGGGTCCCAGTTCATCATAGAAAAAAATTTTGTCTCCAAAAACACCCACGTGCCAAATTTTGTTCCATTTGCTTGATTAGTTCTCGAGTTATGAGGAAATTTGTATTTCGTTTGTATAGGAGCCCCCCCTCTTAAAGTGGGAAGGGGTCCTTATTCACCATAGAAAATATTCTTGCCCTCGAAAACTTTCACATGCCAAATTTTGTTCCATTTGCTTGATTAGTTCTTCAGTTATGAGGAAATTTGTATTTCGTTTGTATAGGATCCCCCCCTCCTAAAACGGGGAGGGGTCCCAATTCATCATAGAAAAAATTTTCGTCTCCAAAAACAACCACATGCCAAATTTGGTTCCATTTGCTTAATTACTTCTCGAGTTATGAGAAAAATTGTGTTTCTTTGGTACAGGAGCCCCCCCTCTTAAAGTGAGGAGGGGTCCTAATTTACTATAAAAAATATTCTTGCCCTCGAAAACTTTCACATGCCAAATTTTGTTCCGTTTGCTTGATTAGTTCTTCAGTTATGAGGAAATTTGTATTTCATGTGTATAGGATCCCCCCTCCTAAAACGGGGAGGGGTCCCAATTCATCATAGAAAAAATTTTTGTCTCCAAAAACAACCACATGCCAAATTTGGTTCCATTTGCTTGATTAGTTCTCGAGTTATGAGGAAATTGGTATGGAAGCCCCCCCTTTTAAAGAGGAGAGGAGTTGTAATTCCCCTTATAAAGAGGGGAGGGGTCTCAATTTACCATAGAATAAATTCTTGTCACCGAAAACACCCACATGCCAAATTTTGTTCTATTTGCTTGATTAGTTGTCGAGTTATGCAGAAATTTGTGTTTCATTTGTATGGGAGCCCCCCCTCTTAGTGGGGGGAGGGGTTTCTAACCATCACTAAAACCTTTCCTGGCCCCAAAAACCCTCTACATGCATATTTTCATGCCGATTGGTTCAGTAGTTTTCGATTCTATAAGGAACATACGGACAGACAGACAGACAGAAATCCTTCTTTATAGGTATAGACTAGCTGACCCGACAAACTTCGTATTGCCACAAATTAACCTGTGTTGTACATAAATCATGAATCTCGGATGATCTTTGTCACAATCTCGAGTTTTGCAAGCCCCCCAGTGGGCGGCGCTTCCGACGGCGGGTCACCGGCAACACTCGCGACCGTCTCGTCCTGAATGATCTAGTGTTACTATAGATAGTTTTTGTGGTCTTGTATTGACAAATGTTTTATGGAAGAGTCTCGAATTTCTCGAGTTCGATTAGTTTTTGAGTTTCGCAAAAATTTCTGTTTTATTTGTATGAGAGTCCACGTCCCCCTACCACAGGGGTGAGAGGTCTCTAACTATCGTCAAATAAATTCAAGACTCCAAAATCTCCCACATGCCAAATTTGGTTCCATTTGCTTGATTAGTTCTCGAGTTATGAGGAAATTTGTTTTTTATTTGTATAGGAGCCCCCCCCCCCTCTTAAAGTGAGGAAATCCATAGAAAATATACCATAGAAAATATTCTTGCCTACAAAAACACCCACATGATAAATTTGGTTCCATTTGCTTGATTAGTTCTAGAGTTATGAGGAAATTTGTATTTCGTTTGTATGAGAGCCCCCCCTCTTAAAAAGGTAAGGGGTCCTAATTCAGCATAGAAAAAATGGTTGCCTCCAAAAACACCCACATGCCAAATATGGTTCCATTTGCTTGATTAGTTCTCGAATTATGAGGAAATTTGTATTTCATTTGTGTAGAAGCACCCCCTCTTAAAGTTGGGAGGAGTCCTAATTCACCATAGAAAATATTTTTGCCTCCAAAAACCTCCACATGCCCAATTTGGTTCTATTTGCTTGATTAGTTCTCGAGTTATGCGGAAATTTGAATTTCATTTGTATAGGAGCCCCCCCTCCTAAAGTGGGTAGGGGTCCCGATCCATCATAGAAAAAATTTTTGTCTCCAAAAACACCCACGTGCCAAATTTGGTTCCATTTGCTTGATTAGTTCTCGAGTTATGAGGAAATTTGTATTTCGTTTGTATAGGAGCCCCCCCTCTTAAAGTGGGGAGGGGTTCTAATTCACTATAGAATATATTCATGCCCTAGAAAACTTGCACATGCCAAATTAGGTTCCATTTGCTTGATTAATTCTCGAGTTGTGAGGAAATTTGCATTTCCTTTGTATAGGAGCCCCCCCTCTTAAAGTGGGGAGGGGTTTCAATTCATCATAGAAAAAAATTTTGTCTCCAAAAACACCCACATGCCAAATTTTGTTCCATTTGCTTGATTAGTTCTCGAGTTATGAGGTAATTTGTATTTCGTTTGTATAGGAGCCCCCCCTCTTAAAGTTGGGAGGGGTCCTAATTCACCATAGAAAATATTCTTGCCCTCGAAATTTTTCACATGCTAAATTTTGTTCCATTTGCTTGATTAGTTCTTCAGTTATGAGGAAATTTGTATTTCATGTGTATAGGATCCTCCCCTCCTAAAACGGGTAGGGGTCCCAATTCATCATAGAAAAAATTTTTGTCTCCAAAAACACCCACATGCCAAATTTGGTTCCATTTGCTTAATTACTTCTCGAGTTATGAGGAAAATTGTGTTTCTTTGGTACAGGAGCCCCCCCTTTTAAAGTGGGGAGGGGTCCTAATTTACTATAGAAAATATTCTTGCCCTCGAAAACCTTCACATGCCAAATTTGGTTCCATTTGCGTGATTAGTTCTCGAGTTATGAGGAAATTTGTATGGAAGCCCCCCCTTTTAAAGAGGAGAGGAGTTATAATTCCCCTTATAAAGAGGGGAGGGGTCTCAATTTACCATAGAATAAATTCTTGTCACCGAAAACACCCACATGCCAAATTTTGTTCTGTTTGCTTGATTAGTTGTCGAGTTATGGAGAAATTTGTGTTTCATTTGTATCGGAGCCCCCCTCTTAATGGGGGGAGGGGTTTCTAACCATCACTAAAACCTTTCCTGGCCCCAAAAAACCCCTACATGCATATTTTCATGCCGATTGGTTCAGTAGTTTTCGATTCTATAAGGAACATACGGACAGACAGACAGACAGACAGAAATCCTTATTTATAGGTATAGATTACGTTACCAAGCGCGTAACTAAGCAACATAATGTGAAGGAGTTGACGATTATAGTAACAGTAAATACATGACGTTTGTACCCAAGCAACAATGTGAGTTTTATTGTACTCTTATGGCGGTTTTCATGACCAATTTTGGCCTTAAATGCCATCGTAAGAGTGTAATAAAACCCAAATTGTTACTTGGGTAGTCATGGTGTTATGCTTAAGTTATTTATTGTTTATAAATTTTCATTAGTCTATTGGCGAGTTTCAGTTTGAATTGCCCAAATTCATTTAAGTGCACAAGTCTTGAAATAATAGTTTGAAAGTATAGTGTTATGTTGTTATGAGATTATTGATAAATATTCCATATTCTAAAAAACAGAACTGAAACATCAAGTAATAGTATGGTGAAACGTTTAAACGTTTTCTAATTTCAGAAGAAAGTACAATTACAAGAGCGACCTATAACCTAGGTATTTACCAAGGGTAAGTAAGTAAATGTACGTGCCCCATCCCCGAGGGTCCGGAGTATTATTTAAACTTTACTAGCTAAATACTCCCAACGAAATTAAAATTGCAAATAATCAGAATCGGTTGGTACGAGACGTCCCCGACTCTTCTTTCCCTGTTGAGTTAGAGTGAATAATTTATTCACACAAAATTCATTTAGTATAATCGTCTTTGCGGCAATACTTCACACGGCCGGTTGGCCTGGTCGTTTTGACTTTTGTAATACATCTTAGATGTTTTGCAAATGTCAATACAGACAAGAAAATAATTTGAAATATTTCTATAATTAGAAATAATTAAAATTATTTGGCCTGGCCGTTTTGACTTTTGTAATACATCTTAGATGTTTTGCAAATGTCAATACAGACAAGAAAATAATTTGAAATATTTCTATGATTAGAAATAATTAAAATTATTTCCAGGAATCCTTTATTGTGGCTGTGATGGTGTTAATAAGAATAAGAATAAGAATAAGTAACACGGAAGCTGCCCAGTAATAATTTGTCGCACGATGGCGGACAGACGTCGTCCGACACAAACGAAACTTTTGCGCGTTGTTGCTACGTCGAACAAAAAATTCTTTTCGGGTGTGCTTTTGTTTGTTTGGTCAAAAGTTGAAGTTGAAGCTATACAGATATACATATTTGAAGTTTCAAATCATCGGAATTTCAACTGTTGAGATTTCAAAATAATTTTACCGATTTTTTTTATAAATATGTGTACATGACCTATAACGTTCCCAAACATAATGAATGTATTATCAGTGTTCTACATGAACTCAAATATTTTAGGCTTTGCGAACAAATCGGATCTACTACGACGCCAATGTTTAGCCGTTTTTGCTTCCAGTCCGCAATACTGTTTGTGGATAGGCCCAAATCCCGTTGTTCTGCTGACAGTGCTGAGAGAAATCATATAGAGTGCGGTAGCCATTGAACGGAATACTTTTTTTTTTAACGGAAAGCTACCATAGCAAAGTGGAAGCAGCGATGAGAAGAAAGGAATCTCCTTGAAAAACAAAATCTCAAGTGGCCACTTATGATCGAACAATCAGTGGAGGAAAAACAATTGATGAGAGTATGTGCCATGGTTGCTGCTGATATTTTTCGTGCTACACATAGGATATTCATTTGCCTGCATATGACCGAACAATGCTTGCCAACTGGCAGCAGCGAACACATTTCTCGACGGTTGTGTATCCGTGGTCCTAAATCCATACAGACACTTAATAGGGTGGCATACTTTCCAGTAACCGGCAGAACAGGGTAGAACATAAAATTAAGCAAGAAAAGTTTTAAAGAACGCTACGATAGGAAACTACTATCACGAACTACCATCATTTAAACGATTGATACATATCACTTTAACGGGTACTATTTCTATGTAATAATCACCTGATAAAAGTACTTCTATCAGGCTAGTCCAATAGAACTGTAACTTTCCAAAATAAGAGGTGAGAACCGTTAACTACTAATCTAACCGATAACTAGCTAACAAATAGTGTGTTCGTGGTTTAGCGAATGAATAATGAATAGCGAATAAGCTAATTTCCACTAAATTAAAGTCCTCTTTTGCTGCGAACTAAATTTGTAGCGATCCCCCATTTGTAAAATACTGCTGCAGAGGGTTTACTGAAAACCCCCCTGATGAAAGTCAAGCAAAAGTTAAGCTGAAACGGGTTTTCTCTTGTAGTCGAGATATTTCGCAGTATCACTATGAACAGAAAATTTAGGCTGGATAACATTAATAGGCATGTTTCCTTTTTACGTAAGCTTTTTCCATAATTTATTTTGATAATTACTGAATAAATCAAGTAGAATTTAGCACCATGCATTTTTGTTGAATTTTACATCAGAAAAAAGTTCACGTTGACAAATAGGGGAGGAGGGGAGTTGAAAATTGATATTTTTCTGTCCGCGTGGTATCTGGATGGCCCCTTTCATCGTTCGAATGAAAACGTAAGATGTCGGGATTATAGACGGAAGAAAAAAGTTGATTAAATTTGATAAACCAAATTTATTGATAATTCAATTAAATCGAAATGAGCATTTTAATTTGTACCGTCATCCGGGGCGAGATTGTGCCAAAAACCCGATTTAATCCACCTAGTGGTGAAAGGAACCTTTGTTATACGGTCTTACTTGCTATTTGAGATAGAAATCGACACATCTTCGGAGTATAATTCATCTATTGGTTAACGTTACGTACTGCGTTGCTTTACATAAAATTTTTCAAAATTGAATAAGTTTGCAAAATTTGAACAAAATATGATCACTTATAAATTTTGATAGTTCTTTTTTTCATGAAAGTGCTGAATAAAGATAAGTAAGTTGTTAATAATTTGAGTAAGTGCAAGTAAAAGTAAGTTGTAAGAGCAAATATTATTCTTTAACATATACATTGCGTAGTAAAGGTCTAGTTTATAGATTTTTGAACTATGCATAATTTCCTGTAATGCCTATTTGATTCACACCAATAAAGTTTTCCAGAATAAATTTCATCAATTTTTATTAACCTTCGGCTACTCACGCTGTTGTATTTTGTATAACACGTGTAGGTTTTCGAACGCCATATTGTTATAAAGTTACAAATCGTTGTGTAACTAACGTATATTCTTCAATAAACTTGTTATGAGCAAAATGTCATAATTAGTCAATGCATTAATACTTTAAATTGTTGACAAAATAGATCAGCATAAACTGACATCACAGAAATGAAGCATCAGCATATGAGGTGTACCGGAATTGGCCCAACTGGAATTTTCTCTCGTTTCTTCATATGGAAAAATGGTGTCTATATGCATCAAAACAATCAGCAATAATGTAAAATGTTTAAAATGTATCCGTCTGTTGGTAGTCGAGTAATTCGGGGTCAAAATTAGGGTATTTTTTATTATCAAAGTTCTACAGTTCCTAAACAAGCAAACGTAGATATATAGTAGAATATAGTATACCATTCAGAAAAGTTATGTATTTTTACTATTTGTGCAACTTTGTAATACATGAAAAAGTCGTACAACAATTACGAAAAGAGCTAAAATGAAAAACTGATTTCACAAATTCATATACAATAAATAAGATTTTTCTAGCTTCGCTGAAGAGATAGATGGTTACTGTCTTCAGCAAAATTTCTTGTAATAATATGCTCTGAAACTTTGCAGAACACATCAATGTGTTATATTGAAACTGAAGAAAAATATTTTTTTTATTTCACTTTTAGGGGGATTAATCAAAATTGCACCAGACGATAAAACTTTCAATTTCAAGAAATTCTCCCAAAGGTTCGATAAACCTAAAACCAAGTTTTCCCAGTCAAAACTCTAGTGCGCATGTCTTTTTGGCTTTGGGTCATTGTGCGCGCGAGTAACCGTATTACAAAAGTTGGCGCGAGTGTTGGAGGGTTAATATCTTTTGATCGGCAAAACCAATTCTTCTGAAATTTTGCAGATATATTTGCAGCATTACAATCTCTAATTTGATGCAAAAATAATTCAAACTAGATAAATCATCTTAGATGAAATAGTTATAAATTATTGTAAATTTTAATGTGTTGTATTCAATTGCTCATAATTTTCAAATTAAACGTCCAATCAAAAAACAAATCAATAGTGATCTATTAGGCTATGTTACCTTTCAAATGAGACTAAAAGCGCCTAAGTCGGTTTAGCCATTTCTAAGAAACAGGCGATAATTCTTACCTTGTCAAAACAGGTTTTTTAAGGATAGCTTTTAAACTACTTGTTTGTTTTCAATAAAATTTACCCGAAAAATTTAGCATTAACAAGAGCTTTCATTCGATACCAAGATCGTTGAAATCAGTCATTTGGTTCCGGAGAAAATCGTGTCACGTAATTTTCACGTTTTTACTTATGACTTTTAAACGAAATGTCGGACCTCCAAACAATTCAATAGTGATATACTGGGCAATAATACCTTTCAAACAAAAGTAATTGCGAACAAATCGGTTCAGCCATCTCCGAGAAACAGGCGATAGAAAAGTTGCGCCCGCACATACATACACACAGACATTGCTCAGTTCGTCGAACCCTATCGATTGGTATATGTGGCTCGGCCCTCCGGGCCTCGGATCAATTTCGTGTTTTTCGACCAATTCCTAAACCTTTGTTATAGTATAACAAAGGTAAAAATATACGCTTTTTACCTTTGTTATACTATAACAAAGGTTTAGGAATTGGTCGAAAAACACGAAATTGATCCGAGGCCCGGAGGGCCGAGCCACATATACCAATCGATAGGGTTCGACGAACTGAGCAATGTCTGTGTGTATGTATGTGCGGGCGCAACTTTTCTATCGCCTGTTTCTCGGAGGCCCGGAGGGCCGAGCCACAACCAATCGACAGGGTTCGACGAACTGAGCAATGTCTGTGTGTGTGTGTGTGTGTGTGTGTATGTGTGTATGTATGTGCGGAGCGCAACTTTTCTATCGCCTGTTTCTCGGAGATGGCTGAACCGATTTGTTCGCTATTACTTTTGTTTGAAAGGTATTATTGCCTAGTATATCACTATTGAATTGTTTCGAGGTCCGACATTTCGTTTAAAAGTTATAAGTAAAAAAGTAAAAATTACGTGACACGATTTTCTCCGTACCCAAATGACCGATTTCAACGATCTTGGTATCGAATGAAAGCTCTTGTTAACACTAAATTTTTCGGATAAATTTTATTGAAAACAAACAAAAGTTATGCTTAAAAAACCTGTTTTGACAAGGTAATAATTATCGCCTGTTTCTTAGAAATGACTAAAGCGATTTAGACGCTATTAGTCTCATTTGACAGGTAACATAACCTAATAGATCACTATTGATTTGTTTTTTGATTGGACGTTTAATTTGAGAGTTATGATCAATTGAATACAACACATTAAAATTTACAATAATTTATTACGATTTCATCTAAGATGATTTATCTAGTTTGAATTATTTTGGCATCAAATTAGAGATTTTAATGCTACAAATATATCTGCAAAATTTCAGAAGAATCGGTTTTGCCGATCAAAAGATATTAACCCTCCAACACTCGCGCCGACTTTTGTAATTCGGTTACTCGTGCGCACAATGGTCCAAAGCCAAAAAGACATGCGCATTAGAATTTTGACTGGGAAAACTTGGTTTTAGGTTTATGGAACCTTCGGAAGAATTTCTTGAAATTGAAAGTTCTATCGTCTGGTGCAATTTAAATTTTGATTAATCCCCCTATAAGTGAAATAAAAAAATTATTTTTCTTCAGTTTCAATATAACACATTGATGTGTTCTGCAAAGTTTTAGAACATATTATTACAAGAAATTTTGTTGAATACAGTAACCTTCTATCTATTAAGCGAAGAGAGAAAAATCTTATTCATTGTATATGAATTTGTAAGATCAGTTTTTTCTATTTTAGCTCTTTTTGTAATTGTTGCATTCCTTTTTCATGTATTACAAAATTGTATAAATAGTAAAAATACACAACTTTGATTAATTTAGTATACCTCTATGTTTGTTTGTTTAGGTACTGTAGAACTTTGATTAAAAAAAAGCCTTAATGTTGACCCCGAATGACTCGACTACCAACAGATACATTTTAAACATTTTATATTTGCTAATTATGTTGCTGCATACAGACACCATTTTTACATATGAAGAAACGAGAGAAACTTCCAGGGCCAATCGCGGTACAACTCACATGCTGATTGCTTCGTTTCTGTGATGTCAGTTTATGCTGATCTATTTGCCCAACAATTTAAAGTATTAATGCATAATTATGACATTTTGCTCATAACAAGGTAATTGAAGAACATACGTTAGTTAAGCAGAGATTTGTAACTTTATAACAATATGGCATTCAAAAACCTACACGTGTTGTACAAAATGCAACAGCGTGAGTAATCGAAGGTTAATAGATATTGATGAAATTTATTCAAGAAAACTTTATTGATGTCAATCAAAACTAATGGCGTTACAGAAATTTATGCGTAGTTCAAAAACCTATGAACTAGACTTTTACTACGCAATGTATATGTTAAAGAATAATATTTCCTCTTATAACTTGCTTTTACTTGCACTTACTCAAATTAGAAACAACCAGCTTACCCTTACTCAATAATTTCATGAAAAAAGGATCTATCAAAATTTATAGGTGCTGCTATTTTGTTCAAATTTTGTAAACTTATTAAATTTCCAAAAATTTAATGAAAACCAACGCACCACGCAACGATAACCAATAGATGAATTATGTTTCGAAGACGTGTCGATTTCAATCTCAAATAGCAAGTAAGACCGTATAACAAAGGTTCCTTTCACCACTAGGTGGATTAAATCGGGTTTTGTTCTTTAGCTCAGTATACCCACAATTTAGGAACTAAGTTGATTTCAAACCTGTCAATACTAAATTGTTTAATTAACAACTACCGTAGAGATGGTTTAGTTACAATGAAACCTAATTTTACTGGAAGTGCATGAACTTTGGCACAATCTCACCTCTTCTAGGGGGTGACATTGTGCCAAAAACATAGTCAGGCTAAAAACCTAAACAGCGAACATTAGCATGTTTATAAACAATACACATAAATATCAGTATAAAGTAGTTCGCATGGGGCCGTCCATGAACTAAATGGACTATTAGGGGCAGGGGGTCGGCCAAAAACAACGCATTACGCAAAAAGTATGAACGAAAATAACCCAGAGAGGTCTGAGATAACTAAAAATGAGTTCGTAGTCAATGGACAGCCTTTATATAGCCAGTAGTGTTTCTAGGGTTAACAAGAGCGAGATATATGAAGGGTTGTATCCTAAGAGGGCATACCTTTTTGATCATTTAACAAAAGTAACCATTTCTTCGTTCGAGAACCCGCGGCCGCAGAACATGTGGCCTATCCCACCCCCTCCCCCTCCTTAAAACTGGCAGTTTATACACGGTGTAATATATTCTTCTTATATTAGAGTGTTCAAAGTATCTGAAATTTCCAGAGAAAAAGTAAAAATTAGTTTAAATTATTTAGCAGACCTATGATGCTGTTTGCTCCAAAATGGATGATGCAATCTAATCTGTCAAAATATTGTGCTCAATAGTAAAGAATGTGAGTGTGCTGGTGAATATTGACGTATTTTTGTTGTGTATGTGAAATCCACAAATTGGATCGATCATTATGGCTTAGCACAATCTCACCCCCGTGAACCTCGAAAAGTACAAAGTTTCGAAAAATATTATTTTCGTAATCAAAACTTATCCAACGCATAATAACCTTTCAATACATTGTAAATGATTAGTTTATATACCTTCAAGATAGCAAGTTGATGCGATTTTCTGTTTGAGTTGATTTATACGGGACATTTTTTACAAGCGTTATTTCCGCGTATTTTTGATCGCGAACTTTGAAACCCTGTTTAGGCTGAATAGTTTGCTAATATTATCTGTGTTCCATTCTAAGTTATGAATAAATATGTTATGTTCATCATCATTTTGAATTTAGGTCACCAGTTTCTATAGATATAATAAATTTTTACAAATAAACATTTTTGGTTTAGGGCACAATCTCACCCCCGTGGCACAATCTTACCCTGGATGGCGGTACTTAAAACTAGGTTAAAAATTATTCGATCACACAGATTCCCCGCATGAATTGTTAACAAAAAATAGGCCGATAACAAATTTTTTTCTACCAAATTAGCTCTAAAGTTGTACAGCCTCTTCTGTGAGAAATCTGTTTATAGCTAGGTTTATAGAATATTAAAATTTATAGTCATTTCCCCCACCTTTTTAGCCACAAAAAGCCCGCAATCGATGTCAAACACACCACATGGAATTGATAGGAAGTCGTATTTGCCCAAGCAATGAAATGTTCAAGCCGAAGCAGAAATCATGAAGGAAACTATGCTTTGAAATTACGTCAATTAATGTCAGTAAGTGCACTTGAACTTTCGCATATTTTTCATTATTCCTGATTTCTGGCATAACGGGTGTTTTACAGTTTTTACAGTGTACTTAGGGAGCATGAAGTGGTCAACTTTCTAAGGTTAACCTTGGCCCGGCTAACAACACATTGTGTATAATGAGCGGGTTCTTCTCCCCACCTATTGGGGTCATTATGCATTAGGAGGGCTTACTTAACGATTGACTCATGTGATCTACTTTCTGGATGGAGTTTCTTAAATACCCCTGGTACGTGCAAGTGATGTTACTTGCCGACCGATTTCATTTTGGCTCTTCATACAGGAGCTGGTAAACGTGATCAATCGTTATGTTTGTACAATTCTCGTTGTCAAGGTAGGCCCATTGCTATAAACGGTTGTTCTGCTAAGATAGTCCCCATACATACATACAACGGGTATTCTACAGTCTTGGGAACTTTGTTTTCTTTTTTTATTTTTGTAATAAAATACATCCTATAAAAATCATTGAAAACTGCGCGATCCATATGAATAAGGTGTCCCGGAGCAAGTGGGACCTCAAAAGTAAAAAATGCATAGTTATGCATTCGGTAGTGCCCTGCCAAAAAAGAAAGATGAAACAAAAATGATGCTCATTCAGGGGTGGAGCAAAGCAGCAAAGCACTGCAAAAGAAAAAAAGTTCTCCGCTTTTCGAAGAAGGTAACATCCGACAGAGCGAGAGAGAGAGAGAGAGAGAGAGAGAGAGAGAGAGAGAGAGAGAGAGAGCAAATTAATTCCTCTTTTGCGCTTTGCTAGAAAAACGCACAGAATTGCCAGTAAACGCAGAGCACGCGATAAGCCTCAGTATCCGATAACCGTGTAATCGACCTTAACGGATTTGAACCAAATTTTGTCAGATTGTTTGTTTTAGGTTAGGAAGCAAAACTCCTAAATTTGGTGCTGAATGGTCCTCCCCATGATTTACGGTAGTACCTCCTTTTTAAAGGAAAGACTCATTTATTTTCTTTTGCTTATAGGTAGATCTGGAAATATTAGACTAAGAAAAAACTAGATACCTGATAACACTGCGAAACATTTCAAGACCAACAAATGAGAAGGGCCTAATTCCAAAATATAAACGAGCCGAGTGAGAGTTCACTTAGTTAGTTAAGCTGTACTTAACAAGTTGTCGTTATGACTGCTACCTTTTGTCCAATGCTGGAAGGTGCATGGGTCGAACCAAGCTATAATCTAAGAGTATAACCGGACTTGAACCCACAACACCCGCCAGGGCATGTCGCTCGCTGGTACCCGTGTACCTTTGAACCGCAGAGCAGTGTTGCCACATGTACAGATTTATCTGGAAAAGTCCAGATTTTTTCGAATTTTTGGGTACAGATTCTGTATGGTGCAGATTGCAGATTTTTGTCAAAAAGTACAGATAGGTACAGATTTTTCTGAGTGCTAAAAGCTCATACTTTTTTCTCAGTGCTGTTTCTTGAAATCAATAGAGAAGCAATTCTTAGTATGAATGAAAACAAAACAAAACGTATGGAGCATTCCACCTCACACACATATAAAGATTTTTGTCATTTCCTGTGGCCCTCGCTGAAGCTGTTTGCAGTAGGAATAATACCAACAACATCAAATTCCAAACTCCCGGATCCTGTCCTCCACTCTTTACTCCCCTCTGAACCCAACATATACGAGCCCCAGCTAATGTCATTCTCGTTTAGTGACGAAACCGCAAATTACTTCATTTATGTCTAAGTTTACAAGAGATATATGCAAACATCATCAAACAAATAAATGATTTGAGACTCGTGCATTTTTGATATATTTTTAATGGTCCAGATTTTGGTACAGATTTTTGGAAGAAAAAGTACAGATGAAAAAGATTTTTGCCCCTTCCAGTACAGATGAATATGAGGCAACACTGCCGCAGAGGCGCTGGACAAAACGACAACCTGTTAAGCGTAGCTACCAAAAACCCCCCTCCTCAACTTCTTTCTCCACCACCTCAGAAAAAAATTCATAACTTTCCCCTACCGTCCCTCCATCAATTGTAAAACCACCGTTTCCAAAATATCAATGCGACTATTGATTTGTTAGACCACGTACCTCGAAACCAACTAAGCGATCATACGTAATCACACAACACAGATCATAAGCAAAATTAGCAACTGCTAATGCAAAAGTTTTTTGAAAAAATCATGTTTTGATATCCTAAGACAAATTCGATACAAGACATTTTTTTGAAATGATACATCTTCTCATATCGAGGTATTCCTGTAGGAGGAAATCCCCCAGTACCGGACATCTAAGGATTTTGACGTATATAAAATCAACACTTAGCATTACTTCAGTTTTTATTAACTGAAAGAGTAATTTAGAATACTATTTTCCAATAAAAATAGGTTACACGTACTTGCATCACTAATGAACCATTTTAGAAGCCAAATGAGAAATCGATAAAAATCATTACTAAAAATTGTGTCTCCCATTACCGGACACTAAATAGAAATCATAAAATAAGCCAATTCAGGACTCATAACTCTGAAAAATACTTGTCAAAATGTTTAAAATCTCTTATTGCTTGCATAAAATGTTTGAAAAATTGCTTTGCATAAAAGTCAATGGTTTTTTGCGTAGCGTTGTGCGTTTTTTGCCGTCTGTTATCCTCGAAAAATTGATCATCAACTGGTTTCCTTGCTTTTTTCATATTTAACATAACCGATTTGGTAAAAGTGATGTTTTCTTTCTTCTCAACATCTTTTTTTGCAAAATCTTAATTTCATTCAAGATTTTGATTGAACCAAGCAAAGCATTTTGCAATCCGGTCTTGGGGGACGGCTCGGTGTCCGGTACTGGGTGACGGGAATCACTGAGTACAATTTATATTTTTTAGCAATTTGAATAACTTTGTGGAAAAATGAACTATGGAGCTTGCAAAATATTTAATGAAAGAATTTGTTTTGTCGATTGATTTTATCATATTAGCTACTAAGGTGCACCATTTGAACTATGAAAGTCAGAAGTGTCTAATATTGGGAGCTTCCGGCGATGGGGGACTTCCCCCTAGTGATAATCCATGCTTGACATATGAACAAAATAAATTTTTACAAGATGACAATGATTCCAAAATTGAGCAATGGTTCATGAGAAACCATGATTATTTTAAGGGGGGACCCTACTCTGGAAGGTCGAAAAATAATAGATTTTCGTACCGTCATCCGGAGATACTTGCAACACTTTTGAACTTTGACTTAGTATAACTTTCGAAGTATACCGTTTAGGTCCAAGTGTAAGTAGCCAAAACTTGTATAGTGGTGAGTACTTTTGATTTATGATTATGAGAAAAAATATAAACTAAATGAATCTGTAGAATGAATCGAAAATAGGGGTGTTGCAAGTTACCCAGTAAACGAGGTTACTTGCAACACTTTTCTGATTTGGCGTTTCTTATGATTTTATATCTGATTTCAAACCGCGAATGACTATTTTAAGAAATTTTGAATGTATTTGTAGTAAAACAAGAGATACTGGAGGCGTTTTTTGTTTCCCAATTTCGTCTATCGCTTTTTTAAAGATATTCGGTGAAAATGCAGCATTTCGGCGAACTCCAAATTGCCGTTTCAAGGCGCGTGGAATTTTTCACAATTTCAATTTTTCTGGAGATGGTGGTAGACAAAATAACATCGTACAGATGCAAACTTACTTTGTACATACTGTCTATTACCATAATTTTCATTTTTACAAGTGCTGCAAGCCGCGCCATATTGGAAGTAACAACACGAATTCATCGTTTCTTCTCCAAGTTCAAAATATAAACAAAGCTCAAAGTTGCTATTTGTTAGCTTATATGATGCACTTATTGTGTACAGGAACCAAACAATAAAAAATAATTCCATGTCAATGAACTGACGCAAATTTGCACATCCATTTTTCCAACTCTGAAAGTGAAATTAGTTTCCAATCGTATAAAAACAAGCAAAACAATGTAATGGAAAAAAAGCGCGATGCGCCAACGTGTTGCAAGTAACCCCGGTGTTGCAAGTACCCCCGGATGACGGTAAGTTTTTTTAGGATGCTAGAATTATAGTTAAGTGTTGAGGTGTTTTGATTAAAGTATATTTGAAGATATATTTTGTATTTTTTGGATACCAGAATAGTGATTATTATGCTGGTGACAGGTGGGCGCGTAGACGCTCTCTAGAAAACAGTTCCTTGTTGGCGGTACGTTCCGGGAATAGAACGGAGTATCGGAGATTTCAAGATTTCGAGATTTCAAGGATGATTCTGAAGCTTTAGGTCAATACCTAAATTGTTACGTAGAGATTTTTTAAAATGCGAAAAATTACTCAATCGATCAATAGAACGAAATTGATGCTACTATTCATTGATTTTGTTTCCCTTAAGGGGGGGCCCTCGAATTTTTTCGACTTTCCAGAGGAGGGCCCCCCCTTAAGGGTAAAAAATTATTGAATAGTAACATCAATTTCGTTCTATTGATCGATTCCGGTTTGAAAACAATGAACTTTGTACAAGTGATAGGAGCATTCAATGCAATAAACCGAAATCTATGTCAAACTTTTATTATCACATTTCAACATGATTTTCACATAAATATCATTTCCATTCTCACCCAAAAATCATGTGGGTGTACTTAAATAATTCAAACCGTGGACAGTCTGTACAGTCCCGTTACATGAGAGCGTTTCTTTTACCCCTTTATGTTCCGCAGTAAATAAACGTTTGAGCGTAGAAAGCGTGCTTGTATGAACAAATGCACTTTTCTCTCGAGCTAATTAAAACAATAAGGGAAATCCTGTACATTTTCATGACAAAAAAACACTCATCGTTTGGTTGCGACAGATGTACAACCGACTTCGGGTGGCAACATAGCAGTTTCAGCCCCGACAATCTAACACCGTATGTTACAGTATACTGGATACAATTACTTTTCGATAATACATTATGGAACTGTAATTACCCGATAATTATTCCCCATCTAGAAAAACATCACGTGGCGCAGAACATTATTATAATATTATTTATCATTAAACATAATATTGTAAATAGCGAACATTAATCCAGTGCAAAATAATCTAATGGACAGGTGATTGAACGTTGTTAGTAAAAACCAGTGAAATATGGCATTACATTCCCTCAAGTAATCACGTAATAGTTGAAAGACACATTTAAAAGGAAACATCACAGAGAAAAAATAATTTATGGCAATCTTTTCATAGATTTACAGATAGAAGAAGAGGATAAATGTATGATAAACAAATCGCTCCTTAAAAGCTAAATTACGCAAAATATGTAAAGTGTACAAAATACTGAAAACAAAAGTACGAGAAACATAAAACGATAATATCGCAATAGATCACATCACATGTAACAATTGGATATACAATCATTAATGCAAAGATTCAAAGAACAGAATAAATGAAAAATCATGTGCTGAGATCGCAAATATTATCAAACGTACATATTAATCACTGAACGTTATTAAATATCCTGACGGTAAAACCCTTCATTCCCAGTGAAGGTGCAGAAATGTTGCGTTGTACGTGTTATATTTTCTCGTGGAGTTCCACAAAAGCAATTATTAAGCAACAAAAACTAAAAAGAAACGCAGCAATATGAACGCTATCTGAACCTTTGATGTTTGACGCAATTTTTTCACGATGTGTTTTAATGTCGTACAATCTACTTTTTTCACATTTCCTAGTATTTTTCCACAAAAATACTGTGATTTCGTAAAAGTATAGCTCAGGTTACCTACAATTTTTCTATATTCATAATTATTTTTGTATTTAACACGTAGGTATCGTAATCACACATAGGGCAAATGCAGAGTTGGACTGGAGTTTTACTATCACCACAGTATCATTCGAAATTGAACACAATTCAGGAAAAGACACATTAACCACACAACCGCCAACACTAGTCTATTGGTTTTGAAACTAACGCAAAAGAGGGTATATAATCCTAAATGAACGTCTCAGTCAACTAGTCAGAGCAATTATAAGCTTATAAAAAATATGCTAATTATTTTAGCTAAAGAAAAACACCATTTGAACCAAATCAATTGAAACTCGGCTTATATGATTAACGTATTCAATCATGTATCAAATGAAAAAACAGTAGGTACAGTGAATCGTTCGTGTAGAAGGCATTCAACAAGCAGGTGTGCATAATAACGAAATACAAGCTGCTAGATAGCAACCACAGTCCGGTCAATAACAAAACTGAAGGTCTGACGGGGAGAGCTTCATTTGTAAAATAAATATTTAGAGTAAAAATATTATCGAAATATTTTTCGTTTTCCGTCATTCTTATGTGCTTTTCCGGTCAAATCTGTTTGACCTTTCGGATTCCTGATTTAATTTTATTATCTTTTCATGAGTCCGTTTTTTTCTGTTTCTTCGTAACTGCATACATTATCATCTATTTTGCTGTGCTGTGCAGCATCCAACTAAACATTCTTCCTTACACCATAACTTTGGAAAATTAAAAAAATCAAAGCTAATTACGATCATGGTTGATTCAGTTCAAAAGTATAAGAAGACCGAAGTGCGTTTGTAGTATTTTTGATTTGCAGGTGGCTTTTGAATGTTGTTTTTAGAGAACGTAGTTATGTAAAACGATATCAATCTGCTACCAACTATATCTTTATTATATCAATAATATATAGCAAATAGCTTACGTGTACTACTGTTTTTATATGTTACCTCGTGTGTGCTTCGTGTTTTATCTTGACTTTTGATGAAGTCAGACATATAATAATTTTTATAACGGTGGTGTTTGCAATCGATGAAGGGGATGGCAGAAGAAATTAATGAATCAAAGGTGTTGATAGCATCCAAACAGATCCGGACAAGGCATGAAGGAAAAGTTGTGTAACGTGTCTCTTTACCCAAGCTGGAAGATCTGTGGCAAGCTGCAAGCTATAATCGGAGCCAATCCGGTTATAATGTTGAATAACATACAGAACAGTTCATCCCATTGCCGTAAGCTTCTGCGCGACTCGAAGGTACGAGA
The DNA here is from genome assembly GCF_943734655.1 of Sabethes cyaneus. Taxonomy (NCBI): domain Eukaryota; kingdom Metazoa; phylum Arthropoda; class Insecta; order Diptera; family Culicidae; genus Sabethes; species Sabethes cyaneus. Next base: position 62,007,688 of record NC_071353.1, on the reverse strand, counting down.
TAGTGTCCCCGAAACACGCGAGTGGCATAACACACGTTCCAGAGCAGTTTAGATCAACCGCGTCAGTTTGTCCGGAAAACTGTTCTCGTACATTATCTGTCATAGCTGTTCGCGCTTGATTGTATAGTATGCTGCCCTGAAATAAAAAAATATGATGCGTAGTCACGTTATACTCCTGACATTTCAGAAGGATTTGTCGGAGTGAAAATTTTATGGAGAGGATTTAGTAGACAGCGTAATACCGTAGCAATTAGAGCAATCGTGTCGATCGCCCACTCTTTTTATAGATGGGACAAATCACACCTTCCATTTATTCTGCCGGTAGTTTCTTTCCCTCCCAAATCCTTTAAATTATCCAACGAAGTGCCGTTGCTAGTCTAGTCTTTGTCTATTTTGTAGAGTTTTCGCCGAATCACTTCGAAATCGCCAGCCGGCACGCAGTTATAATTTGTGACCAGGGTTTGCTCCTTGTCCCTACACATATCAGGCTTCGGTGCGTAGCCTTTACGAGATTGTTTCTCTGTCTCATAGAATTTACACGTCTTATTAGCCCGGATTAGTTTTGTTCTAGCTTTTACGATTTCTGTCCTGCTGCTTACGCTTTTTCTTCTTCAGGACCGTGGTCAACTCATTGCGGGTTTGTCGATACTTAGCCAAATTCTCCCTCGTGTCAAAGGCACGCCTGTATCATACAGTAAAAACAATCGATCGGAAAGTACGTCACAAAACTTGTTTTGTTGTTATAGATTGCATTGAATTGTTTGGACCACGTGATTGTAGTTACCATGAGTACCTCATTTAGACCAGTGATGGCCAAACTGTGGCACGCGACCCTTAGATATGATCCTTGCGACCTGCGGACTGATTTGATAGATGGTGGACTGGAACTATAGGGTAAATTTATCAATGTCAGAAGTCATTCCGGCCCGCGGATCTAATGAGGAGATCTGATTTGACCCGCATAATGCTTATACCGTGGCCACCACTGATTTAGACGGTTGTTGTTTCCACGGCCTGACACAAATTAATCCAGTGCTAAACAGAAATAACCACTTGTTAGCAGGACTGTCCTGAACTCAGTGCACCTATTTTGCTTATTTAACTGTAACACCTCAACCAAGCAAAATTCGAAAATGTTATTTATGGGACATTTATAAAGTCCATATTGTCCATAAGATTGCTGAACTACGTATTGCTCTATCTTATGTATTTACGGCGCACTCTCAGTTCACACTGGGTGGAGCACCAATAGCGCTCTCTGCGCACCACTCAGTGTGAACTGGGAGCGTCCATTGATAAGGATTATTGTTGTATGACCCATATTTGATTTGGTGCTAGTCAAATATCCTGTCACAATTAAGGTGTAAAGGACAATGGTTGACAATGGGAGACTCTATCTTAAGTATTTACGGCTGATCGTGAGCCATGTCAGCCGTAAATACTTAAGATAGAGTAATACTTAGTTTAGCAGTCTTATGGATAATAACTGACTCTATTAATGCCCAATAAATAATATTCGCGAAATTTTGCTTGGATGAGGTGTTACAGTTAAATAAGCAAAATAGGTGCACTGAGTGCAGGACAGCCCTGCTTGTTAGTTCTGATGCTTGCTAATGAACTAATTAGCTCGATTTTGCCGAGGTGACTGAAGCTATTATCACCCTTGATGCCGATCACTTCACTTTTGATATTACATTTACTGCCGCTGGAAGCATATCTGTCCCATGTTACAAAACACGAAAATGAAAAAATCGCACTCAAAGTTGAAAAACTGATTTGGTGAATGACCAACTGGTTAAAACCACATTAAACAATAAAAACCTGATTTAATCCACCTAGTGGTGAAAGGAACCTTTGTTATAGGTCTTACTTGCTATTTGAGATAGAAATCGACACGTCTTCGGAACATAATTCATCATAATTAGTTAACGTTGCATTGTGCGTTGGCTTACATACGAATTTTGGAAATTGAATAAGCTTACAAAATTTGAACAAAATAGAAGCACTTACAAATTTTGATAGTTCTTTTTCTCATGAAATTGCTGAGTAAGTTGTTACTAATGTGGGTAAGTGCAAGTAAAAGTAAGTTGTAAGAAGAAATATTATTCTTTAACATATACATTGCGTAGTAAAGGTCTAGTTTATAGGTTTTTGAACTATGCATAATTTCCTGTAATGCCATTCTATTCGATTCACATCAATAAAGTTTTCTTGAAAAAATTTCACCAATTTTTATTAACCTTCGGTTACTTACGCTGTTGTATTCTGAACAACATGTGTAGGTTTTTGAATGCCATATTGATCAATCGTTGTTTAACTAACGTATATTCTTAAATAAACTTGTTATGAGCAAAATGTCTGAATTATTCAAAGCAATAATACTTTAAATTGTTAGAAAAATAGATCAGCATAAACCGACAGCACAGAAACGAAGCAAGCAGCATGTGAGGTGTGCCGCTATTGGCTCCAACTGGATTTTTTTCACGTTACTTCATATGGAAAAATGGTGTCTGTATGTAGCAAAACTATCAGCAAATGTAAAATGTTTAAAATGTATCCGTCAGTTGGTAGTCGAGTAATTCGGGATTAAAATCAGGGTATTTTTATAATCAAAGTTCTACAGTTCCTAAACAAGCAAACATAGAGGTATACTATTTTCATAAGATTTTTCTGTCTTCTTTGAAGAGATAAAAGGTTACAGTCTTCAGCAAAATTTCTTATAATAATATGCTCTAAAACTTGTAGAACACATCAATGTGTTATATTGAAACTGAAGAAAAGTATTTTTTTTATTCCACTTTTAGGGGGATTAATCAAAATTTAAATTCTACCAGATGATAGAGCATTCAATTTCAAGAAACTCTTCCAAAGGTTCGGTAAATTTAAAACCAAGTTTTCCTAGTCAAAACTCTAGTGCGCACGTTTTCTTTGGTTTTGGGCTATTGTGCGCGCGAGTAACTGTGTTGCAAAAGTTGGCGCAAGAGTTCGAGGATTAATATCTTTAGACCGGTAAAACCAATTCTTATGAAATTTTGCATATATATTCGTAGTGTCAAATCCTCTCGTTTGATATTAAAATAATTGAAATTAGGTAAATTATCTTGGTTAAAATCATTATGATTTATTGTTAATTTTGGTGTGGTATATACGATTGCTCATAACTTTCAAATTAAACGTCCAATCAAAAAACCATTCAATAGTGATCTATCCGGCTATATTACCTGCCAAATGAAACTAATAGCGCATAAATCGGGTTGGCCATCTCTGAGAAACAGGCGATCATTTGAACCTTATCAAAAGTGGTTTTTTAAGGCTAACTTTTAAACTGCTTGTCCGTTTTCAATCAAACTTGGTAAAAAATTTAGTAATAGTAAGAGCTTTTGTTTGGTAGTAAGATCGTTAAAATTGGTTGCGTAGTTCCGGAGAAACGCGTGTCACGTAGTTTTCACATTATTACTCATAACTTTTAAACGAAACGTCGGTCGGACCGCAAAGCAATTTAATAGTGATATACTAGGCAATAATACCTTTCAAACAAAAGTAATAGCGGTCATATCGGTTCAGCCACTTTCGAGAAACAGGCGATAGAAAATGAGCTGCACACACACATACACACACACACACAGACATTGCTCAGTTCGTCGAGCTCTATCGATTGGTATATGTGATTCGGCCCTACGGGCCTCGGATCAATTTCGTGTTTTTCGACCAATTTCTAAACCTTTGTTATCTAGTATAACAAAGGTAAAAAACCTGATTTAATCCACCTAGTGGTGAAAGGAACCTTTGTTATACGGTCTTACTTGCTATTTGAGATAGAAATCGACAAGTCTTCGGAAAATAATTCATCTATTGGCAGCACTTATAAATTTTGATAGTTCCTTTTCTCATGAAATTGCTGAGTAAGTTGTCACTAATGTGGGTAAGTGCAAGTAAAATTAAGTTGTAAGAAGAAATATTATTCTTTAACATATACATTGCGTAGTAAAGGTCTAATTTATAGGTTTTCGAACTATGCATAATTTCCTGTAAAGCCATTCTATTTGGTTCACATCAATAAAGTTTTCTTGAATAAATTTCATCAATTTTTATTAACCTTCGGTTACTCACGCTGCTGTATTTTGAACAACATGTGTAGGTTTTTGAATGCCATATTGTTATAAAGTTACAAATCATTGTTTAACTAACGTATATTCTTCAATAAACTTGTTATGAGTAAAATGTCAGAATTATTCGACGCATTAATACTTTAAATTGTAAGGAAAACAGATCAGCATAAACCGACAGAAAATCACAGACCCGAAGCAAGCAGCATGTGAGGTGTACCGCAATTGGCCCCAACTGACATTTTATCTCGTTTCTTCATATAGAAAAATGATGTCTGTATGCAGCAAAACTATCAGCAAATGTAAAATGTTTAAAATGTAGCCGTCTGTTGGTAGTCGAATAATTTGGAGTCAAAATTAGGGTGTTTTTATAATCAAAGTTCTACAGATCCTAAACAAGCAGACATAGAGGTATACTACATTCAGTGAAGTTGTGTATTTTTACTATTTGTACAACTTTGTAATAAATAAAAAGTCATACAACAATTACAAAAAGAGCCGAAATAGAAAAACTCATTTTACAAGTGCATTTACAATAAATAAGATTTCTCTATCGTCGCTGAAGAGATAGAAGGTTACTGTCTTCAGCAAAATTTCTTGTAATAATATGCTCTAAAACTTTGCAGAACACATCAATGTGTTATATTGAAACTGAAGAAAAATATTTTTTTTATTTTACTTTTAGGGGGATTAGTCAAAATTCAAATGCTACCAGACGATAGAGCATTCAATTTCAAAAAACTCTTCCAAATGTTTGATAAACTTAAAACCAAGTTTTCCTAGTCAAAAATCTACCGCGCACGTTTTCTTTGATTTTGGGCTATTGTGCGCGCGAGTAACTGTGTTACAAAAGTTAGCGCGAGTGTTCGAGGGTTAATATCTTTAGACCGGAAAAACCAATTCTTGTGAAATTTTGCATATATATTCGTAGTGTCAAAACCTCTCGTTTGACATTAAAATAATTGAAATTAGGCAAATTAACTTGGTTAAAATCATTATAAATTATAGTTAATTTTGGTGTGGTGTATACGGTTGCTCATAACTTTCCAACTAAACGTCCAATCAAAAAACAATTCAATAGTGATCTATCCGGCTGTATTACCCTTTAAATGAAACGCAAAAATAACTTTAAAAATAACGCATAAATCGGTTTGGCCATTTCTGAGAAACAGGCGATCATTTGGACCTTGTCAAAACTGGTTTTTTAAGCGTAACTTTTAAACTGCATATTTGTTTTTGATGAAACTTGGTAGAAAGTTTAGCGATAGCAAGAGCTTTCATTTGGTACTAAGATCATTCAAATTGGTTGTGTAGTTCCGGAAAAAAACGTGTCACGTTGTTTTCACATTTTTGCCTATAACTTTTAAACGAAACGTCGTACCACGAAACAACTGAATTGGTGAAATACTAGGCATAAATACCTTTCAAACAAAAGTAATAGCGGATGAATCGGTTCAGCCATCTCCGAGAAACAGGCGATAGAAAATGAGCTGCACACACATACATACACACACACACATACAGACATTGCTCAATTCGTCGAACCCTATCGATTGGTATAAGACACTTGGCCCTCCGGGCCTTGGTTCTATTTCGCGTTTTTCGACCAATTTCTAAACCTTTGTTATATAGTATAACAAAGGTAAAAACTGATTTTTCTAAAAAATTTTAGTTTTTCCTTTTTTTCGGGTTATCCAACTGGTCGCTTAATAGCGTATAAAACTCTGCGCTGGGCCCTTTTGTGTTGTCAACAAAGTGTCAGGGAGACCTCAAACATCAGTTCTACCTGACGAGACAGGCACTGGCGCCCACTAAAACACAGGTAGAGCCCCAAGCATAGCCGTCACGCCTATACCCGCAGGCGGAGGCGTTTCGGCCCTGCGCGGACTCCACGAACTGACTCTAAGATCTCTCTGCCAAAGGCCGGAATGTCATATTTTAAATATAATGATGATGATGACGATGATGATGATAATTATGATGATGAGAAGAAAAATAATAGATCGAATTTGTAAATGTGCTTTGGACTTTTTGTACCACTCGAGTTGCAATATGTGGTATAGTGAAGAAGTGGAGAATTCGTCAGCCCCGCCTGACACCGGTCTTCAACCGCGCGCCCGCTTTCAGTTTTCCAACACAAACAACCACAAATGAACCAATAGGTAAGACAAATTTCGGAGCATTAGTGGTTATCAACTTATCAGGGCAAATTTAATCTTTCATCCCCTTAGTATTCACAGTGCATTCCCACGATACAAAGTAAATTGAGCGCAGCACAAGCTGGACGTTCGCGGTAGTCGACAGAAGCTTCAAAATAAGACTCGCCCGCCTTCCAACCCTCGAGACCAAAGTGCTGTAAAGCTCTGGGCTTAAACGTCTCTTTAAGACTCGACCCCTTCCCATCGACAGAGCCCGCGGGCGGCCATCAGAGCTCAGGACAGCCACGGGGCCAGTGCAAAAATCCTACTCTATCTAGCAGCACCGCCTAGCCGAAACTCGAACACGCGACACGAATTGACCTAATTTTCCCATCTGCTACCTAAGAAGTGCTATTACCCGTAATCATTACAGAATGGTCCTTCGGCATCCAATCGGATCTGGTATCCCGCTTACATCCCATTACTAACCCTAAGCCCCCGATCAACTCAATCAATCCGACATTTTTCGGAGATATTTGTGACAGTTGTGATAAATAAGGATGAATCCCAGAAAACTTCATCTATTGTCAGAGATCCCCATGCTGGCCTTATTCTTAAACGGAATAAAAGCACTTTCTGAACAACGCAACAATCACATTTGGTAAATTTTTACCCCGAGTCCCACTTGAAATCACAAAAGTATTTTGATATATACCCACATTCAGAAGTAAACGTGACCGCTGTTCATTTACTGATTAGTTAAAAAGCCCTACACCACGACAAGGTTCAGTTTTATCGTAGGGATTTTTCTAAAAAAATTTAGTTTTGATGTAATTATTTGTCCCTCTTTGAGATAATGTTGAAAAACTTCACTAAATTTTGTATACAACTTGAAAACATTTTATATGAAAAGGTATATGCAGCGAGATAAATATGCGTCCATTTTTCCAGTGGGACAAATTGTCCTCAAATTTTTTCGAGTGTTTCTAGTATAAACACCGTATTTTCGATTCATATTATAAAAATAGGTACATATATAATTATAAAGTTAGACAACAACCTGTCGAAAATGACCAAATGTAACATGGGACAGTTATGCTTCCACCTGCAGTTTTATTTAGCAATCTCTGTCGACGATTTAGACTTGCGCAGAACTGATTTTGTTCTTTGTTATTTTCTCCTGACGTTGACATCGCCGTTGATCAATTCATTCGCACCTTGAACAACTTGATACGCTTCCCACACGCCGTCCCGTCCGCAATGGGTAAACGCACAGGAAATATATTCGCCGTCTTTCACGGAATTCATTCTTTTCTTGACTCTATATAGAACTTCAATACGTATATCTCGAATTTTCAGCGGTGGTCCAACCTGTACAACATGGCCCAACTTTGACAACATTTTTGTCCTTAGGTAAATGCCTTTTACTTTATTATTTTTCAAGCAATCAGTTCGAAATTTTCCAGAACAATACCTTGTGCTTAGACTTTTGCAACGATGTATTTAGATTTCTATAAATCCTTTTGAAATGTAAGTTAATTTTGGCAGAGTCATGTGCAAAATAAGTTGTATATGTACCTATGATCCTTATTGCTTTTGCTTATTTGATCTTATTTTGCGGTTTGACTCTAACAATAAATTAGAAATCAGCTAACATAAGCGTAATTCAAATAATCAAGAGTTTTTTTTAGCCTCTTAGTAGTTAAGATTCTACAACCCGAGAAAAATCCGAGAAAAATTTCCATTAAATTCTCTACTATCTTCGTGTTTCTTCTTATAAAACCAATTGATTGAAATCAATTTCGGAAATCGGATCGCTTTAGTGAATAATATAGTCATTGTAGTAAGACCTGGACAATTTTGCTTCTTTATTCTTTTTTCACAAAGTAAATTATGCGTAAACATGATTCATTTTGACATTCGCCAATATTATCTAGCAGTTCTAATTAAACTTTCATTTATTAGGAGTCACTGTAATGTAGCTGAAAATTTGTTTTTTTTTTCTGATAAATGTGTCCCACTTTTGTGAAACTACTACTTATTGCAATGTACTAAACTGTCTTATAGGGCATATTTAGCGGCAGGTTGGTTTCTTATAAAAACGGAAAAAACGCACTATGTGAAATTATAGCATCGTATTTATGCTAATCATTCACTGGCATTCTTTTGTGGTTGAACAACTATATCTAGTAATTTCGTCTGCTGTTGTTAAACCGATTAGAATTATTTGATCCAAAACGATTGTTATTCCCGCTTCCTTGATTAAAATTATTGTTTCTATGAGCCCCTACGCCCCCTTGATTTCTCTGTTGGAATTGATTACCCCCATGAAAATTTCCATGGGTGTTTCTACCCCTCTGTTGGCTATGATTGTAACCACGATTTCGATAACCACCACCGTTAGAATTATTCGCTGAGTTGTAATCATATCGAATCTGATTAGCAAACGGGTTTGGCAGCATCACGCCTGAATTATTCGCATTTCGTGAAATCTCACTCATTACCTCTTGCTGGTACTGATTGATTCGGCTACTTAACTGCTCGAATACGCTCATACCAGAGCTTCCTCCGCTGCCACTACTACGATTGACATTGGGAGGATATGCAGAATTCCTGTTCGAATTGTTGCTGCCACCGTCAAACGAGCTGGTTTCTCCTGTCCTGCTATTCCCGGCAACGGCATTATTTCCGCCTGTAAAAATATAAAACATGTGTTTCCGGGATTAGTCGTCATAAAAACAAACGAACGAACGAAACATAATTGCAATGGTTGAAGTATATATAATCTGGACACGCTTATACATGCATCTATCCTTTGATGGAGCTAAAAGCGGTTTAAAGGGGGCTAAGGCAGAACTTTTTCGAAGCGGACCTTATTTATTTCTGAGAATTTTCTTTTGTTTGCAATGTTCTGATAAACCTGGTGACTATAGCCCTCTAAATATAGAAGTCGGTTACGCCATTCATATTTCATCGATTTTCGATTCGCTATTGTTGCTAACGGAAGTTCACAATTATCACCAAACTTCATATGATTCTACTATCGATTTGGCTTTTATAAAGCGATATAATTACACCCTCTCACCACTGTTCTCTTCCGCCATTTATGGGAACTCAAACGCTCGCGGATTGGTACGCCTAAATCGTACTTATATCGAACGTCAACTGTCAATATGGTACTTTTCATCCCTCTCGTACATATTCTAGTGCTACGTATTCGTTGATGAATAGCAAAGTACTTTTTGGGCCATTGCTTGCCAGCAGAAATGCATATGGTGGATAAAGTTTTTTACCAACCCAACTATACACATAGGTAAGCATCGTACAGTGTGGCGTGAATTATAAACGAATGCAAGTTGCTCAGGGTGCGCACAGGCGGAGGGATTCGACAAAATGACACTTGAGGGAGAATAATAGCGCGCAATGAGAGAAAAAATGAAAGAAAATGTTAAAAACCAGACAATAAATTGCAAATTGATTTCGAGAGGCTTAATGCAGGCGCATTAAAACTCTCTCTCGCAGGATTTTCCATTCAAACCAATGCCATGTTACACTAGGACCGCTTGGGGATATAAATTGGTTCAGACAGGGAAAAATAGGAAAAAACCTCCGTTCAGTGTCAGGCTGAAAAAAGATTATAGCGTATCAGAACTATATAGCGAACAGTTACGGGGGTAGGAGTTTTACGACTTAAAAAACCGAAGTTTTTACTGATTATTTCGATTGTTAGGAAAAACATTTAGAGGATATGTGTATGAAACCATTTGGTAAATTTCCTAAAATTGACAAAAGAATCTATTCGTACCGCGAATATTGACAGCAGTTGCACAACGAATAAAAACTTCATCGCCGTTTTCTTGAAACCAGGGTTTCAGTCAGTACAAAGTCAGTTGCAAGAGCCGAAAATTTAGTCCCATATAATTTTATTTGGCGCTTAGGGTCCCCTCCTGACTTAGAGTGGGACCAAAATGATCATCCTTGCCATTATACCTTTTTCTAAAAAAATCAAAATATTCTTGGCTAGGCGTTGCTTGATAGAGTCAGTAGGATTGTTGCACTAGCCCCGTAACTGCCCTGCACTCTTAAATGATTTTACGTGTAAATAGGTCGGATTTAGTTAAAGCTAGGTTGAAACTACTCAAAATCCCCTAAAGTGTACAAACTCAGATTTTGAGTAGTTTTTCAACAACAAAAATTGGTAGTATGAACTTAAAAGTGCGTTATTTGTCATAGAGATTAATTCAATTATAGGTAGCAAGTAGCCAAAATTGATTGAAATTTTTACCCAAAGTTTGAGGTTGTACACTTTAAGGGCATTTTGAGTAGTTTCAACCTAGCTTTAACTAAATCCGACCTATTTACAGGAAGAATCATTTAAGAGTGTAAAACGAAGTATATGCTGGCGGGCGGGACCGAGCGCGACAGGGCTCGCTTGAGCAGCACCGTGGTAATCGACGGGGATGAGTTCGAGGTAGTCGACGAGTTCGTATACCTTGGCTCGCTGGCAACAGAGGACAACAATACCAGCCGTGAGATTAAAAGACGTATTATCAGCGGAAGTCGGGCCTACTACAGACTCCACAAACACTTGCGGTCGAACAATCTGAGCCCCCGTACAAAGTGCACACTGTACAAAACGCTAATTAGACCGGTTGTCCTCTACGGGCACGAAACGTGGACATTGCTAGAAGAGGACCTACGAGCACTCGGAGTTTTCGAACGGCGGGTGCTAAGAACCATCTTTGGCGGAGTGCAAGAGAACGGTGTATGGAGGCGAAGAATGAACCACGAGCTCGCGCGTCTCTACGGCGAACCAAGTATTCAGAAAGTGGTTAAAGCTGGACGGATACGTTGGGCAGGACATGTTGCTAGAATGCCGGACAACTATCCTGCAAAAATGGTTTTCGCATCAAATCCGGTAGGAACAAGACGAAGAGGGGCACAGCGAGCGAGGTGGCAAGACCAGGTGGAGCGAGATCTGGCGAGCACTGGGTGCCCGCGGAACTGGAGATCAGTTGCCATGGACCGAAACAGATGGAGAAATTATACTGCGCAGGCCTTGTCATAAGACGTTAGGCCAATTAAGTAAGTAAGTAAGCATTTAAGAGTGTGTACTCTAGGCGGTGAAGTCTGTCGATAAAGAAGAATCAAATCTTAGAAAGACGCTTAAGCCCAAGGCTTTTTTTTCATAATATTCGAATTACTCGACCGATTTTAATAATGTTGATAGCAAATGAATGGTATGTTAATAAGCTTTTATTAAAAGCCTTTTAATAAAAATTGTAGCTAAAATAAGTTTTCTAGAAAAATAATTTAATAAAATCCGAACTTTTGCACAATTTTAAAATCATTGCTTTTGGTGTTTTCATAAAACGATACCCAAAACGATTCCAGTTTTTATATTTTTCTAAAAATAATACTTCTTATAAAAAAAATAAAAAATTCAGATATCCAAAAATGCTTTAGCACAACATTCCTGAAAATATAAGCCTCCCAAAAATGCAAAAGTAGGAGTTTTTCGATATTCCAGTGTAGGATCCTCCTTCAAATATCATTTCTACTCAATATTTAACTTTGCACACGATTTTTTAAGTGCTTTCAAATGTTCTACAAATTTATTAGATACACTTGATATTGATGATATCTAACAAAGTGTTATCAAAAAGTTGAGTTAAGTTTCGAAGGCGTGTCGATTTCTATCTCAAATGACAAATGAGATGATATAACAAAGGTTCTTTTTACCGGTTTAAATCGGTTTCTAAACTGACTTTTACATTTGAATATCTCCTACTTTGCCATGCGTTCGAATTAAAAAACGATGAGCCAAACACGAGATAATTTAATTTACTTTCATATCTTTTTAAAACTTTCCATTTTGAATATACCCCGGTCAATTTTTTGTTCGCATAACACAATTGAGCCATTTATCTAGCAACATTCAAAATATTTAATTACTTGAAAACTTGCCAATGCACACCTAATTTGATGGATGTTACTTGTAGCATTTTTTTGTCAGCTTTCCAATAGAGGTTTTAAAATTGAAATCGATACGGGGGATCAAAGCGAAAACGGCAGTATTTTGATAAAACCCAACATGGCGGCCAAATCCAAGATAGCCGCTAAAAAAATTTACTCCATTTGAAAGCCCTGTTATTCTTCTTTACAGAACTGGGCAATTTGTTATTTGTTTCAATGCAAATTTATGAAATATTACATGATATAGATCTCAAGGTTTACTAAAAAGTCATATTTTTAAACTGATAGGCCCCTTGGCGAACGAGGGGTCAAATATTTCGAGGTATCTAAAGTGTAATTCTTATTTTGTAATCATTTTCAACCAATTAAGTGCATTTAAGTTCCAATATTATAAGACCTCGTGTCAGTAGTGGCCCCGTTTCAGCAAGAATTACTCAACTAGAAATCACGTTTTGTTACCGAGCCCAAATGGCACTTATTAGGTGTGAAATGGGAAAGGCAACTAGGAAAAAGTGCCCATTATAGCTCTAGCGATCCCAAGCCCCTACGTAGGGCCTCCACGTGGCCATACCTGGAAATACTTCAATTTGTAGTATTGAGTAGCAGAGCTAGGACGTGCGGGATCGTCTTTAGAACCTTCAACGCTGAACATCAACAACTGTATACAACAGTTAACAGTTAATGGATGCGTATGATGGATATTACCAAAACCCGGACATGCTTCTGAATATCAACCGCGTAAAAGCGCAAATGCTACAGCGTCGCTTTGCACAAAATTTCATCCGCATTAACGAGACGTTTGTTGCCGGAGAGAGCCTATATCCACCTTCCAGTTGGGCGATAGAGGACGTAAAAAACAACCATCACGGAGCTGGAAAACGAGCGAGGAGATCAAATTCAAGGTTCCCAGCAGATCGAACAACACATGTACCAATTTTTCAGACAGTTGTATACGGCGGAGGAGACGAGGCAGAATGGCCAAGAAAATTTTCAATCCGAGGAGTAATACCGGAATACGATGAGAGCAACCATAGCAGAGATCACGATTGATGAACTAAAAAGACCTTAAGCTCGTCTCAGAAACGAAAATCCCCAGAAGTTGATGGCCTACCAATGGAGTTTTACTAACGAACCTTTGACGTTATATATAGGGAGCTCTCCTTCGTTATCTATGAAGCGATGACGAATGAGCTTCCTGCAGAGTTTGCCGTTGGCACAATCATGCTAGTTAAAAAGAGGAATGACGATAGAACAGCAAGAGCGTATCATCCGAGCAGTCCACTACTCAACATAGATTTTAAAATACTCTCCCGAGCAATGAAAACCCGATTAGAACAAGTGTTACGGACGAATAGTTTAACAGTTAGAAATTAACGGCGGTTATGGGCAAATTCTTATTTCGAGGACTGCCTGTGCGAATTCCAATGCAACGATTGGCGCTTAACAGAGAGCACGGTGGTTTGAAGCTACAGCTTCCAGCGATTAAATGCAAAGCACTCTTGGCAAATCGAGCAATCACGGGTGGAAAGAAACCATCCAGGGCAGAATTGGAAGCGAATCTGGACGAACATAGCATCGAGAGAGTTATCGACAAACCAGCGCATTGATCTCAATCTGCTGGTAAATGAAAAAATCGAACATCGTGGACTGATGAATGTCAACGGACGAGCAAGCAACCACTTCTGCCAGCACTGTGTTATAAATATAGAGAGTTTGCAACATAAATTCTGCGAGTGCCCTCGAGTAACGGCGGCTTGGACATACAGGCAACGGAGGTTGACGACGGCGCTCGGGGGATGGCAAAGGCTCTCCTTCGATGATCTTCCGACCAATACTACACCGCATGTCAAGAGAGACTAAAAACAATATTTTAAAAATATTAAGTACATCAACATTGTAAATGCTAATGTTACAAACAGGATCGATGTGAGTGAGCTAGATTTCGTTTTAAATTTAATAGAATAAGTACCGTGCAAGCACCAAATTTGACGCGGTTAAGAAATTTTCAATTTTAAACATTAATTACAAAATGACGGTTTGGCCAATAAAGTCAAGGTTTTGCACAGTAATAGTTAGACTAGCAAAGAATATGTAAAAAATAAACAAACAGTAAATATGCATTGAATTCTTTATATTTTGTCAATTTTTTGTGAGACGCTCGGGGTTCCTAAATTGACGCATGAATTTTGCAACGTGCCTTATTTGACGCGAAATGTTCCTTATTTGACGCACTTGAAAAATTAGTATAATTTAACAAAAACGACGATGTATTTTGTATTTTAGATAACTGCGCATTATTTTAAATAGTTTCACAAGGTTTTCGTTATTTGTGTGGATATATTTCACCCCAGTTTTTGCGAAAACGTTGGGAGAATTGGGACAGCCCTCAGCCGATATGTTTATATTGCAAACACAACCAGGCTATTCAAAAATCTGGCATAATTTGTGCTTAACAATGAAAATTCTGGAAATGACTTTCCTAAAACAGTTATACATTGTTTTGAATGACAGCTAGGAAAGTATCAAGATTCAGGGTGTCGCAGGAAAAACTAAATTAGCCACTTACCGGAAACTGCAGTAACTGCGGGGTTGGATCGGTCAGACAAACGAAAAAAGTGTCCTAATTTAACCTAAACCAATATTTTTGATTGCCCTACCCGTTTGGGGAACTTGATTTTACGCATAAGCAAAACAAGTCATTTACAGTTTATAGGACCTCCTCTCCAACGCTAAAACCATATGTTTGCCCTGGGAAAGTGTTTTCTGCAGCTTTTTCCGACGAACTGTGGCCTCTGTAACACCTAATGGGACGGTAAACTGTTGAACAAATATCTTTCTTGGTGACTTACGAGATATTTAGTGTCGGAATAGATGACATACTTTTTATATCTTACTCTGTAAATAATAAGGAACACTAAGAGCCTAATTTGACGCAAAACATTTTTGTCCAGAAATAAGCTAAAAAGCTTTTACAGTTCGAATAACGTATACAATATATTAATAATACTTAAGTTTTAACAGTTTTCGAAGATATTAGAACAAAAAAGCACTTTTACGCGTTAAAAAATATAAAACATAGTTGAGTGTTTCTTTAGCGTTTGTGCTAAGGTAAGAAAAAAATGGCGCATTTGACAAACACCCTTTCTGTTTATTTTTTATTTACAATTATAAATGACCAATCAAAAGCTTTTTATGGCATGAATGCGTTTCATAAGTGTAAACAAAGTGTCAAAGGTACACTTTTGCGAAATATTAATAGTCAAGATAAGTTATTATAGAAAATTTCTGAAAAGTGCGTCAACTTTGGACCCGCGTCAAGTATGGTGCGTCCACGGTAATACTCTTAATGGCTTAAATGTATTATTTAATCAGAGGAACTAAATAAACTATATAATAAATTAATAAAAAAAAGTATTGGCCCCGTTTCAGCGAGAATTACTCATGTATGATAATTGAATAATATTTTGTATTACAAGCAAGGATTTGTAAAACGACGATTGATTGAGCAATGATGCCTGATTTATCGTCATTCTTGAATTTGTTTCAAACCAAATTCAACAACAACTTTGTTGTACACGCACAAGCGAAAAAGCGGTACCTACTATAAACCTCTTTGAAACTTTGAAGCTTCTATGCATTCGGAGTAGCTGAAAACCCGTTTAACATGAAATATCAATCAGAGCTACTTAATCGCAGTTCCACAGAGCACGCACGGTAATATGACGGTAAAGATTAATGGAAATCTGGAAGCTGCTAAACGTGTAAATCGAATTAGATTCTACATGAGATCAACAAAGTTATAAAAAATCGATTATGGTTTCCTTGTTCACAAAATAACACGCACCGTTTACAGTGAAAAAGATTGCTTGATAAACATTTTTGACATAGATACATTACTCATAAACATGTAATTTAAAACCAACCCAACGTCAATTGAACTTTGCTTTGTTTGCCAAGATCACAACAAAACCACCTACGCATGTAGATCGGACTACTGTTTCCACAAATTCACGACCGCCCGAAAACAGCCTCGAAAGAGAATCGGAATCGATGAGCCAGAAATAATCCCTATGTTTCGTCGTTAGTTATCCTTTGTTATTTTTGGTAAAAAAAAATCTAGAAAAAGTAAAAAGAAGTAGAAGCACGAAACGAAAGATATAAGACCTCTGATAAAGAGTGCTTGTGAAAGCCTAATTGAACCTATTATTATCTACGAGACAATCTTGTTCTAGGTTAAATCAAAATAATGGAATCATGGTATTTGAAGATCAATGAAAACATGCACTATTTACATCGTTTATCCGATAACATCATTGAGCTGTCGCTATCTCAGGAATAAATGTAATGGAAGACATAATATACGTGCAGAGAAAACCCAATTATTAAGTAATTAATGCAGTACTTCTGCCAGGAACACAAACATGTGCGATGCATGAAGTATTATATATATCGGATAATGGATGATTCATGAGTAGAATCATATCTAAATGGGTCTTTAATGGAACTGTTTCTAAACTGAACTGTTCTTTTCACTAAAAACTTATTCTTTTTTTCAATTTTTTTTAAATTTATCTGTTCATTTGTCACGCAAACCTTTTAGCTTACAACTTTTTATCTGGTCAAGGAAAACACAGTGAAGGAAATAGATACAAATGATTAAATTAACGTACAAATTAACCCTCTAACGGGCAACACCGTAAAAACGATGCGATCAAGCTAATGACTATTTTATCATGAAAGTACACTCGAAAAAACCTTAAGTTCTGATTTTCATGCAAAAATAATTATCTGGAGGAGCGCCAGGTAAGAAAAAGTCCAATTTCTCTTTTTCCTTTTTTATGTCTAACGCTCTGCCCAAATATTTTTTCAATTCAGATAATTTACAAAATTAAAATAATGCATGAAATTTACTCATAGAAAAACTTTTTAGGTCAATCATTTTGTTCTAGATGTCTTTTTTCTACAAAAGTAAAAAAGGAAAAATTCGCGCCCTAATTATTTTTGGAATTTTTCGGAATATTTGTTTTTGAAAGATGATAACTTTTGAATGCATGGTCAGAATGTTATGATATTAGTATCAAAATGTTAAGAAATCTGTTCGGAACACATTTTCGATATTGCCAATCAAAAATAAATTTCATACGCGGCTCTGGAGCTCCAAAAGCGAAGGCCGTCTACAGACGGTCTTACCCGTTAGAGGGTTAATAACTATTAGTAAGTAAAAACAAAAAAAAAACAATTATAGCTACTAGTCTTTTTGTAGAGTTTTTAAAGGCCGATATAATTGGCTTCAGTTTAGCGTCTATTGGGAGACCGTTCCAGCATGTGGCTCCATATATGAGCACGCCTAGGAATGATGAGACATCGCGTTCGTTGTTGCTGTCTAGGTTGCAGGTGCTGTTGGATGGAATCGGGTTGGTTGCCCGTAGGCTTGTCGTATGAAGCAACATATTCTAAGCCGGTTGTTGGATGGTAGACCGACTCCGACGATAGAATTTCGAACGGCGACGGTTGTGTCTCGTCGCTGCAGCTTGTATACAAACCGTACAGCAGATTGACAAAAACTTTCAAAATGATTTGCAATGGCCCAAGTGAAACATAGTGCTTTTACTGAAAGTCAACAAATAAACGCTTTGGCGATCTAATTAAACTAAGTCTCTCTCTCTCTCTCTCTCTCTCTCTATCTATCTATCTATCTATCTATCTATCTATCTATCTATCTATCTATCTATCTATCTATCTATCTATCTATCTATCTCTCTCTTTAGCTCTCTCTCTCTCGCTCTCTCTCTCTCTCTCTCTCTCTCTCTCTCTCTCTAGCTCTCTCTCTCTTTAGCTCTCTCTCTCTTTAGCTCTCTCTTTAGCTCTCTCTCTTTCTCTCTTTCTTTCTGTCTCTCTCTTTCTTTCTCTCTTTCTCTTTCTCTTTCTCTTTCTCTCTCTCTCTTTCTCTCTCTCTCTCTTTCGCTCTCTCTTTCTCTCGCTATAGCTACAGCTCCGGCTTTTTTTATGGTTCAGGCCTAATTACAGGAGGTCAATCGACGATACAGACACTGGTATACGTCATTCATCAAAGTTACTGTGATTATGGCAGACTTAAGGGGGGACCCTACTCTAGACGACCGAAAAATAATAGATTTTCGTAATTTTTTTCCTGGTTTTGATACCTGAATAGTGATTAGCATGCTGGATGCTAGTATGTAGGTATTTGTTTATTTGTTTATTTGTTATAAAATACATCATCTGACAATAGTAATGATTAATAAGCAGCACAAAACAAGCTGTATAGATATACACAAAAAAACATATTCATCTTCGAAGCCGTTGTTTAAACGTTGTTGCGGTAATATTAAAATCAAACAAATCAGCTACAGCATTAAAGCTTGTCGACATGAAGCGGATAGGGTCATGTTGCCCGTACGTTGCATTTCGCTGAGATAAGTACAACAGGAACAGTATGGTGAATGCCCTCTAGAAAATAGTTCCTTGCTGGCGGTACGTGCCGGGAACCAACGGAGTATCGTAGAACGCATTTCAAGGATGATTTTAAAGCTTTAGGTCAATACCTAAATTGTTACGGTGGCAATTTTTCCAAAATTTTTTTTTTTATCAAAAATCGCGAATTAAAAGCCCATAAAAAAATTGAAAAATTGAGATATCAAAAAACGGCTACGTATCAATTTAGATAATTCATGAAAAAAAAATTCAACCAAATCGGTCCACTAGATTCAGAGATACACGTACCGCTGGCAAAAGAGACATGGTTTTGGAGAAAACGCGTTCAAAGTTTCGTACAGCAATGGACTTCGTCATATTTGCCGTAAGTTTTCAACGAGAGAAAAAAAAAATTAGATTTTCCGATTTCCCAGAGAAGGGTCCCCCCTAAAATAACCGTAAAATTATTCTTTCGGATTCCGCAAGCTGTTTAACAGCATTCGATGCAGGAAAATCCACATACCCGTGGATCCAGCTAATAGAAAGATTGCTACGTAACAAAACTGTAGAATTCTATTAGATCTTGGGCCACGCCGCACAGTGGGACGGATTCAAAAATAGTGAGACATAAGGAATAGCATCCGAAACCTAAAGACATAGCATAATAGTTGCTTCAGAAAAGTTTCTTCATTCAAAAAGCACTTTCTAGTGGTGAAAAAATATTCGGATATTAAGGTGTCCCAAATCAGGTACAAAAAATATTTTCTCTATTTTAAGTCAGAAATGATTGCTACCTACAAAAAAGTTGTAGTTAAACTATTTTCGAGAAACTTTGTTGAATACTGAAAATTTCTATCTCTTACATGAAAGAAGCTATAAAGCCAAACTCTTAGGGACACCCTTCAAAACACTGACATCATTTCTGACTTAAAACAGAGAAAATATTTTTTGTACCTGATTAAGGACACCCTAATATCCGAATATTTTTTCACCACTAGAAAATGCTTTTTGAATGAAGAAACTTTTCTGAAGCAACTATTATGCTATGTCTTAAGGTTTCGATGCTATTACTTATGTCTCACTATTTTTGAAGCCGTCCCACTGTGCGCCGGAGTGCAAGACAACGTTGCAGCTTACCAATTAACCGGTGAAACCTGAAATAATACACCAATTTTAGTAGCAATTCCAGCAGAATACGCGATGAGAGAAATCAACCGTGCAATTCGACTGCTTTGGGATAACCAGTGGTTCTCAATACGTGATGTGAAACTACGAGGCTGCATCAACCCCGACGATCAGCGTGTTCTAACTCGGCTGAGGATTGGACACAGCTTCTTACTCAAGAAAAATTCACTACCAATATCCCAATTTATGAATATCACGAAACAACAATCGATGTACGACACCTTCTCCTGGATTGCAGAAAGTGTTTAGACGTGAGATGAAAATTTTAATGCAAATTATATAACCAACCATAAATTGACCAGAAAATAAACACATCGATATATTTTTTCCCAAGTAACACTTGCAACATGTTTTTTAGTCAAATATTCAGAAAACAGTTGTATTTAAATTATAAATAAGTTTCAAGAAACAGGATGTTATAAAAATGTTTTATTTCTAACGTCGATGTTTTCAACCAGAATGACACGTTAATGTTGCATTTCGGTTATAAATCTAAGCTTTCATCGATCATTTCCAACTGAGTACAGAAACAAAATAGGCGGACTTTCAGTTTTAAGGTTGGAAGATTCAATTAATATTGTTAGTCATATAATCAAAGAGACATTGTGTTCTAAACCCGTACCTTATATGATATGTCACTTCAGTTGAGTATTCAAAAACATTTAATCTCGACTTCAGGTGATATTCCCGCCAGAAACAAATATATGATGTTTGCTGACATATTTACGAATAGGTTTGCGTTTATGCAGTTCCGGCCAGAAAACTCGGATATTTATCAGAAATCAGACGATGAAATCGGATTTATATAAAGATAAGGTGACCAAAAACATCACTCAAAGGAAAATTTAGTGGAATACCATTGCCAAAGCCATCGGCGAAGTAACTTCACGCCACCTAATAAGTGTTGGACGTGTTGCTCGAGCCACAGATGCTGAGAAGTGACGTATCAAAATAAATTTTGAATTGGGGTTCTTGAAAATTGTCGTACAGATTTCGGCAAATGGTGTCATAATTTTATGATATTTTGTATACTGGTACAATTTATGGATAATCAAAAGTTATTTTTGATCGACATAGGCAATGGTTCACAATTTGGCGATATTCTTTAGCTTTTAGTTACAGTCTGACAAGTCGATTGTATTGTTGGTATTATTGATTTTAGGTTCCCTGTCTTCAAAAGAGGTTCTTCTTCTTTACCAGTTGAGAGCCGGGGTGGCTCTTACCGTATCAAGAATTCCTCTTGGCCTACTCGTCGCAAATTCGTTGGGCGTCTCGACACACGCAAGTCGACTTCAACCTGGTCGAGCCATCTAGCACGTTTGACCCCTCTATTCCTGGTACCGGCGAGGGATGTTACTGCACAGTCGTCCGGCATCCTTGCTACGTGGCCGGCCCACCGTAGTCTCCCAACTTTGGCCAAGTGTACGATGGGAATCTTTCCAAGTAGTGCCTGTAACTCGTGATTCATACGCCTCCGCCACTTTCCGCTTTCCGTTTATACTCCGACAAAAATAGTCCGCAACATCGTTCGTTCAAATACGGCAAGTGCACGTATGTCTTCCGTAAGCAAAGTTACTGCCCCAAGTAAGTCAAGTGTCTTACGAAAGGAAATGTTGGTTCGATTTCCAGCTTGAAGGCGTCGTTGTATCTCCTTACCCGTATTATTTTGTGGCGGTGACCAGAGAACCCAAATATGCGAACTCATCAACCACTCAAGCACCACTTCATCGCCGTCAATAGTCACTGTCCATGGGAGGCAAACGTTGCTCTTCCTAACATATATATGGGTTTGACGCATTGATTTGTAACCCTATCCTGCTTGCCTCCGCCGTCCCAAGGTTTCTAGTAATGATGTCGAGATTGTCTGTGAAAGCTAGATGTTGGCTACTCTTGCTGAAGATTGTTCCTCTAGTTCCGATGCCCGCTCGCCGGATCACACCTTAAATAGTGATTGTGAATAACATACAGGCCAGTCCATCCCCTTGCCGCAATCCTCTGCGCGAATCGAAAGGACTCGAGAGTTTCCCGAAACGCGCACATAGTACATCACTCGCTCCAGGGTAGCTTTAATCAGTCGCGTCAATTTTTCCGGAAAACCGTGCTAGTGCATTATCTGTCATAGCTGTTCGCGTTCAACTGCTCTGAAATCCACGAAAATATGATGCGTGGGCACATTGTACTCGCGACATTTCTGCAGAATTTGTAATTAAATGGATAGATTAAATCATAATGAGAAGGTATGACGGTATGTTAATATATAAAAATGAAGTAACAGGGTTTTATAGCAATTTGAAGAGAAATACTGCAAACTCGCCAATTGGCGGGGTTGGGCACTAGAGGGTTAATTGTGGTAGTGTCATTTAATAAAATCCTGAAATAAAATGTGTTTTGATAAATAATTACATTGTCCGAATTTACGACCACAATATTGAGCTACTTTTAGATCAAGGCAAACTTAACTATCGATCATAACTGCATAATGTTTTTCTAGGAAAATGCATTGAACCAAGCATAAATTGCGGTACTAGAAAGATCTTTGTTCCGGGGTACCGTAGAATTCCAAAAACTACACTAGAAGATGATGTGAAATCAAGCTATGCTGATGATCGAAAAGGCATTCAACCTATACTTTCAAATGTACGCATGAGGAGAAAAGCATGTTGAATTTTGTTATTGCAATTGCAGAGGCAGGATATCCGGTCACCGAGAGATTATTGATACCAGGTAGGGTACGCTGTAACTAAAATGTTTTGGGAACTTGTGTCCAGTACCTAAATTGAAATTATGTGAATCATGCGGTAGTTCTAATGCGACGAAGAAAGGAACCTTAGTGATTGTTCACAAGCCCCAACAGTTTTTTCTCACTTGAACATGAAAACAAATAAAATAAATCTAATCAAGCGTGCTTCAAAAAACGATTCCTAAGTTAATAGACCCATTACTAACATTTCTACTCACTAACTAGTTAGCTAGTGAACACAATGACACTGGGTGAGTTCAATCACCCAATCAACTAGCAAACACGTTTAACACGCAGCCTGCAAACTTGCTTAATTTAATCGAAGCTCAATGAATTTGCATGCGTTCCTAGCCTTTTCCAAAAAAAAAATTAACTGAAACTGGAACACATTTTAAATTTATCTCAGTAAATTGTAATGCAATACATTTGCAATCAAATGTTTCGGTTTTCAACTATGTTACACATTTGGATTGCGAATAAACATTAAAACTTTAAGGATTAGCACAAGTTTACGAAACCTACCACCGGCAAATGACAATGTACATAAATCTTAAGCAAAAAATAACTCTCAAAACTAAATTCCAAACTAAACGCACGTTTTTCCTCTTTCGAAAACCACCCGATTGAAAAGTCCAGTGATTATAATTAACCGTCACACAGCGAAACGTGCTCTAGTACTTGGTTATACCCCCGCAAATGATGGGTTGGCAGTAACAATCACGACGCAAGAGCCAAAAATTTTACCGTCAACAAGCAAATTGTCACGACCGCTACAAAAGCGGAGACCCAGTGTCAGAACGGGTATTTTATAGAATTCACTGCTTGCTGACAACGTTTCAAAGTGCTCCCCTACTTTGCGTTATAAGTACCACAGATAAAATCATCCAGTCGAGAAGTTACAAGCCGAAGCGAAACTGTACTCACCCCTGTTGAAGTTGTTATTTCCACCTCGTCCGATCCCGCCGCCTCTGTCGTTAGCACCGGTATAGTGATTCATCATTCTATGGCCTGCATTGCCCAACCTAGCACGATCTGTTCGTGGGCCAAATCCAACCACGGGCCCTTCGTTTGCACCCAAAACCTTCGGCTGATCGCGGGCTCCCTCTAACTTTCGAGCGGGAAAAACGAATCCATCGGCATATTTCGGATCAAGAAATTTGACTGTCAATACACTGTTCTCGCACACCGGATGCAAACCGGGAATTGGCGATGGTAGCACTCCATCCGGTTTCACATTCTCCTTGGTTGGGATTATTAGACATTGAACACAATCTACCAGAAGGGGAACTTCACGCTCATAGTCGACATCACCACTATACATGTTTTTTACCAGCTTGTACGTTTCCGGGCCAGGCGATAAATACAACCTAGCCAAACCGTTTTCATTCCGTAATCCTAAAATTAAAAGAGACGTTGTAACAATAGGTACATATATTGAATTGAAATGAATTATGACGAATGAACCTATTTAACCAAAAATTTAAAAAAATGTTTGTTCTCTGGTATGGAAAATTGCAATTTCATAGACAATTGAGTAGACTTTATAGGTCTAATAATAAATAAGGTAAATTCCTGCAAATTCACTGCCATTGAAAAATTTGAAATCTAGAATTTTTAACCTGTACGCTACATCAAAAACCAATAAATTCATTAAAAAAAACAAATAAATTAATCACGGAATAATAAAATCGAACGATATAAAAAAAGCATTTTTCAAAAAAACACGAAAAGGTCCGCTTAAAGCCAAGGAGCGTTTTTGATCTAAAACACTATATTTCACATCTAATGCAAAATTCAAGCAGTACTATGCTAGAATCAAGAAGCATAAAGTATTTTGCGGTTTCGTCACTAAACGAGAATGACATTAGCTGGGGCTCGTATGTGTAGGGTTTTAGACGGGAGCAAAAAGTGGAGGAGAGGATCCGGAAGTTTGGAATTGGATGTTGTTGATATTATTCCTACTGCAAACATGAACTGTGTTCATGTACCCAGTAATATACGATATGAATATAATATCTATACCTATAAAAAAGGATTTCTGTCTGTCTGTCTGTCTGTCTGTCCCTATGTTCCTTTTAGAATCGAAAACTACTGAACCGATCGGCATGAAAATTTGCATGTAGGGGTTTTTGGTGCTACGGAAGGTTCTCTCGATGGTAAAAGATCCCTCCCCCCACTAAGAGGGGGGGCTCCCATACAAATCTATGCCTATAAAAATGGATTTCTGTCTGTTCTATGTTCCTTATAGAATCGAAAACTACTGAACCGGTCGGAGTGAAAATTTGCATGTAGGGGTTTTTGGTGCCAGGGAAGGTTCTTATGATGGTTAGAGATCCCTCCCCTCACTAAGAGGAGGGGCTCCCATACAAATCTATGCCTATAAAAATGGATTTCTGTCTGTCTGCCCGAATGTTCCTTACAGAATCGAAAACTACTGAACCGATCGGAGCGAAAATTCGCATAAAGGGGTTTTTGGGGCCAGGGAAGGTTCTTATGATGGTTAGAGACCCCTCCTCCCACTAAGAGGGGGGACTCCCATACAAATGAAACACAAATTTCTGCATAACTCGAGAACTAATCAAGCAAATGGAACCAAATTTAGCATGTGGGTGTTTTTGTAGGTAATTTTTTTCTATGGTGAATTGAAACCCCTCCCCTCTTTAGGAGGGGAATAATGACCTCTCCCTTTTAAGAGGGAGGAAGCCCCTCACATGAAACACATGAAATACAAATTTCTTCATAACTCGAAAACTAATTAATCAAATGGAACCATATTTGGAATGTGGGTGTTTTTGGAGGCATGAATTGTTTCTATGATGAATTAGGACCCCTTACCTTTTTAGGAGGGGGGGCTCCCATACAAATGAAATACAAATTTCCTCATAACTCCAGAACTAATCAAGCAAATGGAACCAAATTTAGCATGTGGATGTTTTTGCAGGCAATTTTTTTTCTATGGTGAATTGAGACCCCTCTCCTCTTTAGGAGGGGAATAATGACCCCTCTCCCTTTTAAGAGGGGGGGTTTCCATACATATGAAATACAAATTTCCTCATAAATCGAGAACTAATCAAGCAAATGGAACAAAATATGACATGTGGATGTTTTTGGAGACAAGAATGTTTTCTATGGTGAATTGAAACGTCTCCCCGCTTCAGGAGAGGGGGCTCCTATACAAATGAAATACAAACCTGGCTTTAGTTTTCAAAAAGTCGCATAATCAACCCTTTTGCATGCATTATGCGACCTTCTGAAAACTAAAGCCAGAAATTTCCTCATAACTCGAGAACTAATTAGTCAAATGGAACCATATTTGGCATGTGGGTGTTTTTGGAGGCATGAATTTTTTCTATGATGAATTAGGACCCCTCTCCCTTTTTATGAGGGGGAGCTCCCATGCAAATGAAATACAAATTTCCTTATAACTCGAAAAGTCATCAAGCAAATGGAACCAAGTTTGGCATGTGGGGGGTTTTGGAGACAGGAATTTTTTTAATGATGGTTTGAGACCCCTCACCCCTGTGGTAGGGAGATAAGGACTATCATACAAATAAAACAGAAATTTTTGCGTAACTCAAAAACTAATCGAACTCGAGAAATTTTAGGCTCTTTCATAAAACATTAATCAATAACAGACCACCAAAAACTATCAATAGTAACATTAGATAATTCAGCGCGAGACGGCCACAGGCCGCGAGTGTTGCCGGCGACCTGCCGTCGGAAGCGCCGGCCACTGCGGGGGGCAACTCTAGGTTTATTTCTTTTCCTAGATCTACTGACCTCTATTACTTTCCTTCAGTTGGGTCACCCCTGCGAATTGGTACTTTCTACGAAAAGATTTTCCGTGAAATGGTACATCCCGCGTAAGGTTTTTCGTGAAATGGTATTCTGTGAAACTCTATATTCTGCATTATGGTCAACCGAGAATTGGGGTTCCGCAAAATGGTATTCGGCGAAATGGTTTGTAATGATGGCGAATACGTAAATCCTATCCGCTTTATTTTATCAGGCTAAGCAATGGGGGGAGTTGTTTTCTACTTTACTGTGAGGAAAATTTGTATATTAAAACACCCATGAACTCCCCAGAAACTTGCAAAACTCAAGATTGTGGCAAAGGTCATCCGAGATTCACGATTTATGTACAACACAGTTTAATTTGTGGCAATACGAAGTTTGTCGGGTCAGCTAGTGGATATATAAGTGTAAAAATAAAATGAAATGGAGCATATATGGGTAAAAATAGAACAATCTCATCAGCAATCCGTCGAATGAATTATAATTCCCGGGTACTTTTTCATTTCCACGTATCTGCAAATGAGAGATTCTCTTCGTGTCTCCTCTCTTCTAGCAAAGGAAAAACCAAAGCAAAGCCTAGGTGCTACATTCCGTTATCGAAACTTGACCTTCTGTTTTTATACGACAGACTTCGCAGCCAGCTGTTAAAGTGCAGGACAATCGCAGGGCCAGTTGCTACGATCCTATTGACTCTAACGGCCTCTCCCAGTCGAGATTCGAACATACGACGACTGGCTTATTAGGCCAGCGTCATACCTCGAAGCCAACTGGGAGTCTCCTCTCTTCTACTCACATTATAAGTTAGTTCTTCGTTGGGTTGTGATGGTGACACATTACTATCTGTTACTTCTGAAGAATCTTCCGTATATCTTGTCGCTTTAATACTATCACAGAAGCTTATCAGCCTCGCTAGCATCTCATCTTGCCTTGCTTCAGTGACAGTTTGCACTTAACACGGCATTTATTTCTCAGTTGTAGAACTGCTTCAGCATGACGACTATCTTGAAGAGCATTCCGATAAAGCTAGTTGACAATCGCTACAAACAGTCAATTACCGTAGTTACCGAGAATAATCCGAACGAGTACAAAGCCGCCAATTACATCGCATGTGCTCCATTATTCGATAGTTCTACTCTAGCGCTTTTATTATATTTCTCACAAACTGATTCTGAGCGGTATTATCGCCTTTGAATACTATGCCGCGTAAGTCTTATTCAGAAAAACCGAGTATGGCTTCAGCGGAGATACCGAGTATGGCTGTTAAGGAACGAAGGTGGACAAAGCATGCGAGATAGGCTTCCGTGTTGACATGGGTAGCTGGAGAGATTGGTAGCGTGCATTCTAGCGAGTAGTCAGTTAGTAGCAGTATAGCTCATGGGTAGGCTTAGAATCCTAGAATACTCGTGATATTACTAACCCGAATATGGCAATCAACATGTTGACTAAAATTTTCCATCTCGTTGCTCGTCACGGCGACTCTAACGTTGTTGTGGGAGGGGGGGGGGGTTCGAGAGTTCAATCATAAATAGTGGCGACCACGGCAATCAGTGGAACAAGACAGATACAGGCAGGGAAGTGTATCAACAAAGACAAGCATAAGACTGCCTTGAACGAATCACTATTGGACAACCGTTTGATGTGATCGTCGTCAAACTGTCATTAGCTGTGGTTTTCCGGGCACGTCCAATTGCCAGATGAAGTTTTAGGTCACGGAGGGAATTAAAAACGAATGTTTTTCATCTACCAAGAAAGATGCGAACTCTCGTTGGGTTTAGCCTTGCTAGGCCATTTAACGGATAACGTAATTACTTTTTTTTGTATGGGCTTATCACTTTGACCACAACATTATTGATCTATTGTAATGTTTCCCGGGTGTATGCTGTATTCTGCACTGCATTTCTGTGCTTTATCGTTATTGAGTAAACGATAAGCTTATTTTTTTTATGCGTGCTTATGTGTTGAGGGTTTTACCCATGCTTCGATGCATGTCCTACTATTCCAAATCTGTTTCGCCTCGTTATAGTTAGCACTGGTGAGTCCTCCTAAGGTTCAAAACCATTACCTCATTAGGTCCTCATACCAGTATACTAACCATAAGAAGCGTCTTCGGGATAATGTAGAACTCAGCATGAAGGAAGGGTGATGAGGGGCCAGAGAATAAACCTATGCCAAAGTCACTTTGACATCGAATGGCCTGATTCTACTAAGATTCGAACCCACGACCATTCGCTTGTCAAAGCAGACTCGGTAACCTTGCGGCTACAGAGCCCCCCACGTAATTACTTACGTATGTGTCCATGCTCGCGCGTCCGGCAGAACAAAGGGATGAAATCAGAGATCTTCACTGCCAACGGTTACCTCAACTACGTTACGCCAACGACATCCGGACTGTAGACGAGAACTCGTCTACAGTCCGGATGTCGTTGGCTAAGCTGCGTCTGCCTCTTCTACGCTGTCCTTGCGGATTCCAATCGAATTCCTCTTCGCTCCTTTCCTTAAGGTGTGTCCGATCCACTTTCACCTACGTTCACGAATTTCTGTTGCTATCGGCCGTTGATGACATCGACAATGCAGTTCCTCATTGGATATCCAGTTGCAAGGTCACCAGGCAGGCACCGTCTCCGCTGTAACGCACTACGTTTCGCAGGCATACAACAGTACGAATTGAACGCCTGAGTTAAAAATTCAGTTTCATATGTAGAGTGATCTGGATTGAGCGTGTTGTGCGAGCAAGACAATGTCGTCGGCTAGCTCGAGCTAATTTAGCTGCTCCATCTTGAGAGGATTACAAGGCAATCCTCGATTTGGTCTACTGTCAATTGCTCCAACTAATATCTCATTCATAACGATGAGAAAGAGCAGCGGGGATAAAATGCAGTTCTGTCTCACGTCAGTAGTAACCCGTATAGAGTCGGACAAGGTACCGTTGAGCAAAACCTTGCATGAGAACGCCTCGTACTAAGCCTCGATGAGATGGACTAGCTTATCTGGAACTTCTCTATGTCTAAGTGCGCCTCAGATGTTTTCGTGGCTTCTTGTAAGTAAATGAACACCAGCAGAAGAGAGTCCTGGAATTCGTTGATCTGCTCCAATATAATGCGGAGCGCTGTGATATGGTCTATACATGATCGGCTATCACGGAATCCAGCATGCTGCCACCAGATCGATTTTCTCCCTAAAAAAAGAAATCCTAATTGACTGCGGTAACTGGTGTGGCACCACGTTGCTCTATATTACTCTCAAAGTATCCCTGGCGCTCTATTGGATTTCATACTCTGGATGGCCGCTTCAATTTCATCCCGTGATGACGCCTCCGAGTTGATGCGATTAATTCGACGAGCTGCTGGTGTCATACGCTGCTGGTTTTGATAGTCTTTGACATTTGAAACTCGGAAGAGTTGTTCAACATGTTCAGTCTATCGCTTAAGCTGTTCTGTACGTAGCTGACCAGCTCTGTCTTTTAGCGGCATCTTTTTATTCAGCTTTAAGGCGGCGAGAAATATCGTACAACAAACGACCAGCGTCACTAAATGTATTAAAACACCTCAAAAAAGGACTTACTTCAAAAATAATATAATACAGTGGTATTTCGATTATGTGTACACCTTATTTAATCAACTCCCGATTCTAGGTACCCCCCGATTTTGTCTACCATTTGTTCCCGTTTTTATCTACCTTTTTTTAAATTATCATTTCAACCATGCGGCATGACAACTTTGAGGGTTTCATGAATTTATAAATAACAGAGAATATTTCTTTATATTTTATAGTTAACTACATGGCATCTGTGGTATGTAGTTATACACGTGTATTCTGTACAGAATAGGTATAAAAACGCTAGTATCAAATACGCAAATTAACATCTAATTATTCTGTAACGCAATATGCGTTTAATACTTCACAATGATCCTTTTTGAGATTTTGGACAAAAATGATAGTTTATGGGACCACTAGAACCACTAGGACCACAGGAAAGGAGAACCCTAAGTACCATTTAAAAAAACGGGTCTCAAATTTACTGTAAAGGAATAACTACATCAAATTTGGATCAAATAGGAACAATTTTAAATTTCGTAATGCATTATTCCATAAAATCGCCGAATTGATATGCATTATTGTTAATGGCTGATACAAATAAAATGAGTCCTATGCGTAAAATTACACTAAAATAATATATAATTGAAGAAAATGATCAACATCAGCAATAATTGGGGGGGGGGCGTAGCCGCAAGGTTACCGAGTCTGCGTTGACAAGCTAGTGGTCGTGGGTTCGAATCTTAATAGGATCAGGCCATTCGATGTCAAGTGACTTTAGCATGGATTTATACTCAGGCCCCTCATTACCCTTCTTTCATGCTGAATTCTATATGACCCCCATAGAGCACTCTTGACAGTGCAAAAAGTCACTGTTACAGTTGAGTGTACTGGTCACCCGAACCAGGGATTGCTGTAATTGGAGACAGTACTGGCAGTGAGGAGCAAGGTGGGTAAAGTAGAGCTGGCATTAAAAAAGAATAAACCCCACGCACGCATAAAGTTTAATAAGCATATCGTTCATTCAATAGCGGTTATTGCACAAAAATGCAGTGCAGGTTATACAGCAAATACCCGGGCGATATCACAATAGATCAACGACACTGGTCGCAGTGATGAGTCCATACAGAAATACAATAATTTTTTATTCATTTAAATTAATTAAGTGCAATTTATTTTTCTCAAATTTGTCTACTTGCCAAATGTACCTACCAAAAATTTTCGGAGGGGTAGATAAAATCGGTAAACCACTGTATTAATTATAAAATCAGGTAAAAATAGAGAATGGTCTTATTCTTTTGTTGCGCCCTAATCACAAATCACTTCGGATATCAGCAATATTTCATTCCAATCAAAAATATTCGAGACAAAAATTGTGCTGGAAATGCCAATGTAAACGCATTGACAAAATGTAGATAAAATCAGTAGGGATTTCGGTCTACCTGAAAATGTTAATTTTGAATTGCAGTTTTATTTCATCTAACATTACTATCAAACTTCCAGTATCACTGATTTATTACGGATTACAATTAATACATATTAAGAAACGAATTCACTACAGGGTATGAAATGGAGAAGGCAAAGAAAAAAGCGACTAACATAGCTCTTGCCATCTCAAGCCCCTGACTAGCGCCTCTATGCGCCATACCCGGTAATGCGAGTTCCCGGCTGGCTGATTTCAAAACTGCGATTTTGGGCAGACAGCTGAGCCACACGGCAAGGTAAGCCTGATATATAATTCTAATAATTTGTTTTGTTTTAGCTCGTTAAGCACTTCCTACTGTACAGTGAAAACTTTAACCGTGACAAGTTTAAATAATGCACATGAATATCAGAGTGAAAAATAAATCAATTATTTTATATTACATGCACTGATGGAAACTCAAATGACGCAATTATATTTCATTCGACGAATTGCTGTTGAGATTGTTCTATTTTTGCCCATATATGCTCCATTTCATTTCATTTTTACGCTTATATATTCATATTATATTCATATCGCATATTACTGGGTACATGAACACCTATAAAGATTGCGTGAGTTTTTACGCATCCTCATAAAGTATGTGCTCAACTACCCCATTTCTACAATCGTACGGATATGGCTATAGTTGTATGGTGTACTTACGGGTACACAATATCAGCCACCCATGGTATGTATGGTTGTTTATGCTATGCTATGCTAATGCTATTAAGAAACGAATTCACTACATAATCGATTTTGCAATGCAGCTCGATGACATTACCGATAACCAGGGATGACATCAGTTGGGATTCGATTTTACTCTTTCTATGGCCTCAGCCAAGCAGAATTTTCAAAAGTTATATATAGAACAGTTGTATTACTTATAATCTACAATAATCCTGAACTAAGCATTGCTTTATCTTTTGTAGTGCTAGTGTTATAAGGCTATTATAGCGTTGGTAGCAAAAAGAGTGCTTTTATGGGTTTATAGATAGATTTCGTCCCCAGCTTTTCAAATAGGCGTGACTGAAAACATGTAAACAAACCGAGTGAGGATTTCTCCTTAAAAAATAAACACTTACATATCAATATTATGGTTGGTAAACGGCTGGATAATGCGGAATGTAGTGGTCGTTAACCTCTTATCCAGCAACTCCGATCCCGACCTCCTCGTGGTACCAGCCGGAATACGAGAAACCTTGGCGAAGATCGGGTAACCAACCCCGGTGGAAACTAAGGTCCTATACTCACCGGGAAGGAGGTATAGTGAGTCTCGGCACTATAAGGTGGCAGTCCCTTTGCGAGACTCGGTAGTGTTGCCCCTGCACGGCTACACACCTAAATTAAATTACAACTAGCAAAATTCAAGCATATTCGGAGCGGAATATTCGGCATCGACCAAGGCGACGGAACAAGGACGACGAATGGAGACTCGGTACTTGGAACTGCAGATCGCTCAATTTCGCAGGTTGCGAGCGGGTGCTGATTGAGCAGCTTGAACCTCGCAAACTCGGCATCGTAGCTCTGCAGGAAATCTGTCGCAAAGGAGAGAAGGTATGGAAAATCTGTGGCGGAAAGGCCCAGTTTTACCAGAGCGGTGGCGCTACCAACGAACTGGAAACGGGCTTTGTAGTGTTGGGCGGAATGCAGGATCGCGTAATAGATTGGAAGGCGATCAACGAGAGAATGTGTGTATTGAGGATAAAGGGCCGTTTCTTCAATTATAGCATCATTAACGTGCCCGCACGAAGGTAGACCCGACGATGAGAAAGAAGCGTTCTACGCGAGGCTGGAGGCAACGTACGACAGCTGCTCGCTACGGGACATCAAGATCGTCATCGGGGATATAAACGCCCAGGTCGGCAGGGAAGAGATGTATAAACCGGTGGTAGGAGATCATAGCCTGCACACCGACACAAACGATAACAGCCAACGATGTATAATCTTCGCAGCTTCCCGAGGCCGCGGATATCCACAAAGCCATCTGGAGATCACCTGACCAACGTACAATGAGCCAAATTGACCACGTTCTCATAGAGGGCCGGTTTTTCTCTAACATCACGAACGTACGCTCCCGTCGGGGTGCGGATATTGATTCTGACCATTACCTAGTAGCAGTACATGTGCGCTCAAAGCTGTCCACCGTATACCGGACACGTCAAAGCCGCCCTCCTCGGCTGAACATCAGGCAGCTAGATAACCCAAAAGCTGCCGAGAACTTCGCGCGAGTACTGAATGAGGCACTGCCTTCTTCCGAGGAGTTAGGTGCTTCAAACCTCGAAGACGGTTGGGGCAGAATACGCTCGGCCATCGGAGAGGCCGCTACCGCGGCACTAGGTATTAAGCCTCGGAAAACACAAAATGATTGGTTTGATGGGGAATGCCAACAAGCGGTGGAGGAGAAAAAAATGCTTGGAAAAATTATCTAAATTTGCCACTAGAGAGAACCTGGCCAAATACCGACGAGCTAGGAACCAGTTGATCACGATCCTGAGGAGGAAAAAGCGCCAAAAGGAGGATAGAGATCGTGAAGAATTAGAGCAACAATTCCGAGCAAATGACACCCGCAAGTTTTATGAGAAGGTGAACCAAACTCGGAAGGGCTACACACCAAAACCTGACATGTGTAGGGACGAGGGAGGGAATCTAATTACAAACGAGCGCGAGGTGGTCGACAGATGGAAGCAGTTCTTCGATGAACACCTCAATGGCGAAGTCGCAGAAGGAGGCGGAACGGAAATTAACCTGGGAGCGCCCATGGAAGATAGTTATGTCCTAGCACTTGATCTCCAAGAAGTCAAACGAGAAATCGGGCTTCCAAAAACCAATAAAGCCGCTGGGAAGGACCGCCTACCGACAGAGCTTTATAAACATGGCGGAGAAACGCTAGCAAAGGCTCTACACTGGGCTATTTCGAGGATTTGGGAGGAGGAAAAGCTACCGGAGGAATGGATGGAAAGAGTGGTTTGTCCCATCTACAAAAAGGGTGATCGGCTAGACTGCTGCAACTATCGTGGTATTACGCTGGTAAACGCCGCCTACAAGGTACTCTCCAAGATCCTGTTACGCCGTCTGTCACCGATAGCACAAAGTTTCGTAGGGAATTATCAGGCGGGTTTCATGGGGGCTCGCGCAACTGCGGACCAAATTTTTACTATCCGACAGAAATGTCGGGAGTACAACGTGCCCACGCATCACATCTTTATTGATTTCAGAGCAGCATACGATACAGTGGATCGAGACAAGCTATGGCAGATAATGCACGAATACGGTTTTCCGGACAAACTGACGCGACTGATCAGAGCTACGTAGGATCGAGTGATGTGTTTCGTACGCATCTCTGGGACACTCTCGAGTCCCTTCGAGACGCGGCGAGGGTTGAGACAAGGTGACGGTCTATCCTGCATGCTGTTCAACATCGCTCTTGAGGGGGTGATCCGACGAGCGGGCATCGAAACAAGAGGCACGATTTTTACCAAGAGTAGCCAACTTCTAAGCTTTGCAGATGACTTCGACATCATTGCCAGGAACTTTGCGACGGCGGAGGCAATCTACGCCAGACTGAAAGCGGAGTCTAGGAGAATTGGGCTAAAAATAAATAGGTCGAAGACCAAATACATGAAAGGAAGAGGCTCAAAAAAAAACAAACACGCGGCTCCAACGTGACTCTGCTCACAGAAGACATACGCGCCCTTGCCGTGTTCGAGCGGAAAGTGCTGCGGACGATATTTGGCGGAGTACAAACTGAACGAGGAGAGTGGCGGAGGCGTATGAATCACGAGGCGTATGAATCACTGCTTGGGGAGATTCCCATCGTACATCTAACGAAAGTTAGCAGGCTACGGTGGGCCGGACACGTCGTCAGGATGCCGGACGACAGTGCGACGAAAATAGTCCTCTTCAACAACCCCACCGTCACCAGGAACAGGGGGGCCCAACGTGCACGATGGCTCGACCAGGTCGAAAGCGATTTGCGACTTCTGAGACGACTAGGAAATTGGCGACGAATGGCCCAAGACCGAGTTGAATGGAGACGAGTGCTTGAAACAGCACGAGCCACCCCGTCTGCTGCTGACGGCTGCTGAAGAAGAAATCAATATTAAACCATATAAATATATTCCATCCAACTTTTTGTCGTACTATTTATGTGAATTCCACATAATTTGCACGCGTACTTGCGTTTGCGTGAAAATTAGATGTTTATTTTGATGCCCTTTTGATAAGTTGGAGCCGATTTATAGATTCATATTACAGGAATACCTCGATAGTACGTACAACTTTGCTTCGTTTAGCGTACGTATTATCGAAATGTACGTACTATCGAACCACAAATTTAGGCTTTGAAGCATTGTTTTATTAAGTTTAATATTGCATGAAATTTGCAAATTTGCATATACAATTTAATAAATAAATATTTTAGTGGTATTGACTTGGTATACCAGTTCATTGTTATTTTCTTTAAACCAATGGTTCTGCCCTTTGTGAAGCTTGGAATAAGGCAAGTAAAGAGTTGCTGGAAAATGTACGTACTATCGAGGCAATATGTACGTGCGTGTTATCGAGGGTACGTACTAACGAGGTATACCTATCGATGTATTAGATTTATTGGATTATTGATTTATTCATTTTATTTATATTATATATAAATATACATTTATTTTTATTAATTGATTTTAATCATTGTTTTGTTGATTGAAAAATTTATAGATTTATCAATAACTTAACAATTATTTACTCAAAATCATCTAAATCTGATTTTTTCTATTATTTCACCCAAAAAAGAATTTACTCATTCTTTCTGTTCAACTATATTCATATTATAATGCCAATAGGAGAGTATGCCAAATAGTTACACCAGTGCATCACAATGCTAGATGGTAGCTACCAACCCCCCCCCCCCCCTCACCTTCCCGAACTTTCCCCTCCACACCAAAAAATTTTCATTACTTTCCCCTACCGTGCCTCCATCAATTGTAGAACCACCGATTCTAAAAAATATTAAACGATTTCATGCCCAATGGAGTATACTAGTATCCTTCATTATAACATTGCCAACAATAATATATTTCATTATAGTGAATAGTACAGAATATTAATTTACTTACGTTCTTCTAGTGTCAACTGCGGCACTCTTGGATCAGTTGCCTTGAATAATCTTTTTTCGTCGACGAAAGGCAACAGTGCCACTCCTTGCCAGGCCATCTTTTTCCCATTTAAGTCAATATGGAAATCGATAGGATAAAAATCAATAATCGGTGATTTTGGATCGACCATCAGCTCGGCAAACGGCGCTGGTACATGACTTCTACTAGCCGCCGGAAACACTCCCATTAACTGCTGCAATGGTTTGAATGGAGTTCCGATGTCGAAATGTGTATTGACGTTGGTAAGCCCTTTAAAATCGGATGCAAACGGAGCATAATGGTATGGAAAGTACCATTCCCAACTTGCACAACCCTGGTAATAATATTTAAGTACCCAACACAGACCACGAACGTACTCCCAAGCCACAGTCTGTCGAAACTTGACGTTATTGGGCATTACATCAAATTTGGACTCATAGTAACGGTCTTTAAAACCGTCTTCCCAAAGACGAACCTCATCGGGAGTCTCCTCCTCTTCTTCAGCTGCGCGATTTATAGGCTCTTCAGCTTTACGTTTTTGTCCACGGTGGCTTTGATCGCTAGTAACATTATTTTGACGCTGTTGATTAGAACCTTGCATACGAAAATGTGCTGCTTCCTGTCGTGGATTAACAATCGCCTGAGGTGTGATCCCTCTTCCTAACGGCGTGGGAGCAAATTGAGAGTTATTGATTTGATTAAAACTGGGTCGCTGCTCACGTTCCTTCTGCAATTTCATGCGCTTGTTTCGTTCCTTAAAGCGATCTTCGGAAACTTTGCGATTGCGGAAAATTTCATCCTCAGCGTATCCCAAATCAGTCATAATTAGTTCTACCCGATCTAACGTGACACTGCCGGAATCTGTCAGGTAACCTTTAGTTTTATAAACACATTTTTTGTACAGAGTAACTAAACGATCAATTGCATTCTCGCGAATTTCCAAGCTGGGTAAATGGGGTAGAAAATCATTTCCGACAAAAAAACACATGAATACCCAGTCGTCAATTACTCGCTCAAAGTCATACGTAAACGGAAGA
The DNA here is from genome assembly GCF_943734655.1 of Sabethes cyaneus. Taxonomy (NCBI): domain Eukaryota; kingdom Metazoa; phylum Arthropoda; class Insecta; order Diptera; family Culicidae; genus Sabethes; species Sabethes cyaneus. Next base: position 61,970,157 of record NC_071353.1, on the reverse strand, counting down.
TTCGGCATTTCCAGCTCTTTCTGAAGGTATTCCTTTAGTACATTCAATCGAACAAAAATAAATTGTGTCTCTTTTCCTGGAGGGGGTGGTGATCGGCTCAAGTCACGCTCGGACTGTAATCCAGCACAATCCTTCATTTCATGTCCCATTTGCTGGCAAATATCGCAAGGGCGTTCCTTAAATGGCAGAAATTCTTCTCTAATAATTGTGAAATGTGTTTCATGAGTAGCAAGTCCCAGCATAATTAGATCGGCATCTGCCCCACACAGCACATGATGGGTGTTAGGATCATGGTCGGGCTGGGCTCGCTGTTTCCGAATGTAATCCATAATTTTATGTTCTCCTTCTCCTGGCACATTCGCATCAGACAAAATTATTTTAAGTCCCTTCCAACCTGTATTGTTATTCATGCGATCATGTATGTAGTATTGCAAGCATTTACTTAACCTGTCCATAAAAGGAGTGCCGGGCGTAATACAGTTAGAATCAAAATGAGTTCCTTTTTCTTTTTCAGGAGGCAAAATACATCCTTTACTCGTGAGTTCTTCTCGTATTTTCGCAATTTCCGCAGCTTTTTCTGCTGTGTCCTTAGACGCTCGAAAACGCCGGGAACGCTGCTGATTCATTTTAGCCCGTGGAGCTACACCGTCAATGGCCATGTACAGTAGTTTTCTTGGTCGAACAATATTCATCAGACGGTCAATGCATTCAAATATTGCTACCATCATTTCATCCTCGTCCTTTGGAGCTGGTTTGTCTTCCGGATGTGTACATGGATGGATGATTCCATTCATATCCAAATACAGGTTATCAAACTCTACTTTATTGGGATTTTGCTTAGACATATCATCGTAGAGAACATTACCTTCATCATCGGTAGCCTACAAATGAAAATAAAAAAAAAAATTGAATCAGCAACCAAAACACGGCGCATGTATACCGAATGCATGTGTTTGTTTTTTTCTTTCTTCACACAAATAAGGTTAGATTCGATTGCCCAGAGGGAAACAATTTTTATTTAATTCAAACTTTTCAGTTGAATAGAGCCAAAAATATAAAGGAAAATTTTTCCTGTTTGTATGACTTATCGCAAACTTTATTATGGCAAATGAAGATAATGCTAAAAGTTATCTTTACCTTTTGTTCCACGCATTCTACAATGACAGAGGGATACTTTCTTGATAACCAGCGAAAAAATGCTGGTACTCCCATACTGCTAAAAGTTTTTCTAAGCGGGCTTACGAATAATAATTTTTGTAAACTTTTGCTAAAACAACCTTCAATCAACTATTTATTCAAGTTTTGTACGGTACGGACACTAACTAAATAGACCGAACTACGAATTGTAAAATGTACAATCCATCAAAGTGGACGCGTTGACATTTTTGACTCACTTTGACACGCACACATACGAACTAAAATGAAACCAGAATGCAGCCATTTCATGCCTGATGATGATGCTAAAAGTGCTAAACACTCCAGTTAGAAGACTGGCATCTCTGCCAAAAAGCGTGAAACGATCAGCGGTGTCAATGAGGTTTAAAAAGGTGTGGCAGATGAAAACATTTTTTATCGTACACTCAGAAAAATTTCATGGTAAATTCTACCATTTTAGGGGCAAGCTTGACCAGAAAAGTATGGTGGTTTTCAACCGACTGGGAAAACTGGTCTAGACAACATTTTCATGGTTATTTCGACTATAAGCTTGGACAATGCACGCATGGTACGGTTGACCACGCATAGTAGGGGTAACTATAATCTGTATACCATAAAATTGTCGTCATTACAATGCTTTAGTTATCTTAACCTCTTTTTGTATGGTTTTACTGACAAGAAAATAGTCATCTTGGACAAAAATCAAACGGAACTAGCTGGTTGCAGTGACAATTTTATGGTAAAAATGACCATGAATGAATGTGACAACTATAATTTAAAACTATAAAATTGTCATCATAACAATGCATTTGTTATCATGACCAGGTTTTGTATGGTATTGCTGACAAGAAAATAGTCATCTTAAACACGCAATGTTGCGATATTCAACGAAAAAGAAGACGGTTTTCCGATTTAATAACGTGTATTTAACAGCAGCGTTAAAAAATTCCTATGGTACGAGATTATAAAATTTTGTATAACACAATTGATTAGATTTGTTTTTTTGTTATTCATATCGCTAAGTTCTTTGTATGTTTTTATGTATATAGTAAGTATTGTTAGCCGTAGACATAAGAGAAACTTACGTTTAGTGTCCCTTCAGTACTTCGCTACGCAATCGGTGTGTCAATACTGTTTTCCGTGTTTTATGCTTGTTTTTTGCTATATTTTATCAACACTGGGTATGAAATGGAGAGAGTTACCTGGAAGGAGCGTCAAACATAGCTCTGGCTCTCTCAAGCTCCCACCTGGCGCCTCCACGCAGATCTAAGTCAAATGATGACGGTCGATGGCCTTACCCGGAAATGCTTCATGTACTTACTGAAGCAGCTAAGCTAGGAGGTGCGAACTAGAGCGCCTGTTCTCCAGGTGAGGGGCGGCTCACACAGCGTCTGTCTCGTAACGGGCGGCTGAATATGAAATGCTGTATCCCGCAAGCTATACCTAAGATGGCAGACCCATCAGCGGGATGTAGGTATCGCGACCCCGGTGAGGTAGTATACCGAAAACTCAATTACCACGAACAACGAACAAAGAAATTCAGGACGGAACAATCGGTATAGGACACGGCAAGGGACAAGGAAACGATTAAGGGATAACGATTGGAAACTTGGTACCTGGAATGTCCGAACTCTCCATGAACCGGCACGGGCTGGCTTGCTTGCTCGAGAGCTGCATCAACTCGGAGTGGAGATCGCTGCTATTCAGGAAGTTCGGTGGCCAAATTCCGGAGAAAGGGAGTTCCGTGCAGTAGACCCTATTGCAGGCACTTCTTTTAAGTACCACATCTACTACAGTGGCGGTAAGAAAGCTGAACATGGAGTCGGTTTCGTAGTGTTGGGAAAACAAAAGCAACGAGTTATCCGGTGGAGGCCCGTAGATGACCGTATATGCGTGTTGAGGATTAAGGGCAAATTCTTCAACTATAGCCTAATCAACTTATACGCACCGACAAATGATAAATCCGATGATGCTAAAGATGAGTTTTACGACAAGCTTGAGAGGACCTATGGAGAGTGCCCAAAACACGACGTGAAAATCATCATCGGAGATGCAAACGCGCAGATCGGGAGGGAGGAATTCTTCCGTCCAGTTATTGGAAGACATAGCCTGCATCTGTCGACCAATGATAACGGTCTGAGGCTCATAAATTTTGCCGCGGCCAGAGGGATGGCCATCTGTAGCACCTACTTTCCACGTTTGAATATTCGGAAACAAACCTGGAGGCATCCAAATGGAGACTCTAGCTCTCAGATCGATCATGTCTTGATTGACGGCCGACACTTTTCGGATGTTATCGATGTACGGTCTTTTCGTGGACCAAATATCGACTCTGACCACTATCTCGTAGTGAGTAAGATTCGCGCAAGGCTGTCGAACACGGCGAAAGCTCGCACTGAAAGGACGCTGCGTTTCAACATCCAGCGGTTAACGGCAGACGGCGTTGCAGTGGAGTACGCCAGGAAGCTTGACCAGCGAATCGCAGAACAGCAGGTAGAAGAAGAAGATATAAATGGGCTGTGGAGGAACATCCATGGTGCCATCCAAACAACAGCAAGAGAGGTGGTAGGCACGACGCGTGGAAGACAGCGTAACAGCTGGTTTGATGCCGAATGCCAGAGAGTGACAGACGAAAAGAACCAGGCCAGGAGTCGCATGCTCACTGCGGCAACGCGTCAAAACAGAGAGAGATACAGAGAGACTAGAGCTACGGAAAAAAGAATCCATCGTCTAAAGAAACGCGAGTACGAGGAGCTTGCCGGCGCAGAGGAGCGATACGCCAGCAACGACACACGGAGTTTCTATAAAACGGTGAGAAGCAGGAATTTTGCCATGCCTGTGATGTGCAATGATAGTGCTGGCAACCTGCTTACCGACAAAACGGCGGTAGCAGCCAGGTGGAAGGAGCACTTCCTGACACTATTGAATGGAGAGGTAAATGAGGAGATCAGCAGGGACAGGATAGAAATTGTAAGCGATGGTCAAGCTGTGGAGCCACCAACACAGGAAGAGGTTAAGAAGGCAATCAGTGAGCTGAAAAACGGTAAGGCTGCTGGGAAGGACGGTATCCCGGCTGAACTTCTAAAAGCGGGGAGCGAGCGGCTGTACGAAGCAATCCACCGGATCATTGTCAGGATCTGGGAGGAAGAACAAATGCCGGAGGAGTGGTTGGATGGCCTCATTTGCCCAATTTTCAAAAAGGGACATCGAATGGAGTGTAAAAACTATCGAGGAATTACATTGCTCAATTCTGCCTACAAGGTGCTTTCCCGTATCCTGTTCTGCAGACTGAGACCGTTAGCGGAGTCCTTCGTCGGCGAGTACCAAGCGGGTTTTCGTGAGGGTCGCTCCACGACGGATCAGATGTTTACCCTGCGCCAGTTGCTAGACAAGTTCCGGGAGTACAACTTGCAGACACACCATCTGTTTGTGGATTTTAAAGCGGCGTACAATTCAGTTAAACGAAATGAGCTGTGGCAGATAATGCTAGAACATGGTTTTCCGACGAAACTAGTTACGCTGATTCGTGCGACGCTGGATGGATCCAAATCATGCGTTAGAATAGCGGGTGAGACCTCAGCTGCTTTCGTGACGTTGGATGGACTGAAGCAAGGGGACGCACTCTCGAACCTGCTATTCAACATTGCCTTGGAAGGTGCATTACGAAGAGCAAACGTGGAAAGGAATGGAACTATCATCACGAAATCTCACATGCTTCTTGGTTTTGCGGATGACGTCGATATCATCGGAATCAACCGTAGAGCAGTAGAAGAGGCCTTTAGGCCCTTTAAAAGGGAAGCAGCGAGATTGGGACTTACCATTAATACCGCCAAAACGAAGTACATGGTTGCTGGTAGGGAACGTGGGAGCTCAAGTGGTGTTGGTGCCGAGGTGGAGTTAGATGGGAAACGATATGAAGTAGTGTAGGAATTTATATACCTTGGTACACTCGTGACATGTGACAACGATGTAAGCCGCGAAGTGAAACGACGAGTTGCAGCCGCGAATCGGGCTTTCTACGGATTACGTAGCCAGCTGAAGTCCCGTAGTTTGCAAATTCGCACAAAACTGGCGCTCTACAGAACACTAATCCTCCCGGTGGCCCTTTACGGACACGAATCATGGACGCTAAAGGAAGCTGATCGGCGAGTGCTTGGGGTTTTTGAGCGTAAAATTCTGCGATCTATACTTGGTGGCAAAATGGAAAATGGAGTGTGGCGCAGACGCATGAATCACGAGCTGTACCAAGTATACAAATATGCTGATATAGTGAAGGTAGTGCAATGTGGCAGGCTGCGGTGGGCTGGACACGTGGCCAGAATGCCCGATGAAAGAGTAGCCAAAACTATTTTCAGCAGAGAACCAGGAAGAGGCCGTAGACTCCGAGGCAGACCCCGCACCCGGTGGGTGTGTGCTGTCGAAGACGATGCACGTTCAGCTGGTGTTCGTGGGGATTGGAGAACGGCAGCCCAGGACCGACGGTACTGGAGGACTATAATTCGTTCGGCGCAGGATCGGTAACGGACCGTTGCCACTAAAGTAAAGTAAGTATCAACACTGTTTTTCAGCAATTTGATTCCCGAACAGCAGCTAAATGCTACGCTGGTTGACCGTACTAACTCTTTTATAGCCTTTTAAATCGTACTATTATTTATAAACTTAATCACCGTAATACTAGTTGTAAGTTCTACCACTGTGATATTAGTTATAAGTTTTATATATACTATTATTTATGGAAAATAGCCAAAAACTAAACTCGCTGCTTCACTCGCGGGCATATTTCAATTTTCGATCTTGTTTATCTTTGATCTCCACTGACGTTTCAACACGATCCCGACGCACGCCGGCGGCACGTCATACATGTCGTGCGAACAAGAGTGGTACACGAAAGGTGCGTACTATCGCTGCAGTTGGATGTATTGGTGCGACGCAACGAAAGGTTGCGACACTCCCCCGCAGTGCTTCGAAGTCATTAATCAGAAGTACTCACGCTTGCACCGATGTCCAAAGCTGCGGTCTTTTCGGCTGGCCTTCCCCAGAACTCCAGATGCTGTTTGCACTAGACGAGACGAATCTGTCCATTTTTGGACTAGGTTTCGTGAACCACACAACTTTTCGGCCAGCAGTTCCCTGGTGACATCATGTCTACGATGACTCCTACGGTAATCGGTTTGGCTCGTACTATCGTCGTACGCAATCGGGGGCTTTGAACCGTCTGACGACTCGACCCAGAAGTTATTCGGGATGAGCGTTGGGGAAAACTCGTCGTCTAGCGGTAATTCCGTCAGAGATCGGGAGTTATCGAGAAGCTCGATTTCAGTGAGCATGTTTCCCAGTACTTCGTCGGTGAATGTACGGGTGAGTTGGTGGTGCATTGGGACTTTCTTTGTGAAGTTTGTCACAGCTTTAGTTGCTTTGGGGCATGGTCCGAACACTGTCCATCCTAGCCGTGTTCTAGCAGCGATTGGTTCGTTTTTCCCACCTTCCCTGCTGTCTAACGCGTGACCCAAGCGGCAGTTGTCCATCCCGATGAGTATCCGTGGCTGAACGTTGCGATAGGAATCCGCCGGTACGCCTTCCAAGTGCTGATAGTTTGATGCTAGTTCCGCAGTCATCAACGTTTGCTGTGGTAGATCAAGACTCTCTACCGTATGCACTTTCGGCATCCGATATGTCTTCGCATCACGCGCACCAGAAATCTCCAGCGATAGCATCACGGAATTCATCTCCTGTCGTTGATAATCTCCCGTCCAACCTAGACACAACGGATACGAATTGCCTTCAAGATCCAGCTCGTTCATCAAACTGTGCTCCATCAACGTTACTGATGAACCTTCGTCCAGGAGAGCGAATGTACGAACGGACTTTCCTCGTCCGTGAAGAATGACTGGAAGATAGCGGAAAAGAATCTTACTATCGTAACTGACGTGAGTATTGCACTGTTCGATAGGTGTTTCTGGTGTGACATGGGAGTCCGATATTTGGGAATTTTCCACTTTCTGGTATCGTGAATCATCATGAAGCAGCTCGTGATGCATATATGAACAGCCATTTCTTCCGCAAGCTCGCTTGACTGCGCACGCTCCGAAATGCTTGGACAGACATTTCCGGCACAACTTATTCTGCTTCAGCACTGCCCATCTTGCTCCGATATCAAGTCTTTGGAATTTCCTACACGATCCCACACTGACACATCCTCCTTGGCATATCACACACTGTTTTCCAGCTGATTTCGATGTATTCCTAGAGGACTCCGTACAAGTCGTCGATGCCGACGATGACCGGTTGGAGCTGGATTGAAGGTGAACGTAAACTTCGTCCTTCCTCATACGTCTTTCAGGCTTGCTAACGTAGGCACAGACTGTTGACGGAATCGTTACAACGCACGCCGCCTCCACTAGTGTCTCTAACCATTTGCTGAAATCCTCCAGTGTCACTGTCTTTAACGTTTGACGATGTCTGGCCCAGTCGAGCTTCACAGTTGGCGGCAGTCTCTCGACAAGTTCTTGAAGGAGTGCCACGTTACATAGATGCTCGTTCAACCCACATGCTATGATAGTTGCACACATGTTCTGGACTGCAACACCAAAATCGATCAGAGTTTCTAGATTCTCCGTCTTCGGCGCTGCCATTTCCCGAATCTTGCAGACTAGCGAGTGGACGATAACCTCCGGTCGTCCATATAGCATTCGCAGTGTCTTGATGACACCTGCGAGTCCCACTGGATGCAGTAACCGGCTTCGAACGGTCTCAAGAGCTCTTCCCTTTAAACTGCGCTGAAGTCGAAGCAGGTTTTCCTCATCGCTGAACCCACACATCCTTGTACTGCTCTCGTACGTCGATATAAAGAGAGGCCACTCTTCCGGATTCCCCGAAAACGAAGGCAGCTCCTTTGACACTGCATGTCGCGCGGCCAGTTGACTTTGGCTGAGCTCGTTGTGATCATCGCCGGAGAGATTTGACCGCTTCTGTTCACTTCCATTGCCCTTATTCGCTCCTCTAGAGCCCTGGCTTGCTGATCCTGCTTCTCCGACATATCTGCAAGCTGCCTTTCCAGCCTGACCATTGCCGCTTGTACCTCATTCGATGACTGGCTACTTGAACTTCTTACTATCGTCGAATTCAAAATCGGTGGAGTGGTGTTAACGTTCAACTCCTCTCGTATCTCCCGCTCTCTTGCTTCCATACGACGCTCGAACTGGTACTTGAGTTTTTCAACCATGGAAAGTAACTCACGATCCTTCTGTTCAAGCAGCACCTGGTACGCCCGCTGCTGTTTCTCGAATCTTGCCTGCATCTGGTCCAGCTTCTTCTGGAATTCACTAAGTTGCTTAGCTTGCTCCTGTTCGCCTTTCGACCTGGAATCTGTTCCTTCCGTTGCAGGATTTGTGATGATGACCGATGGGATTTGAGTTGACCGTTTAGCCACACACTCAGAACAACTCCAATCTTTCTCCTCGACGTCCTCATTCACATCCACACACTCGAAATGGAACCATAATCCACATTCGTCGCAGCAAACCATCCGGCTATTATCCGGATCCCGGCACACAACACAACTCATACTTCGTTTTGCCTTTGGTGGCATAATTAGAGCCTCCCCGATCGCGATATTAAACGAATTTTTTAATATGTTGCGATATTCAACGAAAAAGAAGACGGTTTTCCGATTTAATAACGTGTATTTAACAGCAGCGTTAAAAAATTCCTATGGTACGAGATTATAAAATTTTGTATAACACAATTGATTAGATTTGTTTTTTTGTTATTCATATCGCTAAGTTCTTTGTATGTTTTTATGTATATAGTAAGTATTGTTAGCCGTAGACATAAGAGAAACTTACGTTTAGTGTCCCTTCAGTACTTCGCTACGCAATCGGTGTGTCAATACTGTTTTCCGTGTTTTATGCTTGTTTTTTGCTATATTTTATCAACACTGTTTTTCAGCAATTTGATTCCCGAACAGCAGCTAAATGCTACGCTGGTTGACCGTACTAACTCTTTTATAGCCTTTTAAATCGTACTATTATTTATAAACTTAATCACCGTAATACTAGTTGTAAGTTCTACCACTGTGATATTAGTTATAAGTTTTATATATACTATTATTTATGGAAAATAGCCAAAAACTAAACTCGCTGCTTCACTCGCGGGCATATTTCAATTTTCGATCTTGTTTATCTTTGATCTCCACTGACGTTTCAACACGATCCCGACGCACGCCGGCGGCACGTCATACATGTCGTGCGAACAAGAGTGGTACACGAAAGGTGCGTACTATCGCTGCAGTTGGATGTATTGGTGCGACGCAACGAAAGGTTGCGACACGCAATGAACGTGACGAGTTGGTTGTCGTGACAATTTCATGGTAAAAATGACGTTATTAGCTATTGTTGAAATAACCACGAGCGTAGTCATCTCAACTATAAATTTTATAGTTTTTATGATCATTCATGTTTTACTTACTCCGAATGAAACAAGCGAATCTTTTGCAATAAATAAATGTGGTGCACCTGCAAGTATACTTCCAGCTGCACCACATTCATTTATTGCAAGATTTAATTGATTCATTCGGAGTAAATATAACGTGAATGGTCATAAAACTAAATTAGACCAATTTCTCATTATCTCACAATTCAAATAACAAACAATCATTTATGTCAACATATATATATATATATATATATATATATATATATATATATATATATATATATATACAATATGTATATATATATTACCTATAATTTAACAAGAATGTTACATTTTGGAATTGTTTTCTTTTCTTATAAAATAACATAAGTTGGTTATATTATATAATATCGAACAATATGTTTCTTAGTGGTTTCTTCTGCTGTTACAAATAAGCATATCTATAGATAGCCGCTGTTTCGAAGTCACAGATTTATTTCATTTTGAAATGTTCAGACATTTCTCCAAATAGTCCTGTACGTAACCTAATAATATTTTTTTAATCTTATTAACTGTTTATTGTTAATTTTGTACACATGTATTGGGGGTCCATCAAATTCTTCTGCTTTGCATATAACATATCTGGAAAGGCTATCCCATGATTTCAAAAGAACAAAGAGTATGTATATAGCCCTGAATCAACCATTCTTTGCATGATATAAACAATTCTTCGCCGCATATTATCAGTTCTAAAATTACCATGAGTTGTCCATTGTTCATGTTGATCGATGAAATTGTTAAAAAATATCCCAATCGATATTCTGTCCCTTTGTATGTTACTAAATTACAAGTAGATATATTTAAAGTAGGAAGTTTATAAATGTTTTCAAGTAATGAAAAATTTCTAAGTTCGGAAGCAATAATTTTCCTAGTTTTGGTGTATTTTATAATGGGTGGAATGAAATTATTGTCTTTCAAATTATTTGCAAATACTAAACCAGCTTTAATGCAAAGGGTTAGACAAATATTAACACGGGACGTTATGTTTCTACAATATTGTTTGAATATTTGATGAAATGCTTCAAATCTGAAGCACCAAATATAGCGGATATGACCTACATGTTTGATTGATTGTACATAATGTAACGCTATATGATATTTGGGTTTTAATTTAGTTTTAAAAAGTTTTAAATATAAGGTATGATGATATACAATTTGTTCCTGCAAAGCATCTAGAATTTCTGTTGTATACCTAGGTAACAGTATTGAATCAACCAATTCTACTAATGAGCAAGCAAAATCCCAAACCTTATCTTTTAAAGGAAAAAGTGTACCAAAAAGCAGCGGGAAGTAATGAATAAACATCATCATCTCGCGAGCAGTCATCTTGAAAGCTACTTTAGATATGTGCTGCCTTGTAATTTTACGAAACTTATTTCTATTTTCCGTGGGTCCAAAATCGAAGACTTGAATACAGTGATTAATTTTTTTGAGCGAAATTTTCAATTTTACAATCATGTATTCTAAAATGATAGCCAAATCATAATTGCAAATGCCATGCGAAAAAAAATCATGCATGATATCAACCACTTGGTTGTTTACAACATGAAAACAAGTAAGCTTATTTAAATCTGACGGTTCTTTGATTCCTGTTTCCTTGAAGTCTCTATGTTTATCTTCATTGTAATTTTCGACAGTTCTTATCAACGTGTCATCTATTATAATTTGTATTTGAGCGTTATACTTATTAGTTTTACAAAAACGACAGAAAAACATCGAACTGAATGATGGAGCAAACCCTGAAAGAACGTTAATTCCGAGGTTATCTCACAAAAAGCTAACTAGAACAAAATATACTTTAACTGTTTTTCCCTTTAGTTTTAGATTTAAACCATTTGTTTCTAAATCTACAAATATATCTATCAACTCCTTTAGCGATTCTGATGGTCCTAACTGTGAAATAGCATTACTTTTAAGGAAGCCAGCTACAAAAATATTAGCCAGACGAGAATTTAAATATGTGGGCATAGTAGGGAAGTTATAATATAAACCGCACACTTTTTGTACACCGGAATGAGCACCAATTGCATCATTAATCTCGACGTCATCCGAAAATAGATGAAATGGTATAACTAATTTATCTTTGTACTCGCTTTTTATAGTCTTCCATGCATACCCATTAATCAAACTCGAAATATTTTGATGGGACTCCAAAGTATTCATATTATCAAGTGTAATACTCAGATTACTCTTCGTTTCAAACAGTTTTTTTATTTGAAATTTGATTGGTGTGAGACAACCTTTTACTTGTCCGTTACCGTCTTTGTCCACATATTTTAATACACGTGGTTCTTCTGTTAATTCTAAACTTTTCAACTTTGAGTTAAACCTGTGCTCTGTCCTAATAAATTCGAATGGATCTTTCAAATCCCATAGCAAATTTTTAACATTTGGACTACCTGTAAGTTGACTAACCTGTTCAAAGGCATTTATTATAGGTCCTACAATATTTGATGTAGTCGATTGTTGTAAATTTAAAACTTGCTTTCGTGGTAATATTTTTTTAGCGTAAAGATTTAGAGTAAAATTTAAAAAATTTTGCCTGAGCGTATTCCTGATTTCCATAATTTCTTCTTCATTGTCGGCAGATATTTCTAACGTTTGTACATTTACTGGGCTTAATGTTACTGATGATGGACCAGGTTGTTCAGCGATGATGGCACTACTTTTCTGAATAAACAGATCCTGTTGTTCAGTCAATTTGAAGTTTTTGAACGATGTAGAATGCTGTTTTAACATATGTCGTTTAAATGAATATATCGACTGGAAAACAGTGCGGGGTACGCACACTGTACAATGGTAAGTAGAATATGGCAACGATCCGTGAATTCCAGTAAGATGTTCGAAATATGTTTCGGCTTGATGAAAAACGTCATCACATTTGAAGCATACCAGACCGTCTTCCATCGTCAGTATTCGTGTTTTTGATAGACTAGTGTATCAATAAACGGGTGTTTATGCATATAGCACTTGTTATTTTAAACTGAATGAGCTGCACACAGCGGATAAAATATATAGTCCTATGATAGGTGCCATGACTATCACAGATTATCTTAATTCATACAATGTTCATTCTGCCTGTTTTGGAGAAATTGCTCTAACAGTAAGATTTGTTTGTTTTGTGCGTGTTTTCGAAAGACTATTTTATAAAAATAGCGGGAAATAAAACCCCAAAATAATACTGCACTCTCTGTGAACGGCAGGTCCAAAACGAATGTGAGTTTCAACGCTACATCAACAAGACGAAGAAATGACGGCAATATATATTCTAGTCCATTGTAAACCACGGAAAATGTAATTTGGTCAGTATTCTTGATGATGAAAATTCGCGGGGGCAGAGAATCTTTCACTTTCTGTGTATTTTCGCGCAGCTTTGCAGTTGCATCTGCGTACTCCTCGTTGCATGAAACTAGAGTACATACGTCGTTCTGTGCTTGAACTATAGTCGGTAATTTATTGGCAGAGTTTCTCACCGGTTTTATAACAGCGTGGAACAATGATGCAACGATATAATGACGGTAATCTGTAAACAAAAACATAATTATTTCGATTGTATGTAGAGCAATAGACCATTTTACGAACTGACAATATTGCTGATATTGGTATTGCTTACCCGTGGGGTCATCTGCGGATTGTCTAAGTGCCAGTCACATCCCTGGCACGAACGTCATTCTCATACATTTTTCTTGAAGCCGTTTGAGCCAGGCTTGCTGGCTCGATTTTGACAGCATCTGTAAGAATTACGCAATCATATAGGGTTTTATGGTTCAGAAAATATGTTGCATGCAGGATGTAGATAATGAACGATGTTCGTTTTATTGTGCTATCGGCAACATAAGATAGGAAAAATTCTGACTTTTTATAGTCTTATTTTTTACGATAAACAAAAAAAGGGAAACAACACGCTGCTTTCATCATACTGCGCAGCATTAAATACAAGCGTTGTCTCGTTTAAATTTTGTTTCAAAATTTGTTGTCTACCTCTATTACCACCACTATCGGAGGCGGCTTCAGCTGACAACTGTCGTGACAGGGATGTGGTGCCAGTATGGGAAAGCGCAATATTAATATCACATCCCTGTCACGACAGTTGTCAGCTGAAGCCGCCTCCGATAGTGGTGGTAATAGAGGTAGACAACAAATTTTGAAACAAAATTTAAACGAGACAACGCTTGTATTTAATGCTGCGCAGTATGATGAAAGCAGCGTGTTGTTTCCCTTTTTTTGTTTATCGTAAAAAATAAGACTATAAAAAGTCAGAATTTTTCCTATCTTATGTTGCCGATAGCACAATAAAACGAACATCGTTCATTATCTACATCCTGCATGCAACATATTTTCTGAACCATAAAACCCTATATGATTGCGTAATTCTTACAGATGCTGTCAAAATCGAGCCAGCAAGCCTGGCTCAAACGGCTTCAAGAAAAATGTATGAGAATGACGTTCGTGCCAGGGATGTGATTAATATCAGCACGTTACCTTGTCGCTTGTCATATATGAAATGGTCTATAAACAACGTATGGTCACAGACAAACAACCAGAACTCTTTAACTTTAAGGTGAAATTAGTCGGCATTGATTCTGCCAATTCCGAAAGCAGTTTTTTTGTTTGAAACAAACATTCTGTCCATGAAAATATATTCACTCTGGTCAGATTGTGCAGAAGAATGCAATATTTACATTTTCATGAACAGAATCCCGCTTTTGGGCTCAAAACTGCTTCCGAAATTGGGCTCTCCGACGAAAAGTTAATGACTGCTAGTTTCCCGTTAACTCATTATGAACATTTTGCTTGAACACTGGATCCATCCATAATCAATCTTTTTAAATTTTAACTTACAACAGGGGTATCGCTTACATACTTAATTTTTTTTACCGAACTCTGAGCAGCTGAACGTTCGGCAAAATTCGATGGTGCCAATCGACGTTTACGGATCATTAGTAATTCGCTATGACGGCGTTACTGATATTGTTCAGGGTTTTGCGTGAGAAAAAAAGAAATGGAAGTATTTTTGCTTTTGTCATCACGCACACGTTGACAGTTCGGCATGAGATTTTCTGTAAGTGCGAGCAGCCTACGAAATCTTTTTCAATGCCGTCATCGCGAATGTTTGGCATCATAAAAATTTTTTACCGAACGTTCTGCTGCTCAGAGTTCGGTAAAATTTACGATATTTTACCGAACTCGGTACTTTTTTTTAAGTGTGTAAACTAACAATTATTTTATAAGTGGTTTTTCCCTCTGTTCGTAAAAAAGCACCACTTTGGCGAATATGGAGACATTCTCAGCCAATACCAAATTTGCAATGACTGCTTCAGCGTGCGAAAAAATGGACAGTGAGTGTTATGTCTGTTTGTCTGTGTATGATACTACCTGTTTGTAAGTTCTCGGATTCCAGCTGGTATAAAAGATTTATACAAAATTTGTCTTTTATAGTGGAGTGTTTCACATATTCAAGAAAAGAATCAGCATAATTTTCCCATTCCGTAAATAGGCAAGACGTGTTTGCATCACTGAGTATGTTGGCAAAATCTGCATCAACCTAAAAATGGAAATCCAGGTAAAATTATTATATTTAAAATATTTAAACACTAATTTCAGTTGACACTCAGGCTCTGTCGAATACATCGAAAGAATCGGCGCTTATCGGTTTAACGCTATATACCGTGGACCCCCGTTCGTTTGACCATTTTTAATCTGAACACTTTTTAATTTGAACCCCGTTGGTTTGCACGACGTGCAAATTAAAAATGGTTCAAATGTCATTCTCAACATGACATCATTTGTTTATGCGGACAATGCACATAAACACGATTTGTTTGTACTGACCTAGCGTGTTTAATCGGTTTCACATTTCGTTTTCCTAACGATTAAGATAGAAATCCGATCGGAAAATGCAATATTCGCACTTGCAACTGCCAACTAAAACAAACCACCAAAACAATAACAAAGAGCAGGGCAGCCAGTTCACAAAGGTTTCAGCATATTTCGGGTTACCAGTTATTCAAATTAAAAAGTAACCCCGTTAGTTTGCATGAGGAATCGTTCAAACGAACAGGGGTCCACTGTATTTCCATCTCATTTTGGCACACTCTTAATTAACAACAGCGCGTGGCTAGTCACGTGATCTGTTTGGTGTTTATTAGGCACAGAAAACGTCCAATAGTAGTTCGAGGGCTTTTCTCAACCACATTGGGTGTTGGAACCTGTATCAGTGTCAATCTACATCATGTTTGAAATCGCTCGTGAAATCTTCGCAATCAATTTGTACTATAAGCTATCAATTATACTAGATTCTATACCATTCCCCAGAAACCCATTTCCCAGAATTCTATTCCCCAAAAAGCATCATTTCCTACAAAATCATTCCCCCGAATGTATCACCACAGGAAAAATTCCTGACCCCAAAAAACCCCACATGCCAAATTTGATTCCATTTGCTCGATTAGTTCTAGAGTTATGAGCAAATTTGTATTTCATTTGCATGGGAGCTCCCCTCTTAGAAAGGAAACAGGTATCAATACACCATAAAAAAATCCCACCTTCTAAAATCCCCACATGCCAAGTTTGGTTCCATTTGCTTGATTACTTCTTCAGTTTTTAGTAAATTTGTGTTTAATTTGTATGGTAGTCCCCCGTCTTACGCCCACCAAAAAATTGGTCTCTCATCCCCTTCATAAAATCGCTGGTCATTTTATCTAGCCAACGACATATAAATTGTTCAGTTTCGTTCAGTAGTTTAATAGTTATCATTTGAAATCTATCATTCAAACGTTACACTTTTATTTTCGTTTTCAGAAAGTGCTACCCAGTCCCAGTATAGTAAATAAAGACGTAGTCCTACGTCAAAAGCTAACCGTTACATCTAGAAAATACAGGTACAGACGAGCTTAACCTAGAAATCAATATACAGATGGTGTGAGTATCAAAATATTACAATAGGAAATACTATCATCAGAAGTAAATGAAATACGGCGCCCAAGTTTACGGATCCGCAGCCCACACCAATCTTCAATAACTGCAAACACTTCAAAATAGTTCTTCAAATCTCCATGATACCTGAAAACCACATCAATACATGTTATTCATACCGAAACAGGACAATTGATGATCAAAAGCAGAACAGAACTAATAACACTCAAAGTCAAAGATATCTCCAAGTGTATTCCACCAAAATCAACTGCAATATTATTCAGTTCGTATCTGTCATTCGGCGTGTGCGGTCGTATTCGTGGACGCTCCGCTAGAGATTCGAACAATAGTTAGCGAGTGCTTTTGTGGTGAATATCCTTTGTTCTCTATTCAGCAGAAGTCATCAAAACAAATCTGAAGGAACAAGGGGTAACCGCCATAAAAAATAAATAAATAAATAAAGAATAACGAAACGAAGTAGCATGGGGGATGATCGGATAAGCACCCCGACAATTATACTAACTCTCGAGGGCACAGTGATCCCCAACGAACATTTTTGTTTAAGGGTAGCTTATTCAACTATTGTAGAGCTAAAACCAATGGAGCAAGCGCATGATAAGCTGCTATACAACAAAAATGTTCCTTGGGTCCCCCAACACATCAACTTTGGGTGGATGAGGTGCAAAACATGACTATACTACCCTTCTCCATTACTCTGTTATTCCTGCTTCGAATTCGGACAGACACGTGTTTACTTGTTTATTGTCCAGTAGCGTAAGATTAATATCTTTTTTGAAATTGCTACTTCCGGTTCTAATAAAAGGTACATCATTATAATAATTTAATTAACTAATTAACACTAATTTACGATAATTACATTGTCTTGTCATATTTTAGTTTATACGGTTCCAAAAATTTATGCAGCCTCTCTTGAACATTGCCTCCGATGATGAACGTTTTACTTCGGGCGGTAGCGAGTTCCAGCTTACCACACCTCGAACGAACAGTGAAGCAGCGTAACATGCAGTGTTGTTGGCTGGTACCACAAGGTTTTGCAACCGGCGTCCACGAGTTTGGATCAGTTTCTGATGAAGAATACTGGGGGCCTGAGTTTTTAGCAGATTCCACAGAAAGACGCACGATCTATGAGCGTAGAAGTTTTTTTATCGGACATCCAATGAGGTTCTGTTGCAGGTGGCTCACGTGATCGTAGCGGCTCAGTCCATACACGTATCTCACACAGCAGTTTAGTGCCACACGTAATCGATCGAAGGAGCTTGCGCTGGGCCGGATGAGGAGGACATCGCCAAATAGAAAATGCGGCAGGATCAAGGATTTAAAAAGCGTCAGCTTAACGGCAGTCGATGCAGAGGAAGTACAACAGTAAAGCGTTCGGAGGCTAGCATAGATTTTACCACATTGTTGTGTTATCAAACCATCCCACTGCAGATCGCATTGAAAAATAAATCCCAGGTTGCTGGCGCTTTCTGACCACGGGATACTCTGACCATCGAGAAGAAGTCCAGGCACTGGTGAAACGATACTTCCAGCTCTTCGACGTCTGATTGTGATGAATAGTGCTTTGCTCTTAGCAGGATTCACAAAGAGTTTATTCCGTCGAGACCAATCCGCAACACGTTCGAGATCATCATTCATCATTCTGACTAACTCATGTGCACAGGGACCACGTCCGCCGACGTAGAGTTGTACATCATCGGCGTAAATCTGAATAGAGCAGTGCTTCAACACAGTCGGTAGATCATTGATATGACAGCAGAATAGTAGAGGGCCGAGTACTGAGCCTTGAGGTACTCCAGATGGTACTTCCACACTACGGGAGCAGCAACCACCACAAAACACAGTCTGTCTTCTTTCAAACAGGTACGATTCTATCAGACTCACGGCAACAGAAGAGAAGTTGAATTGCGTATATAGCTTGGCTAGTAGTTTGCTGTGCGGAATGGTATCGAAGGCCTTCGAAAAATCGAGCATCAACAGTATACCCGCACCTTTCTTATCAACAATGGCTCCTAGATCATCGTACACTTTTAGAACTGCGGTTTTGATGCTCTGTCCTTTGCGGAAACCAGCCTGGTAGTCCGTCAGTAAGCCACTGTCTTCCATGTAAGATGTCATTTGCTGCTTGAGAAGCTTCTCAAACACTTTTGACAACGCGCAGAGGATGCTTATTGGTCTTAGATTAGTGATATCGTTCAGGTGCGCTTTTTTCTTCAGCGGTATGACTTTCGCGTGTTTCCAGGAGTCAGGAAAGGTGGACCGTTCGATAAACATATTAAATAAATATGTAATGTGCTGCACAACTAACGGTAAGATGATCTTCACAAAATTAATTGGTAAATCGTCCATCCCAACGGCGTTAGACTTAATGTCCCAGATAGCGTTCACGACTTCCCAGTAATGTACTTGCTGAAAGGAGAAACTGTGCAACGATGCTGGTGCTGAACTCTCTGGTGTTGGTCTGCGGTGAGTACTGTTCGTGAAGTTAGCTAAGAAGGTACGATTCACTTCATCTGGATCGAACTCGCAGGGATTATGCTGTTTATCCTTGCCAACTCCAAGACTCTTCACTCGCTGCCATAGGGTTTTCGATGAAGCTCTGCTGTCTAGAAAACGATGCAGATACTGCTGTTTGGCTTGCGCGATTTTCGTGTTAGCACGATTTCTTAGCACTTTGTATCGCTGCCGCTTCACGTCCTTCAAATGTGTTGGAGCTTGCAACCAGTCCTTGTACGCCAAGTCACGCTCGAGCAAGCTCTGACGAACGCTATCAGAAAACCAAGGGTTGTTCTTACGGCGACTGGTACTGACACGAAGAGGGATGCATGTTTCATGCACTCTTTTGATATGCGCATTGAAAAAATCCAGGCAGTCGCTCGGGGTTTCCATCGCATAGAACCGGTTCCAGGGGATAGCCAAAATTTCGTTTTCCAGGACATAAGCATCGAAGTTGACGTAGTCTCGGTAAAAACACAGGCTGGAGGGTGGTGAGATGTCAAAGTCCAATGACGCAAAAATTAAATCGTGCTGCGACAGTGCAGGAAAGCTGACTTGTCCGAATCGCAAGACCTTCTCGTTTCTAGTGGTAAGGAAAAGATCGAGCTGCGAGCATCCTCCATCATAGAAAAATGTTGGTTCTTCACTAACGGATGCCAAAGAAAAGGTACTGAGCACCGATTTGAAAAGCGCACGTTTGCTACTAGGCTGAAGCATGTTAGTGTTGAAATCCCCCACCAGAAAGATATTGTCGTAGCGTACAGCAAGATTAGACAACTTTTCCTCCAGGAAAGACGAGCAGTCGTTTTCCGGAGGATTGTAGATGACTATCAGTAGAATTTTCCGACCCGCCACTCGAAACTCCAATGCCAGACATTCAGTTTTATCCGTTGCATCTTCTGCAAGCGTTGTGCCAAAAACTTTAGAACAGGTTAAATACTCCCTGTAGTAAACTGCGATACCTCCACCACGCTTATATGTTCTGTCATTCCTCACAACGCCATAGCCTGTAACACCGATGCTGCGATCGCTTATCTTCGAATTAAGCCAAGATTCAGTGAAACACGCAATTTCAACCTTAGAGTCCCATAAGATGTCTCGAACCTCATCAAGCTTACTACAGTTACGTGCACAAAGGCTTTGGGAATTTCCGTGACAGATGTTCAGCTTCCCAGGTGATAGAACAGCGTTCAGCACTGCTCTAGGAATGTTCGTTGAGGTGTGGTTAAAAGAGGGAGGCATCAAATATAGTATGGGAAGCAATTTCTAGAGGGCTGCATAATTATGGAGGAACGGGAATTAAAAATGTTTAACATACAATTTTCTAGTCAACTCACAAGAATACAAAAAATACTACTTAAACATTACTACAAAAATGAACGAATGTACATAGTTACGAATATTTATCCAGCTCATTCTCGGACTGAATGGCTATGGGTGGTCCACCAGCTGCAATCTTGACGTAGACGACACCTTGTTTAGTGTAAACTGATACCAGCTTTCCCGCCTTCTTTCGATGAAGTGCAGCCGATTTGAGTTTACGCGTTTCGATGGAGAGGTTCTCGTTGATGTACACACGACGATCTGAGTCCAGTCCAATGTGTCGTAGCTTAAGGTCTCGTTTCCGCAAGTATGCACTGTCGAACTCGTCCCTTGTGGTCTTCAGCGGAAATTCCACAACGATTAGCCCATCGCTGTCCGATTTGTTGCCGGATTTCAAACGCCTGATTTGCGCCAACGTGGTGGCCGTGTCGTTCACTGCTAGATGTCGTCCTATTGCCTCTAACGTCGAATGTAAATTTTCACCGTTTTTGAAAGGAATTCCGCTTACAATGAGCTCGTTTCGATTTTGTAAAGCTCCAAACTGTTGCGTCATATTATCCACCCTTGCGTTAAGCTGATCAAGTGCATTGTCATGTTGCTGAAATTTCACTGCACATTCGTTTTTTACCAATTTAATTTCATCCATCAAATCAGCTTTAACGGAGTCAATTTTGCTGTTGACATCCCTAATTTCAGTTCGTACCGTATCGATCAGCTGTCTCGTTTCCGAAAATTGCTGCATCATTGTCCGCAACATACCTTCTAGTGTGATCGGATAAGCATTTGCATCACATTCGTCAGTCCGCAGTCGTTTGTTTGTCAACGGAGTATTCGTATTCTTAGCAGCTGGCGGTGTACGTTGAACGCTCGACATTGTGTCGTGTCTCGTGTGTGAGATGGAACAGTGAAAATCCACAGATTCTATGCGCGTGTGTGAGGCACTAGTGAGCGAGTCTCGTCTGTTGGTGTTATGCGGGACAATAGCGCAATAGCGATAAAGAAATAGCAGTCTAGTGAAGGCAAAATTTCGATCAGCAATAAACAAATTGTTTTCGATCGCACAAACGGGATAACATGACCCGAAATAATACGGACTCTCCGGATCGCGATGGAACGATTTTCGGTGGTGTAAAAACGGGTGAACTTCACTTTTGTAGCAATTTAATCCGCGACTTTTATCGACACATTCTCACGCCGGTCGTATCTTTCTATTTCCCGTGTTCGTTGTCAACAACCCTCACCTAGCTGCGGTAACTGTTCAGCTCAACATGAACGGCTTAAAGTGAACCATGTACATCGAAAGCATACTGCAAACGATGCAAATCGAATGACCATCAATTATCTAGTCGAAAATGCCCTTCATATGTAAAGGAAGAGAAAATCCAACATGTGGACGCGGGAATCTCCTACCCAGACGCAACACGAGCTTACGAACAACATAACGCAAAATCGATGGCTAATGTGGTTACCAGCTAATGTGTCGGCTAAACTCGATCACGTCTTAACGGAGTAGGGTAAAAAGGATGCGAAAATCGACGCCCTATTAAGCGAAATCCAAAAGCGAGATCGTAAAATTGCTCATAGAGATGAACGAATCAGAGATTTGGAATCCACTCTGAAGATGAAACCACAAGACTGACCGCCACCAAACAATACGGTACCATCCCAGACTTAATCGCTAAGGTAGAACAATTAGAAGCCGAACTTGCTACCAAAAACGGAGAGCTTGCTAGCATACTAGACACGCACCCTATCAGTGACATCACCTGTGGAAAGAAGACTTGTGTTTCTACGAAAAAATAAGCAGTTAAACCAAACCGATCCACGAAATCTCAACAAGCAAAACCACCAGCAAGCAAAAAACAAACATTTATCACTCCTGACGCCGAGAACCCAGGAACCGAAACACAAGCTACAGGTGCGAAGGAAAAGATCGTTAATAAGAATGATCATAACAAAATAAACCCAAAACGATTGACAAATGATACATCACTGATGTATACCCAAGCGACCAAAAGTTCGAATATTACTTGACACGCGAACTCGAAAGTTCATAATTAGTTCAGATTCAGTTCCATGGAACTTTCTTGCTGATTAGTAGTGTATATCAAGTATACGTGGAACTAAATGCATTAAGAAGTGCTGCGAGTACTTCATAGATACTTCAAAGCTATTAGGATGCTACATGAAGTTCTGAAGTAACTTTAGTTGCTAACAAGTTCTGCGTGCTGCTTTTTTGTTTATATTTCTGGTGATCAAACCAGCAGAACCTGAAACTATTGGAGATTAATTATTTTTATTTCACTTGAATAAATTTAATCCTCGCACATTTCTAATTACAAATATAAATTAGAATGTAATGCTCTTCATTATTGTGTTGTGTTGTGTAGCATATGCTGTCGGTATCTCACTACTATAGTTAATTGCCTGGTTCCAAATTTTATGTTCTATAATTAACTCGCGCTGCATAAAGCTGCTGCAAGTTCTAAAACGAACTTTTACTTAACAACTCATTGGCAAAATTCACATCGCTTGTATACGACAAAGGTGACGCAGTGGATCGGTATAGGTTTATAACGCGGAACACCCGGGTTCAAACCCAACAGCAGGCAAATGCAACGAATATAGAAGTTAGGTAGAAATATAAAAATAGAACATAGAAGTGCTGCTAAATTTGTTTTTTCTTAGTTTTTGACAGTTTATTTCGAAGCTGCTTAGCGTTCTATGCAGTGGACCCAAGACAGCTTAAAAGTTCGGTTAATTACTTAAAAGTGACGCTGCTTAGCAAGTTATAGATTGATATACATAAAGCTGTTTAACCCTTGTTAGACACCATTATTCGAACTCTTGGTTACTTGGGTATCTTCGGTTCTGAAATGGAAGTCTCTCTCTCCGATTAGATCCGACATCCGATTAGATAGCTACCGACCAGACCGTTCTTTATCTAGACGTCAGAACTCATCTCTAATGCCATCGCCATGGTTACATCGCAAATCCATGGCTCCATCGCATCGCGAACGGACGGAATTAAAAAATAAACCAAGTAATGCTCATTACACCTGTCACCAACTCACCACACCGGATAACCATCTCGACAACGCCAACATCTCCAATAATTTGTATAAACCAAAGCACGTCCCTGTACTGGCTCCGACCGGGGCCGTTCCAGTTTTCACCGCTATTCTATATTTCGAACGGATTGGTATTTCAAACGAAATTTCCGCCAGCAAAATCAAATGAGCAAACATCTCTCGGAACAAGTCGAACGAAATAAAGATTCGTTTGAAATACAGAATAGGGGTGTTTGACTGATGCGTCCTCGGCGGCTGCTGTTGTGGGAGACTTGCACTTTCAGGCAAGTACTTCAAATATCGCAACTGGAACAGAAGCTGAAGGCAGAGCAATTCTTTCAGAAACTCCAACAAATATAACCAATAGAAGACGAAAAGGTAATACAATTCCAATTACACATCACTATAGCCAGCGGCTTAGCGAATCGTCGACTGAAGGACTCGAAAACAAAACTACCGCAAACAACAATCAAAGCGACCATCACTCTAGCGACGCACATAGCGCCCCTAGTCGTGAACGTGATACGGACGACAGGATAACAAATCCCAAAGGAAACCAAGAAAATGTGATCGACAATGTATCGCTCTTCAATGGAATGTAAACGGCCTTCAAGCGCAGAGTTACAATTAATTGTCTCGAAACATCTGCCACTGGTAATTGCAATACAAGAAACCCACCTCTCGCGCACTGATCTAATGAACAGGTTTCATCAAGCTGAATACAAGTGGTCAATTCACCCTGGTCCGAACTCTCCCTCACAAAAGATGTTGTAGGACTCGCTGTTCACCAAAAAACGCCACAGAAATATCTCAAATTAAGAACATATCTACAAGTAATTACCGCTCGCGTTAAGTCCCTGTGGAAGCCACATACGCATCAGTATACATACCATGTCATATGCCACCTCGAGAATTAGCATCAGAGCTGGAAAATCTGATCACCGAGCTACCTCCCCCGTTTGTACTTCTTGGTGACTTTAATGCCCACCGTCCGTTGTGGGGCAATAGCAAAGTAGACGCCAAAGGAAGTATTATTGAGGACTTTGTTGCCAACCATAATTCAATCATCCTCAACACAGGAGATCATTAGGCTAGACCCAAGAAGCGGAACAACCTCCGCAATTAACCTCACCATTATATCACCGGAGCTCGATCCGAAATTAATATGGAAGGTAGAAGAACCCAAGCAACCAAAAGTTCGAATTTTACTTAAGAAACAAACTTGAAAGTTCATATTTGGTTCAAATTTAGTTCCGCAGAACTTTCTTGCTGAACAACCAGACACTACATTTGTAAACCGAACTTCATTCTCATTAAAGTACCGCTAATATCTATAGCAACTTGAAAGTTCAACATATAACTTGAAAGTAACTTAGAGTTCGGATAATGGTGTCTAAGGAAGGTTAACAAGCTTTATGTCTATGGATCTATAGCTATAGCTATAGCAGCTTTACTTGTAATTAACCGAACTCAAAGCTGCCTTAAGTTCGCTGCATAGAGCGCTAAGCAGCTTCTAAAGAAACTTTGGCAAAAGTTTGTAAAACAGCACTTTTAGTTCTATTTTTATACTTTTCTATTTTCTTCCTCCGCCTCATCCTAACTTTTGTAAAGTGTTGTAAAGTCATGTTTTAGGCGTAGTAAATGACTGAAGCATAGTAAGTCGAAACGTCCGCTGAAAACATTTTAGTTCTTATTTCTCACCGAAAAAGTCAACAAGAGTAATATATATTTTGTAAAGTCGGTTGCGTCGGTCATGCGATTAAGATAGACCATATAAAAAAAGCCTAACTACCACCGACCGCTGCTGGATTTGAACCCGAGCGTTCCGCGTTGCAAGCCTATCCTAATGCATTGCACCATCTCTGACGCCGCTAGTGACATGAATTTTGCCAATGAGTTGTTATTAAGTGTAAGGTCGTTTCGGGGCTGTGATAAATGAGAAATTAGCATCGAGTAAAAACGATGCAAATCACATATTCCAGCAACGGAGCAGTGGTATGCGTCTAAGTCACCGAAAAGAAGTACTCGAGTTCAAATCCCCGAGATTTTGGTTGTTGGTGTGTGGTAAGTAACAATAAATTAATATTAAAAAAAAACAGTCGGTTATTAACCGAAATTAAATGCCCCTTAGTTAATGAGAAATGTCATGAATCTGCAAAACAGGAAGAAGTGGGAAAATATTCCCCCAATCTTTTTTTTATTTCTAAAATTATCGGAGTTTCTTTTTGGGCTGAACAGTGTTCTATATAGCGACTTAAGTATACTTTTTGCGAACTTTCTAGTTCTGTTAGAAGTTACTTTGTATTCCCTTCGAAGTTTAATCATAAAATACGAACTTGAAAGTACGGTTAATTACTTAAAAATGAAGTTGAATAGAGTTCTATTCATAATCATTTCGTTGGCTGATTAAGCCAAAAAATCCCCTTTTATCGGAACTTTTGGTTACTTGGGAAGACAGACACACGAGCGATCACTATCCGACAACCATGAAGCTACCGGATATCATACCGATATAGCAAACACGTAAGCGTCGGATACACGATCAAGCTAACTGAAAAGAATACGAGAGCATTCTTGTTGAACGTATACCTCGAGAACAACAATTTTCTGTTGCAGAATAGGGCAACCACATAATATATGCAGCCGAACATTCCATCCCAATGATATCTGGAAAAATCGGAAGAAAATCCTTTCCTTGATGGAACATTAACGTACATGATGCCGTATGAGCTAGGCAGAAAATGCTATATAGCATATATGGCACACCGGATCAATCTCTGCTTCGTGGAAAGAAGGAATCATTGTACCTCTCCAAAAACCTGGCAAAAATCCACGAAAACTAGGAAACCAACGTCCAATTACGCTGTTAAGCTGTTTCAGCAAAACCATGAAGCGCATGGTAAATAGAAGATTAGTACATTACCTTGAAAGTAACCATCATCTGAACCAACAGTTCGCCTTCCGGTGTGGTAGGGGAACAGATACATATCTAACCTCATAGCGTTGGTTTCGGTGAATCAAAATCAGTGGCCAGGAAACTCCCGATGGAATGTTCTATTTTCTCTGCCGAAGCCATGGCGATCCTTTTTGCACTGAACAACGTGATGACAGAGCATCACAACACCGTCATCTTCACCGATTCTGCGAGCATTCTTCAAGCACTAGGAGGAAAGGAAGATCCAATTAATCAACAGCACTATGCTGGATCCCTGCACATATCGGAATTGCTGGTAACGAACTGGCTGACCAACTTGCCAAAGCAGGAAGCAACAACGACAAGATTCCATACCGGATACCCAGTGGACTTAATCCGTACATGCAAAACGACAATCCGACATCAATGGGAAGAGCAGTGGCATAATAGTCCCAGTTTCTTAAATTTAATTAAACACACAACTTACCATGGCCTGACCGATGGGGACCAACAGAGCAAAGAGCACTCAGTCGATTACATATAGGACATACAAATCTTACTCATCAGCACTTGTTCAGGGGAGAAAGTAGCGTGTGTTCGACGTACGGGGAGTCATTAACTTTTCCACATATCCTTGTCAATTGCCAAGCCTATGACAGCCACCGCTCAAAGTGCGGTCTAAGCGGCAGAATAGAAGAAATTTTAGGCAACCAGTAGTTCGCAGAGACGAAACTAATCAAGTTCCTTAAAAACACTAAATGAATAGAATTAATTTAAAACAAGTTACTGATATTAAAATAAATTTACTATTTTGGGGCGAATGACCGTCCAATACACATCCAATAAATACCGAGTTCGGATGCTTTGTAACTAGGAACTGGCAAAGAAAAGATACATATATAGAAAAACCGGCAAAGGCAGTAACAAGCAATATCTAACACAAAAGGAAAATGGTATGAGATAATAAACGAACCAGTTCCCAACATTCGGTGCAAAAACCTAACACTCACCACAGATGAACCGCCCAGTTAACTTCGAGGTACGATGCCGGTCTTACAAGCCAGTCGTCGTATGTTCTTGGCTAGGCGGTGCTTGTTAAATAGTCAAGTACGATCGTTGCACTGACTGGGCTTCAAATGGTGAGTTGACAACCTGGAAGGAGCGTCAAACACAGCTCTGGTCCTCACAAGCTCCCGCCTCACGCCTCCACGAGTCATATGATACCAAATGCGGCGTAGCCTGGGCAATGTTGTCAATCTGACAATAGCGAAGTGAGGAGGTGCGACGCGAATACTGGCGCGGTAACCATAGCATGGCGGTAGAGGAAATGCTTCGTCAAACACGAGCGTCTGTTCACCAAGGAGGCGCGGCTCAAACAGCGTCTGTTCTCCATGTTAGGGGCGGCTGATTATTATACTCGTGCTTATGCCAGCAGGGACTCTAAACAGTGCTGTGCACGATGGTCCTCCGGCGAGACAGGGGGTTAGGGGCAGGCCCAACAAGCCGCCCTGGAAAACTAAAAGTTACCAACAACGAAGAAGAAAATAGGGATCGGAACAATCGGCGTCGACCCACGCGACGAAATAAGGACTACGATTGGAAACTCGGGACATGGAATTGCAAATCGCTCGGCTTCCCGGGTTGCGATAGGATAATATATGATGAATTACATCCCCGAAACTTCGAAGTCGTAGCACTGCAGGAACTTTGCTGGATAGGACAGAAGGTATGGAAAAGCGGGCATCGAGCGGCTACTTTCTACCAGAGCTGTGGCACCACCAACGAGCTGGGAACCGGCTTTATAGTACTGGGAAAGATGCGCCAGCGTGTGATTGGTTGGCAACCGATCAACGCAAGGATGTGCAAGTTGAGGATTAAGGGCCGTTTCTTCAATTACAGTATCATCAATGTGCATTGCCCACACGAAGGGAGACCCGATGACGAGAAGGAGGCGTTCTACGCGCAGCTGGAGCAGGTGTATGATGGCTGTCCGCGACGGGACGTGAAAATCGTCATCGGTGACATGAACGCGCAGGTAGGACGGGAAGCTATATATAGACCGGTAATCGGGCCAAACAGCCTGCATGCCGCAACGAACGACAACGGCCAACGATGCGTAAATTTTGCAGCTTCCCGCGGAATGGTAGTCCGAAGTACCTTCTTCCCCCGCAAAGATATCCACAAGGCCACCTGGAGATCACCAGACCAACGAATAGAAAACCAAATTGACCATATTCTAATCGACGGTAAATTCTTCTCTGATGTTATAAACGTTCGCACCTACCGCAGTGCGAATATAGATTCGGATCATTTCCTAGTTGCAGTTTGCATGCGCTCAAGACTCTCGACGGTGCATAACACGCGTCGAAGTCGTACGCCGCGACCCAACATCGAGCAGCTACGAGTCACCGGAGTTGCCCAGGAATACGCGCGGCAGCTGGAAGCAGCGCTACCAACGGAAGAGCAACTTGGCGCAGCAACTCTTGAAGATGGTTGGAAAGGCATTAAGACCGCCATCGGTAGCACTGCACTAGCGGCACTAGGTACAATGAATCCGAACCGAAGAAACGATTGGTTCGACGGCGAATGCGAGCAATTAGTGCAGGAGAAGAATGCAGCACGTGCGAGGATGCTGCAATACCGTACGAGGGCGAATGTGGATCGATATAAACAAGCACGGAACAGGCAAAACTCAGTCTTCCGGAGGAAAAAGCGCCAACAGGAAGATCGGGATCGCGAGGCGATGGAAGAACTGTACCGTGGTAACGATAAACGGAGGTTCTACGAGAAGTTAAACCGCTCGCGCAAAGGCCATGTGCCGCAGGCCGATATGTGTCGAGACTCAGACGGTAATCTTCTCACGAACGAACGTGAGGTGATCGAGAGGTGGAAGCAGTATTATGACGAGCACCTTAACAGCGATGTAGCTGAACATGGAGGTGACGATATGGCAATAGATCTTGGAGCACGTGCAGAAGACGACAGAATACCAGCCCCTGACCTCCAGGAGGTAGCAGAAGAGATCGGTCGGCTGAAGAACAATAAAGCGGCTGGGGCTGATCAGCTACCCGGCGAGCTGCTGAAATACGGTGGTGACGCACTGGCTAGAGCGCTGCACTGGGTCATTGTCAAGATTTGGGAGGATGAGCTACTACCGGAGGAGTGGACGGAAGGCATCGTGTGTCCGATCTACAAAAAGGGCGACAAGTTGGATTGTTGCAATTACCGCGCAATCACACTGTTGAACGCCGCCTACAAGGTACTCTCCCAACTTTTATGTCGTCGACTATCACCATTTGCAAAGGAGTTCGTGGGGCAATATCAAGCGGGATTCACGGGTGCCCGTGCCACCACGGACCAGATTTTCGCGCTTCGGCAAGTGTTGCAGAAATGTCGCGAATACAACGTGCCCACGCATCATTTATTCATCGACTTCAAATCGGCGTACGACACGATCGATCGAGATCAGCTATGGCAGATTATGCACTACTACGGATTTCCGGATAAACTAACGCGATTGGTCAAGGCGACGATGGATCGAGTAATGTGTGTTGTTCGAGTATCAGGGGCAGTCTCGAGTCCCTTTGGATCTCGAAGAGGGTTACGGCAAGGTGATGGGCTTTCATGTTTGCTGTTTAACATCGCTTTGGAGGGTGTGATAAGAAGAGCGGGTATAGACACGAGTGGCACGATATTCACGAAGTCCGTCCAGCTTCTTGGTTTCGCTGACGACGTTGACATCATTACACGTACCTTTGAGAGGATGGCGGAAACGTACATCGGACTGAAAGCTGAAGCCAAACGGATAGGACTTGTCATTAATGTATCGAAAACAAAATACATGAAAGGAAGAGGTTCTAAAGAAGTGAATGCTGACCTCCCTCCCCGAATTCATTTAGAAGGTGATGAAATCGAGGTGGTAGAAGAGTTCGTGTATCTGGGCTCACTGGTTACCGCAGACAACGACACCAGCAGAGAAATACAAAGACGCATTATGGCAGGAAATCGTGCCTACTTTGGACTCCGTAGGACGCTGCGATCGAACAAAATTCGCCACCGCACGAAGTTAACAATCTACAAGACGCTGATTAGACCGGTAGTCCTTTACGGCCATGAGACATGGACTATGCTCGTGGAGGACCAACGCGCCCTTAGTGTTTTCGAACGGAAGGTGTTGCGCACCATCTACGGCGGAGTGCAGATGGAAGACGGAACGTGGAGGAGGCGAATGAACCATGAATTGCATCAGCTGCTTAGGGAACCACCCATCGCTGCCACTGCAAAAATCGGTCGCCTGCGATGGGCTGGGCATGTCGTGAGGATGTCGGACGACTGCCCGGTTAAAAAAGTTCTCAATAACGATCCGACTGGAACGAGACGGCGGGGCGCGCAGCGAGCAAGATGGATCGATCAAGTGGAAGGCGACCTGCGGACCCTACGTAGACTACGTGGCTGGCGAATTGCGGCCATGGACCGAGTAGAATGGAGACGACTTCTTCGTACAGCAGAGGAAACTACGGCCTGGAGCTGATTAAGTAAGTAAGTATCGTTGCACTGACCCACCCCCTAATTTTCATGTACTCTTCGAGTCTGTCGATAAAGAAGGGTAATTACTAATGACGGTTGAAGCCCCACGGCTTTGGTTTACACTATCAGATGAAACAATAACCTTTAACAGAACCAGATCCGCGGACACACACTCACTAAGGATGGAAGGTTCTAATAATGGGGATGGGAACCAAACGAAAACTGTGTGACCACTGTGATGAAAAAGATCCGGAGCACATCCTATATGTGTCAAGTACAATCAAAATAGGACACTATACGTATTAGAATACCCTGAGCTGGCAAACCACTCGAAAACATACATCTCAAGATGTATGCGAAGCGAAGAAAACGAACTAAAACCACAACAGAAAATCAAATTGTTGAAAGAATATTAAAGTAATTATTTGAAACATTACCTACCCGCAATCTTCATCACTACCAAGAATTTGAAACTAAAATAAAACAAACAAGATAATGCCAATTTAGCCTAGGTTGCGATGTCATTGAAATTAATATCCTCTGAATCTCGGAAGACTTCTCGATTGGCATTGCTCGTATTGCTGCTCCAAGCAGAGATGCCATATTTTCTAAAAAAATGTCTGCAACTGCTCGAAAACCGAAAAAATCGAGCAGTTTTCCGGCTTCTCGAATTTTCTGGTTTGAAAATAATCTGCGAAAATCTGCACATTTTTTTAGGAAGTCTGTGAAAGTTTAAAGAGCTTCGAACAAAAATCTGCACCAAAACAATAAAAGTCAGAAAAACTGCAAATATCTGCAAATTTATAATGATCTGCAAGACCGTTCCAAAAATCTGGAATTTGCAGACAAATCTGCAAGTCTGGTATCCCTGGCTCCAAGCCGCAAAAAAACGGAAAGCAAAAATTTTTCTGGTTTGATGTAGAGCAACGATAAAAAAATAATGTTGCACCATTTATGTGTGGTCTAGAGTGACTATATACAGAGTGGCGACAAGTCATCCCAAATGTATGCAATGCGGGTTTTCCAAGGTTTTTCTTTCTCTTTCCTGCATACGCGTTGGATAGGTCGTCTGCTCGATTGGAATGACACTGACAGATAATTGTCATTCCAATTTTGACATTGTCGCCACTCTGTATATAGTCACTCTAGTGTGGTCTTATTGCATTATGCTTTGGCTGAAACCGATGACAGAACTCTTCGGCTTTAGCCAAAATCTGCACGCAAAAAAATCGTAACGTATAGTTAATCCGATAAGGCTAATCTTGCAAACGCTTTAAAACAAGGTATAGAATTCTAGATAAAATTAACAAAAGTAAGTGCCGTTGATTTGAGTACATTTTTAATTCTCGTTTGCGTTTACTCTGGTAAGTTTACAAACGAGTAAACTTTCAACTTTCCAAGTATACTAAATAAAGAAACAATTGTAAAATGTTCTTACCAGCAAATATCCGTTTGGATCGCATATCCTTGGCCATTGTTCCATTACACTACTTCGAGATGAGCTGTTATCTGTGAGGACCGATCTGTACCTCACAAAAAAGGTATCATTCCAGCGGCGTATCACTTCTTCCCAGGGAGCTATATTGTTCCGCAACCAGTTTCTATCCGCATCAAAACAAGCGATTTCTATAAGTGCAAAGACGTGACAAACCGTGAACAAAAGTGTTTTATCTTCAGAGGAGAAATATTAACAAGTATATTATATATCAATAATATATTAATAGGAATTATTAGTTTGAAATATAAATATGAATTATAGTAAACAATTATACAGATAAGCTATAAATCAAATTTTTGATATATTTTATATATAATTACCTGTTGCTGATAGCTCCAGAACTTCCTTTTTGAGTTGACGTGTTTCTAAGTTTTCTTTTTTTTCAGGCACCTTTTCTTGTTCCGGTTGTGGAACCTGTCATATAGCAATCCCGACGGATTCTTCTTGCCATTTTTAACGTCTCGTGGCGAGAAATACAGTTCCTAAAAGTATAAAAACATACATTAATATATATATATATATATATATATATATATATATATATATATATATATATATATATATATATATATATATATATATATATATATATATATATATATATATATATATATATATATATATATATTGTCAATTGCAATGAAAATTGTACCATCCAAAGTGCGATATCGCTCATAAAAGTGCTATTTTGCACTAAATCGTTTCGGTCTCTTCGGCGCACTTATTGCTTGGAATATAACGAAAAATAACGAAAATTGATATATATATATATATATATATATCAATTAAAAAAACTAAAATTTTACAGCGATTTCTGTAGAAACCCAGTAAACCATTTGGTTTGTATATCTCGATTGCAACTGAGATATACGAAATCATATCTGAACGAAAAAGTTATATTTCACGCCATATAAGAACATATATGTACCAAAGTGGAGGCGATATACGTGCGAAAGCTTTGACAATTATTTGTAATTCTTTTTTGCGTAGTTTTTATAACACGCAACTAAATACTCCTGAATATATGATTAAGATATAATCAAATATTGCAATCGTCTATACTGCTTTATAATTCACAGTCATGAATTGTATATGAAGACACGCACGACTGCAAAACAACTTATTGTTCACTTCGATTTGACATACTCTAATCATTATACAATTCCAATGTGAAATTGACATGAAAACGATTTAATATGAACTTTCTATTACGATTTTGTGTTATCTGGGTAGGTAATTCGCTTTTACCTAAAATTGACTTCCCGCACGGAAGTCCGATTATGAATCAAAAGTAAGCATATTTGGGATTAAATATTTTTCTGTGAAGACCTATACGTTTTGGTACGTATGAGTCAAGGTATATGAGTCAAGTAGAGTGAGATCCAACCCGTATGCAGGAAAGAGAAAGAAAAATCGCATTGCATAAATTTGGGATGACATGTCGACATCCCAAGTAACCAGTAAGCACTAAACACTAGTCCTTGGACAACATTGTATAAGCATACAGAACTATGATTAAAGGCATATTTTTCTTCATATACTTCTGTAGAACTCACATAATGCTAAAAAGGCGAAATAGCGGGTTGTTAAAATGCTACGCCACAAGCATCCAATATGCATTATCAGGCTGTGAACCATTTCGCGAAATTTTTAACTTTTTAGTTAAAATTTGACAGTTTGATGGTTATTTCTCCTCGAGTGGTTAAAATCAGTTCAGAATGCGAACCATTTCATATTTGACATATTGATAGTTTTTTTTGTTCAATGAGAGCCTATAAGGTGAGGATGAAAATATTGTTTATTCTGTTCGAGTTGAAATTGGATGAATTTTTGATGTTGATTTGCTTTTATTTGATAGATAAAATTCATCTCATTTCAACCCGGGTTGTTTGAACAAATTTATTATGCGATAAGCATCCATACCAATGCAAAAAAATCCAACGAAAAATCAGTGAAACACGTCGAAGCTCTCTTCCTCACCTGTGCATATCTCATTGGCTCTGAAGCGAACCATCGAACTGTCAAAACCTTGGTCAAAACTAACCATGCTCCCGAGCAGGGTTATTTTCGAAAAACCATCGAACTGTCAAATTTTAACCAAAAAGTTAAAAATTTCGCGAAATGGTTCACATCCTCAGTATTTGTTTGAGGCTTAAACGAAACGTCATTTTGTCTACATTATCGACGTATCGAAAAAGTATCGATGGCATATCGTTTGCTTGTTATGGTAAATAAAAATAGATTCGGTCGGGATTTAAAAAACTAAAAAAGCAAGCGATTTTTTTGCTGCATCTCAAGGGGAGCAGGATAAACAGAAACCATTTTTGGAAATGCTGAATAATCTTACCACCTAGACAGGGCTCGAACCGGGAGTTAGTCATGCAACCTCATTCGTTTGCTTGCACCTTTGCTATCTAAACCATAGCGGATGTGATTGAGTGAGGTGAAATTAGTCGCATTTAAATCTTGGTGATATTCCCTCTCATATCATAGCTACTTGTCCTGCATTACCAATAGGGTAGAAAAAGACGGCAACCGTCAGATGGAAGAGGGCACAAATAGTGGCCGCAGAATAGCAAAATAAGAAGTCAAGTACAAGCCGTTCATCAACACTTACGGCTCGTTTTAATGCAATTGACTAAATGCATTATATTGTTACGTTATATGCGCATATATTGCTTTCTTTAATGCTGATTTACGTTAATGCTTCTATGCATCAACAATGTTAATATACGTTTTATAAGCATTAAGATTGCTAATATACAAAAGTTTGGCACTTGGGATGCAGAATTATTTCCAATATACGGTTTTAGATTAATGCTTATGGTTACTTGGGATATGTCGACAAATGTTATACATTTGAAAAGGGCGGATAAGCCAACTGCCAAACAGACCGAGCGAGAGTTATTTTTTGCTGGAGCAGCATAGGCCCCTCTGTATCTAGTCACTCTACAATCGAGCAGACGACCTATCGCGTATGCAGGAAAGAGAAAGAAAATTCGCATAAAGCTTTCTGACAGCTGAAGCACCCACACTAGCGAACACGAAATACGCGTGTATATACATGATGTTTACCTCATTTTGGGGAACAGCTGATGCTGGAGGAACAAACCGAAAAATAGTGATTACTAGTTATGTTTCTCCGTTTGCCACTCTGCAGAGCACATATTTCTGTCAAAATTTCCATCCTGTTCCAAATTCAAGCACATATTTTGAAAATTTGCTGGTATTTAAGCCAGCGGAAGACGATCTCTTTTGTTTACTGTTGTTGTTTGCCTCATTTTCAAGCACCAATACACACTTAACTGGTAGAGTGACTATATACAGAGTGGCGACAATGTCAAAATTGGAATGATAATTCTGGCTTTAGTTTTCAGAAGGATGCATAATCAACCCTTTTACATGCATTATGCGACCTTTTGAAAACTAAAGCCAGAATTATCTGTCAGTGTCATTCCAATCGAGCAGACGACCTATCCAACGCGTATGCAGGAAAGAGAAAGAAAAACCTTGAAAAAACCGCATTGCATACATTTGGGATGACTTGTCGCCACTCTGTATATAGTCACTCTAATAACTGGAAAGCACTATTGCATCAATGTGATACATACAGGTGTGGCAATGTTGGTTAAGTGGTGTTAGTGGTGTTAGTGCAATGAAGAAATTTCGTCATGGTGTGGATGGAATCGTAAATCGACCAATCACGATGAAGCGTGACGTCAAACTACAAAAACAAACCCCATTGTCCGACGCGGTTTGTTTTTGTAGTTTGACGTCGTTTCCTGATTTTTCGCTACTAATACTAATAGTGACGCTAGTAACCGATTCATGCAAAGCTGGTGTTTCAAAGTGTATTTGCATTGCCGTGGGAGGTGAAAGAGAAGAGGCACAAAGAGAATCTCTCATTGTTACTTAGGTCCTTTTGAAAAGTTACGCGAGAAATGTCTTCATTTGCCACACCTTTTTTAACCTCATTGCTATGCATACATTTGGGATTTGGATGACATGTCGCCCCTGCCACTCTCATTCTAGCTCAATGTGATATAAACAGGTGTGGCAATGTTGGTTAAGTGGTGTTAGTGCAATGAAGAAATTTCATTATGGTGTGGATGAAATCGTAAATCGACCAGTCACGATGAAGCGTGACGTTAAACTCCAAAAACAAACCCCATTGTCCGACGCGGTTTGTTTTTGTAGTTTGACGTCGTTTTCTGATTTTTCGCTACTAATACCATCAAATGTCTTCATCTGCCACACCTTTTTAAACCTCATTGATTCTAGCTGAGCCTGAGACAACTCTGATACAGGGTTGCCACATGCACAGATTATTCTGTGTTTAACAGATATTTGAAAGAAATCGCCTGTACAGAATCTGTATGCATAGAATACAGATTTTCGCCAAATTATACAGATTAAACAGATTTTTGAGCTTTTACATGAGAGTGAAAGAGACGGAAATAGACAGCAAAATGACTCTCTATCTCTTTCACTCTCATTGTTTTGCATTGGACAGATTTTTGCACAGATATTTTACCTCGCCGTACAGATTGTCAGATTTTTCCAACAAAAAACATAGAATTATATGTGGCATCCCTGCTCTGATATTTATTTACAAACTTTTCCTAAACATTATTTCTTAGTTTTAATCCTATGTAATTATATTATTATGAATATAATAGGTATTATCACATTTTAGGTATTTTTTTCTACTGTTATATTATTGGTAGTAAAAATAATTTCATATAGATCAAAATGGTAAATCCTTGTTGTCGACTTTGTGGATATAATACGTTTGATTTGGTGAACCTCTACACCATGCATGGAGAAGCGACAGAATATGTGAGAAAAATTAATCGGTATTTGTACCTCATGGTAACTTCAGAAGATGACCTGCCGAAAGCAATCTGCTGGATGTGCTCACAGCAATTGGATTCATTTCACCGGTTTCACACAAAAATCAACGAGATCCAACAAAAAATATTAAGAGATTGCTATTCGAAATATATTATTGAAGCAAATCTAAAACAAACCGAGACTGGACGTATGACAAATTTGCAGCGTGATTCGGAGTATGATCAAAAAGCAGCTGAAGAGTATGCTACTATTCAATTGGTTCCGTCCCGCACGACTAACGATTCGTTTATACTAGTAAAAACGGAATCTACGACTTTTTTGGCTGATGAAGCTGAACAAACCCGACGGATTAATACGCAACAAGAGCAAGAATCGTCTCTAGTTGAGGCATTTGAAATTAGGCGGAATACTCGCAGAAATGACACAATCAATACGCGGAGTAAAAAATGCCAGAAAAAAAGTCAACTTGATAAAAGTTATGACAAAATTCGTGTAAATCATGCAGATCTAAATGTACAAAAATACCCTGAATGTCATCAAAACAGTACTAAGCAACATGTCGCTAAAAGTCTCGAACTAGAAAAAGTTGAAACATTAGCACGAGTAATTCCTACGGCTACTGCTAAAGCTGAACAAGCGAAACCAGTGGTCATAAATGTGCAGCAAAAACTAACAAAAGTGGTAAATGTTATTAGCGATGAACTAGGCGAGGGCGACAGTGAAAATGAATTCCCTGCTCGCGACTCTGACAATGAAGAATGGCCTGCAGCAGAAACAATGGAGAGATTTCCTGCAAAAATCATTCAGGATGGGTTAGTAACTGTGAAAGGAAAAGAATTGATGCAAATGATAAATAGGTAAGTATTACATATTAAAAAAAAATATGTTCATTAATATGACAGCTTTTGCAGGTTCTATAATCTATTATGTGATTTTTGCGAAGGCAGGCCCAAGCGCTTCAAGTAAGCATTCATATTTTTTTTTAATATTTAAAAAGATGGTTACTGGCCATTATCTTAAAAAATTAATAGTAACCCTAACAATAATAACTCTTTGATTACCCTATCATATTGTTAAATCAGGAATTTTCAACGAGAGAACTAAGAAAGACGGAGAACAACACACTAAAAACTTTAAAGGCTCATTTTTCATAACTTCCGTTGATTATTATTTGATAAAGTCGTTTTCAAAAGAATTAATCAGAAATGTCGCCTATAGCAACATTTTCACAGCTCAGTGATAATTTGTCAGTTCTTGAAAAGCAATTTCCTCTACGTGGCGTATGCGTAGTTAATAAGTGGATTGAAATGGAAAATGTTTGCTTACGCAAGCTTCTGCTAGAAAAAATGATTTTCATGTAACTATTATAATAGTGCGACACCATTCATCCACACGATTGTTGCTCG
Source organism: Sabethes cyaneus (assembly GCF_943734655.1). Lineage (NCBI taxonomy): Eukaryota > Metazoa > Arthropoda > Insecta > Diptera > Culicidae > Sabethes > Sabethes cyaneus. The sequence goes on along the minus strand of NC_071353.1, from coordinate 61,931,508 downwards.
AACCACAACTACTCATACATGAAAGCTGTTATCGTAGATTGAACTCCAATCAAATACAAACTCTATTCCTATTTTGACTGTTCACACTAATTTTTACAAAAGTTGGAATCTTATAGTTTTATAAATTCAAAATGAAAATGCAACTCGATCACTATAATTTATTATATATATGTGCACTTTAATGCAGAAGCTGAATACTGTCGTAGTGGTTGTATAACATTTCGCCGAAGACCATATCGCGGAGTACCGTTTCGCGGAATACCATTTCGCGGAAAGTACCAAAACGCCGAAAACCCTTTCGCGGAAAATACTATTCCGCGGAAAACCTTTTGGCGGAAAGAACCATTTCGCGGAAAACCATTTGGCGGAAAATATTGTTTCGCGGAAAACCATGTTAGTAGCAAACGTTTCCTAGATGATTCAGGGCGAGCCGGCCGCAGGCAACGGCGAGTGTTCGCCGGTGACCTGCCGTCGGAAGCGCCGGCCACTGCGGGGGGGCAGCCCCCCCGCAGAGATCACATCTGTCTAGGTCTATTCGTTTTTCTAGGTCTACTGACCTCTAGTTAGTTTTTCCTAATCCTCGCATCGATTTAACTTTCGTTGAATACAAAGCGGCAAAGCCGCTTTTTGCGGGTTCCAAACCGAATTCTGGTGGTTCTCCGCCAAATAGTACTTTCGGCGAAAATTTTTTCCGCGAAATAGTACTGTCCGCAAAAATGTTTTCCGCGAAATGGTACTTTCCGCGAAACAGTATATTCCGCGTTATGGTCATCCGCGAATTGGTTTTCCGCGAAATGGTATTCGGCGAAATGTTATACAATCGTCGTAGTACCTATCCCGATTTTGTTGTTATCTTTTTGTTCTTCGCTGCCCCACTTATTTTTGTTGGAAGTTTTATGTTTTTCACAAAAACTATCAGCACCTATCAGTTAGCGGTTTATTTAACTGTGCTTAGATTGAACGGAAGCTATCAAATGCACGTACATTAGTACACCCCAAGAAGGTATGACACCAATAACCCTTTTGCAGGAATAACTAAAAGAAGGGCTACAAAAGGAAAATCACTCGTCAGCATGTAAACAAGCAATGCTAGTGTCATACCTTGCTGGGGTGCATGGAATGCTCCAAGGTAGTACAGATATATATTTTTGGATTGAACTAAGTGTAAACTCAATTATCTGAACAATTTTAGGCGAAATTAAAGCAAAATTGTAATTGTGTGGTACATACATATTGTACCGGGATGTTGAATCTAAACATACTGTTGATAATTGTAAGCGGTAGGCACCATACAATTGTCCTAGTGCTATCGAAACATCAGTATCCAGTCTAGATTTGAACCCTTTTGAACATCTTTTTAGATAATTTCATTTCTATAATGAGAAATCATTCGTTTTTTAATCAAAATGACTTTACCCGAGCTTTTGTAAAAAAATGGTCAGCAATTCACAGAGCGATATTCGAAAAATTGTTAATTTTATCCCAAACAGATTAAAACAGGTCATCAAGAATGTATATGGTCTTACAAGGTAGTAGTTGAGCGAGAAAGGACATTTGACATTGAAAATTTTGAAGAAATCAATTTTTTTTATTTCATTTTTATTTTGATGCTGCAGTCTTTTCCGTTTATTTTGATACTAAATTTGTAATGATCCGACAACGGGAAGTGGCCGAAAAACGATCATACACATAAGCGTTCCATCCAGTGCGGCGTGGAACAACCTCGACGGAATAAAACGCCGCTCCTAAAAAATCACGATTTTCAAACTTTATGTACCTTTTTTTCAGAAATTACACCACGTATTGGAACAAACTTGTTTTGTCTGGTTGGTAGTAGCTTGGCAAAGACTTTTATAACTTTATTTGTTATTATTACTAATCAACGGGCTCAATTTGGCCCCAATGATTGTCAAGTTAACATAAAAATAGTCAAGTCGAATTAAGTGAGTAAAATTCTATCAAACGTATACAAACAGATCTTAAAATAACTGTATCTTCTTCGAAGTTTACTTCTCCCGAAAAAAGCGAGTGAATCTGCGAATAAGTTAGTGCGACGAGGTGGCAATCTCAACATTGCTGTGTTCCGCAACGCTCGTGGTAGAACATTTATCATGTTAATCTGTTCCAGCAGCGCGGGGCAGTCAATTCTCTCTTGTAAGCTATCCGCGATAAACAGTGCTCTGGTGCCAGCCCGACGAACACGGAGAGGTTCTAGATCGATCAGTTGACAGCGGCTGTCATAGCTAGGAAGATGGAACGGGTTTCTCCATGGCAATTTTTGCAAAGCGAATCTAAGAAATCGACGCTGAACGGACTCGATTCTTTCAGCGCTGTTGTTGTAGTTAGGATTCCAAACAGACGAACAGTATTCCAGAACTGACCGCACCAGCGAACAGTATAGCGATTTGAGGCAGTATATGTCAGAAAAATTTTTCGCGATCCTAAAGATAAAGCCTAAGGACCTTGAGGCTTTAGCGACAACATACGAGATATGATGTTTGTACGTTAACTGCGAATCTAAGATAACGCCCAAGTCTTTAATATGCGAAACACGCTCAATTACTGTGCCCTCGAGCGTATAACGAAACAGGATCGGATCTTTCTTTACGGGAAAATGTGATTGCTGAGCACTTCTCCGGGTTCACTATCATAAGTTCAAGAAGATGAAAAGATGGCTAAAAAATAAAATGTTGCCTCTTTTTCTTTTTTCTCTGGCTGTGTTTCGTTTACAAACCTCGAAGGTATATGGTCTTTGCCCAACTATTAACAACAAATAAAAAAAAAAGTTTGTTCCAGTTTCTGAGAAAAAGGTGCATAAAGTTTGAAAATCGTGGTTTTCCAGGAGCGGCGTTTTATTCCGCCGAAGTTGTTCCACGCCGCACTGGAATGCTTATGTGTATGATCATTTTTCGGCCACTTCCCGTGCACAATAGTCGGAAAATTGCGATTTTTGGCCAAAATTATTTTTTAGTTTCAAATTAATTCTAGATTATTTTTGTTACAAAAGAAATGATTTCAACTTATAAGAACTCACATTTAGGGTGATTTGGGGAAAAATGATCAAATGTTTCCGATATGAATATTTCCTTGACAAAAAAAAATTTTCTTGCTCGCGGGGATTCTCCCATTTTCTCATTGAAACTCTCTTCAGATACTAAATAAATTTAGTAACAAAGATAATCAAATTTGTTGGAAGGGTACTTAAAATTTTAAAGATTTGCTAAAAATATGACAATTTTAAAATTATTTTTTTTCGGAAAACGTCAAATTATAGCAAACTTTTAATTCATATTTTGATACAACATACTTCGAGCTTTCAGACGCACTATAAGAAACTGCGGCGACAAGAGTTGTTTTATTAATTAAAATTTATGAGAACTTCATTTTTATTATAAGTAGCTTATAGCGAATCTCATTGAGTTTAAATCTGTTTTTATTTCATTTTTTAATAGGTTAAGATATCAGTTTTAAAATGATATATAACAATAATATTTACATCCGCGATAAGTATTTAATTTTTTGACTTTCATTTTAAAGACTTATTTTTCAAACTTTTGAAATGGGCAACTTTGGCGGCTTATTTCTACATGATATTTTTTTTCTATAAAAATTTTATTCGCGAATCATAAAAATATAGACAATTTACTACAAAACCGCGTTTAAGCATGTGTTAAAATGTGAAATTTTACATTCGGCAATTTTGGCCGCTACTTTATATGGAGCCCTTCTTATGTGCCGTGGTCGGATCATTACAAATTTAGTATCAAAATAAGCAGAAAAGACTGCAAAATCAAAATCTGAAAAAAATGATTTTTTCAAAATTTTTGGTCGTTTATGTCCCCATAACTGGCCGAATACTTTTTTGGCTGCATTTTTAGCCAATTCAAACTACTCTATCTTCAAAACGGAAAGCTTTTCCCCGAATTTTTGTTGTGCATCTAAATATGCTTTAGTTAAACATTGTTTTAAAAAATATGTGGTTCCATTCTTTGCAAAAATACTGCGCAAAATTACTTTAGAATTAAATTAGAAAAATGTATGGGTAGACCGCCTACTTAGCTTCGAGGTACGATGCTGATCTAACAAACCAGTCGTCGCATGTTCGAATCTCGGCTAGACGGTGCTTGCTTGATAGAATCAGTAGGATCGTTACACTGGCCTCGTAATTTTCCTGTACTCTAAACAGCCGGCTGCGAAGTCTGTCGATAAAGAAGGGTAATGTCTGATGACGGTTTAAGCCCACGACTTTGCTTTTTTTATGCGCTGCTGTCCGAATACTTTTTTGGTTGACTGTATTTAAAAATTAACGAGCTAGCCGTTAACTAAAATGTTAACTTAGTCAATTAATTGTGAACGACTTATCGAAATTTTTGATGATCTTTTTAAGCCCAATTAGAAATGTGTTTATATAGTTGAATAAGAATAACAATTATTAAAATTCGGCAGACTAATTCTTAACACTCCCTTTATAAATCAAATAAAAATCGATCGCTTTTATTGTAATAGAGGAAATGTGTTCGAAGGTGTCAAACAATTATTTGTTTAATAGCAGAAATCAAACAACTTAAATAGTGAATTAATTATTGGTAAAAACTACATTAAAAATTAAAAATAACTTGCAAAATTGCAAAATGAATATGGGATTCTGTTTTCAGAAAAGTTTGAATGTAGGTATCGTGAAAGGGAAAGCACCAGTCGCCGTGCATGTTTAAGGCTGTGAACCATTTCGCGAAATTTTTAACTTTTTGGTTAAAATTTGACAGTCAGATACGATGGTTTTTTCCCATCCCCAGGTGGTTCGACGAGTCCTTCAACAGTTGCTTAGTTTTTAGTCCGTGTTTAGAATGTAATCTAGTTTAATTTAGTGTAGTATTTAGTATTGCATAATTTAGCTTTATGTGTAGTATGTGTCGCGTTAAGCGGAACTGAACAAATTTGATATTTAAATCAGGGGTGACATTGCGATTCTCGTTTCGAGTGATTTTAGTTCGTTTCGCCCATTTGTTTAACGTGGTCGAAACGAACCAAAATCACTCGAAACGAGAATCGCAATGTCACCCCAGATCCGTTCAGGGGTTCAGGAACAACTGAAACTAAACCCTACCCACCTCTTTTTTTCTCACTTTACTACCTACTTTGTACCTCTCTTATAGTAAAATTGACAGTCCTGTATCACTAACCTACTGTAGGATCCTTCCCTTCCCTCCACTCCTTTTTTTTTCTCACTATGTAAGACTACCATTATGTGTTAATATAATCTAATTATAATTAATATATCTAATTATGATGTTTAAACTAATTATATACCGTCAAACGGGTAACTTGCAACAGCGGGATAACATGCAACAACGCTATATCGATCCAATTTATTGTACTTTTTGATCTCTTACTTCAATTTTTAATCTATATCATTCACCGAGACTTGTTGTTAACAGATTTAAGAAGCCTTGGATACTGTTATGGTGATTTTTTGCTGTTTTTGTGATTTGTAAAAAATCGCACAAGATGACGTCAAACTCATCGTCAATTTTTCGTTTGTAAAACGTTTGTGTCGCCCACAAGCACTTCAAATAAAAGAAGCTTAACATACATTTTTATAGTAAAATGAATAATAAGGAAACAAAATAATTGATTTATGATTACTAATTTTGTTTATCCTGCTTGTTACCACATTATTCGTAAAACAAGCACTCAAACGGGGTAACTTGCAACAGCTGCTGGATATAAAAAGCTGTGTTCCGTTAACTTCACGACTATACTATATGACAGTAGTCCGTATGAATAAAACAGTTTACTTTGCTTTTCCCGTTTAAATCGTATGGGAGCATTTTCTCTAACTCTTTTATTTATACTTATTAGTGTCTAATTACGATCACTCGTAACGTAATGAACATTCATACATTACGTAACCAAGATATCGATGATTTTCAACTCCCCCACTCGACTTCATGACGTGATTTTGCATAGTGGATATACGACGTGTAATGAGTTACGCAACTCGCGCTCCCCTAAGTGCGTTACGTAATATGTGAATGGTCCGTAAAGAAGGCAGTTCTATGGATCCAGACATGGAATATCAATTGCGTGAATAATATAAAAAGTTTAATTCGTAATTTTCCGTTACGGGCCTCATAAATTATTTTCACCAACGTAACATAGGACGTTTATGCGTATATTCATAGCAAAAGCATTAAAAATCGCAAGTCGGATTATCAGTTGCATAAGGACTGTATCGAAAAGTAATTAGCAACTTTTAAAATGATTTTACTCAAAAATGGGTGAAGTTATTTTTATGTGCGTGCAAGAAAAAGTTTGTTTAAATGTCTAAAAAGAGTTGTGCAATAGATTTGTTTCGATTATTTTTTTACTTTTCGCTATGCCTCGGATTGATTTTGAAATCAGAAAAAAAAATCTGCACACTTGGTGCACTGAAAACGGTGTTTTTTATAAACCAAATCGCAAAACGGTTTAAAGTGCACCACACAAGCGTAAAAATATCATCGATAAATAAAGAAGAGTTATCCTTGAAGGATCTGCCTTGGTCCGGAAGAAAACCTGGTTCCAGTTAGCCCCCGGTAGATTCTGAAGTAATAACTCATATTAAACGACACCGGTTGCTAACAACGTCTTGTTTGGCTAAAATACTTAAAAGGAGCATTGCGATAATTCAGTGGATCAAGGTCAGGAACTCCGTAAAGACATACAAGAATCATTAGGTATCTAATAAATCCGGAGACTAACAATCTCGATCCTAAATCAGGGCAGGTAACTATAAACGGATAATAAACAATGGCAACAAGTGCATCTATATAGATGACGAAACTTACGTCAACCAGGATTCAAAAGCGATTCCTGGGTCGAAATTCTACACGAAATCGGCGGACGAGGTGGTGGACGATACCGACAGTACGATTACGCTGGAAAAGTTTGGACATAAGGTTTTAGTATGGCATGCTTTTTGTACTTGTGGTCTGCGATGCGTATTTTCTTCACAAAGTGTGCCATAAATGCTCAAATTTACAAAGATGAATATATTGTAAAAAATATTGTGGCTCCTCTACAAACAGGAACAATCTCCCCCTCTCTTTTAATCGAAGTTGGCATCGCTTAGCCGGTACTACAGTGCTTTTCAGACAATAATATCCAATTCGTCGAGAAAAACATCAATCCACCAAATTGTCCAGAGCTCTGACGAATTGAACATTACTGGTCATTGTGAAGAGGATCTTCAGGAGGGAAGGAACAGTTTCCCAAATCATGGAGGAATGCAAGAAAAATTGAACAGCAGCATCCAGGAAATGCACAAAAGCTAGTGTGCAGAATTTGCTGGGAGGAGTTTCATCAAAAGTGCGCTCATTCTTTAGAACCTAATATTTTGACTAATGTAAGCCATGTCATTGTTTCAAGCCGTAGTGATCTTCAATAAACCGAAAACAAAAATTGAAATAATCGTATTTCATTTTTATTCACGAATAGATGTTGCTAAAGCCTTTTCGATACAGTCCTTATTCAAGTCAAAAGAAACTCATTCAAATCATTAAATTCGTTCAATTTCCAAAAAAATATTGCTTGTTGTAAGTTACCACGTTTAAGGGGTTACTAGCAACAAATTGGTTAAAAAATTCTACAACAGCCAATATTGATCGCATATTTTTTCTCAATATGTGAAATTGTTCTATCCTAGACGTAATAACTTTGTATTAATTAAATATCCTCAAATGTACTACAGATAAGTTTTTACTTGCACTAATAGTTGAGAACTGTTGCAAGTTACCCCGTTTGACGGTAATTAATTACTCGATGCTTAGTTAAGGTCAAGTAAAGTGGAAGCAGTGAGCAATCCAAAATGGAAGTGATAGAATATAACGGCGGAAAAGTGTTAGTAAGATTGATGGCCACTGCTTATTCTCTGCAGTAGCATGTCATCTGTTCCGTTCGGATGGAAAATCGGCTGACCATTACGCAAGGGTCTCAGAGCTAAGGAAATTAGTTGCCCAACACATTCGGGCCCACAAGGAAGATTTTCAAATACTCCTTCAAGCGACACTATGGGAAGAGATACCGACAGAATCGATAGAACAAATAACAGTGAAAATTGACAGATTCACGGATTATCTTAAAAATGCAGTGGAATGGGGAGGAGTGGAATCTATCATAGCTGTTACCAAAATATTCAATGAAAGGTTTGACCTCTATAACGAGAGGGGTAACATCATAAAATTCAACGAAAACGGTACAGCAAACGGCGTAATCAGAGTTGCCTATAGGCTTCCGTTAAATACCAGGAACTCAAATGGGCGAAATCACTACGACAGTGTTGTCCAGGTCCTTCGCTTACACTGTGATCCATCAGCAGGGATGCCACATATAATTCTGTGTTTTTTGTTGGAAAAATCTGACAAGCTGTACGGCAAGGAAAAATATCTGTGCAAAAATCTGTCTAATGCAAAACAATGAGAGTGAAAGAGATAGAGAGTCATTTTGCTGACTGTTTCCGTCTCTTTCACTCTCATGTAAAAGCTCAAAAATCTGTTTAATCTGTGTAATTTGGCGAAAATCTGCATTCTGTGCATATAGATTCTGTACAGGAGATTTCTTTCAAATATCTGTTAAACACAGAATAATCTGTGCATGTGGCAACCCTGTACCATCAGAGAGAACTGACCAAGTACTAAATCGAGGGTACGACGCCCCGGATAATCAGATCTCTAATTGGCAAAGATTCCCCAGGATAAATGCATCGCAAATCAGTAATCGAACAACGACATCGACAGTATCAGATTCCCAAGATCCGCAAAACACTTCAAAGTTGTTGGTGACAAGGGGATGTTTAACGGAACAAAAAAGAGAGGCAATCGACAGTGTTCTGAGACAATAGGGAATACAAATTGCTGCGCTCCAAGAAACTCGCATGCCAAATTGCACAATGGAAACATCTAACTACTTCTGGTTGAACGTAAATGAAAAAGAGCTGTCTCGTGCAAGAGAGCGGGGTGGGACAGCAATAATTATATCAAAGAACATTTTCAAAGCAAATCGGTTTCATAAACTAAGCGCTAACTCCAGCTCTTATTTACACAACTTCGAAAATGAAAATATTCTGTTCATAGCAGCGTATGTTAGACCTGTAACAAGAGCGAACAATGGCGAGTTCGAGGTACTATCCGAATTACCGTCAGAACTACGTAACAGAATAGCAATACTAAGCGATTTCAATGCGCACATGGGAAGTGAGGGCATCACTGAAGATTGAAGTTTTTGGAGCGTCTTAGTAGAATACGAAACCTAAAAATAAAAAATAAGAAAACTTATCCAATTTAATTTTACTATGTGTATTTTATTCAATGACAGATACGTATTTCGCCTACGACTTGAATACACTAAAATACGACTAAAATACACATAGTAAAATTAAATTGGATAAGTTTTCTTATTTTTTATTTTTAGATCACTGAAGATGATAAACAATGGATAGGTCCAAACCTGATGCATAGTCAACCGAATCAAAATAGATTACAGCTAAAATTCTTGCTCCACTGTCTGAAATTGAAAAACTACCTCACCTTCGCTAATTCAAAATCTGTCAGAGTCAAGTGGTTCAACAAAAAGGGCGAATCACAAATAGATCATGTTGTAATGAGCATCATGCCGTTTCTGAAAAACTCCGATGTAAGATGTTTTCTACACCCAGACCAACTGAGCGAAATGGCAATCTGCAGTATGAAAAAGAAACAGAATGTATCTGATAATCAAAAAAGCAGCTACAAGCAATGCTCAGCTCCCCACCAGCAACAATTCCGATAGCGAGAGCAGTGACGACAAAATGCGACTTTCGCAGTTCGAATCTGAGACTTTTGAAGGATTCTAATTACATACAAAGTCAGACTCCGCTCTAAGATGTTCGAGGACGCCAAAGCAACCAGCCCAAGTACACTAGAACTAGAACGCAAAAGACAGACAGACAGGAAGGAAGGAAGGAAGAGTACCGGAATAGATACAAATTTACAAAATAGGACCGGCAAACGGAGGTTGGTAGCGAAGACCTCTCCAGGTACGCTATATAGCAGGTATATCAGGTATGTATTTTTTTTTTTTTTTTTTTTAGAATGGGATTTGACTACTTTGTCCATTAATTTGAACTTTTGTAGTATATCCCTGTTTACCGTACGTGCCATGCAAGCCAATTGCCATTATAGACAACTAGTCATTTGCTCCTGCACGCTCCCAGTCAGGTATAATATGGTTTATGAAACCGATAACCTTCCCGGGATTGGCAGACCGAATTTCACTAGGAGATAAGCATCTCTTGTCAAGAAATTTAGCTCTGCTCGTGTAAAGCGCACTACAACTGCAGAGCAGGTGCTCCGACGTTTCGCTTTCAAGATTGCAGAAGCGACAGACATCATTTTCAACACGACCCATGTTCTTTAAATGATGTCTACTCGGACAGTGCCCTGTTACTAGGCCGGTGTATGTACACAGAGCTCTCTTGTTGAGCTCTATGAGCTTTTTAGTAGTTTTTACGTTTGGATTAATGAATCTTTTTGACTGGTTACAACCTCTGACAGCCATCCAATTGGCCGTCACCTTTTGTTCTTCCCAGCGTTTAAGTTCCATTTTGATTGTGCATTTTGATATACCGCAAAAAGGCTCCGGACCGATGAATTCCGAATTGGAGCCCGCTTTTGCTAGCTCGTCTGCTATTTCATTGCCTTCAATGCCACAATGCCCTGGAACCCAGTATAGATTTACTGTATTCATTTGGCATAGCTGCCGTAATGAAAGAATGCAATCCCAGACTATTTTTGATGTGCATTTGCAAGCGCTTATCGCTTTCAATGCTGCTTGACTGTCAGAGAAAATGCATATATTTGCATGCTTATATCTTCTTCTCAAGCAAACATTCACACATTCAATTATTGCAAAGATCTCCGCCTGAAACACAGTTGGCCATAGTCCCATAGCCACTGATATTTTTGTTCCAGGGCCATAGATTCCAGCACCAGTTTTTGAACCAATTTTTGAGCCATCCGTGAAAAATATCGTTGAGCCTTGACGAACCATAGAAACTCCCCTCTCCCAGTCGGAGCGTGAAGTTTCACACACCTTGTAGGGAGTATCATAGTTATCCTCCGGTATGTAGGTAAATGTATAAACTTCGCAGCTTCCCGAGGCCTGGTGATCCGAAGTACCTTTTTCCCGCACAAGGATATCCACAAAGCCACCTGGAGATCACCTGACCAACGTACAATGAACCAAATTAACCACGTTCTCATAGAGGGCCGGTTTTTCTGTAACATCACGAACGTACGCTCCCGTCGGTGTGCGGATATTGATTCTGACCATTACCTAGTAGCAGTACATGTGCGCTCAAAGCTGTCCACCGTATACCGGACACGTCAAAGCCGCCCTCCTCGGCTGAACATCAGGCAGCTAGATAACCCACAAGCTGCCGAGAACTACGCGCGAGTACTGAATGAGGCACTCGAAGACGGTTGGGGCAGAATACGCTCGGCCATCGGAGAGGCCGCTACCGCACTAGGTATTGAGCCTCGGAGTACACAAAATGATTAGTTTGATGGGGAATGCCAACAAGCGGTGAAGGAGAAAAAAAAATGCTTGGAAAAATTATCTAAGTAATGCCACTAAAGAGAACCTGCCCAAATACCGACGAGCTAGGAACCAGTTGACCACGATCCTGAGGAGAAAAAAGCGCCAAAAGGAAACCAAACTCGGAAGGGCTACACACCGAAACCTGACTTGTGTAGGGACGAGGAAGGGAATCTAATTACAAACGAGCGCGAGGTGGTCGACAGGTGGAAGCAGTTCTTCGATGAAAACCTCAATGGCGAAGTCGCAGAAGGAGGCGGAACGGAAATTAATCTAGGAGCGCTCATGGAAGATAGTGATGTCCTAGCACCTGATCTCCAAGAAGTCAAACGAGAAATAAGGCTGCTGAAGACCAATAAAGCCGCTGGGAAGGACCGCCTACCGGCAGAGCCTTATAAACATGGCGGAGAAACGCTAGCAAAGGCTCTACACTGGGTTATTTCGAGGATTTGGAGGAGGAAAAGCTACCAGAGGAATGGATGGAAGGAGTGGTTTGTCCCATCTACATAAAAGGTGATCGGCTGGACTGCTGCAACTATCGTGGTATTACGCTGGTAAACGCCGCCTATAAGGTACTCTCCCAGACCCTGTTACGCCGGCTGTCACCGATAGCACAAGGTTTCGTAGGGAATTATCAGGCGGGTTTCATGGGGGCTCGCGCAACTACGGACCAAATTTTTACTATCCGACAGATCTTGCAGAAATGTCGGGAGTACAACGTGCCCACGCATTACATCTTTATTGATTTCAAAGCAGCATACGATACAGTCGATCGAGACAAGCTATGGCAGATAATGCACGAATACGGTTTCCGGACAAACTGACGCGACTGATCAGAGCCACATTGGATCGAGTGATGTGTTTCGTACGCATCTCTGGGACACTCTCGAGTCCCTTCGAGACGCGACGAGGGTTGAGACAAGGTGACGGTCTATCCTGCATGCTGTTCAACATCGCTCTTGAGGGGGTGATCCGACGAGCGGGCATCGAAACGAGAGGCACGATTTTTACCAAGAGTAGCCCACTTCTAGGCTTTGCAGATGACTTCGATATCATTGCCAGGAACTTTGCGACGGCGGAGGCATTCTACACCAGACTGAAAACGGAGTCTAGGAGAATTATGCTGAAAATAAATGCGTCGAAGACCAAATACATGAAAGGAAGAGGCTCAAAGGAAACAAATGCGCGCCTCCCACGGACGGTAACCGTTGACGGCGACGAACTAGAAGTGGTAGAGGAGTTCGTGTATTTGGGATCGCTGGTGACCGCGGACAACACTAGTAAGGAGATCGAGCGGCGCATAAAAGCGGGAAATCGGGCCTACATTGCCCTTCGTAAAACGCTACGATCAGGAAGCATACGCCGCCGCACGAAGCTAACAATGTACAAAACCATTATTAGATCGGTAGTTCTTTATGGACTTGAAGCCGTGACGCTGCTTACGGAGGACATACGCGCCCTTGCCGTGTTTGAGCGGAAAGAGCTGCGGACGATATTTGGCGGAGTACAAACTGAAAGCGGAGAGTGGCGGAGGCGTATGAATCACGAGCTACAGGCACTGCTTGGGGAGACTCCCATCGTACATCTAGCGAAAGTTAGCAGGCTACGGTGGGCCGGACACGTCGTAAGGATGCCGGACAACAGTGCGACGAAAATAGTCCTCTTCAACAACCCCACCGGCACCAGGAACGGGGGGCCCAACGTACACGATGGCTCGACCAGTTCGAAAGCGATTTGCGACTTCTGAGACGACTAGGAAATTGGCGACGAGTGGCCCAAGACCGAGTTGAATGGAGACGAGTGCTTAAAACAGCACGAGCCACCCCGGCTCTATGCTGCTGAAGAAGAAGAAGAAGAAGAAGGTAAAGGTAGGGTATGTTTCCCCAACACCATTTCGATAAGAGAACTACACGGTATCTGTATCATCTATACGCTGCAATCTCAATCTGTTTTTATATTCATCGCTATTCTCAGCTTTACCTCAGCTATCCACTACTTTCCGATCTATCAACTCCCTATTAAAAAATGAAAATGAAAAATGAAATTTGACAGTACGATGGTTTTTCCAAAATCACCCTGCTCGGGAGCATGGTTAGTTTTAACGGTTTCAACCAAGTTCTGAGAGCCAATGAGATATGCCACAGGTGAGGAAAGAGCTTCGATGTGTTTCACTGATTTTTCCTGGAATTTTTTTTCACCAATGTATGGATGTTTAACATATAACAAACTTGTTTATTCAACCCGAAATGAAATGAGATAAATTTTATCCACAGAGAACAGATTAACAGGCTCGAAGGAAGTAATCGTTTTTTTGTGTGTAAAATCTGTCGGTAGCGCCCTCCAGAAATAGTTTGCCAAACGCATCAAAAAATATCCATGTACCTTTATTAATATTTCTTTGTGCTGGAGTTACATAGCAGTGACGGCAGCGACATCAAGATTTAGTTTGCCACTTACTGCTCGAGGGGTGCTCTATTGAAAGATTTCTCGTAGATTACATAAAAACATTTTACACACTTTTTGTCAATTACCTGGTAGTCTGTTCTCTGTGTTTTATCTATCAAATTCTATCAAATTAATTCTGTCCGAATTAAAATTGAATGAATTTTTGATGTTCATTTGCTTTTATTTGATAGATAAAATTCATATCATTTCAACTCGGTTTGTTTGAACAAATTTATTATGCGATAAGCATCCATATCAATGTAAAAAAATCAGTGAAACACGTCGAAGCTCTCTTCCTCACCTGTGCATATCTCATTGGCTCATCTCATTCGATGTGAACCATCGAACTGTCAAAACCTTGGTCAAAACGGTTAAAACTAACCATGCTCCCGAGCAGGGTTATTTTCGAAAACCCATCGAACTGTCAAATTTTAAAGTCGTCAAAGTCGTCGCGCACTAGGTGATATTTTCATCGATATAGGGGAAGTTTTGAAAATCAAAATGTACGTTATATCGTAGCATACAAAAAGAACTCAAAAATATAGCTCATATTACTTTATTTTGTTACTGCTTGATTATGTTTAATAAATAATGATAGTATAATCCATCTAGAAGGGTGTAGCAACCTTTTTCGTGTTTTTTCCTGTATACAATCCTGTATACTTACTCTTTTCATAGAAATCATATTTCGCAAACACTAGGAGATAGATAGTTATTCAACAAAGTTGCTGATTTTCAACTCATCAGATTTAATTTCATCGGATTTAAATTAAAAACTACAAGGTATACAGCCCTAAGGGTTGTACGAAAGAATGACGTAGAACTATATTAGATCATCAAAGACTAATGTAAACTGCATTTCTGGCATATGTATGTTTATAAGAATCTGTGACTGCCATTGTTTAAGTGAATGGTGGCTCTGAAAATACGTGGACGGGGGTTCATAAGTACAACGCCTGCAACCTTTGAGACATAGAGATTTCTTTTAAAAATCACTTGTGTGCATCATAAAGGTTGAAATGGTAATGAATGACCAATTTCTGTATTATATGTATGAGAGTCCTCATCTTCCTACCACTGGAGTGAGGGGTCTCAAACCATCATAAAATAAATAAATTCATGCCTCCAAAAACCCCCACATGCCAAATTTGGTTCCATTTGCTTGATTAGTTCTAGAGTTATGAGGAAATTTGTATTTCATTTGTATGGGAGCCCCCCCTCTTAGAATAACAAGGGGTCTCAGTACACCATAGAAAAACATCTTACCCCCAAAAACCCCCACATGTTAAATTTGGTTCCATTTGTTTGATTAGTAATCGAGTTATGAGGAAATTTGTATATTATTTGTATAGGAGCCCTCCTCCTAAAGAGGGGAGGGGTCTCAATTTACCATAGAAAAAATTCTTGCCTTCTGAAACCCCTACATTCCAAATTTGGTTCCATTTACATGATTAGTTCTCGTGTTTTGAGGAAATTTGTTTCTCATTTATATGGGGGCCCCCTCTTAGAAAGGGAAGAGGTCTCAGTACACCGTAGAAAAAATCCTGCCTTCTGAAACCCCCATATGCCAAATTTGGTTCCATGTGCTTGATTAGTTCTCGAGTTTTGAGGAAATTTGTGTATCATTTGTATAGGAGCCCCCCCCCCTCTTACACCCTCCTTAAAATTGCTCTCTTACCCCCCTATAAAATTGCTGGTCATTTTATCTATCCAACGACATATGTTTAGTTTCGTTCAGTAGTTTAGTAGTTATTAGCATTTGAAATCTTTCATTAAAACGTTACACTTCTATTTTCGTTTTCACAAAGTGCTACCCAGTCCCAATATAGTAAACAAAGACGTAGTCCTACGTCAAAAAAAAAGCAAAAGTTTGTATCACCCTAATGGGTAGATTCCCGGTCACACTAATAGTGTAATAAGATGCGCTGTATTTTAATAATAATCTCCAAAGACACAGTTTTGAAAAATTATGCATTTTTTACGTAATAGCAACGGTAGCGTTTTTGCAACTCGGCAGCACTGTGCTGTGAAATGCCCGGATTGGAACTCAGGAACCTTTACCGAGGCACTAGATGACTATTGTGAATCTGTAAGATTGACAGGGTATTTAAATTATTGTAAATGAAACATTAAATACGGTACGTTATATCGAGGTAAATTGTACGTTACATCGAGTGACGTTGTATCGAGGGTACGTTATATCGAAGTTACCCTGTATTTGCAAATTGAAATTATTCACGCAAATGAATACATGTCGGTTTGTTGCGACAACAGAACTGTATGTATAGAATTAGAAGTTTTGGCCTCAATTCGACGAAATTGATGAAAATATCACTTAATGCACGGCGCCATAAACATGCGCGGCGACTGGTGCTTTCACAGTATATTACATGGCATTAGAGGGCTAACAGCAGCAGACGGAATTACGCGTTATCTAAAGCCATGGAGTTTACTCTTCCAAAGAAAAAAAATGCACAAACAGCATAGACAACTACTACTGGGAATTGAAAAATTAAAAATATCCACATGTTTCCAGCGGATATTCTATTCTCGTAATAAATTTTATTATTACGGAATACATAGTTGCCATTTCTAACTAATGCTAGCTTGTAAACAAACGTTCGATCAAAATACGGTGGTCAACTAATTTTTTCATCAAAGGCTGCTGCCTATAATCGTATATCAGTCCCATATGCCTTTTCATCGTTTCTCACAGTTTGAGTTAAATAAGGTTTTGCAAGGTGACGTCACTAATGAACCGGAATGAACGCAATTCACCCATTTGACATCCACTCGTGGTTTGTTTACTATTTGTTAGGTGAACGCGATATGCATAAATGGAAGTTGAACGTTTTAAAAGCGTATTATCCAGCAGTGTCGCCCTCCAAACTACTCAGTACTCGAAATGGCAGTTTTTGTGCTTTTCTGACTTGCCGTTAAGTCCATGTAAACAAACCACTGATAGACGTCAAAGAAGTGAGGTTATGTTCGCCCGTGCGAAACCTTATATCAGATTTTCTCTTTTTCTTGCTTTACTATCGATGAAGAATTCAAAAACGTTTTTATTCCAAAAAGTCAGAAAAAAATATGTAGCTAAATGCTCCCATCTTAAAAATAATCGCAGGTCAATCCCACTAAATGTTTTTCCTGAGTATGGCCTTATATTTTTCTTTAATCCATATAAAGAATATTTCTAGATAGAATTAACAAAAGGGCGAATGTCGCAAATGTAAACAAAACGAGTGAGAGTTATTTTTTGCTGGACCAGCATAGGAAAATCAACCCTCACTCGGTTTGCTTACGCTTGCGACATTCGCCCTTTTGTTAATTCTATCTTCATTTGTTGTTTTTACGTTTTTCAATTATTAAGGCTGTGAACCATTTCGCGAAATTTGTATTTCGCCTCAAGTGGTTAAAATCAGTTCAGAATGCGAACCATTTCATATTTGACAGTTTGATTGTTGTTTTGCTCAATGAGAGAATCTAAGATGAGGATGAAGATATGTTTCTGTCAAGTAGCTGGCAGGCCGGCCATGTTTTCGATGCCAACATGTTAGCGTAAACGAGATATCATATATTCGCCACTCTTCACACAAGTTAGCTCTTCAGCTGTCAGTGGGGCCCACTGCTTAGAGTGACTGTATACAGAGTGGCGACATGTCATCCTAAAAGTATGCAATGCGTATTTTCTTTCTCTTTCCCACATACGCGTTGGATTGGTCGTCTCGAGGGGCAAGACACTTCATAATATTATCATAATATTAATATATTAGGCTCTATTAAAACCCTATAAATGTATAAATAAATGTAACTTTATAGGGCTTTCGGTTATATTATGGGTGGGAAAGGTCAATATATTAAGGTTGGAAAAATATTTCCATAGGGAAAAGTAATATATTTTCGACAGTGTCTTGCCCCTCGGGTCGTCTGCTCGATTGGAATGAAACTGACAGATAATTATCATTCCAATTTTGACATTGTCGCCACTCTATATATAGTCACTCTAGGGCCCACGACTCCTGAGCCCGCAGTGATGTTAGCCCTTGTCAACGCAAAGCAAATAAGATAAAGGTGCCAGTTAGCTGGTATCTGTAGCGAATTTATTTGTTCAGTCCGGGTTGGAATTGGATGAATTTTTGATGTTCATTTGCTCCTATTTGATGCTTGTGAGCAGGGTTATTTTCGACAGAAGAGGAAATAACTATCGAATTGTCAAATTTTAAGTAAAAAGTTTAAAATTTCACGAAATGGTTCACACCCTAAAAATCACCAGTTAATTAATGAGTACAGGGTTGTTTCAAAGAAATTCCACACGAAAGTTTATTGAGTAATTACCGCTGAAATGGGGCCACTAATGGCACGAGGTCTTCAAACATTGGAACTTTTGTACTTGATTGGTTGAAAATATGAGAATTTCTAATACCTCGAAATATTGGACCCATCGTTTGCATGAGGAATCGTTCAAACGAACGGGGGTCCACGGTATCTCCAAAAGTGTCGGATTAATTGGGTCGGTCCGGGGCTTCGGGTTAGTAAGGGTACATAAGCGAGATATCATATCCGGTTTGGATACCGAAGAAGCATTCTACAATGATAGTAATGCTAAGGTAGCAGATGCGAAAATTTTGTTAATTTTGAAAGTATATACACAGACAAACAGACGAGACACTCGCGTTAATTCCATCGTCCATTCAAAAACAACTTATTTTTCAAAAAAGCATGTTTCGCAACATGTCCACACCGTGGTGCTCGAGTGTTGCTTCGAGTTTCCAGTATAAAACCATACAAATGTAAAAAACCTACAGTATAAAACCCTGCAAATGTAAAAAACCTACAGTATAAAACCCTGGCAAATGCAAGCTACTCCGCAACATGCATAACAGAGGGCACTAGTGTGCAAGCAAAATGTGTAGGACGGTGGTTTTTGAAGAATTTGCTTCTATGTGTCATGTCAGTTCGTCAGTGGTATATATTACATTTAATTCGCAATAATAATATTTTAAGCAGTCGGTTTTTGCTGTTTGGTAACGGATTCCCGTTATAAATACTGCGCACTAGCACTTTGGTCTCGAGGGTTGGGAGGCGGGTGCGACTCTATGGTTTAAAGCTTCTGTCGACTACCGCGAACGCCCAGGTCGTGCTGCGATCATCATTATTATTATCATCGTCATCATCATCATTAGCTCGTATGAACAAAACAGTTTACTTTGTTTTTGCCGTGAAAACCTTTTGGAAAAAGTAAAGCAAACTATTTTATTTATGCGGCCTATTATATTTAAAATATGTCATTCCGGCCTAAGCGAAATCTCAGAGTCAGTTCGTAAAGTCCACGCAGGACCAGAACGCCACCATGGGCGACATTGGCTGTCTCGTCAGGTAGAACTGGTGCTTGAGGTCTCCCTGATACTCTAATGATGAAACCACAAAAGGACCCGGCATAGAGTTTTGTACGCTATTAGGCGACTGGCTGGATATAAATAGATCATTGAAACTAAAAGTACATAGCATTATTTTATTTTATTTCAGAACCTTTCCAGATTTATTTTCACACCAGAAAACTATTCACAATCAAGAGGGACATGTTATCTGCTGTCAAACGAAGTTATTACGGTATCCAGCAATTATAATGCATATGGCACGTCATATTCAACCAGAAGCTTTTAAGTAATAACTATTTTAAATGCTTATTTAAACTTACGGACATTCTATAATTTTGAATAACTTGCAGGTGTGATATTTGCGGTTATATGGTCACGAGACCAAGATTTCTTATTTCACATCGACAGACACATTTACCAGAGGATCAAAAACCATACGCATGCCATCACTGTCCGAAACGATTTTGCTGGAAACGTGCACTTCACGTCCACTTAAACTTGCATAAAGCACCTGAAGAGCGAGCTGTTTATACGTGTCCTACTTGTGGTAAAACGTAAGATATATTATACATTAGCTGACCCGACAAACTTCATATTGCCACAAATTAAACTGTATTGTACATAAATCGTGAATCTCGGGTGACCTTTGTTACAAACTCGAGTTTTGCAAGCTTCTGGGGAGTTCATGGGTGTTTTAATAGTCAAATTTTCCCCACAGCAAAGCAGAAAACATCTCGCCCCATTCTCGGTTGGCCATAACGCGGAATATAGAGTTTCGCAGAATACCATTTCGCGAAAAACCTTACGCGGTATGTACCTTTTCACGGAAAATCTTTTCGTAGAAAGTACCATTTCGCAGAGGTGACCCAACTGAAGGAAAGTAATAGAGGTCAGTAGATCTAGGAAAATAAATAAACCTAGATAGAGGTGATCTTTACGGGGGGCTGCCCTCCCGCAGTGGCCGGCGCTTCCGACGGTAGGTCGCCGGCAACATTCGCGGTCTGTGGCCGTCTCGCGCTGAATTATCTAATGTTACTACTGATAGTTTTTGGTGGTCTTGTTATTGACTAATGTTTTATGAGTCTAAAATTTCTAGAGTTCGATTAGTTTTTGAGTTACGCAAAAATTTCTGTTTTATTCGTATGAGAGTCCTTATCCCCCTTCCACAGGGGTGAGGGGTCTCAAACCATCATAAAAAAATTCCTACCTCAAGGAGGGGTCTCAATTCACCATAGAAAAAAAATTGCCTATAAAAACACCCGCATGCTAAATTTGGTTCCATTTGCTTGATTAGTTCTCGAGTTATGCAGAAATTTGAGTTTCATTTGTATGGCAGCCCCCCCCCTCTTAGTGGAAGGGAAGGGTCTCTAACCATTATAAGAACCTTCCCTGGCCCCAAAAACCCCTATATGCAAATTTTCACGCCGATCGGTTCAGTAGTTTTCGAAGGAACATGGGACAGACACAGAAATCTATTTTTATAGGTATAGATATAAAACCGGGTGAGTATCCAGCTTTTTACGCGCTATAATGGTGGCCGCTATAAATTGTGTTCGTAATATGCGAACAATCTTTTTGACAACTCTGCATACATCAAATCTGGCACTCTTCTCTTGCAACACTACCGTGCTCTTTCTTTCGTTTACGCCAAAGAAGGAGAGCAAAAATGTGTAAAATGTAAACAAAACTATTGCTCTCCCACTTTTGCGTAAACGAAAGAAAGAGCGACACTGCCGTACAGGAGAAGAGTGCCCAGTTTTGATGTATGCAGAGTTGTCAAAAAGATTGTACGCATACTACGAACACAATTTATAGCGTCCTCCATTATAGCGCGTAAAAAGCTGGATACTAGTTATGGCATTAGTATCGTAGACACAATCAGCTGCGGACCTGTTACATATAAATCCAATAATATTTCGGCAATAATATAATTAAAACTGGCGGGTATGAAATGGGGAAGGCAAACACGAAAGCGACCAACATAGCTTTTGTCATCTCAAGCCCCTACCTAGCGCCTCCACGCGGCCATACCCGGTAATGCTCTATTGAGTAACTAAGCTAGGAGGTGCGAGGTTCCCGGCTGCCTGATTTCAAAACTGCTATTTTGGGCAGACGGGTGAGCCACACGGCCAGGTAACCCTAATATGGTATTCTAACGATTTGTTTCGTTTTAGCCCATCAAGCACCTCCTACTGTACAGTGAAAACTTTGGCCGTGACAAGTTTAAATAATGCACATGGATATCACAATGAAAAATAAATTATTGGATATTAGATGCACTGGTGGAAACTCAAATGACGCAATTATATTTCATTCCACGGATTGCTGGTGAGATTATTCTATTTCTCATTTATGCTCCATTTCATTGTATTTTTACGCTTATATATTCATATTATATTCATATCGTATATTATTGGGTACATGAACATCTATATGAAGATTGCGTGAGTTTTTGCGCATCCTATAAGTAGGTGTTCGACGAACGTACCCATTTCTACAATCGTAAGGACATGGCCAGGTGTATGGTGTACTTACGGGTACATCATATCAGCCACCCATGGTGTGTACGGTTGTCTGTGCTATGCTATAAGGATTGCTAACTGACCTTGCTAACGTTTACCGTACGCACACATCGACGCGCGATTTATTGTTGCTGTTATTAGATTTTACATTGATTTTACACGTTTGTTTTTGTTTTCCCCCAGTTATACCCTGGTAAAAAAACATCATCCTCGAATGTGCAGGTTGAGAATCAAGGGCCGATTCTTCAATATAAGCATCATCAACGTGCACAGCACTCACCTCAGAAGTACCGATGACGACAAGGATGAGTTCTACGCGCAGTTGGAGAGTGAATACGACCGCTGCCCAAGACATGATATCAAGATCGTCATCGGGGATTTCAATGCTCAGGTCGGCCAGGAGGAGGAATACAAACCGGTGATTGGAAGGTTCAGTGCACACCAGCGGACCAATGAAATGGCCTAAGACTTATCGACTTTGCCTCCTCCAAGAGTATGGCCGTACATAGTACCTTTTTCCAGCACAGAATCCATCATAAGTACACCTGGAGGTCACCAAATCAGACAGAATCAAAGATCGACCACGTTTTATTCGACAGTCGGCACTTCTCAGACATTATCGACGTCAGATCCTATCGAAGCGCTAACGTTGACTCGGATCACTACCTAGTGATGGTTAAGATGCGCCCAAGACTCTTCATTGTGAACAACATTCGGTACCGACGCCAGTCTCGGTTAGATATCGCGCGGCTGAAGCAGCCAGACGTCGCCGCAAATTACGCGCATTCACTCGAAGCTGCATTGCTGGAAGAGGACGAGCTGGACGAAGCCCCTCTCGAGGACTGTTGGAACACTATCAAAACAGCCATCAGCAGTGTAGCGGAGAGCTCCATCGGGCATGTGGCCCGAAATCAGCGGAACGATTGGTTTGACGATGAATGTAGGAGAGTGATGGAGGAGGAGAACGCTGCGCAGGCGGCCAAGATACGCAGTGCCACACGACAGAACGTGGAAAGACACAAACAGAGGAAGATGCAGCGAAACCAAATCTTTCGGGAGAAAAAGCGCTACGTGGAAAAGCAGGAATATGCAGAGTTGGAGCAGGTGCATCGTTCTCAGGAAACGCGAAAGTTCTACCAGAAACTGAACGGATCCCGCAAAGGCTTTGTGCCGCGAGCCGAAATGTGTCGGGATCAGACTGGCAGTATTCTGACGGACAATCGTGAGGTGACCAATAGGTGGAAGCAGCACTTCGACGAACACCTGAATGGCGCCCAGGCGGAGAGCCATGGCGGCGGGGAAAGCGATTTCGACGGTGCAACAAACGGGGAAGAGGTGCCAGCCTCAACGATAGGCGAAGTTAAGGAGGCCATCATGCAGCTAAAGAACAACAAGTCAGCTGGAAAAGATGGCATCGGAGCGGAGCTTATTAAAATGGGACCAGAAAAACTGACCGTTTGTCTGCACCAACTAATTGTTAGAATTTGGGATACGGAACAGCTACCGGAGGAGTGGAAAGATGAGGTTATCTGCCCGATCTATAAAAAGGGCGACAAGTTGGACTGTGAGAACTATCGAGCGATCACCGTTCTCAATGCCGCCTATAAAATCATTTTCCGCCGTCTATCACCAATTGCGAATAGATTTGTGGGAACTTATCAAGCCGGCTTCGCCGAAGGTCGGTCTACAGCGGATCAAATATTTACACTGCGGCAAATCCTCCAAAAGGGCCGTGAATACAGAGTTTCCATGCATCATTTATTCGTTGACTTTAAAGCCGCATATGATACCATCGACCGGAAAGAGCTATGGAAAATCATGGACGAGAACAGCTTCCCCAGGAAGCTCATCAAACTGATTAAATCTACGATGGATGGTACACAATGCTGTGTTCGGATTTCGGGTGGATTATCAAGTTCATTCGAATCACACAGAGGGCTTCGTCAAGGTGATGGTCTTTCATGTCTGCTGTTCAACATAGCGCTACAAGGTATTATGAACCGAGCGGATATCAACACGCGGGGCACGATTTTCAACAAATCTAGTCAATTCGTCTGCTTTGCCGATGACATGGATATTATCGGCAGAACATCTGTGGCGGTAGCTGAACAGTACACCAGACTAAAGCGCGAAGCAGAAAAGATTGGGTTTAAGGTAAATACGTCTAAAACAAAGTACATGCTGGCCAGCGGAATCGAGGCCGAACGACACCGCTTGGGCAGTAGTATATTGATCGACGGCGATGAGTTTGAGGTAGTCGATGAATTTGTCTACCTTGGCTCACTGGTAACGGACAATGATACCAGCCGTGAGATTCGGAGGCGTATTATCAGCGGAAGTCATGCTTACTATGGGCTCCACAAGCAGTTGCGGTCGAGCAGACTATGTCCTCGTACAAAGTGCACCCTGTGCAAGACGCTTATTAGACCGGTTGTTCTCTACGGGCATGAAACATAGACAATGCTCGAGGAGGACCTGCGAGTGCTCGGAGTTTTCGAACGACGAGTGCTAAGAACGATCTTCGGCGGCGTACAGGAGAACGGAGTATGGAGGCGGAGGATGAACCATGAACTCGCACAGCTCTATGGCGAACCCAGTATTCAGAAGGTGGCTAAAGCTGGACGGATACGATGGGCAGGGCGTGTGGCAAGAATGCCGGATAACTACCCTGCAAAGATGGTGTTCGCCTCAAATCCGGTAGGAACAAGACGACCAGGAGCGCAGCGAGCAAGACGGTTAGACCAGGTGGAGCGAGATCTGGCGGAGAGTACTCGGTGTCCGAGGAATTGGAGAGCGGTAGCCCTCAACCGAGTTACATGGAGAAATTTTGTTCAAAAGGCTTTGTCTTAGGACGGCAAGCCACCTAAGCAAGCAAGTATTTCGAAGCGGGCGTGGGATGGCACTGACGTTGATTTGAGCTAAGATGACGAGGCAATCCAATTCACCAACTAAAACCTTCCCAGTTAATATGACCTTTTCAATTTTTCGTCTTCTCTCCAATGTGTCCATTTTCTACAAACGACAGTGATCTTGGTACGGAGGCAGATTATATGTGCTTCTCCATGGGAAATACTTAAGCGCATATCGAATAAATTTGTGCTGAATGGCTTCCAATCTGGACGACCACATACCTGTGAACCTGTGTAAGGGCTCCACACCACGGCTGCATACCCAAGTAACATTTTTGTTGTATAATAGCTTATCAAGCACTTGTTCCACGTGAATCAGCTGAACAATAGTTTAATAAGCTATTATACCACAAAAATGTCACTTGGGTATTCAATTACCGATCGCACAAGAGAATAGTACAGAGCGCGCAGGCAATAAGGATCCCGAAATTCATTGGTGACTCGGAATATAAATCCCAAATTTCTACGGAACGAGAGTTTTTCATCAAGGTGTACACCGAGGTATTCTATTCTTAATGCCGATGGGGTTTTTGAAGAGAACAGGTTTTGCTGCACAGTCGTCCGGCGTCTTTGCGCCGTGGTCGGTCCGCCATAGCCGCCCGACGTTTGTCAGATGTCGATGAGACTGCTAGCAGCTACTCATGCTTCACACGCGCCACTCTCCGCTTTTCGTTTATACTTCACCAATAATAGTCCGCAAAACATTTCGTTCAAACGCGACAAGTGTACGTAAGCAAGGTACAGTCTCGAGTTCCTAAACGACTACCCGTCTAATGAGCGTTCTGTACACCGTCAATTTGTCTGGCGGCGAATGCTCCTCGATCGAAACGTTTTGCGGAGACAAAAATAGGCACAACTTGAACATGTCGTTAAAGCTTTTTACTCTTTATTATTGTTCACGGCAACAAGAGATTCGGAATATACGAATTCATCTACCACTTCGAGCTCATCGTCGTCAAGTCATTTTCGATGGAGGCGAACTTTTTCTCTGGAGGCTCTTCTGACTACATATTTGGCTTTAGAATAGCTTTGATCAATCGCGTCAGGTTGTCTGTGAAATGGCTGAACGTATCCTATCCGTCCTCGATGGTCGAAGCTCTTAAATTAAAGTGAGTCAAGGAGTTAACTTGTGTTTACCGCTAGGACAGGATTATATAAAGAATACTAAACCGGTCATTGCAAAAAAATTAGCATAGTTTTCAAGCACGAGAAGTTTTTAGTGGCATCAGATTTACTATACCTCAATGGCGTACCAGGGTGTGAAAGGTTGTTGTACAAAGCGGAAAAAGTAAAAAATTTTAAATGAAAGTTTTCTCGAGTACGGATACTGCTTCTGTACCGACGAGCTCTATTTCAGTGGAATAGCAAAGAAGGGCGGTAACGGGTTACTTTATTGTATGTGAAAAACTCGAAACTCTCAGCTACTACTGAACCACTAAACCGATCGTCATGAAAATTTACATATGAGAGGTTTCGGCCGCTCTGATTAGTTACTAAATGGTGTCCAATCGAGTAAAAAAATCAACAAGTCATTTTTCAGGCAACAAAACTTTTTGTAGGATTTTTTTTAAATTCAGAACTGCTAAGTTGTCGAATTGGTATACTATTTTTTTATTTACAGATACGACACTCCTGGTGGTCTTTCCGCACACAAGAAAAATGTGCATGTCAATCCGCAATCTCCAAGGATCTCACACGTATGTGAGATTTGCGCCAACAAATTCGCTACTAGCTCTGGACTCAAAGAGCACATGCTCACGATACATCAACCACGAGAAAAAGGATTAATGCAATGTCCTGAATGTTCTAAGTGGCTTATGAACAATCGCTGTCTTAAAGTTCACATGCAATTGCATTCTAAGGAGAATGTGCAATGTGATCAATGCAGTTATACGACGAAAAAACAATCGCTTCTAAGACGCCACAAAATTACTCATCACCAGGAAGAAAGGCCTTTCTATTGTGGAAAATGCGGCAGCACATTTAAGCACAAGCGATCATTAACAGTTCACATTAGTACAAAACACGGAAAAGAAAAACATAATTACAAATGTAATTTTTGCGATCGTACATTTGCTAGTTCCACTAATTTTTATACACATCGGAAAAATAGACACCCAGATGAACTGACTGCCATGAAGGAGCAACAGGAGCAGGAAAAAAAGCTGCAAAGAATAAAGGCTGGTATAGAACCAGACGATATTCCATCTCCCCATGAGTCAACAATTACAACGGCTGCAAACGGAACCCGCATTATTACTATTAGCAATAGAGATTATGACCTTCAGGAGCCAATGACCATTCTTGATTGTCCATAAAACTATACCGAGAAAAAACAGGAAAATCGTAAGAATGTTTTACATTATTTATTATATATCACCACAAGAAATATGCAATTTATCTATCTAAATATGTCTACCCAGGGACGTATAAAATGTACTGGTTGGCGATAAAAATTTCAAGGCATATACCATTTTTTTCTTGCTACCAGTCTTGCGACATGTTACTGATACAGTGGTACATAAGCACCGAAAAGAAATGAAAGAAAAACGAAAACATCTTTTGTTCTACGTATTATACACTCTTCGGTATCGGGGAGAAAATGTGACCAGTCTTGGACACTTTTTTGTAAATATTATCTATCACTTCTCCTTGTGAGGTATGCAACAATATACATACACCTATAGTTACTATATATATTATATAGTAACTATACATACACCCTATTGGTCGATTATGCTCGAGGTTCGACCAGTTCGACCATTATGCTCTCGACAGCAGTACTGAAAAGGCTTATCAAAGTGTCGAGCGTTAGCTGTTTGACGCTTACGAAAATTTCGGATGCCTGGCAGAAATCGAACAGAACCAGTCTTCATTTTTCGCTCGATTCTATTTATGTCAAATGTGACAGTTTGAGGCAGGAGAAAAGCGGTTTATCCGGTTTATCAGTTTTGCAGTTTTGGGCGAAAGGTAAGAGAATAATATGGAACATGACAAAGCAGGTATAATTTAATTGTTAACCTGTTTATTGCACGCTTCGTGCTGCTACAGTCCGCTGCTGCTACCCTCCAAAAAAGGAGGGAAAGCTGATTTGGTACAAAACCGGTTTTTATTCGAAATCTCTGGCAGAAATCGAACAGAAATCCGGCAGAAAAACCGAGACGAAATTTCTGCCTGAATCGGATGTGTCATTTCTGCTCGAGGGGATGCGCTGTGCTATCCCTCGCTATGTATTGCGGTTATTTACATAAATTTTCATCCTGTTGCGGCGGTAACCCGCATCGTACATCACCGCAACGAGAACAAGGAAAGGTGGCCAAATATTTTTTGGTTTATATGTGCAATTGTTACTGATGCTTTAGCAACTAAAACTACATAAAAAACGTCTTTTAGCATCTTACATTCAAAAATATGTATTATATAAATTCATTGAATATCATAAGTATAAAAATATGTGTAAATATAGTAACAAAATTTAAGAAGTACAAATTGCAAATGCAAATATCTAAACAATAGAAATTAATCTATTTGTATGGCAGCTCTGGACAAAAGCACATCCTTCAATATTTGGCGAGGTCAGCATTGGGCGATAATGTATCGATATAACTGGTACCGATATTCGTGAACGAAATCTCGATAGTTTTTTTTCGAAATAGTTGATTGCGACATGCATATAACAGCTTTGTAAATGTTAACACGTTATAAAACAAGTCAAACGGAGTGTTATAAAACAAATGTAAAATGCAGATCGTCACGTGATGCGAGCATTTTTGCTGATTATGCTCTCAGCTGAGTATACGTATCGATATGTGAAAAATATCGATATTCAATTAACGAAAATTCGTCAGCTTCGCTCAATACAGAATTATTTTGACAGCTTGCTATGAACTTTCCGAGAATGAAAAGATTTCTTGCAAAGCACAATATTTGACAGAGGATAACATCGCGCTTCCAAAAGTGTCAATTTTCAATGCAGTAACATAGCGAGAAAAAAAGAAAAAAGCAAAACATCAAGTTTCATTGTTCGATGTTGTACTCGCTGCTCTTGTTAATGGAGCATTCCCTTGTTTCTGCTAGTTTTCACCAGGGGTGTAAAATTGTCAAAATTTAGCGGACTAAACATCCATGGACGGCGACAACTTGGAACCTAGGACAGGACGTGCCAACTGGCTTCTTACTCTTCTTCTTATTATTACACCCATCCCGATTGAATATTCTTCGTTACACTCTGCCCCACTGTTGCCTGCACATATTATTTTAGGAACTGCGTTTGCCGAAGAACAGCTCCCGAATACGCCACAGTTTATGCGACCAAAATCATGTTATGCATTTCATTTTAAAAATTAACATTCGTGTACAAACAAAACTAATGTAGAACCAAGCATAGAAGATAGAACTACAGAATACAAAAGAAATCAAAATTCGGAACTTATTGTCGTATTCCCACTAATGAGTTTCAGCAACACTGAAAGCGATACCGCGTTATATTTTCCAGTCAACGGTTGCTCGTTGCTTTCAGCCAATCACAAATCGGGTCAATTTTGGGTCAACGTCGCGGTTGACACTTGGCACGTCCTGTCCTAGGCCGTCATTACAAAGTGAACTACCGCGTACCCCCGTTAGTATGACCTTTAATCTGAACATTTTTAATCTGTTTAATCGGTGGTCAAAAAAGGAGGGAAAGCTGAATCGGTACAAAACCGGTTTTTATTCGAAACCTCTGGCAGAAATCGGACAAATCCAGCAGAAAACCTGGGTGAAAATTTCTGCCCGAATCGCATGTTGCATTTCTGCTAGTTTTCACGGGTGACGGGTGACGGCGGCCAGAAATCCGGCATAATAGATCTTGCTAAGCCCAGTGCAAAAGGCTACAAAAACTTATCGTTTACGTATGTTTTTTTACCGGGGTATACCTGGGGGATAAAAACAAACGTGTAAAATCAATGTAAAATCTAACAACAGCAACAACAAACCGCGCGTCGATGTGTGCGTATGATAAACGTCAGCAAGCTCAATGTGTGGCAGAAAGTTTTTCGCTGCCAGATTTTTGTTCGATTTCTGCCGGACGCGCCTAAGCGGGTAAGCGAGCTAAAATGGACGTTACGTAATGTTCAAACATGACTTTACAAAATATGGCTGCGTCCTCTTATTATTCGCGATTGAGTTTCGCCCTTTTCGCCGTTTTAGTTTTTTATTTATTGCTAATGATAACACAAAGGTTGTCATTGTCATGTCAGCAGCGTTTACGAGTTGTCAAAAAATTGAAAAATCACTAGAGTTTCCCGATTTTTCGTGCATCCGGCAAAATCGCGTGATCATTTTTATTTGTAAGTTATGAATTTCCGCATAACCCGTTTCAACAATATATGGACCAAGTGTCTATTATACCTCCTGTTGAATTCGCATGCAGTACTTTGTCTCTACGAAGACCAAATAGGAAAATTCGACTGGTATGTTCCCGTCAGCTATAATAGACTATGCTTTGCTCATTAAATTAATTCTAGGTTGCAGCATTATGTTGGTAAATTGAAATATGGCACTTTTGATTCAGGTTCTATGGATCGAATAGTAGTAGCCACAGAAAGTAATGTTTTAGCAGCGATTAGTGCCAAGACAGGCGAGATTTTGTGGCGTCAGGTACTAGAAAAAGGTTCTCGAGGGGACATTAAATTGTTGCATGTTCCAGCACAAGGATTCGAAATACAATCTACTGGAAATCGTTTTAGCAGAGCATCGGATATTATAACTGTGTCTGGAGTCAGCCCTACCCTGATTCGAGGTTGGAATCCGAATACCGGTGCACTGGAATGGGAATGGTCAATATTGCCAACGTCTCCAGAAAAAGCTGAAAGGGGTCAATGGTTTAAAAATGAAATAAATTTGTACCATGTTGTTCCCGTTTTGGGTTCTCACATTGAAGTAACAGAATACATCGCAACCAGTGGCCAACAAGTAAAACAGACTACTTCCCGCATATCAGCCGCCTGGATTCGCGATGAAAAATGTGTTCTTGTTGCTCCTTTTTATGCTTGTGCATTACAAGATCAAATCATGGCAATAGACTTATTGTCGGATAATGCACAAATTATTGCCAGACCCTTAAAGTCCCTCGCAATGGGTTCTCCTACACCTCTCCATGGCATTCCGGGTATTGTTCAAGATCATCAGTTATACTGGTTAACATCGGAACGTCAGATGCAATTGCAATTAGAGGATACGGTGCTTGTCGATGACAGCATTCTCGACGGTGACCAGTTGCTTCTGCACGCCTCAGTAAACCGTACACAAAATACATTGAAATTATCAGCTACAAAAGTAGCCGACGGCAGTCCATACGACGCGATAAATTTTGTCTCAGATTATCCTGACACATTGGGATGTCCAAAATTAACTGCTGTACGCTGCAAAACAAGCTCGGAAAGCAGTAAAAATCGTGGTCAACTTGCATGTAGATTGTTGCTGTCCAGTGAGGATGGTGCGCTTACTTTGATACAGGCGGCCAAAATCAAATGGACGCGTGAGGAAGCTTTGGCCAGCGTGGAAACAGCCGATTTTCTTGACCTAACTTTATCCGATGCTGAAGGAGCAATTGAAGAGGAGCTAAACAACAAAAACGGTACGTGACTTTCATAATTAAAAATGACATTTTTACGGGGCTAAAAGGCGTATCTTAATCATTTGTTTCCATTTTATGATATCTAACAGAAGACGAAGGTTTGGAATGTGAGTTAATACTCTGTTTGTATTTTGTTGCCATGTTGTATTTAGTATTTGTGTATTGTAGTTTTATTTTTCATTTACTGTGCGTTGTATTTCTTATTTTTTATATGAAATTGTCTTCCTAATACTTTGAAATACATAGTATAAAAAATGCATACCACGAACTTGTTAAGGGATAGGGTGTTTGCAGAGTTCAGTGAGTTATACATACATACAAAATCACGATCTGCACGATCAAAATGCAAGATTCGTTAAATCAAATACATAATTAGGATGACCAAAGTTTTAAAATGCGGCTTATTGGAATTGAAAATGAAAATTGAATGAAAGAAAATTTTTCACGATCAAATTCCATTACTAATTTTATTCACGACAGATAGGTACTAATAATCATTTCTTATTCACATGTTTCTATTTAATCATTGTAAAACAAATAATTCTAGTGAAGGGTTTTATATCGTTGAGAACCCTAAACAATGTATCCAGTAGATCAAAGTATCATCCTAAATGTCCTTACAAGAGGGGAAAACTTGGCGACGATTGCACTTCTCTGCAAACTGCGCAAAATCTGCAAAAGCACATTAACATGTTCCGATTTCATACGAAAACAATCTACAGTTTTATATTCGAAAAATACAATCTGAAGTGATTATTTTTGTTTGTGAAATGAATATTTTATGTTTTATGGTTGTTGAATTTGATGAAAGCAGGAATCCTTTTGATGGAAATCCTTTACTCATATTAAATAAATGGAAATAGAAAATAGAATAGAAAATATGGTAATCGAATGAAAAAAGTAGCGCAATCCAAATATTTTATATCAAAATAATTCAAACTATTATCACTTATTATCAATGACGTCAAGGTTTAAAGCACACTAACCAAAGCATGTTTTTAATATTTTTATTTACATAGTTGTAAACTATACTGAGCATTTCCAAATGAAATACGTAAAAAACGTACCTTTCAAAAAGTCTTCAATGAAGGAAATAATTAAGTGTAAACTTTAATGTTAAAAAAAACTATAAAATTAAAATTGCAAGTCTTACCTGACATTACTAGGCCTTACGAGTTTTAATTTTTTTCCGTAGAATACTCAAAGTCATAAGAAAAATAATGAAGAATGAAGCAATCTTCCCAAAATACGGTTTTAGAGAAATTTTTTTTTTTTTTCAAATTTCATTTATTTAAATAAATTAGCACATATGATTACTGTAGTATAGTAGACACGAAATAGACGAAATATAGCACATCCGTGCCGATCACTGCCCTGATACGCTATTGCAGTATTTTTCAGTTTATTGTATTGCGGTGGTAATGACGCTACAAGTGTTTCTGCGATGGTTACGATACTACATTACTTACCTTTTTTTAAATTGCTCCTCTTTTAAACACTATAAAATCCCTTAGTTCATTTTGAACTAAAGCGCTTTTTGTAACGAACATTTTTCTCCATTGGATATTGAATCTTTCATCAGCTGCTTACATGTTAGTTCTATGTGTAAAATGTAATGTAATGATAAATGCAGTTTTAGTTGTAAAATGCACTATTGTATAATTTAGCTTTATGGGGCCGTGCAATAATTACGTAAGGGCTTTTCCTCATTTTTCTCAGCCATCTAGTCCGTTGTGAGACTTATGCGATATGACAGGATGTTTCCCATCATCCTGTTTCGGTAGTAGCATCCCTCCTGGCATCAGCACTGGCATCACAATGTAATTCGGTCTCTCTGTCAGGGTTGTACAAAGCCAATACAGGAGCAGTTGTTCTTGATGGAAATCCAATATGACGATCCCGTAGTCAAGCCATCAACTCCTCTTTGCTTACAGGGTCTTGATCGGCCATTTCTGGATTCGACACAAGCAGTAAGCGCGACAGTAACGAGAGGAGTCTTACTTCCGAGGATTTAATCTGATTGCAAACGCATTTTTCGGTGAATTTTTAGGACGCGGATTTCACTTCTCACCGCGACGTATTTTAGCGTTTTTACCAGTAGGTTGTTCGCTTACAATGATCGGATTTTTTTGATTCCGTACATCGGGTTTTCTGCTAACTCCCTACACGGCATTGGTCGCTAGGATTAATTTTACCAGCATTATTTTTATTCTTGGATGCGCAGCATGGAAGGTATAGATATTTCTTGCTGTTTTTTCAGACCCTCTTTGCGCTAAAAAATTAAAATAAAATGCTCTTAGTGACTAACTTTCTACAATTAAGAATCTTCGAAATTTTTTGTCTAGTTCGTCAAAATTTATTGTTCTATGAAATTACTCCCTTTTCATATGTTTGTCGTAATGTTCCATCCACAAAAATATTAGTTTCTATGTACCTACACGATATTTTCTTTATTTTATCAAGAATTATTTATTAGACAGGCACTATAAACATTCATTTTGCCACTCTAATAAAAGTCTTCTAATAAATATTTCTTGATATTTCAGTTAGAAAGATTAAACAGTCTGTTTCGAAGGATTACCTAAAAAAGCAAAACCGTGGGCACAAGTACCAGCGAATCACATGCCCTGGCGGGTGTTGTGGGTTCGAATCCGGTTGTAATCTTAGATTACAGCTTGGTTCGACTCATGCACCTTCCAGTATTGGACAAAAGGTGGGAGTCAAAATGACTACTTGTCAAGCATAGCTACCAATACCCCCCCCCCCCCCCCTTCCTTTCCGCTCTTCCCCACCTTCACCAAAAAATTTTCATTTCTTTCCCTACCGTCCCTTCATCAATTGTAGAACCATCGTTTCGTCATTAGATATTACCCTTCTTTATCGACAAACTTCGCAGCCGGCTGTTAGAGTACAGGAAGATTACGGGGCCAGTGTAATGATCTATCGAAGGATTACCTAAGAATGGCAGAAACACAAATGGTCGAAATAACAAATGGCATAATAGATCTCAGGGTCGAATCACAAATGTCTGAAATACGAATGAGCAAATGTTATATTTGACCGAAAATATTCGCTGCTTTTAACCCGCACAGATGTTGGGTATATGCTGATCTTACTCGCTACCGCTCGCCCGAACTCAACTAAGAGATAATCCCTACTAGTCGGTGAACTAAAGCATTTTGTTTTAAATGAAGACTGGCATAATATTAATTATATGTGCTGCTAATTTATTCAAATAGTGGAGAACGTTTCCAAAAATTTTCCTCAAACCCGTATTTTATAATGATTACTCTATCGTAGAGATCTATTCTTCACTTTGAGTATTTTCAACAAAAAAAAATCATGGAATAGAAAAGACCTGAAATTTCAATTTAATTTAATTCAAACTTTATTGAAGAAATAAAAACATTAGCGTACTTTTTTTGAAAGTCCAATTGATCGACTAAGTCTTAAAGGCCCAGGCACAATGCATACAGATTTTACTACGTTGCGGCAATCCATATGCATTGGGTCTGGGTCTTAAGCCCTAATGATCAATCGATCTGTGAAAAAAGAGTGATTTCCTTCACAGAATACAAGTTGTACCATCTACTCATTTCACTTGGAATTGCTCTACTGTCATTCAAAAATGCTTAAATTTTAATCTCTTTATCCCTTTCCAAAATTGCCAACCTATATTTAGGGGACGTGCTAGGCGCTCTCCAGCGACGAATCGCCAGTCAAATTGGTCACGTGAAGAATTTGGTCCTTCATGTACTTGGGTTGGGCCCAGCACCATCTAAAGCACAAAAAGCTGGCCTTGTTCGAGATGATTTTGGATTGCATAAAATGCTCATTGTTGTTACAACTAGTGGTAAAATTTTCGGTATCGATAATGTGAGCGGCAAGCAACACTGGGTGCGGTACATGCCAGAAGTAACCAATTTTGCTAACGATCAAAGCATAAAATTGCTGGTACAAAGAACATCTCGTTTCTACCCTTTGGCCGCCCAATGCGTGGTACTCGGCAGGCACAGACAAACGAAAAATGGAATCCTCTACCAATTCAACCCTATTACTGGACAACCTGTAAACGGTGGAATCATTCAGTTGCCCTATAAGATTCACCAAATATCTCTATTGCATCAAACTGGACCAGATTTTTTGAAAGGATTATTGATTTTGGACGAAAAAAATGATGCTCATGTTGTTCCAGATAGTTCCGCAAAATACGCCCATAATTTTTACATTTTCAGTGCAGAACAAGAGAAGGCAACTATTTATGGATATTTAATTGAATTTCATAACAATAAACTTAGTACCACTCCGATATGGACTGTAAATCTTGGAGGATTAAACAATGGGCAGAAAATTGTGGCAATTGAAGGTAAAAATCCAATTGAACACGTGCATTCCCAAGGACGAGTGCTGGCTGATCGATCGGTCCTTTATAAATATAACAACCCAAATTTGGTTGCCGTAGCAACTCATGGACCTGATAATATCCACAAATGTAAGTCTTGCCTTCGTCTACTTCATCAAAAAAAGTCAAAACAATAGATTCTTTTTGTTTCTTACAGATATTATGAACATTCATCTATTAGATGTCGTTTCTGGATCAATCGTATTTTCCATGTCTCACAAGCGTGTTCGACCGCCATTGCACATGGTTCACTCGGAAAATTGGCTTGTTTATGCTTATTACAACGATAAAGTGCGTCGAACGGAAGTTTGTAAGAATTTTTAAACCCTTAGCTAGTTTTTGAAACTATAGCAATTCCTATTGTTTCAGCTTCTTTAGAATTGTATGAGGGCAAAACACAAGCAAACAGTACCGTTTGGAGTTCACTAGATGCTCCACCTCTGCCATTGGTGGAAAGACAAACCTACATCCTCCCAGTTGCGGTAGCTTCAATGAAAGAGACAATCACTGAAAAAGGCATCACAAGCAAACATATTCTAAGTGAGTAAATCAGATTTTTCGTGTATTCATCTATAAGCTTCCCGTTGTTTCAACATTTTAGTTGGCCTTAGTACTGGTGCAATTGCTGAAATGTCTTGGGCATTGTTGGACCCTCGTCGTCCAATAACTTCACCGGAGAAGGCCCGGGAAGAAGGTATCATCCCGTACATGCCTGAACTACCAATGCCTCATGAGATTATCATTAATTACAACCAATCAATTAGCAATTTAAAAGGAATCTACACTGCGCCTTCCGGACTAGAAAGCTCCTGTCTCGTCTTTGCTCACGGTTTAGATATTTTTGTTACGCGAGTAGCTCCTTCGAAAACCTTTGATCTTTTAAAAGAAGACTTTGACTATTTTCTAATAACTGTAGTGCTAGTCATTCTTACAAGCACATCTTACATAGTAAAACTTTTCGCATCGAAAAAAGCCATCAAGCAAGCATGGAAATGAATAATTGTAAAATTTAGAAAATGTTTGTTTCTATTAGGAAAATTACATAATTTATTTCTTGGGTGATTTTTTCTTTTAAACTATATTTCGTTTTACTGCCCTTAATTGCACTAAGAGATCTCAACCCTTTCTATCCTATGGTATAGTACAAAAATCCACATTTGATCACCACACCACGGTAACTGTTTAGCTATGCAATACTGCTTCGAATGTATTTTCGATTTAAGTATTAATTTTTGCTGCTGGAAGACGTGGATTACTCATGCAGTCATAAGAATGAAAGTTGAGCGGGCGCCTTGTTGTCTTCGCCATGACCAGGACCCGACATCGTCGGAACAAATAAATATTACGGAGTTTCTCTACAACCGTTTTAAACACGAAACGACTTGATTCGTTTTTCTAATGAACCTTACAAGCGAGCTGGTGATTTTTTCAAAAAATGTAGACTCAATAACAACATGTTAAGGGAATCGAAATTGTGAATCAATTTCAATTAATTTTTTAGCGAGTTTGCTAGTCTTTTGCCCAATTGTTTATAGAAAAGTATAAATAAAATATTAATGGCCGTCGTCAAGATGAATTTATTGCACCCTGCTTCGCTGATGCTGATTGAAGCTAATTTTGAAGTGATTCGGAGATATTTAAAATGAATCCTAAGTTTCAAAATTTCATTGGTTTTCACAACTTCAAATATATATAGAATTATAACGTTAGACAACAAAATGTCGAAAATGACCAAATGTAACATGGGACAGTTATGCTTCCACCGGCAGTGAAGTAATTCGCGATTTCGTCACTAACGAGAATGACATTAGCTGGGGCTGGTTTATATAGGAATGAGAGGGGAGCAAAGAGTGGAGGAGAGGATCCAGGAGTTTGAAATTTGATGTTGTTGATATTATTCCTACTGCAAACAACCTCAGCGAGGGCCCCAGCTAATGCTAAAAAATCTTTATATGTGTGCGTGGTGGAATACTTCATAATAGTCAAATCTCCGAAAGTGACGAAAGTCAGCACGCAGAATATCTTTAATAAAAATTCAAAAGAATTACGTAGGAAAATAAAGGTGACTAGATTAAGAAATAACTTCTTTTATTGAAAATAAGAACATAAAACAACTAACAAACCAGGTATTTAAAAATGTTGAGCTTGTAAATTCTTTGTCCTTGACAGCTGGGATATGAATAGTTTCACGTGAAATAGGAAATGAAAATCGAACCTTTGTGATAGGATTAAACTTTACTCTGGTGCAAGGTGCTATACCTTACGACAAAGTCGCCCTCCTCGGCTAAACATTCGGCAACTAGACAACCCGCGAGCTGCTGAGAACTACGCGCGCGTACTGGATGAAGCTCTGCCTTCCTCTGTGGAGCTAGATGCTTCGAACCTCGAAAACGGATGGAGTAGGATACGCTCGGCCGTCAACGAGGCCGCAACCGCGGTGCTAGGTGTGGAAACCTCGAGTGCACGAAATGATTGGTTTGACGGGGAATGCCAAGAAGCGATAGAGAGGAAAAAAGAGCTTGGGAAAACTAACTGAGCATATCCACGAAAGAGAATTTGGCCGAGAAGTATCGACGAGCGAGGAATGAGTTGACCACGATCCTGAGGAGGAAAAAGCGCCAGAAGGAGGACAGATCGTGAGGAGCTAGAACAACTATTCCGGGCTAATGACACCCGCAAGTTTTACGAGAAGGTGAACCAAACTCGCGAACCCCACACACCAAAACCTGACATGTGTAGGGACGAGGGAGGGGATCTAATCACAAACGAGCGCGAGGTGGTCGACAGGTGGAACCAGTTCTTCGATGAGCACCTCAACGGCGATATAGCAGCAGGAGACGCAATGGAAGTTAATCTCGGAGTACCTACAAATGACAACAGCGTACCGGCTCCCGATCTCGAAGAGATCCGGCGAGAAATCAGTCTGCTGAAGAATAATAGAGCCGCCGGAAAGGACCGACTCCCGGCTGAACTCTACAAAAATGGCCAAGAACCGCTAGCAACGGCACTTCACTGGCTGATTTCAAGTATCTGAGAAGAAGAGAAACTACCGGAGGAGTGGATGGAAGGCGTAGTCTGTCCCATCTACAAAAAGGGCGACCGGCTAGACTGCTGTAACTACCGCGGTATTACGCTGGTCAACGCCGCCTACAAGGTGCTCTCCCAGATTTTGTTGCGTCGTCTATCCCCAATAGCAAGAGAATTCGGAGGGCAGTATCAGGCGGGCTTTATGGGGGACCGTGCTACTACGGATCAAATTTTTACTCTCCGACAAATCCTTCAGAAATGTCGAGAGTACAACGTGCCAACGCATCATATTTTCGTGGATTTCAAAGCGGCATATGATACCGTTGAACGCGAACAGCCATAGCAGATAATGCACGAGTGCGGCTTTCCGGACAAACTGACGCGGCTGATCAAAGCTACTCTGGAACGAGTGATGTGTCACGTGCGCGTTTCGGGAACACTCAAGTCCTTTCGAATCGCGCAGCGGGTTGCGACAAGGGGATGGACTGTCCTGTATGTTATTCAATATCGCTATTGAAGGTGTGATCCGGCGAGCGGGCATCGAAACGAGAGGAACGATCTTCAGCAAGAGTAGCCAACTCCTAGCCTTTGCAGACAACCTCGACATCATTACTAGAAACCGTGGGACGGCGGAGGCAATCTACGCCAGACTAAAAACGGAGGCTAGGAGGATAGGGTTACAAATTAATGCGTCAAAAACCAAATATATGGTAGGAAGAGGCTCCCGAGAAAGTAACGTTTGCCTCCCACGGACAGTGACTATTGACGATGAACTGGAAGTGGTTGATGAGTTCGTATATTTGGGATCTCTGGTCACCGCCGACAATAATGCGAGTAAGGAGATCCAACGACGCATTCAAGCTGGAAATCGAGCCTACTTTTCCCTTCGCAAGACGTTTCGATCTAAGAGCATACGAAGCCGCACAAAGCTGACGATGTACAAAACGCTAATAAGACCGGTAGTCCTCTACGGACTTAAAACGGTAACTTTGCTTACGGAAGACATACGTGCACTTGCCGTTTTCGAATGAAAGGTGTTGCGGACTATTTTTGGCGGAGTGCAAACGGAAAGCGGAGAGTGGCGGAGACGTATGAATCACGAGCTACAGGCACTGCTTGGAGAGATTCCCATCGTACACCTGGTGAAAGTTGGGAGACTACGGTGGGCCGGCCACTTCGCAAGGATGCCAGACGACTGTGTAGTGAAATCCGTTCTCTTCAAGAACCCTACCGGCACAAGGAATAGAGGGGCTCAACGTGCACGATGGCACGACCAGGTTGAAGCCGACTTGCGTGTGTCGAGACGCGCAACGAATTGGCGACGAGTAGCCCAGGACCGAGTAGAATGGAGAGGAATTCTTGATACGGCAAGAACCACCCTGGCTCTCGGCTGAATAAGTAACTAACGTGCAAGGTGAGTTAAAATAGGTGATCTAGTTTTCAGAGTTTGTAGAACAGACGTGCGCGGAGCGTGTGGTTAGCAACCATCGACGTTGTTTATACACATTCAACAGTTTTCGCTTTGAAAATTTCGATGATCGTCAAGGGTAATTCAGCGGGGGTGATAAACAAATTTGAACATCAGAAAACCTCTCTTAACTAACCTTGCTCTGGTGTTTGGAATTTATTATTATTGATAAATATTCTATTGCAAACAGCTTCAGCGAGGGCCCTCATACGTCTAACCAACATTCCATCAAGAAGACTGGCATCTCTTGCTCGCGCCTATACAAATGACAAGTAACATAAGTAACAGCGCACCCCTCCCAACAAAAGTTTAAACTGCCTGTACATGTATTGGTGGGAAAAGATGTGGGTGTGCGGGCGTGGCAATGCATTGCATACGTGTTTGTGTACATCCATATCTTAATAGACACACACTAGTATACGTATTAGTTCTGTTACTGTCTCTCGACTTTCAGCAAAGTTGCCAGTCTTCTAGATAGAGTATTTTTGGTCTCCAAGACCAAAGGTCGAAGACTCCAAAACTCAAGACTGGGCATTGAAGGAGGTATATACACAGCAAAGGATGATATTACTAACGCCATCTCTCATCCTAAGGGAATTACTACTGATTATAAATGTTAGTGATCGCAACCATCTTTTTTTTACGAATAGGGAAATCTGCTGAGTACCTTAGAAGATACGGTACTATCAGACACCTGAGAAGATACCACCAAATGTCTTCTTCTTCCACACCTTTTTAAACCTCATTGAGTAAATAGTGCTGATGGCACACTTTTTAGTCATACCTGAGAAAATCAAAGACTCACACTGAAAATGGAATGCTACTCCCGGGCATCATTTGAGGGTTCTTTGTGCATTTCCAGCTGATCTTAATCAATCGCGGGCAACACACGGGCGGTCAAACTATGCTATGCTATGTTATACCTGAGAGAATCAAAGACTGGCATATCTAGTTCCTTTAGTAATCTAAGCTATAACAATGGTACTCCCCGCATTGATTCAAAATTTGGCGGTTTTTGAGTGCCTTGTCGCCTCTACAATCTATAGTCTCTGCATAGTCTGTATAGTAGTATCGTCCTTTGATGTGTATATGCGAACCTTCTACTATGTCCAACGACAACGGTAAGACTGTCATCTGCGTACAATTTGAAGCCAATATGGTTAACCCTTAAATGCGCAATGTTGCTTTAAAACAACATAGTGAAAAACATCCCCAGAGTAAATTATGTTCACCGCCTTTAGATAAGCAAGTTTTCTTTATAAATGAATTTTTTCAGCGTGCGCATTTAAGGGTTAAATGATGGCAAGTTAATAGCTTGCCTTTCAGTTATATTAAAAAGTTTTTCAATTTTCCGAAATATTCTTGGGTGACACCGAGCATTGTCGATTTTTGAGATAAGACTTTCAAGGCGGTGGATAAATAATTGATTAGGAACAGGGTATGTATGGAGCAAACTACCATGCGTAGCTCATTGTATGGTTCTGGAAGAAAATCTGTGCTTGCAGCGACAGCGATATCTTGAGTTCAGGAGTCGTCAATATTACATTACTTCAATCTATAGAGACGAAATCTTTATTGTATTCTTCAAATAGGTTCATAAAAAATAAATCATTCAAGTATTTTGCGAAATCTTTTTTTTTCACTTTTTCTTTACACTATTGCTGTTGCTTCGAATACATGAAATACATCGACTTTGCATATAATTTAAATACAAGAAGGTATTGGATAAATACTTACCTATTAAATAAGAACAACAGCAGTTCTACGTACATATAACTATTGAAATGCGTTACTACCTTGGTACGGATGAGCCTATCATGTATCAACAGGTTCCTCCTTAACTTCAACCACGACATCATCTGCTAATAAAAAGAAAAAATTAGATATTCAACTTTCACTAAATGGTACGCTGGCTTGATTAGATTTTGAAATACCAAACATAAGCTGTACTGTAAATGCGAAAAATAATGTTGCTCAACGTTGGTCAAACTATAGCGTGTCAAATTCAAAAAATTTTATTACTGTAACTTTAATCCCCAATACAAACTGATTTTTTACCATTCATCTTATCTTATCTTATCTTATTAATACCATCACAGCCACAATTAAGGATTCCTGGAAATAATTTTAATTATTTCTAATCATAGAAATACTTCAAATTATTTTCGTCAGTGTTAACATTTGCAAAATATCAATGATATATCGCAAATGTTTAATCGGTCAGGCCAATTGTGAAGTATTGCCGCTAAGACGATTATACGAATTGAATCTTGTGTGAATAATTTATTCATACAGAGATGCATTTCTAAATCAACAAGGTGATGAAGAAACCGGGACGTCTCGTACCAACCATCTCTGAGTAATTTTAACTTTGTTTTCATAGCGAGTATCTCTGCTAATAATGGTTAAGTGATATTCCGGATGGGTGTAGCGCCTTATTTTGCTCTCCAAAATAGATCAAATATACCAACCATAACGCTACCAAAGACATGATAGAATATACCAATTAATTTGTTAAACAACAAAAGGAAGCAATAATAAAGTAAATAAATTTACTTATTGCGTCCATGTAGTTGCATAAAACAACTTAAAAAAAATTAGTTTTAAAACGATCTCACCAGTACTTTCATTATTCTTTCTGGTCCGTTAGAACGGCAGATTCAAGTCGAATGATTAAACTGGACCTAAAGGGCATACTGTTAGCTAAGTTTGGTGGTCCCGTATATCGGCGTAGAAGATGGTGCTGCTAACTTGGTTGACGTTCAGAGACGGTGGTAACGGAAATATTTTGAAGTAGTTGGTTGAAATGGGTTGCTGTGGTGCGATAATTTTTTCGAAAGAATTTCAGCTAGGCGATCCATACCAACAACAATATTCAAAACAGTGCCTAATTCTGAACAGTTGCAAATTTTTCTTAAATATTGACAACACTTTAGCTATTTGAACCATTTTAATAAAAAGAAAATCATCAGATGTAGTGATTGAATTGTTTAAATAGCTAGAATTTTGTCAATATTTATGAAACATTTGCAACTGTTCGGAATTAGGCAATGTTTTGAATATGGTGCTTGCACGGTAATAGCTTTTAAAAATTTAACTTGGTATCCAGTATAATGAAATACGAACCAGTACCAGCTTTTCGTTGTTTCGCTTTCAAAGTCTACTTTAAACAGTTTAGTTTATACTTCAACTTACCACTGCCGTTCGTGACATGGTCATCTTCGATCACTTTTTGCGGAGCTACTTCAGGTAACTCTCCCATGTTCTCGTTATCGTTATCATCATCATCATCTTCTTCGTCTTCTTCAATTTCCTCCGCGATCCGCTGCTTTTTACTGTTGGTAGATTCAATCTGCTCCTCGTCATGATCATCAGCATCAGTCTTGTCGGCATCGTCAGTTTTTACAGCATTCTGACAGTCGTGTGTGTGCTCATTAGTCCGAACGAGTAGTCCATTCCTATGCAATAACATCGCTACTTTGCAACCAACCGTCCGACAACGATAATACCGTGCACGATCTCTTCTCGTGTGACCGGCCACGAACATTGCTCCCTTATGAATCAAATAAAACCCTCTTTTTTTACCTTTAACGTCAACCAATTCATAATCATAGGAACCTTCATCTTCCAGATAAGAAACAGAATCCGTAGCTTCTTCGGGTTCCTGAGAGTCAATTGAATCCTGTGATACATCTTCTGGGAGTGTATATAGTTTCAATCCCGTTTCATCGGAATCATGTTCTCCAGGTGGATGGGAGTGGCCCTCATCATTTGTTGGAATTAGAGTGCCGTCAGTTTGTTTAAAAATACCTCCCCGGCATTTCAATGGGACTCGACGACAACATCTCCAGTGTTCGGAGCCGTCTTTTCTTGTTAAATAGAAAGTATACCTGTAACCGTCGTGTGTGATTGATTGACCTATGTAAGGATGTTTTCCATGTGGATCAGCTTTTACTGGCGATCCAGTATTAGAATCACCCCCGGAGACAATTGGACTAGATGTTTTTGGTTTGGTTTCAAGTTCAGCATGTTTACGTTTGTGACCTCTAGGGGAGTCTGAAGTTCCTAATTTGTCATGATTGTGATCAGGCCCTTTCACTACTTGGCCATCTGTAAGACGATACATAGAAGCGTTGCATGAGCTTTTTGCGCACTTCCAAAGCACAGCTCCATCGTCTCTTTCGTGGGCATAGGTGTATCGATGTCCTCCTAGTAGAAGCATACG
Organism: Sabethes cyaneus; assembly: GCF_943734655.1. Taxonomy (NCBI): domain Eukaryota; kingdom Metazoa; phylum Arthropoda; class Insecta; order Diptera; family Culicidae; genus Sabethes; species Sabethes cyaneus. The sequence continues at coordinate 61,886,906 of NC_071353.1, read as the reverse complement.
ATTATCACTTTTACTGTCAGAATCTACGTTTTCAGTTTTTATGATGACACTGGTGTTCTTCGCGTCAGTAGATTGAGAGGCTGACATTTCCTGTTTGGTTTTGAACGGTGCTGAATGGTGATGCTGTTTTTCGCTCACTGGCGCAACTCGACCATTTGGAAGCAGTTCAATGGGAACATAACAACGACGATTAATCGATGGCACGTAAGTGTGACAGTACCAAATACCAGCTCCATCGGTTTTTGCTCGAGGAGTAGTATATCTATGACCACGATGCACTAAAATGTTACTTCCATTTTTGTTCTGCACAATTTTGAATTCCTTAGAACCTCGTCCCACCTCTCGTAGATTAGAAAGATCAGGTTTCTCGTGCATATGCAAAGAATCATCCAAGTTCATTACACGACCGTTTGTAAGTAGCATTAAAGAAGCTGGACAAGCTTCGTTAGTCTTACATCGATAAAACACGCAACCATCATGTTGCTTATGCTCAAAGTCGTACACAAAGCCTTCAAATACGATGAAATTCCGTTGAGATGAGCTTTTCATAAAGATATATCTATAAGAAAATATAAAGAATTATCGATAACATATAACATGGCACAAATATATAACATATTTTCGCAACAGCATTCAAAGTTTGAACATGACCGGCATTTGGTTCTCAATTTATCATTGAGCATAACTTTCAAGCTTTTACTACGAAGTGGTATATGAACATCAATATTTAAAACTACCCTTTAATAAATCAATACCAATACCAAGATTTTCTACGGTTATGAACTAACTTAAGAAATATCGACACTATTATCATGCAACATACAACATAACACGTAGCGTTCTTACAACATTAAAACAATTATCTTTAACAACTGGTTTGGAGTAAGTAATTACCCAGCGTTGGGCATCACTGCGTCGATACATTTATGTTTTGGTGTCGTAAGAACGCTAACTATAAGTTATGTGCAATAATAATAGTAATAATTTTTAAATCTACCTTTTGAGAAAAGCGAAAAATGTTTTTTTTTCGTCTAGTTCCTTTAGATTGACCTAAAATACTTGCCTTCTTGATCCAATAAGCGATTCATCACCCTGCTCGGCCTCATCCTCGGATTCTTCGTTGAATGATAATGCTGGAAGCTTGGGCGTTACTTGCGAAGACATCTTCGATTTAACTTGTTCTTTTGGGGTTGAAAGTTTAATCGGTTGCATAGGTGATGCCTGTACTAGAGTTGACGATACAGAAAGCTCAGGCATGCCGCTGCCATCACAATTTGGCGAATGTGTATGACCGACTCCTACAGGATCTATTATGCGACCATTGGTGAGAAGCCGTAACATTGCAGGACATTTTTTCATCTTTTTTCGAGTGCAACATAGTGAAATGATTCCGTTTGCCAGTCGATTTTTCGCCCAATAACGATATCCACGGTAAATCAGCGATTCACCGCGTGATGTTTTTACTATTTTATAATCATCGTCTCCATCAGAAGGTATTGGAAGAGGAGGATGTTGCTCTAATGGGTCATCTTCTTGGACTACTACTGAAGATTGTGTATCTACCGGGAATCCAAGAAATTCTTCCTCTGCTTCATCTTGACTGGGGGCATGATTATGGCAGTGGTCATTCGCCCGCACAAGTTTTCCATTGGATAGTAATAGTGTACCCATGGGACATTGAAGCCTTTTAACCTCAGCACATCTATAGTAAATGCTCCCATCTTTGCGTATCCACGTGTACCAGTAGCGGTATCCTCGGCATATAAGAATTTTATTCGAACCTTCTTCAATAAATTTGTAATCTGTTATACCATCGGTTTCAGGAATAGTCCGATTTTGATCACCATTTGAATTAGTCGAATGGCTTTGAGAGTGATTTTGGTCTTCTGAATTTGTTTGTGTATCATCCTTTGTAACTGTGGTTCTTTTCACCTGACTTGGCGGTGGATGATTGTGAATAATTTGTGCCTCATTAGCTGCATTCTTCAAAACACCGTTTATTAGTAAATAAACACCGGCAGAGCAGTGGTTGCTTCTCGCCCAGATACATCTCCAATGTGTAGTTCCATCGTTTCTTTGATAGTTGAGACGGAACCTGTGATTGTCATGAATCAGAATATCGTTTCCAACACGATTTTTCACGATTTTATAGTTCCTGGTTTCCTTTGCTTCAGGAACCACGGATGTGGTAACTGTAGCCTGTCCTGAGTTATTTATTGCATGAGAATGCTCATGTTCGCCAGTACTGAGTAATCGTCCATCTGGGCGTAACCGTACATACGCATAACACTTATACCGTTTACGATGGGCACAGCGCCAAACTGCTGACCCATCACTTCGATTGTAGGATAGATAGTAGCGCCGATCCTTAAAAATGAGTGTGTTTTGATCTTTACGGTTCTTTGCAATGACATAATCACCATGGTCAATGTAGCGTTCTTCATCTCCACGTACTAGCGATACCTCTTGAGGCGGAGACGGTTGAGCCGCTGTTCTCCCTTGCAGTAATCCAGATGAAATCGACGGTTTGTTCTAAACATAAAAGTATAGGTATTATAATGAGATTGATTCTGAGGATAACCATTGTTTCAAACTTACTTGGAAGGAACCGGCCATCGAAGGTAATGGTTTACCATTCGCTCCGCCGCTATGCGAATGCTCCTTTCCGTTGCTGGATGTGACGACTGTTCCATTATCTCGACAAAACAGGGCGGCACGACAGGCACGGTTTTTAAAGTGCACGCAACGCCAATATTCGCGACCATTCTTCTTCCGCACTACTAATCTGTAATAGTATCCCTTGTGCTCAATTACGTTTCGTGCATAGCTAGTTGAATCTGAAGAAGTGTGTTGTGCAGATTGCAATGTGTTTGTTTCCATTTCTGGTTCCTGTAATTGTGTTGGTTGTGTGCTTCCACCTGGAATTATGTTCAAGTAGTCATATAGTGGATTAACTCTGGTTTGAGCCACTGCATCCGTTTTTTTATTTGTTTCCATATTGGGTTCGTGATTATGCTCCGAATTGCCTTTTTCTGGTACGATGCGATCATCGGGCATAAGATGAATTACAACGCGACAAGTAGCATTGGCACGGCATTTCCAAGAAGAGCTACCATCTTGGTTACGATTACGAATAGAATACCGATAACCATGGTATACAAGTGTCATTTGACCTTTGCTATTCTTGAATAACCGATAGCTGCGTGTCTTTCCAGCCAGAGTAGAGCCTGATTTGCCGGATGTGTTTCCAGTAGAATTTGATGGCAATGTACCTGGTGCCGTGTGATTATGTTCGGATTCGCTCAGCATTTTGAGATGATTGTTCGGAAGCATTTTCACAGCCACACGGCAGCTGTCGACTTGACAAATCCAGATGATGCTCTTATCTGGAAGTTCCTTAATTTTGCGGTAATGAAATCCTCTCCACTCAAGGCTGTCACCATGTCTATTAAATGTTGAATTTTGATTTGATTCCTCCGTCGCTGAAAGATGTGATGGAGGCTTAGCAGCTCTTTCAATTGCTGGGGGCAATTCTTCCAGTGGCCGGTGATTATGTATTATCGAATTTTGTTCCGGAGTACCATCGGCAGCTACCGTTACTACAACCATGCATGTGTTGCCACCCATGGAACAGCGCCATACCGTTGAGCCATCTGGACGATCGCTACGTTTGCAGAAACGGTAGCCTTTATGAATCAAGCATTCTCGATTGCTTTTGTTTACACTATAGTAGTAGTCGGGATGTCGGGATGGTTTCGTTACTGGTTGTGGTTTAGCTGGTTCCTCAACGGTTACTTCTGGAATTGACAAAAATAAAAAGGTATAATTAGCAGGTTTTTAAATTTTGAATGATCGATGAAATTGTTTGGAAATTGGTTTTGTTTGTATTTGCGTTCCTCTAACCATTACATTTAATTATAAAGAAGCCTTTTGCTGTCAAGAGGCGGAAATATAGGATTTAGCATTAAGGAAGGATAGACTGGCCAGAGAGTAAACCCATGCTAAAGTCACTTTGACAACGAATGGTCTGACTATTCTGCCAATATTTGAATCCACGATCTGTTCGCTTGACAAAGAGACTCGGTAACCTTGCGGTTATGGAGTCCCCTTTCATATTAAAACTGACATTAATAGAAATACATTCAACAGTTACAAATAGTAATCAAAATCATAATTTAACTTACCAACATCTGAAGCTGAGTCCACCACATTTTCTCTTTGTCGTTCATCGGTATCGTCAACGTCAGTTTTTTGATGATTGTGCTTGCCGTTGATGACTTCCACGTGACCATCAGTTGTTAGATTAACTGAAGCTTTACAAGTTTTTTTGTTCATTTGGCAAGCCCAAAGAATCGACCCATCTTGTCGATCACGAATCTTGCAGTAACGGTAACCCCGATGTACTAAACTGTCCGTATTACGACGATTTTTGATGATCCTAAAGTTTGGTGGTCCACTTGGTCGTGGGTATGGTCGATCCGCGGCACTGTTGAACCACACTGATTCGTTGGTCGGCTCATTTTCTGTTTCTCCTCCCATCCATGGAACTTCCTCTCCACCGAGAACGGTTTGCAACAATGAATGCATGGCAATATCATTTTCATCCGCTGTCCTATCCGATTCGTTGACTTCATTTGAATCAGTCTTCTGCTTTTTGGTATCTAACATTTCACTCTCGTTTTCTGATGGTTTGACACTTTCATACGGTTTGTGCGAGTGCTCAGCATTTTCAACCATAGCTAGCGTGTCATTTGGAAACAGAATTACTCCTGCCTTGCAACCTCGCTGGGACGCCGAACAACGCCACAGAGAAGTGCCATCAACACGGTCACACTTCTTTGTATACCGATAGCCTGCATGAATCATGCTTATTCCATTCTTACTATTTTTCACATAATACCATTGACTATTTCCAAATACTTCTGGATCAATCGGGTAAAAGGTTTCAAATGTCGATGATTCAGCTTCCTCGTCATCCTCGATTGTGTCCATGTCTGTAGGTCGTTCGTGATTATGGTCATACTCACTGGCCTTAACAACAGATCCGTCAGGGAACAAGTCGACAGCAGCGCGACAAGTTTTCTTATTCATCTTGCATAACCATTTAACTGAACCATCCTGTCTAACTCGCACTTTGCAATAACGGAAGCCATCGTGAACTAAAGCTTCAAATCCTTTACGATTTTTAACAATACGGTACCCTCCAGCGGCTTGCTGCTCAGGTGTAAAATTTGGACATGATAGAGATGGTTGACTAGGAACTGCTTTTTGTTGATTTCTTGCCGGAGTTATCAAGGAATCTTCAACTATCTGTACGTCTTCTTCAATAGCGTACTCTTCTGTAACCGGTGTCTCGGTTTTTTCATGGTCATGTTCGTGGTCAGGTCCCATATGATGAACATATCCGTCAGCGTTCAATACCACCTTCATCTTACATATGCCGCTTTTATACGAGCATCGCCAAATAATGGATCCATTAACTCGTGACCATTCTTTACTAAAACGATGTCCATCGAATACTAGGGCATCATTACCTACAAGAAACAAATTATAGAACTACATTAACAACAAAGAACATTCGGAAGTATATATATAACTCAAAGCTGATCGCAATACATCTACACTGACCAAGACAATATGAAAAAGTATAGCTGATTTTAAAACAGTTTTGTTTATTTCACAAGCCTATCTTACGCATTAGCAAAATTCGTGGTATTGTCAAAACAATTTTCTTAAAACTTCACGATAACTAGTAAACAGCTGAAGCACAGCGAAAAATGCTTCGGTCATCAAATCCGACGCACCAGCTGGCAATAGACTTCTGTAATGACACGTTTAAATCACCAGATAAATCGAATAATGAGGAAGTTAATTTTCTGCAAAGCACACGGACTCAAATTTTAAACAAAAAAAAAACTGCAGCTGTTTTTGATTTTGTTCCTTTCTATTTTATGGTTTTTATGGTTACAAGCTGCGAGTATTTTTTTCATTTTTTTATCTACTCAACAGTTGACTATTTTTTTCTCACTATAATATTACACACTATTCATTCAAGTATGTGTTGAAAATCAAGTTTAATCCGCGTAATTGCAACTGTGGTAATTCATTCAATTTTAAATCCTGGCAACCACACTTACTGTTCACAAAACAATTACATAGTTAAAAAAAAACTTTAAAACATGCAAATCTTTTCTGTTAAACATTTAATTATTTGGTCAGTTTGTTTACCGATAAGTGGAAAATAACAATCAAAATACAAGAAAATGCAGTAAAAAGTGCTGAAGTATACATAAGAGCTACTACTTTTTCATAGCATTGATTGTTCTGTGCTAATAGATCTACACACTTAAAAAACTCAGCAAAATTTGCCGAGATTTGGACAGCCGAGCGTTCGGTAAAAATTTCAGTTTTGCAATTCGACGTTTACGGATCTTTACTAACGTTTGGCATCATAAAAAATTTTACCGAGTGCTCGGCTGTCCAAATCTCGGCAAAATTTTGCTGACTTCGGCACTTTTTTTAAGTGTGTAGGAATTACTGTCTTCATAAACGGCAGTAAAAATTTATTTGCTAGTTTTCTACTCTTCGTAATAACATAAGAGCATATTTACCTCTCTGGTTCTTTGTAATGCGGTACATCCGACTACCCGCTCCTTGTTCCTGTCGCTCGAGATACCGTTTATCAGTTTCATGGTGGTGTTCGCCACACTTCTCAACTTTACCATTGTTGTATACAATGGCCATTGCTCGACATTTATCATAGTTCCGGCGACAGCGCCAAAAAACTGCTCCATCAACCCGTTCTCTGTCTTTGCTATATTGATGACCCTCATATATTAAACATTCTCTTCCCTTGACATTAGTAGTAATCTCATAGTCTTTCTTAATTTGTTTTTTATCAGCAGGCATCATTACCTCGACACTACTTGTCAGCAGTGCGGCCATATCATCAGCAGGACTTTGTTCTGGCTCCTCATCATCTTCGACATCTTCTATAATGGTGTATGGTTGTTCCATTTCTCCCTCAATAGAATTATCATGATCTCCCTCTTGTCCTTCATTTACGACTTTTTCGTGGTTATGTATACCATGATATTTGACTCTAGAATCCGGATATACGTACACACCAGCTGAACATTTATTGTTATTGGAACGGCATTTCCAGAATGTAGATCCATCCATTTTAAGATACCGTTTGCAGTATTTGAATCCCAAATGAACCAATGTTTCCCCTTTTTTCTTGTTGGGCACAATCTGCAAACTATCTGAACTAACGGCAACAGGTTCTGAATCGTTAATATCTTCTTGTGTGTCATCCTCCTCAAAATGTTCGAAAGATGGTTCGTCGTCAACAATCGGTATATCGTTTTCGTCGTCCACTGCGGAAGGTTCTAAACCACCAATATCATCGTCTAGTCCATTTTGTGGATGGCAATGGCCATGAGTATTTGCGTGTGCAATGGTGCCATCCGACTGTAAATTTACTGCCGCCTGACAACCTCCCAGTCTACATCTCCAGTGAATAGAACCATCGCGACGAGTAAAATGTCGACAATATAGATAACCCTGGTAAACCAATCGTTCGCGGTTACTTGCATTCATTACGATGCGATACTGCGCTTTGGAACTAGTGCAATTGCTGCTACCTGCAGTGACTTCCAACTGATTTCCTGTCTGATTTTGTGCCGAATGCTTCTGAGGGTCAGCAATTTCTCCGTCGCTGTTATAGTAAACGTCATCATCATCTACGATGGTTTCACGTTTAATGGTAATCTATTGAAAATACAAAATATGATTACACATGTTTCTATATACCTACAAGTTAAACTATTTACCTCGTCAGTTAGCGCAAGATGATTTAATGATGAAATGGTGTGATGTGTGGATGAAGACATTGGCTGAAGTAAACTCTCTTCGCCATCTTTACCTGGTTCAATTTCCGAACTGTGTTGGAACTGTTATGTAAAGTATATGTTAATACAATTTTATTTTTACATTAAATTATATTGCTTACTATAGTTATAAATATACCGTGAAACATACATAGTTTTAATACATTTCGTTCTTCAAAAATGTCTTGAATAAACTCGCTGATAAAGTCGGAAGTGGGAAGTGAAATATTAATCTATTACGTATTAGGCAACTGAGTATAGTGTACGGTTTTACCGCCATCGCCATAACTTGCAACACTTTTGTATCATTTGTGGTCACTGCCCATTTAAAGAAGGATCAAATCATGTTATATCCATTAATTCGATGGTTTCTTGTAATCTTTAGCATTAGTAAAATATTTTTTAAAAAATAGTTCAAATTTTTTATTTGAATAAAACTTTTATTCAATCCTGTAGTGTAAAAGTTAACAAACATCAACTTTGCTCTTTGTTTATGTTTTGAATTTAAAGAAAAAAATATAATGCAATATAGGGTTGCAGCACTACTTTTTCAGCCTGTTTTTATTTTGGGCCTACCCTCTATTCTCCGCTTCCTAATTATCACTAATTCTTACCAATATACACTACTATGGTTGCACATTCGTTTCGTGGCGATAAATTGGTTCTTCACGAAGCACGTGGAAATAAATTGGTAACTCGAAAACATCTGAGTATGCCCAAAATACCATCCGATGTCCTATTAATATAATCTAATGTAATCTCATAACTACTGCAACAAATTCATGAAAGCATCCTGGAAAATTACGACTACTTGAATCAATCATTTTTCTTGTCAACGGCCAGGCCAATTGCGCAGCGTGTAGCGCAGAGAAACTTCCAAGAAATCAAGTGGAACCAGAAATAATACCTAATTCTATTCAACTCCTTGAAATTAATGGGAAGGAAGAAAGCGTGGACCACGGCGTGGACCTCCCGTTCAAAGCGCTTTTTTTATAACATATTTACCATCGTTGAGAGTGTCTTTGCTTACAAAGGTTAAGTGATACTCCAGACCCTGAAGATAAACTAATGGCATTTAGACCAGAAGCCAGGCTGTAATAGGCCAAGGATATAGGACCCTATTTCGCTCTTCGTCTAAGGATATGCAATATACAATGAAAACTTTCTAAGAACTACATCGTTGCACCATCACAAAGCAAAGCTTAGGTGCTACATTCCTCTTAAATACCTTTGGACACTTTACTTTTTGTTCTTACAAAGTATAAAAATTACCTTCTTGCCGACCGGTTTCGGGCAAGTAGTTACCCATCTACGGGGCCGAGTCCAACCTCATTCCAGTCATTCTAGTTCTTACGTTAGCACGACTACGTAAATTGAAGTGCTACATTCCGTTATCGAAACTTGACCTTCTGTTTTTATACGACAGACTTCGCAGCCAACTGTTGCCAACTGAGTACAGGATAATTGCAGAGCCAGTTGCTACGATCCTATTGACTCGGATAGCCTCTCCCAGTAGAGATTGGAGCACAACGACGACTGGCTTATTAGTCCAGCATCATACCTCTAGGCCAACTGGGAGGTTGCACCATCAACTATATTTTAACTGCTGTTGAAATGTATCATTGTTCTACATTTAACACCCTAAATGCTTTTCATTTGCCTTAGTACATTCGTCTCATTAACATCTTGCAATTCTGTGTGCTGGTTTTTGAGTTAGCCAGCAATTTTATGACAATCGAGCGCATTTTCTTCGTCACAACCAAAGGATCGTTTGGGATTCCTCGATAATATTGAAGCTGATTCTAAATTCCCATATGTATTGGTTGTCAACAGTGATTAGAATTTTGGGCTTATCACTTTGACTACAACATTATTGACCTATTGTAATGTTGCCCGGGTGTATTGCTGCTGTATTCTGTACTGCATTTCTTTGCTTTATCATTATTGAGTAAACGATAAGCTTATAGAACTCAGCATGAAGGAAGGGTGATGAGGGGCCTGAGAATTGACATCGAATGGCCTGATTCTATTAAGATTCGAACCCACGACCATTCCCTTGTCAAAGCAGACTCGGTAACCTTGCGGCTACTGAGCCCCCCGAATTATATTTTAATTTGATTCATATGTCGATTGATAAGAATTCGTAAACAGAACTGCTTTGCCGAATTTCAATAACTGTTATGCTTCAACAAATAACTGCAAAGCAAAGCAAAAAAGCAAAGCCATGGGTATAAACTGGGACTTCGCAGCCGGTTATTAGAATACAGGAAAATTACGGGGCTAGTGCAACGATCCTACTGACTCTATAGCAGCACCTCCCAGTCGAGATTCAAACATACGACGACTGGCTTGTTAGGCCAGCATCGTACCCCGAAGCTAACTGGGCGGTGTAGCAAATAACTGCGCTAGTACAGTCAACTTTCGCTAATTGCACTAAACTCTTGGCCCACTTAGTGAAAGACTTTCGTAAATTGGGCTGAGATGTCGAAAGCGAGGGATACGATACATCGATTGTATTTGTCGAAAGCGTCGCAGAAAGATTTAAAAATATAGAGGGAAGTCTTGTATGACCGGACAGGTCTCAAAAACAATGCCCGGACACTAGCGATTACTCAAAAACAAGAAATGATAAAATTATTTGGAAAGAATAGCATAATAGTACCACTAAAGCACTACACGCTTAAAAAATTTAACCCGCGAATGAATAAGATTAACTCAGAAATGAGTGACTTTCAACTCAAAAATGAGTAAAAACCGACTCACTTTGACAAAAAGTGGAACAGCCCAAAAATATGAGTAATGGCAATTTCTCAATTCTGAGTAGTTTAGGTCGACCTCATAACTGAGTTAAATTTACTCGTAATTTGTGTAAGTACTACTCAGTTTTGGGTGAAATGGCACTCATTTTTGAGTAAATATTGCTCATTAATGAGCTTCCACGGTGGAACTCATAAAAGGAGTAAGAGTTACTCAAAATAGTGTGTAAAATATACGCATGTTTTGAGCTGTTCCACTTTTCGTGAAAGTGGGTCAAATTTTTTAAGCGTGTAGGTATTGTTCCATTCTTTCCAAATATTTTTATCATTTTTTGTTTTTGAGAAATCGCCGGTGTCCGGGCATAGAGGCCTGTCCGACCATACAGGTCTTCCCCCTATACCATTATTAAACACGGAATCGAAGCGAAACTATGTTTTCGTTGTTGAAATTTATTTCTATATTGTTTAACAAGTAAAAAGTAGAATTTCACCCGAAAATGTTAACATATACCTATTATCATTTTTAACTGTTTCGCCGTGATGCTAAACACGGAAGGGAGGGAGGTCTTAAAAATGGTCAGGTAACGATATGATGCAACTGTATTTCATTTAATTAATTTTAATATTTTCTAAAGCTCTTTTAGTTAAAAATTTGACAGTTTGATGGTTTTTCACCTTCTTCAAATCTTCACCTGCTCTGAAGCATGGTTATTTTTGACAGTTCGATAGTTTATTCTGAGAGCCAATGAAATATGCCACAGGTGAGGAAAGAGCTTCGATGTGTTTCCCTGATGTTCCTTGAATTTTTAACATATAACAAATTTGTTTATTGAACCCGAAATGAGATGCGATAAATTTTATCTATTAAATAGCAGCAAATAAACACCAAACATTCATCCAATTCCAACCTGGACTGAATAAATAAAATCGCTGTTACAGAAACATATCTTCATCCTCACCTTATATATGCCCTCATTGAGTAAAACAACTATCAATCTGTCCAATATGAAATGGTTAGCATTCTGAACTGATTTTAACCACTCGAGGAGAAATAACCATCGAACTGTCAAATATTAACTAAGAAGATAAAAATTTCGCGAAATGGTTCACAGCCTAAATAAATTATTTTCTGCATTGAAATAGTTCATTCAAGAGCCCCACGGAAGAAAAAATACACTGTCACAAAAGAAGCTTGCTTAAATGAGTTATAGCCCAATTCTCCCGTTAAAACGTAGCCCACTTAAAGATAGCCCAACGAACAAAAGTTGACTGTATTTATTCACAGATCTAGAAAAATTCAGTTTTCCACATAATGAAATGTTATATACACTCGAATCTCTTTTTACGTCCATTTTACGTAATTTCTTTTTACGTCCATTCATTTTATGTAATTTCTTTTTACGTCCATTTTTGTACATCCAAAATTTGAATTACCGATTTTTTTTTACGTCCGAAGTTTGAATTAACGTCCTCTCGTTTTACGTCCAACATTTGAATTAACGTCGTCGTCAAATAACTTCAGCTAATTTCAGAAAATTCGAAATACAGTGAAGTCGCTTTTTACGCGACTATTTTTACGCGGTTTTCGGAATTTACGCGCTTTTCGGAATTTACGCGGTTTTCGGAATTTGCGCGGATACGCTCAAAACGTCTATTTTTTCGTGTAGTGTTGAAATCCACAAAGTTTTTTTAATGCGAAATTTTGGTTTTTTGCGCGGTTTTCGGAATTTACGCGGTTTTTTTGCGTGGTTTTCGGAATTTACGCGGTTTTGATTTACGCGGGACGTATCTTTCGCGTAAAAAGCGACTTGAGTGTAACGTCTTTTCTTTTTACGTCCAAAATTCGAAATACGTCCCCTTTTTCACGTTCAAAATTTGATTTAATGTTCTCTTTTTTACGACCGATTTTGTACGTCCACCCTGTGGTGAAGATTTTATTTCAGTAAATGTAGTCATCCCGCTCAACGTGTATAAAAATTGTTTTCATTTTATCTTTGAGTAATTAGTTTTAGCATGTATTAACCTTTAGAGAAATAAAATCGTTAAGTCACTTAACGACACTTAACTTAAGTGTGTTCTAGAAACGAACGTGATCGGACGCGTTTTCTTTCGTTGTGAAAATTTTCATACGTTTACAGTCCACTAATTTGAAGCTACATTTTTTGGCCCGCCGAACCGGATGTAGTTAATCGGTAACCGAACATTAATGTGATCACCTTGTGGTGAATTCGTTGTGAAAGTGATTCTTGTTAAAAGGCCATTTAAGACGGCAATCTGAGAAGAAAAATCTCGTGATCCCAGCCACCATTTTAAGAAGAAAAAATAAAAAGCTACTGCACCACGCACACCGGATGTGAAGAAGAACAAAGAACAGAAAAGGGGTGATATTCCTAGTGATACGGAAGCGGCCGCTTTGGCAATAAGTGAGCAGTTGAACGTAAAAAGGATAAAAAATCGAAGAAAAAATGGATAATGAGTTTTAAACTCTTTTGAATATGAAAAAGGAAAGCGTAGAGCGAAAACTACGGCGTGTACAGAATGCCATTCGGAAGCAAGAAGAAATACAGAACAAACATTTCCTGCAGTTGCAAATGAAGGTTGCGGATAGTGCATACGGTGAATACAAGGAATTGCAGAATGAAATGTTCAATTTGAATATAGGCGATGAGGTACGTTATGCAGAGGAATTAAAACTCATTGAATTTGAAGCTTTGTATTCGAATATTTTCGTAAAAATAACCAGTTTGATCGAAACTACAACCAATAATGAGCTAGTACCAGTGGTACCAATTCAACCGCTGAAAAACCAAAGAATGATTCCTCCTCTGAAGGCTCTCTTGCCCACCTTCGACGGCAACTACGAGAACTGGTACGCCTTTAAGAATATGTTCGCAAATGTGATGTCCCGATATCAAACCGAGTCTCCAGCTATTAAGCTGTATCACTTAAGAAATGTGTTAGTAGGTGCTGCAGCAGGCGTAATATACCAGGATATCATTAATAACGGTGATTACGATGCAGCCTGGGCTACTTTACGTGAGCGATATGAAGATAAAAGAGTTATCATCGATAAGCACATTGATGCCATATTCAACATGCCGGTAATGACGAAGGATAGTGGTATTGGCCTTACGAAAACTGATTGATACGTGTTCTAAATATGTTGACACTCTAAAGAATCTGGAGTTACCAGTGGTCGGGCTGGGGGAAATGATGCTGGTAAATGTTCTTGCGAAGAAACTTGACTTGGAAATTCGAAAGGCGTGAGAGTTAAGTCAAGGTGACGAGCTACCAGAGTATCGCCACCGCAGTGGCCGGCGCTTCCGATGGCAGGTCACCGGCAACACTCGCCCTGAATCATCTAATGTTACTATTGATAGTTTTTGGTGGTCTTGTCAATAAGACGAATGTTTTATGAAAGAGTCTAAAATTTCTCGAGTTCGATTAGTTTTTGAGTTACGCAAAAAATTCTGTTTTATTTGTATGAGAGTCCTTATCCCCCTACCACAGGGGTGAGGGGTCTCAAACTATCATAAAAAATTCCTGCCTCCAAAACTCCCCACATGCCAAATTTGGTTCCATTTGCTTGATTAGTTCTCTAGTTATGAGGATATTTGTATTTCATTTGTATAAGAGCCCCCCCCCGCCACTATTGAAGGAAGGAGGGGTCATAATTCCCCTCCCAGAGGGAAGGGGTCTCAATTCATCATAGAAAATAAATTGCCTCCAAAAACACCTACTGCTAAATTTGGTTTCATTTGCTTGATTAGTTCTGGAGTTATGAGGAAATTTGTATTTCATTTGTGTGTGAGACCCTTCTCCCCCCCCCCCTCCCCCCGTTCCTAAAAAAGTAAGGGATCCTAGTTCATAATATCTCGCCTCCAAAAACATCCACATGCCAAATATGGTTCCAACTGATTGATTAGTTCTCGAATTATGAGGAAATTTGTATTTCATTTGTATGGGAGCTTCCCCTCTTAGTAGGGGGAGGGGTCTCTAACCATTATAAGAAACTTCCCTGACCCCAAAAACCTCTATATGCAATTTTCACGCCGATTGGTTCAGTTCAGAAGACAAGATTTTTTTCTATGGTGAATTGAGACCCCTCTTTAGAAGGGGAATTATGACCCCTCTCCCCTTTAAGAGTGGGGGGGGGGCTTTCTTACAAATGAAATACAAATTTCCTCATAATTCGAGAACTAATCAAGCAAATGGAACCAAATTTGGCATGTGGTTTTTGGAGGCAAGAATTTTTTCTTTGGTGTATTAGGACCTCTCCCCACTTTAGGAGGGGCGGCTCCTATACAAGTGAAATACAAATTTCCTCATAACTCGAGAACTAATTAATCAAATTTAACCATGTTTGGTATGTGGGTGTTTTGGAGGCATGAATTTTTTCTATGATGAATTAGGACCCCTTACCTTTTTAGAAGCGGGGGGGGGGGCTCCCATACAAATGAAATTCATAACTCAAATTTAGCATGTGGGTGTTTTTATAGGCAATTTTTTTCTATGGTGAATTGAGACCCCTCCCCTCTTTAGGAGGGGAATTATATCTCCTCCCCTTTCAATAGTGGGAGGGGGGCTCCTATACAAATAAAATACAAGTATCCTCATAACTAGAGAACTAATCAAGCAAATGGATCTAAATTTGGCATGTGGTGGGTTTTGGAGGCAGGATTTTTTTTATGAGGGTTTGAGACCTCTCACCCCTGTGGTAGGGGGATAAGGACTCTCATGCAAATAAAACAGAAATTTTTGTGTAACTCAAAAACTAATAGAACTCGAAAATTTTTAAACTCTTTCATAAAACATTAGTCAATAACAAAACCACCAAAAACTATCAATAGTACCATTAGATAATTCAGTGTGAGACAGCCACAGGCCGCGAGTGTTGCCATCGACCTGCCGTCGGAAGCGCCGGCCACTGAGCGGAGGGCAGATTTTTCGTGAAATGGTACATCCCGCATAAGGTTTTTCGCGAAACTCTATATTCCGCATTATGGTCAACCGAGAATTGGTGTTCCGCAAAATGGTATTCGGCGAAATGGTTGGTAATGATGGCGAATATTTAAATGCTATCCGCTTAATTTTATCAGGCTAAGCAATGGGGGAAGTTGTTTTCTACTTTACTGTGAGGAAAATTTGTATAATAAATACCCATGAACTCCCCAGAAACTTGCAAAACTCGAGATTGTGACAAAGGTCATCCGAGATTCACGATTTATGTACAACACAGTTTAATTTGTGGCAATACGAAGTTTGTCGGATCACCTAGTGACAAAACAGTAAAATCAGTAAATAACAAAAACAATGTTCCCGACTATGCAACACTTTGAAAATCCGTCAAGAAAAAGATAAAAATATAAAAGAAAAATAAAATACAAGCAAGGCCGCTTTTTCCGCGAAGAATACGTTCCGCGTAAATCAAAATCGCGTCAATTCCGAAAATCGTGTAAATCAAAACCACGTAAATTCCGAAATTCGCGTGAAAAACCTTGTGAATTCCAAACCTACGGGTAAAAATAGACGTTTGAGCACATCCGTGTAAATTCCGAAAATCGCGCAAATTCCGAAATTCACGTAAAAACAGCAGCGTAAAAAACAAACCGCATGCATTACAATCATTTATTAATGGAAAATACCTTAAAGCCATACCGCCCAGTTAACTTTGGGGTACGATGGCGGCCTAACCGGCCAATCGTCGTATGCTCAAATCTCGGCTGAGCTTGGCTGCTACAGTCAGTAGGATCGCTTTACTAGTTACTAGTTTACTTTACTACTTTACTACTTTACGTAATTGTCCTGCACTCTTATAACCGGCTGTGAAGTCTGTCGATAAAGAAGGGTCAAGTTCTTAAGCTTTTCTCTACTTTACCCACCTCGTTCCACATGGCAGCGCGCAGTCCCCAATTATAGCCATCCCTGGCGTGGCTAAACCAGTCCATTTTACTATAAGAGTCATTTTTGCACTGCCAATAGGCCATATCGGGATAATATAGAATTCAGCATGAAGGAAGGGTGATGAGGGGCCCCAGAGTAAAGTAAAGTCACTTTGACATCGAATGGCTATGACAGGTTAGTAAACCCGTTAGTATTAAATAATTTATTTTCTAATACAGTGCTCACAAAACCAGAAGTCCAAAACTAAGTTTATATACATTTTACTGACCTATTCTATTCTATTTGATATGCAAAAAATCAATCCCAAAACAAACAAAAAACTCTTTTGGGTATTTTTTTCGAAGACATTTCATATCAAAACGTACCAAGCGTACCATACGACGAGTAACTTGGCGTTGCTATTTTAAAAATAACGTCAAAAAATGGTGGGTATTTCTAAACCGTTGACAATCCCCTAAGTCTCAATTACTACATCGAGATAATGCATCCAAAAGATTCGTACCCAACTTTCAACTATGTACTTTAATAAACAAAGTGAAAAAATGGATGTATGATTCTTTGTCGGATGGTTTTTGAAGCACGATTTGACAAAAAAGAAGAGATAAAAATTAAATGAATCTGTAAACATTACATTTTCAAGCTGGGAAACAGCATCCTCTTACATGTAAACTTTGATGGAGGTAACGTGCTCTTGAATGTGAACAGCCTGATAGCTATATCCAAAATACTTTATGATAGAGATTCCTCTTCGAGGAAAATTAAATATCAAAATGTTCAAATTCAAATTTGTATTTTTGTGTTTTGTATTTTGAAATTTTGTAAATGAATTTGTTACATATATATTAGGAATTCAATATAAGTAAATTTTTAATATTGTATATGTAACAAATTCATTTACAAAATTTTAATTAATTTTTTTAGTCAAAGTGCAGCACTGTAAAGTATGTGTACTTTAATATTTGAATGAACGTTTTTTTAACCACTAGCCTTACATTTATAAGCAACATAGGAAAGAACATTGTATAATTACATTTTACTATCGAATCCATCTAAAATTTTAAATGAAAACTGGTCTTTATGAGGAATTTATGTCTTTAAATCAGAATATGCTACCATTATTATACAGTATACGCACAAAAAAGGCCTGCCAAATTAGGCCTTAGGTACAGTGGATAATTCGTTCACTCAAGTTACCTAAAATAGGCAGGTACCTAGACTGTTTTCAAAAACCTGTCTTTAGGAAAATTTCAATTGCAAAACGGTTTTTATCGGCACTCTTCTACCAACTGAATGATTTTCCACAAAATACTGTTGCTATTTGCATCATTGATGAGTATTGAAAGTTCCAAAAGTATTCGATTCATCAACGTTCTCTCTGCTTTCGACGTGACTATAAAGAATACAATACGGACAAATAAACGAAGAAGTAAAAGAAATGCAGTCGAGCAGAGAAAAAGTTTCATCTTCGTTTTGCTTATGTTATGGAAGCCAAGTATAGATATACGAACATTCTTTGGAAACCAACACTCATCTCTTCGTAGCACGGTCTCAGCCCACTTATAAGCTGAAGTTCGGAGTATAGCACACACCAGCAGCACGGCAGCTTGTTTCTCGTTTCTACAAAGCTGCCGTCGCTGTTGGCAGTGAACAGTGCATGAAAAACGGACTTGCGCCGTAACTCACCTCGTTCGCTGTCGAGTAGGAAGAAAGCCGAGGTTGTGAAGATTCTTCCTGCAGGAATTCATCTTCACAGGATGGAATTGACTCGTTGATAGTAATCTCCAGCTGGAGATCTTTTTCCTGTTTAACACGGATTTGGGATGTCCGATGGGCACGCTTCCGAATGCGGTCATCGTTCTCTTGGCATTGTTGTCTATACGTATAGAAGTCATCTATTTTGTCAACGCAATCCCTGCAAATTAGGGCGTTCTGATCGTCCCCCTCGTTGGTGATCTGCATGTGTGTAACAAGAAGATAAGAGAGGAATGTGTATTGGATTGACTTTTTTCTTGTTCGTACATCCGCTTGAAATTGGATCGATATTTTCGATGGCGTCTTGACTTACCTGTACTGCGGTGCATTCAAAGATCTTTTCGAGGAGAAATTTGTTGGAATTACATGAAACGTCTGCCGGAAAGATCAACCTGAGGTCACTTCGTTCCTCCGAACAACATAATCGGCAGCTTTTTTCATCGAATCGGTCATGCACAACTACGTTTTCATCACTACACAGAGCAGTATCCATTTTGCAGTCTTGATCGTTCAAAACTTCGCACTATATTGCAGCAGATAGGTGTAGATTCGTGGTACGCGACAGATATCGAAGTAGAAACACACACGGAAACACAGTTTAGAACGTCTGCAAGTGAAAACTACCACTAACAAGTAGATCTGCAACGCCCAATGGATCCTTCTTCCAAAGAACTCTCCTACTTGTATCGTAACGTATAAAGAATAAAAACAGTCCATTCACTACGGCACCAGAAAGGACAATGAGGACAAGCAGCAGTATCAAGAGCAGCCTTCGTTTCTTTACTGCTGTGAATGTATTGTAGACTGGATATGATACGACAGCCTAAAAAAAATTGAGCAGATAGGCGTTCAATATCTTGAACTCGAAGAATCTTTACTTTCAACTGCTTTATACACTTTTATTACTGATTAAAGTCCACGGCTTTGCGAATAATAATAATCAATGCACTATAGTTTATATATTATGCTAAATTCACTGATATTTGATCACTTTTTCCGCAGTCCAGGATATTTTTCGCGAGCCATCGCAAACTCATGTTTGTACGCCACACAATCACGACACGCGAGAGAGAAAATGGCTCTATTCCATTTCCATCACTTCGAAAACAGCGTCCCTGTCACTGCTGTCATTCATTATTTTTCACATATACCCAGCACTCTCTAGTACTCTCACTATATTTTTTTATAAACAAACTGTTGTCAGGTATCAGTAACAGTATCAGCACAGCACTGCAGTTTCAACCGAAATACGATTGATCATATCGGCAATAATTATTAAAAACCACGTACAAAAATCACAAAGCATACCAAATTTAGAAAAATTTCAAAAAATGCTACCTACAATCTGCTACCTATAAGTTTTTTACTTACAACTTTGTTTTTGTTTGTCACAAACATGAACCGCTGCGGTAAGCTTTTTATGCATATAAGTGAGCGGTGTGTCTCAGCTCTCAGGCAGTCCGCTGACATGAGATGTGAGATGTGACCTTTACCCTGGCAACACTCTTGTTCACCAATCACATAATACATGATCAAAGTAAATTGATATATACCAGGTATATGACAATGCGAGCTGTCATATACACTTTGCACTAACACATCTACACTAGTTCTGAGATTTCGAGCATTTTGTATGGAAAATTAGTTAATTTTTAAAAAAAATCCCAAGTATCCGCAACAGCGGGGTGCTATCCCTATCTTAACGAACGGTGTTTGACAGTCGACTTAACGAAGGGCGCTATTTCAAGAAATGCAAGAAATAGCGCCCGTCTGACAGGTAGATTTGCTGCCAACCTTGTCGAGATGTGCTGAGATGTTGGCAACAAAAACATGCCACCCATCGCAAGCCCCTGATCCGCAAGCATTAACGATAACCCCATATTGTTTATTGTTTATTGTTTATTTATTGTTTTCTCCATCGGATCTACACTCTTAAATGATTCTACCTGTAAATAGGTCAGATTTAGTTAAAGCTAGGTTGAAACTACTCAAAATGCCCTTAAAGTGTACAAACTCAAACTTTGGGTAAAAATTTCAACCAATTTTGGCTACTTGCTACCGATAATTGAATTATTCTCTATGACAAATAACGCACTTGTAAGTTCCTACTACCAATTTTTTGGTTAAAAAACTACTCAAAATCTGAGTTTGTACACTTTAAGGGCATTTTGAGTAGTTTCAACCTAGCTTTAACTAAATCCGACCAATTTACAGGTAGAATCATTTAAGAGTGTAGAGTCTAAATGAAGATTTCAAATATGAATGGGAAAAGCCGATTTGAGTTGAGATTTTACCCATTCTCAAATCGGCATAAAAACCCATTATCTTTTAGGTTAAAATAGTAACCCAAGTAACAACGGTAGCTGAATTGCAAGAGCAATGGCTATTTACGGGTTGGTTTAAGGCGATCAAAGCTGCATAAAGTAAGCACTCAAATGGTGTTTAAATAAGCGATGTTTAAGCTACTTTAAGTTTTTCAAACCGGTTCTCTCCCAAAAGCTGATAAAAAAGCTTAACAGTGGATTTTTCTGCTAAACAATCTGCTTCTAAACAGCCATAAACATCAAACCGTTTTACGGCTGCTTAAAGGTGTTAAAATGTAGAGTGGAAGCTTTCATTTGGCTCACAGCTTTCCAACTACTGTAAGTCTGCTTAAGGGTGTTAAAGTGGCTTTACAAACTTCTACCAAGTTTTCTTTCGGCTCACAGCACACATACTGTCAGATCATAGAATTTCGCAATTCGGCTGACAGCAAAAGTTTGTCAGTTATCGACATTATCGACTGCTTCACGCTAGACGGGCTAGGCTTCAGGTGTAAAGATATTCTCACTGTCTCTCCTGCAGATGCAAATGGGGCGAATCATACGGTGAGTGCTTATGGATCAAAAGATGGCGGGTTCAATTCCCGGAAAAAAGACATGCATTTTTAATTAGCTTAGCTAGCTTTACTTATACGAATTAAAGTTATCCGAAATGAAAAATATCGCGTTCGACAATGTCCACGGCAAAATAAAACAGACGCGTTCCATTTTTTAAATTTAAAAATAGATTTTCTTTTGGCTGCATAAAGGTTGATGAGACGTTGATTAAGCGGCTGGAAGAGCATATTGCAAAACTATTTCTCGTTCTAAAAATAGAATTGACAGCATTGCGCAACTTGGCTATTTAAAGCCGCGCAAAAAACCTCTATTAAGCTTCATCGCAGCTTCGAAAGCAGCTTTTAACAAGTCTAAAGCTTGATAAAATCACCAGATTTAGATGTTTAAGAGCTGAAAAAAGGTTTTTATTTCTAAACCTAAACCATAGTTCAGCCACAGGTTGAATAAAACCAGCTATAAAAGCGTTTGATCAGCCTGAAATTGCTACTTGGGAACATACATAAGCACAAACTTAAATAAACATAAAACATAAATTTCACATTAAAATGCATTAGCCCTTATCCTATTCTTAAATGTACTCGTCGATATAGAAAAGTCATTGGCTGTAGCTCGGCATCGCTAATACAGCGGCGTATCAGCATTTCGCATGATTATATTGTCAATTACAAGCAAAATTTTACCATCCAAAGTGCGATATCGCTCATAAAAGTGCTATTTTGCATTAAATCGTTTCGGTGTCTTCGGCGCACTTTTTCGTTATCTTCCAAGCAATAAGTGCGCCGAAGATACCGAAACGATTTAATGCAAAATAGCACTTTTATGAGCGATGTCGCACTTTGGATAATACAATTTTCCTTGCAATTGACAATATTATCAATTTCCCACCCTTTCGTACGCGATGAATTATAACCGTCGCGGGCGAACCATCGCCGAAATCGTCGCGAGGGCAAATATCGTTTATTTTGTCAAGTAAATCAATAGCTTACGTGCTAGACAAGCATAATATATACTTATAACTTACATACAGCCAAGCAGATTCTTTCTGCGACGATTTCAAGCTATCAAAAAAGTGAGTAGCGCGTTTTGTTACCAAAGAAACGGGCAATAACACTTATATAAACATCGCTAATGCGTTTAAAGGGCCAAACAGAATGCTGCGTCAACGCGTCTGTCAGCGTTATTCTGACAGTTTTCCCACGGGTTTACTGTCAAATTGACGCTGACGGATGCGTTAACGCTACATTCTGTTTGGGCCTTAAGGGGGGACCCTACTGTGGAAAGTCGGAAAAATCGAATTTTATTGTTTTGCATTTTTGAGACGCTTACACCTTCAGAAATGTCATGCCAAAAGGATTTTTTAATATCTGATCTCGTTGAAAACCTACGGAAAATATTGTGGAATCACCTCAAGCGAAGTCCATTGTTGTACGCAACTTTGCCATTTTGGTAATTTTTCAAATTTTCAAAAACCGCTACGTAACAATTTAGGTATTAACCTAAAGCTTCAAAATCATCCTTGAAATCCGTTCTACGATACTCTGTTGGTTCACGGCACGTACCGCCAGCAAGGAACTATTTTCTAGAGGGCATTCACGCGCCCACCTGCCACCAGCATAATAATCACTATTCTGGTATCCAAAAAACACAAAATATATCTTCAAATATACCTTAACCAATAACCGAAATACCCCAACACTTAACTTTAATTCTGGCATCTGAAAAAAATTTACGAAAATCTATTATTTTTCAGTCTTCCAGAGTAGGGTCCCCCCTTAAGCATTACCGTAAATTAGCATTATTAAAAGCCACCCCATTGGCAAGCAACCATGTTTTTGCTGCCAACTCAACTGCCAGCAGTCTGATTTGGACCCGCTGTCAAATTTTGAGCCCAGGACATGCTGTCGCTGACGTTCACTGCAGCTCGTTATAGAGATGTCGATGGGGTGTTAAAAGCACTATTTGCGTATATAATGTAACAATATGTGGCTTACAAGCTTTTGGACAAATCTTTAAAACGTACCGTAAGTGTTAATAAAATGCTTATACCTGACTTCGTTTTTTGCTTTTTTACGGCTACTACTCATGCTCTGTTTCACCTAACAGCCGCTATCTCTTTTCATCCAATTGAATTCTAAAACGAACTACGAACGATGGTTTAAGTACGACTAATTATTGTCAATTGCAAGGAAAATTGGGTCCTAAAGCCCTATGTCGTTTTTAGCTTGAATCGATGAGGTTAGGGTTAGGAACACATATTTTGATATTCAATTTTATATTTTTAGGCTATTGCAGTTAAAAACCTTTTTTTTTTAATTTTGTGAAATTTTGAACAAAAAATAAACATTTGGGCAACCTTATATAGACAAACTATAGTTGTGCATGGTTGTGTCAAGCGGTGTCTAGACAACACGAATTATAAAAAGAAACCATAGTATGTCTTGAAATGTCACGGAAAACTTTTTGTTTACCTTCACGCTCATGTCCATGTGATAGTGTGTCAAAAAGTCAAAAGTTGCAAAGTCAGGAAATGGCTTGGCAATCGCGACCTAAAACATTTTCTGAGTTTACAGCTCATTTTCCGGTTCCGGTCATCTTAGTTTAATTAAGGCCTTTGTCAAAATCAGCAATAAGCGTAGTGACTGCACTTGGTCACAGCAGCGTGAATGGCTTCAGTTTTCGGATGCAACACCCGCCATCGAGATGCGACCGTGTTTGGTTAGAAACGCACAGAAATTTTTGGTCTGCCGTTCGCCCTACTGCTGATTCACGTCGGAGTAGCAGAACATACCAATCTGATTGATAATACGGTGCCAGTTTTGGTTGGCGTTTTTTTTCATACTGTTCTGCGGGGTCGATTGTACCGAGATTATACCATCAGTTTGACATCGTTTAGTCATTCTTAGCGCAAACTAGATTTGAACAAAGTCTAGCACCGTGAATCGATGGATTGGAATACATTGCCCGAATCAAAACTTTTATCCGATAACTACCCAGGTAACCAATAAGCATTAGTATAAGCAGTAAATCAATCGTGTATTAGCATCCCTGGCGTTTTATACTGCAGGTTGCTGTTTATCAGCTTTTTGACTGCATAACTGTTGTAAATTGGCATCCACAATTCTATTTAAATTCTTCTTGTCAGTAACTAGCTGCAAATAAGCATTTTCAGCACTATAAGAGGGCTAGCAGTAAAGTAGCCGCATATTTTGCCAAAACAGCATTTGAGTAGCATTTAAGGCAACTTAAATGCTTATTGGCTTGCATTTAAATTGCATTGGAAATGCTTATTGGTTACCTGGGTAGTACAAATTTGATGTTCCACTTCCTCACGACCAGCAAAACGCAGACAAGCACAAGAGACAACTGCGAAGCTGTAACTGTCAAAACGATCAGCTGCTCTAATAGATCATTACACGGAAGCTCGTAACCACACTTTTTTGACAGCACTTGGTGGTTTGTTTACGTGGTGTTAAAGTTAGAATTGAGTTTTCCATCTTTGTCCGGCAGATAATGATAAAAAATTATAGTTTTTATTTAAGAGAAAGCACCTTACATGCATTTTAAAGCAACTGATGCAGTAATCCTTCACGAAATTTTAAATCGAAACTGCTGGATGTGACAAAAAACATGTAAACAAAGCACCAAGTGGTGTCATTTGACGGCAAAATGACGTCATCGCAAAATGATCTATGTCAAACCAGAGTTGCCAGTGAGAAAAAGTTATAATTGTTGCCAGAAACGTGTTATTTTCGTTATGTCAAGGAAGATCTCTAATGTCAAGGGAGAATAAATTACAATATTTTTGTTTTTTAATTTTTTAGTGCTCTGCATCTTTTTTAAAAATAAAAAACTATACTCTGGTAGTCATAATGGGAAGCTTTATCGTTTCTTCTAAAAAAATCATCTTTTTATCACAAATTTTAGGACCCAATTGTACCATTCAAAGTGCGATATCGCTCATAAAAGTGCTATTTTGCATTAAATCGTTTCGGTATCTTCGGCGCACTTTTTCGTTACCTTCCAAGCAATAAGTGCGCCGAAGATACCGAAACGATTTAATGCAAAATAGCACTTTTATGAGCGATATAGCACTTTGGATGGTACAATTTTCCTTGCAATTGACAATACAACCCCACTCATCTATAACAGCAAATGAACGATGCAGGGATATACGCACCCAGGTTCGAGTCTCATGAAGGGTAACATTTGAAATGTAAAACAAAACAATTCATTCATCGTAAATAATCAAGTAACGCATAGCCTGAGAAGCAGCTACCCAGGTAACCAATAAGCATTAAAATAAGCAGTAAATCAGTCGTTTATTAGTATCTTTGGCGTTTTATACTGCAGGTTGTTGTTTATCAGCTTTTTGACTGCATAACTGTTGTAAATTGGCATCCACAATTCTATTTAAATTCTTCTTGTTGGTAACTAGCTGCAAATAAGCATTGTCAGCATTATAAGAGGGCTAGCAGTAAAGTAGCCGCATATTTTGCCAAAATAGCATTTAAGTAGCATTTAAGGCAACTTAAATGCTTATTGGCTTGTTTTTAAATTGCATTGGAAATGCTTATTGGTTACCTGGGTAGAATCTGCGGATTTAAAAAATAAATTTGAAAATATATTTATTTTTGTCTTTTGACGCGCCGGCCGAATTGATGTTTTTATATTTTTTTCACAAACAAGCTAAAAACACAGAGAACAGATTAACAGGCCCGAAGGAAGTAATCGATTTTTTGTGTGTAAAATCTGTCGGTGGCGCCCTCCAGAAATAGTTTGCCAAATGCATCAAAAATATCCATATCAATATTTCTTTGTACTGGATTTACATAGCAAATGGCAGCGACATCAAGATTTAGTTTGCCACTTACTGCTCGAGGGATGCTCTATTGAAGGATTACTCGTAGATTACACAAAAACCTTTTACACACTTTTTGTCGATTACCTGGTAGTCTGTTCTCTGTGCTAAAAATAACGATATGTCGATAATGCAGGCGAAGCGATGTTTAATATATGCCTTAATGGTGCTTTAGCAATTGCTATTATAATGCAGCTTTAATTTGACAATAGTCGGGCCCTTTTCCATTTTATTACTGCATTTATTGTACATGTAAGAAAATAATACATTATATGATATGTTTTGTAGCGCACTTTAAAGCATTACAATTGAATTGATATAAAGCTTCGTGGTTACTTGGGAAGTGACGGTTATGAACGAGGAACTCATTAAGATCGCTAAATCCCTAAAGGTGAGCAAGGCACCGAGGCCAGACGGCATCCCGAATATGGGCATTAAAGCGGCTATGTTAGAGCACAGAGAACAGACATCCAGGCTGGCATACCCAACCTGCGTAAATTTTTGTAACGGCCATTTCGAAATAACCCCTCGTTCACGTTAAAGTTACCCGAAGTTACCCCTCACATTTAAAGATAGAATTAACAAAAGGGCGAATGTCGCAAGCGTAAAAAAACCGATCAAGTGAGGGTTGATTTTCCTATGCTGGTCCAGCAAAAAATAACTCTCACCCGTTTTGTTTACATTTGCGACATTCGCCCTTTTGTTAATTCTATCTAGATTTGTTAGTTTGGCGATTCATTTGATGGCGGCGCCACCCGCAAGCATCTGTCAAAACTGAAATCCAATATATTTCTTTCCCTTTTTTACTTATGTAAAAACCAAAAAAAAAACATCAAAAGCTCATCAGTAAACAAACCGAACGATGGGAATGGTACAAAGGTTTGTTGATACTATCGAAACTAGTGTGGTATCGATAGTATCGTCAAACTTCATTGTTAGAAATGATTTGCGATTTGTGACACACACGTGGCAAAATTCCGTCTCCTTTTGATGTTATCGTGTTGTTATGCTAATTATCATTATTATTACTGTTGATGTTTGACTAGTTTTGTTCGAAATAGTATCCGTCAAATCATCGATAAATAGCCCCGTAATATCGATAGTTATTTCAAGTGTTATCTCTCATCGTTAATTGACGGAAATACTTGATGGTGATTGACAGTCAATTTAATTTGGCGATTCGTAGGCTAGGCGGCGTTTGATAACTGTTGTAATTTTAACGGTTTTTCGATTGAATTTTTACACAGAAAATTACGAAAAATTTGTTCTAGCTTGGATGTCTGTTCTCTGTGGTATTAGGAAAATGTCAAAAATGCTGTTCAAATATTACGAACAAATATTACGTTTCGGAAAGTCCAAGTGCCGGTGCCGCTATACTAGAAAATTATTCCCAGAATCATGTGCTATGCTACAACACAAAGGAGGGTCAGAAGTGCGTTCCAATCACCACAGGGGTTGCGCAAGGTTCCATACTGGGCCCGGTGTTCTGGAACATCATGTATGACGAGGTCACAGACAAGCAGACATAACTCTTGGAAGAAAAATCAAGAAAAATTATCGTACCTCACATTTAGCCAGAACACTAGCACCATCTATGATCGACATTCCCAAATATCAAATAGCAACATGGGTATCCCTCGAAGTAGCAAGTATTTTTTATGTGGAATTCCCCTTCTTTCATCAAAAATCGCCACTTTGACCAAAACAGAGACATTCCCAACTAAGCCCAAATTTAAGATGACGATTTAATCGGTACGATAAATGGAAAACGAGTGTTATGTCTGTTTGTCTATGACGAGGTGTTGAAACTAAAGTTCCCGGTAAGGGTGGTGATAGTCGGCTTTGCGGACGACATCATCTTGGAGGCCTACGGTGAATCTATCAGAGAGGTTGAGTT
This sequence comes from Sabethes cyaneus, assembly GCF_943734655.1. NCBI lineage: Eukaryota > Metazoa > Arthropoda > Insecta > Diptera > Culicidae > Sabethes > Sabethes cyaneus. The sequence goes on along the minus strand of NC_071353.1, from coordinate 61,858,968 downwards.
GACGGCTGCCCACTCTATAAGCATTGTTGAAGATTGGATGCGATCCAGGAAACTGAAGCCAGCGCATCATAAAACGGAGGTTATCGTGGTGAACAACCGTAAGTCGGTACAGCAAGCAAATATCAGCGTCGGGGACTGCACTATTTCGTCAACGCGGTCCCTAAAACTTCGTCATGGTAGACGACAAGCTCAAGTTCGGAAGCCACGTCGACTATACCTGCAAGAAGGCTTCCACAACTATTTCGGCATTGTCTCGTATGATGTCTAATAGCTCTGCGGTATATGGCAGCAAGCAAAGGCTATTAGCCAACGTGGTCCAGTCCATACTCAGGTATGGCGGGCCGGTGTGCTCATCGGCGTTAGGTACCAAAAGCTATATAGCAAAGCTGAAAAGCACCTATCGTCTCATATGCTTGAGAGTGGCGAGTGCGGAGTTTATTAAAATGGGACCAGAAAATCTGGCCGTTTGTCTGCACCGACTAATTGTTAGAATTCGGGATACGGAACAGCTACCGGAGGAGTGGAAAGATGGGGTTATCTGCCCAATCTATAAAAAGGGCGACAAGTTGGACTGTGAGAACTATCGAGCGATCACCGTTCTCAATGCCACCTATAAAGTGCTGTCCCAAATCATTTTCCGCCGTCTATCACCAATTGCGAATAGATTTGTGGGAACTTATCAAGCCGGCTTCGTCGAAGGTCGGTCTACAGCGGATCAAATATTTACACTGCGGCAAACCCTCCAAAAGGGCCGTGAATACAGAGTTCCCACGTATCATTTATTCGTTGACTTCAAAGCCGCATATGATACCATCGACCGGAAAGAGCTATGGAAAATCATGGACGAAAACAGCTTCCCCAGGAAGCTCATCAAACTGATTAAATCTACGATGGATGGTACACAGTGCTGTGTTCGGATTTCGGGTGGATTGTCAAGTTCATTCGAATCACACAGAGGGCTTCGTCAAGGTGATGGTCTTTCATGCCTGCTGTTCAACATAGCGCTACAAGGTGTTATGAACCGAGCGGATATTAACACGCGGGGCACGATATTCAACAAATCTAGTCAATTCGTCTGCTTTGCCGATGACATGGATATTATCGGCAGAACATCCGTGGCGGTGGCTGAACAGTACACCAGACTAAAGCGCGAAGCAGGAAAGATTGGGTTAAAGGTAAATACGTCTAAAACAAAATACATGCTGGCCTGCGGAACCGAGGCCGAACGGCATCGCTTGGGCAGTAGTATATTGATCGATGGCGATGAGTTTGAGGTAGTCGATGAATTTGTCTACCTTGGCTCACTGGACAATGCTACCAGCCTTTAGCGACACCATAGTCACTATAGTTTCACTAATTTGACATAAGTTTTATCCAGGTGGGGACCTTTCGCTTGGATGTCTGTTCTCTGTGGTCATATTGCCGTTAAACTACAAACTTTCCGTTTAAACAACTCTGTTTGTACTGTAAACAAGGGCGCCATATATTCACTAATAACTCCGAAATCCTGTATCCGCTTCCGCTTGCTCGTCGAGGCTCTGCCAACATATTCAAGGTTAATCATCTTGCACAAAAGATACTGGCAACTTCATGCGAATTGCCAATACCATGGACCCCCGTTCGTTTGACCGTTTTTAATCTGAACACTTTTTAATTTAAACCCCGTTGGTTTGCACGACATGCAAACTAAAAATGGTTCAAATGTCATTCTCAATATGACATCATTTGCTAATGCGGACAATGCACAAAAACACGATTTGTTTGTACTGATTTAGTGTGTTTAATCTGTTTCACATTGCGTTTTCCCGCGTTTTCCCAACGGTTACGGTAGAAATTCGATCAGAAAATGAAATATTCGCTGCTTGCAACTGCCAACTGAATCAAACCACCAAAACAATAACAAAGAACAGGGCAGCCAGTTCACGCAAACTTCAGCATATTTAGGATTACTAGTTGTTCAAATTAAAAACTAACCCCGTTAGTTTGCATGAGGAATCGTTTAAACGAACGGGGGTCCACTGTATTTCTATCCAGCTTTTTACGAGCCATAATGGCGGACGTGTTCGTAATATTTGAACGGCATCTTTGACATTTCAATAATACAACGCACGTCTTGTTTCCGCGCGTTCACGGTAAAACTAAAGGAATGTATGGAAAGAAAACGTGCGATGTATTACTTACTTAATTGGCCTAACGTTTTATGACAAGGCCTGCGCAGTATAATTTCTCCATCTGTTTCGGTCCATGGCAACTGATCTCCAGTTCCGCGGGCACCCAGTGCTCGCCAGATCTCGCTCCACCTGGTCTTGCCACCTCGCTCGCTGTGCCCCTCTTTGTCTTGTTCCTGCCGGATTTGATGCGAAAACCATATTTGCAGGATAGTTGTCCGGCATTCTAGCAACATGTCCTGCCCAACGTATCCGTCCAGCTTTAACCACTTTCTGAATACTTGGTTCGCCGTAGAGACGCGCGAGCTCGTGGTTCATTCTTCGCCTCCATACACCGTTCTCTTGCACTCCGCCAAAGATGGTTCTTAGCACCCGCCGTTCGAAAACTCCGAGTGCTCGTAGGTCCTCTTCTAGCAGTGTCCATGTTTCGTGCCCGTAGAGGACAACCGGTCTAATTAGCGTTTTGTACAATGTGCACTTTGTACGGGGGCTCAAATTGTTCGACCGCAAGTGTTTGTGGAGTCCGTAGTAGGCCCGACTTCCGCTGATAATACGTCTTTTAATCTCACGGCTGGTATTGTTGTCCTGTGTTGCCAGTGAGCCAAGGTATACGAACTCGTCGACTACCTCGAACTCATCCCCGTCGATTACCACGGTACTGCCCAAGCGAGCCCTGTCGCGCTCGGTCCCGCCCAACAGCATATACTTCGTTTTAGACGTATTTATCTTCAATCCAATCTCCTCTGCTTCGCGTTTCAGTATGCCCAAGTAACCATAAGCATTAATCTAAAACCGTATATTGGAAATAATTCTGCATCCTAAGTGCCAAACTTTTGTATATTAGCAATCTTAATGCTTATAAAACGTATATTAACATTGTTGATGCATAGAAGCATTAACGTAAATCAGCCTTAAAGAAAGCGATATATGCGGATATAACGTAACAATATAATGCATTTAGTCAATTGCATTAAAACGAGCCGTAAGTGTTGATGAACGGCTTGTACTTCCCGAATAAAAATGTATAGCGAAAAAACATTAAATTTCACTGTTACATTGAAAAACTTCGAAAAACCACATTGAAACAGTGAAAAACTTTGTAAAAGTTACACTGAAGTTACCGTGAATACCGCTGTTTTCACAGTAAATTTTAATGGAAACCGCCAATTTTACAGCAAATAAGGGGGTGATTAAGTGATGTAACACTAAATTTTTCGGCTTTTTCCCATACAAATAAAAACCAAAAACAGTAAAATTTGTGGTACATTCACTATAAATTTTACACTGTTTTACAACGAAGTTACAATGAAATTTAAGGTGAGTTCTGCAAAAAAAAATTGTAGGCTTTCGGATTATTAGGACAAAATAAAACTGGCTGATTAATTACGGTATTTCATGTTTTTGAAAAGATATGACGAAAATGAATTTGATAGGCTTCGAACTATTATGATTTTCGAGCCGCATTCATCGCTCATATTAGGAAAGTATTAGAGGTCAGTACACCTACATAAACAAATTCCGCTCTTTCCCATTCACGCCTTATCTCAATCTGTTAGATTCTATCAACTCTTTGTTTCATTACTGTCTTCTATCGTTCCCTCTGTCAATTGTAAAATCTACCGTTATAAAAACTTAATTATATGCCTGACACCTCATTCGATGTCAAGACGTAGAAACAACGAGGTCTAATCCACAGGAGCGGTGCCTTTCCCCGAACACCCGCGTTAAAAATCGCGGCTTATATGTTGACAGACGAACGAGTAAGCCGCAAGCGCCTGCATAGTGTCGTCGTCCCGTCAGTAAAACGAATTAGATCAAACTTCTGGCTCGTCGGTTTCTACAGTAGACGGAGGAAGAGACACAATTTGTGTCTACAAATAACTCAACCTGCCAAGGATTGGACCTTAGATAGATTATTTCCTGCTTCGAAACAATTTGCATTGTTGCCGAATTATATGAAAAATTTTCCAAGAACGGTACAGTGAAGTTACAGCATAAAGTGTTATAAACAGTAAAATTCATTGTAATCGTAAAGTTTTTACATTAATATGAAAAAATTTCTAAGAACGGTACAGTGAAGTTACAGCATAAAGTGTTGTAAACAGTAAAATTCATAGTAACCGTACTGTTTTTACATTAATATTCGTTATGCATTTCTACCCGGGTTGACTTCTTATTTTGCTATTCTGCGGCCACTATTTGTGCCCACTTCCATCTGACGGTTGCCGTCTTTTTCTACCCTATTGGTAATGCAGGACAAGTAGCTATGATATGAGAGGGAATATCACCAAGATTTAAATGCGACTAATTTCACCTCACTCAATCACATCCGCTATGGTTTAGATAGCAAAGGTGCAAGGAAACGAATGAGGTTGCATGACTAACTCCAGATTCGAGCCCTGTCTAGGTGGTAAGATTATTCAGCATTTCCAAAAATGGTTTCTGTTTATCCTGCTCCCCTTGAGATGCAGCAAAAAAAATCGCTTGCTGTTTTAGTTTTTTAAATCTCGACCGAATCTATTTTTATTTACCATAACAAGCAAACGATATGCCATCGATACTTTTTCGATACGTCAGTAATGTAGACAAAATGACGTTTCGTTTAAGCCTCAAACAAACACTGATAATGCTTATTGGATGCTTGTGGCGTAGCATTTTAACAACCCGCTATTTCGCCTTTTTAGCATTATGTGAGTTCTACAGAAGTATATAAAGAAAAATATGCTTTTAATCATAGTTCTGTATGCTTATACAATGTTGTCCAAGGACTAGTGTTTAGTGCTTACTGGTTACTTGGGTGGTGTACTGATCTTCCACCGCCTCAAATGTTCTGCCGACAGCATCCACGTCGTCAGCAAAGCAGATAAATTGATTGGATTTATTGAAAATCGTGCCCCGCATTTCGATCGCCACTCGCCTTATAACACCTTCAAGCGCAATGTTGAATAGCAGGCAGGAAAGACCATCTCCTTGTCGAAGTCCCCTGCGAGATTCGAATGGGTCCGACAATCCACCCGAGATTCTCACACAGCACTGGATCCCATCCATCGTAGCCATGATAAGTCTAGCAAGCTTACCCGGAAAGCCGTTTTTGTCCAAAATTTTCCATAGCTCTTGTCGGTTTACGCTATCATATGCGGCTTTGAAATCGATGAACAGGTGGTGCGTGGGGACTCGGAATTCGCGGCACTTCTGGAGGATCTGCCGCAGGGTGAAGATTTGGTCTGTGAAAGAGGATTTGGGACAACACTTTGTAGGCGTCATTCTTGTAGATATGGCAGATAACCCCGTCTTTCCAATCCTCCGGTAGTCGTTCCGTATCCCAAATCTTGACAATCAGTTGATGCAGACAGCCGGCCAACTTGTCCGGGCCCATTTTAATAAGTTCCGCTCCAATCCCATCCTTTCCCGCTGCTTTGTTGTTCTTCAGCCGCTGGATGGCTTCTTTAACTTCCCTTATCGATGGGGGTGGCACATCTTCGTCGCTTGCTGCACCAATGTGGTCACTTCCTCCGCTATCATGGTCTCCCGCCTGCACGCCATTCAGGTGTTCATCGTAGTGCTGCTTCCACCTTTCGATCACCGCACGGTCGTCAGTCAAGATACCTCCTTCTTTATCTCTGCACATTTCGGCCCGCGGCACGAAGCCTTTGCGAGATCCGTTGAGTCTCTGATAGAACTTCCGTGTGTCGTGAAAGCGGTACAGCTGTTCGAGTTCTTCGCACTCCTTCTCCTCTTGGTGGCGTTTCTTCTCCTTGAAGAGTCGGGTTTGCTGCCTCCGCTTCTGTTTGTATCGCTCCACATTCTGACGGGTGGCTCTACGCAGCATTTGTACCCGCGCTGCGTTCTTCTCAGCCAATATCTGCTGGCATTCCTCGTCAAACCATTCGTTACGTCGATTCGGTGCCTCACTGCCTAGGACGTTCTCCGCTACGCTGTTAATGACTGTTTTCACGGCATTCCAACAGTCCTCAAGAGGGGCTTCATCCAGCTCACCCTCTTCCGGCAGCGCGGTTTCGAGAGATAACGCGAGTTAACAACGAAGCCACACGGCTGGCATGCTTACTTCAGCATTCACACATCCGGCGACAAAAAACAGATAGCAACAAGAATGCTACGTACGGCACCTTTGACGACAGCAACGATTGGAAATCGAACGATGGCACCACCGGGAGGACTGCAGAACCAGCAGTTTGAACTTTAGCTAGGGTCCGATTCAATAATTGAAATGAAATAAAGTTTAGTTTAATATCGATCGCGAAGACGAACAGTCTTTTTTAAAAAGGGTATCACGTCCCTAAATTGTTAACTGGAGGCTCCGGCGAGATCTTCCAGCGTCGAGAATTGTATAAGTGTCTGACTTGTGTAAAATTTCCTACCCAAAGTGTTGTGAATAAAGTGGTCCAAGGAGCCACATACAAGAAGAAGGACACAAAGCGAGACTAAGGACACAGTGGACGTATTCCCGATCGGTATTAGGGTCCGAAGTAGTGAAAGCAGCAGCGGAACAAAACGGATTAACCCTACATACCTGCCTTTTTCTCCCCCGACGACTGGAGGATAGCCAACAGAAGTCCGGATTAACAAATGCCGGCCGTACCCAGGACACGGTCCTCAGTATTACTCCTGCTACTACTCTTTCTCCAACCAGACCCGTTACTATCAAAACAAAATGTGACAATCGACTTACGAGACGTAGGACGACAACCTGTCCTGGCTTTCCATCAAGGTGAAGCACGGATTAGGCTAGACTACAGGTACTACATTCACCACTTTAACCTTTCATCTATTAGAACACAAGTTAGAAGTCTTAAACTCCAATTTGAAAATTTCAGTCAGAATCAGTTCACAGATTTAATACTAGAGAAGTTTAATGAAATAGATTTTGCAGTCAAAATCATTCATCCAGTTAGAAGATACAAGCGTTGGGATAGTTTAGGAACAGCTTGGAAGTTTTTGGCAGGGAGCCCAGATGCTAACGATCTACGAATTATAAACTCTTCCATAAACAATTTAATTTCAAATAATAATGAGCAGGCCAAAATAAATCGTGAATTAAATCTCCAATTGAAAGAAGCCATATTTCAGACCAAAAAAGCAATTACCTTGTTCAATGTAGAATCAGTTGAAATGTATAGCACAAAAATGTTATTCCATTTGAACTACTTGTCTGAGAAAATTAACCAAATAATCGATACTGTTATGTTAGCAAAATTAGGAATAGTAAATGATCAAATTCTTAGTCAACGTGAAATAGACATTTTAATTTCAGATTTAGCTAGGGAAAATATAACAGTTCACACTGCTGTGGAAGCGATGAATTACGCAACGACATCGGTAGCCTCAAATAATCTCGAAATCGCCCTTATCATCAAAATGTCAAAGTTAGACAAAAGGATTTTCAACAAAATACGTTTGGTTCCAATCATTCATACAAACAAGCAGATTCATCTGCTCAATCAACATTTCTTAACCCACAACGAGGATGTTTTTCCAGTAAGTTCTATAGAACCAAATATATTCGACGTTCACAACACTCGTTTAGACAACACTTCTTGCGTACCGAAGCTGCTGAAAGGAGAACCGGCTATTTGTAATTATACATCAAATCCGGTTGAAGAGGAAATAGTTTACCTCGACGAACAACACATACTCATTAATACGATGAAAAACTTCACATTATCATCTAATTGTGGAATAACCAACAGGAATCTTTCTGGAGCATATGTCATATTTTTCAGAAATTGCCAATTATACATAAACGACGTCTTATACACCTCAAGAACCAGAACGTTACCAGGAAACCCGATCAATTTACACTTGGAGGGAATCGAAGTAAAGAAACACCACGAAATTCTTAATCTCAGCATGGAGCACTTACATAACCTGCACATGGAGACAAGAAAAGAATTAGACGCTATTCGTTTATCTACCGACAGTGTCAAGTGGCCAACATGGTCCTTTTTCGGAGGAATTGTTTCGCTCCCTTGCATGATAATCGGTATCGCAATTTTTCTGAAATTTCTCTTTCACAGATCAGCTACGATCAACATAAAACAATTACCAAATATTTCCCCAGTCCAGGAAACGTTGAAAGACATCCAACCCAATTTTGGAGAAATCGAAGAAGTGATTCGTATGGAACCTCATCTCTAAGGAGGGGCAAGTTAACAACGAAGCCACACGGCTGGCATGCTTACTTCAGCATTCACACATCCGGCGACAAAAAACAGGTAGCAAAAAGAATGCTACGTACGGCACCTTTGACGACAGCAACGATTGGAAATCGAACGATGGCACCACCGGGAGGACTGCAGAACCAGCAGTTTGAACTTTAGCTAGGGTCCGATTCAATAATTGAAATGAAATAAAGTTTAGTTTAATATCGATCGCGAAGACGAACAGTCTTTTTTAAAAAGGGTATCACGTCCCTAAATTGTTAACTCGCGTAGTTTTCGGCGACCTCCGGTTGCTTCAGTGCGATGTATTAGGGAAATGTCAAAAATGCTGTTCAAATATTACGAACACGTCCGCCATTATGGCTCGTAAAAAGCTGGATATTTATAAGATGGGTGATTACCCAGATCTGTTAAATTACGGCAGCGTGCTGTAATGTATTGTAAGATTTGTATTTATAGATTTACACAAAAATACCTTAATACTTTTGCCTGATCGTCTATTTTCTGTTTTTTTATTTGGCCAATTTTTATAATGATCATAATTTGTTAATTTTGTGATTATTTTCTAGATAAACAGGGAAAACGCTATTCTAAAATGATAGTTTTAGTAAAACCCAAATTAAATCAAATCTTTGGTAGTTATCACTCTGATATGTGTGCTGCATGATTGTGTTCCTTATAGACTCCCAACAAATCCCCGTGAGCGTACATGTATAATCTTCCTGAACAGCCTTTTGTAATACACTTCAAGCGAATGACTCCATCCTTTCCCAATCCGCAAAATGTATATGTAAATCCATCTACTGTTTTTCGATTAGCTTTTATGGACCAACCATTAGATTGTCTTTGTTGCGATGCTGAGCACTTTTTGGTTGCTCTGCTTGGTAATTTTTTTTCTTTTTTCAAAACCATCGAAATTTTTATGTTTCTAGTTGATTTGGATTCAACGTTTGCGTTATTCAAGAACTCTGGCTGTCTTTTTTGTGAATGCGTTTTTGGGGGTGCATGATTATGGTAATGGTTATTTAATTCCAGCACACGGCCCTTATCTAGCATCACAACTGCTTTACAGCAAATTGGCGCATGATGAGTGCATCTCCAAATATTGTTATTATTACCATTATTACTATAACGAAACCCATGATAAACCAAATACTGTCTATCTGAGCGACTCTTGGCACCACGAACCAGTTGAAACTCTGGTGTTTTCGTAGAACTTTCAGTTAAGTTTGGTATATCATTGACGATAGCGGATGTTGATGCTTTTAGAGAATCGTTTTCATGAGTATCGACTTCGGAATCAATTTCCTTTTTAACTTGAAATGCGGGCGATGGGTTCAACACACTTGTAGTTGCAAATCGTGTAGTGGGTTTACGAGCTCTCAAACGGTAAGTATCATTCGATGCTTCATTATTATTGCTGTTTGTATGGGTTACTTTTTCAACCAAATTTCTCCTCGGTGATTCCATCAACGCTAAAATACATAAATAATTAAGTCAGGTTATTCTAAAAATAACACTTTGTATTGATACTACAACAATAATGATTTCGAAAAAAACTGACGCATTCAATAATAGTATAGGCGAAGTTTCTTTTCGCCTTTTCGTTTTGTAGACTTAGCCTCATAATTGACAAGTGAATAAAGTTACAGTACAAATTATTCAAAAAATGTCCGGGTTTCTTGGGTAAAAAATTGTAGTATCTAGGATGTAATGAAATTTTCGATGAAGAAAGAAAAAGTTAGAAGCAGATTTGCATAAAACCAAATCAATATTCTAACCACTCACCAAATTAAAAATAAAGTAGAAATAGACCAACCTCGTGTTTTTAGTCTTGACCTTGAACTGCGGTCAGGCATATATGTAGAAATGAAAGCTTATGTTGTTAGGAACAGTAAAATAATTTTATTAGCATTAATACAGGGAGTAAGTAAATTTACGATGTACTCTTCACGATGGCTGGTTAACGACTAAAGGTTTGTCGATTTTTTGACGAGGGGTCACACAATCATCCTACACGGCCTTTCCTGACCTCACTTCCCCTGAAGTGTCCATGGTTTAATACAGTCTCCAGCAGTCGTGGTTACTCTTGGTCCTTCCGCATCAGCGTCGAATTTTTCCACCTCGTAACGATCGTTCGGTAGAGTCTTGATGATTTTATAAGGTCCAAAGAATTTTGGTTTCAGCTTCTGGCCAACTCCAAACTGCGTCTTGGCTATTGCAATAAAATCTCCAATCGAGTATTGCTTCACCGGTTTCCTGCGTACACACTTAATCGGTTCGGTAAAATTTTACCGAAATCTAAACAGCAGGACGTTCGGTAAAAATTTTTATTGCACCAAACATTATTAATAATCTGTAAACGTCGATTGGCATCATCGAAGTTTTTACCGAACGTTCAGCTGTTTAGATTTCGGTAAAATTTTACCGAATTCGGTGCTTTTTGTTAAGTGTGTAGGTTGTATGATCGTCGATTTTCATCCTGTATCTTGCAAATATTGTCACGCGCTGCTTTTCGAAGCTCATCACGTTCTCGCACAAAATCCTCCCGAATCTCTTGCTCTAATATCTCATGAAGAATTTCGTCCGCTTTCGTTCACATCTTAACGCCAATCAATAGTTGGAATGGAGTAGTTTCTACCAATTATTATTCAGGAACTTTTGCACGTCTCCTACATGTCGGAACCATTCGTCGGGCTTATCAATCGATTCCCGCGTGGGACACCCGTTACAATCGTATGCAGATCAATGTCTTCATCCTTGCAAAACTTGGTAAAAGATCCTGACGTAAACGCCGCTCCTTTGTCCGTTATTATTCTTCTCGGGTTCCCAAAACATTCGGTTATCAACTTAAGTTTTCGCAACGCCTCATCTGCAGTAGTCGTTTTTGTTGGGAATACCCAAACAAATTTCGTGAAAGCATCGATTATGGTTAAAATATAATTGTAAGATTTGTTCGTAGACGGCATTGGTCCTAAATGGTCTATATGAAATGTATCTAACGGAGCATCTCCTTTAGGGATCGGATGAAGATCACCTTCGGGTTTACCTCTTTTTCTCTCACCGATAATGCATGGCACACATGAAGAAATACACTTTTTAATTTTCTCTTTCAAATTTGGGATAAAATATTCAACATCAATCTTCTGTTTAATCTTCTTTACGCCAACATGGCCTTTTACATGAGCAGATCGTATCATAGTCATTTCCATTGATTCTGGTACATACACTCGTCTGGAATCACCTTTACCTTCAAACAGTACTCCATTGCTTACGCTGTAATTCTCGAATGTACCGTTTTTCCCAACTGCAGCAATTATGGCCTTCGCTCTCTCGTCACTTTCTTGCGCGACACGCATTTGTGCACTGACCGGTGTAGATAACACTAACACGTTCGCACGAGACAGCGCATCAACGTGACGCATTTGATCTCCTGGGCGATGTTCGACTTCGTACTCAAATTCAGCAAGAGTTACGATCCAGCGAGCTACACGTGCATTCATTTTTCGTTTCATCATCGTATCCTTAAACGCACGGCAATCTGTTACGATTTTAAACTTGCAACCCAGCAGATAACATCGAAATTTCTTTAGAGATTCAACTACCGCTAGCGTCTCCAATTCATACGAATGATAATTCGCTTCAGCACTGTTCGTAAGTCGACTGTAATAGCAGGGGTGAAATTTACCATCATCTAAGGCGCGCTGCATTAAAATACCAGCTAGAGCGACTTTGCTAGCATCTGTATGCACTTCAGTATCGCCATCGGGTCGAAAAATACGCAGAACTGGATAGCTTGACAATATGTCCTTTATACGGTTGAAAGCGGTACAAATTTCTTCGTTAAATTCGAAACGCTTCCCTTTTTTCAACATACCTGACAATGGTCGAGCGATATCGGCAAATGATGGTATAAACAGGGTGGCCACTCAGTCGGGAAAATCGGGAAAACCGGGAAAAAGTCGGGAATCACTAACAGTCGGGAAAAAACCGGGAAAAAGCCGGGAATTTCACAAATAAACCGGGAAATACCCGCCCGAGAAGTTTTTTTTTCAATAGCTGCATTTTTTCAATCAAAATCTTCAGGGCGCCTTTCAGGTTTTTTCATCTCGCCACTTCAGTTTGAGTTCAGCTCAGTTCATTCGGCTCACTTCTTCGGAATTGTGATTTGAACCCGAACCCCGCTCCACTATCCTCTTGGTTCGATTAACAGCGTCCAATTGACCGAAGTGTGTTAGTTCGGCTGGTCAATACGTACTTCGTTTACTTACGAGTTAGATCGACACCACACTAGCAAATGGCACCTTCACTAGTCGTTCACCGAGCGGAAAACAAAATATTCCAAAATCTTATGGAGACTTGTGAGGCATTATTAGGGGCAAGTCACCCATAACCGGACACTTAAGGATTTTGACATATATAAAAGCAACACTGCATAACTTCAGTTTTTTTTCACTGGAAGAGTAATATAGAAAACTATTTTCCAATAAAAAAGGATACACGTACTTGAATCACTAATGAACCATTTTAGAAGCGAAATGAGAAATCGAAAAAAATCATTACTTAAAAATTGTGTCTCCCAATACCAGACACTTATCAGAAATCATAATGTAAACCAATTAAGGACTTATATTTCTGAATAAAACATGCCAAAATGTTTAAAATCTCTTATTGCTTGCATACTTGCATACTTGAATGAAACAGGCTGCTTTGCTTTTCCCGTGTAAATCTTATGGGAGAGTTTGCTCTAACTCTTTTATTCATACGGCCTAATGGCACGTGTCCCACCCCAGTGTGGGATGGAACCTTGACACGTCAGTAATTAACCTTCTAACGGGCAACATAGAAAAAATAATGTAGCTAATGAATATTTTTTCATGAAATTTAACTCAAAATTTGATATTCATGCAAAAATGCATGCATATCATACATTTTTTCACGAACTTATCCGCTAAAACAAACTTGCATCCGTTAAGAACCATCCCGCGAGTAGGAGCTTTGAAAAACTTGACCCCCGATAATTGGTTGTAATCGACTTTCGCATAAATTTCTCCTCCATGATCCATTGCGTTTCGTTAGCATCTAATCGTACAACTTACATGCCCGAATTCTGGCCTGCTTGGTACCACCTGGAGCCTTTCAAATTCGCCGTACAGTGTAGCAGCCATCTTCAGTTTTTTCTCCAAATCAATCTGAGATATTGGGATTAACCTTAACTTTCCGAAAAAAAAACTTTCCGAATGATCTTTACCCGCAGTTGACGATCAAGGGTTTCACTCCCATGTTTGGTTTGCACTTTGCGGGCAGTCGTGAGAATTTTCTAACATATTTTGTTAAAAAGTTTTTGATAACTCACGCCTCTATAACTTTGGGATAATCCAGCAGTTTTGCCTGCACCTGAGTTGACGCTGATGGATTTTGGGGTTGACTGTGTCAATCATTTTTATTTTCTCCTCTTGCATGATAAATATTTCGGAATCACATTAGTTTTAGACTACAAAAAATATAAATCAAGCAGAACTGTTTACAAGCAACATAACGCAGTCAAAAACTTGCATATCCGACTGAGAGCACCGCTATCGCCAAATTAAATTGCCCCATTTCTAAACGATCTAAGCTTAATTTATTTAAATTGAACAATTATCTTTATCAAGACTTCAAAACGGTTTCTCAAACGGTCAAACAATTTTAAAGTAATCCGACCAGTTGAAAAATTTTTCGGTCGGGAAAATCATACATAAACCGGGAAAAAGTCGGGAAAAAATCGGGAATTTGAAATTTGAAATTGAGTGGCCACCCTGTATAAACTTCCTGAAATAACTAGCTAACCCATAGAAGCGCTGCAACTGCTTGGCTGTTGTCGGTTCCGGAAACTGCTTAAGCTTAGTTACTTTAGCCGGCGCTGGTTCAATTTGGCCTTCGTAAATCGTATAACCACTGACGAACTGACATGACACATAGAAGAAAATCCTTTAAAAACCATCGTCCTACACATTTTGCTTGCACACTAGTGTCGTGTTTGGAGCAAGGCATTTCGGGTGAAACCAGTAATACTCGGAACTCCGTTGTTGCTTTTATCAGGTCGATCACAAGACTGACTCTTTATTCCCTTTTCTTCAATCAAGCCTCTAATGAGTTCCTAACTTCTCTCTCTCTCTCTCTCTCTCTCTCTCTCTCTCTCTCTCGCCCTATTTTCCTTTTATTCATTTCTGACCCCACTCCCTACAACTATATAGCACCCTCTGTTATATGCATGTTGCGGAGTAGCTTGCATTTGCAGGGTTTTATACTGTAGGTTTTTTACATTTGCAGGGTTTCATTCTGAAGGCTTTTTACACTTGTATGGTTTTATACTGAAAACTCGAAGCGGCGCGGTGTGGCCATGTTGCGAAACATGCTTTTTTGAAAAATAAGTTGTTTTTGAATGGACGATGGAATTAATGCGAGTGTCTCGTCTGTTTGTCTGTGGTATAACCCAGATATTCAACACGGCGTTGTAAAAATACACACTTCTTCCAATTGAATTGCAGTCCAGCTGATTCGGCTACCTTTAACACGGTTTCCAACGCTTGTATGCCTTCTTCTTCGTCTTTCGATGGAATAATGATATCATCAACGAACATGATTACTTTGCCGTCTTTCACTAAATCTTTCAAAACCGTAGCAATAAATCTGCCAAACGCGGAAGCACTGGTGCACAGTCCAAACGGTGCTCGCAGAAATTCATATTGTCCGTCACTGGTCACGAACGAAGTGTATTGCTGACTCTTTTCCTCAATCGGTACATGGAAATACGAATTGCGCAGATCCAGCGTCGTAAACACACGAGCCTCAGACAGCTGATCGACTTGTTCTTCTACATTCGGCATCGGAAACTTATCGCGAACTACCCTTTTGTTTAATTCCCGATAGTCGACGCACACGCGACGTGAGCCATCCTTCTTCGGCACTACAACAACGGCACTAGAATACGGACTGTGAGATGGCTGAATTATTCCGTCTTGAAGCCACTGATCGATTTGCTTCTTCACAACTTCTTTTTATAAGGGCGCAAGACGTCGTGGATTTTCACACACTATTTCACCATCCGTCAATTAAATTTTCAACTCGTTTACTGCCGTAACGGATTCGACCGGTTTGTATTTTCCGATCAGATTCAACACCCGCGCACGATATTTATACGGTACCGTTACTTCGTCCTCACCAATATACTCTTCAAAACGACCGATTCATTTCGCATCACTCTCATCTTGACCGAAATCGTCACAAATTTTCTTGCTAATACGTACACCGTCTGACGTTATCGAGTAATTAACACTGATAAGGAAATCCATTCCTATTAACGCTTGCATATCGATAGCTTCATTTGGCACTACGTAAACGCGAATATCGTATTCTTCGTTATCCAGCAGAATCTTTAAAACAGTCTCACCGCACACATTATTTACAACTCCGCCGTAACCGCGCACTTTCATACAAGATTTATGCAACTGTAATCCGGTTTTGGCTAAATCAGACCACAAATCCATTCTGATTAATGAAACTTCACTCCCGGTGTCAACAATCGCGTCGATTTCCGTTCCGTTCACGGCTAGTAGCAAAAACGGTTTTGCACTGCTTACGGTTTTAACAATGTTCACTTTTGCTACCGATTTCTTCTCGCTTTTTCGTTCGCCTTTCTTTGTACACTCTTTCGACAAGTGACCGAAACGATTGCAACTAAAGCACTTCGGGCCGTCGTTTCTCTGCGGGCATTCGTTAGCAACGTGCGACGCCTCGCCGCAGTTAAAACAATGTCGCGTCGTGCGGGTTTCCTTATGTTCCGTTTTTCGTTGTTCCTTCGGCTTCGCGTGAGTTGGGTCCGATCGTGGTTTCCTATTGGATTTTCCTTGCACCTTCTCATAGTTCAGCAACTTCGCCTTCAGTTCTTTAATAGTTTGCGCTTCGTACAAGAGAGATCTGAGAAAATCGTCGTCTGTTATTCCGTCAACCACGTACTCACAAATACTAGGCTCACATAAATTAATTGCCAGAGCGATTCTCTGAATCTCGTAAATATAATCTCTCATGGATTCCGTCGGTGCCTTCTTTCGCGATGTCAGTTTACGGTGAACGTCAGTTGCTTTAACGAAAGGCGCAAATTCTTTTATTATTGCGTCTGTCAACTTCTTAAACGAATCAAGGTCACGTTGAGCAAACACGAACTTTCTAGCGGTGCCAGTTAACTTTTTTCGACACATGATGAGTTTTTGCTCATCATTCCAATATGCTGCTTTTGACATATCATCGAATTGTTTCATCCAGACTTTCACGTTTTGGCCGTCTTCAGCTCCAAATGACTCAATACTATCTTCTACGTCCCGAAAAGCGTATGGTCTATGCTCTGCTAGAAATCTTCTTGGAGTAGAAGCCATGTTGCCATTCATTGCGGTTCGGAAATTCGACATATTATCTTCGTTGCTCCTTACATCGTAGTCGTCGCCGTAAGCGTCGTCGTCGTCGACGTTTTCTCTTTCATCGTCGTCGTTTTTCCCTTCGTAGTTTTCATCGTAGCTTCGTGACGTCGTAGCTTCAGCATCATCGTTTCTCTCTTTACGGTCGTCTTGTTGGCTGCCATCCGGTACCTCGTCGTTGGTATTCGGATTTACTTCTTTAACAGCCATTTGGTCGTAAGAGAGAATTTTCTCCGCCATCGCTTTTTTGTCTCCAGTTGGAGAGATCCCGCGTTTCTCACACTCACGAACTATACCAATCTTGGTAAGATTTTCGCACATCTCGGCGATAAAGTCCGCCATCTTGTCGACTTTTTCACTCGCGAATTTTAACGTTTTCACGAATTTTCCACGTACTTCATGGATTATTCCATAACAACTCACTTTCCGGAAAGAGCCCCCATGTAGAAATGAAAGCTTATGTTGTTAGGAAAAGTAAAATAATTTTATTAGCATTAATCCAGGGAGTAAGTAAATTTACGATGTACTCTTCGCGATGGCTCGTTAACGACTAAAGGTTTGTCGATTTTTTGACGAGGGGTCACACAACCATCCTACATATATATTAATATTTTTTTGAAACGGTGGTGCTACAATTGATAAAGGGACAGTAGGGGAAAGTAATGATTTTTTTTTGAATGATTGGGAAAGAGTGGAAAGGTAAGGGGGGGGGGTTATTGGTAGCTACGCTTAACACGCAGTCGTTGTTGACTCCTACCCAATGCTGGAAGGTGCATAATCTGATCCCCCTCCCCTCATCTTTCCGCTCTTTCTCCATCATTCCAAAAAAATTTCATTACTTTCCCCTACCGTCCCTTCATCAATTGTAGAACCACCGTTTCAAAAAAAATTAAAGTAGAAATGTCTGTGTCGCAGATCACAATCGCCGGTTTAGCGTAGGACCAGCGCTGTAGCGTGCGGTTGGCCTGACTGTCCGTTGTCAAGGGCACTGGCTCTCACTTACTTTTTTTATGTCTCCATGTCCGCCGGTCCGGTAGAATAAAGGAATGAAATCAAAGATTTCCACTGCCGACGGATACCCGCCATGGTTTTTACCTATCTCCGGGACAGATTCTCGTTTACAGTCCGGATGTCGTTAGCTAAACTGCGTTGTCATAAGCCTCTAGGTCTGGGTCTTCTACGCTGTCCTTGCGGATTCCAGTTGAGTGTTTCTCTACAGAACTCATTCGTTCGTTTCCTCAAGGCGTGGTACACAAATTACGTAACGCAAAAATTATAGTTTTTTGACCCCCTCCCTCCCCTATGTAACAAAAAGTAACGCTTGGCATAGCCCCCCCTTTAAATTACGTAACGTTAACTGAACCTCCCCCCCCCCTTGTCCTTAAATAAACATCGCACAATCCGTTTAATTTTTTTATTCTTACAAACTCAAGAAACGAACCGATTCTACCTTCCTATCAAAACCACTCTGATCAGAAGTCAATTCTGAATTCTCATCAAACTGTATGATTTGACCCAACCAGGTCTGTGTTCAGAACAGACATTTTGATCAGAATGGGTTTGATCAAGTAGAATCGCGGAGAGTTTCACAGTTGAAACAGCAAGGCATCACCTCTTGTTGCATGTTGGGCTCAGCTGCTCAGATTTATTTAGCAAAAAATAATTCCGTAGTTTTTTTTAATTTGATAAATTTGTTACGTAACTCTTCTCATGACTCCCCCTCCCCCCTACGTAACAAAAAGTAACGCAAGCTCGACCTCCCCCCCTCCCCTCTGACCGTTACGTAATTTCTGCACGAAGCCCAAGGTGTGTTCGATCCACTTCCACTTACGTTCATGAATTTCTATTGCTACCGACCGTTGATGACAACGACGATGGAGTTTTTAATTGGATATATGTCAGGCCACCAGGCACGAATGATATATCGTTGGCACCGAATAATAGGGTAGCCTGGGGTAATATGCACCGTTTAAGGAAATCGTGGTTTTTCCCTATTAAAGCATAAAGCAAATATCAATCTTAACTACTGAGCATAATCTCATGAATATTAGTTAAAAGTTTCTGAAGCTATCATGCTGAAAACCTTAGTGAAAAAGGTGTTCAAAGTGATTTTTGTTACTGAGGCAAAGTTCTGAAAACGCAACTAGCCGGGGCAAAATGCTGTTGAGAACTTGTCCTTCCGGACAATTGCAGGAATGAACTTCGGATTTAGCTTCTGGTTGATATGATCCACCTTGGATGACAAAGCGAACGATTTATGCCAAACTAGATCACCAATATCGAATTGCACTGCTCGTTTCCGCAAGTTGTATCGTTGCTTCGACTTCTCGTGGGAGGCTTTAATCCGTTGGTTAACGAATTCATGAACACGTTTCAGATTTGATAGCCGGAGGCTCTGAGCGAGTTTTGGATCCTCGGTAGTGTTGAGTTTCAGTTGTTTATACAAATCAGTGTGCAGAATCAGGTCTCTTCCAAAATTGGCGAAATGAGGACTGACTCCTGATGATTCGTGCTTTGCGCTGTTGATGGCTGCTACGATTGACGGTAAGTTTTAATCATCCCATGTGCGATGATCTTCGCTAATGAGTGTTCTGATGCAAGTGATTAAAACCCTGTTGACTCGCTCTGCGTTATTGACCATGGGGCAGTAGTATGCTGTAGCCATGTGCAAAATGTTGTGTTTCGTGAGAAGAGAGCGGAACGCAAAGGATGTAAATTGTTTCCCATTATCCGAAAGAATGATTCTTGGTCTTGAGAATCGCAAAAATACTTCGTTTTCGAGGAAACTAATCATCTTTGCTGTATCTGCGTTGCGCATTGGGTGCACCACGATGTATTTTGTTACCCAATCTACGACGACGAGCATGACTGTGTTTCCACGCTTTGAGCGTGTGAACGGACCAACGAAGTCGATCGAGATGAGCTCCCATGGAACTTTGGCGGGCTTCAAACTTCCCATTTGGGGCGTCAAACAGATATTTGGAGCCTTACTAGCTTTGCATGTCTAGCATTTGCGCACGTGCACTCCGATGTCATCTTGCATCTTTGGCCACTAAAAATTCGTGTGTATCTTCTGCAACGTCTTGTGAAATCCTAAGTGTGCACCCGTGGTTGAATCGTGGAATTTGTTCATTATCTGAGCCCGTTCTTCTTTTGGTACTACTCTCTTCCATTTGTGTGTGGTGTTCCCCAATTCATCTTTGACCTTGCAGTTCTTAAAAAGTTCATCCGCTACAATGCGGAAATCTGGAAACTTGTCTGGTTGCTTTTGTACGTTTGAGGCCAACTGCTTGTACCAGTCATCTTCGCTACTGCGTGCTGAGAAGGACAGGGTCGCTACTATCCTCGAGAGTGCGTCCGGAACCACATTGTATGACCCTTTCCGGTATTTTATTTCAAAATCAAACGCATTGAGACGAAGAATCCATCGGCACATCAGCGCTGTCGGATTTTTAATTGATCGAAGATAGGACAGAGCGGCGTGGTCGCAGAATACCGTGAATTTCACTCCTTCAACGTAGCCTCGGAATTTCTCGATTGAGCGTATGACCGCTAAGCATTCTCTCTCCGTAACGGAGTACTTGCGTTCGGAAGCGGACAGTTTTTGCGAGAAGTATGCCACGGGATGTTCTACGCCGTCTATCTCCTGTGCTAATACGGCTCCGATCGCTACGTCGCTAGCATCACACGCTATGAGAAACGGTTTGGAGTAATCTGGCATCACCAGCACGGGTGCAGACACCAGCATTGACTTAAGCTTCGCGAAAGCGCCCTCTGCCGCCATCGTCCAACGGAATTTATTCTTCGCCTTCGTTAACTCTGTTAATGGAACGGCTACCCGAGAATGACAAATGTCTAACTTGGTAGCATCATTCATCACATGAGCGGCGTTTGTGTAAAACAAACCCTGCCTCATGTCTTCTTCAAAAGCCCTATGCAATCGCGCGCATTTGACCCTCCTAGTAGTTTGCCCTAAATCGGTTATTTTACGTAAGGTTAACTCATAGTTGAGTTCTTCCTCACTCAAGTGCAATGGTTCGATCTCCATTTTGTGCGAAAAATGTCTAATATTATGCCACTGGGTTTAATCAACTTGAACGGTTCGATTTTAGTTGGGCGCCATTGTTGAGAACTCTTGCCTTATCTTGATTTTGCCACTTACCGTTCGACGATTTGGCCTTGAACCTTGGACCCGAAGACAGCCGCTTTCCTTCACAAGAATGGCGACCTTGTCTGCAATGTCGCACCCAGATGGCTTTTATCGTTGATTTTGGCTCCTTTTTAGTCACAACGTATAGAGATACACCTTTACTTGGCCAAGCAGGTAATTCTTCTGCTGCTGGCTGGCGCCAGCGAACACTAATCCTGGAACTGAGAACTTTTGTATGGCAATCAGACGCGTTGGGCGACCGGAACCAACCGACCAAGAAAACTGAACAGCTTTGCACGCACAAACGGCACTCTTTCGCACTTCGATTGTACCGCGGGGATAACTCAACCGTTCGACGTTGACGGCCGACCGACGTGGCCAATTCGAACAATCCGATGATTCACACGAAAGAAGAGTAGAACGAGCGGGACCGCACAGGAAAGTTCTGATTATTGCTTCCTTTTGTAAGCAGAAGTTCCTCCCTCCTATTTTTCACGTCCGAACACGTTCCAAGTCTTATGGTGCCAACTTTCAACCACGACAGGTTTTTTGACGTTCTTTCCTCGGCGATTTGCGTTATGGGCCGTAGTGTGTGTGCAGGATTTTGATCGGGGGGGGGTAGTCCTGTGGCGATTTACGCACTGAGCGCAAATAGCTTTTCGTTTTTTTTTGTGGCAAAAGCAATTTCTACGCTACAATGCACCCGTGCATGTTTTGTATCAAATAATGGGAATATATTCAATGAATTCAATAATTGTAATACAATTCGTGCGTGCTAACTGACAATATCGTTTCTAGTTTTTACCAAATGCTGTGATTCACGGGGCGAATCACTTCAAATTTAATAAATATATTAAATATATTTATGCATATTTATATACTTTTACCCCGTGTGCTAAATATATTTACCGGTATTGATGAATATTTTACGAAAGTTTCCACCTTTTCAATACGATCTTGAGCTGTCAAGTCCCATAACAGTATGTGACAAGAGTTGTCATGATGAGGTGGTCACATTTAAAATAGTAAAAATATTTATCACATATTGAATATTTATGCAGGAAGTGATTTACCCCGTGCTGTGATTACATTTCCTAAACGAGGGAGGGAAGATGAAATATTGGAGGTGCGATTCCTTTGGAATTCCGTGTACTCGAGTAGCATAATTTTTGAAACACAGTATTTAACAGCCTGCAGTGTTGACTGCAGTTGTTTAACAGTAGCTGATAACATATTAGATATTCGGACGTAATTGCGTATCATTTTTAAAAAGAAGCTAAGTAAATAAAGCATGTTTGCCGAGGGTGCATTTTGCCCCGAAAAACGGGGTGCATTTTGCCCCGAACTTACACAAAAAATGTTCCTGGTAAAAACAAAAGTAATAAATATCAAAACTTCTGATGTTTTATCAGAATTGTATAGCTTGAACCACAATTAATCGAATTATAACATTTACCAGCGATTAATATGGTCGGAGAAGTAAAAAAGTGTTATTAAAGCGAAGCAAAAAGTTGCAGGTTATTTATAGAAAACATATTTTTGTTATTATTTACGTTTCCTTATTAGATAGAACTGCCAAATTCACATAGTAGCCATCATCAATTTAACTGACAGAACTACTTTTTTATTTTTTAAGTGTGTTTTAGCTTAGACACAAAGGGGGTGCATTTTGCCTTAACGGTGCCTATTACCCCAAGAACCACTAAATACCTGCATTTCTTGCGTTGTCTCCGCTGAAACGCACCATTTTCGCAGGCATTCAAGGATTCAACAGTACGGATTTAACGTTTGAATTGGAAATTCGGGTTCTCGAATAGTTATCTGGTTTCGGCGCCAAATATGTTTCGCAGACCTGCAAAGGCACCCCTGGCCTTTCTGATCCGTGTGGCTATATCAGTCTTGATACCACCATCGGGTGTTGTCTGGCTACCAAGATATTCAAAGACGTCCACCTGATCAACTTGTTGTCTCGCTACTGTGAAGTTGGTGGGATTGTCAGTGTTCACTATAGTAACTAAATGAAACGCGAATACTGGTTTTTAAACACTTTATTCTTACTCTCCACTCATCGACCGTTACGTCCGAAAATTCAAATAACAATAATCCGAGCATAGCTCTCGTTTACGATACATAATCGTTTGTATAGATTTCCCGGATATTCTTTTTATATAACTTGAGTACAGGGTTGGAACTATGTCGGATCCTACATTCACTACCATAAACATAGTTTTGACGTAGGACTACGTCTTACGGCAAGTTTTGAGATAGGGTGTCATTCCAAAAAATCGAAAAATGCGAGCGTCACGAAAAATGAAAGGTTTTGAGCGCTAATAGCTCAGTGGTTTACCGATCGATTTTCAATATTCTTACACCAATCGATCGGAAAATCTTCTAAGAATTGACCCAAATGAAGAAAAGTATGGATTCTTGATGTTGAACTATTGAAAAATCGAAAATAATGAATCTATGTTTTACCAGAATTCTCGCTTCGTGATTGGTTGGAAGATTCTTTACGATGATCTAAACCTATACCAATTCGATATCTGTGCTTGGGAAGTAAGCCAAAACAAGTGACAAAGCTTCCTCATTTCAACAAGATTTCTTTCTTAACACCGCGGTTCAACCTAGACCATTTTGATGTCCTTGCATGGGAAGTACGCCAGAGAGAGTGACAAAGCTCCCTCGTGCCAACAGATTTCTTACGAACACGATTAATCCAAACTAGTCCAATCTGATGTCTGTTAGGGAAGTGTGCCAGAAAAAATGACACAAGTTCGTTGTCCCAACAGATCGCAAATTCTTTACTGCGTGACGATTAAACCTCGGCGAATTTGATATCTGTGTTGGAAAAATGTGCTACAGCTATAGTGTTCGGTTATAATACGGCTCTATATGAATACGCATGCTTGCCGTTTCATTAGAAGTGTAGTGAAAAGATGTGCTGTTGATAAAATAGGATCGAATTGGTAAAATCCCTGCAACGTGGGAAACCATGGATAATAAAAACAATCTCTAATTTCAGTAACGTAGCAGGAAAGTAATAGTTTGTATTCTTGATTTTGTTAAATTGTTTTCAAATGCACAATCTATTGAGAATTGAACGTATGCAATGTTACTACTTTGATAAATGTTACATACAACGCATGTAGCATGTATATCTGTTGCATATAGCATGTATACATGAAGAATCGAATGATTACAAGCATGAATACATGCTACTATCACTACAAAGAGACTTACGTAGTCCTGCGTCACATATATATGCGGTCGTGTCTTGTACACAACCCCTCTGGTCTTTGTTTTTGTTACATTGCCTGTGAGTAGTAATGTCCGTTAATCGTTCAATCAATTCAACTAATCGAATAACACACGTCTTTGTTTACTATCTGGGACTGAGTAGCACTTTGTAAAAACGAAAATAGAAGTGTAACGTTGGAATGAAAGATTTCAAATGCTAATAACTACTAAACTACAGAACAAAACTGAACAATGTCATTGGAAAGATAAAATAATCAGCAATTTTATGGCGGGGGAGAGAGAGCAATTTTATGGACGGCGTAAGAGAGGGTGCTCCTATCCAGCTTTTTACGAGCCATAATGGCGGACGTGTTCGTAATATTTTATCAGCATTTTTGGCATTTCCCTAATACATCGCACGCTTTCTTTCCGTACATTCCTTTGGTTTTACCGTGAACGAGCGGAAAGAAAACGTGCGATGTATTAGGGAAATGTCAAAAATGCTATCCAGCTTTTTACGAGCCATAATGGCGGACGTGTCCGTAATATTTCAACGGCATTTTTGACATTTCCCTAATACATCGCACGTTTTCTTTCCGTAAATTCCTTTAATTTTACCGTGAACGCGCGGAAAGAAAACGTGCGATGTATTGGGAAAATGTCAAAAATGCTGTTCAAATATTACGAACATGTCCGCCATTATGGCTCGTAAAAAGCTGGATTAAAATATTATGAACACGTCCGCCATTATGGCTCGTAAAAAGCTGGATACAAATGAAACACAAATTTCCTCAAAACTCGAGAATTAATCAAGCAAATGACACCAAATTTGGCATGTGGGGGTTTTTGAAGGTGAGAAGTTTTTCTAAGGTGAATTGAGACCCCTCTCCCCTCCAGGAGCGGAGGGGTTCCCATACAAATAATATACAAATTTACTCATAACTCGAGAACTAATCAATCAAAAGGAACGGAAATTTGGCATGTGGTGGTTTATGGAGGCATGAATTTATTTTATGATGGTTTGAGGCCCCTCACCCCTGTGGTAGGAGGATAAGGAGGATCTCGTACAAATAAAACAGAAATTTTTGCGTATGTGCCATATTTTCTGCTATGTAACAAGCGGTAAGCTGTGAAAGTAAACTAGTAAAACCTTCTCGAAGCAAAAGACAGTGAATCGACGCTGTTAACTTACGTGCCTGTTGTCATTCATGTGAAAAGAGAAGGAATTCGAATGGCACATCATATTTGCGATGAACGTGCTTTGGCTTTAATGTTATTTGTAACCAATGGCCCTTTTAGAGGTCACAAGCGAGTTAAAGTTAGATTATATTGTAACACGTCAAGCTACTCATAATCTTATTTAATACAATAATCTGTGGGCTGGTCATTGATTACTATTTTAACCTTTATGATGCACACAAATGATTTTTAAAAGAAATCTTCTATGTCTCAATGGTTGTAGGCGTTGTACTTATGAACCCCGGTACACGTATTTTCAAAGCCACCATTGCATTCAATGAAGAATTGAATCTGAATATTTCGCTCTTCTCCTTTAAACATTCACTTAAACAATTGCACTCACAGATTCTTATAAACATACATATTCCAGAAATGCAGTTTACATTAGTCTTTGATCTAATGATCTAATATAGTCCTACGTCACTCATTCGTACAACGCTTAGGGCTGTATACCTTGTAGTTTTTAATCGAATACTGCCAGCACGAGTAGTTGATTTAATCGAATAGTACAATGAGTACGAATATTCGCAGAATAAAGCTCGCTAATCGTTCATAATCGTTCGATTAATCGAATTAATCAAAGAAATATTCGAATATTTTTAATCGAACATTACTAGCACGAACTAGAGTGGCGACATGTCATCCCAAAAGTATGCAATGCTCTAGCAATGCTTATTTTCTTTCTCTTTCCTGCATACGCGTTGGATTGGTCGTCTGCTCGAGGTATCAAGGTATCATGTCTACATTCGTAGTCCTATGCAGAGCAGTAGCGTGATATTGTAGCGGCCTTGGCAAAAATCAGATTTGACGCCCCCCCGTTTTCTCAATCAATGTTCTTTCCAGTTTGATGTTTCTTGTGAGTTATACAATTATGCATGCAAATGCTACATTTATTGTTAGCGCTTTACTGCAGCTATAGATGACCTCGACATAACCAACAAAATTGTTTTGCTTGAACAACGCCGAAACGATATGCAGGTCTCACAGGTCTGTCAGTGTCATTCATGACCTGCATATCGTTTCGGCGTTGTGCAAGCAAAACAATTTTGTTGGTTATGTCGAGGTCATCTATAGCTGCAGTAAAGCGCTAACAATAAATGTAGCATTTGCATGCATAATTGTATAACTCACAAGAAACATCAAACTGGAAAGAACATTGATTGAGAAAACGGGGGGGCGTCTAATCTGATTTTGCCAAGGCCGCTACAATATCACGCTACTGCTCTGCATAGGACTACGAATGTAGACATGATACCTTCCCTTTATGTTGATATTAGGAAGCTTTCTATAAATTTTGAATAAAGATATCAAGTTTGACCCTCATCAGGTCGAATTTTATGTTACAATTCGATACATCAACATTCTCTGAGTTCTACCTGGTAAACACTTAATGTAACAGAACGTTGCTATTACGTAACACAGAAATAACATTGCAATGTAACAAAGTTATCGAAATTTAACGTTAAATGTTACGAATGAAAGATGATAATATTGTTACGTTACGATGTTACTCACATTTTATGTAACAAAAACATTAGTTTGTTATAGTGTTGGAAATAAAAAAGTAAACAGCTGTTACCTTTAGGTACTATAATGGCGATTACTCTAATTTATACAATAACTAATATAATTTAATTAACCCTGTACATTCCAATATCCCTACCCTAATGATACACATACAGTTTCACTTCTCATGCACGCACACCTTAGCAATAGAAAAGTTTATTTGTAGCTATGTTCACTAACTATCGGAAAATAAAAAGTAAACAAAAACGTTTTGGTTAATTCCGTCGTAGTATTTTCTGGAATTCGATTTTTTTTCTTCGTCATTTTACGCCAGCAGTAGCAAAAAAGCCAAATACATTGGATCCCCCTCAGTTAGGTTAATATTGGATAACTTTTGGAATATAATTCTTTGATATTGCCTCCCAGTTGGCTTCGAGGTATGACGCTGGGATAATAAGCCAATCGTCGTATGTTCGAATCCCGACTGGGACAGGCTGTTAGCGTCAATAGGATCGTAGCAACTAGCCCTGTAATTGTCCTGCACTCTAACAGCTTCATTTTTAATGCTTTGAACTGATAACACGAAGAGGCGTCAGCGAACACGTTGTCCAAAGTAAGAACTTCTACAATTAAAATTTACTCGATTAATAGTTAAGCACAGAGGATGATCACTACTTGTGTGGAGTTGCTTCTCCTGGTACGGGGTTGGTAATATCGTCGGGATTGATCCAAAGATGACTGGTGAAGCATATCTAAAGATCTTGGGTTAAAGCTTGAAGCCGTCACTTAGAAAAATGATTATGAGTAAGTATGTTTTCGAATAGGATAACGACCATAGGCACACATCGAAGGTTGCAAAGCGCTATTTCCAATTCAAAAAGATGAAAATGCTCGATTAGCCTCCCCAGCACCCAGGTCTCAACCACACTGAGCATCTGTTGGTAATACTGGCTAACAAGATTCCTAAGGATTCACGGAGAAACCTGAATAATTTCTAGCAGCATGGGATGCGATTCCTCGAGAAATGCTGCAAAATTTCGTCGAAAGTATACTTACACAGCTCATAGCAGTAATTAGGGTTGGGAGTACCGCCAGGATTTTTGAGAACCGGTATTTCGGTACTGGAAGGATCAGTACCGGTAATACCGGTACTGGTACCGGTACCCAAAGTTTAAAAAAAATCCTTGTTCTTTGAAAAATCTGCTAATACTTTCATTTGAGGTCCAATTCTTAAGTCACTTCACCTCACCTTGCAGTTACCATTTCATTTGTACTGTCACTTAGGTAACAGGAGTCACCCAGGCACTTTCAAAATCGCTAATTGTATTCTCATCCAAGATCTATGAGAATAGGGCCCTTGTAAAAATGAACAAAGCTAGCGATTGCAGAAATTGGAGTGATTCCAAACGACATCTGGCGAAAGTCGGGAGGCTGCGATGGGTCGGCAATGTCGCAAGGATGACGGATAACTGTGCACCGAAATCTGTTCTTTTCAAAAAACCCGGCGGTACCATAAATAGAGGGGCCCAACGACCAGGTTGAAGCCGACTTCGAGAAGCTCAATGAATTGGTGACAAGTAGCCTAGGACCAAGTACAGTGGAGATAAGTTTTTGATACAACACAACTCTCCGGTTGTATGCTGCTAGAGGAGAAGCTTGCAAAATTCAACTTTAAGATACACAGAATATTCAATGCACTGTTCATCATGCGAAAACGAACCTGCCAGACGCTGAAAATACTTTCTCAGCATGTATCGCTGAAGGACAGGCTGTACTCAGGGTACCGAAAAGCATACTTGCTCTTCAATCCTTGAGTTACATCGAAGCGAATTCATTCTGCAGAGTGTTTTGGTATACAGGTATAATCGAACTTCTTAAAGCTTGAACAGCTATAGGCGACTGAAGTCCGTTCTAATTTTTCCTTCATGATCAGCTAGCCATATTCATTCCAAAAACTAACGCTCAACAATTTCCTCAATCTCGTTACTGGTGTTAAATCGTTGTAGTAACTCATCCGCTTGCTTTATCAAACTATAGCGCGTAGGTTTAGAAATTATTTTAAAATTTTTATCTTCGATTTTACGGCCGAATGTTAGAAAACATGCATAATTGATCAGTACCGAAAGTACCGGTTTTCTCTTGGGCCAGTACCGGTATTTCGGTACTGGAAAATCAGCTGGTAGTACCGGTATTCCCGGTTCCGGTACTCCCGGTATCCCAACCCTAGCAGTAATGGATATTCATGAAGGTTATACGAAATACTGATGTACATTATCCTCGAGCACCGATACATTTGCAATGGTTCATTTTTAATGCTGTTTACTTTTTTATTTCCTAAGTTAAATCTTTGTTGACTCAAACAAAAATAAATTAGTACGAAATAAACAAGAAATGGATGTAAAACAGGACTTTTATTAATTCCTTACATTGCAAAGCTTATCCTAAAAAACTGCAAGGTATACAGCCCTAAGGGTTGTACGAAAGGGTGACGTAGGACTATATCAGATCATCAGATCAAAGACTAATGTAAACTGCATTTCTGGCATATGTATGTTAATGTTTATAAGAATCTGTGAGTGCCATTTTTAAGTGTTTTTTTTATTGGGATAAATATTTGCTTACATAACATACTTAAGAGCAACTATCCTATATCATATTGTGTGTTCAATCACAAGTGGCGACTTTTCAACACTATTAGAATTGCATTATATACTATTATTATGATTTCTTATGATTTGTTACGACAATTAAGATTATTTAACAGTAGGGATTAAAACCTACATGTAAGGAAAAAAAAATGAAAACTTAACCTAATATCTAACCTAGCTAACTTATGATCTATAAAGAGATTTAATCATCGCAATAGAGGATTGCAACGATTTTTGTCGGAAATTTAAAAATAATTTTGTTTGACATAGCTTCTAGGGTTTCAAAACCAGTAAATCTAAGTAATTCTAATGTACTAAACCAAGAAGGACGCTTCAAATTCATTTTCAAAATTTTATTTTGAATCCTCTGAAGACTCTTCTTCCTCGTAATACAACAACTTGACCAAATCGGAACGGCATATAACATTGCCGGTCTAAAAATTTGTTTGTAAATCAATAGTTTATTTTTCAGACAAAGTCTAGAATTTCTGTTAATGAGAGGATATAAACATCTCATATATTTATTACATTTTGCTTGTCTGCTTTCAATGTGGTCTTTAAAAGTAAGTTTTTTTATCATAAATTAATCCCAAATATTTAACTTGGTCAGACCAACTCAAAGCAACTCCATTCATCTTGATAATGTGATTGCTATTTGGCTTGAGGGAAGAAGCTCTAGGCTTATGAGGAAAAATAATTAATTGAGTTTTAGCAGCATTTGGAGAAATTTTCCACTTTTGCAAGCATTTGGAGAAAATATTCAAGCTTTTCTGCAGTCGAATACATATGACACGAAGACTTTTTCCTTTTACGGAAATGCTTGTATCTTCGCAGAATAACGACTTAGTGCAGCCAGCCGGTTATTCAGGAAAATCAGATGTGTAGGGGAACTGTGGGTAAAATGAACAGGGGGGGGGGGGTTAAAATGAACAGGTACCCAAATTCCCAGTAAACCGATCAAAATCTGTTCCAGATCAATAGATATCTTCTCCTAGAAGTATTTCAAGCTGACAATATGTGGTGATCATAAGCTTTCCAATCTGAAAAAAATTGAAAAAGTAAAAAATATTTGCTGAAATCTGACGCCGATGGTAATTTCCACTATTAGGAAATAAACTATTTTGGCGAAACAAATTAATTTTCGTCTATTGGTACTATTTAGTGTTGTTTGCTTATTACTATCCTGCGGATCCGTCGAAAATTCCAAATATTTTTATAACCTGATTGTTTATAATAAACCTTTGAAAACAATTAGTGTTTTGGGGGCAAATGAACACTTCACTATGGGGGCAAAATGAACAGTGCGTATAATGATGTTTTATTTTCCATTTATCAGCAGCCACGACGTAATTACAATTCAAGCAATCAAAATGATCCAGTCTCTCGAAAAATGACGGAAAATGACCGATGAAGTGAGTTGAAAGTCAAGCATTGTATGCACGTGGCGAAGATACATTATGTTAACTTTGTGGAGTCCCATTTCAATTCCAACAGCCCTGTTGAATATCTACAGCTTATGTAGAACAATGATAATGTAAAATAATGTTTAATTTATCCAAACTGCACGTTAACTTTGGTTTTCTATGACATGTTCATTTTGCCCTCACTGCATGTTCATTTTACCTACACGAAAAAAATCAGGCTCGAATGTGGCGCTTTCGAAAATAAGGAATTTTTCATGATAAATCGTCCTTTTTCAAACATCTTTATATATTGGTACGTGGAAAATGAATCCAGCTTTCAATTCATGTAGTGCGTTCAGCATTTGGTTGGTTCCTGGGGGAGCAAATGGCGAAATTGCTAAGGGTGTTCATTTTACCCCCAGTTCCCCTATATGTTATACAGGATTGGACCCAAGATCGAGCCTTGAGGCACACCTGCTTTAACAGTAAGTTTATCAGATTTAGAATTCTGATAGACAACCTGTAAAAATTGATCAGTTAAATAATTTTGTAAAATTTTTACAATGTAAATTGGAAAATTAAAATTGAGTAATTTCGTGATTAAACCTTTACGCCAAACACTGTCGAATGCTTTTTCTATGCCTAGAAGAGCAACTGCAGTAGAATACTCGTCGGCTTTATTAGCTCGTATCATATTAGTAACTCTGAGCAATTGATGAGTAGTGGAATGGCCATGTCGAAAACCAAATTGTTCATCAGCAAAAATTGAATGTTCAGTAATGTGACATCATTCTGTTAAGAAGTATTCTCTCAAATGTTACATTGAAATTATCGAAAGTTTGGCACATGCTATATGTGATCCAAAAGTGACGTTAATAAAGGGATAATTTATTGCCTATGTGAATTATTGTTATAAGTGTAGAAATTATCTTGTTCGCGCACAGTAGGATCAACTTTACGTGAAGATAATTGGTACCGTGACCAGGATGCTGATCTGTTTACACTACTACCGGGACGTTAGTCCTGTCGATCGGATTGTTGTACCAGCACTCGGTGTGGTACCCTCGGCTACGTATCTAGCCGTGTTGCAAGTAAAATGAAGACGGTTTTTACCTACGTGTTCTTACGCAATTTTCGCAATTTATGTGGGTTTTTACGTTAATTTTTGAATTTATGTGTCTTGCCCGATTTTCAGGGTATGAAATGGGGAAGGCAACTAGGAAGAAGCGCCCAACATAGCTCTAGCCATCCCAAGCCCCTACCTAGCGCCTCCACGTGGCCATACCTGGAAATACTTCAATTTGTATAATTGAGTAGCCAAGCTAGGAGGTGCGGGGTCGTGCGGTTTTCAGTTCCTAACCTTACAAATGTAGTTTTAGGCAACCATTAAACCACACGACTTTAATTTCAAGTATTATATGATTTATACTAATTTTTTGGTAAACTAATCTATTTTCAGAGAGCGAAATAAGGCGCTATATCCTTGGCCAATTGCAGCCTGGCTTCTGGTCTAAATGCCATTAGTTCATCCCTGAGGGTCCGGAGTATCACTTAACCCTTATTAGCAAAGATACTCCCAACGACTGTAAATAAATCATTATCTATGTATATGGGAAGCGTTTGGTACGGGAGGTCCACGCTTTCTTCCTTCCCTTGATTTCAAGGAGTTTGATGGAATTAGGTATTTTTTCTAGTTCCACTTGATTCCTTGGAATTCTCTCTGCGGTACATGCTGCGCAGTTGGCCTGGCCGTTGACAAGAAAAATGATTGATTCAAGTAATCGTCATTTTCCAGGATGCCTTCCAGAATTGGCTGCGTTAGTGTGAGATTAGATTAGATTAGATTATGTGTCTTGCCCGATTTTCAAAATTTATGCGGTTGCGCTTTACATGACTATTTTAACGCGTATTGTAGAAATGAACGCGAATTTAAAAATTAATCCGTAACATATCTGTTGCGTAAAAAGTAAAGAATCTGACTAAAGAATTGACAGGTAACTCATTTTCAGTTCGTCGAAACCAAGTGCGCATGAATCTCGATGAAACCTTCTGAATCTTTTGCTCGAAAACTTGCGGAGTATCCGTCGATGAACGCGACTGAAAATAATGACTGCAAGCAAACGGCAACAAATATCATCGTATCATCACGAAATCGATCCGTGCTGCCTAACGAAAACACCAGGCAATCAAATTTGTATCGTACAGTTCATAAAATCGCCTAAATGTTGAGCTCGAAAAAATATTGTTCGAACTTTTCCGAGCAACTTTGAACAGAGTCTCGCACAACAATCATCGTTGAGCAAATCAGGTTTAATGATGACAGGAGGCCGCGAGTGACTGAGCTCCAATGTCTTTTCTTTAGTCAGATTCTTTAGTAAAAAGTAGTCAAGTAGTTAAAGTGAAATTACAATGGGCCTATTCTCACAGTCACCTCAACTAAAAAATTTAGGTGAGGTGACAATTTACGATTCTCACAGGCACCTGGGTGACTCCGCTCACCTGAGTGACTGTACAAATCAAATGGGACCTGTAAGGTGAGGTGACAGAAAAGTGAAAGAAGTGAAGTGACTGTGAGAATATGGCCCAATATTATACGAAGAAATTTGGGTAGCAATGTCGCGATATTAGAAATAATACCCCTGTATTAGCACGTTTGAATTTTCTTTTTTCTTTGTTTATAATAAAACAAAAATATGTACATACTAAAAGTATAAGTACGGGAGGGTACGGGAGGGTGTTTTCAGCCTATTTTCCTTTTCTTTCGCTAAATAAACACTTTGCTGATGTACAACTTGAACATGTTATAACTATTCTCAAAATTGTAGTAAGTAATCTACTGTTTTTTATTAAAATAACATCAAAACCACCTGTACTTACACCTGTACTTGTAAATAGAAGTATGTAATCACCTAATGGGCTAAAAATACCCTCCCACACTTTTTCCACCAGAGATAACAAGGTGAAACTTTCAGGAAAGTTTTGTTTTAGATTAACTAAGAAAAAATTGCAGATACGCAGACGGGTAAAATTGAATTTTCTTCTTTTATCCTTGGTAAAAAAGACATCGGATTATATCATCAATCTGTATGTGTCAAATGAACAAACTTTTACCTTCATAATTGTACACAAAATGTAAATCGCTTCAAAAACCTTCCTGGCCAAAATATACAGCTATCTCGCTAATTGAGGGTTCGTTAATTGGTTGTTTGTTGGTTGGCGAATTTAATTTAATAATTAGCGAATCAGCTGGAGTGGAGTCGTGACCCAATTAACGAATTTAGGCTGTATATCTCAAGTGGCCAAAATATCTATTATGCTAGTGAACCATTTGCATGTTTGGGTACAAATAACTCCTAGCATTTTTATTCTACAATTCTATTTGAAATCAATAATTGTAATTGATTTTCAACTCAAATACCAACATACACTCGTTATTGCAACGTTATTTTGGAAAGCACGATAGAGATATGTCGACCAACATTTGAAAAGGGCGAATAAGCCAACTGTCAAACAGAACGAGTGAGAGTTCATTTTCCTATGCTGCTCCAGCAAAAAATAACCCTCGCTCGGTCTGTTTGACAGTTGGCTTATCCGCCCTTTTCAAATGTTGGTCGACATATATCCATTTATTCTTAAGGGGGTGGCACATCATACCACCTTACCCTACAGTACTAAAACTGTAGCAAAATGTCTAAATTTCAAAGGTTTTCATCAATAAAAGAAATGCATGTCCTCTTCGTGGCCAAAATATATACGTTACCTATCTGAGCTCTTTTAGAAATTATAGAAATAGAAATGGTATTGGAAAACGTTAATTTTCAGTCAAGGTTTCATACTTACGTTGACTATCCCATATTTGACTGCGAAAATCAGAACTTGAATATTCATGTTCTGTATCGATGGTGAGCAAGGAGGGGCAACTGTTAGTATCTGGTTCAGTGTTGTCTTCAATAGTAACCTCTGACGTATTTGCTGACGTTCTTGCCGCTCGAATAAGTAAATGTTCTTTAAACCACTGCTCATTGGCATCACATAATTGTTTGAAGTGAAAGAACTCCTCAATCAACCCAACGCATTTAGTACAAATGGACGAGTTACTATCTTTGGCAAATGTAATACATATTCCAATGCAATATTCAATCTTTTTAACCAACAAATGATTAGGTTGACCATCTGGTGGAAATAATTGATGTAACTCGTAAATCTGTGAGAAACACAAACGGCAATACGTCTCACTCAAGTTTTGATATACCAAATTCCTGGAAGTCAAAGAATTTTCCATTATTAATCCATAATGAGCAATATTACTCTATTGCAAATTTAAATACCTTTGGTTTTCGTTATCCATCCTTCGTTCGGTATGATAGTATTACTTCTTTTCGATCAATTGCTTTAAACGACATGCCATAATGAATCTCATACATTTATCGCTGATTCTGCAGTTGCTTGAGCGGTTAGTCACATGTAGTACGCGCATATAAGAAATAAAGTACCCCGGGGTAGGTGGGACCTAAAAATTACAGATTTTACGTTTATTGGTCTGCATAATTATGAATATTGTAAAATCCTTTTAGTATAGAAACTCTTATGCAGCATCACTTCGAATAAGCTAAAAAGTTTATAGGGGTCGAAAATTAAAAAGCTTATAGAGATTCAAAAGTTTTGTTCGAAAACATTTCATTTTTAACGACATGCCATAATGAATCTCATACATTTATCGCTGATTCTGCAGTTGCTTGAGCGGTTAGTCACATGTAGTACGCGCATATAAGAAATAAAGTACCCCGGGGTAGGTGGGACCTAAAAATTACAGATTTTACGTTTATTGGTCTGCATAATTATGAATATTGTAAAATCCTTTTAGTATAGAAACTCTTATGCAGCATCACTTCGAATAAGCTAAAAAGTTTATAGGGGTCGAAAATTAAAAAGCTTATAGAGATTCAAAAGTTTTGTTCGAAAACATTTCATTTTTAACGACATGCCATAATGAATCTCATACATTTATCGCTGATTCTGCAGTTTCTTGAGCGGTTAGTCACATGTAGTACGCGCATATAAGAAATAAAGTACCCCGGGGTAGGTGGGACCTAAAAATTACAGATTTTACGTTTATTGGTCTGCATAATTATGAATATTGTAAAATTCTTTAAGTATAGAAACTCTTATGCAGCATCACTTCGAATAAGCTAAAAAGTTTATAGGGATTCAAAAGTTTTGTTCGAAAACATTTCATTTTTAATAGATCACGCTTGTTTCGGGCGCTCTGGAATGTCGCCTTCCCTTAGTCACATTCATTGAATGTAAATTGCTTAATCATATAAATATTTTTCATGTGTAATTTGTAATGCACTACTGTATGTATTCTAGGCATCGGAAAAACATATATG
Source organism: Sabethes cyaneus (assembly GCF_943734655.1). Lineage (NCBI taxonomy): Eukaryota > Metazoa > Arthropoda > Insecta > Diptera > Culicidae > Sabethes > Sabethes cyaneus. The sequence goes on along the minus strand of NC_071353.1, from coordinate 61,822,595 downwards.
TATCTACTTTCACGAACATCATTCATAAGAACGTGCGTGAAACTTACAGCGAAAATTAGAAATAACGTTAAAATTTAATTTAACCTTTAATTTTAAAGTGTGCGTTAGAGTTGTATCATTCATTTTTAGAAACGTTCAGCAGGAGAAAAGAAAGTTGAAATGAGTAATGACCCCCGTTCCCACGTATCGTGGTATCAGTGTAATTTCTTGCATGCATTGAAACTCTAATTGAAACTTTCAAAAGTGGTATTAGAGTCGCATCCGTTACGTTTATTGAACTGTTATGTGAATAAATGCTATGTAGGTACTGAAAAGTATAACCGTAACCGCATAGGCATAACCAAGGCGTAACCTATGCGCAATATAGCTCCATATATGCGCAGAGAAGCCAATCGTTTTTCAAAATCCGAAATAAAGGAGTAATCTTGAGAAACACATTTTATTTTCATAGAACTAGTCATTTTCAACATCCGCCTGCGATTTTTTTCCATAAAAAGGTGCGCATTTCTCCATAATTTTAAATTTAATTTAAAAAACCAGGGATGTCAATTTGCCTGGTTTCCATCCAGTTGCCAAATTTCGCCAGCCTCTGGACCCAAATTTCGCCACTTTAGAAAAACCCGATTCAAATAGATTTTAATGTTAAATTTATAAATGAATTCTCTATATTCTTAATAAATCCAGTTGTTAAATAGATTTTGCTTCGTTTTCAAGTGATTGTTTTTTTTCTCTTTATTATCGAGATTTTCAGCCAGTGATTGTTTATGAAACGTTTTTGAAAACCAATAAAATACCAATAAAACTACAAATAAACCAATGAAAAGCACCAAAATAGGAGAAATATTTTTACATATTGAGTAAAATTCACTCATTAAGTAACTTAATAATATATGCGAATCGAAATTCCGGTCAAATAACGATTGTATCATATAGGCCTTAGGAAACTCTAAGTAAAGCGACGACATTTTATTCAAGCAATTAAAAAGAATTCAAAATATTTTCTTCTGTATTAACCCCTCTAAGATCTCCATCATTTACAGCATCGCAAAATCCACTAAAAAGGCCGTAACTTTTGTATCTTTCAATATTTTTTCACCAAATTTGTGAGATTTCCCGAATATCTTTTCTATTTTCATAATATCTATAGATAATGGCCATATATCTTATGACCCCGACGTTATTCCGGAGTTTTCTGGGGTGGCGTGACATGGCTTTTTTTAGATGAAGATGCCAAATATTCGAAATTTGTTTGAAATCTGTTGATTTTTGTAACCATCATCGACTGTAGACATATTAGTTACTTTGCCGCAGTTACGAGTAAAGGGACATTTCAGCGTCAGTAATATATGTCGTCTCGCATATCAAAAAACATCACAAAATTCGGCAATTCAAGCACGGAACGGATTTCGAAGGAACTTGCCCGAGACCTGGCTTCTGAGAGACATGAGATGATTGCCAAACGCTATTTTGTCAAGTGGTGATGTTTTTTGATATGTGACACGACATATATTACTGATGCTGAAAATTCCCTTTATAGGAACCGGTTCCGGATTCATAGTGTCCTCTCGGATCAGGATGGTGCGCACCATGGCTCGTAACTGCGACAAAGTAACTGATATGTCCACAGTCGATGATATATTTACAAAAATCAACTGCTTTAAAAAAAATTTGGCAACTTTATCTAAGAAAGCCATGTCATGGTCCCCCAAGAAACTCCGGAATAATTCCGGGGCCATAAGACATATGGCCATTATCTATAGATATTATGAAAATAGAAAAGATTTTCGGGACATCCCCCAAATTTGGTGAAAAAATATTGAAAGATATAAGTTTTTAAAAATACCATTTTAGTGAATTTTGCGATGCTAAAAATGATGTAGACCTTAAGTGGTTAAGACAATTCATAAATTAAAAAATATTAAGACTCAAAGCACCTTGAATCTACTTAAGCATAACTTTCTCCTAATATTTTCTGTTAAATTGTAGTAGGGGGAAGTCCTGTATAGCCGGACAGGCCTCTATACCTGGACACTAGCGATTTCTCAAAAGTAAAGAATGATAAAAATATTTATAAAGAATATGACAATAGTACCGTTTAAGTACTATTGTTCCCTTCTTTCCAAATATTTTTATCATTTTTTGTTTTTAAGAAATTGCCAGTGTCCGACCATACAGGACTTCCCCCTAGTCACACTTCCCATTAATCACACAAAATGCCAGTCGATTAGACACGATTTTCCCTGTGAAACACTTCATTTAATTTTAAAAGCGTGTTGTGTATTCCCAAATATTCCATAACAATAATTCACTTGTCATCCCTTTAACATTGAATAGCAAGGAACTCTTAATCCACTTTTAAAACTTTGTACCGTTATGGAAACTGTAATATTCAAGATAAATGGTCGATATTTTGTTAACTAACTTTTTTTATTGATTTTGTTCTAATTTCTGCAATTTTATAAAAGAAATCACATGACTAGAGACCATACAACGTAAACGGGTTTTAAAAAAATCAAGTGGCGAAATTTGGATCCATTACTAAAAATTTAGAGAGCCTTAGAGAGTCGCCATCTGAAACAAATAATCTAGCAACAATGCAGCTGCGTATGTCAGTGTTGCCGCACGCACAGATTATTCTGTGATCAACAGGCATTTGGAATAAATAACTTTTATAAAATCTGGATATGTAATTCCTTTTCATGATAATTTTACCACAGTTAATGGTAGTGGTGGTGGTAGTGGTAAATAGTTATGCTGCTGTTGTCTGTTATTACCAACTCTTTTGAGATCCAGCGATTTAAATTAAAGATTTCGAGTTTCTCGATGCTACATATAATAATAACATCCTCAAGGAACCTTCCTCTGAAGCTTTTATCTTTGATATTTCATAAAAATCTGCTAAAAATTTAGAAAAATCTACTAAAAAATGTTCTTGATTTGAGATGGCGTCTCTCTATGTTTAACAGGCTCTCTAGTCGTTACTCCTTATAAGGCTCTCTAATCGGTGTTTTGACAAGTCTCCTGTTCGATTGGACTTACTTTTGACAACTGATTCTGTTCGATTGGAATTTTCGGTTTAAGATGGCGACTCTCTAAGGCTCTCTATAAAAATGGATACCATATTTCGCCACTTTAATTTTGATGAATTTTTCAAAATTATCCAAAGTTTAAAGTGCAATCGATATATAATTAGTTGAAATATTATACATAGAATCATATTAGTCAAGAATAATTGAATAATGAAACAGTTTGAGTACATTTTCCCCAATAGTATTTTCGCCTCTCGTTTTGATTATGTATTGTAAGTAATACATGATAAATTAATAACAAACCAAAGTTATTAATTATTTTTGGTAGTACATGCCCTTAATTTTACCAATTCGTCAAATAATTTCTCTTAAGTCGACCAAAAATATGCAAAAATGCTTTGGATTCATCAAACTGGCGAAATATGGATCCTCTACCGTATGTATATAGCACAGAGAACAGACTACCAGGTAATTGACGAGAAGTTTGTAATAGAGTTTTTTCATAGAGGGACCTGTGCTATCCCGGTGAGCGTAGTCGAAGATCACGGGACTAACTCTTCTAGTAAATGTCATCACTGGACACTTATTAGGATTAACTTTTAACGCGCAGTTTTCACAGAACCTTCCAAAATGCTCTAAATCGAGCTGCAACTTTAGGCAGTCGTCCATGGTTTTAATGGGAAAAAAGATTTTCACGTCGTCGGCATAAGTTAAAACGGTTGCGTGTGAGATAGTTTCAGGCAATTTGTTCATTAAAATCAGTAACAGTAATGATCCTAAGTGGCTACCTTGTGGTCCTGATTGCACGGTAAAGGGACAGAATTTGTTGCCACGGAGTTTTACAAATTGGTCTCGAATCTCAAATGCCAAAGCCTCCTACTGCCTCTAAGGTATGATACGCTCGATTACCCATCTAACCGTTTTGCAAGTAAAATGAAGTCGCTTTAAGTATACAGTACCACCCCGCTAATCCGACAAATTTCTAGCCGGATTAGCGAATTTTGACTCGATAATCCGACAGTCAAACCGACGTCAGTGTGAGTTTGAAATGTGGTTTTGTTTACATCCATTCGTAAACAACTCCGGAAATTTTTGAAAATATTTGTCGTAAGTACGCAATAACTATGTTTTATACTCGGTAATGCTCAATTTCGTCAACAAAATACTTTGAAATTCTTAGTTAGTGTCGAAATGAGCGCAAGCACATCAGTCTATTGAGAGTAGCAATGAAAATATTATAGCCATGGCAAAAGTGAACGTAGTTAGAAGCAGCACCATGTACCATTTCCATTTAGTTAGAAAGAGTGCCATTCTGACTTTAACGGAGACGCCAAACGAAGGTAGTGTTCGATTGAAAGAAGTCAAGTACAATACGTTTTAATTCGGAATTTTCCGGAGTAGCGAGATCCGGATTATTGAATCGTCGGATTAGCGGGGGGATACTGTACTTAAGCAATTTACGTATAGGTTTTCGTGAAAATTTTTGAATTTGTGTGTCTTTTTGCGAGATTTTCGGAATTTTCGCTGCAGAACACACACTATACGCGTCTACCTATACGCGAATTGTAGACATTTATGCGAAGTTTGAAATTAATGCGGAATATATCCTTTGCGTGAAAAAGGACGAGTTGGGGAATGTCCCCGGTAGTGAAACAGGTTTTATTTTGGGTCATAGCTTTTGATCAGGTTATTCAATTTCGAATCTTTTAAGCATTTGAAAGATTGAATACTTGCGTATCTTATTGCTGAAGACAGCACGTATTTTTCGCTTGAAACAAAAAAGTTAGCGAAATTGTGAAACACTTCGAGAAATCCATGAAAGAAAATAGAAATAAAGAAGAAGATAAAGAAATATAAAATGAAAATAAAATACGACATTCATTTATCAACGGAAAACATCTTAAATGCAAAGTAATTTATCATTTTTCTAATTTAATCATCCAAATTACAATTCAGGTTGTAATCAAAGCAGCTAAAACCAGGAAGTTCAAGATCTTAAATATGCGGATTTCACTCTCATGTGCCTGAATAGTGTGTTGAAAGTGTTTGTGAGCATAAAAGTATTGAATACTTAATTGATTTTCTAGATTTATCATTACCTGTTTCACAACCGGGGCGGATACCAGTTTGTAAAAATTTAAATATGTGTAGAGTAAATTATTTCGCTTAAAATTTGGTTGTGTGATGAAATAGAGATCACATTAAAAATAATCAAGTGTCGTACACAATTGACGGTTACGTTGATCGGGCAAATTAGAAAATTGGATACGTCTGACAAACTCGCCGTTGACAGCCGAGTAGTATCAAGGAAACAGCCTTCAGTTGAGCAGAGAGCAGAGCATCAAATTGAACTACCCAGGTAACCAATAAACATTAATATAAGCAGCAAATCAACCGCTCATTAGCATATCTGGCATTTTATACTGCACGTTGTTGTATATTAGCTTTTTGACTGTATAGGTGTTGTAAATTGGCATCTGAAATTCTATTCAAATTCTTCGTGTCGGTAATTAGCTGCAAATTAGCATTTTCAGCACTATAAAAAGGTTAGCAATAAAGTAACCGTATATTTTGCCAAAATGGCATTTAAGTAGCATTTAAGGCGACTTAAATAGTTATTGGCTTGCATTTGAATAGCATTGCTGGTGCTTATTGGTTATCCGGGTAGGTTTAATCGCGGTAAAGAATATTCGACCTGTTGGGACGAGCAATTTTTATCACTTTTTGTCACAGACTTTGTCACTTTTTCTGGTACGTCCCAAGCAGAGACACCAACTTGGTCTAGGTTTAATCATCGTAAAGAATCTTCGACCTATTGGGACGGGAGGTTCTGTCACTTTTTTCTAAGAACATGTTAAAACTTTGATGACGTCTTTTTCAACCAATCACGAAACGAAGATTTCCAGTTAGACAATACCTCATTATTATGAATTTTTTAATAGTGCAACCTCAAGAATCAATATTTTTTTCCTTTCGGTTGACGCAGTAGTGTTCTAAAAGGTAAAGATAGAAGATAAGGCCTAATTTCCAAAACTTACTGCATACTAGATAAAAGATCAACTACAATGAACAAGTAATTGGTATGATGACCACAGACGATTACACAAATAAGAAAATCCAGCAAAGCTTTCGCAACGTTTTTTATCAAGACATATACCTACTATGAATATTCGGAACATAAAATGTGAAAATAATAAGTCTTTAGTCTAGCTAATAATAAATACCATACATAAGTGTATCAATATATTTGCATCATATGAATAATGTAGTACTTAATGTGGAAAGGGGTTTTGTAAAATTGCATTCTTCATATTCATTCATAATGTGTGCTGGTTTATTCACGTCGAGTTTTTAGTGAAAGGATAAATTATGTTTTAATTAAAATATATAGGAATAACATGTTTTCTAGCTTCTACGTCACTCAATCAGTGAAACGTGTAAATATGTTCCCTTCCTTTTTCTAACTCAGCTGCACTTTTATCAGTAGCTTCCTGCAGGTTTAATTTATTTTTTCTAAGGTTATCTTTCCCATTTTACTACGCTTTTGTTATTACACGTCTCACAAATGAATTATAGAACGCTTTTATGTATGACATGTCTAAAAATGAATACTACATATCTGTTAAAACGGTTTAACAGCTCGAATCATATGGAAGAATTTCGCCGAAATAATCGATTTTTGTTCAGGTAAATTCGCGATTCTATATAAAAATAAACTAAGTTTTTTTTTTCGCTTAAAACGTATGTAAACTATTTTTAATTCAAAACAAGAAATTCAATTTAAAAAATCTTTTTTGATGCTCCGCTGTCAATCTATACCACCGGGTCGAGATCCTGTTGATTCTGCAGGCTTTCATAATTATCGTGTTCCTGGAAGCTAACATCTGGTTCCAAAGGAAGGTTTTCATCGTCATCATCGAATCCGGTTGTGTCTGCTCCAGCAGTCATCATTCCAAAACTTTCTCCAAAACTTGATTGATTACCAAAAACTGAATGGTAGCTGAAGTCGAAATTTGCACCATTATCTCCTATCGCTCCCATTTGATGAGGATTGAAATTATCCCACAATGAATTATTATCATTACTGCTACTGTTTATTTGCATTCCATAGTCACTGTAATCGATCCATTCATTTCCATTTGCAGAAGGTATGGTTGCATCAGGACCTCCACCGTGAGCAACGAGTTCTAGACGTGATCTTCTTGCACGTCTCCTCCGGGGTTCACCTTCCGCCCGTACATCGTGTACATGTTCTCCTTTCACCTGATCAACACGCCCATCTGCCCCGAGGTACACCGCCGCGTGGCAACTACGGATTGCTGAGCATCGCCAAACTTTTCGACCATCCTTTCTAACATAGTGGAGAAAATACCGACATTGTTGAAAAACTAACACGTCCCGGTTCTTCCAGTTCTTTACGATTTTATAGTCTCTCGATCCTATCAAGTTTTTCCTTTTTGCTAAACTATTATTAGCAGAAGCATTATTATAATCTTCGGCCTTGTGGTTATGTATAACATTATTAGTACGTATCACTTGACCAGAAAGAGTAGTATAAAGTGAGGTCTGGCAATTCATTTTAGCTTCGAAATTTGAGCATCGCCAAAATGCTGTGTGATCGTTCACATCTCTAGAAACAAACTTGTAGTGATAGCCATGATGTACTATGAACTTGGGCAATTGAAGTGACGAAGATGATGACGATGACGAAGCAGGATCGACGGATTGATCCACATCGATGCTCAGTGGATCTGGGGGAGCAATTAATTGAACTTCATCGTCTGATTTGGAAGCACTGCTTTGATCGAGCGTGTGCATCGACTGATTCATTAAGTTGTTCATGATTGAAGTAGTACCATGGCTATGTACTAAATCCCGGTTCACCTGGAGGGTTTTGTTCGGAAGCAGGAATACGGTAGCACGACACCCTAAAAAACAAAGAAACATTAGTCAGCCGAGCAAAATATTTATATTATAGGGGAGACTGTTGCAAGTTGAGACATACTATGTTTTCGGTCCGTAAACCTTAATCAGAATGTTTTAATTATGAGTGTTTTGCATCATTGCAAAGGTATTTCTGTTGTATATGCAGAAAAAATTGCAGAATATTTGGTTTTGGGAAAAAAGGAAATTATGGTCATTTCCATGAAGGTCCTCCAAATTCGCGTTAAAAAATGTTGCTGCATTTTTACAATAATGAAAACAAAATTCATTTTCTTTGTAAAGATGGTATTTTCGAGCATCAAGCTTTAAATTTAGATCCATTAATTCGAAAGTAATGTACAATAATCCAAAACAATACAGCAGCGGCCCGTAGTGATGGCAATGTTTACAACGCCTTGTCCGTTCTCCACCAAACTTGGCACACATCTTCCTTGACATAAAGGAATCAGCACTGGAGGGTTGACAAAAGGATCCATCCTTTTGCAAGGGGGAGAGAGGAAAATAAGTAAAAGGGGCTGCGTTTCTCTTGCATTTAGACCGATTGCAGTTGCCCAAGTGGCCGAGAGACAATATGGTGGGGAGAATCCACCGAGGAGGGATATATGGAAAAAGCGAAGACTTCATAACAAGAAGACTGGCAGCTCTGCCAATATCCGGGAGACATTGATGGTAGCTCGCTCTGCCGGCCAATGCCATCATAGTCGAGCAAACACCAATACAGAATTTTGGCGAGCTTACTAACACTCATGCAAAATCTACCACCTTCGCAAATAGAAGTGTCGCTGATGCTAGCGCATGGCGTTTATATGAAAAAATAGCAGAGAGGACAGTCTTGTTAATAATGGGGTCTTCGAAAAAAGGCTTTGTTTTTCTTTCATTAGTGGGATTTCCAGAGAGCAAACATAATTAGCAGCAACCAACAAGAAAAAAGGGGGAGCTGATAGGGAAGGAGCCGACAGGTGGAGTACGAGGAACGTGAGTGTGAATGTATGTTCCGCCATAACTCCGGAACGTCTGAACGGTTCTTCATCAAATGTTGTTTGTTAAACAAAATGTTTTTTTGACATAAAAAAAATCAACACGGGAGGGTTGACAAAAGAAGCAACCAGCCTCTTACAAGGGGGAGAAAGTTTCAAATGGGTAAAGGGGTACGTTTCTCGTACATATGGAACGATAGCAGTTGTACAAGCAGCTGGATTTCTGAAAGAAGGAATAGGGTTGCCACTAACAAAGGGAGGTTCAAAAACGTAAAAAAGGCTTTGTGTCGATTTATAAGGATTACCGAGAACTAATCAAGCAAATAGAACCAAATTTGGCATGTGAGGTTTTTTGTAGGCAGAAAATTTTTATGGTGAATTGATACCCCTAGCCTCTTTGAGAGGGGGCTCCCATACAAATGAAACACAAATTGCTGCATAACTCTGGACAGGGATGGCACCTCCTCAGAAGAAAAAAAGAGAAGAGAAAAATTCAAACTGTGCTCAGTCTTCAACGCGATTTATTCTGCTCCGTTTCATTTTAACTGTGCTCTTTCTTGCTGAACGCAGTTGTATGAGCAACCGCACACTGTGCTACTCATTGAGGAGAATGTTAATACACTTTGAATACGTTGATGCGATGCGCTGACGTATGACAACTACGGGTAGTTTTAACATGGGTAGTGCGTTGAGAAAAAACGACGATTGTCAGTAGCGGTCATTGCCATCAGAAAAATATTAATCCATTAATGCAGTTGAATCATGATTCTTACATTTAGTATATTCAGTTGAGTTTGGCTGCCCGTGAACGCAACTGCATCATATGGTTAGGCATGTCACAACGGCAACAGTGCGAAAAATGTTATTTAGATATGGCAACATTTGAATTCCCATACATTTGCTTCTTGACGCGCACCAACAGGAAAGTCCCATTATAAACAAAGGCAATTCTCCGCTAAGATTCAAAATTTAACGACTTTTGATTGTCTTGACGCCTCTGAGTCTATAGTTGCTGTACGCGCACCGGTTGTTTTGTTTCCACGTTTACTGCTGTAGCTACCGAGAGGACCGGGAGCAAAACCGAAAGTTGCTCATTTAAAGAGCGCATTAAGAAGTTTTTCTGCGCGTCAGTTTTTCTCATTGTGTTTAGTCTGTTTCTCATTGTGTGGATTTATTTCTCATTTCTGAAAGCAGACTCTGGAAATAATCAAGTAAATAGATCCAACTTTGGCAAGTCAGGGTTTTTGGAGGCAGCATTTTTTTCTATGATGGTTTGAAAAGCCTCCCCCCTCTGATAAGGATGGCTCTCATACCAATAAAACAGAAATTTTTGCTAATCGAACTCGAGTAATTTTAGACTCTTCCATAAAACATTAGTCAATAACAATACCGCCAAAAACTAGACCTACAGTAATACTAGATGATTCAGGGCGAGATGGGCGCAGGCCGCGTGTGTTGCTGGCGACCCGCCGTCGGTAGCACTGCGGGAGGATAGCCTCTCACAGAAACCAAGTTTGGTACGGATTGGATCAAAAATCATTCACTCCCCATTCATTTGCCGATTCAATACATGCCACCACGACATGCTTGTATCTTCTTGCGAAAAGAGATAATCAAAGACGCAAAAGAATTAGACGAAAGAAACGTTAGGTATATTGGAAATTTTGAAAATCAAATCGGTAGTCTTCAAATAGATGCAGCAGCCAGCAGGTCCTGGTAGCTGGTACAAATGCAATTTTGCATTCGAGAAACTGCATTTCGGGAAATTAATGCTCTCCAGAGACTGTATTTCGGGTGCTTTCGGGGAAACTGCTTTTCGAGAATTTCGAGGAACTAGTACACTCGGGAGAATATTTTTCGGGGAAACTTAATTCTGTGAAACTGTTTCTGTGTAAATGGAATTCAGGAACAGTCGTACAATCGATTTTCTCTATTTCCGAATTCCGAGTAATCAATTTTTAGTACAAGATTACTTTTACACTTTTGGTCTGTGCATGCACCATGTGGTTTTAGACAGATAAAATATTTCGGAACTCACATTTTTATTGAAACTAATATTCGTGTTGTAACCAGGGATGGTTCGATCACTTTGACTCAATTTTGATTCATTTGACAGTACCGTACCAAATTTTCCTGTAGTTGCTTTGAGTGATCAGTAGATTTTTTCGTCGTATTCAGAACAGATTCGATAATCAATTTTTTATTATTTTTTATAATGGTAGTTTTTACAAACCGCCAAGGGGACGATAGAAGAAATGTAATGTATGAAACAAAGGTGTTGACAGGAACCAAACGGAATGGGACCAGGCGTGACCTTGTTCGTCCGTTGGTGGGTTAGCCGCGATTCAAGGTCAAGGTGATTTTTTCTAAATAGTGGTCTCACGTTTTCTTTTAACTATCATGCAAGGATAATCCGTAAATATTGATACTTAGTTATATACTAGAATCTCTTTTTACGTTTATTCATTTTTCGTGATTTCGTTTTCCGTCCAAAATTTAAATTAACGTGCTCACGTTTTACATCCAAAATTTGAATTAGCGCCCTCTTTTCTTTTTTACGTCCAAATTTGAATGAACGTCCTCTTGTTTTACGTTCAAAATTTGAATTAATGACCACTCGTTTTACGTCCAAAATTTGAATTAACGTCCTCTCGTTTTACATCCAAAATTTGAATTAACGTCCTCATTTATTACGTCCCACCAATAGTGGACGTAAAACGAGATTTGAGTGTAGATCGAATGCAATTTGCATTGAAGTTGACTCTAATGGTATTTTTTCGTCTCTATAACAGTAATGTACGCGTAGAGCGGTTCATCCGGTTTTAAAAGCTTCAAGTATCAATACATTTACGAGGAAGTACAAAGTGGTTAGTTTGAAAATTTCGAACACTTTTAAAACTTACCCGCGACTGAAGAACAGCGAAAAACTATCTTTCCATCCTTCCTCGAGTAATCCAAATAATACCGTCCATTCTGGTAAAGGATTACGTCTCGACCTTTAGAATTCTTTGCCAAAATGTAATCTGAAGTTCCAATTTCCTCCTGAGGCATTTTGACCGTAGGAAGTTCTTCGTCAATCTGACCGCCCGCAACTTCCGGCCAGAGAGATGGTATACCATGATTGTGCTCATGATTTCTCATACTCACCAACTCATACGTGTCTTCCTTAGTATGGAATGATACCGGGCATTTGGTCTCTAACCTCATTGCACAGCGCCAGTAAATAGTACCCTCGCGCTTTCGGGTTGCAAAACGAAAGCGATGTCCGTTATGAGTAATATATCGATGATACGGCGGGGCATATGCATTAGATGGTGTTTCCGGTAACATTCCATTACTAGAATAATTAACGTTGTTGAAACTGTCACCCATTCGAGTAGAATCTAGAGAAGTATTTGAGGCATTGAGGCTTCTTTTCGGAGGCATATGATTGTGATCAACTAATTTAGCAAAATTTATCGATCCATCCGGAAAAAGATGAACCGCACCTCGACAAAGCCTATGAGAAGAGCATCGCCAAACTTGGCCACCGTTCTTCTTTTTGTAATCGACAAAATACCGCCAGCCATTGTAAATGAGTATCTCTTTGTTTTTGTAATTCATAATGATTTTGTAGCCATTCGCGCGTGCAACTTCTTCATTACTGCTAGCGCTGGCAACAGGGTCAGACAGCATAGGAAATTGTCCGCTTTCAGCAACTGTTTGTTGCTGCCTGCGCGGTTGACCATCGGCATCTTTGATTGGACTAGTAATCAAACTGTCTTTCGTTACATATTTCTCCAAATTTTCTGTTGGAGGATGTGTGTGAACAAAGTTTTTAGCCTCTGCAATTGTATTGTCTGGCATTAAAAATGCTCCCGCTGGACAATTGCGAAACATTGTACACCGATATGAACGTTTGCCGTTCTTAGATTCATATTGGAAGTAATAACGGTAGCCTTGATAGATGAGGAATTCTCGTTTTTGTCCGCTCTTCACCAATTGGAAATCCGTGGATCCAGCTGGCAACGTTGTTGGAGATTTCGCCGCAGCTATTACCTTGCAGACTATAACATTTTCTAGCTTGATTGCTGGGTCTTGCGGCTCGTGGTTGTGCGGTTGATCGTTAAAGTTAAGAAATTCAAAATTTGCTTTCGTATGCAGTGAAGCCGGACAATTGTGGTCCTGTTTCATAACACATCTCCAATAGAGGGTTCCTTCCGGCCTTGCATGGCAATACTTATAGTAATATCCTTCGTAAACAGCCACCTTCGGAGGACGACTTTTACGTTTGCCTCCTTCAGCCTCATCATCATTTGTCATTTCATCTTCTCCTTCTTCAAAATCGCTGACTTCTTCTTTTTTTACCATCTTTCGTAATTTTATGTTTCCATTGACAAATTGATAAATGATATCACTGCATACATTGCTTTCGTTCGTATCCATACACTTCCATAATTTCACGCCTTTTTCGTTAATAGTTGTTAATTTGTGCTTATGTTCCTTGTAAACTAAAATCTCGTTTCCATCATTGTCTCTCGTCATTTCATATTGTTCAACACCATCAATGAGTTCCTCTTCCTTTTCACAGTTCTGGGATGTTGCATCCAACATCGGCTCACTTGTTTTAGTCACATGCTGTTCGCGATGCTGTTGTTGCTGCTGCTGAAATTGAAGTGTTTGTGGTGCTACAGACGGTAATTGCTGATGTTGAGAAAGTATTTCATCTGCTTGTTCTGGCAGAACTGCATCATGTTGCTTTTCATCAGTCTCCGTAGGTGGATGAATATGGTTAATTTTATCATTGGTCTTGAACAGCCGTCCTTTATAACTACAAATTTTTACCGGACATCCACTGATACTGCAAGCCCAGTACCATTTCGGTAAACCACTACATGATTTATTTCGACGTAGAAAGCGGTTCGCCTCGAAAATTATGTTATAGGAATTGCAGCGAGCCTTGACCACTTTGAAGCTGGTATAACCACCATCCTGAAACGAAATTAAGAAAATGGATCATTGATCAATTCAAAATAATAAAAGAATGCACGATTCTCTTTATGCTAGGCATATGTTCCAAGGGAAATGATTGGTATCCAACTACATTAAAATAAACGTTGAAAAATTTCATTTGGCGTTCCCAGCCGAAGTTAACTCTCTCTGCCCCATAGTACAGGTATAATCCATGACATCCGATACCTACTGAAATAAGCAGTAGTAAGTATTAAATAATTTTTTAATACTTTTTTTCTGTTTATGGTGAGAACATAGTAGAAAAATGGTTTAATCAAAGGTTGCATAGTTATGCTTAGTGAATTGTTCATTAACAAACTTTACACATGACCAATAACTACTCAGTACAAACCAACCGTACACGCTTGGGACAGAGAGAATTAATTGATAATTTAATTAATGAAGGCAAAAATTAGCATCTCTATTATAATATTGCCTAAAATGATTTTTACATGCTTTTACACTCTTATACTTACCATTGAAAAGTTGGGATTTGGAGCGCCTGCATTTAAAATTAAATCTCGCAAGCCGTCGTCAAGAAATTTCTGAACTTTTCTTGTCTGTTCCGCTGAGGTTAACGTAAATGAATCGTACCTGCCACCTAATGCTATAGGTTGAAGCCCTGGAAGTCTCCCACCATTACTCATATATAAATGTTGGCGATAAGCACTTTCAAAGCCACGCGACTGCGGTGTTACAGGAGACGAGTTTTGGAATGAATTTGGACGCATACCAGGACGTGCAAGAAGCCTCTCTGTTGGAACTGTTGTGATAAACTTTTGTGGCCTTCCACGTTTGCCTGTTAAGTTAGAGTAGTCCGTTATCTTGAGTGCCTTCAATCCGGAATTGCCAGGTTGCGGAGAAAATTCTGTTGTTCTCCATCCTCGTTCAAAACCAGCATTGCCTGTTGAACTGATACTATTTTGATTACTTCCATTCAGAGACAATTGATCAAGTTGTTTATCGCCGATCTGAGTTTCCTGAGCAAGAAACTGATCAGGGTTAAAGTATCCGTCATCATCAATTTCATCGATGACTTCTTGCTTAACTGCATTGTCTTTATTTTCTCGTATACTGTCCTGTTCTGGTTTGTTTAGCTGTTTTTCTTCATTGTCCAATATTCCACTAGCTCTGACGGATGCGGGATCTGACGTTAAACCGAGTCCAGAAAAAAAATTCGTCCTTCTTTTTCGCAATAGTTTGTCATTTTCCACACACTTTATTTTGTACTTAAAAAAAGCTTCGATGCTAACAATACAACTGGAGCAGATCTGTGCATTGTGATCATCTCGGAAACTTAACTGAAATAGAAATAAAAATAGATTTCGATAATATGTCTTCAATAATCATTTTGTCTGGAAATAAAAACCAGAGATATAAATATTGTTCTTGCTAATCGTTGTCTTTTTAATGGCGTTATTTTTTATATATTGTATATATTTTAACACTTCATTATGCCTAGGTGCCCAGAGGTAGGTATGGCTTAGACCAAATCCGATCTTTTCATGAAAGCCACGAACCGCAATGACTCCTGTTTACATTAACTTTTATGACGTGGGCTGCTTGCCCGCGATTTATCTCCCGTCCACCAAAGCTCTTCAGGCCGTTCAAGACGAGTGGCTTAAGCGCCACCTCTGAAAGAGGACCACTCGCTCGGTTAAGGTTGCCCGGCACGAAACCTAACCTCAGGGCAGGTTGTGGAAGATGGGTCCCGAATCGCGCAAAGGAACGGTTGATTTGCACACCTGGGACGTTAATCTACCCGCGTCTAGATGGTGCCACTATTACTTTCAGCGAAGACAACGACCGCCTTACCGGTTCAAGAAGACGGAACCTATAAATAGATCGTTATCATCACAGGCAAAGATCTTCCTATCTCTCTCACCCTCTCGCTTCAACGTAATAGTGGGGCTGGTTCCCGACAGCCACTCGGAGAATAAAATCAAATTAAAATTATCAGACGCGAATGTGAGAATGTCTTCAGGTGTGATTATCGACGGGGGAAATCAGCTGGGGTTTACAGAAACATAGGAAAGACGAATATACAATTTACAAGTTGGGTTTATTCATATTCGATCTGCTTTATCGGCTTCCTATGACTATCGTTCTATCACTTTCCCCCTAAAGTGCGGTCAGATTGGCTCGTTCTAAAAATAGCTACAGAACGGCACAAATGTCGGCTCAGCGAGTCGCCTTCGAGCGACGAAAAAAGGTTCAAAAAGGTAATGTGTGTGTGGCTATAAAAATCTCAACGTGCACGGTTTACTCACTCGACCGATTTGATCGGTTGGCTGTGGATCAGCTGCGGCTACTCGCTGATGTATCGACGCGTTGATTCCACAGAGATGGCGTCGGGTTTTTATCAGCGATGGCGTCGGTTGGCGTCGCTTGACAATAAGATGGTGGCGCGACAGCGTCACAGGTTGATGCTCGATGCGTTAGCGATTGTTAACCACGTCAGCGAAACGGGATGTCCAACTTATTTCCGTTGCTCGTTTGAAAACCGGGTCGTCGGCGGAGCGTGGCCGCGTCACCAGTCGATACCTGCTGCACTAGCGATGAATATGGACGGCGACGGCTGGTCGTCAGCGTTAATTACTTCGCTGCAAATTCAAAAGCGCGTCGTTGGCTGGCGCTGTCGTCGTGAGGGTTACGTAGTGGCTCCGCTGTCAGTACGTGTCGCTAGAATCCGGTCGCTGTTAGCAGTCGATGCCAAAAATAAAGCAAAAGAAGCCGTCGCACGGCTGTCGACGCCCTTGAGCATTTTGCCAACACACACTTTTTGAAAATTCTTACCTTCTTTAATTAGCTCACAACACACGATAAGACGTCCGTAGACGCAAAAATCGACCGCACTTCCTAGCTTTGACCGCACTAGCTATTCTGACTAATTAGAAAAGAACTTTTGTTAATCATCAAACTGAAACCTTTCTCACATTTTATCGGACTTACAAAAAACGCACGCGGGACTACTCAAAATACCACTATTACCACTTTCACGATCACGATCGAAATGAATAGTAGAAATTTGGAAATCCTCAGATAAAATAGTAGGCATTCAAATTCTTTTCACGGAAGTACGTTTTCTTTAGAAAACGACTCTTCAACGTTCGTGTCTTTCTAAAGGTTTAGTGGTATCATCCCGTTCTTTCGCGTGTCGGATCAATCGCGCTTCCCTTCTTTTGCACGATTCGGCTTTGGTGAGACGGAAACAGTGGATAAGTTTTTTGAAAAGCGCTGAATTTTGAACGCGACGGAGATATTTGAATACAGGCGTCGGACTAAACGTGATTTCTGCCGTTTTGAACAGTGAGCGTAAGTGGCGTATGATGCGTAAAAATTGTAGAATGATGACCATGCTACATCATCCCCCACTAACTGTACAAAAATTTGATTAAAATTGAAACAATTTTAATCAAATTTTTGTAGGGTTACATTTTACGTAGTTTATCCAGGCTATGGTACTATGAAATCTCTACAGTAGATGGCAAGCTTCCCCAACCCCAATTCTCAAAATAATTTCGAAAGGTACTAAAGTAACAACTGGAATTGTTTACTTATCCGGTATCATTTCCGAACACCTGTACAACAATTCGTAAAATACTTAAACTTATGGGTCTTCGAATCATGATCACATCAGAATGAATTCCGACCAAACGATCATGTACGTTCTCCACATTAAATTCTCAAAACTTGTGAATCCTGACCACCGATCCTCCCAGAATAAATTCCGAGATTCTGATCGTGTTCATTTTTCACATTACCCGATTTGGTTTATCAAAATACTCCAGAAATTATTTCCGAAATTCTGTTTTAAATAAACGCAATCTAATTCAAAAAAATTAAGCAGGAAATATTTCCTTGAAATATTTCAAACTGACTTTACAGTACCCCTCGATATTCACGATGAGAATATCGATATATCGTTATTCTCCCTTCCATACTGTCAGCGTTGCCAACTACACGAGATCAAAAGAATGACGAAAACGTCAAATAGAAAAATATTTTAATGAAAGTGGACGGTGAAATTTGTTTTCCTGGTGGAATTTTGCGATTTTTGAGGAATTGTGTTGCTGCTTGGATCAAAATTATTGCGGGAAGTATTATTTAATATGTATCGTTTTATCGTTTTGTTAATTTGAACTATTTTTCTTTTTCAGATGCGGTGAAAAAGGGCAGAAAACGGATTTAAATAATCCGCGCTGGTCGGTAACGAAGATTCTAATTCTGCTTTCTCTTGTTTATTTTTAGAAGCCTTTACTATACAGCTATACTTGATTACGGACTGGATAATATTACTGAATAATAATAATTTAAAATCAAAATGGCATGCAAAAATGGAAAATTATTATGGAAAATATCAAAGGACTAAAGTACTAAATAAGGATGCTATATGGAAACTAAGCAACAACTACGAGGAGGAAAAAAAATGAAAATTTGGTAACTTACGAACTATTGATTAACCCTAGCTTAAGACTAATATAGAAATAAGATGATAGGCGCGACTAATCTAACTATTTACATATGTACATATATACAGTGGATCAGGTAGGATCTTGAAGGTCTCTCTTTGGTTAGGTTCTTTGCCCTTTTTGGTGTTTTGTATGGATATTTCCCGTTGTTGCTTCTCCCGAAGTGTGCATAGCTGATGTACTCTGCCAATTTCCCACATGTGAGGTTGGGAATTGGTTAAATTTTTGGTCGTTGTACAATGTTCGAACGTACGGCGAGGAAATCCTTTAGTCGAACCAGAACATTTACTATTTCAAGCGCGAAATCATCACCTTTGGGCTCGCTTCATTCATGGTATCACTACTAATACAGGTCATCGCCCAGGCTCCTTCTTATGCTTCGTGTCTGAGTTCTTTGGGCCAGGTATTTCCTCTTCCCTTTCTTGACTGTACAATCAACTTCAAATCGAGCCAATGACCAGTGTGAATATTGGGAATTTTTTTATTGGTCCCTCACATAAATTTTCCTTGTGTTTCTCCGTAGAGTTGCCATAGCTTGAACAAATTTAGTTGGTCATTTGGAAAATGAGGAAAGTTGACCTCGAAGATTTTTTTTTTTAACTCAATAGTTGTCTCGTTTGTCACTCATCAAGATTCATAGCTGTAAAAATTGTTAATTCTTAGGCAAGTTTGCCTTCTTTAGGTGATTCCCATAGAAGACGCCTAGTCGCTTTCCATTTGTATCCTCAAGCTCGTAGCAGTGTTTTCCTAATATTTTCCTAACTACGGCGAGTTCAAATTTCGGTGCTAACTTTGCACAAAAACCTTTTGCTTTGTCCGACAGTTCGAAAGTTCGTTTTAAAACAGATTCGCCAACTGAGTAAGTTGGACAATCGGGGTTCGATCGCAAATTGTACTGCTTCTTATGACGCTCATAGGCTTTCGTCAACTGGCTTTTTATTTCCTCGAAGAGTTTCTTCCTCCTTCCCTCTACTTCCGCTGGTGAAACGTTGTTTCTGACCTGGTCGCGCATTTTCGCATATTCCTGGCCATCCGACACCCTTTCCCTACCGAAGACAACAAATTGCGGTGTATATTTGGTCGATTCGTGTACTGCGTTTCGAATTGCACAGGCAATCGTTTGCAAATCGTCAGCCCAATCCTTGTGTTGCTTAATCGTTGCTCGGATGGCTGTTGTTATTACCCGGTTTACACGCTCCGTGTTATTCACTTGTGGGTGATAGGCTGGAGTAAGCCAATGGTTTACATTGAACTCGGTTAGCAATTCGCGGAATATTTTCGACGTGAATTGCGTACCGTTGTCTGTTAGTACGACTTCTGGTACGCCGAACAAGAGAAATATCATGTTTTTCACGAAATCTACTAACGAGTTCGCTTTCGCTTCTCTGAATGGTTGTATCAACACAAATTTACTGAACACGTCCGTTGCGACTAACAAGCAGGTGTGACGACCTTTCCCGGACGCCGGTAGCGGACCGACATAATCCAACGTAACAAATTGCCACGGATATTCCACGAACTCTTTCTGTATTCCCATTGGCGGAAGTGTATTGACATTGCCGGCTTTCGAGGTTTGGCACTTCAGACATTCTCGACATAGCTTTTTCACGTTCTCTGCCATACCTGGCCATGTGTAACGACGCTTTAGCGCTTGTAGGGTCTTTTCCGCTCCGAGATGTGCAATCTCGTGCTCAGTTCTGATGATTGGCGATCGTTCTTCAACTCGGGGGTACATTTTCCATCGAAATCGTGGATCATCCACCAACGTCTCGCTTTTCACGTACCGGTAGATAACACCGTCTGTTATTTGATAATCGGGAAACTTCGCTGGCTCTGCTTTGATTTTTTCGGCCAGTTCTTCGTAGTCGATGTCCTGGGATGTTAGATCGAGTAGGTTGATTGACCTTGACAAACAGTCGGCCGTTATGTTACAGCTTCCTTTTCTGTACTCCAACTGGATGTCATAAGACTGGATCTTGAGCGCCCATCGAAGGAGTTTTGAGTTGCCAGACTCCACTCCGATGGTAAACAGCCACAAGAGGCTCCGTGCGTCAGTGACCACTTTGAACCGCGAACCTTCTACGTAGTGCCGGAAATTTTCAATTGCGAGCAACACTCCAAGGCATTCCTTTTCGACACTTGAATATGCCCGCTGTGTCCTGCTCAATTTCTTACTGAAGTAGGCAATCACTCTCGTTTCTCCGTCGAGTTCCTGGACCAATGCCGCTCCAACCGCTGTGTCAGAAGCATCCGATTCTATGGTAAATGGCTTTTTGAAATCCGGGTTTGCCAGAATCGGTGCTGATGTTAAAACCGACTTCAATTCGGTGAACGCTTGTTCGGCTTCCTCTGTCCACTCGAACTTTTTCTTAGCTTTTTTAAGCAGGTCCGTTATTGGAACGGTTATGCGGCTATAGTTCTTAATGAACCGTTGGTAGAAGCCTGCCAAGCCTAGCAGCCGACGAACATCCTTCACGTTTTTCGGTCGTGCGTAATCAAGAATCGGTGCAATTCGGGAACCGTCAATTGCGACACCCTGTTCTGTCAGCAAGTATCCTAGATACTTTATCTGTTTGCGGCAGAACTTAGATTTTTCCAGGGACACCGTTAGGTTTGCCTTCCGTAACCTTTCAGAAACTACCTTTAATAACCTGAGGTGTTCTTCTAGCGTCTTCGTTGCTATAACGATGTCGTCTAGGTAAACAAACACCGACGGCATTAAGTCGAATCCAATAGCCTTATCCATTAAGCGGCACATGGTAAACGGTGCATTTGTTACGCCGAACGGGCAGACTTTGAACCTGTAAAGCCCTTTTGATGTTCGAAACGCTGTCAAGTTCCGACATTCTTTTTTCAGTGGTATTTGAAAATAGGCGTCTTTCAGGTCTATGATCGAGAAGTATTTTGCGTGCTCCAGCCTTCCGAAAATTTCTAACATGTTTCGAATTGGATACGTGTCTTTAACCGTCATTGCGTTCAACCTCCTCGAGTCCAAGCAAACTCTGATCTTTCCGTTCGACTTCCGGACCGGAACTAACGGATTAGTCCATTCGCTGTAGCATTCTTCAATCACGCCCATCTGTTTATAGCGTTCTATTTCCGCATCCACTTCCTTCTGAATGCTAGGCGAACAGCGGTATGTTGGTTGGTTTTTCGGCTTCGCTCCCTCTTTCAATACAATTTCGTGCTCGATCATATTTGTTCTGCCTAGTTTTTCGCTGCAGGTGAATTCAAAATGCTTTATGACTCCCAACAGTTCCTTTCGCTCATCGCTTGTCAACACGTGTTCCACCTCGAGGGACTCTTCCGTTGGTATTTGTGCTTTTTCCGGTATATCGAACGTCGGTATGTCCAAAGACGTGTCTTCGGCCGTTGGCAGTTGTGGCAAGTATCCCACCGGTTCCAACGTAAATGCAATGAGCTCATTGACTACCTCAAACTGTCCAACGGGTTCTGGCCCTCGGCCCAAGTTTACCATTGGTTGAATTCCGAAGCTTTTCCAGAAATTACATCCTAGTATCGGCTTCGAGATTTCAGGGACGACAACCGTAGGGACTACTCTTGTTATTCCCTTAAAGGTATACGGTATATTGAGATATCCCAAACATTTGTACTGAGTGTTATCCGCCGTGCTGACTTTTAATCTTGTTGGTTGAAGCTTCAACCCGTATTTTTCGGCGAGCTCTAACGAATTTATTACGCTAATACCGGCACCTGAATCTAGAAGGGCTGTAAATTCATTGTCAAAGACTTTTACGGACAGATAGGGACAGTTTCTTGTTTCTATTTTGATTGTATGTATCTGGTCGACTGGGTCGTATTTTTGTACATCGGGAACGTTTTTAGAGATAGGGATGATTGTGTTCCCAATCGTGCACCCCTTTACCGGTTTCCCTGGTTGTACTGCGACTGTCTCCCACCTCGCATACCGCATTTTGTACAAGAGCGAATTGTTTGTCCCAGTTCGCCGCAGCCGTAACAGAAAATTTTTTTCGGTTCGCGACAGTCCCGCCAATTGTGCCCTGTTCTTTTGCAATTCCAACACAAGCTTTGACGGTTCTGTTCTGTCCTCTCTAAATTTTGTCGTTCTGGTCTCGTTTCTATCCGCTGTCGGTTCGGTTCGTCCGCTCTTAACCTAATTGCACCTATTTCTTCCGGACTGTCCCTCTCTTCGTCGGAATCTTCGCACTCGACATGGTGGATGTTGCGCTGTTGATTACGAGCGTCAGGAAACTGTTGGAGGTTCGGGTCGGCGGCATCTATCCCGTGGTTTAACCGCACCAGGTGGTCCAAGTCTCGAACGGAGATGGTCGCGATTTTTGAACGGTAATGTTGCCGCATATTGTCCCACACTACTTCGAATTTCCTTCTGCGGGAAAGTGGCCTGGAGAGCATTTTGTTTAGCCTCTCTATGTCCGTCACAAACGCAATAAACGGTTCACCTCTTAGTTGTTTACGATCCTGAATCTTTTGTCTTATTCCCTGGTCCTGATTTGGATTTCCAAACCGGTATCGGATCCGTTCTTCGAAATCATCCCAGTGCTCGAATTCATCGACATATGTAAAGAACCAATCCGAAGCCTGTCCTTCTAGGACAAGGTGAATATCCCTAAGCAAATTACTGTCCGATACCCCTTCTCTTCTAGCAATCTTCTTGAGTTTGTAGAGAAAGTTTTCGACAGATACGGACTTCGTGTCTCCCGAGAAGAATAATTTCCAGTGCTCTATTCTCCGGTAGTGTCTAGACTCTCGGTCTCGTTGGTAACTGGAATTAGAACCCCACGATTCACGCCTACCCTCGTTTACGTTTAAGCTATGCCTTCCATCTGTTCTTCGCCAACCTCTTGATACCTGTCGTTGCTCTTCTTCTGAATCGCTGTCGCTAAACTCCTGGGCCTGCCTCGTCACTCTGCTTGTTTGTCGATTCTGCTCCAAATTTTGTTGTTGAACCCCATAACTTTGCAAGTGAACTCGTGAATTTCGATTTCGCACACGGAATTGTGCGTCTAACCCATCTGGTTCGTTTTGAAAACCTGGCTCACTCCCTACCCGAGGCGGAGCGTCGAAACCGGATATACTTTTTGGTACTGACATCTGCAATTGTTTTACTAGCTTCTCGAGCTCGAACACGCGGTTTCTCATTTCTTCGTACGAAGGTTCTGTTACATTCGAATCGACCGGGGCAATCTTCTTGGCAGGTGTTTGGATGTTTTTTGGAATTGCTCCTAACGATTTATTTTTCGCGTTTCCTTTAGTGGTATCTCCACCTTCCGCGATATCAACCCCCTCTGCTCTGGCTAATTCGTTCGAGGTGCTTTCTTCTTCGGTTTCTGAAGGAGGTAATTTACTAGCTGTTGTTTGTAACAGCTCTTCGATTCTCCTCAACAATTGTTGACGGCCCTTTTCGCCACCTTCGTTTGCTGCCACGTTCCTCTGTACTCGGAGGAAATAATGTCTCAACCGAGACAGCAAAGTTGGGTGTGCCGCGTCTTGAAGAAGGCGTTCAATTTGGTCGACCCGATTGATTATCAGATCTACTTCCGTTTCGAACTGGTAAGGAGAAAGATACTCTCTTCCCGATTTATTGTCTTCCTTAAACAGCCTTCGCAACAATCGCATTTTGCTTGGCAAATCTTTTTGCCTTTCCTCCAACTGATTTCGCAACACCAGTTCATAATCTACCTCTTCGTTCGTCAAATGATTCGCGTATGGAAATTTCATAGCCATGTTGAAAATTTAGCCGGATAATTGTTCTAGATATTCACTTACGCTAGGTCACTGTTCACACTAAACTTAGATTATACTATGGTGTTGACCAAAAATGAAAATTATAAATAATGC
Source organism: Sabethes cyaneus (assembly GCF_943734655.1). Classification (NCBI taxonomy): domain Eukaryota; kingdom Metazoa; phylum Arthropoda; class Insecta; order Diptera; family Culicidae; genus Sabethes; species Sabethes cyaneus. Next base: position 61,798,340 of record NC_071353.1, on the reverse strand, counting down.
TTGAAATATGTTTGAAAACTTATAAGTATAATAATGTAATGTAAAAATTAAATAATATAGTACAGTAGATGTTAAATTCAGAAATCAACAGTCGACGTGTATTCAATTTTAAGTATAGAAGTAATAATAATAGATTATATATATATAATTTATCTAAATCTAAATTCATGAAATGAAACAATCCGAAATTATCTCCAGTTTGTTTCCTTTCAAAAAGAAAAAAACTATGTCAAATATGCGCCAAAAAAAATGTAGGAAAAATATCTGACTAAAAAAATTCAAAATTTCAGCCTTTAAACGTTGGGCGCCAATATGACGTGGGCGGCTTGCCCGCGATTTATCTCCCGTCCACCAAAGCTCTTCAGGCCGTTCAAGACGAGTGGCTTAAGCGCCACCTCTGAAAGAGGACCACTCGCTCGGTTAAGGTTGCCCGGCACGAAACCTAACCTCAGGGCAGGTTGTGGAAGATGGGTCCCGAATCGCGCAAAGGAACGGTTGATTTGCACACCTGGGACGTTAATCTACCCGCGTCTAGATGGTGCCACTATTACTTTCAGCGAAGACAACGACCGCCTTACCGGTTCAAGAAGACGGAACCTATAAATAGATCGTTATCATCACAGGCAAAGATCTTCCTATCTCTCTCACCCTCTCGCTTCAACGTAATAGTGGGGCTGGTTCCCGACAGCCACTCGGAGAATAAAATCAAATTAAAATTATCAGACGCGAATGTGAGAATGTCTTCAGGTGTGATTATCGACGGGGGAAATCAGCTGGGGTTTACAGAAACATAGGAAAGACGAATATACAATTTACAAGTTGGGTTTATTCATATTCGATCTGCTTTATCGGCTTCCTATGACTATCGTTCTATCACTTTCCCCCTAAAGTGCGGTCAGATTGGCTCGTTCTAAAAATAGCTACAGAACGGCACAAATGTCGGCTCAGCGAGTCGCCTTCGAGCGACGAAAAAAGGTTCAAAAAGGTAATGTGTGTGTGGCTATAAAAATCTCAACGTGCACGGTTTACTCACTCGACCGATTTGATCGGTTGGCTGTGGATCAGCTGCGGCTACTCGCTGATGTATCGACGCGTTGATTCCACAGAGATGGCGTCGGGTTTTTATCAGCGATGGCGTCGGTTGGCGTCGCTTGACAATAAGATGGTGGCGCGACAGCGTCACAGGTTGATGCTCGATGCGTTAGCGATTGTTAACCACGTCAGCGAAACGGGATGTCCAACTTATTTCCGTTGCTCGTTTGAAAACCGGGTCGTCGGCGGAGCGTGGCCGCGTCACCAGTCGATACCTGCTGCACTAGCGATGAATATGGACGGCGACGGCTGGTCGTCAGCGTTAATTACTTCGCTGCAAATTCAAAAGCGCGTCGTTGGCTGGCGCTGTCGTCGTGAGGGTTACGTAGTGGCTCCGCTGTCAGTACGTGTCGCTAGAATCCGGTCGCTGTTAGCAGTCGATGCCAAAAATAAAGCAAAAGAAGCCGTCGCACGGCTGTCGACGCCCTTGAGCATTTTGCCAACACACACTTTTTGAAAATTCTTACCTTCTTTAATTAGCTCACAACACACGATAAGACGTCCGTAGACGCAAAAATCGACCGCACTTCCTAGCTTTGACCGCACTAGCTATTCTGACTAATTAGAAAAGAACTTTTGTTAATCATCAAACTGAAACCTTTCTCACATTTTATCGGACTTACAAAAAACGCACGCGGGACTACTCAAAATACCACTATTACCACTTTCACGATCACGATCGAAATGAATAGTAGAAATTTGGAAATCCTCAGATAAAATAGTAGGCATTCAAATTCTTTTCACGGAAGTACGTTTTCTTTAGAAAACGACTCTTCAACGTTCGTGTCTTTCTAAAGGTTTAGTGGTATCATCCCGTTCTTTCGCGTGTCGGATCAATCGCGCTTCCCTTCTTTTGCACGATTCGGCTTTGGTGAGACGGAAACAGTGGATAAGTTTTTTGAAAAGCGCTGAATTTTGAACGCGACGGAGATATTTGAATACAGGCGTCGGACTAAACGTGATTTCTGCCGTTTTGAACAGTGAGCGTAAGTGGCGTATGATGCGTAAAAATTGTAGAATGATGACCATGCTACACTTTCACAACATGTAGGAGGCATCACGATCCTTTCAATCGAACATGATTGGAAACCTTCGATTACGATAAAACGCCATTGTTCGGTTCAGCTATCACAACATTTCAATTTCAAGTATAGCTTAACTTAGTTTTTTTTAATCTCGGAAACCGCTTAATCGCAAATTACCACAAATGGTCAAATGGACCAAAACGGATTTGGAGGCGATCGAACGAGCATCACGAGTATCGCTGACAAAACACCGTTCGCACCACCCAAAATCGGCCACCAAAAGAATCACCTTACCACGTATTAAAGGAGAAATAGGTGTGATTAATATCCAAGCACTTCCAGGTGTCTCACAGATCTAACAGTTACGGAGATATTTCACAAAAAACCAGAACCATAATGAAATCTACCACACTGTTTGTGAGGCAGACCACGGGTTCAGCACCCTGCATTTGGCGCAGCGAGACTATCAGCTGAACTGCGTTCCCAAAACAGACGAAGAAAAGATTGCAACGTGGAAGTAAAAAGAGCTGCATGGGACGCACCTCCATCAGTTAGAACAATCACACGACATAGACAAAGCAGCATCATATACATGGTTGATGCGAAGTGATCTCTTTTCGGAGACAGAAGGGATTCATGGTAGCCATCCGCATGGATGGTAAATGGTTGAATAATGCGCTCCAGTACCACGAAGTTCCACAGCCTCTTATTCAGCAACTTCTATCTCTACCTCCTCGTGGTACCATCCAGGATACGTTCCTTAGTGGAAATCGGACAACCGGTGGAAAGTAGGGTCGTATGCGGACAGAGGCACTCATGCTGAGTGTAAACTCTCCGCCTGCAAGACGGTTCTTGTAGGAGGTAAGACTACTAAGAACCAAAGCATAGGGTTCAAAGCCCCTAAAGGAGGATGGTTTTAATAGCTGTTATCCATGGCTATTATGTCAAAACTTGAATGAATAAACCCCTAATCTAAGGTGCGACGCGACACGTGCCGAGGGATGAATGATGGAGGGGGTTCTATAAATTCTCTCGCCGCAACGGAGTCTGTGGAGCACCAGGGCGCCCTTCATAGTGATGCAGCCGAAAACAAAGAAACAAATGAGGTGGAGAGGAGAACAGGGGAAGAACATGACTTGAACAATGCCCTAGCAGAGGTTCAGTCCTGATCCTCGTCTGTCCTCAACACGCCGACTCGTTGTGAGTCGTCAAACGAAGATGTGACTCCAACTCTCTACTCACGAGTCGAGATTCACTCTGCCTGATCTCTGACTGTGTGCTGGAATGTGGGCTGAAACAAAAGGAGAGCCGAACAATTATGACCAGTAGGATGGCTGTACAATCGCTCAAACAATCTAAATAAGGTACCCCGGGGCAAGTGGGAATACGGGGTAAGTGGGAACGGAGCTCATAACTCTCTTCAACCTCATTTTCTCCAACCGAACCTTTCTAGAAATGAAAGATACAACTCAAACGCATGTATTAAAATTATAGATTATTTATAACAGACATTCCAAACATCAAAATTGGACTTTCAATTTGAGCGTTATTTTCAATTTGCGTTGTAAGTTTGACGCACCTTTCTATAAATGATATTTTGGCCACAGGCTTTACGTGAAAGTACATGTTTTTCTGATAGTAGGTAAACATAATGAGTGTATTAATAAATTACACCCGAAAACTAGTTGTTTAATTTGACAAACTGCTTTAAAAAAATGGGTCGAAATAAGGTCGGCACTTCAAAGCACCCGGGGCAAGTGGGACCTATTAAAAATTAAGTGTTTCAGCACAAAACTTCCTGTCGTAATACATTTTTAGATGAACTATCGAACATTTTCAGTTCAATTACATAATATTTATACCAGTAAAGCTTTAAAATAAAACCGAAAAGGACTAAACCAAGGGGCCCCAAAAAAGAAACCCATATGCACAGCTTGTGAGGGAACAAACAGTTTTATCACATTTTGGTAACAACTAAACGATGTTAATTGAATTTGCAAAGTCAAATTTGACATAATTAAGCAAATCTGCAACTGGAATTGAAACAATAAAGTGTTGTGGTTATTATAACGTAACTATCTCTTATGAGTAGCTCTACCGAATTGGGCACGGTAGAACAAACAGATCATAATCGTATTTTCGAGCCATTAAACAATGGTTAATCGTAAATTACGTCTCGCAAGAATAGGATACAACGACATATTCAACTACATTTTATTACAATAAGCGTAATTGCTCACTATCTGTGTTTTATATAAATTATAAAGTCGCCCGTTGTGATCTGATTTTGTTACGCTATTTTTGAATGAACCATTCGTACAAATATTGTTTTTGATTGCTTTTTACAATGTTTTAACATTGCTGTATATTAACTTACACAATTTACTATTATTTCATGCTTTTTAATCAAATTTGAATGTAGGTCCCACTTGCCCCGGTAAAGGGGGCAAGTGGGACCTATCGCCATAATTTTGAAAATTCTCTTCAGATTCATTTCATGTAAATTGATTGGCCTTTTTCGTAATTAATCCTTCGAAGTGATACCACTGAAGAGTTTCTGTGCTGTGAGAATTTTGAAATAATCATAGGTATAGAAAACACAGTGCAATAACCCCCAACTATTCTTTTTTTAGGTCCCACTTGCCCCGGTGTACCTTATATATAACGTCGAGTATGAGGATTACTCAAAAGTTGCTGAGTCTCAATAAGAGAGATCCCAGCATGCTTAATATATAAAATATATTTAACGTCGAGGATGAGAGTTACTCAAAAGTCGCTGAGTCTAAATAAGAGAGATCTCAGCAAGCTTACCGGTCTTGCGAGAGAACATTGTCCGAGTTTCGTACAAGATGATATTTAACCTCGGAACACTTTCTCTGCAATCGTGGAGCACAAATAGTACGCAGACTGCAGTATCTCAAAAAGGGGAGATCTGGTTGGTGTCGCCGAACAGGATTCTAGGTTCATAAACCTAGTCATCCCTGATTGGCACATGTCTCGCTCCAGCTACCAGCCTGTCACTTCCTCAATAAGTAATAGGTAAGCTTGAAGCGTATAGTAAAATAATAAAACGGGGCATACCACAATAGTTCAAAATACTGGACGCAGTGGTAAGAGTACCCAACAGAAGAGAGAGCCATCCGCATTCAGTACCTGGTTATTGCAACGAAGAACTACCGCAGGTACATATTGCACGAAAACATAGAAGATCGTTGCCGTAAGAACAATGTAGTAGGGGAGTTGATTGAGCATGTTATTGCAGGATGCCAAGCATGAGCAGAAACAACCTACCTCAATCGCCACAATACGGTTGCCAAGATTGTGCATCAACAACTTGCTTTGAAGCACAACTTGGTAAACTGCTACGTACCCTACTACAAATACCTGCCCCACCCAGTCTTGGAAAATGACTGCGTAAAACTGTACTGGGATCGCGAGATCATCACGGATGACCTCATTCGTGCCAATCGCCCTGACATTGTGGTCTACGACAAAAAGATGAAGCGGCTAAACCTCATCGATATCATTGTGCCGCTAGACCACAATGTGCAGTTACCTTTCGCGACCAAAGTCACGAAATACCATGACTTGGCCGAAGAGTTACGGTAAATGTGGCACCTTGAGGAAGTACGTATAGTTCCAGTAGTAATCTCTGCTACTGAACTAGTTCCCTGTACTCTACTGCGCTCCTCAGAGGAGTTGGAGTTTCGCGCCGAACTAGAAGTAATCCAAAAAGCGGTGGTTCTTGGTGCCTGCAACATTGTGCGGAGGTTCCTGAACCACCATAACTGATACCACCTAAGCAAACAATCGAACAATAAAAAAAATAGCTGATGAATGAGACCTCAGAGCCTAACCTAAGAGCGTTAGCAAAACGGATAGCCCGGGGTAAGTGAAAGTTTCCAGCGTTACTGCTGAGAAGTGAAAAATTCTGATAATAATAATAATCTCGACACCGGATACCAAAGCTACAGTATTCCTATCGGCTAACGAATGCAGTAAGCACTCTTAACGAGGGTATTTTGTCACGGTATTCTGAGGCCGCCGAGAACCTTGAGGAACTGCAGTGTATTGTTTATTCCGCAGCTGTAGCCGTTGTGAGGACTTTGGGTATGCGGACTTATCCCCCAGAACATTGGTGAAAGTCGTGCACGTCCCAGTAAACAGAAGCCAGCTTGGATGCGACGATTGCAATCAAGAATTGCATCTTTGCGGGTAAAAATCGGTCGATTAACACAGTATACAAGGGGAAATCGTTCGAGTTCGTCAAGTAATGGAAATTGTTCAACCCGCAGAGCTCCAAAATCTCAGTGAACTAAACGTCACGGAGATCCTCGACACCCATGTACAGCGGTTAAGTGCTCTTGCAAAGCGGATGCGACGTTATGTTGAATGCTCGAAACGGAAAGAACAAAACCGAATGTTCAACACTAACGAAAGGGAGTTCTATAACCACATCAGAAAAGAGAAACCCAACTACAGTGAAGGACTTCCGGAGATTGGCCAAGTTACACAATTCTGGGCCAATTTATGGGAGAACCCCGCTCAACACAACAATGATGGGATGTGGTTGGTAGAAGAGGAGGAAAATAGTGATGGAATTGATAGCATGGCCGCTGTAGTATTGACCGCCCAGGATATTCGTGAGGCTACACGGTATACTACGAATTGGGCCGCACCTGGACCAGACTTTGTCCACAATTTCTGGTATAAAAAGTTCTCCACAATTCACGGACGGTTAGCGGAATGCTTCAATATGGTCTTAAGAGACCCCCGAACACTCCCAGAATTCATCACTAAGGGGGTAACCTACCTTCTACCGAAGGACCGAAACACAGCTGATCCAGCTAAATACAGACCAATAACATGCTTGACAAGTCTGTACAAAGTACTATCGTCGGTAATTAGTAGTAAAGTGCAGGACCATTGTGATGCCAACGGAGTGATGACAGAAGAACAGAAAGGCTGCCGAAAAAACACACAAGGCTGCAAAGACCAAGTCATCATCGATGCAGTTATTGTTGGTCAGGCAAGCCAAAACAAACGAAACCTTGGTATGGCGTACATCGACTATAAAAAAGCATACGACTCTGTACCACACACGTATCTCATTAGGGTACTGGAATTGTATAAAATAGACGATGGCGTCATCAGGCTAATGAAGCACGCAATGAGAATGTGGAACACATCGCTGCACATTACCGACGGAGCAACAGTGTTACGGTCCAGAACTCTTAGCATAAGAAGGGGGATCTTCCAAGGTGACACCTTTAGTCCTCTATGGTTCTGCCTTGCGATGAACCCCCTTAGCAGAACACTTAACCGAACCAGTTATGGCTATAAGTTGAAGAGTGGGACAACGAGAACAAAAATTACCCACACCTTCTATATGGACGATTTGAAGCTGTTTGCGGAAACGAAGAATCAACTGCATCAATTGTTGCAAGTGGTTTCGACGTTCAGCAACGATATCCGGATGGAGTTGGGCATCGACAAATGTCGACTCGTCAATATTCACCGGGGTAAAGTTATGGACGCCGAAAGTTTCCGCGTCAACCCTAGAGAAGAGATTCGGAGTATGGTTGAAGGTGAATCGTACAAATACCTTGGATTCCTGCAACTAAAAGGTATTCACCACACGATGATCAAGAAAGAACTGCAGGAAAATTTCTTGCATCGTATCAACCGTATAATGAAGACTTTTCTCTCGACCGGCAACAAGATCAAAGCCATAAACACGTTTGCCGTGCCGCTGTTGACATACAGCTTCGGGGTGGTCAAATGGACCAAAACGGATTTGGAAGCGATCGAACGAGCATTAAGAGTATCGCTGACAAAACACCGTTCGCACCACCCAAAATCGGCCACCGAAAGAATCACCTTACCACGTAGTGAAGGAGGAATAGGTGTGATTGATGTCCAGGCACTTTGTGCCTCACAGATCCAACAGTTGCGGAGATATTTCGTAGAAAGCCAGAACCGTCCTGAAATCTACCGCACTGTTTGCGAGGCAGACCACGGGTTCAGCGCTCTGCACCTGACGCAGCATGACTATCAGCTGAACTGCGTTCTTAAAACCGACGAGGAAAAGATCGCAACGTGGAAGCAACAAGAGCTGCATGGGACGCACCCCCATCAGTTAGAACAATCACACATAGACAAAGCAGCATCAAATACGTGGTTGGTGCGAGGTGATCTCTTTTCGGAGACAGTAGGATGCATGGTAGCCATCCAGGACCGGGTTATTGCAACGAAGAACTACCGCAGGTACATATTGCACGAAAACATAGAGGATCGTTGCCGTAAGTGCAATGTAGTAGGGGAGTCGATTGAGCATGTTATTGCAGGCGTTAGCGTTAGCAGAAACAGCCTACCTCAATCGCCACAATACGGTTGCCAAGATTGTGCACCAACAACTTGCTTTGAAGCACAACTTGGTAAACTGCTACGTACCCTACTAAAAATACCTGCCCCACCCAGTCCTGAAAATGACTGTGTAAAGTTGTACTGGGATCGCGAGATCATCACGGATGTCCTCATACGTGCCAATCGCCCTGACATTGTGGTCTACAACAAAAGGATGAAGCGGGTCACCCTCATCGATGTTGCTGTGCCGCTAGACCACAATGTGCAATCAACCTTCTCGACCAAAATCACGAAATACTATGATTTGACCGAGGAGTTACGGCAAATGTGACACCTTGAGGAAGTACGAATAGTTCCAGTAGTAATCTCTGCTACTGGACTAGATCCCTGTACTCTATTGCGCTCCTCAGAAGAGTTGGAGCTGCGCACCGAACTACAAGTAATCCAGAAAGCGGTGGCTCTGGGTACCTGCAACATTGTACGGAGGTTCCTGAACCACCATAACTGATCCAACCGAAGCAAACATTCAAACACCAAAAAAATTAATAACTGATGAATGAGACCTCAGAGCCTAACCCCTTTGGCAAAACGGATAGCCCGGGGTAGGTGAAAGTTTCCAGCGTTACTGCTGAGAAGTGAAAAATTCTGATAATAATAATAATAATAATAATAATAATATTTTGACAATATCCAAAAAGCGGTGGTTCTTGAAACCTGTAATATCACGAGGAGGTTCCTGAATCACCACAATTAAACACAACTGGAGCAGACGTAACAAAAAAAATGTGAATGAGAACCACAGAGCCTAACCCCTCTTGGCATAAAGAAGCCCGAGGGCAGGTGAAAGTTTCAAGCATTTTTGCTGAGAAGTGCCAAAACTCTATAATAATAATAATCATACTAATAATAATAATAACTGATCCAACCGAAACAAACAATTAAACATTTAAAAAATTAATCAAAACTGATGAATAAGATCACAGAACCTAACCCCCTTGGCAAAACTGATAGCCCAAGGTAGGTGAAAGTTTCAAGCATTACAGTTGGGAAGTGAAAAATTCTGTTAATAATTCTTTTTTATTTAATTTGAGGTAGTTGGAGAATACTTGTCAAAGTTTACAAATTCAGTGAGCTTAAAAAATATTAAAAATTTATAATGATTGGAGAATTATCTTTAAATCCAAGAATTGAGCTTCAGCATACCATGTAAATAAGAGAGAAACATTTTTAAAATCATTAAATAACTTGTTTGACATCGGCAAAAATTATAAGCCAAAAATGATAGAGAAAAAAAGCAAAAAGCGCTAGTTTATAACAAGTTATATTCAGCAGTTGAAAATTGGATATCATCAGCACAGCATGGATTCTTCAAGTCGGTCGGTGGTAACAAACTTGTGTGAGTTCACAACGCGTGTCATAGAATGGATGAAAATGGGGTATCAAGTTAATTGTGTGTACACAGATATGACGAAAGCCTTCGACGTTGTCGGAATTCTAGAGGTGTTGCCCGCCGCGGCACGTGCCGGCATTGGTGGCTCCTTGATAACATGAATTCATGGATACTTGACCGCAAGAAAGCAATACGTTAATGTAGATGGTGCAAACTCAGAACTTTACGATGTAACATCAGGAGTTCCACAAGGCAGTCATTTGGGACCACTTCTATTCATCCTACTGATGAATAAACTGCCTACCGCAATTGACAATGCCCTCGTATTAATTTACGCTGATGATGTGAAGTTCTTTTATCCAGTGAGAAAGTAGGAAGATTGCTTAAAGCTTCAAAGAGATGTGCAAACTTTTGGGCGTTTCTGTTCAGCATGCAAGTTGCAAATCAACAACGAAAAATGTGCTACCATAACGTTTACACGCTGCTCAAATCCGTTAATATTCGACTACAGCTTGGATGGAAAAAGCATCAAACGAGTGAGCAGGATTAAGGACTTAGGAGTCAATCTAGACGCAGGGTTGACTTTCAACGATCACGTGAATACGCTGGTTTCCGAGTGTCTTGCACTATTTGCTGTAGTAAGACGATTCGCAACAGAACTGGATGACCCGTATACAATCAAATCTATATAGGGTACGGGAGGGTATTTTCAGCAGGTTTCTAAATTCAGCCTATTTGTCTCTTCTTTCGCCAATAAAAATACTTTGCCTACATACAATTTTAATATGTTATAACTATTTTCTCAAGACTGTAAATAATCTACTATTTTTTATTCAAAGAACGTCAAAATCACCTGTTCTTCCATTAGAACTAGGCCATAGGCCGAAAAAATAGATGCCATCGTTTAATGGGCTGAAAATACCCTCCCGTGAGCCTGGTACGATCAAAATTAGAATTCGCAAGTGTGGTGTGGAGGCCAATGTTTGCAACATACATGAACAAATTGGAAACGGTACAGAAAAAATTCGTTAAATTTCCCGTGAGAAATTTGGGATGGAGAGGAAATCTTCCGGAATATAAAGATTTGTGCTGTCTGCTTGATATGGATACTCTGGAAAGTAGGTACCAGATTGTGGACGTTAGCTTTTTTCTCAATTTGCAGAGAGGACGATACGACAGCGATTATTTGAAATCCAGGATAACTACTAACCAGAGTACAGTAGTTCTGAGGAGACCAAGGCCATTCACTCTAGACCACCGTCGAGCTAACAACGTGCGCAATGAACCAGCCTATCGCTTTATGCAGCTAATGAACAATTTTAGAAATGTACTAAATTTAAATATGTCGACTGATACTATTAAGGAAAAACTTAGGCTATTTCTGAGAGGTCAATTACATGTACACTAAAACCTCTGCATTTCATACTATTAACTATTTTGTATTTGGTATTATATTTTATATTTGTATCCTATCCTCAAGAAAGTTTAAAATTTTATTTTCAAGTGATTTTGAATCACCATCATCACATGCTGGTAGTCAAATTTCATTTCCATTTACTCATTCGAAAAAAGCCAAGCAGATGAACAAGAATAAATACCAGAAATTATTTCAGTAATACAAGTCGAATATTTTTACCGAATCTAAAACATTTGTCATCTTTAATTTTCCAGGTAGCTTAAAATCAAACAGTTTTCAAAAATCGAAGTTGAACCCAGCTCTTCAAAATACGGTAAATTAGTTCTCCAGTTCGGATAATATCTACTATGATCAAGATAGTTGGAAAATTTAAAAATAAGTAAAAGGGTTCCATTGCTGTGAACTTCGAAATAAATGCGAATAAAAAGTAACTTGACAGTGGAAATCGTTCATATAGAAAACTTTTAACAATGTTTGCAATAGAATTGTTTTAGAAAAATATAATTTTCACACTCTCTCTATAATAGTCTCAAACCCTTAATGGATGAAATGAAAAACAGAAGAAAAGGTAATCAAGACTAATAAACAAAATTACACACATAAACTTTTTAAAACGGGGTTATGCTTTCTTTAGAATCATCGTGATTTGTTTTATTATTACTAGCTGACCCGACAAACTTCGTATTACCACAAATTAAACTGTGTTGTACATAAATCGTGAATCTCGGATGACCTTTGTCACAATCTTGAGTTTTGCAAGTTTCTGGGGAATTTATGGGTGTTTAAATATACAAATTTTCCTCACAGTAAAATAGAAAACAACTCCCCCCATTGCTTAGCCGGATCAAATAAAGCGGATTAAAGCGGATTTAAATATTCGCCATCATTACAAACCATTTCGCCGAATACCATTTTGCGGAACACCGATTTTTGGTTGACCATAACGCGGAATATAGAGTTTCGCAGAATACCATTTCGCGAAAAACCTTACGCGGGATGTACCATTTCACGGACAATCATTTCGGAGAAAGTACCATTTCGCAGGGGTGACCCAACTGAAGGAAAGTAATAGAGGTTAGTAGATCTAGGAAAAGAAATAAACCTAGATAGAGGTGGTCTCTACGGGGGGCTGCCCCCCGCAGTGGCCGGCGCTTCCGACGGCAGGTCGCCGGCAACGCTCGCGGCCTGTGGCTCACGCTGAATTATATAATGTTACTATTGATAGCTTTTGGTGGTCTTGTTATTGATTGATGTTTAATGAAAGAGTCTAAAATTTCTCGAGTTCGATTAGTTTTTGAGTTACGCAATAATTTCTGTTTTATTTGTATGATAGTCCTTATCCCCCTACCACAGGGGTGAGTGGTCTCATACCATCATTAAAAAAATCCCTGCCTCCAAAATCCCCTACATGCCAAATTTGGTTCCATTTGCTTGATTACTTTTCGAATTATGAGGAAATTTGTATTTCATTTGTGTGGGAGCCCCCCTCATAAAAAGGGAGGGGGGTCCTAATTCATCATAGAAAAAATTCATGCCTCCAAAAACACCCACTTGCCAAATATGGTTCCATTTGATTAATTAGTTCTCGAGTTACGAGAAAATTTGTATTTCATTTGTATAGGAGCCCCCCTCCTAAAGTGGGGAGAGGTTTCAATTCACCATAGAAAAATTCTTGTCTCCAAAAACACCAACATGTCAAATTTTGTTCCATTTGCTTGATTAGTTCTCGAGTTATGAAGAAAATTGGAGAAAATCATTTATATGGGAGCCCCTCCTCCTAAGAACGCGATGAACAAGGGGTCCTAGTTCATCATAGAAAAAATTCATGCCTTCAAAAATACCCACATGCCAAGTATAGTTCCATTTGATTAATTAGTTTTCGAGTTATGAGGAAATTTGTGTTTCATTTGTATGGGAGCCCCCCTCTTGGTGGAAGGAGGGGTCTCTAACTATCATAAGAACCTTACGTGGCCCCAAAAACCCCTATATGCAAATTTTCACGTCGATCGGTTCAGTAGTTTTCGATTGCATAAGGAACATAGGGACAGACAGACAGAAATTCTTTTTTATAGGTATAGACTTGTATGGGAGCCCACCCTCTTAGTGGGGGGAGGGGACTTTTGCCTTCGAGAGAACCTTCCGTAGCCCCAAAAACCCCTACATGCAAATTTTCACGCCGATCAATTCAGTAGTTTTCGATTCTAAAAGGAACATAGGGACAAACAGACAGACAGGCAGACAGAAATCCTTTTTTATAGGTATAGACTAGCTGACCCGACAAACTTCGTATTGCCACAAATTAACCTGTGTTGTACATAAATCATGAATCTCGGATGATCTTTGTCACTTCTCGAGTTTTGCAAGCCCCCCAGTGGGCGGCGCTTCCGACGGCGGGTCACCGGCAACACTCGCGACCGGCTCGTCCTGAATGATCTAGTGTTACTATAGATAGTTTTTGTGGTCTTGTTATTGATTAATGTTTTATGGAAGAGTCTCGAATTTCTCGAGTTGGATTAGTTTTTGAGTTTCGCAAAAATTTCTGTTTTATTTGTATGAGAGTACATATCCCCCTACCACAGGGGTGAGAGGTCTCTAACTATCATAAAATAAATTCAAGACTCAAAAATCTTCTACATGCTAAATATGGTTCCATTTGCTTGATTAGTACTCAAATTATAAGGAAATTTGTATTTCATTTGTATGGGAGCCCACCCTCTTAAAAGGGAAAGGGGTCGTAATACACCACAGAAAAAAAATTCTGCCATCTAAAACTCTCACATGCCAAATTTGGTTCCATTTGCTTGATTAGTTCTAAAGTTATGAGCAAATTTGTATTTGTATGCCCCCCCCCTCCTAAAAAGGTAAGAAGTCCTAATTCATCATGGGAAAAATGGTTGCCTCCAAAAACACCCACATGCCAAATATGGTTCCATTTGCTTGATTAGTTCTCGAATTATGAGGAAATTTGTATTTCATTTGTGTAGAAGCCCCCCCTCTTGAAGTGTGGAAGGATCCTAATTCACCGTAAAAAATATTTTTGCCTCCAAAAACCTCCACATGCCGAATTTGGTTCTATTTGCTTGATTAGTTCTCGAGTTATGGGGAAATTTGTATTTCATTTGTATTGGAGCCCCCCTCCTAATGTGGGAAGAGGTCCTAATTCATAACAGAAAAAATTCTTGCCTCCAAAAACACCTACACGCCAAATTTGGTTCCATTTGCTGGATTAGTTCTCGAGTTATAAGGAAATTTGTATTTCGTTTGTATAGGACCCCCCTCCTAAAGTGGGGAGGGGTCCCAATTCATCATTGAAAAAAAACTTGTCTCCAAAAACACACACATGCCAAATTTGGTTCAATTCGCTTGATTAGTTCTCGAGTTATGAGGAAATTTGTATTTCATTTGTACAGGAGCCCCTCCTCTTAAAGTGGGGAGGGGTCTTAATTCACCATAGAAAATTTTCTTGCTCTCGAAAACCTTCACATGCCAAATTTGGTTGCATTTGCTTGATTAGTTCTCGAGTTATGAGGAAATTTGTATGGAAGTCCCCCCTCTTAAAGGGGAGAGGAGTTATAATTCCTCTTATAAAGAGGGGAGGGGTCTCAATTCACCATAGAATAAATTCTTGTCACCAAAAAAAAACACCCACATGCCAAATGTTGTTCTATTTGCTTGATTAGTTCTCGAGTTAGGAGGAAATTTGTATTTCATTTGTACAGGAGCCCCCCCCCCCTCTAAGAGTGGGGAGGGGTCCTAATTCACCGTAGAAAATTTTCTTGCCCTCGAAAACCTTCACATGCCAAAGTTGGTTCCATTTGCTTGATTAGTTCTCGAGTTGAGGAAATTTGTATGGAAGCCCCCCCTCTTAAAGGGGAGAGGAGTTACAATTCCCCTTATAAAGAGGGAGGGGTCTCAATTTACCATAGAATAAATTCTTGTCACCGAAAACACCCACACGCCAAATTTGGTTCTATTTGCTTGATTAGTTCTCGAGTTATGAGGAAATTTGTATTTCATTTGTATAGGAGCCCCCCCTCCTAAAGTGGGGAGAGGTTCTTATTCATCATAGAAAACATTCTTGCCTCCAAAAACACCTACATGCCAAATTTGGTTCCATTTGCTGGATTAGCTCTCGAGTTATAAGGAAATTTGTATTTCGTTTGTATAGGAGCCCCCCCCCCCCTCTTAAAGTCAGGGAGGGATCCCAATTCATCATAGAAAAAAATTTTGTCTTCAAAAACACACACATGCCAAATTTGGTTCCATTTGCTTGATTAGTTCTCGAGTTATGAGGAAATTGGTATTTCATTTGTACAGGAGCCCCCCCTCTTAAAGTGAGGAGGGGTCCTAATTCAACATAGAAAATTTTCTTTCCCTCGAAAACCTTCACATGCCAAATTTGGTTCCATTTGCTTGATTAGTTCTCGAGTTATGAGGAAATTTGTATGGAAACCCCCCCTCTTAAAGGGGAGAGGAGTTATAATTCCCCTTATAAAGAGGGGAGGGGTCTCAAATTACCCTAGAATAAATTCTTGTCACCGAAAACACCCACATGCCAAATTTGGTTCTATTTGCTTGATTAGTTCTCGAGTTATGCAGAAATTTGTGTTTCATTTGTATGGGAGCCCCCCCTCTAACCATCACTAAAACCTTTCCTGGCTCCAAAAACCTCTACATGCAAATTTTCACGCCGATTGGTTCAGTAGTTTTTGATTCTATAAGGAACACAGGACAGACAGACAGACAGACAGAAATCCTTCTTTATAGGTATAGATTACCATCCTAGCGAACGGTTATTGAATCATCTTAATGCACAAGCATGTATCAGAAGTCTGTGCAGGTTGTTCCGTTTGAAAATTCGGAGGTCACTTTTTTCCCATACTTTCCATTAGCGCCCTAATGTATATTAACTATCATGATACTATATCGTGTTCCTTCAACATTATTGTCAAAAACTGACAACTAGATACCAAATTGGATTATCAAAGGAATTTCGTACTAATGCTGTTACAGAGGGCAAGGCCTCCCAGTTGGCTTCGAGGTATTAAGCTGGCCTAATAAGCCAGTCGTCGTATGTTTGAATCTCGGTTGAGAGAGGCTGTTGGAATCAATAGGGTCGTAGCAACTGGCCCTGCAATTGTCCTGAATTATAACAGCTGGCTGCGAATAAAAAACAGAAGGTCAAGTTTCGATAACGAAATGTAGCACCTAGGTTTTGCTTTGCGTTTTTTTGCTGTTACAGAAAGACCACAAGCAGGGGCACTCGTCCGCATTCCGGGTTATAAGAATCGCCTTCCAGCACTAGGATCCTTCCATGTAATATTCAATTTCGCTATACAGGTATACCTCGATAGTACGTACACCTTCGCTTCGTTTAGCGTACGTATTACCGAAATGTACGTACTATCGAATCACAATCTTGGACTTTGAAACAATGTTGTATTATGCTTATATAAATATATATAATATATAATTTATATATAACTAGCTGACCCGACAAACTTCGTATTGCCACAAATTAAACTGTGTTGTACAGAAATCGTGAACCTCGGATGACCTTTCTCACAATCTTGAGTTTTGCAAGTTTCTGGGGAGTTCATGGGTTTTTAATATAAAAATTTTCCTCACAGTAAAGTAGAAAACAACTCCCCCCATTGCTTAGCCTGATAAAATAAAGCGGATAGCATTTAAATATTCGCCATCATTACAAACCGTTTCGTCGAATACCATTTTGCGGAACACCAATTCTCGGTTGACCATAACGTGGAATATAGAATTTCGCAGAATACCATTTCGCGAAAAACCTTACGCGAGATGTACCATTTCACGGACAATCTTTTCGTAGAAAGTACCATTTCGCAGGGGTGACCCAACTGAAGGAAAGAGGTCAGTAGATCTGAGAAAATAAATAAACCTAGATAGAGGTGATCTCTACAGGGGGCTGTCCCCCGCAGTGGCCGTCGCTTCCGACGGAAGGTCGCCGGCAACACTCGCGGCCTGTGGCCGTCTCGCGCTGAATAATCTAATGTTACTATTGATAGTTTTTGGTGGTCTTGTTATTGATTAATGTTTTATGAAAGAGTCTAAAATTTCTCGAGTTCGATTAGTTTTTGAGTTACGCAAAAATTTCTGTTTTATTTGTATGACAGTCCTTATCCCCCTACCACACTGCCCATGGATGCATAGTCGACGTAACGACCAGCACCATGATTGTTGAGAAAACACATTTTTATCGTGAAAAACGTTTAAAGCCATATAATCTTTGCTATAAACTTTTTCAATCGAATAATCTGTCAATTTAGTAGAATTTATTATTCAAAACCGGACTGATGGGGTTTTATGATTCATTCCTCATTTATTGTGTTTAAAAAATGCGAACGCCAGTTTATGCGTGTTTATTTGACTGTTTTTTGAACGATTATTCGCATAACTTGGCGTAAAGCTACAAAAACAAATAGGTTACTATGCTGATTGATTATGCGGGGAATTACGTCAACCGTTAGCATTACGTGAAACCAATAGCAGAGTAGCTCAATTTTCCTAAATTCCACGAATATTTTCGAACAAACATATGTTGTTTGAGTATTGGGCATGTGAACAACATAGTTAAGAGTGCGTAGGACCGAAAAAGTACATTTTGGTCATTTTGGTTTTTACGTCAACTATGCATCCATGGGCAGCACAGGGATGAGGGGTCTCAAACCATCATTAAAAAAAATCCTGCCTCCAAAACCCCCCACATGCCAAATTTTATTCCATTTGCTTGATTACTTTTCGAGTTATGAGGAAATTTGTCTTTCATTTGTATGGGAGCCCCTCCTCCTAAAAAGGAAGAGGGGTCCTAATTCATCATCGAAAAAATTCATGTCTCCAAAAACACCCACATGCCAAATGTGGTTCCATTTGATTAATTAATTCTCGAGTTATGAGGAAATTTGTATTTCATTTGTATAGGAGCCCCCCCTCCAAAAGTGGGGAGAGGTTTCAATTCACCATAGAAAAAATTCTTGTCTTCAAAAACATGTCAAATTTTGTTCCATGTGCTTGATTATTTCTCGAGTTATGAGGAAATTTGTATATCATTTGTATGGAAGCCCCCCCCTCTTAAAAGGGAGAGGTCATTATTCCCCTTCTAAAGAGGAGAGGGGTCTCAATTCACCATTGAAAAAAAAATTGCCTACAAAAACTCCCACATGCTAAATTTGGTTCCATCATAACCATCATAAGAACCTTCTCTGGCCATCATAAGAACCCTCTCTGGCACCAAAAACCCCTACATGCAAATTTGCACTCCAATCGATTCAATAGTTTTCGATTCTATAAGGAACATAAAGCAGACAGAAATCCATTTCTTTAGGCATAGATTTGTATGGTAGCCCCCCCCCCCCTCTTAGTGGGGGGAGGGGACTTTTGCCTTCGAGAGAACCTTCCGTAGCCCCCAACCCCTACATGCAAATTTTCACGCCGATCGGTTCAGTAGTTTTCGATTCTATAAGGAACATAGGGACAGACAGACAGAAATCCTTTTTTATAGGTATAGATAATATATACATAAATATATATTTGAGTGGTATTGATTTAATATAGCGGGTTTTTTTTAACTTTTTTAAATCAATGATTAATACGAAAAATCTTGAAACTTGAAACTTGAAAAATCTTGAAACGTGAAACTTAGAATGACACAAATAAAGTGTTGCTGGAAAGTGTACGTACCATCGAGGCAAAATGTACGTATTATGGAGGGTACGTACTATCGAGGGTACGTACTAACGAGGGTACGTACTAACGAGGGTACGTACTATCGAGGTATACCTGTACTTTAACCCACGTGATGATTTGTTTGTGAGAAGAACGTGACATATTTGTTTTAGACCTTAAGGATTCTGGTTGGTTACCCACTCCATCATCCAGGCCTCCACATATTTGATATTAATTATATAATATTAAGATGAAATGAAGTAGGGTTTATTTCTAATTCCCGTCGTAGGAAGTAAAGCCATTCTAATTTTCATCATATGTTGGATGGATTTAATTAATACTCCAAAAGTTCTTGTGCTGATTTGACTAAAACACACTTACCTTCCGATCCGTGAACTTTGAAATCACTGAAAAGCGATCATTAAAGCATTTTATTCAAATTATGCAACTGACTACATTTCTTAAATTCGTCGTACCGTTTTAAAATCCGTCCATCAAAATTTTTCATCGTCCAAACTAAAAATCACAACAATGTTTACGAAGCCAACGCGTATGTATTTGTGTAGGACGGCATGACGGCATGTTATTCTGCAAAATTTCTGCAGGTCAGGCAAGTTTTCATGGCTCATAACGACAATGCGTTGCGTGAGTTATTTCATGTATGAATGACGGAAATTAAAACGATTAATCGACATTCTCTTTTTCATCGCACAAAAAAACGTAGGAAATTTGGGTGGCAGGACTTCTTTAATGATAAAAAGCATTTAAATAGATCTCAGCTCACTTTGATTGATCGCGTATGATAGACAACAAACTCAAATATTAGGGAATAACTAGTTTTGCATTGTGTGTCATAAAAATGCTGATATTTTTAGTAATTTGCGTTAGATAGGACGGGAATAGGCAATTATGACGAAGCAGCAACATACTCTATATATGAGCAAAAATAGAACAATCTCACCAGTAGTCCTTCGAAGGGAATAGAGATGAGCATTATTTAAACTTGTGTTCTCGTGAATTTAATATTGTGTCTGACTATGGTTTTAATGTAACTAGAAGTACCTTTAAACTTAACCCTCTAATGGGTAAGACCGTCTGTAGACGGCCTTCGCTTTTGGAGCTCCAGAGCTACATATGAAATTTATCTTGAATTGACAATATCAGGACTGGAAGCGACCTAACCAACTAAAAATAGTGACTTTAGTGACCAAAATTTAAAAAATAGTGACCAAAAAGTGACCTAAAGTTTTAGAAAAAATAACTTAGATTACCTTATTCACGAAGTATATAATGTTGAAAACAACTGAAAATAATCAGTTTGCCCTTTTTAAATTTCATTACCTCTTCTTTTAACAAATTTGCTCCTAGTTAGCTTCGAGATATGACGCTGGTTTAACAAGCCAATCGTCGTATGTTCGAATCTCGGCTAGGCGGTGCTGCTAGATAGAATCAGTAGGATTTTTGCACCAGCCCCGTCACTGTCCTGTACTCTAATAGCCGGCTGCGAAAGCTGTCGATGAAGAAGAGTTAAGTCTTAGAAAGTCGTTTAAGCCCAGGTTTTTTTTTTGCAAATTACTACGCTACTTCTTCTCCTAAATCTGCTGTGCATTATAACATCATGTGATCTAATGTACTGCTTCAGAACTGCAACACGCTCAAACAAAGCTTGTACCTACTAGTGGAACATTCGCTGTCATGTTTTTCGATCGGAAAGCTTTTTGAATTTCGATAAATTAACCTTACTAAGTTCTACATAATTTTTATACACTCAAGATTTACTCATATGCTCGCAACAGCTCGTTCGCAACGCCCACTAAGCCACGTGAACTCAGTAAATCGGTACTGGATTCCTGATAATGATGGCATAGAAGGAATTGAACTTGCAGAGAGCAAATAGTGGTATTTTTTAATTTTTCGTGTTAAAAAAATGTCGGTGTTCTCTTGCAAGACTTTATTTTTCAAATTATTACTTTCAGATTGCACCTAAGCAAAGCTGAATTTCAAGAATCACATTATACTTAGCGATTCAGGTTTTAATGGAAAAATTTCCAGCAATGGATAAAACTCTTTCCACTTCCATCGAAATTTGACGGATGGTTCCAAGCGCGTTAAATATTATGGTCAAGCATTTTTCTTCTATCTCTTCTTAAAAGGGAAAATTCACTTTTGATTGTTTTCAAAGATCCTGGTGTTTTTATTACATTCAATGCTAGTAGAATGAGTACTTTGCGTTCACCCAGGCACTTCCCATAATCAATCCCATAAATGTAAGGCGCATTTATTTACATTAAGTTTTCGTCAACTTGTTTGTTCTTAAAGTACCTTTAGAAGACTTAAAAATATTTAAAGTCTTTACTTAAAGATTACAATTGACCCAGAAAACGAAAAGGTCGTCGTTAAAGAAACTGACTAAAGAAATGACATCGAAGCTCAGTCACTCGCGGCCTCCTGTCATCATTAAATCTAATTTGCTCAACGATGATTGTTGTGCGTGACTCTGTTCAATGTTGCTCGAAAAAGTTCTAACAATATTTTTTTCGAGCTCAACATTTAGGTGATTTTATTAACTGTACGCCACAAACTTGATTGCCTGGCGTTTTCCTTTAGATAGCACGGATCGATTTCGTAATGATACGATGATATTTGTTGCAGTTTGCTTGCAGTAAATATTTTCTCCCGCGTTCATCGACTGATACTCCGGAAGTTTTCGAGCAAAAGATTCAGAAGTTTTCATCGAGATTCATGCGCACTTGTTTTCGACGTACCGAAAATGAGTTACTTGTCATTTCTTTAGTCAGTTTCTTTAGTCGTCGTATTTCGATTGTTTTCCCTCAATTCTGACAGCTTTGAAAAATTCGAAAAAGATAATTGAATAGCAAGTTGTTCCAACATGAATGGCAGCATTATGTCCACCTCATACATTGAGCCAAATTCCCAGCGAAGATGCTTCAAGGCAGCCAAAACAAATTCAAGTGCTACAATTATTTGATGGACTGCTGCAAACTTTTCATCGCTCGTTGTAATTTCGCATTACACTCCAATTTAATTAGATTTCTTTAAATAATCCATTCAATTTTAAAAATCTCTTCAGCACTAATTACAAGCTGTGCTTTCAATCAGACATAATTTTGAAGCGGAGTTTTAATTAAATGCCCGAAAGAAGAAAAATACACATTTTTTGCCCTTTTATAACCAGTATATTGGTATTCAAAATTTGGCCTGTTTCGGTACTACCGGTTAGACCGCCCTAGTCCATATCCTTTTTGGGAAATTTCTAACGTGCGCTACGCGTACGAGAGTCAGATTCATCATTTATACAAAATTCGTATGTTTTAATGTTCATTCATTTCAAAAATAGTTATAAATAAAAGATTTGTTCACAAAAAATTGTAAGTATATTCTGAAAAATGCAAAAAATGAAGTGAAGAAGAGTTTCATGAACATATTTATTATTTTGAGGAGGAAAACTATGTACTTTTGAAAACCTTGAAATCAATGACACGTGTTTAAACCATGTAATCGCCCAGTTAGCTTCGAGGTACGATGCTGGTCTAACAAGTCAGTCGTCGCAGGTTCGAATCTCGGCTAGGCGATGCTGCTAGATGGAGTCAGTAGTTTTTTTGCACTAGTTCCGTAATTGTCCTGTAGTCTAACAGCCGGCTGCGAAGTCTGTCGATAAAGAAGGGTCAAGTCTTAGAAAGACGTTTAAACCCAAGGCTTTTTTTAAACCATGTATGCATGTATAAATATCAAAAAAATCCGGTAATTGTTTGAATATTCTACAAACAGATAATTAACTCTTTGTTCATTCACTTGTGCGTTTTTTATTTTATTTTTTCGTGTCGGTCAGGTATCTAAAATAACATTCTGCCAAACCTATTCTCTACTTTTTCAAGCTAAACAGCGATTCGTTGTGCATATTGCAGTAAAGCTCAACGTATTTTGATTTACCATTTCGGATACAAGTTTTCATAGGAAAATGTAAGAGATGTCATGTCGGTTCGTCGGTCCGAAAGCAGAATTTAACGCAAGGCTTTGTTTTTTTTGTGCCACAAGGACTTTGTTTTTTTATTACCCACTTTTAATTTCAAATCTTTCTAAAAGAACACAGATCTACAGATCAAAGCTGTCTAGTAATTCCTGGTACGCAGATTTCATTCTGGGTGTACAGATTCATTTGTCTCAGAATGGAATTCAGAATTAATAAATTTCCGTTAAGACCAATTTTCGCCAAATTTCCGACAAGTTCAAACTCGCAACATTTTTCCCCATTTCCCGAGTGTGGTCACCCTTTTATCAGTTACGAGTCATGATACATGCCATCAAGACGTATCAAGGGGCATAGTTAGAAAATTTTCCTAGGAAGGTCATGCAAAAAAAAATCTGATATAGCCTAACCGTGAGGATTTGGAATTATTTTCAATCAAAAGCCATTTTGGTTTCAATTGAGCGTTCCTCCAAAGAAAATAGATGTTAAAACTTAAACCCCCAGTCGTACCCTTCGAGGTATGTTGTATGTTCGAATCTCGATCTTTTCGACATGCGGTGAGGGTCGAGACGAGTTGATTGCTTATCCTGTATGCTTTTACATCACTCTTGAGGTGGGATCCGTGAAGCGAGTATCGAAACGAGAAGCTCGATTTTCAGTAGAAGTAGTCAATTCCTTAACTACGCAGATGACTTCAATATTATAGCCGTAAACGGCAACGGCGGAGTACTTCTACGCAAAGCTAAAAGTGAAGGCAATGAGAATTGGGCTGGAAATAAATGCGTCAAAGACCTAATGGTAGAATGGTGACGCATTTATTTCCAGCCCAATTCTCATTGCCTTCACTTTTAGCTTTGCGTAGAAGTACTCCGCCGTTGCCGTTTACGGCTATAATATTGAAGTCATCTGCGTAGTTAAGGAATTGACTACTTCTACTGAAAATCGAGCTTCTCGTTTCGATACTCGCTTCACGGATCCCACCTCAAGAGTGATGTAAAAGCATACAGGATAAGCAATCAACTCGTCTCGACCCTCACCGCATGTCGAAAAGATCGAGATTCGAACATACAACATACCTCGAAGGGTACGACTGGGGGTTTAAGTTTTAACATCTATTTTCTTTGGACTCAAAGCAGATGAACGTGCGCTTTTCACGGACGGTAATCGTTGACGAAGGCGGACCTGAAGTGGTAGATGAGTTCGTGTATTTGGGATCGCTGGTGGCCGCGGATAACAGCACTAGTAAGCAGATCTAGCGCATTCAAGCAGGAAATCGAGCCTTCGCAAAACACTATGATCAAAATCCGCCGTACGAAGCCAACAATGTACAAACCGCTCATTAGACCGGTAGTTTTTAAGGATTTGGCGATGCTCACGGAGAACATACGCGCCTTTGCTATGTTCGAGAGGAAGCTACTGCGGACGATACTTGCCGGAGCACAAGTTGAAAGTGGAGAAGCGTATGAATAACGAACAACAGACACTGCTAAGGAAGATTACTATCGTTATCTAGCAAAAATTGATAAGTCACAGTGGACCGCACACACTTCTAACAGGACAGGAAATCACTTCTATTCAACAACCCCACCGGGAATCAAAACAGAGGGGTGCTACGTGTGATATAGCTGGACCAGGTCCAAATCGACTTGCGACATCTCTGAGACACCTGGTGACGAGTAATTCAGGATCGAGTTGAACGATGACGACTGTTTGAAACAACACGGACCACCCCGGATCAATGCTGCTGACGACGACGACGACGACGAGGATCGTACAACTGTAAATTTACCCATGCTAGAAACATCTGAGTGCGAAATTTCGAGCATGTACATGTAGACCAAATTTTCTTCTGCGGGGGGGTTGGAATTAAGGATAGGTTTTCTGCATTGGCATTGGCGTTGGATTTTGCATTGGCGGTACTTAAGTGGTACATTCAGAAATATAACGTTGGCGTGTTTAAAGAAAAAAAGTTGATTTTATCGATATCTTTTAGCTTGTAAAGCTGGGTTACAACGTGGTCTCCAATGATTTAATTCCATTTCTTCTTGGCTGGCCATACAAGTGGCTTACATATCCATCCTACTTCGGTTCAAAGCAGCACTCCAAACTTAAAATGCTTAGAGTATACAGATAACATCCCGCGGAAAACACAAACCATTATTCAAATTTTCAAATCCAAAAATTTCTAGCAGTTTCATTTAGCAGTAGTAAAAAATGGGACTAAGCGCCCTGTTCTGTAAGTCACGTCCAGCAACTAGACTCGTCTCAGTCACTGTCGAGTGTCGAGTACAGGGAGAACGAACAGCATGACGGTGCGATAAATAACTTAAACAAAGCAAGCTTAGGTGTCACTAGCTTTGTAGCGATCGACTCGGTCGAGTGGAATCGACAAAAATGGTATCGCGTGTGACTTACAAAATACTAAAAGTGGACTATTCGAGCAAAATGACACATGACGTGACTTACAGAATAGGCCTCTATGAAAATAGTGACTTTAGTAACTTTTTGATGGAAAAAAGTGACTTTAGTGACATTTTGATCAAAAAAGTGACTTTTAAGAGACTAGCTTGAAAAAAGTGACCAAGTCACTAAAAAGTGACCAACTACCAGCCCTGCAATATGAGAAATATGTTCAGAACAGATTTCCTGACATGTTGATACTAATATCACAACATTCTGACCATGTGTTCAAAAGTTATCATCTTTCAAAAACAAGAATTCCGAAAAATTCTGAAAAACATTATGGTGCGAATATTCCCTTTTTACGTTTGAAGAAAAAGGACAACTAGAACAAAATGTTCTATCCTAAATTTTTCCTATGAGTAATTTACATGTTTTTTTTCAATTTTGTGATATACTTGAACTGAAAAAATATTTGAGTAGAGCGTTAGGCATGAAAAACTAAAAGGAGAAATTGGATTATTTTATACCTGGCGGTCCTCCAGATAAATATTTTCCCAAGAAAATCAGCACTCGAGCTTCTTTTGAGTGTATTGTCATGATAAAGTAATCATTTGCTCGATCGCATCGTTTTTACGATGTTGCCCGTTAGAGGGTTAAAATATATATTAAGAACTGTCTGTGCGACATAGTCGAAGATCAGTAAATAAATAATCTTGTTTCAGTCAGAGTTTTCACTGTACTGTAGCTTCATGTGCTTCATGAATTAAAACGAAACAAATATTGCTGTTGCAGTTGAAAACCGTAATAATCGACGTGCGACATTCGGTTTTATGCTTGTTCTGTGTGTCGCAACTACGTTGCAGGTGGTGCGCTGTATAGCGCATCAATGTGTGAAAACAGCGCACCACGTGCGACGTAGTTGCGACACGCAGAACAAGTATAAAACCGAATGTCGCACGTCGATTATTACGGTTTTCAACTGCAACAACAATAATCAAAATAACTTATACTAGCTGAGTGCCCGGTCTTACTCGGGGCGCCTTTATCTGACATCCACTTGAACATTAATTATTGTAACCGAAATGCTTATACATAATGCAAAAATATAACGCTTGTTCCTCTTTTGGACGTTCCTCCCCATTTGTCAGCTCCCCCTCTTTTGTCTACCCGGCCACTTACACTCTTTACGGAAATCCTTATAAAACCTTATAAAGAAAAAGAAACAAAGACTAAGACATTTATCCTATTTGCACCTTCCGCTAACAATGGCCAATTACCTATGGGTGGGTAATGAATAGTTTTGTTATGTTTTCTTTACGGAAATCCCTGGAAAATGCCACATAAAGTTAACCATGGGAAAACATGGTGTTCTCAGATCAACTCCACACTGTTTGAATGATTGCCCCTGTGACTCAAATAGAGTCGGACAGCAACACTTAGCACTAATGGTCGAACACTTTTTATACGAGTCACTTTGATTCGGCGCATAATTACACTTGACAAATCTACAGTTGCGAGCATTGCCGTTTAGTGTATCGTATTTTGATTTAGATTTTTCTGTACGGATAAATTGTTACAGTCATGTGGGCGTTACTCCCCCCTTCCCGTCAGCAACCTCCTGTCATCAGCTCCCTCTTTTGTCCCACCGTCGCTTAAGGAAGAACCGTCCAAACATTTTGGAGTCTTCCCCCTGTTACTCCTCCCCTCTTTTGTTAACCCCTGATTCTGACCCCTAACCCCTGAAGTTCTGATTCCCATATAACAAGGAACACGTATGAAAGTTTGATAAAGAACGGTCAAGGCATTTCGGAGTTATGGCCTCCCCCCTGTTACGAAGCCCTTTTGTCAACCCCTCAGTACTGATTCTCATGTGTGCCAAGTTTGGTGGAGATCTGGAGTTATGGTGGAACATGCAAACATACTTACAAACATTCAAACATACTCACGCTCACTTTTATATATAGATAGTTAGATAGATAGATGGATAGATTAAGCTTACCTACTGACAAGGCCGTGTGGCTCAGCCGTTACCCAAACCCGCAGTTTTGAGGTCAGGCAGTCCGGAATCACCCAGCATCGCACCTCCTAGCTTGGCTACTTAAGAAAGCACTACCGGGTAAGGCCACGTGGAGGCGCCAGGTAGGGGCTTGGAATGGCTGGAGCTATGTTGGGCGCTTCCTCATTTGCCTTCCCCATTTCATTAGCGGTTAGCTATTAAATTAGCTAAATTAGCGGAAGGTTTTTTCGGTCCAAAATGTATTTTTCATGACTGATTCCTGCCACACAGGTAAACATATATACAGGTGACCTCTACAGGGAGCTGCCCCCTGCAGTGGCCGGCGCTTCCGACGGCAGGTCGCCGGCAGCATACACTCGCGGCCTGTGGCCGTCTCGCGCGGAATTACCTAATGTTACTATTGATAGTTTTTGGTGTTGTTATTGATTAATGTTTTATGAAAGAGTAAAATTTCTCGAGTTCGATTAGTTTTTGAGTTACACAAAAATGTCTGTTTTATTTGTATGAGAATCCTTATCCCCCTACCACTACCAACTGCTAAATTTGGTTCCATTTGCTTGATTAACTCTGGAGTTATGAGGAAATTTGTATTTCATTTGAATGGGAGCCTCCCAACCTAAAAAGGTAAGGGGTCCTAATTCATCATCGAAAAAATTCATGCCTCCAAAAACACCCACATGCCAAAGATGGTTCCATTTGATTAATTAGCTCTCGAGTTATGAAGTAATTTGTATTTTAGTTGTATAGGAGCCCCCCCCCTTCTAAAGTGGGGAGAGGTTTCAATTCACCATAGAAAAAATTCTTGTCTCCAAAAACACCCACATGTCAAATTTTGTTTCATTTGCTTGATTAGTTCTCGAGTTATGAGAAAATTTGTGTTTCATTTGTATGGGAGCCCCCCTCTTAAAAGGGAGAGGGATCATTATTCCCCTCCTAAAGAGGGGAGGGGTCTCAATTCACCATAGAAAAAATTGCCTACAAAAACAACCACATGCTAAATTTGGTTCCATTTGCTTGATTGGTTCTCGAGTTATGAGGAAATTTGTATTTCATTTGTATGGGCGCCCCCCCCCCCCTCCTAAAAAGGTAAGGGGTCTCAATTTATCATAGAAAATATTCATGCCTCCAAAAACACCCACATGCCAAATATGGTTCCATTTGATTACCTAGTTTTCGAGTTATGAAGTAATTTGTATTTCATTTGTATAGGAGCCCCACCCCTGCTAAAGTGGGGAGGGGACTCAATTCACTATAGAAAAAAATCTCCAAAAACACTCACATGTAAAATTTTGTTCCATTTGCTTGATTAGTTCTCGAGTTATGCAGAAATTTCTGTTTCATTTGTATGTGGGCCCTCTTAGTGGGGGGAGGGATCTCTAACCATCATAAGAACCTTCCCTGGCCCCAAAATCGTTACATGCAAATTGGTTCAGTAGTTTTCGATTTTATAAGGAACATTCGGGCAGACAGACAGAAATCCATAGATTTGTATGTGAGCCCCCCCCCCTCTTAGTAGGGGGAGGGATCTCTAACCATCATAAGAACATTTCTTGGCACCAAAAACCCCTACATGCAAATGTTCACTCCGATCGGTTCAGTAGTTTTCGATTCTATAAGGAACATAGGGGAGACAGAAATCCATTTTTATAGGCATAGATTTGTATGGGAGCCCCCACTCTTAGTGGGGGAAGGGGTCTTTTGCCACCGAGAAAACATTCCCTGGCCCCAAAAATCCCTACCTGCAAATTTTCACGCCGATCGGTTCAGTAGTTTTCGATTCTATAAGGAACATAGGGACAGACAGACAGAAATCCATTTTTATAGGTATAGATGTGATAAGTTCATTATATGCATTAAATGATAAATTCATGAATACAGAGGCAACATATGAGTGGAAGACTGGAGGATGGAGTAAGGAGTCAACCGGAATCACTGGGAGGAAACTCCTGAAGGTCTGAAACAATATTTATGTTGCACTCTTCGATCAAACAAACCATCACGTGGGTTAAAGCTGGTGCAGCGAAATTGATTGTTACATGGAGGGATCCTAAGGCTGGAAAGAAATTCTTATAATCCCGGAATGCGCACAAATGTCTGCTTGTGGGTCCGCCCAATCCCTTTTGGTCCATCTACAACACCTTTAGTGTGAAATTCATTTGATAATCAAATTTGGATCTACTGTAAGTCTACCCACATACACTGGCATGACCTTGAACTGATGTTGGATTCCCCCCCATACATACATACATACAGTATTGACATTTGCGAAACATCCGAGATATTTTGTAAATGTTAAATCGGCCATGCCAACTGTGAAGTATTGTCGCACAGACGATTTAGTGAAATGAGTCTTATGTGAATAAGTTATTCATACATAGATACATTTCTGAATCTACAGGGGAAGAAGAAACGTGTACGTCTCGTACCAACCGTTTCAGATTAGTCATTAAATTGATTAAGTTTTGATTTTCGTTGCGAGTATTTAGTTAGTAAAGCTTAAATAAATACTCCGGACCCTCCGAGATGGGACAAGTACATTTACTTACTTGCCCTTGGTAAAAACCTAGCTTATAGCGCCTTTAGTCGCTCTCAATTGGTACTCGGGGATGAATCAAATCGAATGGCATTACAAGAAATTACACTTAGTTCAATATTTGTTTATTTGTTTATTTATTGTACATAATCTGACATAAAAGTCTTAATGAAGCGACTAAAATGAATTACTTCTAGCTAATCTATTTTTAAACATATAAATGGGTTCGCCAAATTCGAATAGATGTTCAACGCTATTAAAAATTCTCACACAAAACGCTGTTGGTTCAAAATAACCGAGATTCGTCCGGTGAAACTGGCTTACAAGTATCAAGGATGGTCGCAGCAAACGTTGTGATGCACGGAAGTTCATCATAGATAGCAGTTTTGGAGAGTCTATTCCACCGTTAAGAACTTTCACCACAAGTAAGGCCTGTTGTAATTTGCGGCGTCGTTCAAGTGCGTCTAATCCAATTAAGCGGCAACGATCCGGATAAGAGGGCAGGTTGGCAGGATCTCGCCAGGATAAAGCACACGCTCAATCCATAAGTTTCAATCGAGCTGGTGCGGGGTCCAAACCACACACACATTTTCCAGTATCGGACCTACAAGAGAGCAGTACAAGGCTTTCAGGTAATGAGGATCCTTGAAGCCCCGTCCTATTCTAGCGATGAACCCTAATGGTCTACTCGCTTTAAACACGATCGTCGTGCGGTGCCTGTCGAATGTCAGCTTTCTGTCAAGAATAACGCCAAGGTCATTAACTTGATCAACTCTCTTTAGCGCTTGCGCATTAATAGCATACTCGAAGAGAATCGGCGTTTGAGTTCGGTGGAAAGTAATTACTTCGCATTTAGCAGTGCTTATAAGCAAGGAATTCAGTTTACACCATGTCGTAAATTAATCTAATAAAAGCTGCAGATGATAACAATCTTCTAAGCTACGAAACGTCAAGTAGATTTTAAAGTCATCGGCGTAAACAAGTCGACATCCATTGTCTATGGCACGAGCTGCGTCATTGAAAAATATAATAAACAAAAGTGGGCTAAGAATGCTACCCTGCGGTACACCAGATTCGTTTGTGAATGCAGATGATAAATCCGATCCAAGCTTGACTTGTAAAACTCTATCACACAGGAATGATTTCAGCCACGTGACAAACCGCTGAGTAGCACCCAAGCGCAACATTTTGGTAAGCAATGTAAGGTGATCAATTCGGTCAAATGCTGCTTTCAAATCTGTATATATTACGTCAACTTGTGCTTTGCGTTCGGTTTCCAAAATACAGTTCGACACGAAATCCAAAAGGTTTGTAGTCGCGGAACGACCAGGTACGAATCCATGCTGATCGGGATCTATGTAGGTATTAGTGGTACTCATAATAACTGTGCTAACAACTATTTCAAATAATTTGGATGCAGCCGATAAGTTAGTTATGCCACGGTAATTCTTTACATTCCAACGGTCACCACTCTTGAAGATCGGGAACATATATGAATATTTCCAGATATTCGGGAATTTGCCCTGCATAAATGATTTGTTGAAAATGCAACAGAGAGGAGCAGCTAGAGTTTTAATGCAACGACACAAAATAACAGCCGGAATCCGATCCGGGCCTGCCGAATACGAACATTTCAATTTTTTCGCAGCAGTAGTAATCATTTGTGGTGTTATTTCAAAAATATCAAGATCAATAAGGTCAGCAGGAACGTTTTCAGCAGCACGCAAAGCAATTTCATCTGATGAAGGCTCAGCGGCGAATACCGAGGAAAAAAAACCTTGCGAAAAGCTCACACGTAGCAGATCCCGAGCATGATTCCTAATCATCGAGGTACACATCAGTAGTAGTTGAGCGGCATTTTCGTTTTGAATTTACAAAATTAAAAAAAAATTCGGATTCCTGCGCAAATCTGTTTGGATTCTCAAAACATATGATTTGTAAAGACTGGAATTTAACCTACAGTATTCATCACTAGAACGTTTAAAATCATTTTTTGTTGCAGCAGATTTCCAATGGCGAAACTTGCGCAAGCATGCGTTTCCCTTCCGTTTCAGTACTCTCAAGCGACGGTTACTCCACGCAAGGGAGTGCGGCTGTCTAACAACTGGCAAATTGTCACTAAGCCGTGAACGAATAGTTTTACAAAACCGTTCGGCCATCCAATCCACATTGTCGCTGTCCAGTAAATCAAACCAGTCTATACTGGAGATATATGCAGAAAAGGCAACCAAATCGATTTTGCGGTAATTCAACTCACGCATCACAGAAACAGCATAGGAGCGAGCAGCATCATCAAATATTACCAAATACACAAACTAGATCTTTAACAGACTGTGTATGGTCGATGTTAAATCAGACCGGAGTCGCAATATTAAAAAGATTGTTAATGACAGCAAACGATCAAGAGTTCCTAAGCTATAATTTACTTTAATCAGATTACACAAATATTGCAAACAGCCAGAGATATGAAATGATTTCGAACGAATGATAGCTTTTAACAACACGAAGTTGCAAACTTTGACTTTGTTTTTCTCGAAATCAGATTTTTGTCACTTGATTCGGACTGACTTAACATCAACCGTATATGTTACAGATTATTATTTCTTCTTACAGCTTACTTTTACTTGACCAATAACAACTTACTTATACTTAAACACTCAGCAATTTCATGAAAAAGTAATCTACCAAAATTTAAGTGCCTGATTTTATTTCAATTTGTAAACTTGTTCGTTTCCAGAAAATTTTACCCATATTTTTTCATTTGGAATTTGGAGTGCCTCTTTTTGAAATATGGTGGGCCCAAAAATCATCATCACTAAGCGTATTGTTTTTCAAGTTTTGATACCAAATAAATAACAAATAAAACTAAAGAGGGAGAGGGCGAAAGAAAAACAAAAGGGATTTTTTTATTCGAGCAAAAAATGTGTAGTAAGCATCTTCATTTTAAAGTTTAAACGTGTAAACCAAATCTATTCTTGCTGTTTATATATGTTATTATTTTCAGTGCAAAAACCTACGAAAAGAAAAAGGAAATTCAAAGAATTTTGACGTAGGACTACGTTTTACACGAAGGATTGGCTAGATAGGGTGTCATTTCAAACAATCTTTCTCGAAAGTTGGTCAGGTTTTGAACGCTAATAGCTTAGCGCTAATAGGGTGTCATTTCAAACAATCTTTCTCGAAAGTTGGTCAGGTTTTGAACGCTAATAGCTTAGCGGCTTCCCGATCGATTTCCCTATTTTCAATATTTTTGCACCAATCGATCGGCATATCTTCTGCGCGTTGGCCCAAATGCAGAAAGCTATTAATTTGTAAGTATACACTATTAAAAAATTGAAAATAATGAAGCATTGTCCAACAGAAAATCCTCGAATCCTGATTGGTTGGAAAAGACGTCATCAATGTTTTTTGCAAAAAAAGCAACAGAAACTCTCCGTCCCAATAAGCCGAAGATTCTTTACGACGTTCAAACCTATACCAGTTTGATATCTGTGCTTGGAAAGTACGCCAGAGTGCAAAACCATCCCTCTTCATCAACCGATTATAGCGTTTGAACATTAAACCTAGTCCAATTTGATGCTCTGAACGTAAACAATTTTTGTTAAAGTGTAAAACCACTCCGTTTCTTCAACCGCCTTTATCCTTTGAATCTAGTCCGGATTGACGCCCTGAAAGTGATACGCCATAGAAAAATGAGCGATCATCCTTTCCTTTTGCCGGATAGGTCCTGCAAGAATTTGCTCTTGCACGGCAACAGGGCTGAAGGGACATTTGTGCATGTGACGTGACGCAGCAATTCTCAAAGCGAGGAAAATCAGCGACTCTCTTATCCGAGAATAGTTTAGAACATTTCTTTGCTGCTTTGCGCCACACGCTTTGTCCGGAGGTACGTATTATTTTACTTACATGCACCTCAGATTTCTCTTCACAGGATGTTAGTAATAGTCAAAACAATGAATTTAAAGAAGGCCTTAAAATATTCTATCTTGGGTTTTTTGCAAAATTCAATTTTCAAGCTTATTTAGGGGTCATCATATCCGTTGTAATCGACCACCTTCGATTTTAACCAAATTTGGTATAATTACGCAATCCGACCCCACATTTAATTTCCCAAAGGTTTGTATGGATTGAACAATCCCCCTTGCAGTGACATACAGTGAAAAATGAGCATTTTCGAAAATCTGAGTAAAATGGAGAAGCGTCACTGCAAGAAGGGGGATTGATCAATCCGTACAAAACTTTAGAAAAATGAATGTGGGATCGGAATGAGCAATTATACCAAATTTCGTTGAAATCGGATGTGGTTGAATACTACGGATATGGTCACTTGAGAGGGGATAACCCCAAAGTAACCTTGAAAATTGAATTTTGTAAGAAAATCCAAGATAGAATATTTTAAGACCTTCTCTAAATTAATTGTTTTGACCAATACTAACACCCTGTGAAGAGAAATCTGAGGTGCATGAAAGTTAAATAATAAGTGCCTTCGAACATAGCGTGCGTCAGTTAGTTGCTTGCAATTCTTTACATAGCTTCAATAGTCAAGCATTTAGATTATTTTTTTTTCGAAAATGATGGACAAGACAAGGCAGGAGGGATCCATAGTGGTGCCAATGATTTTTGACCATCAATTCAGTATAAGGCAGTAAAGTACAAGATATTTTGCAAATAACTTTAACTTACTAATATAATAGCTTTCTCTCATGAAAATGAATAAAACGATGTAAAAAAAATCATCTATTTGCCAAAATTTAAATATTTTTTTCCTGCAGCACAGCCAAGCCATTTTAACATATATATGGGTCATTCCACGGGAAATTTACAGTCAAAATTTTTTTTCTCTTCGCAATATTTTTTTACGTTCTTTGTTAAAAAAAATCGACACGTATTTTTGTATTTCGATGTTACTGTTGGAATTCGCAAGATATGATTTTTTAAAGTATTGTAATCTGGAAAAATCACTATTTTTTAAATACTGATTGTAAACATAGTTTATAATATCAAAAAATGACTTTCTACCAGATGTGTTCACTATTCCACAAGCTTTCAAAATTGGTATACCATACCTCCTCTCGATTGTTTTTCAATAGTTAAATAGTGCATTTTTATAAACAATTGCAATTTTTTCAAAGTTGGAACTTTTTTTTCTCGATTTTTTTTATTTTAAAATATTTGTCCATCTTTCTCGAAGAAGCATGCAAAATTTGGAAATGGAGAAATGAAAACTCTGGAAGTTATGAGTTTTTATGTCTCAGCGCGTGTGTCAATGTGAAGCGAGCGGTTATGCTCAATCGATGTTCTAACCCACGGGCAGCGTCATAACGAGACCGCCTTTGATGCTATTAAGTGTAACGTGTCGTTGAAGCACGCGTGTTCGTCCTCTCGTTTGCATTAACGTGTTAAGATTGTCAATATTTAGTAATTATAAATGTTTTTGCCTTTCTACTATACAAATATATAGTATAAAGGTATAGAAATCACTTGGAAAACCGGAAATGGAAAGAAGGTCCTGCGGGCCGAATGTTATATACCATTCGACTCAGTTTCGAAAACTGAGCATTTTCTGTGTGTGTGTGTGTGTGTGTGTGTGTGTGAATGTATGTGTGTGTGTGTGTGTGTGTGTGTGTGTGTGTGTGTGTGTGTGTGTGTGTATGTGTGTGTGTATGTGACGCTTTTAATCTCACTCACTTTTCTCGGAGATGGCTGAACCGATTTTAATGTTCTTAGTGTCAAATGAAAGGTCTAGGTGTCCCATTGGTCGCTATTGAATTTCATACTGATCGGACTTTTAGTTCAAAAGTTATGTATAAAAATACGAAAAATATGGGACTTCATTATCTCATAGGTCTCTTAACCGATTTGAACAAAATTGATTGCATATGAAAGAGGAGCCTTGCAAACCCTTAACTTCCAAATTTCATGACGATTGGACTTGTAGTTTGAAAGTTACATAAAGAAATGTGAAAAAATAGTATTTAAAACATATTTATGTAACATATAAGCATTAATTTAATGAAAAACATCACACGTTTTATGATTATTTGAAAATTACTGCTGAGATCTATCAAACGAAACCGAGTTATTTAAAATCGGACGCTTCATTCAAAAGTTATTCAAACTTTAACACTTAAGCACCGTATATTAAACCGTTAAAGCGTGTGAAATCAAAACATATCAATCAAATGTTGATTGTATTCAATATATGAGATGTGTGTGATGTATGTGTGTGTATGTATGTATGTATGTATGTATGTGTGTATGTGTGTATGTATGTATGTGATGACAATTTGCAATTTTAAAATTTGCAATGAAATTCAAGAAAAGTGAGAATCATGTCAATTGTCTAAAGTTTTTGAAGCCTCTTAGTGGAATACGAACTCAGAAATTAAAGAAAAGAAAAAACTTTTACCGACTAAATTTCACTATTTAATATTTATTCGCGACAGATACGTATACGCTTTGAAATAAGACACTGATGAAGCCTGCACGTCGTAGGTGAACTACGTATCTGTTGCAAATAAATATTAAATAGTGGGATTCAATCGAAAAGTTTTTTCTTTTCTTTGATTTCAGATTTCAATTGTCATTTTCTTCACTTGCTGTTACTCACAATTGTACAAGAAAAGCAAAAAGCGAAGAAAAGCAGTTTATTTAAGCATGTAGGTATAGTGGTGTATAGAATCAAAAATACTAGTGAGTTGATTTTTCCAAATAAATTTGTACAAATTCCAAACAAATTCTGCGCATCAATAGATGCTCTTTTCAATCAATAGATACTAGAGCTTAGAAATGTTATATGAAAAATAGGAAGTAAACGTTGCACGGTAGAAATTTTGTAAGATTTGTTTTCGTTAGTGATATTTTAAAGGACAGATGTCTTATGTCATGTATCATGTTTTAATAAATAAATCAAAAAAAGACAAGCACTGGGAATCATATCGATCGTATTTCCCATTCTCAAGCATGTTTATGGCGCAGCTTTGGCACTATTTTTCGACCTCATCTTGTTTTCCTAACCCTCTAACATTGTAAAAACGATGCGATCAAGCTAATGACTATCTTTTCATGAAAGTACATTCAAAAGAAGCTTAAGTTTTGATTTTCATGCAAAAATAATTATCTGAAGGAGCGCTAGCTAAGAAATAGTTCCATTTCTCGTTTTCATATCTAATGCTCTATTCAGTAATTTTTTTCTAATTCAGTTATATTGCAAAATTGAAGCCAAGCAAACCAATAGTAAAATTTTGCGATCAATCATTTTGTTGTAGATATCCTTTTTCTTCAAAAGCGAAATATAATAATAATTTTTCTGAACTCTTGTTTTTCAAAGATGCTACCTTTTGAATGCATGGTATTAATATCAAAATATCAAAAAATCTGCTATGAACAAATACTTCATATTGTCAATTCAAAACAAGTTTCGTATGTGGCTCTGAAGCCCGAAAGTTAAGGCCGTCTGTAGACCCGTTAGAGGGTTAATTTCTAATTTTCTATACATATTCATTCAAGTCTGTAAAAATTATCTTTTGTGTTTACATTATTTTTCTATAAATATTATAAAACTAAATAAGGTGTTCATCAAGTAACTTAAATGACGCTTACGCTTACGCACCCAAGTAAAGAAAATATAATTATTCTACACAATACGTTGTGAATTTTACTGGCAAATAAGGATTTTGAGGAATACGGAACGGATATTTAAAAATATAGTCTAATATAACATCTATACATCTACAATTAAGTTCCTGAGAAATTAAATAATGATTACTGTGGCAGTAGAAAGGCTAGGTCACGCCGCTAGGTGGATTAATTCGGGTTTTTTTATTATAAATCAATCTCCCCTAACGTCAGAAAATTCTTTTTTTGCGGTTTTTT
The DNA here is from genome assembly GCF_943734655.1 of Sabethes cyaneus. Taxonomy (NCBI): domain Eukaryota; kingdom Metazoa; phylum Arthropoda; class Insecta; order Diptera; family Culicidae; genus Sabethes; species Sabethes cyaneus. Next base: position 61,760,536 of record NC_071353.1, on the reverse strand, counting down.
TTACTGATGATGATGGTAATGATGATATTTAAGTAGAAAAAAATCTATTATCACAGGCTTTATTTTTGTTTTGTTCTTCGATAGAAGGGATACAAGAAAGCAATTCTGTGGTTTTAGGGAGGTGAATCAATAATGGCCAATTTATAAGTATTATGGTTTAAAATAAATTATTGAACAAAATATTTTTTTAACCCGGATAATCGAAACCCCGGATAATCGAATCCCCGGTTAATCAAATTCCCGGATAATCGAATCCGGCATGTATTAAAATTTATTAAATGGAATACAATTGCATCATATCGTTTTCAGTTTATTTTTGAACTTCACCCTCCCATTTTTAGCATCACGGAGAAACAGTAAAGGGGACCCTACTCTGGAAGACCGAAAAATATTATAGATTTTCGTAAATTTTTTTCAGATGCTAGAATTATAGTTAACTGTTGGGGTATTTTGGTTATTGGTTCAGCTATATTTTAAGATATACTGTGTATTTTATGGACTAGCTTGTCTCTATCTAAGATTAATTTCGACTGACTATATATTTAATAGAATTTATCATTTTATGTCAAAAGTGCTTATATGTGTGAGTAAATTGATCATTGCTATCTATTCTTCAATTGGACCGGTAACACCGACTTCTTATCGGTTTACAACCGGACACCCAGTATCACCTTATCTTCAGTTAGGTGTCTTTTGCATCAAAAATCAAATATTTAATTACTTCTTATTTTCACAACTATCCATCTACTGTAAGATAATCTAAAACCTCATCGGTTAATTCAATTCCTTCGATGTCTTCCAGATGCCCCCACCGTTTCATCCGGTCCGCCGAATAAACCGTGGTTTTGATTCGGCCCGACGTCCGCGACACTGGAATCTTCTGCAGCTCATACCGTTCATTTCCCAATATAGTCTTTACGATATATGGGCCTTTGAACTTTGCTTCCAATTTCCGGCTATGACCCATAGCAATTTTTTTTTGTATGCCAGAAGGGCATTGGGTTAAAAGGCCACTGCGACAGTCTTAATGATCGTCTTTTGTGGCAGGCCCATAGCAGTTAAATCTCGTTCCACCAACACTAATTCACCCACTTCACAGCGATTCGCGCTCCTGCGGCGATCGTCAAAGTAACGTTTCTGCAACAGTTGCCTCCTCTCAATTGCTTGGACTGCCTGACGCTTTAGCCCTTCCGAATCTTTCACACCGTTGTCCTTCTCGTCGTGTAGCACCAGCATGATAGCATTGTGATGCACATCTCTCGGCTTGTACGAAAACACCAACAAGCTAGGCGACAAGTTGTTGAATTCGGCAAATTGTTTATTGCCCACTGGATTTTCGGTAATTGTTCATCCCATCGCGTGCTAGCTTCACCGACCATGCAACGAATAGCATTCAGCACAGTTCGGTTCGATCTTTCCACTTGCCCATTCGCTCTCGGTGTTCCAACTGCCGTCTTCACGTGTTCGATAGCATTTTCGCGACAATATGTTTCGAAAATATTAGCAGTAAACGCCGTGCCTCTATCCGTAATGATTCGCTTTGGTGTTCCAAACGTTCCAGTCACCTCCTCCATAAATGTTAACACCATAAATGGTTAAGCTCCATAAATGGTCCTGTTTTAGTTGACCGCACCGCTCGAGCAATCACAAATTTCGAAAACCCGCAAGTGAGGAGCAGCACATACTGATTTCTCCGAGCTGAACGTAGAAAGGGACCCATGTGATCCAAATGAATGGTGCTGAATGGAACTGGATCTTTCTGTATAGGATGTAAGAATCCTACCGGCTTCCCACCTTTGCTCTTATGAAAAGCACACTGCGGACACGCGTCGATGTAGGACCGTACGTACTTCCGCATCTTCGGAAACCAAAACTTCTCTCGCAAGCGTTGTAGCACTTTTTCTTCCGCGAAATGACCCATCTCATCGTGATACGTATGAATCATTCTCCAACGAACTCTATTCGGCACCACAAAACACATTTATCCTGCCACTATTCTCATCAAACGGTTTCGATCTAATCGGTAATTCTGCTGCACTTGTCGTTCTTCGTCAGTCTCCGGATCTCGTTGCAACACATCGATGATATCAACTAACCGCGGGTCTTGCCGTTGAAGCGCCACCAGGAAATCACGGTTGCCTATTTGTATCTGCAGCATATCACACAGTACTGGTTCAACTGACCGGCCACTTTCTACCGGATTCCTACTGAGGGCATCGACGTGTTTCATTAATCGTCCCGCTCTATGGTCTAGTCGGACCCATAAAAACCATCGACCGATTCGCGCATTCATGTCCCTTTTCAAGTAGGTATCTTTCACTGCACTACAATCCGTTTGGAGCACAAAAAACTTTTCAATCAGGTATTGGCGGAACCGTTCTACGCAGCCAGCACTTCCAACTCGTAGCTGTGGTACTTCCTTTCCGCCTCAGAAGTTTTGTTACTGTAGTAGCTGATCGGCTGCAACCCTTCGTCCATACGCATTAGCAGAATACCAGCTAACCCATCCTGCATTGCATCAGTGTGCAGCTCAATGTCACGCTTTGCGTCAAACACTAAAAGAGGGCGATTACTAAACATTTGCTTAAGCTCGACAAAAGCTTCCGTTTGGCTTGCAGCCCAATTAAATTCCGCCTCCTTCTTTAACAATGCAAACAGCGGCGCAGCCACCACACTAAAGTTTGGTATAAATCGGCGAAAAAATCCTGCGAGTCCCAAAAACTGTTGAACTTGTAGCACATTTTGAGGTTCTGGAAACTCCGACACTGCCCGCGTTTTAATTTTTCCTGGACGTATGCCTTGCTTAGACACCTCGAATCCCAAAAAATCGATTGCCAATTTGAAAAAGTGCGATTTCTTTAAGTTGATTGTGAATCCACTTTCCGCGATCACTTTCAGCAGCCGCTCGAATTTTACTAGTAATTCCGCTCTACATGACCCACCAATAACGAGATCATCAATATACGCCACTATGCCTTCGCCGCGAAGCTTTTTGGTTAGCTCGTTTATCGCACGTTGAAACACTGAGCAACCATTGGCCAATCCAAACGGCATCCGCAAAAAATGGAAATCCGGAAATTCATTGATGTTTAAGGTGAAACTGGTCGTCATTGATTCTGACAATTTCAAAAGCAGCTTTTCTGTTCATGAAAATATATTCGCTGTGTTCAAATTGGCAAGAACAATACAGTATTTACCTTTTTACAAACAGAACCCCGCTTTTGGGCCCAAAAACTGCTTCCGAAATTCGGCTCTCCCACAAAAAGTTAATGACTGCTAATTTCCCGTTAAGCCAGGTCTATGGCACCCAAAGTGTATTGACTACAGACGGTAGATAATCTACAGACGCGCAAAGAGCGTTGCATAAAACACCAATCGAACCGTCAAATCGAGGCTCCAAATGAGCAAAGTAAACAAACTTGTGTTTTGTATACGCAAGGAAGACTAAGTTTGGTAATCTACCTGTAATGTTTAAACTTAAACTATTGATTTACTAACAACATATGGATTAGTTACCATCAATATATCTGAAATTAAAAAATTATGAAATTTTCAAAAATTTTAGTCGTTTATGTCCCCCTAAGCATATTTGCTATGACGGAGCTGTTGATATTTTTCTGGTTTTTGTATGAGAAAAAGAGGGAGAGAAATATTTTTGCTTTGGTTTCACGCACGCGTTGACAGTTCGGTATGGGATTTCATGTAAATACGAACATGCTTTAAAATCTTATGCGGCTCCGTCATAGCAAATTGCGAAGTGAAATCAGCGAAATACAGTAGGATTTCGAATTTGATAACAAATGCGTGTCGTCTATGTTGCCAAAATCGAAACCCTTTTTTGACATGAAAAAATTTAATATATATAGAGTAAGGAAGGGTAAAAGTGCGATTCAATAGTTTATCGATGCAGATTTCGAGTAAATTTTCAGCATTGGCATGGATGGGTGACTACTTTGACAGCTTGAATCTAACGTAAACTTTGGTTGCTTACGAACCGTAGTTGCTGAGTTATGTGCAAATGTTATTTTAGGGTGGTTTTGATGTAATTTTTCGTTATACGGCAAATACGATATCAACAGGAGGGTATTACTTGTTGCAAATTTGTAGCAGCGTTTTACATCACTCACATATCTGTTTTGAAAATACGACGAAAATAATTTACAAAATATATTTTGCTTCTCCGTAATTTAATCTAACCCCGTCAAGCGCCTGGCGGGGTAAAAGTTCGATTCACGGACGGGGCAAAAGTGCGATTCATGGACGAGGCAAAAATGTATAGCTAATTATATACAGCTTTAGGCACTATATTACAGTTACTAGAAATGAAAGATCTGCAGAAAACTGTGTGATCTACAGATGTTGGCCGAAGAAAAACAATGTGTTTCCGCTGATGAAACAAAAAACAAACGTTTGGAAAAGTTTCGATCTAACGGACACTGCAATACACCAGCGCAAAATAGAATAGGTACAAATTGAGAATATTCCTTAACGAAACATACCAGAGATTGAAGATAATATGGTTTTTTTAGCTTCTGCTGGGCTAATTTCATGGATTCTAGCTTCGAACTTTTGCCCCGCGGTATTCGCACTTTTGCCCCGCTAGTGGGGTAAAAGTGCGAATCTGCACTTGATCAGAAGAAAGAATTTATTTTGCAAAACACTATTACCGCAGATGATTTATAGTTGAATGTGAAGACATTGAGTTACTGCATCACTATAATATATATTATGTTGTCATTCTTCTTTATATCTCACGAAAATTGATGACAACTTCAAACATCGCACTTATGCCCCGCCCTACTCTATATATATTTGTTAAAAATTGACTAAATTTTATTAATCAACGACTGCAATTATTTATTTTGTGCGAGTTAATTGGCTGCAGGCTGAATTAGTTGGGTCTCGGCCCGACTGACGAATTAACCAAGCAAAATAAGCCGGTTGAACTAACCTATGTTGGTCGATTAAACGCCGTTCCTCGGACCAAGAGGACTTGAGTTGGCCGAATTTAGCTCGAGAATAATGTCGGTGAATCGTCTTGTCATGGTCATCGAATTTAGTCGTCTCCTCCTTTGTCCGCGTCTGACTTCTGGCCCTTGCTTTCTTATTTTTTTATATGAGCAGTACTACTTTAAAACCTTTTTACAGCGCATCTCACATTTCACATAGCCTGTGATGATTCTGTTCACTCTTATCCTAGATGTACTTAAAAAAAATCGCCGTAATTCGAAATATGTTGTAAAAATCCCGCGTTAATTGAAAAATCGTCACAAAATAGACCGTGTTAATTAAAAAAATCGACATAAAAACCGCGTCAACTCACAAAGTCCGTAGCCCAAACCCAAAAATCCGCTGAAAAAATCGCATTAATTCGCAATATGGTGTAAACAAACACGTTAATGCAAAAATCGTTATAAAAAACCGCTTTAATTCAAAAATCGTACTTAAGCGTATGTAAAAACCGGTTTTATGAGACTAACTCCGCCTGCAAATGATGGATCTCGGTAGAAGCATGTTCGATGAACCTGAAAATACTGAGAACCGGAGCAGAGGGTCCAAAGCCCCCAAAGGAGGATGGTTTTAATAGCTGTTATACATGGCTAAAAGTAAAAACGAGAATGGATAAACCCCTAATCCAAGGTGTCATGCGACCCGTGCTGAGGGATGAATGGTGGAGGGGGAGTTCTATAAATACTCAGCCTGAAACCTCAAACGGAACCTGTGGAGTACCACAGCGCTCTCCATAGTAATTAGCTTTTACCGCATCATGACGAGCACTGATGCGGCGGACTCTTTTTTCCCCTCAACTCATGGGATTCTATGTGAATATACAAAATAATTCAAAAACAAATTTAACTTCAGTGAGCGTGGACGGATTAGATAATCCGTTCGCAAGAGGCGGTATCCAGAGATCTCCGCCGATGGATACGAGCAGAAGCGCAAGCGTAAGGGGAAAGGGAAGCGGCACACCTGCCGCTCCAACTAAATCTACGCCGAACGCAGCGATGAACGGCCCGTGCTAATAAAAGCAGTGGAAGGAAAGAGAGACATGCTACCAAGAGTTATAGCGGCGTCTTATCAGTTTGATGCCATTATCGAGTTCATGGCAGGTCGCAGCACCATGGCGAAGGACCTGAAACAAAGTGTGCTCAGGTTTCGGGGCACCATGCGTGCTGCGACGAAGGAGCACAGCGAACTCGAAGCGCGAGTAAGAGAAAGAGACCGAGAAGGCGTTTGAATCGAGGTCTGCACAAACGGATGCCTGCCGTCAATGACTGACCACACCGTGGCCCACGCGACTACGGAGCAGTCCAACGACAACAAGGTATCCACCAAACGTGCAAGGCAGTCTCCAGAGGAAGAAACCCCCACGGGCACGAAGAAGCGCCTGATCGCAAAGGGTCGCAAGCCAGCCGAAGAACCCACTGAGGGTAACGAGACGCAGTTGGCGCCCGACAATCAGTGGGAATTAATGAAAAAGAAGAAGGCCAGAAAGAAAGAGGAGGATCGAGGTCAGAAAAAGAGGAGCAAAGGCGACGCCCTTATCCTCAAAACTGAGGGCCGAAATATTCAGAAGTTTTGAAGGCCATGCGAGGGGATGATCAGTTGAAGGGTCTTGGCGCGGATAAAAACCTGGACGAGATCCCTGAAGCGAGCGAACTAGCACGAGCTCTCAAGGAGCAATGTAGCGTAGTGGTGACTACCGAGGCAGTTCGTCTGCGTAAGGGACCGGCGGGAACCCAGGTAACGGGTGACAACTAAAATTTTGGAATTTTTTTCTCAAGCTGTAAAAAAAACAAAGATACTTGAAGAAGATTTAATTTACCGAACTTGACGATACATTATCCATTGTTGAAAAAAATAGTGTACATTTGAAAATGGTCCGTAATCGGCTGTTCGGCTAAACTTTCGTTTGATGTCCGAACAGGAGCATTGTACGGCCGTCATGTTATGTGCGATTGCATCTCTTGATTCTACCAATCAACTGTTTGCAATTCGTGGCTCTCCAGTTATTTTTGTACACCAAGAAACTCAAAATCCGGAAGAAGTCTTCAACTGGGCGCACTGAGGCAGATTTTTCGGGTCGTGTTTTTTAGGTAAAAACGGGATCGAATGAGTATCCAGGAATGATAGCTTTTTTTGGCGTAATGCGATGATGCTCTATCCGGCCAAAACACGTATTGTCCATCTGCATGATGTTTTTGTAGAAGAATTCGTCTGGTGCATCTTAATTGATAGCCAAACCAGAGGACTTGTTGTTGAAGAAACAAGAAAGAGAACGATGTCCTTCTACGCCCATAATTTTGGCTGGTCTGCCACTACCTTGCTTGCGAATAGTTGTTGGGCATCTTCGGACATGGTAAACAATCGAAGCCGCAACATATTCGCTTTTTAAATGTTGTACCGCAGACTTTTTGCCGACATTTCTGTGGCAGTTCGTAGAAGTGTCTCCCAAAATCCCGAAATGCTTCGAAATGCTTGTTTCGACGTCATTTTAAGCAAAACAAGGTAAGCATAAACAAAAGAAAAAATATTGACAAAAAGAGGAGAGAGAGCTAACACATACTTATTCTCATTTCTCTCTGAGCTCGTATGAGGCCTCAAAAAAATTCAAAAATTTTAGTTGTCACTCGTTAGCAACTATAAGACTTCCACTGGTAGCCGGAAATGCAGCCCTGAAAGTGGCTAAGCTGAAGGTGGGATGATCCGTATGTCCACTGAGTGTGTTCCAGCAGCCGGAGGCCTGCTTCCGGTGCTTGGAGCGGGGGCACAAGCCCTGGAGCTGTAAGGGGTCAGACCAAAGCCACCTGTGTAGGACATGTGGCGGTGCGGGCCATATAGCGAGGAAGTGTACTGTGTCGCCCAAGTGCCTGATATGTACCGGCCAACGGGACGCTAAGCACACAACAGGAGGCCCAAAGTGCCCGGCAGGCGCGCCGGCGACTAAAACACGAGCGTAGTGCAGGTAACGCAACTAAACTTGAACCACTGCTACGCGGCCCAGCAGCTGTTGTACCAAGCAATTACTGAGTCGTTGACGGATATTGCCATCATCTCAGACCCATACAGCATCCCTACCGGAAACGATAACTGGGCCTCGGATAAGTCCGGGACGGCGGCTATATGGACGACAAGCAGGTTTCCGGTTCAAGAGGTTGTATTAACTGCAGACGAGGGATTTGCGGTTGCCAAAGTGGGTGGAGTGTTCTACTGCAGCTGTTATGCTCCGCCGAGTTGCTATATCGAGCAGTTTACGCGGATAGTACACCGAGTATCAGTTGTGTTGACTGGTCTAAGGCCGGTGGTTGTGGCGGGCGACTTTAACGCTTGGGCGGTAAAGTGGGGACGTCGTCGCACGAACCATAGGGGTCGAATTCTGCTTGAAGCTCTGGCAAAGCTTCAAATTACGTAGTCGTGCTAACGTAAGAACTAGAATGACTCTTAAATGTCTTTGGACACTACTTTTTTGTTCTTACAAAGTATAAAAATTACCTTTTTTGCCGACCGGTTTCGGGTAAGTAGTTACCCATCGACGGGGCCGAGTCCAACCGTGGACTCGGCCCCGTCGATGGGTAACTACTTACCCGAAACCGGTCGGCAAAAAAGGTAATTTTTATACTTTGTAAGAACAAAAAAGTAGTGTCCAAAGACATTTAAGACTCTGGCAAAGCTTAACGAATTTCATTCCAATCAAAATTAGTCGAGTCAAAAATGGGCTTTTTTCAACGTTTTGAGCTGGAATTGCTCTAGTGCTACTTGGCTATCCGTGAAGATACCGATTTCGCATGCCTGTATTTTCGTTTCAAGCATGTTGCTTGAAAAATGGTGGGCCACTTTCTTAACGAGATTGTCGTCCTGATGCTGGGTCCGTAGACTCCGGAGCCTGTGCAGACCCCCATTTTTTAACCATCTGTAAAAAAGCGGATGGTACCAGATGGAAGATCGGGCCCTCCATTATTCCACATTGAGCGATCAGTGTCAATCAACTCATATGGAACGTCCATATTGGGCCTAGCTTCTATGTGTGACATCTGACCAAACATCCACTAGTAGCCACTCTACCGCATATTTCATAAGTATCGTGTCAAACATACCTTTTTTGCACACTTCAGGCGAAACCTTACGATATAGTATAAATAACAGGATACCACATCCTCCTCTGGTGCAAAATAAACAATTATTGTTTAAGTTAAAGCTTCAAGTCAATTATGAAGATTGTATTGATTCTATTGATCCAGTAGTTTATATATTCTTATGTCTTATTGAGGTTGGCTTACTCTTATACGCCTTCCCGTTTTGTTATGTAACGTATAGTCATTTCAGTACCCAATTCCAGCAAAATGTTTTTGTACTGACGAGTTGGTGCTCGGGTTATTCGGACTCAACCTTCTTAAGCGTTAGCCTTGGGATCTTCCTGACCGAAACTTAATAAGCGTTGGTTTCGGGCATTTCTCGACGCGACCTTAATAATTGTTGACCTTTGGCTCTTCCCAGTGCAATTTTCATAGGAGTGTTCCTATTTTTTTCTGCTTAGCTATGAGCTAAAATCTGCGCAAACTATTTCTCATTTAGATTTTTTGACGTAGAACTACGTCTTTGCTTACTATACTGGGACTGGGTAGCACTTTGTAAACGAAAATAGAAGTGTAACGTTTGAATGAAAGATTTAAAATGCTAATAACTACTAAACTACTGAACAAAACTAAACAATTTATGTGTCGCTGGATAGATAAAATGACCAGCAATTTTATGGCGGAATAAGAAAGCAATTTTAAGGAGGGCGTAAGAGGGGGAAGGGCTCCTATACAAATGAGACACAAATTTCCTCAAAACTCGAGAATTAATCAAGCAAATGGAACAAAATTTGGCATGTGGGGGTTTCAGAAGATAGGGTTTTTTTCTATGGTGTACTGAGACCCCTTCCCCTTCTAAGAGGAGGGGTTCCCATACAAATGAAATACAAATTTTCTCACAACTCTAGAACCAATCAAGCAAATGGAACCAAATTTGACATGTGGGGGTTTCAGAAGGCAAGAATTTGAAACCGTTCACCCCTGTGGTAGGAGGATAAGGATTCTCATACAAATAAAACAGAAATTTTTGCGCATGTGCCATATTTTCTGCTATATAACAAGCGGTGAGCTAGGAAAGTAAACTAGTAAATCCTTCTCGGAGCAAAAGACAGTGAGTCGACGCCGCTAACTTACATGCCTGTTGCCATTCATGTCAAAAGAGAAGGACGTTCGAATTGCACGTCATATTTGCGATGAACGTGTTTTGGCTTTAATGTTATTTGTAACCAATGGCCCTTTTAGAGGCCACAAGCGAGTTAAAGTAAAATTATTGATATACATATGTTAAGCTACGCATAATCATATTTAATACAATAATCTGGGGGCTGGTCATTCATTACTATTTCAACCTTTATGATGCACACAAGTGATTTTTAAAAGAAATCTCTATGCCTCAATGGCTACAGGCGTTGTACTTATGAACCCCCGTCCATGTATTTTTAAAGCGAACATTGTATTCAATGAAGAATTTAATCTGAATACCGTGGACCCCCGTTCGTTTGACCGTTTTTAATCTGAACACTTTTTAATTTGAACCCCGTTGGTTTGCACAATGTGCAAATTAAAAATGGTTCAAATGTCATTCTCAACATGACATCATATGCTTATGCACACAATGCACATAAACACGATTTGTTTGTGCTGACCAAGCGTGTTTAATCTGTTTCACATTCCGTTTTCCCAACGAATATGATAGAAATCCGATCGGAAAATGAAATATTCGTTGCTTGCAACGAAGTATTCCACCACGCACACATATAAAGATTTTTTGAAATTAGCTGTGGACCTCGCTGAAGCTGTTTGCAGTTGGAATAATATCAAGAACATCAAATTCCAAACTCCCGGATCCTCTCCTCCACTCTTTGCTCCCCTCTCACTCCTACATAAACGGTCTGCAGCTGTCATTCTCGTTAGTGACGAAACCGCAAATTACTTCACTGCTAAATAAATCAAACCATCAAAACAATAACAAAGAACAGGGCGGCCAGTTCATACGAGTTTCAGCATATTTAGGGTGGCCAGTTGTTCAAATTAAAAAGTAACCCCGTTAGTTTGCATGAGGAGTCGTTCAAACGGACGGGGGTCCATTGTATTTCGCTCTTCTATTTTAGTTCACTTAAACAATGGCACTGACAGATTCTTATAAACATACATATACCAGAAATGCAGTTTACATTAGTCTTTAATCTAATGAACTGATATAGGCCTACGTCACCCTTTCGTACAACCCTTAGGGCTGCACACCTTGTAGTTTTTTGTTTGTTTGGCTATGAGCTAAACTCTGCGCAAAAATGGAAGTGTCCCTTATGTACAGCTGCTGATGGGGTCCAAAATAGGTTGCTTGCCCTAATACGTTGATATAAAGCAACCTCGATTCAAAGAAACTATATAACGTAACTTTTACCTCGATATAACGTAATTTTTGGAAATTAATGAAAACAGCTGAGTTAACTTTATTGCGATGTGACCTACAATTGGTACTGTGCGAAAATCATATCTATCTTTTAAATTTTGTAAGTTATAATACAACTTTGTTATTTAGATATTCGAATTCTTCATTTCTTAATGCATCGTTTAAACTACAAGACCAATCAACATAAAATTTGAAAACTAACTGTTTGAAAGCCTCCTCTTTCATTTGCAATCAATTTCGGTCGAATGGAAATAAAATTTCTTTTTCTTTCGATATAACGCACAATAGTCGGAAAATTGCGATTTTTGGCCAAAATTATTTTTTAGTTTCAAATTGATTCTAGATTATATTTGTTACAAAAGAAATGATTTAAACTTATAAGAACTCATATTTAGGATGCTTTGGGGAAAAATGATCAAATGTTTCCGATTGCTCGACCAAAAAAAAATTTTCTTTCTCGCGGGGATTCTTCCTTTTTCTCATTGAAACTCTCTTCAGGTACTAAATAAATTTAGTAACAAAGATAATCAAATTTGTTGAAAGAGTACTTAAAATTCTAAAGACTTGCTAAAAATATGACAATTTTAAAAGTATTTTTTTCGGAAAACGTCAAATTATAGCAAACTTTTAATTCATGTTTTGATACAACATACTTCAGCTACTTCGAGCACTGTAAGAAACTGCGGCGACAAGAGTTGTTTTTTGATTAAAGTTTATGAGAATTTCATTTTTATTATAAGTAGCCTATGGCGCAACTCATTGAGTTTAAATTTGTTTTCGTTTCATTTTTAATAGGCTAAGATATCAGCTTTAAAATGATATATAACAATAATATTTACATCCGCGGTTACTATTTATTTTTTTGGCATTTTTAAAATGACCTATTTTTTCAACTTTTGAAATGGGCAACTTTTACGGCTTTCTACATGTTTTACCTTTGTTATACTATATAACAAAGGTTTAGGAATTGGTCGAAAAACACGAAGCTGATCTAAGGCCCGGAGGGCCGAGTCACATATACCAATCGATAGGGTTCGACGAATTGAGCAATGTCTGTGTGTGTGTGTGTGTGTGTGTGTATGTGTGTGTGTGTATGTGTGTGTGTGCGCTGCTTATTTTCTATCGCCTATTTCGCGGAAAGGGCTGAACCGATTTGTCTGCTATTACTTTTGTTTGAAAGGTATTATAGTGGAGAATATTGCTATGCTATCTGTTTCGTGGTCCGACTTTTCGTTTAAAAGTTATAAGCAAAAATGTGAAAACTACGTGACACGATTTTCTCCGGAACCACACAACCAATTTCAACGATCTTAGTACCAAATGAAAGCTCTTACTATTGCTAAACATTGTGCCAAGTTTTATTGAAAACAAACAAGTGGTTTAAAAGTTAGCCTTAAAAAACCAGTTTTGACAAGGTTCAAATGATCGCCTGTTTCTCAGAGATGGCCAAACCGATTTATGCGCTATTAGTTTCATTTGGCAGGTAATATAGCCGGATAGATCACTATTGAATGGTTTTTTGATTGGACGTTTAATTTGAAAGTTATGAGCAATCGTATACACCACACCAAAATTAACAATTATTTATAATGATTTTAACCAAGATAATTTACCTAATTTCAATTATTTTTATATCAAACAAGAGGTTTTGACACTACGAATATATATACAAAATTTCATAAGAATTGGTTTTACCGGTCAAAAGATATTAACACTCGCGCCAACTTTTGTAACACGTTTACTCGCGCGCACAATAGCCCAAACCAAAGAAAACGTGCGTACTAGACTTTTGACTAGGAAAACTTGGTTTAAAGTTTATCAAACCTTTGGGAGAGTTTCTTGAAATTGAATACTGTATCGTCTGATAGAATTTGAATTTTGATTAATCCCCCTAAAAGTGAAATAAAAAAATTATTTTTCTTCAGTTTCAATATAACACATTGATATGTTCTGCAAAGTTTTAGAGCATATTATTACAAGAAATTTTGCTGAAGACAGTAACCTTCTATCTCTTCAGCGAAGTTAGAGAAATCTTATTTATTGTATATGCATTTGTAAAATCAGTTTTTCTATTTTAGCTCTTTTTGTAATTGTTGTATTACTTTTTTGTGTATTGCAAAGCTGTGCAAACAGTAAAAATACACAATTTTGCTGAACACAGTATCCCTCTATGTTTGCTTGTTTAGGAACTGTAGAACTTTGATCATAAAAGATACCCTGATTTTGACCCCGAATCACTCGACTACCAACAGATGGATACATTTTATACATTTTACATTTGCTGATAGTTTTGCTGCATACAGACACCATTTTTCCATATGAAGAAACGAGTGAAAATTCCAGTTGGGGTCAATTGCGGTACACCTTAATGCTGCTAGCTTCGTTTCTGTAATGTCGGTTATACTGATCTACTTTCCCAACAATTTAACGTATTAATGCATTGAATAATTATGACATTTTGCTCTTAACAAGTTTATTGAAAAATATACGTTAGATAAACAACGATTTGTAACTTTATAACACTATGGCGTTCAAAAACCTACACGTGTTGTACAAAATACAACAGCGTGAGTAACCGAAGGTTAATAAAAATTGATGAAATTTATTCAAGAATACTTTATTATTGTGAATCAGATAGAATAGCATGACAGAAAATTATGCATAGTTCAAAAACCCATAAACTAGACCTTTACTACGCAATGTATATGTTAAAGAATATTATTTCTTCTTACAACTTACTTTTACTTGCATTTACCCACATTAGTAACAACTTACTCAGCAATTTCATAAGAATGGTACTATCAAAATTTATAAGTGCCATAAAACGGGCTAACATTGATCGCCGGGGTAACATTGATCAAATGGACCATTCGCATAAATAAGTGGAATAAACCACTACTGCCAACTTTTCTGAACAATGTTTCCCCGTTTTACGGTACTTCTATTTCGTTTAAAGTTTGTAAATTTATTCAGTTTCCAAAATTTTTTTGTAAACAAACGCACCACGCAATCTTAACCAATAGATGATTTATTTTCCGAGGACTTGTCGATTTCTATCTAATAGCAAGTAAGACCGTATAACAAAGGTTCCTTTCACCACTAGGTGGATTAAATCAGGTTTTTTTTTTTCTATCAAAATTTTATTCCCGAATCATAAAAATATAGACAATTTACTACAAAACCGCGTTAGAGCATGTGCTAATATGTGAAATTTAAATACTTTATATGGAGCCCTTCTAGCCGTAGCGAAAATAAAAATAAAGTTGCTTTATATCGAGGTATTACGCCAAATTTCGTTAATTGCACTAAGCCTATCGTCGATTTTGAGAAAAACTTTTGTTAGTCTGGCTGATCTGACTGAGACAAAAGATGACATGAACAAGGAACAACACTTGAACTGTTAGTGAAAACAGCTCAGTTCAATTAATTTAAGTTTTTGTTAAAATCGGCGAAAAGCTTAGTGCAATTAACAAAATTTGACTATACTATATCGTAATTTCTACAAAAGTATATTAAATAACTGGTCAAACAAATAATTATTAACATTATTACGAACACAAAAATGGTGATTTGATATTTTACATAATTTTGAGAACATAGATTTAGAAACAATGAATTAGTTTGTCCTAAACAACAAGTTACAACAGTAAATATACTCGCTCGACTCAATACAGTTACCAATAAACACCCAAACTTAATTAAAACGGTTAAGCCTACAAAATTATCTCAGCTGTTCTCAGAAATCAGACTTTTTATAACTGCTCAATTACAAACGTTAAAAATGAATAATATACGAGCGCAATGCTCGTAATCATAATCAATTGGATATTTATTCCAGCAGTTAATAGTTGTCATAATATTAAGTGAACTACACTATTGCGTTTTTAATTTGTATCCATATAAATACACAGGCACGCTTGCTTTACGATAAATCACTTTGCCCACTAATACAAATACTCAAACAAATCGATATTGGATAATTTGCAGGGGAACAGAACTTCAAGAATAATTTAGAAAACAGACAGACAAAAGTTCATAGCGCTTCAGTTTGCTGTACGGAAACTTTTCATAAAAACTCGTAAACTCGCAGACCCCCTTCCCACCCCCGCGTACATACTTAACCCGCATCAAACTGGCAGCACTGAGCAGTCTCTTTTCCGTCCCTACCGAGATACCCCTTTTCAGTGAAACATTTTGAGATTCCCACAGCACTAGTTTTCCCTTTGGAATGCATTAAAAAATCTTACCGTTATGGTGGTGCAGTCAAAAATTTTATGAAGCAAAGTCTTGTTCGGAATGCTGGCTGTTGGAAACAGGGGACGTAAATCGTCAGATTTGTTAAAACACAGCCGACAAAATTGGCCTTCGTTATGTTCCGGACGCAGATCACTCTCGAACATTTTTTTCTGTGGATATCCTTACACTTTTAACGAATATACGCCGCGAACGCCAATTTTTGCGTCGGGCAGTTGTTTAAAAAACAAGAACTTTTTCCTCACTATTTACTTGCTTTAACCGGAAAATTGCCAACTCTAAAACTAACTTTTACGAGACGACGGAACGACCGACGAGAAGGCAGTCATCTTTTTCCTTCAACTTCACTTTAGACTTGACAGTCGCTCGCTACACCACAGCTTGAATTTTTAGCAAACGTTATCACACACACATATCAATCGTTTTACACCGTTTAGGTAGTTTGCTATATATTCATATTCTCTACAAGGCATGTGTTAGTGCAAAAATATAAGAGAAACGAAGGAAGAACCACGAAGGTTTGTTGACATTTTGTGAAAAGCCACAGATTTATTTGGCCAGATTTCCAACACATCCATTCACAGCACAGCGCGTTCAGATGACGCCTTTTAAACACAAGTGAATGGATCAATGAATGTACCGTATCCCCCCGCTAATCCGACACCCAATAATCCGACGACTCAATAGTCCGGATCTCGCTACTCTGGAAAATTCAGAATTAAAACGTGTTGTACTTGACTTCTTTCAATCGAACAGTACCTTCGTTTGGCGTCTCTGTTAAAGTCAGAATGGCACTCTTTCTAACTAAATGGAAATGGTACATGGTGCTGCTTCTAACTACGTTCACTTTTGCCATGGCTATAATATTTTCATTACTACTCTCAATAGACAATACGTTCTCTTTTGCCATGGCTATAATATTTTCATTGCTACAGTGGACCCCCGTTCGTTTGAACGATTCCTCATGCAAACTAACGGGGTTCGTTTTTGATTTGAACAACTAGCAACCCTAAATATGCTGAAACTTGTATGAACTGGCCGCCCTGCTCTTTGTTATTGTTTTGGTGGTTTGATTTAGTCTCGTTTAGTTGGTAGTTGCAAGCAGCGAATATGTTATTCTCCGATCGGATTTCTATCGTTATCGTTGGGAAACAAAATGTGAAACTGATTTAACTAGGATTATACACGTTAGATCAGTATAAACAAATCGTGTTTATGTGCATTGTCTGCGAAGGCAAATGATGCTATGTTGAGAATGACATTTGAACCATTTTTAATTTGCACATCGTGCAAACCAGCGGGGTTCAAATTAAAAAGTGTTCAGATTAAAAACGGTCAAACGAACAGGGGTCCACGGTACTCTCAATAGACTGATGTGCTTGCGCTTATTTCACACTAAGAATTTCAAAGTATAGGCTAATTTAAAGAATATTTTCCAGAAGATGTCTCTGGTGTCAAAAAAGTATACAAACAGAAAAAATCTGTCAAATCGCTCGTAAATTTTGGCTGACTGAAATTAATTGTTATTTTATTGGAAAATTGGATGTCATTGAGTGTGATAAATTAGCGTAAACGGGAATAAAAAATATTTGGTTTCAAGTGATCTATGGTGCCGCGATCGTCGGTGAATATGGCACAGTCTATTGCTGTGTCATTTACTGCAGAACGTTTGTTTACATACGGCATCCCGGAAGACTAAAATATACCGCACTCCTATGCATTACCAAGATGTGCCGTAAACAAAATAACTATTTCCCGTCCCATGGAAAGGTAGCAAAGTGTATGGTATAACCTTTTGAAACTGGGAGGAACTTCAAAGCAGAGAATTTGTGCAGAACATTTCATTGTAAAAGATTGTATAAACGGTAAGCAAAGAATGAAGTGTAACCTAGCCATAGCATTATACTGCTAGAAAATATTTTTAAAAGTATGTTGTTTCCATTATATTTTCAGTAACATCACATCACAAAATCCAAGCATTACCGTCAATCATTCCAACGCAGTGTCCACCAATAGATAGTACCGCCCTTGATAAAGAAGGATGTTCAATTGCTGGTTGTCGAACCCGTAAGCAAAAATTCTTAAAGCGTCTTCTTCCGGTTACTCATCGTAAGATTCGACTTCAGTGGATAATAATTCTTCGATTGGAAGATTTCAATGATAATAGTTTACGCAAAATAAGAGTATGTCGGCTTCTGGTTACTGACTTAATAAATAGTAAATATGCAAAATGGGAGAGATTATTCTAAATAACTAAACTATATTATGTACAAAAACTATACAGAAACGTCGCAATACTGTCGCTGTTCCAAGTGTTGGATTTAGTTGGACAGACTAAGGATTTATTTATCTAATACATCAATCCCGGTTTCGAATCACAATTATGGCAAACCATCTCATATTCCACGAAGTGACGGCATATGCTCTTTTGTGGATTGTCCTGCAGGAAATAGCATGCTTCATAAATTTCTTTCGCCAAATACTGCAATCTACCGGAAGTGGCTTCCAGTGCTAAAAGCAACCAAATGTCCCACGCAGGATTCGTTCCCTGCACGACGCCTTATATATTCATAAGAACAAACAGATGTTTATACCCGCTTTTCACCTACATATGGTAGGCGCGCTTTCCAATTGAGCAAGTCCACATCAAGTGAAAGTGATTACAGAGAGCGAAATACCGAGGCTTCGCCCACAACAAAGTTGAGTAAACGGTTTGGCACCTCTAAAATTTGTTTTTTCTGTTCTACTCACTCATCATGCTTGCCGGGAGTCGGTAGATGTTATGTACTCCGCAAATCCGAAGCTAAAATAAAAAAGGATGACTTCGTTTTAATATTTACTGTGCATGAAAATATGTTTACTAACTGACTAAGATGAAGTATACAAGCAACAATGTGTTTACTTCCGGCTGTTTCTGCTTTACAGGAGCAGTTCAAAACTCATTGTCGATAGTTAGATCCTATTTTAAGAATTAATTCGTGCGAAATTTCGCACGTATGTGAGCTTTGCAAAACGCCGTAAGCTAATTTTTTCTGTATTGTTTCTAGCTGCTTTGTGTATCCCAGGCACATAATGTATCCAGATGAGAACACTCGAAGTCCCTCACATAAAGGCTTCTTTAAATGTTACCCACAATTTCGACAAGCGCAATAAACAGCGCTTTTAATTCCGGCTCTTTCGTTCCTGCAAAAAAACAAAAACTTCAATTAATCTATTCCGCATAGAGCAAACAATGTTAAAAACATGAAAACTAATGGTGGATGAGTTTTATTACCTGCCATTTTCGTATTGCAGTAATTTTCAGCAAGAATAGTTTTATTTTTTGGATTTATCGAGCCCGTAAAATTAATTTGCACCAATGGCTATGTGGTATCTTCAATGTTTATACTTTTTTTTTGAGTTACTAAATTTACCACCAGGTAGCGCATATGGTGTTATAGTTTGATTTAAATTCGCCTATTTTGTTGACGAAATTGAGCATTACCGAGTATAAAACATAGTTATTGCGTACTTACGACAAATATTTTCAAAAATTTCCGGAGTTGTTTACATATGGATGTAAACAAAACCACATTTCAAACTCACACTGACGTCAGTTTGACTGTCGGATTATCGAGTCAAAATTCGCTAATCCGGCTATAAATTTGTCGGATTAGCGGGGCGGTACTGTATAGTTTCCCAACTGATTCTTTTGATTTGCACACTGACAACCTTTGGCTCCTCTGGCGCTAGCATATATGGACTATAAGCGTTGTGCTAGCGCCAGAAGCTAGCTGTTGTGAGTTTAGTGTAGAATTTTATGCGCCTTTTGCGACATCATCACTATAGCACAGTCAAACAGACATAACACTCGTTTTCCATTCTTCGCACCGATTAAACCGTCATTTCAAATTTGGGCTCAGTTGGGAATGTCTCCGTTTTGGTCAAAGTGGCGCTGTTGACCGAAAGAAGGGGGTGTTCCCCATAAAAATACTTACTACACGGAGAAAAATGTGGCTAGTTTAAAACAACCATAAATTTGGCTGAAGTCCAAACCACAGGGAACAGACATTCAAGCGAAAGGTCCCCACTTGGATAAAACTTATGTCAAATTAGTTGGGAAACTAAAGTGATGGTGTCGGTGGGCTCTGTAGCCGCAAGGTTACCAAGTCTGCTTTGACAAGCGAATGGTCATGGGTTCGAATCTTAGTACAATCAGGCCATTCGATGGCAAAGTAACTTTAGCATGGGTTTATGCTCAGGCCCCTCACCACCCTTCCTTCGTGCTGAATTCTATGTTATCCCGATATGGCCTATTGACAGTGCAAAAATTGAGACCCTTATAGTTAAATGCACTGGTTAGCTGTTCCAGGAATGGCTATAATTGGGGACAGCGCTGTCATGTGGAACGAGGTGGGTAAAAATAGAGAAAAAGTCTGACGAAGGGCACTATAAAATTCGTTATAAGCAATTGGTTTATCGTAAATAATGCCATCAATCGCACCCACCTTAGCTAAAGAATCAGCCTTGTCATTACCCGGTGCCGATATTGAGCAATGAGAAGGAACCCAGACTAAGGTTACCTTAAATTTTTTATCCGTTATAGCCCAGGTTATAGCCTCCCAGGAAATACGGGGAGTGCTTTACCATCTCCATCGATCGCAGAGCCTCAATGGCACTGAGACTATCTGTGAAGATGAAGTAGTGATCTGCGGGCATAGTTACGGTGATCCCAAGGGAGTATTGAATTGCAGCAATTTCTGTGACATACACGGAAGCAGGAGCATCGAGTTTGTAGGAGGCAGTAAAGTTTTCGTTGAAGACACCGAAGCCAGTGGACGGCCAGTCGAGGTAGGATCCGTCAGTATAAAACATCTTATCGCAACTAACACTTTTAAATTTATTGAAGAAATTTTGGGAATCTCTTGCGATCGCAATTGATCCGGGATACCGCAAGTTTCTTCTTTCATGGTAATGTCGTAGTAGTATAGAGCAGTAGTAGTAGTAGTAGTAGTAGTAGTAGTATAGTATAGAGCAGACTGAGGAGTATCTAGTGATGCGATATTTATGGGAGTGTAATGAGAAGGGTTGATATCTTGAGCCATGTAGTCAAGATATAAGGTCATAAATCTAGACTGAAATTCAAGTTCGACCAGGCTTTCGAAATTACCAATTACTAATGGGTTCATAATCTCACATCGAATGAGTAGACGATAGGACAATTCCCAAAAGCGATTCTTCAACGGTGGGTCGATTGCATGCAGCCTAAGGCTATACGCAGACAACGATATTGAATTCTTTCTAGCTTGATAATATGCGTGTTGGCGGCGGTTCGGAAGCAGAAACACCCATATTCAAGTACAGATAATATCGTTGTTCGGTATAGCCAAGGTCTCTTGGGTGAGCTCCCCACCAGGTTCCGGTAATTGTACGAAGAAAGTTTATCCTCTGTTGGCATTTTTGAATCAGATGCCTAAAGTGGCATGCTCAAGTGCATTTGGAATCCAACCAAATACATACCGAGATATTTGTAAACTAGTACCACAGAGGTTACGGTTCCGCATGCATCGAGCGGTGCCCCAAAGAGTGTTCATCGCTGTTTTACTCGACAATCCGCTCACGAACCGGCCGGCCGTACGCGAACCAATATCCACGTTTTTTCGCTTTCATCAAGCTCTTCATCTGTCTCTCAAGTACCTTGTACTTCCTAAGCAGATCTATCGAACCGTGTTTTCAAAAATCCTTATACGCCAAGGACTTTTGCACATACAGTTCCGAGCTCTCTTTGTCCCACCAGATGGTGGAAACCCGCCGGTTGAACGTTTTCCCGGGTATCGATTTCGTCTGAGCTTGAGTCGCGGCGTCCAGGATCAAGCCAGTAATAAGGTCGTATTCTTCCTCCGGAGGAAGTTCAACGCGCGATTCGATGTTTTCTGAGATTTCGGCCGCGTAGCGTTTCCAATCGATATTGCGTGTGAGGTCATATGTAACATTTATTGAATGCACGGGCCGATACCCATTAGTAATTGATATAAGGATTGGCAGATGATTACTACCGTTCTGCAATATCAGAAAGTGACTTCTGCTCAATCCGCACCGATGGAGGGATATATATCGAAGCGATACAAAGGTCTTTTCCGAGGGGCAAGACACTGTCGAAAATATATTACTTTTCCCTTAATATATTTACCGTTCCCCACCCATAAATATAACCTAAAGCCCTATAAAGGGGGCTTTAATAGGACCTAATATATTAATATATGATAATACAGTCGTATTTCGCTGGTTGGGCCTCTAATACTTGGGCGTCGTTTTAGTTGGGACTTCGCTAGTTGGGCTATGGCCCAACTAAAATGAAACTGGATGTCAAAATTGGTTGTCAAGTTAGAACTGACAATCACTCGTCAATTCTTTCAAGGGGTGAGCAAAAGCGTATCAACTTGTAAATCGCGTTAATTTTCAATAATCAATTTTTGAAATTTTCACAGATAATTTAAAAAAGGAAAACATCCGTATATTACCCATTTCGCTTTACCAAACTTCGATTAGTTCAAAAAATTCAAGTCGCGTAGCTTCCGCTACATTGTTCTCAACGTATTGAATGATTAAACTCGGCTAAGTCTACGGCTACGCAAATCCACTTTAATACATCAGCTTACTTAGGTCTTTTTGAAAAAATGGCTTTTGTATACGGCAGACTTCGCAGCTAGAGTACAGAACTATTGCAGGGCTTCTTAGTGCAATCCTTATTTAGATATCTGGCGTAGTAATATATTCAACTCAATATGTATATTTATGTCCATTTTACACCTGTTCTCAAAGCAAACATTATCATTTTATGCTTCAAACAAACAAAAATCCGATATTAGCTCAATATCGATTCAATGTTTTACAAAATTGTAACACCAACAAAAACGATGCAAGCACCCCTCATTAAATCTGTCCCTTCTGTCAGTTGGCCCAACTAACGAATCACTTTCACTAGTTGGGCCGAGGTGGTGGCCCAACCAGCGAAAAACGACTGTATTATGAAGCGTTTTACCCCTCGGTCTTTTCCTTTATTCTATATGCATGGCAACGACTTTAATATTCAAAAACGAGGGGAGGTCTATTCGGAAGAAAGAGTAGCACTTTTTGATCCCTATAGTATTCGCGTTGACGAACGTAAGCTGCTGCCACCTCCAAAAGTTTACTGTATGGGTGAAGCGGAATAGGAATTTCTTAAAGAGCGCAAGAGATCGAAACATTTTGGCAGATTTTCACCCACACATACATACTGGCATTTCTATGAGTGTGCAAGAGATCGTTTAATGCCGTCAATGCGAATAGTACTCGTCCACCATGTGATCCTCGATTCCTCGATCGCATCGGATGACGTTAAAGTCGTGGAAGTTGAGATCATTACTTGAATTGAGAAATGTTTCACAGAGGGCGAATACGTCACAGTTGGGAATAGGGGTTGATACTTCTGCAGTTCCACTGTAACACAGCGATAGAGTTCACAGCATTGTTCGACGTATTAATCATCGAAGGATACGATACCTGAAAAGAGGGTCCATTGTGCTGTTAGTTGCTTTAAAAATATTTTAACTGTGGGAAGAAAGGCAAGTAGAAAGCTTTTGAATGGATCCGAGATGTTGAAAGTTTCAAATGACCGGTCCACAATGTCAGAGAACTTCAAAAATCCCTTTCCCGATTTGATCTCTGAATGTAAGTTGGGTGCGTCAGGGGTTTTGGTGCACCAGAAAGCGGTGGGTACTCTTGGTTTGATTTCAAATTTTGCCACCCTGGAGGTACCTGCTTCGGATTTTTTTCACCGCTTTTCTCAAAGTTTGATGTATTTTCTGTTCCGTTCGAGGATATCTTAAGTCCTTTGCGATTAAGTCGAGGAGAGTTAATAACCCGCGGTACGAACAGGCGTACAGGCAGACGAACCCTATCCAAAAGGATATAGTTTGGCAATGCAGATCCGGCGAAAGTTACTCAAAAGGATTCCGAAGGGCAGAATATTTTCTTCCCGTTTTCGACCGATGCTGAATGCAATTGCTTGCATTCCAGCACCTTTACCAGAAAGGAGAATCGGTGGCTAAACCGATAGCTGGACAGCCGGACGCCTTTCGGACTGAAAGGTCGTGCCACAGCAACAGGAGCTGAGATCCACTAACAGCAGAAAGGACAATCGGTAGCAATACGGAAGGGTTCGAAAGCACCGCAGTAAAAGAGGGCTGATACCCACCAGCAGTGTGAAGCAGCAGCAATAACAAGAGTGGATGAACGCAAGCCAGTCGCTTCGGTTCACGACACTTCCGAGTTTCAAATGTCAAAGACCAACAAAACCAGTATGACGCCTACAGTTCGACGAATTAATCGCGTCAACTCGGAGGCACCATTGCTGGATGAAATTTTAGCAGCCATCAAGGGTATCAAATCCAATAGAGCGCCAGGGATAGACTGTATTTCAGTCGAAATGCTCAAAGCTGACCCATCTTTGTCAACCCAGATGATGCATCAGCTTTTCAGCAATATATGGGAAACCACAACTTTTCCGGTGGACTGGATGCAGGGCATATTGGTTAAATTTCTTTAGAAAGGAGACCTAACTGAATGCGGTAACTGGCTCGGCATCACGTTGCTCTGTATTACTCTCAAAGTACTCTGTAAGGTAATCCTCAATCGGATCCAGGAGAAGATCGACACTACTCTCCGGCGGCAGCAAGCTGGTTTCCGTGCTGGTCGATCATGTGTAAACCATATCACAACGCTCCGCATTATATTGGAGCAGATCAACGAATTCCAGGTATTCAACTTCTGCTGGTGTTCGTTGACTTCGAAAAGGCGTTTTTGACCGACTCAACCACGAAAACATCTGGGGCGCACTTAGGCGTAGAAGAGTTCCAGATAAGCTAGTCCATATCATCGTGGCTCAGTACGAGGTGTTTTCGTGCAAGGTTTTGCACGACGGCTTCTCGCCCGACCCCATAAAGGTTATTGCTGGCGTAAGACTGGGCTGCATTTTATCATCGCTTCTTTTTGTCATCGTTATGGATAAGATATTAGTTGAAGCAATTGACAGTAGACCAAATCGAGGATTACCTTGGAATCCTCTAGCGATGGAGCAACTAAATGACCTCGACCTAGCCGACGACATTGTCTTGCTCGCACAACGCCGAAACGGTACGCAGAGCAAGTTAGATGACTTTTCCGAGAGCTTCCAAGCAGATGGTCTTACAGTCAATGTAGAAAAAACTAAAACTAAACTAAAAACTACCATAGACAGTGAACATTGACAATTCCACCAACTTCACATTGGCGGGACAAGTTGAGCAGGTAGACGCCTTTCAATATCTCGGTAGCCAGGCAACGCCCGATGGTGGTACCAAGACTAATATAGCCACATGGATCAGGAAGGCCAGGGGCCTTGCCTTTGCCGGTCTGCGAAACATTTGGCGCTCAAACCAGATCACTCCACAAACGAAAATCCGAATCCGACAACGCAAAAACTGCAGGTATTTATTAACCGGTACCTGCGATATATCATTCGTGCCTGGTGGCCTGACAACTGGATATCCAACGAGGAACTCCATCCTCGGTGTCATCAACGGCCAATAGCCACTGAAATTCGTGAACGTAAGTGGAAGTTGATCGGACACACCTTGAGGAAAGGAGCAAATGATGTTTGCAGAGAAGCACTCGATTGGTATCCACAAAGACAGCGTAGAAGAGGCAGACCCAGAGTCTAATGGCGACGCAGCTTAGCCAACGACATCCGGGTGGTATAGAGAACCTGTCCTGACGACAGGTAAAAGCTACGGCAGGTAACCGTCAGCAGTGGAGATCTCTGATTTCATCCCTTTGTTCTGCCGGACCGGTGGACATGGACACATAAGTAAAAGTATTATGATGCAGCTTTAATTTGACAATAGTGGTGCCTTTTTCCACTTAATTATGGCATTTATTGTATATGTAAGAAAATAATACATTATATGATTTTTTTTATAGCGCACTACCCAAGTAAACACGAAGCTTTATATAAATTCAATTGTAATGCTTTATGGCTCTACTAATGTTCCTGAATTTTAAATTAGGTACTCCATAAACTATTCATATTAGTTAAAAGATTAAGCCGAGAAAATAAGATACTGTGAAGAAAACGACAGGGTCCCAAATTTATACACTTACATGCACAAATATCTGTATTTGTGATAGCGCTGCTACTAAACTAACCCTATCCGTGAATATTTAACAGAAAGCCCAGTCTTGAGTTCTGTAGTCTTCGATTTTATTCTGGTTCTGTGTGTCGCACTCGCAAGTAGTGCGCTGTGATCGCACATTTGTAAAGCGCACAACTGGTGACGTACTTGCGACACACAGAACAAGAATGAAACCAAATGTCGCACGTCGATTATTACGGGTTTCAACTCCAACAGTAATACAAACTTGGCCGGATCTATTTATTTCTTACTTATACCAGCATAGAACCGGGGTGGCTCTTACCTTATCAAGAATTCTTTTCCACCGTACTCGGTCCTGGACTACTCGTCGCCAATTCGTTAAGTGTCTTGACACACGTCGGCTTCAACCTGATCGAGCAACCATTGAGCCCCTTTATTCACCGGACCAGCTAGTATGCAATAAAAGCAATTGGACTAGATTAACCCCTCTAAGGTCTACATCATTTTTAGCACCGCAAAATTTACTAAAATGGCCGTAACTTTTTTATCTTTCAATATTTTTTCACCAAATTTTGGAATTTTGCCGAAAATATTTTCTATTTTCATAATATCTATAGATAATGGCCATATGGCATATGGTTCCGGAGTTATTCCGGAGTTCCTTGGGGGACCGAGATATGGCTTTTTTAGATAAAGTTGCCAAATATCTAAAATTCGTTTGAAATCTGTTGATTTTTGCAAACATATCATCGACTGTGGACATATCAGTTATTTTGCCGCAGTTAGGAGCCATGTTGCGCGCCATCCGGATCCGGGGGGACACTATAAATCTGGAACCGGTTCCCGTAACGGGACATTTCAGCATCAGCAAAGCATGTTGTGTCGCATATCGAAAAACATCAGCATTCGACAAAATAGCGATTGGTGATCATCTCATGTCTCTCAGAGGCCGTATGACCGGTTCCGGGTCCGGGGAGAGTTTCTTTTGTGATTCAAGCACGGAACGGATTTCGGAGGAACTTGTCCGGGACCTGGAATCGGCCATATGGCCTCTGAGAGACATGAGATGATCACCAATCGCTATTTTGTCGAATGCTGATGTTTTTTGATATGCGACACAACATGCTTTGCTGATGCTGAAATGTCCCGTTACGGGAACCGGTTCCAGATTTATAGTGTCCCCCCGGATCCGGATGGCGCGCAACATGGCTCCTAACTGCGGCAAAATAACTGATATGTCCACAGTCGATGATATGTTTGCAAAAATCAACAGATTTCAAACGAATTTTAGATATTTGGCAACTTTATCTAAAAAAGCCATATCTCGGTCCCCCAATGAATGAATTATGAAAATAGAAAATATTTTCGGCAAAATTCCAAAATTTGGTGAAAAAATATTGAAAGATAAAAAAGTTACGGCCATTTTAGTAAATTTTGCGGTGCTAAAAATGATGTAGACCTTAGAGGGGTTAAGGACGTGATATATGTATAAAGAATTCCCAATTATTGTTTGTAATATAATATAGTACCTATATTGTTTAATAGAGTGTAATAGTTTTCATAGTAAACTTTAAATCAATTATAGTTCAACATAACCTGGTTGCAGGCTTTCGTCAATTTAAAAAAAATGATTGCTTCTGCATCAATTTTAGAGATGATTTGTCAGGACATATTGTTAATTTCAAACTTTACTTTACGAAAAGAATTTTGAACGTTTAGTAATGTCTAGAATTACCTGTTTTGTTATCTATTCTAGAATCCCTCGATCCAAATTAAAAAAAAATGTCTTCCAAGCACATTTATTTACGGGTTAGCAGAAGAACTGTTGTCAATTTTTGTATAAAAAGGATGAAAAGCAATCTTTGATTCTGAATGAAATCAAAGTGCAAACTATCAGCACAATAAAAACCACTATTGTGTAACTAATCGTAGGTATAGGTAGTAGAGTATTACATAGACAAACAAAGATGATTCCGTTGTATCCAAACGAACTGTTAAAACAAGCATAACATAGTTATGTCTCATGCGTCTCTTGAGAATTTTGCAGCGTTGCTGAAAGGCCATTGTTACTAGTTCTGCGAGAAGGCGCCTCCGCTTATCTATGATTGCTCTACTATCTATAATTATAAGCACTTAATTTTAATTGATATACCAAAGTTTGCCAAAACTAGCGCATGCAAATGAAACAAGAAGTTTGATATTTTCTTGCGTAAAAAGCAATATACATTAAGTTGTGTACATACCTTAAAATCGAATTATAGAGAACGAGTTGCTTCGCTATTTCCTATTTCATGGTAATAGTTATACTGCCGCTGGAAGCATATCTGTCCCATTTAAAAACATGAAAATGAGAAAATCGCGCTCAGAGTTGAAAAACTGATTTTTCTAAAATTATTTAGTTTGGATGTTATTATTTGTCCATCTTTGAAAACTGTTGGAAAACTTTCATCAATTTTGTATACAACTTGAAAACATTTTATATGAAATAACGTTTGCAGTGAGACAAATAACTGTCCATTTTTTCAATAGGAAAAATTGTCTCCAAATTTTTTTTCGAGTTTTTCTAGTTAAACAGAATGTTTTCAATTCATATTTTAAAAATACATACCAAATTAAAACGTTAGACAACAAAATATCGAAAATGATAAACTATAACATGGGCCAGTTATGCCATTCCACCGGCCATATAGCACAAGCCAAGTAAAAAAAGATGCAAACACGAACTTTGTAAATGGAAAACGACTTACTTAACATTAACGGCAAGCGGTAATGCATCCAATGTACTCCTTTATTGTATTAAAACTTTTCAAAACAATTAAATTGACGAAAGTGAACCAGAAATAAGACGCAAAAATCCTAGATCATACCCATTTGCAGGATTTCAAAATATTTTTGTTTTCATTATTTTAATAATCGCAAATTATGATAAAATAATGATACTCTTTTTTCAGCTCAGCATATCACTTACTTATTTTGCGTGTTCTTAATCTAGTATTGATCTTCAACATAACATCATTTGTTTCATAACTTGTTTTGTTTCTTGCCTTTAAGCTGTTTTTGCCCCTAAGACGAAATTTTCTACCAGCTGAC
This sequence comes from Sabethes cyaneus, assembly GCF_943734655.1. Lineage (NCBI taxonomy): Eukaryota > Metazoa > Arthropoda > Insecta > Diptera > Culicidae > Sabethes > Sabethes cyaneus. The sequence goes on along the minus strand of NC_071353.1, from coordinate 61,731,554 downwards.
TTGTTTGTTTGCTTATTCCACTGAAATGTTACAGTACAGTGCATTGCAAGTTGTTACAAATAACTAAGTTCATGTTTCAAACTAATCGGACTTTATCGTAACAAACATAATCCCGAGGAGTTTGTAGCCTGCGGATATAGTTTTGAATGGATGTTAGTACGTGTCAATGTTACATATTGGTGTACTTAAGCTGGTTTCTGTGCAGTAACATCATTTTTTACAGTCTATCGAAATGAAAACCACGTTAGTGATTTGTTATAGTTTAAAGGTTAATTCGATTTGGGAAAAGACACGCGGTATCATTCTTTAAAATAAAGTATAGTGTTTCCAACCGAATGATTACAGGGTCTGATCATTCCAAAAAGGTAAATTTTAGTATCTTAATGCGAAAGAACAAAAATTTACTAAAAAAGAAATAAACTGATAGTAACTGCTATTTGTAGGATTAAAAAAATTGATTCCTAATTATTTAGAATTCATTGAAACTCGAAAACTTGGTACTTTTTAATTGGCCAGCAAAATCTAATGGGGGACTAACCCGATCGAAATACGATACACAGTATACAATAATGAAGTTAATAATCAAAACCCTGCAAAAGGAATATAGCACTCCATGTTACAAAAATAACAAGTTTTTTTATTCGTCCAAAAGATTGACATCTAGAACCGCTGAAAAGGTAGTTTTCGAAATTTTAAGGAGGAATAATAGTAGTTTGCTTTATTCGATTAGCTGGTATTTATCTTATTCCCAATTTGACTACTTTTTTTGGGGGTAAAGGTGCTTAACATTTCATTTTCATTATTTATTTGTTCTATTTTGTATTTCAAATCAAAAGCATATCACTGAAACTATTATTACCATTAAGACATATCTTATCATTATTATTGATGTTTGTTGCAACAGTAATAATAATAGTAGCAATAGTATTGGTTTTAGTAGATGAAGTTGTAATAGCAGTTCTAGTTTCTCTTTTTGCAGTTGTATCTATAGCAGAACTTACAGTTCGTGTTGAATCTGCTTGTGGCGGTCACTGGCAACATTGTTTTCGTACCGAATCAGTCGCGGGACTAGTCGGCTTCACGTCGATGTTTTCCAGATTTGGTCTAATTACGCTGCCATCTGGTGGGTCTCGTATTTGTTTTTGTGATACAATTCGATAGATTTCTGTGTGGAAAGAAAAGTAAATAGATCACTAATAGATTAATATTATTTATCTACATGGATGTAAAGAGTTAAATGTTAAACGTAACTGGCGAATCTGATGAACGTAGTTTATTAGATTATGGGCATATCAGGTCATACCACATAAAACAGTTCGGAAACTGAAAATCACAACAGCATCTGCTTAACTCACAGACACTATGCCATAATAACATACTAAATAGTAAATCTACCGGAACAGGTTATCACAAATAGTATCCTACAACACGGGATCGGAGATAATCATTTTGTACATAATACATAATCAAATTGTACACAGATTATGTAAACAGTTTGTAGAGGCGAGACAAGTACCAACGCTGAACTACGTAAGAATTTCTAGGATTAATTTTTCGAAAGCAGTCACCCGTGGAGCCTTGTCCGACAACTATAAAACTATTGAGACGGATGGAATCAACAAATTCTGCTTGCTCCTCGATTGCATACTTGAAGTTCTGTAAATTGGGCACTAAGCTCGTTTGAACAATGAAAGCTACCAACTTAGATGACATACTAGATACTTAGGCCAATGCAAATTATTATCAAAGTTTTTATCACCAACCTTCTCCCTCCTTGGAAACTGGCTTTAAAAATCGTTAGACAAAAAAATATGCCGGTTGAGTAAAAAAATATTTATGAAATCAATTGTCTGCGGATTTTAGAGCCTAAAGAACTTGAAAAATTAGTGAACGGAGTGTTACCGCTTCTTGCACGAAACAGGGATGGAGGTTCAAACAATGATGACGGAAAAGTGGAAAACATTTTTTCTTTCGATTTTGTCACTCTTGATAGATTTTGGCATGAAAAAGAATGACATATAAACGAAAAGCAAGAATAAATTTGCATAAAACACTTAATTTTTTTCCTGCTTGTTTTTTTACCCCGCTCCAGTGGCTCAACATCGGAAGGACAAAAAGTTTATAAAATATTTGTAATAGTCTTATTTTTTTTTGCAAAAGTAGAATGAAAAAAATCACCCAAAACTTAAAATTGCAAAATTTTAGCATTCATATAAAAACAGTACATCCATTTAAACCGCTTTCCATTGCTGTAGTAGTATTATAGCTGTGTTGTAGCTATAAGGAAAACTTGACCAATATTTTTAAGGGCCAATTTAAATAAAACGAGTAAGAGTTTTTAGTTTCGATTTACGGAGTTTCTAAGTTTTACAGGATTTTCTAGAATAGTAGACACCCTGAGCACCCAAATATAAATATGTACTATGTTTCTATCTGCTTTACGGAAACAGTAAGAACACCTGCCTGTGAGTATATTCTGGAATGCAGTTTCGACGTTTGTTGAATCGAGTGCCGATGTTTCAATGAAGCTGAGGCCATTCCTCTCCGCGAACCCTTTCGCCTCGTCTGTGGGAACGGCACGCAAATGCCGTAGATCGCTTTTGTTACCGACCAGCATAATCACAATATTCTGATCAGCGTGGTCACGCAGCTCACGCAGCCATCGTTCCACATTCTCATAGGTTAGATGCTTTGCTATATCATACACTAGTAGTGCTCCAACGGCTCCACGGTAGTAGGCCGACGTTATAGCACGGTAGCGTTCTTGGCCGGCAGTGTCCCATATCTGCGCTTTAATTGTTTTTCCGTCAACCTGAAAACAAAGAATATTAAAATCTAAAAATAGTTTTTTTTTAACTCACCTCTATACTTCTAGTAGCAAATTCAACGCCAATGGTGGATTTCGACTCCAAATTAAACTCATTCCTAGTAAATCTTGAAAGCAAATTACTCTTTCCAACGCCGGAATCACCAATCAGAACAACTGAAAAAACACAACAAATATTATTATTAAATTTTACTAGCTGAGTAAGAGATCTTGCTCGAAATTCAATATTATTCTGAATTTATGTGCTGAATGAGTGGCAGAGCCAAAAATGGATGTGGAAAGCAATTTTCGAATTCAATATGATAAACTGCAAGAATGTTCTGTCGTTGGATGACTTGCTGTACCGAATAGGCCATTACTTCTTATTTAAATGTTTGGTATGATACTGATTCAAAGTCCGTCTAGCTTCTTGGTTTCGCTGACGACGTTGACATCATTACACGTACCTTTGAGAGGATGGCGGAAACGTACATCGGACTGAAAGCTTAAGCCAAACGGATTGGACTTGTCATTAATGTATCGAAAACAAAATACATGGAAGGAAGAGGTTCTAGGGAAGTGAATGCTGATCTCATTCCCCGGATTCATTTAGACGGTGATGAAATCGAGGTGGTAGAAGAATTCGTGTATCTGGGCTCACTGGTTACCGCAGACAAGGACACCAGCAGAGAAATACAAAGACGCATTATGGCAGGAAAACGTGCCTATTTTGGACTCCGTAGGACACTGCGATCGAGCACAATTCGCCACCGCACGAAGTTAACAATCTACAAGACGCTGATTAGACCAGTAGTCCTTTACAGCCATGAGGCACGGACTATGCTCGTGGAGGACCAACGCGCCCGTAGTGTTTTCGAACGGAAAGGGTTATGCACCATCTACGGCGGAGTGCAGATGGAAGACGGAACGTGGAGGAGGCGAACGAACCATGAATTAGGGGGGCCCTGTAGCCGCAAGGTTATCGAGTCTGCCTTGACAAGCGAGTGGTCATGGGTTCGAATCTTAGTAGAATCAGGCCGAGAATCCGATGTTAAGTGACTTTAGCATGGGTTTATTCTCAGGCCCCTCCACATCCTTCCTGCTGCATTCTGCATTTACTAACAATGAAAGCCTCTTGCCAGGGCAAGTTATAAGAGTGGTACTTGCTTGAGGTACGAATGAAGCCTCTTGTTCAAGGGCAAATTATAGCTTGTTCCGCATCCTGGTTCTAGGAACGAGATTGGTAATGCATAAGTAGTAAGGAACACATACATACACACATACACACCCTCACTCTGTGCTGAACTCTGCTTTACCGACCATGAAGCCTTTAGCCGGGACTGGTTATAAGAATACTTGCTTATAGTAGTACAGATATAGTTATAGTACAGAAAGTACTGTAATTAGTTCGGCGGTGCGGTATATGTATGAAGGAATTGTTCCACGTGAAGCGAGGCTGAGTTAAGATGTCGAGTCTTTCTAGAATGCAAGAACAGTCAATCCGGGATGTCAGAACATCCGATACGAAGACGGCTCTAGTTACGTCCCGACGGGTTTGCAGAGGGTGTCCGAGGTTAATGAATAAATGAAATGGTATGATACTGGCAGGCTCCGTAGCCGCAAGATTACCCCTTGACAAGCGAGTGGTCGTAGGTTCGAATCTTAGTAGAATCAAGCCCATTCGATGTCAGTCGCTCTTCAACTGCGAACAGCACGAGACGCATATCTGCTCGTTTGTAGTGGCGAATATTGTACGTACACGCGAAATTCGCATAAAAAACCGCGTAAATTCCGAAAATCGCGTAAAACAAACCGTGTAAATTCCGAAATTCGCGTAAAAAAACCAAAATTTTGCGTAAAAAAACTGTGGATTTCAACACTACGCGAAAGACGTTTTGAGCACATCCGCGTAAATTCCGAAAATCGCGTCAAACACCGCGTAAATTCCGAAATTCACGTAAAAAACCGCGTAAATTCCGAAAATCGCGAAAAAGACCGCGTAAATCTCGAAATTTGCGTAAAAAACTGCGTAAATTCCGAAATTTGCGTAAAAAAAACCGCGTAAATTCCGAAATTCGCGGAAAAATAGTCGCGTAAAAAACCACTTGAGTGTATTACAGGTTGCAGTGAAACGACTAAATGCACAGCAACTGCAAGGAAACAGTCAAACATTTGCAATCAGTGTTGCGATCTAAATAGAGCCATTGCAGTGCTTCGTAATAGAGAATATCATCAGTCGTTTTTCTTCTTCAAACAATATCAATCAAATGGTTTCCATGCTATTTTCTATTTTCAGAATATTTTTAACAAAAATTGCGTGATAGAATCTAAAAACATCACATGTTATGCTGCAAGCATGTTTGTTACATTAATACAATGTTTTATTCCTAAGTTTTTCGAAACTTTAGCATCACTGGATACGAGCGCCTCATGGAATAAAGGAGAACTGGGACGTCGGCTACATTCCATTACTCCTAAGGTATCGACGAAAGCGTGGTTCAAGGGGTTGGATATGGGTCGAGACTTCACTCGTTTGATATCCAGGCTCATGTCCAATCACTATACGTTAAACTCGCATCTCTACTGAATAGGAGTTGCAAAAAGTAATCCCTGCGTTTGTGGCGATGGCTATCACGACATCGTGCATATTATATGGTCGTGTTCCGAATTTTGTGATGTTAGGTCCCAGCTGACAGATTCCCTCGGGCCCGAGGAAGACAACCAAACGTGCCGGTGCGTGACATTCTGGCGAGCAGAAACCTTCAATACATGACTCTGGTTTATAGCTTTCTAAAGAAAATTGACGTAAGAATTTAATACGCTTTTGTGCAATTCGCAGACCAACCATCCCAACGATTCCCACGTACCAATGCCACCCTACTGCACTGAAGACACATTAACACTGGCCCATACCCACGAAGTACGCTACACAGCACCTTATCTATTGGACCCTGCCCATCGCAAACAAAAGAACAAAAATAAGAAGCTTCGAGCCCTTGAACCTATCCCTCCTTGTCCTCCCAACTTTGGAAGTAATTAAACCATACTAACCCCAGTAAATCGGGTGTAACGATCGTACCCTCTAACATAGTACCTACATGTTTTCCAATAGTTTTAGCATGATTACTAGGTTCAGTGCAGTGCATTCAGTGCTGTGCTGTCCATAATCTCATAACAGCCAAAAATTCTATAGTAATCTCATAGAAAATGGCTCGATTACGGAAATAAAGACATCACATCATTTTTGATCACTCGTTCGTTGTAACTAGCGATAAATTTGAATTTTCATGAGTAAGTCAAACTCTCATGAATGGTGGAAAGGATTTGGTTTCAGTTTTCTAGAGAAATTGCTGTGCATACCAGCATTTCATCTAGAGAACTGAGTAAGTCCTCCCGGTGCTTCGGCCTAAACGGATTTAATTTAGAATCAGCTCCGTTCAATTCCGCTCCATTCCGCTTTACGAGACACATGATACACGTAAAGGTAAATTATGCAATACTATATACTACACATATATCTAACTTAAACTATATTACATTCTACATGCGGAACTAAGCTTTAGGACGATGCCGAAGTGCCTGACAAACCACCTACCCATGGGAGGATAGTCTAAATAGGGGCAAATGTCGCAACAAAAAGTTGTAATTTAACTTGTTCTAAGATGTCACAGAGTTTCAGTATCCTGGACCGAAGAAAACTTAAAAATTTCGTACTTTGAAATCTGAAAAGGTACCCGGGTACCCTGTCGAACACATAACGATAAAGAATGTGAAAATAGTGTCTTTCTAAACCTAATATTTTTGGAGATATAAGCAAAAGAAAATAAGAGGTTTTGATAAATCGGGTATTTTCCTTAAAAATTAAGGTGCTCCTATTAATCCTGGGAATATTTAATCGGCACCAAAACTTGGATTTTTGCTTTCTGACCGAAAACGAACAATCTAGAAAAATTTGGTTTAAATCCGTGAAGGTCGATTACACGTTTGAACTTTTCTCGGACACTTGACGTGGAATGACCCATATGTCTCTAATATATTTCATCCCATGTCTAATTACAAAAATTATTGAAATCCATATGATTCCAATGTTACTTCCTGGCGCGGTTTGCTGACAGGAATATGATGCCGGGATGTGCTGCAAGTACTTAGTCATTCTTCATGGGTCTTTGGACTGACAACAGAGCTAACACCTTCTATAACCCGAAACTAAAATGATTGCAGAGACTAAGCATCACTGCCCTGCATATTCCTTTTTTTTTTTCATAATATCACTGCCGGACAGTGGGAGATAGATAGGATCTACACACATATATGTACACACATTATGCTTATAATAGTGTTGCTTAGCTTTTATTATCAATTGCTTACCTTTGAATAAATAGTCATATTCATCATCACGTGTACCCATTGCTATTGTTTGCTGCTCGCTTGAATCCGCCTGGCCCGAAAATATGTTTTAGCTTAGGCCACTTAGTATTTTAGTATACGTCTAACCTATTTGGACCTATCAAGCATTCAAATTAAAAAAAATTATTTGTGGGTATTCAAAATTTGTTTATTTCAAATGAGTATGAAATGGGAAAGGCAAACGAGAAAGCGACCAACCCAAGCTCCTACCTAGCGCCTCCACGCGGTCATACTATTGAGTAGCTAAGCTAAGCTAAGCGCACCCCCTAGTGCGATGCTGCGTGGTTCCCAGATGCCAGACCTCAAAACTAAGATTTTGCGCAGACGGCTGAGCCACCCGGCCTTGGTAGCAAGTAAGTCTAATATGTTATTTTAATTATTTGTTTCGGTTCAGCTCATCAAGCACCTCCTACTGTACGATTAACACTTTGGCCGTAACAAGTTTAAATAATACACATGGATATCATGGATATGGACAAAATTAAATTAATTATTGGATATTAGATGCACTGATGGAAATTCAAATGACGCAATTGTATTTGACGCGACGGAGTGCTGTGAGATTGTTCTATTGTTGCATATATACCATATACAGTTTATTATTGAATAAATCTTCCTCATGATCCTTATTGTTTGCCTTCCCTACTAACATGATATACTCTTTTCCTGTAACATCTATGAAGGTAGTATGGGTTCCCTGCACTTTCAAAAATAAATGGTACACTAACATTCCTACTCACTTCCCCTGCGGTTGTTCGCATGTAGCCAGGTATATAATGCGATTATATAGCCACTTACGATGTGTGCAGCCACATATGCTAATGCTAATTCAAAATTTGTATATTGCAAATCCGTAATTTCTATTTAGAAAACATTAAACGTGTCAAAGTTAGGTTTAAAAAATGTTTTAGTAAATATATATTATTTGTGGATTAGACAAAGGCTACGGTCCTTTTAGTCAATTTTTTGTTTTGTAACGGGAATAAACACAATTGTCTGTTTACATTATCCCTGCAAAATGGTTTCATGTGGACTGACGAGGTTTGAGAGATTTGTTTAGGTGGAGCTGTTTTACGATCTAATTTATGTTTCGGATTTATAATTTAATCAACCTGTAAATTAAGAAAATCATAACGACTATGACGGTTAAGAGAATTATTTTCCTAGTGATTATCGGCATATCGGTCACAGCAATGGGCAGCTATATTTATGCAGATAAATAAATAATTATATTTATCAAAAACAATATACTGTTAAATTTTCTTCCAATAAAAATTTGTAGCGCACGTACGCACGTTGAAATAACAAAAATCAGAACTTTTGAAATACTTCAATCAGTACTACCTCCACTTACTATTTTGCGGCAACGAACTGATAGGCAAAGCGGGGTACTGAAGTTTTTGGAGTGGCTTAGTAGAATACGAAACCTAAAAATAAAAAAAAATAAGAAAACTTATCCAATTTAATTCTACTATGTTGAATTGCAGTAAGACTAAGCGTAGGCGAAATACGTATCTGTCATTGAATAAAATACACATAGTAGAATTAAATTGGATAAGTTTTCTTATTTTTTTTATTTTTAGAAAGCGGGGTAGGTTAGAAGGAATATATATCCTCAGAAGTATGAAGTACAAGCTAACAAACGTTTAAATTGTACCCGAGGGTCCAATATAGGTAGATGGTCCACTATTGGTATACATACCTTATATTGCGACTATTTCACTCATTTCACTCGATTTCACAATTGTCGACCAACGTTTGAAAGGGGCGGATGAGCCAACTGTCAAACAGAACGAGTGAGTTATTTTTTGCTGGAGCAGCATAGGAAAATGAACTCTCACTCGTTGTTTGACAGTTGGCTTATCCGCCCCTTTCAAATGTTAGTCGACAATTTGTCAGAGCTGCCACAAATACAGATATTTGTGCATCCATAAATTTGGGACCCATCAATTATTTTAGTTGCTGATTTCTGGCTCTACTAATGTCACTGAATTTTTAAATACTCCATAAACTATTTGTTATTTAAAAGATTAGACCGAGAAAATAAAAAACTCCGGAAAAAACGACAGGGTTCCAAATTTATGCATGCACAAATATCTATATTTGTGGCAGCTCTGTTCACAATAGAGTTAATAATGTCGAATATTTCAAACAATGTAACTATTTCCGATCGCTAAATCATTAATCAATAATAATCGAAACAATCATTATTCATCATTAAACGTCATATAGGTATACTGTCGGTGGAAGCATAACTGTTCCATGTTACATTCTGTCATTTCTGATTTGTTGTCTAACGTCATATTTCTATATGTATTCTTAAAATATAAATTGAAAACATATAACTATACAAACTTTGAGTTATTTAATATTTTCCCAAAAGGGACAAATAATTTTAGAAAAACCAGTTTTTTTTACTTTAAGTGCGATTTACTCATTTTCGTGCTTTGTATTTTGTAACATGGAACAGATATGCTGCCAGCGGCAGTATAGCAGTATGTTAATTGATCTTAAAAGAATCTTTAAATACCAGACAATAAAACCGTTTATTGTGACAGAAATTGTGATTGCGATCAATCGCCTCTATTCTACATACCGATCGGAGATTGCAGAAATTGCGTTTCGATCGGAATACAACGTATGCTATAACACACGTCGATCGGCACATTCCTGATCGGAATGGGCCCGATCAGAATGTAGTATCGAGCCGAATATTTGCCATGGCCACGATCGTTTCTTGTTTTGAAAATATTTACTATACGCAGGATTAATCATTTCTCTGCGTCTGATCGACTATCGTAATCCACTACATCCACTAGTTTAAAAGTGTGGTCGATAAGTATTAGTATCCAAAAATAAGAAAAATTAATAATGAACGTTTAATGTTCATTGTTTCGGATGCTAGCAGAACTTTACAATTACTATTTATCAATTTGTATCAAACAAAATATATTGTTATTTATCCTACCTACTACATTCCTGGCAGTCATATGAAAACTTTTAAGTAATTTGTGTTGTGAATCCACCCTATGGGTTTCACCCCACATCTACTAATATTATATTATACACTCATACCTAGCTGCGAGGCCAAATCAGAAAAGACAAGGAATAAGTGATGACTCTTCTATTATCTGTTCAGTTTTGAATTGCAGTAAGACTAAGCAAAATCTAAAAAAAATTGTTATATTCCGCAAAAAAACAAATTCTCGATAGATTCGTGAACTCACTTTTTAACGCCTTCCAAAAGATCTGCTTTGTTAGAGGGCCGCGACCCTTGTCTTCATTTACACTACTGAAAATTTCTTCCAACGCAGCACGAAAAATGAATGCTATCGAAGATCTTGACAATGGAAATTTATCCGCCTGTGATGTTTTCTGGTCTAACACGTCCACACGAAATGATTCAGCAATCACACCTTTGTAATTTAACCGAGTTACCATACACAATAAATCGAATATTTCCACGCAGAAGGTTTAAACGGAAATATTCCACTTCCGAATGAAAATAGCCAGCATTACTGGAGAGTTTTTTCGCGAAGGTAATCGTCGTAGGATGTGACTAAGTTGTGATGGGAAACAAAATGTCGGCTAAAAGACAGGTCATATTCTTTTTGACAGCCCGCAATGATGGCGTTGTTGATATTTTTCAAGGTTTTGTGTTAGGTAAAAAGAGAGGTAAGTGTTTCAGCGATTTTTGCTTTTGAAGACCAACAATTAAAAAGGGCCCAAGTCAAAAATGCAGCGGGGTGCTATCCCTATCTTAACGAACGGTGTTTGACAGTCGACTTGACGAAGGGTGCTATCTAGCTTTCCACGAGCGATAATGGCGGATATTGAGCACAAGTGAGCACAATCTTTTGACATTCATTGGAGGAGCGTCGTGTTCGCCCCAGGCGTATGAAACTGAAGGGTAAAGAAGTAGCTAACATCTTTTTACGCTTCCTACACGTCCGACACAAAAAGCAAAAAAGTAACTTTGTTCGGGAGCTTACCAATACAGATTTATCCGAGGCTGAAGTTAGAGCGGGCTACTCACAAATACATTTTGTCCGAGGCAAAGGTTGTTGTGGGCTAGATTAGAGTGACTGTATACAGAGTGGCGACAATGTCAAAATTGGAATGATAATTATCTGTCAGTGTCATTCCAATCGAGCAGACGACCTATCCAACGCGTATGCAGGAAAGAGAAAGAAAAACCTTGGAAAAACCGCATTGCATACATTTGGGATGACTTGTCGCCACTCTGTATATAGTCACTCTAGGCTAGATGAGATGTTGGCTACACGAAAAATGTATATGGGAATGACATTTGTGACAGCGGGGTGGTTCGCCCTGACGGAGTTACTATAAGGTTTTGCAAGGTGACGTCACGAATGAACCGGAATGAATGCAATTCACCCATTTGACATCCACTCGTGGTTTGTTTACTATTTGTTAGGCAAACGCGATATGCATAAATTGGAGTTTAACGTTTTAAAAGCGTATTATCCAGCAGTGTCGCCCTCCAAACTACTTGGAATGGCAGTTTTTGTGCTTTTCTAACTTGCCGTTAAGGGCTTCAGCAATATTCAGTTTCAACTTGTTAACCCATGTTCCAAGTCCATGTAAACAAACCACTGATAGATGTCAAAGAAGTGAGGTTATGCTCGCCCGTGCAAAACCTTATGGAAACATCCATGATTGTTTGTTGTTCGAGTGTAACAATGTAAACATTGTTTAATTTTGCAGATCGCAAGGTCGCACGAGGTGTTTTATTTGCAAGGTAAGGTTTAGTTCGTCAGGCTCAAAAAGATATAATAATTTGGACTACACTTTCAGAACCTTGTCCAGACTACGTGAAGGGAACAGTGGAAACGGTAATGAAAATCCATCGTAGTGAGAAACCGGGAGACATTCTTGGGTTCCTGACGGGGGGGCAGGAAGAAGTGTTAAAAGCACTCGATCTTTTGCGTGAGCATAAGGAGGCTAGTGGGAAGGATGACTTGACAATATTTCCCATGTACGGAACGCTATCCAACACGGATCAGTTGAAAGTTTTTTTCAACATTTTACAACTGAGATTAGGCCTTTACAAATATTTTATAAAGTTTTTGTTCTTTCGATGTTGGGGGGCGAAAAAAAAACAAAGAGATTTTTTCAATCAGCAAAAAAAATATGCGTTTTAAGCATTTTTACTTAAAATTTAATCGTGAAAACCAAATCAATTCTTTCTTTTCACATACACGCTATTGTGCTTTCACTTGATGGATGGATTCCGAGGGCAGTTCAGGTACTGTTTCAAACGTTCCAAAGATAAAAAAATGATTAAATTGGCAACACAGTTCGTAATGTTTTATCGCCATAATTGGCAACACAGGCTCATTGCGTTTCTGTCGCAACCTTGATCGTGACTTCGTGTTAATCATACAAAAGCATTAAAAAAATTGCTTTCGAATACGAACGTTATTGCTTTGTTATTGCTTGTTTGCCAAACAATGTTTCGATAATGAAGGATAAACTACGCTTTATTCACTATGAAATTTCTGCAAACCGGCTTTAAAGAAACAAATTTATTTCATGCTGAATTTCATTCTGTTTCTTCTGATAGAACGGTAATTGATAGGTTTATTTACTTTGCTCGATTGGTTCCAAGAATGAAACAGCGATGATGACACAATTTGACATTTTATCTGTCAAAAGCTAAAAACGACCCTTTTTACGACCGTTCAGAAACACGACTGTTTCAACCGTCGTGTCCAGTAAGGGAATGCGCGCACAATATTATTTTCCTTGCAAAATCCTACAAAAAGGAAGACAAAAATGATAGAAAATTTTTTCTGCCGATTTTTGGAAATTCCATTGTTCACATTTCCACTTCTGTTTCGTGTTAGAAGCAGGGCTTCGACCGATCCTTTTTACCTTTGTTATACTATAACAAAGGTTTTTTCTACCGCAGTCACACCCACGCGCATTCAAGTTCACACCGTCCGTTTAAAGGTGGAATACAAACGCTATGCATAACACAACTGGCAGTTTGCTCAGTCAAACGCCGATTGCACGCAGCAGAACGAGCGGGTTCTAAAGCTTTTTGACATTTTCGTCTCGATCAAGTTGCCTTTACCGTTTGGAGCAGCGAATGACTGCAAAACAGTCAAATGACTGGCAATCACCACGCTAACGAAAAGCAACCGCACAATCGTATGATTCAATACTACAAAAAAACAACCACTACATGTGCATGGAAGAAGTCGGTCGGACTCCGTCCATTACAAACGAATATTTTGCTTGCGTCGGACCGACGTCCGGGTGACAAACTATTACTGTGAGCAGCAGATTTGGAGATAAAAAGAGAAACGAAAAAATACGTCACCGTATGCTTCCAGTCAGTTTGCAGTTTATATTCTCAAAGCGCAAAGCAAAACGGGAGATCGACTGTTTGCTCTTGCTGAGATGCCACATGAATTGTAAGACGGCAGCAGCGCAAGTGGCAGATTGACTGGATTCAAAAAACAGTCAAATGATCGTTCAAAAAGCGGAGTTTGAATGCGGAAAGTTCGCATTCACCGCAGTCACATTCAACTTGCGATCCCTTTTCAAGCCCTGGTTAGAAGCGTTAACTCCACTCGTACATTCATTATTCGAGTTTTTTAGGCTGCAGAGCCCACCGGCAATTGATTTTATTAAAAAAATTTGATGTATATCATACAAATTTTTTCTGCCAGACCCCCACCCCCCAGTTTTCAAGCTAATATCCAAGGGGGGGTTATCAAACACTTTAAAAATAATTTGCAATGGCCTTATTCAGGTAATTAGGAAAAAATCTAGTAAATTTCTTGCTTACATTCATTCAGAGTTCAGATATAATTTTGGTTATTTATCATCTTTTCGTATAATTCATAAGAGAGTAAAAGGTCAAACAGGATATATAAGGCCAGTTTTCTGCTAGGAGTTTAGTCTGTAATGCTAGTAAAGTCTATTCTGATACCTATTTGTTTATTTTCATAAACGTTTGGGAGCTGCAATTCGCCAAAATAAACAACACAATCTTATGCTATTTATGCAAAACGAAAATGGCAATTGATTGATTGCAAAAATATGGATTTTAATACCTTTAGAAAATACGTTTTTGTGCCAGTCAAAAGACTGTTCTGTCGGCGTATTAGGTCGTATGAATAAAAGACTTTGCTTTACTTCGCCCATACGATTTACACGGAATAAGCAAAGCAAACTGTTTTATTCACACGGCCTATTAATAATATTTGAACTACCTTTATTCCGTAAATGCAATATGGATTAGAGAAGAGGTTTGTTTTTGAGAATATTGCTAATTTCCCACCTTTTCGCACGCGATGAATTATAACCGTCCCTTTATTTTGTCAAGTTAGCTTAGGTTTTTATTAGAAGTCTTCGATATTGCAAGGTCTTAAGTCTTGAATCTTAAAAAAAATTTCCAAAAAAAAATTTCCCGGTTTTGTCAGTTTTTCATTTTTCAGCCCAAAATTAAACATGTGGCTGACAAATTCGGAACATTACTGTACTTATAATTTACATACAGCCAAGCAGATTCTTTTTGCGACGATTTCAAGCTGTCAAAAAAGTGAGCAGCGCCTTTTGTTACCAAAGAAACGGGTAGTTCGATACGACGATATTTACGTTGAAAATCAGATAAAACTAAAAGATGGAAGACTAGAAGAATTAAGGTAGAATACTGATGCACACAGCATGTCTGGTGTCGGCCTTGATATGGGTTTGATTATTGATCGCAATACAGAACGATTTGTGAGCAGCTTCCTTGCGCTAGTTTGGCTGCCGTGGATTGTTTGTCATTCCGGTTCGGTGCATTCCTTACTTGGCGTCTACACATGTACCCTAGAGCGTGCCATTGTGTTTTGCACACTATTGCTCTGGTTTTGTTCGGGTCTTTAGTGTCACGTTTCCTCTACAATCCTTCCGTTTGACAGTCTGATACTCCTTGAACGTTTCAATGACTTGAGATACGATCGAATGTTTGATCCCGATTTTGATAAAACTCTGCCGATGTAAATAACACACTCTCAACTATTTGTATGTATGTATGTAGGTGTACCACCATCACTTCAAGGATATACCTACCCAGGTAACCAATAAGCATTAATATAAGCAGTAAATCAATCGTTTATTAGCATTCCTGGCGTTTTATACTGCAGGTTGCTGTTTACCAGCCTTTTGACTGCATAACTGTTGTAAATCGGCATCCACAATTCTATTTAAATTCTTCTTGTCGGTAACTAGCTGCAAATAAGCATTGTCAGCACTATAAGAGGGCTAGCAGTAAAGTAGCCGCATATTTTGCCAAAAAAGCATTTAAGTAGCATTTAAGGCAACTTACATGCTTATTGGCTTGCATCTAAATTGCATTGGAAATGCTTATTGGTTACCTGGGTATGTATGCAAAAAGAATGACTGTAGAATCGAAATTGTTCACCGAGCAGCTTTCACGTTGGTATTCAGCCGAGAGCACCACTAACAGTTTGGTAATAGTACCGACTAGCAAAGCAGCCGCGGAACAGCGAGCAGGCCGAGCCGGAAGGATTCGCAGCGGAAAAGTCTGCCGTCTCTATAACGAAGAAGAGTGGGACAAACTACCCGATTATACTCCACCGGAAATGCGCCGAACCGATCTCTGCAGCACGGTTTTATTTCTAAAAGCATTGGGAATTGATAACATCTTGCGGTTCACGTTTCCTTCACCACCACCGTAAGAATCTGCTGGCTTCACTGGAGACTTTGTTCGCTCTGGATGCACTCGACTCCGATGGAAACTTAACGTCCCCGGTTGGTTATTTCCTAGCAGAAATGCCTATAAATCCGATGTTGGCTAAAATGCTGTACAACGCCGGCGAGATGGGATGCTCAGAGGAAATTCTTATTATAATAGCCATGCTGCAAGTTCAATCAGTTTTCTCAAAACCAGTGAGCGGCCAGGCGTCCATACGAGCCCGTATTGCGAAGCGTAATTTTTTGATTTATCGTAATTTGAAACGCGCACATGAAATCAAAACACAACTTTGCAGCATGCTGGAACGAGAATTAAACATACCACTGCTTTCTTGTGGTGACAATGTGGAAACTATATGCCGCTGCATTGTGTCGGGATTTTTTCCATACGCTGCTTATTTGCATCATTCTGGGGTTTACAAAACGGTACGAGGTGACAGAGCTTTCGATTCATCCACTTTCGGCATTGTATACCGTAGAACAGCCACAATGGGTTGTATTTTATGAACTTTTGCATATTACCAAATTGTTTATAAAGGTACCGTTATTAAACAAGAGTGGCTCACAGAACTGGCACCTCACTAGTACCATACAGTTACGGTCGTAAGAGATATTTTCTAAGCCTTAATATACTTGGAGTTTTAAAGCCAAATAATTTCTTGTATTTTAATTTGATGACCAGTTTGGATCGTGGAAGTTTCGAACGTAAACATTTATTTCAAATTAAGCTTAAGTTTTATTGCTTTTCCACTGTTAAAACCTTAACAATATCTCTCAGCACTTGTGACGTGGTAAATCTGGTAGTTCATTCACATATGCCTTTCCCGTACACCCCAATCCACCAACACGTGGATCGATCGGTAACGTCTCCAAGTGGGGCACTTTTGCC
This sequence comes from Sabethes cyaneus, assembly GCF_943734655.1. NCBI lineage: Eukaryota > Metazoa > Arthropoda > Insecta > Diptera > Culicidae > Sabethes > Sabethes cyaneus. The sequence goes on along the minus strand of NC_071353.1, from coordinate 61,714,716 downwards.
AGTTCTGCCAACGCTAATCCACCTCCCGAAGAGAATATACAGCCTGAATTCGTTAATTGGGCCACGATTGCACTCCAGCTGATTCGCTAATTGGGCCGACTGACAGTTGTTAGAAATTTCTAAACTCGAAAATTCCATACAATTTTGACATTCAAGTTGTCATATAGCCCAATTAGCGAACACCCAATTAACGAACCGCCCAATTAACGAACCACCAATTAACGAAACTTTGCTGTATTCGTACATTCGGCACAATTGGGACACACAAAGCCGCTCATATTCTCTACAATCCCAATGATCGGTATCCCAGTTTCTTACAGAAAGTTACCTCTTTTCGGACGTCTTCCAAGGCCATTTCCTGAGGCGTTGTCACAATCTGCGTTTACTCCCTTCAAGTTTTCCATGACGGTGATGTGTTCGTCCGAAGTGCCCGGAGGAGTATCGATAATGAGATAATCCAACTCATCCCAAGCGACGTCCTCTAAAAACTGTTTGATCATTGCAGTCTTCTTGGGTCCTTGCCAAATAACAGCTTCGGTTCGGCTCTTCAATAGAAAACCAATCGACATAACGGCCAGTTTCTTTTCGGCACTGGTATAAACTGGTACCCATCCTTCTTCGCATTGGTGAACATCGTGATCCTCTAGTCCTAGCAAGAATGGAACGCTGGGACCGCACAGATCAATGTCTAATAAGCCAACCAAAACGAAAGTGTTGATTAAAAACCATGATTATATTTTGCCAATTCAAATGACTCACCTTTTAACCGGATTCCGATAAGGTTAACGCGATCTGCAAAATTAAACAATGTTTACATTGTTACACTCGAACAACAAACAATCATGGATGTTTCCATAGTAACTCCGTCAGGGCGAACACGACGCTCCTCCAATGAATGTCAAAAGATTGTGCCCACTTGTGCTCAATATCCGCCATTATCGCTCTTGGAAAGCTGAATTGCAGAAAAAGCAGCTAACTGGCACCTTTATTCGCTAATAACAGCTTTGCGTGAGAAAAAAAAGAAAGAGAAGTATTTTTGCTTTTGTCTTCACGAACACGTTGACAGTTCGGCATGAGATTTTCTGTAAGTGCGAGCAGCCTACGAAATCTTTTTCAATGCCATCATCGCGAATCTTATTTGCTTTGCGTTGACGAGAACTAACATCAGGCGGGCTCAGGAGTCGTGGGGCCTCCCGCATAGGAAAAAGTCGGATGCCTGGCAGAAATCGAACAGAATCAATATGGCGCCGACAGAATTTGACATTCAGAACCGGTTTGTCTTCTTCGTTTTTCGCTCGATTTTCTTTATGTCAAAAATGACATTTTAAAACGGAAGATACGTGCTTCACACGATGCTGCCTAATGTTGCAGTTCAGCATTACAGCACAGAGAACAGACATCCAGGCTGGCACACCCAACCTGTGTAAATTTTTGTAACGGCCATTTCGAAATAACCCCTCGTTCACGTTAAAGTTACCCGAAGTTACCCCTCACATTTGTTAGTTTGGCGATTCGTTTGATGGCGGCGCCACCCGCAAGCATCTGTCAAAACTAAAATCCAATATATTTTTTTCTCTTTTTTGCTTATGCAAAAACCAAAAAAACATCAAAAACATCAGTAAACAAACCGAACGATGGGAATGGTACAAAGGTTTGTTGATACTATCGAAACTAGTGTGGTATCGATAGTATCGTCAAACTTCATTGTTAGAAATGATTTGCGATTTGTGACACACACGTGGCAAAATTCCGTCTCCTTTTGATGTTATCGTGTTGTTGTGCTAATTATCATTATTATTACTGTTGATGTTTGACTAGTTTTGTTCGAAATAGTATCCGTCAAATCATCGATAAATAGCCCTGTAATATCGATAGTTATTTCAAGTGTTATCTCTCATTGACGGAAATACTTGACGGTGATTGACAGTCAATTTAGTTTGGCGATTCGTAGGCTAGGCGGCGTTTGATAACTGTTGTAATTTTAACGGTTTTTCGTTTCAATTTTTACACAGAAAATTATGAAAAATTTGTTCTAGCTTGGATGTCTGTTTTCTGTGATTACAGGTAAGAAAATAATATTCAACCCAAGGGGTCGGTCACTCGGCACAACCGTTTTTATGTTAGGCGACTTGAAACGAACCGAACTGTGCCGATGCTGTACCGAAAGTGCCGAACTGCAAGATTTGTTAAATTCGTTTAAATCTGATAGATCTGGCAACCGTGCGAGATGATTTTGACAACTGGCAGTGCTCCCATTTGCTTCTGAGTCTTACGAATAAGTAATCAAAACAAACCCCACAACACTGTCAAACCTGGGAGGAAAAAAACGCACTGACATTTGCGTGCAATGCTTTATTGTTCATTCTTACGTTCAGCTTATTTTTGTTAGTTTTCGGTGCATTTCAGAAGCTGGAACCAGATGAATGCTGCCTTTGGTCTGAAAACAAAACGAATGCACGGAGCACGCACGTTATTGGAATCGACCATTTAAAATGTTTCGTGAGGCTTTAAAAACAGAAACTAAATCCCGCAGAAACAGGTTGAATCAAGGAGTCGGACACTCAGCACATAGTGCCCCGGCACTGCAGAGATATCAAACGGCACACCTCTAAAGCCTTATAAAAATAACATTTATAGGGCTTTACACACCCCCGGTTCAATTTTACATATGAAATGGGAGCACTGCCAGTTGTCAAAATCATCTCGCACGGTTGCCATATCTATCAGATTTAAACGAATTTAACAAATCTTGCAGTTCGGCACTTTCGGTACAGCATCGGCACAGTTCGGTTCGTTTCAAGTCGCCTAACATAAAAACGGTTGTGCCGAGTGACCGACCCCTTGATCAAAACATTTTTTATTTAAATCTCAGTAAAATGAATATTGCGAACATTAAATTTTCTGCAGCGAGTTAGAAATCTTATTTACTAGCTAGCGCACTGGTGGTTGCAAATGAAATGTGTATCTAGGACAAGTAAATTGAGATCCGGATTTAGTTTAGGTGTGTATGGTTATGTTTATAGGTGATGCGAAAAATTTAGATCCAGATACAGTATCCCCCCGCTAATCCGACACCCAATAATCCGACGACTCGATAGTCCGGATCTCGCTAATCCGGAAAATTCCGAATTAAAACGTCCCAGATAACACAAAATCGTAATAGAAAGTTCACATTAAATCGTTTTCATGTCAATTACACATTGGAATTGTATAATGATTAGAGTTTGTCAAATCGAAGTGAACAATAAGTTGTTTTGCAGTCGTGCGTGTCTTCATATACAATTCATGACTGTGAATTATAAAGCAGGATAAACAATTGCAATATTTGATTATATCTATATCATATATTTAGGAGTATTTAATTGCGTGTTATAAAAACTGCGCAAAATAGAATTACAAATAGTTGTCAAGATTTTCGCACGTATATCGCCTCCACTTTGGTACATATATGCTCTTATATGGCGTGAAATATAACTTTTTCGTTCAGATATGATTTCGTATACCTCAGTTGCAATCGAGATATACAAACCAAATGGTTTACTGGGGTATGTATTGTACTTGACTTCTTTCAATCGAACACTACCTTCGTTTGGCGTCTCCGTTAAAGTCAGAATGGCACTCTTTCTAACTAAATGGAAATGGTACATGGTGCTGCTTCTAACTACGTTCACTTTTGCCATGGCTATAATGTTTTCATTGCTATTCTCAATAGATTGATGTGCTTGCGCTTATTTCGACACTAACTAAGAATTTTAAAGTATTTTGTTGAGAAATTGAGTATTACCGAGTATAAAACATAGTTATTGCGTACTTACGACAAATATTTTCAAAAATTTCCGGAGTTGTTTACGTATGGATGTAAACAAAACCACATTTCAAACCAACCCATCGACATCTCTATATCGAACTGCAGTAAACGTCAGCGACAGCATGTCCGGGGCTCAAAATTTGACAGCGGGCCCAAATCAGACTGCTGGCAGTTGAGTGAAACGCAGTGCTGACATGCTATCTCATTTTCGCACACGCGAGATGTTGGCGGCAAAAACATGGTTGTCTGCCGATGGGGTGTTTCAAACTCACGCTGACGTCAGTTTGACTGTCGGATTATCGAGTCAAAATTCGCTAATCCGGCTATAAATTTGTCGGATTAGCGGGGCGGTACTGTATCTGGATGAAAGTGTTCTATATACTTAACTGTTTAAGGTAATTTTAATGGTTTTAAGCAAAATTATAACAATGTTTCGTCCAGGCATGCTGAATCAATGTCCTTATTGTTTAGTATGTATTATGCAATAAAATTTCAATAGTTTTAAATAAAATGCAGGCAAATAAAAATTATAGTAAGTATATATGTTATTTTCTAACCCAACCATAACATTTGATTGATTCCGAAGCGCGTATTTAAAAAAAAATTCAAATTCGCTTCTGATGATTTTAGTTTTCTATGTGTTTGACAGCTTGAAATAAAATTATCATCATTTTTACCGCGGCGCCAACTACTTGTCGAATGAAGCTTTTGTTCACCTATAATGGCGGACGCAATAAATTGTGTTCGTAATATGCGAACAATCTTTTTGTCAACTCTGCATCAGCGGGGTGCTATCCCTATCTTAACGAACGGTGTTTGACAGTCGACTTAACGAAGGGCGCTATAGATCATTACACGGGAGCTCCTAACCACACTTTTTTGACAGCACTTGGTGGTATGTTTACATGGTGTTAAAGTTTGAATTGAGTTTTCTATCTTTGTCCGGCAGATAATGATAAAAAATTATAGTTTTTATTTAAGAGAAAGTACCTTACATGCATTTTAAAGCCCCTGATGCAGTAATCCTTCGCGAAATTTCAAATCGAAACCGCTGGATGTGACAAAAAACATGTAAACAAACCACCAAGTGGTGTCATTTGACGGCAAAATGACGTCATCGCAAAATGATCTATTGCAGGAAAAGCGCCCGTCTGACAGGTAAATTTGCTGCCAACCTTTGTCGAGATGTGCGCGATGTGCTGAGATGTTGGCAACAAAAACATGGCACCCATCGCAAGCCCCTGCTCTGCATACAATCTGTCACTCTTCTCTTGCAACACTACCGTGCTCTTTCTTTCGATTACGCCAAAGAAGGAGAGCAAAAATGTGCGAAATGTAAACAAAACTATTGCTCTCCTTCTTTTGCGTAAACGAAAGAAAGAGCAACACTGCGGTACAGGAAAAGAGTGCCCAGTTTTGATGTATGCAGAGTTGTCAAAAAGATTGTTCGCATATTACGAACACAATTTATAGCGTCCGCCATTATAGCGCGTAAAAAGCTGGATACAAGTAAATTTATAGCATTGCTAAATTTATAGCAACGTACTCTGCGTAGCGCGAAGACAGCACCAGGAGTTGTTAGTGTTTTTTCCAAGTTTTAGGGGTGTCATTGAAACGATGTTTTGTTAGAAAATTTGTTCGAAGTGTTACGTCTGTTAGTCTGTGGTGACTATATACAGAGTGGCGACAATGTCAAAATTGGAATGATAATTATCTGTCAGTGTCATTCCAATCGAGCAGACGACCTATCCAACGCGTATGCAGGAAAGAGAAAGAAAAACCGCATTGCATATACATTTGGGATGACATGTCGCCACTCTGTATATAGCACCTCCTCGACATCACTATTCGCTATGACGGCGCCGCAGTGGAGACACCTACATTAGTTTCGAGTATGCGTGAAGCGGAATAGCGATTTGTTAGAGTGCAAAAGACAGAAATATGTCGGAAATAATTTTCACGCATTCAGCTGCGGGTAGTTCTGTAAGTGGAAAAGAGGTCGTGCGGTGCCGTCATTGCGAATCTTGGTCTAAAGAGTTTGACAGTACCCCCATTGAGTGAGGGGTCCACTATTGTACCCCAAACAACAATGACCGTCGCATTGATTTTCTATTCGCGTTGACGGCATTAAACGATCTCTTGCACACCCATAGAAATGCTCGTATGTACGTGTGGGTGAAAATCTGCCAAAATGTTTCGATCTCTTGCGCTCTTTAAGAAATTCCTATTCCGCTTCACCCCTACAGTAAACTTTTGGAGGTGGCAGCAGCTTACGTTCGTCAACGCGAATGAGATGATTTCCCGCCCAGTGTTTTCGACGTTTCAGTGTGGTTTCAGTTTCAGTCACAGAAAAATGGCGACGTGCCGGGGGCGGTATATAGTCACTCTAGGTTGCAAGAGAAAAGTGCCAGATTTGTCTGTTCTCTGTGAAGCAACTTCGTCGCCAATACATCGATCAGTTCGGCACTGAGAAATGGTATAACTATTGTCTGGAGGAAGGAATATCTTTCCATTTATACCTCCGAGGTCTCCCCACCACGGTGGATTATGGGAGGCTGAGGTCAGATCCTTCAAATATCACCTTCGACGAATCCTGGGAAGTAGAGCCTTTACTCTTGAAGAAATGTCTACAGCGGTTGCTCAAATTGAACGTATATTGAACTCCCGCCCACTGTGTCCTCTGTCGAACCATCCTCAAGATCTTTTGAATTTAACTCCAGGGCACTTTTTGGTTGGGGAACCGCTGTATTCCATCCCTGAACCCGATTACACCGAACAACACACTAACAGGCTCAAACGTTTCCAGGAAATCACGCGTGGCATCCAAGACTTCTGGAAGCGCTGGTCGCGCGAATATAATAGTGAACTTCATCAACGCTCTAAGTGGCAAGTCGTCCGTGATGATGTGAAATTGGAATCCCTGGTCCTACTAAAGCAAGAAAACTTGCCACCACTAGCATGGAACCTCGGTCGCGTAGTGGCAGTATTTCCCGGTGCAGATCAACATGTACGTGTCGTTGAGGTACGCACAGCGAAGGGGCTGTACAAGCGAGCAATAACGGAAGTGTGCTTGCTCCCAATCGAAAACGACTTGGAGAAACCGGATTTATCAATCGAATCTGGATCGAAAATTGTGGCTGAGGAAGATGGTTGAAACGCAATGTTTCAACGGGTGGCGGCGTGTTGGTGACGATTCACAATTTGATTAAACCTGAAAACAAAATATTAAACAAATTTCTACATGCACAATTATGTTAAATACTACCTTGAAATAATTATACTTACCTTACTTACCGGTGAATTATACTTACCTATTTGATACTTACTCCATAATGCCTGTCTTGAAAATGTTAAATTATATGCAAACGAAAATGTTGTAACGCTAAAACAGTGAACACACATTTTTTATTTCGAGCGAAATCGTCCACATTCAGTATAATAACGTACAGTCTTCGTCACGAGTACTGTCCGCTCAAGGATTTTCGTCGTCCACCACATAACTGGCTATTCACCCTGAATCGCACTTGGGCGATCCAACACCATCTGTCAAACTTTTTATGGCGTGGTTACCATTGATTAATTAATTCGTAAATGATTACAAAAGTAATCTCTGATTACTACGCACTTAAACGCCTTACTGGAAACCCCTTGGGTAAAACGATACACGCAAAATAATTCACACGTCCTTTCCACGTGAAAAATCACGTAAATTTCTCTACACGCTTAGACAGGGCTACTCAGTGTCTGAGTTGAAACTACTCATTATTAAACCGTTGTATGGAGCTGTCAAAAAATGAGTAGAATTGAATGTTGTCACTGTGCAAAAACTACTCAAAATTGATTTTTCCGCTATCAGTTTTTTTTCGCAAAAATTTGTAGCTGGTTCGCTGTGGTTTTTCGTGTGTTTATGTTTTTTGTGCAAAAATGGAAAAATTTAGGCAAGTCGAGTGCAATTGTGTATTTTTTACGACTGTGCCAGCGGTAGCCGATACGGAAAAAGGTACTGATCAAGTATTCCACGTAATAATAAGGAATAATTATTGAAGTGCAAATTGTTTCCATTGCCAACAGCGGATGCCACTCGACAGTCTCAGAATCCTGATTTTTTTTCCGACCTGTCGTACTTAGTTACGGAGCCTCATCACGCCCTTCCAGTTATGGATGAAAATCGTTAGGCCAATTAGCATCGAAGAGGCTTTCGTCATTGGCTGCTGTATCAGCTTCTCTTATGAAATCCGCTATTGCAGACAACCTACAGATCACGGTGGGAAACCTGTCGACGAAGCTGCTGGTGATAATGTTGTGCAGGACATATTCACGGCCTTGGATGACGGCAGATTAATGACGAAGAATTAAATACCGGCGAGATCGTTTTCAACTTCACCTGTTATCTATTTGCATTTATACCAACATTTTATTATTCCTTATAATTATGATCATTGTTATTCATCTAAGCAAATAATCCATGTCCAGTCAACATATCTTTAGTAGTTAGGTAGATAGTGTTTCTTTCTATTTTCAGAGAGGGAAATAAGCTGCTTAAGCCTACACGGAGAATAAAAATGTAGTTTCAACCATATTTATGGTTGTTTTACGCACAAAAATTTCGTTTTGTTTCAAACTGAAATATATGATTGAAATGAAAATATTTGTTGTTATGTCAATCTTAACTTCAAATTTGAAAATACTTTACTTTTAATTCAAAACTGCTATTTTCTTGATTCAAACAGAATCTCGTTTTGAAACAACAATATTTTCAGGTTGTTAGAAAAATATTTTATTGAGGCTTAAAGCAACAATCATTTTGTTTGAAACAAACTGGAGCTTTTTCGCTCCGTGTATTGTAGCCTAACTGTGGTTAATGCCATAAGTTCATCCCCAATGGTCCGGAGTATCACTTAACTTTTATAAGCAAAAATACTTCCAACCAAATTTTTTTGGAGGCAATTTTTTTTCTATGATGAATTAGGACCCCCCGGCCATTCCTTAGGAGGGGGAGCTCCCATACAAATGAAATAGAAATTTCCGCATATCTCGAGAACTAATCAAGCAAATTGAATCAATTTTGACATGTGGGGGTTTTTGCGGGCAAGAATTGTTGGTATGATGAATTGAGACCACTCCCCTCTTTAGGAGGGGGGAGGGGACCTAATACAAATTCCGTCATATCTGGAGAACTAATCAAGTAAATGGAACCAAGTTTGGAACGTGAGGGTTTAACGAGACATGATTATTTCATTGGTGAATTGAGACCCCTCTCCCTCTAAGAGGGGTACAAATAAAATACAAATTTCCTCGTAAATCGCGAACTAACCTAGTAAATGGAACCAAATTTTACATGTGAGTGTTTTTGGAGGCAAGAATTTTTTCTATGGTGAATTAAGACCCCTACCCTTTTAAGAGGGGGGCTCCCATACAAATGCAACACAAATTTCCACATAACTCAAGAACTAATCAAGCAAATAGAACCATATTTGGCATATGCGAACATTTGGAGGCAAGACTTTTCTATGGTGGTTTGAGACCACTCCCCTTCTGGAAGAGGGGGCTCTCATACAAATAAAACAGGTTTTTTGCGTAACTCAGAAACTAATCCAATTCGAGAAATTTAAGACTCCATAAGACATTAGTCAATAACAATACCACCAAAAACTACCTTTAGTAACACTAGATGATTAAGAGTGAGACAGCCGCAGGCCACTGCGAGGATGAGGATGCAGCCCTCTTTTTTTTTTTTTTCATGTTGGGTATTTTTTTATCACTGCGACCATTTGTTTGATCTATTGTGATATATCCCCCATTTTACTATAGCTATGTTGTCAAGATGACGCACCACTATTAGAAGCGACCGTCATTGTTTGACTAATAGCATTTGTCCAGTCCGGTGATACATTTCGGATAAAGTGCACTACCGTACTGGGAATTGTTCTCCAAATATCAAAGGGTTCTAACAGCCCTCTGTCGAAGAACCGTAATCTTTTAATGCAGCCCTCAACAGAAATCTGTCTAGATTTATTTATTTTTCTAGGTCTACTGACCTCTATCCAGCTTTCCACGAGCGATACTGGCGGGTATTGGGCACAAGTGGGCACAGTCTTTTGACATACATTCATAGCAGGTACGTCGGGTTTGCTCTGATGGAGTTACTATGGAAACATCCATGCTGTTCGAGTGTAAAAATGTAAACATTGTTTAGTTTTGCCGATCAGCTGAAGAGGAACATAATTGAACGAATTCAAACTTTTGTGGTCATAATTTTCTGAAATCACCCGCTCAAAATATTTTTTATAATCGTACGAATTTAACGCTCCAGTGCACTTAGTGGCTAACATTAACTTCATATTGGTCGAGCCGTGGTCATATTTGCTCTCGACAGCGTCTCGGTTCGATAAGAAACTTTTAGTTGCGTATTTGGACGTTCTCCCCGAAGTTTCTGCAGGATTTGTCGGGGAGTAAAAATTTGATCCGTAGTAGCACGGGCCCCCATAAAGCCCGCCTGATACTGCCCTACGAATTCTCTTGCTACTGCTACAGTGGACCCCCGTTCGTTTTAACAATTGCTCATGCAAACTAACGGGGTTAGTTTTTAATTTGAACAACTGGCAACCCTAAATATGTTAAAACTTGTAGGAATTGGCCGCCCTGCTCTTTGTTATTGTTTTGGTGGTTTGATTTAGTTCGCACTTGCAAGCAGTGACTATTTCATTCTTCGATCGGATTTCGGTCATAATCGTTGGGAAAACGGAATGTGAAACAAAATAAACACGCTAGGTTAGTACAAACAACCCGTGCTTATGTGCATTGTCTGCATAAGCAAATGATGTTGTATTCATCCTGGTACCACTAAGGCGGCAAGAAATATCGTACAACAAACGGATATCACCATTGGCGGCGTCGGTTTCACCTTGTTCGGCTAGGGAGTTAGTCCAGGCTCTCTTGTTCCGCCTAGGCCATGGCGTCCCATTACACGTTCAAGATCCGCATTGTTTGAGCCAATCTTCGCATTGAAGTCGCCCATGTGGAATTGGATGTCCCCTTTTGGGATTTTCTCAACCACACTGTTCAGCTGGCTGTAGAAACTCTCTTTCTCTTGCAGGTCGGCATCATCTGTTGGCGCAAAGCACTGGATTGCTGTAAGGTTCCTAACCCGTGTTCTAAATCTGGCAACGATTATTCTTTTGTTCAACGATTCTCACTGCATCAGGGCTGCATGTGCCCTTGGGCTCAGTAGGACTCCTCCTCTTTCTCGAGTAGCAATTTCACCTCGTATACCAGAATAAAGCAAGACTTTCCCGGATGATGTCTTGTGTTCGCCAGTACCCGGCCAGCGGACCTCGCTCAGCCCCAGGATTTCAAGCTTCAGGCGGCCAGCTTCCCTGCAAGTTGAGCCAGCTTGCCCTGCTGGGCAAGGGTCAGTATATTCCATGTTCCGATTCCTGTCCGTGTTTTCACGCTAAAGGTCGTTGTCAATAATTCAGATAAATTTCTTCTTCCATTTTCATTAACTTTTTGTTTGCTGGTACAGTAGGCTGTAAACCTAAGGTCCTTATCCCACTGACGGGGCTGCCATCTTAAGGTGGGTGGGAGCCACTGTGATCCCTTCCCTGTTAGCGTACGACAACCGAGGTTGCGAACCCCAGCCGGCACCACGTGGAGGTAGGGAGAGGAGTTGGTGAACAGAAGTTATGGAATGCATTCACCTTTGCCAGGCCAGCACGTGTCATTAGCCCGGAATGGTTGTTCCAGCTCCTCACGATCTCTGTCCTCCTTCTGGCGCTTTTTCCTCCTCATGGTCGTGGTCAACTCATTCCGCGCTCGTCGGTACTTGACCAAATTCTCACTCGTGGATATGCTTAGATAGTTTTTCCAAGCTCTTTTTCTCCCTCTATCGCATGTTGGCATTCTCTGTCAAGCCAATCACTTCATGCACTCGAGGTTTCTCTTCCTAGCACCGCGCTTGCGGCCTCGTTGACGGCCGAGCGAATCATACTCCATCCGTTTTCGAGGGTCGAAGCATCTAGCTTCACAGAGGAAGACAGAGCTTCATTCAGTACACGCGCGTAGTTTTCGGCAACTGGTGGGTTGTTTAACTGCCGAATATATAACCGAGGAGGGCGGCTTTGTCGCAAGGTATAAACCGTCGATAGTTTAGAGCGCACATGTACTGCTACTAGGTAGTGGTCCGAGTCGATATACGCACCTCGTAAGTTGGTGATGTTAGAGCACACTATGAAAATATGGTTGATTTGGTTCGAAGTTCGTTGATCAAGTGATCTCCAACTGGCTTTGTGGCGGAAAGAAAGTGCTTCTGACTGTGGGGAAAGAAAGTGCTTCTGACCACCAAGCCTCGGGAAGCTGCAAAGCTGATGCATCGCTGGCTGTTATCGTTCATGTTGGTGTGCAGGCTATGGAGCCCGGTCACCGGTCTATACATTGCTTCCCTGCCGACCTGGGCGTTCATATCCCCGAAGACGATCTTGATGTCCATCGTGAGCAGCTGTCATAGAACGCCTCCGTCTCGTTGTCGGGTCTACCTTCGTGTGGACAATGCAATGTACGCACGGAGAATAAAAATGTAGTTTCAACCATATTTATGGTTGTTTTACGCACAAACAGGAACTTCATGTGGTTTCAAACTGGAATGTTTGATTGAAATGAAAATATTTATTGTTATATCAATTTTTAATTCAAATTTGAAAATACTTTACTTTTAATTCAAAATTGTTATTTTCTTGATTCAAATAGAATTTCGTTTTGAAACAATATTTTCAGGTTGTTATAAAAATATTTTATTGAAGCTTAAAGCAGCCATCATTTTGTTTGAAACAACTGGAGTTTTTTCGCTCCTTGCGTTTATGATGGTGTAGTTGAAGAAACAACCTTTTATTCTTAATACGCACATCCTCCCGTTGATCGCTTTCCAGTCCATTACGCGATCCTGCATTTTGCCCAACACTACAAAGCCCGTTCCCAGCTCGTTGGCCGCTCCACCGCTCTGGAAAAAGAACCCGATCTATAAAAAGAGCGACAAGTTGGACTGTGAGAACTATCGAGCGATCACTGTTCTCAATGCCGCTTATAAAGTGCTGTCCTGAATCATTTTCCGCCGACTATCACCAATTGCGAACAGATTTGTGGGAACTGATAAACCGGCTTCGTCGAAGGTCGGTCTGCAACGGATCAAATATTTACACTGCGGCAAATCCTCCAAAAGGGCCGTGAATACCGAGTTCCCACGCACCATCTGTTCGTTGACTTCAAAGCCGCATATGATTCCATCGACCGAAAAGAGCTATGGAAAATCATGGACGAGAACAGCTTCCCCAGGAAGCTCATCAAACTGATTAAATCTACGATGGATGGTACACAGTGCTGTGTTCGGATTTCGGGTGGATTGTCAAGTTCATTCGAATCACACAGAGGGCTTCGTCAAGGTGATGGTCTTTCATGCCTGCTGTTCAACATAGTGCTACAAGCTGTTATGTACCGACTAAAGCTGGACGGATACGACGGGCAGGGTATGTTGCAAGAATACCGGACAACTACCCTGCAAAGATGGTGCTCGCCTCAAATCCGGTAGGAACAAGACGACCAGGAGTGCAGCGAGGAAGATGGTTAGACCAGGTGGAGCGAGATCTGGCGGAGTACTCGGTGTCCGAGCAATGGGAGAGCGATAGCCCTCAACCGAGTTACATGGAGAAACTTTGTTCAATAGGGTTTGTCTTAGGACGACAAGCCTCCTAAATAAGTAAGTAATCACGAAGCGAGAATTCTGGTTAAACATAGGTTCATTATTTTCAATTTTTCAATAGTTCAACATCAAGAATCCACACTTTTCCTCATTTGGGTTAATTCTTAGAAGATTTTCCGATCGATTGGTGTAAGAATATTGGAAATCGATCGGGAAACCGTTGAACTATTAGCGTTCAAAACCATACCACTTTTCGAGAAAGATTTTTTGAAATGACACCCTATCCCAAACCTTTCCGTAAGACGTAGTCCTACGTCAAAAGTGCACCGAAGATACCGAAACGATTTAATGTACAATATAACGTTTATGAGGGATTGTGCACTTCGGACAATTTTTCTTGCAATCAGCAATATAGTTCGAATTTTCGGAATGGAAAAGAATAATATTAGAGTAAATTTAACATGTTATATCATTTATTTGTTCATTTATTTTATGTTTTTATAGATACTCAACATCCGAGGAGCAACGGAAGCTCGCAAAAATGATCGTTCTAAAATGATCGTTTCCCAAGTTGAAAGATACCCTCTTCAAACATTTAGCACTGGATGAAGTAAGCTGCAATAATTATAGTATTTATCATCGAGGCGAATTTGATCAAATTTATACAGCAGAATTGCATTAAATACAGTTTACCCTTGTGAAATCGTCACATTTTGTTGTAACAACACCAGTCATCGTCGTCATCGTTGTCAGCAGCATAGAGCCGGGGTGGCTCGTGCTGTTTCAAGCAGTCGCCTCCATTCAACTCGATCCTGGGCCACTCGTCACCAATTTGCCAGACGTCTCAAAAATCGCAAATCACTTTCGACCTGGTCGAACCATCTCGCACCTCGAGCCTTCCTGTTTCCCGATGCCGGTGGGGTTGTTGAAGAGAACTGTTTTTGTCGCACTGTCGTCCGGCATCTTTACGACGTGTCCTGCCCACCGCAGCCTACCGACTTTCGCGAGATGTACGATGGGAACCTCTTCAAGCAGTGTCTGAAGCACATCATGATTCATACGCCTCCCCCACTCTTTCCCCCACTCGCTTTCAGTTTGTGCTTCGCCGAATATTGTCCGCAGCACATTTCGCTCGAACACGGCAAGGGTGCTTAGGCCCTTGGTAAGCAGCGTCACAGTTTCAAGTCCATAACAAAATACCGGTCTGATAAGGGTTTCGTATCATTATACGTCGTTACAATTGTTTTTTTTTATTAATTACAAATAAATATTCAGAATAATACATCATAAAATTCACAATCATAAAATCATATTCGAAATGAGTAGTTTCTAACCATTCCTCTCAATAAAATGAGTAGTTTCCACTCATTAATCTAGTTAATTAAACTGAGTAGAAACTACTCTGTTTTGACAAAATGCCCGGTTACTCAAAAATGAGTAGTTTCCACCCATTTATCCAAGTAAAAAAAAAACTGAGCAAAAACTACTCATTTTGGAGAAAATGTATGGCTACTCATTTTTGAGTGACAGCACCTTTACTCATTTTTGCGTACCCACGGTTTTTCCGAAACTGAGTAGTTCTTTACACAATTTTGAGTAGCCGAGGTTGAGCGTGTACAGGGAGTTACGTGACTTTCAGTTGAACCACAGAGAACAGACATCCAAGCGAAAGGTCCCAATTGGCTAAAACTTATGTCAAATTAGTTGGAAAACTATAGTGATGATGTCGCTGAAGGCGCACAAAATTCTACACTAAACTCACAACAGCTAGCTTCTGGCGCTAGCATAACGCTTTAGTCCATATATACTAGCGCCAGAGGAGCCAAAGGTTGTCAGTGTGCAAATCAAAAGAATCATTTAGTTGGGAAACTATAGTCACAGAGAACAGACATCCAAGCGAAAGGTCCCCACTTGGATAAAACTTATGTCAAATTAGTTGGGAAACTATAGTGATGGTGTCGCTGAAGGCGCATAAAATTCTACACTAAACTCACAACAGCTAGCTTCTGGCGCTAGCATAACGCATATAGTCCATATATACTAGCGCCAGAGGAGCCAAAGGTTGTCAGTGTGCAAATCAAAAGAATCATTTAGTTGGGAAACTATAGTGGTGGTGTCGCTAGCATATTAGGTGATTTTAATTTGAAATTTTATCCAAGAATTCCCGAAAAATTTGTTCCTGAATGGATGTCTGTTCTCTGTGCTATAGTGGTGGTGACGCTAGCATGTTAGGTGATTTTAATTTGAAATTTTATCCAATTCCCGAAAAATTTGTTCCTGAATGGATGTCTGTTTTCTGTGACTGCAGAGCACATATTTCGGTCAAATTTTCCATCCTGTTCCAAATTCAAGCACATATTTTGAAAATATGCTGGTATTTAAGCCAGCGGAAGACGAAATTCATTCTGTACCTTGGTGACAAAGGAATGCATCTCTTTTGTTTACCTCATTTTCAAGCACCAATACACACATAACTGGAAAGCTCTATTGATGCGAAATACACGAAACTGTGAAAATGGTTAGTTAAATTCGTTTTGTGAAATCGCTTTGCGTTTGCCGCCTTTTTCATGTGAGCAACGAAAATGTTACGTCATATCAGCCCCCTGATCAACAGGCTCGAAGGAAGTAATCAATTTTTTGTGTGTAAAATCGTCGGTAGCGCCCTCCAGAAATATATAGTTTGCCAAACACATAAAAAATATCTGTATTCGCTATGTGCGCGAAACGGTGCTGCCACCTTCCCAAGTTTGTTTTATTTGTGAAGTCTGTGCACAGGTTTGTTAAAGAGTGAAAAGGATAGACAAAACTTTGCACCAAATCTTCACAAACTTTCCATATGGCAGTTCCATGAGAGTACAAGAGATCGATTTGTGCTTACATAGCTTACATAGCGAATTCCTTTATCAATATTTCTTTGTGCTGGAGTTACATCAGGGGTGTGAAATTGTCAAAATTTTGCGGACCATCCATGGACGGCGACAACTTGGAACCAGCCAGTATACCGAAAATATCAGCTTATATTAGTTAAATTATAGCTCAAAGGCTGTGTTTTACTGCTTTCTAATTAGTTTCAGTAGTCTTAAAATGAATAAACCTTTAAGTAGGCACTACCACAGATAATTATCTGTGGTTTAGTGTAGAATTTTATGCGCCTTTAGCGACATCATCACTATAGTTTCCCAACTAATTTGACATAAGTTTTATCCAAGTGGGGACCTTTCGCTTGGATGTCTGTTCTCTGTGGTAAAACTGGGTGCTAATTGTGTCCCGTAACGCTGAAACGTATCAAAGGAAGGTCAGGATATCAGAGACATCATATGAGTGGAAGATTGGAGGATGGAATATTTCTAAAACAAACCATCACGTGGGTTAGAGCCGGTGCAGCATAATGCGCTCTAGTATTTCAGCCCAACCCTAAAGTGACTATATACAGAGTGGCGACAATGTCAAAATTGGAATGATAATTATCTGTCAGTGTCATTCCAATCGAGCAGACAACCTATCCAACGCGTATGCAGGAAAGAGAAAGAAAAACCTAGGATAAACCGCATTGCATATATACATTTGGGATGACTTGGCGCCACTCTGTATATTGACCTGTTCGACAGAAACTTATGCGCTGACGGTGGTGGTCTTTGGAACTAGCCGAACGGTGAGAAAGTTGACAGTTTGCTTGAAGAATCGGAAAAAAGTTCACTTTTTTAATTTTCTTAATGTAGTGAAACAATGTACAAGTAAAATTATTATTGCAAAATGTAAGAAAATTGAGTACTTTATTTTTGGTGGTTTGTTTACAATATATACGATAAAATAATGTTTTTGTATTTTTATGCGACAACAAACAGGTTACATATCACGCTAAATTATGAAAATCCACTTGCTTGAGTAGTAAAAAACTTGTTTTTTGTGAAATTAACATAAACCAGGGTATTGCAAGCAAGATACAGGATAACCAAAGAGAACATTCATATTTTCATGTAGTGCCGGAGCAACATGGTTCGATAAGACTGAAAGATGTTCGAATCTCCAGAACTTTGACTTGAACCGATACAAAACAAGCATAAGGATCTTGTAAAGTAGAAAAACATTCCAATAATATGCAAAAACCGATTTAGGGTCACTGCTGTGTTCGATTAGTTAAGTCGCCACACTAACTTTTACAGTATTCTTCAAATTTATGTTCTTTCATTTCACTATTTCAAAAGTGTTTTTAAAATAACTTGTAAAAAAGCAAATTTCTTACAAAACCTGATAAAAATTTAGTAAAGTTTTCAATCGAAAACTAGTTAAAAATTAAATTTACTGAAAATTTTTTATGAAATGTACCGCATCTGACATTTGTTTTCGTTTTTCTCACCATCGCAGCAGGTAGCGACACGCCGGCAGTTTTTACTCAAATTCGTCAATAGTCACTCTACCCAACCCCTTTTAGTGACGTTTCTCCATTTTTGTTATATTCTCAAAAACTCAAAAAATGGCGAAGCGTCACTGCAAAGGGGATTCGTATAAAACTTTGTGAAATTGCATGTGAGGTCGGAATAAGCAATTATACCAAATTTTGTCGAAATCGGAGGTAGTCGATAACCACGGGTATGGTCACTACAGGGATACCAGACTTGCAGATTTGTCTGCAAATTCCAGATTTTTGGAACGGTCTTGCAGATTATTATAAATTTGCAGTTTTTCTGACTTTTACTGTTTTGGTGCAGATTTTTGTTCGAAGCTCTTTAAACTTTCACAGACTTCCTAAAAAAGTGTGCAGATTTTCGCAGATTATTTTTAAACCAGAAAATTCGAGTAGCCGGAAAACTGCTCGATTTTTTCGGTTTTCGAGCAGTTGCAGACATTTTTTTTAGAAAATATGGCATCTCTGGGTCACTATAGGGGTCACAAGCTTAGAATATTTCAGGACCTTCGGTAATTTTATTATTTTGACCAATACTAATCCTGTGAAGAGAAATCTGAGGTACATGAAAGTTCAATAATAAGTTCCTTCGGACATACAGTGATGCAAATCCGTATTCGTACGGCAACATGCAGATTTCGTTTTTCTACATTTGAAAGTTTAACAGAAATTTTAGGGACATCCCAAGTAACCAGTAAGCACTAAACACTAGTCCTTTGACAACATTATATAAGCATACAGAACTATGATTAAAAGCATATTTTTCTTTATATACTTCTATAGAACTCACATAATGCTAAAAAGGCGAAACAGCGGATTATTAAAATGCTACGCCACAAGCATTCAATAAACATTATTAGTGTTTGTTTGGGGCTTAATCGAAACGTCATTTTGTCTACATTATCGACGTATCGAAAAAGTATCGACGGCATATCGTTTGCTTGCTTGGAAAATAAAAATAGATTCGGTCGGGATTTAAAAAACTAAAAAAGCAAGCGATTTTTTTTGCTGCATCACAAGGGGAGCAGGATAAACAGAACCATTTTTTGAAATGCTGAATAATGTTACCACCTAGACAGGATTCGAACCGGGAGTTAGTCATGCAACCTCATTCGTTTCCTTGCACCTTTGCTATCTAAACCATAGCGGACGTGATTGAGTGAGTTGAAATTAGTCGTATTTAAATCTTGGTGATATTCCCTCTCATATCATAGCTACTTGTCCTGCATTACCAATAGGGTAGAAAAAGACGGCATCCGTTAGATGGAAGAGGACACGAATAGTGGTCGTAGAATAGCAAAATAAGAAGTCAAGTACAAGCCGTCTATCAACACTTACGACTCGTTTTAATGCAATTGACTAAATTCATTATATTGTTACGTTATATGCGCATATATTGCTTTCTTTAATGTTGATTTACGTTAATGTTTCTATGCATCAACATTGTTAATATACGTTTTATAAGCATTAAGATGCCTAATATACAAAAGTTTGACACTAGAGATTCAGAATTATTTTCAATATACGGTTTTGGATTAATGCTTATGGTTACTTGGGATGTTATTCTGGTAAAATCATAGTGTCAGATCATCTGACTCAGATGTTAATTTTAAGGTATATCTGGTTTTGAAAAAATGACTTATTTATCTGAAAAAAAAAATATAAATTCTGGCTTTAGTTTTCAAAGGTCGCATAATCCATGCAAAAGGGTTGATTATGCGACCTTCTGAAAACTAATGCCAGAATTAGCGTATCAAAAAATCCACTCAAATTCATATTCGTACGGGCTTCGAATTAACAGTTTTGATTTCGCAGATGTGGCTCAATTTCAAAGATTAGTGTTTAGTATGATCTCCCTTAGTCATTGCAACTGCCTTTAGTCGTTTTGGAATGCTGTCTACCAGTTTTTTCGTGTATTCGGTGGGAATTTGGTTCCATTCGTCCATCAAGTGCTTTCTAAGATCGCTTTTGTTAGAAATTTGATGGTTTCTAACTTTTTTGTCGAAATATTCCGAAAGGTTTTCAATGGGATTGATGTTTGGAGATATTGTGGTAGAGTATCAATAAGTTTTGAGCAGTTGTAAAGTAACCATGTGGGTTTCGTAAGTGCTTTGTGCTTTGGGTCATTGTCTCGGTAAAACTTGAACTTCTGACTAAATCCCATTTTATTGGCACTTTGCTTCAAATTTTGGTTTAGAATGCCTATGTTCCCGAAACAAAAATTCGTTAACCGAGACAAAGGATTGCAAGACGTCCGAAAATTTGAACAAACCGTTTATTTTAGTTGGTTAAATTTTCCCTATAGGAAACAGATGTATTTAACTAATAAGCTTTAGTATAGTTTAAATATGTAATGTGTATCTCGTTATTTGTAAGGAAACTCACGTTTGTGCTTCTTGCAACCCGTTTCGTCCAGAAAGCCAACCGTGATAGCCTGTGTTTTAACCGTTCGCCAGCGATACTTCCATCTTCCTCGTTCTGCTAGTCGAACTTTTGAGATACAGCAAATTCAATCTTTCTTAGTTTTTCCGTACTATTAGTTTAAGCCTTCAATCACTTTAGCGTGTTACTGTATGCACTTTAGCCAATAGTTTTAGTATAATTAGATATAAGCTTTAATATTTAGGATATAGAAATAAGTTTTGAAGTAGGACTACTTCTTTGATTTCTATATTGGGGTGCACTTCAGAAAAACGAAAAGGGAACATGAAACGAAAAGTGGTTATGGTTTACACGCTTATAACTCAGTCATCCCTCAATAGATTCTAGAGATATTGGTATCAATCGATTGGAAATTTTTCAAAAAATTCATTTCTACATAGTTTATTACATGTTTCCCTAACAGACATGTAATAATTAAGAAAATATTAGACGAACATTCATTAATTCAATATTTTCATTTTTTTCCCTCCCCACGTCAATGCTTCCCAAGCACAGATGACAGAAATATATACGAGATGAGCTATGGTTTAAGCTTCCTTTGATTGTATTTAGTTTACGCCTTGTAATAGAATTCGTTCGAAAATTGTTAGGCTTTAGCTGTTGCTGCTTGCTGCTTCTCCGGAATAAGGCATCGAAGACATCCAAATTCACTGAGCGAGACGCCAACAAACCGAAGAACTCAGTCATCCCTCAATAGATTCTAGAGATATTGGTATCAATCGATTGGAAATTTTTCAAAAAATTTATTTCTACATAGTTTATTACATGTTTCCCTAACAGACATGTAATAATTAAGAAAATATTAGACGAACATTCATTAATTCAATATTTTCATTTTTTTCCCTCCCCACGTCAATGCTTCCCAAGCACAGATGACAGAAATATATACGAGATGAGCTATGGTTTAAGCTTCCTTTGATTGTATTTAGTTTACGCCTTGTAATAGAATCCGTTCGAAAATTGTTAGGCTTTAGCTGTTGCTGCTTGCTGCTTCTCCGGAATAAGGCATCGAAGACATCCAAATTCACTGAGCGAGACGCCAACAAACCGAAGAAGCCATCGACTCGTCCGCCAGCGAACGATATGGTTTTCGCTGCTATCAATGTCCTGAATAATCAACGGATCTTCGCTGCAAGCCGTCTTCAAGTAAATCGCCGCCAGCCACAATTGTGACGTTTCAAGCTTGGTCACATTCGTGAAAATGGTTTTGAAATTAGGTAGCTGTCGAAAAGGTCGAAAAGCTGGTCCAAACAAAGAGAGCAGGCGCTTCCGATTCGTTCAAGGTTGATAAAACGGACGATAACAAATTAAATTTGCTAACTGCTGTAAAGGCGGCTCCCATTAAAGCTGTACTACTGGAGTAAATATGCGGCTGCCCCCGAACAAAAATCTACTAAGCCAATGGAATCCACAGCAAAGGCACCGAAAGCCGCCAAAAGAAGTCGTTCCAGCGGAGAAGGTGGCACGAAAAAAGCTGCTGCCCAGATGTAAATTTCCTTGATTTGCATTACTAGTATCTGGTAGAAAACAATCAGTTCTTTTAAGAACTACTGAATAAGTGTACGAAGCAGTTAAATTGATTTTTCTCACATTTTTCCTCAATTTAAAATGAACATGACAAATTGGAAGTTTATCAAGTATGAACATACGAGCCCGCCAGTAATGTTTAAACTATATTACATGGCAAAATCCTCTGAAAAGCAAACTGCGCCACTTCGTAATTCGAGACGAAGCGTTTAGTGAGAAAATCGAATTGCATCTTCATGTATATATTTGGCCCTAAAAAGGGCTAATTGTTGGATAGTTACAGAAACCTGACCAGATACATTTACTATGAGTATTTGTACTTTGGTGACTGTTTCGGTACGTTCCGAGACGGCGCGCGCATGGCAAACTCACCCGACAGCCAGCCACACTCACTATAACTTGATATTATGCTTGACTGAGCCGTAGTCAACAAACGAAAGAAAATAGCGTAGCTCTCCTAGCGGCGTGGCTTCTTCTTCTTCCTATCGCTTTTTGTGGCCTTTCCACTGGTTGTCGGTGCCATGACATGAAGACGATGCTTGATCTACAGAAACTGGAAGCTTCAAACAACGTACAAAGTCACGCCTTATTTTCTTCTCTGCCATTCCCTTTTCTACGTGGATCAGCCTTTGTTACAAATTGCTGCCGTTTGCTCTGATATATAACCAACGGTAATCCGAGGAACCACATCATTTTCGCATGGGCATCGGTACCGAGAATAACGATCCAAAGCCAAAAAAAGTCGTTCCAAGGAGAATGCGGTCCGAAAAAAGCTGCTGCCAAGCAGTAAATTTCTTCGATTTGTATTATTAATATCTGGTAGAAAACAATCAGTTCTTTTAAGAACTACTGAATAAGTATATGAAGCAGTTGAATTGATTTTTCTCATGAATGATATTCCTCATTTAAAAATGCACATGACAAGTTGGCAGTTTATTTATCCAAGCTTTAACACGTACAGTAATTGGATGTTTAAACGGCATTACGACAAATATTGCGAACTCATGTTAAAAGCATCAGGTTATTGTAACAAATGAACAAACAGATGCAAGCATTCACAGTTTCATTTTGTTTTAATAAGTTGCCTTCTTTCCAGCAACTTTCCCACAACAGATCCATTATGGAGTCGAAAAGACCATTATAGTTTAGCCAAATTATTAAATATAAAAGTTCCACACCAATTTCCAACAGTTTCAATAAAAGCGCTCGTTAATGAGCAGAAAAAGTTATTGAATAATTGTCCTGTACTATAACATACTTACTGAATACAACTGATCATATACCTACCTACATATGCAAAATTATGCCATTTCGTGATTCTTTCTGGAAAGCATGAAACGGAAAAGCCACATTACCTGGCAAAATTCTTTGAAAAGAAAACTGCGCCACTTCGTAATTCGAGGCAAAGCGTTTAGTGAGAAAATCGAATTGCATCTTCATTTATATATTAGGCCCTAAAAAGGGCTAATTGTATAGTTACAGAAGCCTGACAAGACACATTTACTATAGGCCGCTATACTTTGGTACCTTCCGAGACGGCGCGCTTGGCAAACTCACCCGGCACAACCACACACAACTGTGAGTGCACGTCTGCCATGCCCGTTGCCGTGCCATCCCTGTCGGCATTAAATGAAAGAAAATAGCGTTGCTCTCCTAGTGGCGTGGCTTCTTCTTCTTTTTCCTATCGCGCTTTGCGGCCTTTCCACTGGTTTTCGGTGGCATGAAGACGATGCTTCATATTAGGTTGCTCTGCAGAAACTGGTAGCTCTTCATTAAGGAACCACCGGACACCGGTTTTGTTCAAACAATGTACGGTTTCGTTGTACGTTGTATCGCCTTTCTTTCGTGTCTATGATTCTCTACCCTACGTTGATCCGCCTTTGTTACAACTTGCTGCCGTTTGCTCTGGTATATAATCAGAAGTAAGCCGGCGAACGGCATCATTTTCGCATTGGCATCGGTACGGTGCCGAACAGACAGCAGAGAGTTGCGATTGTATCTCCCTCACTGGACTCGGCAAGGACAAACTAGTAAAACGCAGCGCAGCGGCAGCAGCAGCAGCAGCAGCGGATCATTGTTTGGTGTAGAGTGCGCCGAACGCGTTGGTTGCCGGAGCATCGATCTATTATCAGCTATATTAGAACCAAATAGTTGCGGGGAGCGGAAGAGCTTGAATCAATGGAAAATGCTCTGTCCGGTAACCATTGTCACCTGGGAGGTGTTGTTTCAAACATTCAAGCCATTCTGCTGGCCGGATTTTCAACCACATAATTTACCACAACCCGTCCTTTTTAGGACGAACGAATTTGTTTATGAAGAGATGAAAATTTTCTGTATACTAAATTTCTTTAATTAAATTTCCAAATGTCGCTGATTCTTTAAATCATGAAGAATTTCTTCTGATTTGATCTATAAAACGTTAAATATGTGGTGACTCGCGGTCTTCTAACTCATGACGTTGCTTTAATTTTATTTTTGCTAAAAATTTTTGCCTTCCCACGCCAATGCTTCCCTAACACGGATGACAGAAATATATAGGAGAAGAGCTATGGATTAAATTCCCTTTGAATCAAAGGGATCAAAGTTTGATTGTATTTAATTTACGCTCTATAGAATCCGCTCGAAAATCGTTGAGCTTCAGCTGTTGCTACTTCCCCGGAATAAGGCAACGAAGACATCCAGATTCACTAAGCGAGACGCCAATAAACCGAAGAGTCAACGGATCTTCGTTGCAAGCCGTCTAGAAGTATATCGCCGCCAGCTACAATTGTGACGTTTCAAAGTTGGACACATTCGTGAAAAAGGCTTTGAAGTTAGTTTTCAACAAGAGAAAGCTGGTCCAAACAAAGAACTGGCGCTTCCGGTTCGTTCGCCTTCCAAACTTGCTAGCGAGAAGCAAGATTACTAAGTCAATGAAGACCATAGCAAAGGCATCGAAAACTCCAAAGCCAAAACAAGTTTTAACGGAGAATGCGGTCCGAAAAAAGCTGCTGCCAAGCAGTAAATTTCTTCGATTCGTATTACTAACAGCTGGTAAAAAACAATCAGTTCTTTTAAAAACTACTGAATAAGTATATGAAGCAGTTGAATTGATTTTGCGAACGGCATCATTTTCGCGTTGTTTGAGTTACAAATAATAATGAGAGTTACGATTTTATCTCCCTTTCTGGACACGG
The DNA here is from genome assembly GCF_943734655.1 of Sabethes cyaneus. Classification (NCBI taxonomy): domain Eukaryota; kingdom Metazoa; phylum Arthropoda; class Insecta; order Diptera; family Culicidae; genus Sabethes; species Sabethes cyaneus. The sequence continues at coordinate 61,689,667 of NC_071353.1, read as the reverse complement.
CAAAGGTGGTAAAACTCGGCAGCAGCCGGTTATTGTTTGGTGTGGAGTGTAAATTACGCCGACCGTGTTGGATTCGAAACATCGATCTATTATTGTCAATTGCAAGGAAAATTGTCCAATCAATAAGTGTGCAATCGCTCATAAAAGTGCTATTTTAGCTTAAATCGTTTCGGTTTCTTCGGCGCACTTATTGCTTGGAAGATAACGAAAAAGTGCGCCGAAGATACCGAAACGATTTAATGCAAAATAGCACTTTTATGAGCGATATCGCACTTTGGATGGTACAATTTTACTTGCAATTGACAATAAGCTGCTATAATAGAATATTAAATAAGCTAGAAAACCCAAATTTTGGTCGCGGAAGCAGAACGGCTTAAATTGGTGGGAAATGCTCTGTCCGGTGTTACGATTGGGAGACGAATTGCTCTACATTCGTAGTCCTACTTCAAGCCTGCGCCCGTGTCACTAGGCATGGACCCTTATACTTTTTATCAACGTTTTGTCCGTTCAGTTTGATAATGATTTTTGTTCGTTTGTTTACAATTATGACGTGACAGATCTCGATCCTAGTAAACCTTACCAGTGTTGCCGATAGTGCCGATTCCCGAGGATAGTTTCTGTACATCGGAGGCGCGTTTCGCATATTGCGTAACATTCCCCCCCAGTACGCAGGGTCCTGGGTCCTGCTTACTAAGTGTTGCGCCGACGTCCAAAACTGCCAGCTTTACCGCAGGTCGTTCATACACATTGACTGCAGTTTTCACTGTAGCGCTACGTACTTGACCGTCTTTACCGCGTTTGACATCTACAACTCGTCCCTTGGGCCATGAGTTCCTTGGTAGATCCGGATCTGTGATTATCACTACGTCGCCAATCTGGATTGGCTTTACCGGGTAATGCCACTTTGTGCGCCGACTTATCGATGGCAAGTACTCCTGCAGCCATCTTTTCCAAAAGAGGTTGGCGTAGATCTGCGAAGTTCTCCAGCTATTGGTTAGCGTAGCGAGGCTGTCGTTGTACGGCACAAGAGGTTTGGAACCGCTGGATGATCCCAACAAAAAATGATTGGGCGTTAGTGCTTCTTTCTCGCCATCTTCGACAGGTATGTATGTGAGGGGGCGTGAGTTGATGGTCTTCTCAATCTCTAGCAATTTGTTCCTGAGTACTTCGTCTGTGGGTAGCCTGGGAAGTTTTATCTGGTACAATACCTTCTTTACCGATTTGACCAATCTCTCCCAGCTTCCACCCATGTGGGGACTGCTTGGAGGCAAGAAAGTCCATTTAGTGTCTGGTGTCACAATCTCTTCCATGAGTTTACTGTGGTATATGGAACGCAAAGCATCACGCAGCTCACGTTCCGCTCCAACGAAATTCGTTCCACGATCGCTGAATACTTCTATCGGAGTTCCTCTCCTGGCTATGAAATTTTGCAGGGCCAAAATACACGAGCTTGTGTTGAGCGAATGTACGATTTCGATGTGAATGGCGCGCACCACCAAGCAGGTAAAGAGTACTCCCCATCTCTTCTCTGTGCGTCTACCAACAACTACTTGAATCGGGCCGAAGTAGTCGATCCCGACATAGGCAAAGGGTCTGGTGTATCCAGCGAGCATTGCTGGCGGAAGATCTGCCATTAGGGGCGGTTGCGGACTAGCTCTAGCATTCTTGCAAGCCTGACAGTCTTGTCGGATTTTGTAGCAAACACTACGAAGCCTCGGGATGCGATACTTTTGTCGTAACTCGTTAACTACGGTGGTTTCGTGGTTGAGATGATGGTACTGTTCGTGAACCGATTGAACGACGCAAGTAGTAACCGGATGCTTCCTTGGCACAGGATCGTATGAGCATTAGTTGGTTCAATGAATTCGCAACCAATTGTCCTTCCACTCATACGCAGTACACCGTTCTCATCCAGGAAGGGCGACAGTTTGTAAATCGAGCTATCTTTTGGAATTGATGCTCCAGAAAGCAGTAACGACATTTCTTCGCTGAATTCCTCCAACTGCGCTTGTCGATAAATAAAGTTCTCTGCTTCGAAAAGCTCCATCTGCTGGAGGATACCGATGGTAGGTTGGCTGTGCTGATGTTTAGCTCTAATATTTCTCGGAAACCGCAGCACCAAGGCAATGGTCCGAATGAGCTTCCGCCACTTAGAGAATTTAGAAAAATCGATGAGAGTATCACGGGCAACGTGTACGTTTATTGATAGCTTCATCTCGTTAGTGGTTGAACCATGATCCAATGGCTGGGCTGGCCATGCACTTCGCTGCTGCTGCAAGAAATCAGGTCCTCTAAACCACCGACTGAATGGCGAGAGATCAGGAGTCTTCTGCCACTTCGTTCCTTCATCAGCTACATTCAACTTGGTTGGTACCCAAAACCACTCCGTTAACTCGGTCTTCTCCAGGATTTCGCCAACCTCTGGCCCGACAAATTTGCTGTACCTTCTATGATCTGACCGTAGCCAGCACAGTACATCCCAAGTCAGTCCAGAAAAACCGTTTTCGCACTGAAACTCGATGCGATTCTTCAATGTAACTTGCCAAACGAGTGCCAATCACTGCCGCTTGAAGCTCTAGTCGTGGAACCGAAACGTATTTCAGGGGAGCAACACGGGTTTTGGCCGTTACGAATGCACACTCAATAACGCCTCCTTCTTCATATCGAAAGTATGCGACCGCTGCATACCCATCCTCACTCGCATCAACGAAAATATGGAGCTGAACTTCGTTGGTTTTCAGGGAGGAGGAAGTCGTCGTACGATAGCATCGAGGGACAGCTACTGACTCAACCATATTCAATACATTAATCCACGCTTTCCATTTGGCAAATAGTTCATCGAATATTGGCTCATCCCAGCCTATTTTCATTCGCCAGATCTCTTGAAGTAGAACTTTTAGGTACATCAGTACATTAGCGAGGAGTCCTAGCGGGTCATAAACTGACATGAGAATCCGCAATACCTCCCGCTTCGTAGGAACCTGCTGTCCAGACAATAATTCAGGCCTGCACCGTTGTGGAGTTCTGAAAGTAAAGGTGTCACTGATTGTGTCCCACCACATTCCCAAGACCTTTTCGGTCGCCAATTCCGCATTTTGGTCAAGACTTTTCGCGGCAATTCCGTGTTCGCCCATGGACTCCACCACCTTCTTAGAGTTCGACAACCATCCACGGATTTCGAATCCTCCTTCAGAATAGATGAAGCGTACGTTCTGAGCAAGTCTAACTGCCTCTTCTTCCGTTTCGACACTGTATAACATGTCATCCACATATGTTCCTTTACAGATCGCATCCACTGCTTCCGGAAACTGGGTTCTGAAACGTTCCGCATTTAGATTCTTAACGTATTGTGCACTGCTTGGCGAACAGCTTGCACCAAACGTCATCAGCTGCATAACATATACAGTAGGAGCCTTACCGGGGAAACCTTCGTTGCAGAAAAACCTTAGACAATGCTGATCGTCACGATTCATCAAGACCTGATGAAACATTTCGCGCACATCACCGGAGACCGCCACTCGGTGTTCTCGAAACCTATGAAGTACTTGCGGAAGAGGTGTAACTAGATCCGGGCCTTTCAATAGAAAGGTATTCAGCGAAACTGCGCCTACCTTTGTTGCGGCATCCCACACAATCCGAAGCTTTCCGGGTTTGTTGGGATTGAACACGGGAAAAATTGGCAGATACCACGAACGTTCTCTTTGCATTTCCTCCTCATGCGCTAGAAGTTCACGGATATATCCTTTAGCTTTATAGTCAAAGATTTTCTCCTGAAATACTCTAGCTAACTCTGGCTCACGTTCCATGCGCTTGTCGAGACAGTTATGACGTTTCCGAGCCTTTGCCTTACTCTCCGGCAACCTAACATTGTCGTATCGCCATAGAAGACATGTTTCGTATTTCTTGTCCTTCAACACGGTATTGGACTGCAGCAGGCTAATCGCACGTTCATCCTCGTTCGACATCAATGTCTTCCCATTGAGTTGAATTCCAAGACTGTCCAGAGCGAAATAATTCTTGACAGCCGACTGAAGGGCATCACACTCACAGATGTGATAGCTATACGCATTCTCATTCACAGTCGTCGATCGTTTTGCAACTGAACATGGCCCGTAGATTATCCAACCCAATCGTGTCAGTACAGCAGTAGGTTGACTATAGCTCCCTTCTCTGGAGTCCAATGGATAGTCTAATCTGGAATTATCCACACCTATCAGGATGCGTGGTTTCACTTTAGAGTACGATTCGAGAGGAAGACCGGATAAATATTGGAAGTATCTTGTGAGCTCCGTAGCAGACATCGATTGCGAAGGAAGATCCAGTTTCCGTACAGTATGCACTTTGGAAAGGTAGAAACGCTTGGTTGGATTTTGGGCACCTGATATGTCGAGGGAACATTTCACTGAATTTCCTTCGTATCTCCCCTGACCGCCAGTCCATGTGATGCATAGCGGATTTCTCTCGCCACCCAGATTCAACTCCTCCCATAAGCTATGCTCCATTAACGTGGAGGTTGATCCAGCATCGAGGAAGGCGTACGTGTCGATCGATCGGTTCTTCCCGTGTAGTGTAACACGGACATATTTTAAAAGCACTCCATCGGGCGGGCAGTGATGTGCATTACATGAAGAATTTTCCAATAATTCACTCGGCGATGAACGACCCTGGTACTTGCTATCATCGTGGAGTAAACGATGGTGCAGAAAACTACAACCGTTCTGGTTACAAGGAACTTTTATCTCGCATGTTCTAAAGTGTTTAGTCAAGCATTTTCGACAGATCTTCTTTTCATTCACTAATGCCCACCATGCATTCGGTACCATCCTTAAGAAACTGTTACATTTGTCAAGACTACTGCATTCTCCTGCACACGCTAAACATGCTCTGCGATTGATCAACTCAGGCGGTTGTTCGGAATGCAGATGTACAAAGGCATCTTCTTTCCGACCTTTCTTCTCCATCTTCAAAGGCTTCGTGTAAGCTTGTGGTCTGCTCACCTGACTTATGGCATCAACCATGTTCCCAAGCCACGCATTGAACTCCCGTAAAGTGGCTGCTCTGATTTCCTTTCGATAGAATGCCCATTTCATTTTTAATGCCGGCGGTAAACTGTCAAAAAGTTCCTGGAGCAACGCCACGTTGTAAAAACGTTCGTCCATTTGGCATACTTGAATTGTAGTACACAAATTCTGCACTGCAACGCCGAAATCTACAATGGTTTCCAGTTTCTCGGCTTTCGGTGGTGGCATCAATTCAACCTTATTCACCATCGTTTCAACAATAAACTCCGGGTTCCCGAAGAGAGTTTTCAACCGGTTCATTATTACTGGAACGTTGTCAGGGTGCAGAAGCAGGCTTGTAACACTATTGAGAGCTTTATCATACAGGCTTCTCTCTAAACGATCGAGCAGCTCATCATTTCAGAAAGCACACATTCTGGTTGTTCTTTCATATGCTGCGATGAACCGTGGCCAATCTTCTGGATCTCCGCCAAACTTGGGCAGGTCTTTTACAGTCTGCCTGGCTGCCAAATGTCCACTGTTCAGTGGTGGAACTACAGAACCGTTGCCTATTGGTCGTTGAGAGGTACTCACATTCGTGCGGGGCGTAGATGTTATCCTTCCAGGTTGTGGGATACCGTGACTGAAAGGAGATGAATCATAGGAACTCGACGTAGTCGGATACCGAAGATTCCCCTGCGGATGCGCTGGTGCTATCACTGTCGGTTGTGACACTGTGGTGTAGAGTGGGAGAGGTGGTAAATTAAAGGTCACTCCTGCTGAGTTACCGAACGATGGTTGATAACGAGAAACAGGCACTGGCAATCCACTACCGTACAAGTCATGATCGAGGTACACGTCACTCGGAACGCAACTTCTTTAAACTGGTTGCGTAACCGCCGGTGGGAAAGAATGTTGATCCTGGAAAGGACGCTGCGGCTGGCATGGCACTTCTGGATATTGTCTGCTAGAAACTTTCTGATGATTCGACACCATTACCGGTTCTTGTGTAACTTTGTCGTACACCGGTAGGGGCGTTTCATCCAAAGGTTCTTGTAATTCCCGGCCCATTTGGTCTGTTCGTTCAAGCCATCTTCTCCATCCATCTTCTCGACACTTCCAATAGTCTCTAGATCGGAATCGCTCATTTCCAACATTTCCTTTTCTAACGCCAACCGCTCTTCCAGCTGTTTCCTTTCTAACGCTTGTCTCGCTTCTAACGCTTTTGTCTGCTGTTCACGGAGCTTCGCTGAACGTTTTGATTGCTTCGACGATGCCACGGAAGCCCTGTCACCTTTACCGATATTAACACCATCTGCCGCTGAACTCGCTAACGGCACGGAATCTCGTCGATCTTCTATCGATGGTACCGGAACAGTACATTTCGCACCTACCTCTACTGACTGCTGTCGTAGTTTTGGAGTCGCGCCCAATCCACTACTCTGCAGATTTTGGAGTTCACTGGGTTTACTTGTAGCACCTCTCGCTTGCATACTTTGCTGCTGCAACTGCAACTTCGCTTATATAATCGAAAACTACTGAACCGATCGGCGTGAAAATTTGCAGCTCCCATACAAATGCGAATACAGAAATTTGTGTTTCATTTGTATGGGAGCCCCCCCTCTTAATGGGGGGAGGGGTTTCTAACCATTATAAGAACCTTCCCTAGTCCCAACAATCCCTACATGCAAATTTTCACGCCGATCGGTTCAGTAGTTTTCGATTCTATAAGGAACATACGGACAGATAGACAACCAGACAGAAATCCATTTTTATAGGTATAGATGATACACTGGAGTTCAAAATTTCTTTTAACTTCATCGAAGTAGAGTGACTATATATAGAGTTGCGACAATGTCAAAATTGGAATGATAATTGATGATGTCATTCCAATCAAGCAGACGACCAATCCAACGCGAATGCAGGAAAGAGAAAGAAAATACGCATTGCATACTTTTGGGATGACACGTCGCCACTCTGTATATAGTCACTCTACATCGAAGCTGCAATAATTTCAATTTGGAATACTTAGGCATACAGGTACACTATAATCTCTTTTATGTCCATTCATTTTACGTGATTTGTTCATACACTTTTAAAAATTTGAATTGACGTCCTCTTTGAATTTACATCCTCTCTTTCACGTCCAAAATTTGAATTTATGTCCTCGCCAAATACCATGAGGTGATTTCAGCAAATTCGAAATAATATTTTTTTCTTCCGTCCAAAATACGAATTAACGACCTCTTTTTCTGCGACCGATTTTTTTATGTACCCTCAATAATTAACGTAAAACGAGATTCAAGAACGAGAAACGAGAAGTGTAGTTTAAATCGGAATGTAATTAACATGATTGTGGCGTAGAATGAGCGTTGACTGAGTAGGTATATATTATGGTATACTAAACATAATGGTTAGTCATTTTATTGAGAAAAATAATCCAATTTTCGTTCAACAGTGATATTTATCATAAATGAATTTATGTCTATATATTTTACCAAATATATCAATTAAAGCTTATGCTTTCCTTTTACCTGTTTTAAATTTAGATTTTACAGCACCAGTTTTCTCCTTTTTCCGTCCAGTATAGTTAAACTTTTCTTTGTAATGTTTCAGCAAATGTTTACCAGGTTTCTTCGCTTTGTTAACCTTTTGTTTTCTATCTTTTGGATGACCACTTCGATAATGCTGTTCTGATTCGTCTTCGTTATATTTATTCCCTTTGTCCATCCGTGGTTTTTTTGGTTTTAATGAAAATTGGCAGGCCTTTGGAATAAATGGCCTTTTTCGAGTACCGCTTTGTCCTTCAAAAAGTTCTTTGTCAGGAGCTTCTCCGACTGCCTCTTGATAGTACCGGCTATCATCTTCTTCTGATTCGTTACCAATAGCTTCTTCAGCATCTTTGAGCAATTGTCGATCATGATCAGTAAGCTTTCCACCCGATGTCTTTGCCTTATGTTCGATCTTTTCCGCTTCTTTCTTTTTCTTATTTTTCTCTTGTTGTAATTTACGTTGTTCCTTAAGGCGTTTTTTCATTGCTCGTTTTTTACGTACCTCCTCTACCTCAACCGCGCTTTTCTCGATATAATCATGGTATAGTACTTCTCCGGTTAACAAATCTTCTTCGATTTTCATGAGTCGCATTGTTAAGCGAGGGCCAATTTCCTGAAGTCTCAAGGAGGATTTATTATCTGCTAAATTACCGCGGCGCAAATTTTGTGGTAAAACAACATGCGTCTCATTATCATCGAATTCCGAATCAGACAGCAAATAACCTTTCTCAACAAAGTCAGCGATGTCTTCGAATTTGGCCATGTTTGGTATGTTACGAGTAACCACTTTCTTAACGCCTTTGTTGAGGTTAACAGGAACTACAGTGACTGCATAATGGCGAAGATCAATCAGTTTTGAGACAGGATTATATGATAGCAGAACACAGCGCTTAAGCGAAGCTAATTTAACCTGTATTAAAAATATATGAGCAATTGTTAAAAAAGTTTTTATAAAGTTTTGTTGCAATCATGCCTTACAGTGGATAGATTGATCGGAGGAAACATATTTTGAAACGTAGATGCCATTAGCTTAAGATGGTTCCCTTCTCCACTAAAACTGTTTAGAATAACCAAAGGTGCTGTTTGAAAACTCTCTGCATCTACAAACTGCTTTTTAGAGAGACTGATAACATCCTTGGCCAAAGTATATTGGGTGACCTGAAAAGTAGAGTTAACAGATAATAGACAATTTTTAATTTTTTTGTTGTTGGACTATAACTTAGAGGAAGTTATGGCAGACATTGAATATGAAAAGTCTAAAATTCAATTCTCTTGATACTTCCTACATTCGAAAAAGCTTTTTATTTAAATTTTATCTTTTTTGGCTATTGGCGTCTGACTCCTCACTGATTCTTTACTGCTCGGGAAAAATAAAAAACCTGTTTTTTTTTTTGAATAAGTTTAAAATTATTATTTTTTATAAACCGGTACTAAGCCGTCCAGGCATTCCGGAGTTATGGCGGAACATACATTTATACCCTCGTTTCTCGTTCCACGTTGGTTGTTGAACAAGGGCTGCTATACGCACTTCGACGCAAATTAGGAATTCGATACTATTTATAAGTAAGTCAAATCAATCCCAGGTACTCAAAAATATCATTGTTTATTCCTATTTCAACCAATCAAATGGCATCAAAATTATTTTCTAGTACCAATGAAGTACCCAAAATATATAATCTATTCAAAAAATATAACCTGTAATAAATCTATGTATTAAAGAAAGAAAAATTAATAATCTATCATTGTTTTTTTATCGGTGCGGTTAAAAAGAATTGAATAAGTCCGGAAGATTTCATTTCTGAGAATGAAGTGCCGATTATTAAAGAAACATTTAAATTTGCGATAACTTGAGAACGGCTGGAATTAAGAAAAAAGTTTATATGTGAAAATTTATTCAAAATTATGCGTAGAATTTAATTTTGTTTGAGTTTTACAAAAAAAAAATTGGATACTTTTGAAAAATTTGTCTAACTTAAAAATTAAAAAATTACAAGGTATACAGACCTAAGGGTTGTACGAAAGGGTGACGTAGGACTATAACATCATTAGATCAAAGACTAATGTAAACTGCATTGTCATATGTATTTTTATAAGAGAATCTGTGAGTGCCATTGTTTAAGTGAATGTTTAAAAGAGGAGAGCGAAATATTCAGATTCAATTCTTCATTGGTGGCAATGGTGGCTTTGAAAATACGTGGACGGGAGTTCATAAGTACAACGCCTGCAACCATTGAGACATAGAGATTTCTTTTAAAAATCACTTGTATGCATCATAAAGATTGAAACCGTAATGAATGACCAGCCCACAGTTTATTGTATTAAATATGATTATGCGTAGCTTGACATGTTTCAATCATCTTACTTTAACTCGCTTGTGGCCTTTAAAAGTTACAAATAACATTGAAGCCAAAGCACGTTCATCGCAAATATGACGTGCCATTCGAATGTCCTTCTCTTTTGACATGAATGGCAACAGGCACGTAAGTTAGCGGCGTTGATTCACTGTCTTTTGCTTCGAGAAGGTTTTACTAGTTTACTTTCACAGCTATCGCTTGTTACAAATCAGAAAATATGGCACATACGCAAAAATTTCTATTTATTTGTATGAGAATCCTTATCCTCCTACCGCAGGGGTGAGGGGTCTCAAACCAAAATCCAAACTCAAAAACCCCCACATGCCAAATTTGGTTCCATTTCCTTAAAATTAGTTCTCGAGTTATGAGAAAATTTGTGTTTCATTTGTGTAGGAATCGCTCCTGTAAAAAGACAGATGAATCTCAGTACACCATAGAAAAAAATCCTGCCGCCGTCTAAAACCCCCAAATTTGTTGAGGAAATTTGTTTTTCATTTGTATGGTAGCCCCCCCCCCCCCTCTTAGAAGAGGAAGGGGTCTAAGTACACCATAGAAAAAATTCCTACCTTCTAAAAGCCCTACATGCCCAATTTGTGTTTCATTTGTATGGGAGCCCCCCCTCCATAAAATTGCTGGTCATTTTTATCTCTCCAACGACATATAAATTGTTCAGTGTCGTTCAGTAGTTATTAATATTACCATTTGAAATCTTTCATCCAAATGTTACACTTCTATTTTCGTTTTTACAAAGTGCTACCCAGTCCCAGTATAGTAAACATAGACGTAGTCCTACGTCAAAAAAAAAATTGAAAGAATGTCCATCGATAACTCTTCACCAGATTTTGGGGCATAATTTAAGCTATTTTTTTAAAAAATATGCAAATCGGAGAGAAAGGCTTTGAGATAATTGACATTTTATTATTTTTATTATAAAAAGTTTGTTTTGTTTAACCCTCTAGTTCCCAACCCTGCCAATTGGCGGGCTTCAGCAAAATCGTTGTAAATCTACTATGCTTATTCGTTTTATGTTGAGATCCACCCATATCTTCTCATTATAGTCTAATCTAACTATTCGAGTGGTTTGTTTGTTTTATTACGTTAATTTGAAACAGATATTTCGTGCAAAACTTGAAAAATGCCAGAAAACTGAGAAAAAAATTATTTTGCTCTGCAGAGTGAAATTCAAATTGTTGTAAATTGCTTATTTCTTGGAATAAACAAACAAAAAAATTATTGGTGAGTAGCTGATAAGTTGTACTTCATGGTAAAAAAGGAAATTTGCGATAAAAAGTTTAGGAACTGGTCGAGTTTTATCAAGGAACTGACCCCGCCAATTGGCGGGGTTGGGCAGTAACGTCAACTTTTTTTTGGTAATTTGACAATGTGTTGTTTTCGTTGTATTTATTGATTTTTTTCGAGTTTAAGCTTCAAATTATTGTTATAGGCCTTGTTAACTTCTTTTATATGCCTTGAAAAATACACAAGCATGCAGTGGCATCAATATGAAAGGGGAATTTAGAGGACTTATCACCTAATTTTCAGTGCGCCTTTTTGACGAACTGCAATATAACGCTTTATAGCTATATCACAAAACATTTTTGCATTTTATGGTATTTGAAAATCATAACCCTATAACCAAGAAACAGATTCATTGAAACCCGGCGAATTTTACTGCTTAACGACAAAATCTTGATAAGCAAGACAATATTATTCAAAATGGGATCTATCATAGACCATTTTAAAACCGCAAATTTTAGTCTATACCGCTTAATCAGTTTGTGTTAATGAACAAATTGAATGAATTACCAGTCGATAAACGATTATAGTGAACAAATGTGTACTACAAAAATGTAAAACCCAATTTATCAAATAAACCACATAAATGAGGATTTAAGTTTCATGTACTATCAGACTCTAAAGGTTTTTCAAAGGTTACAGTTTCAAAGCATATTATGATGTAGGCAATCCTGACTTGGGAGCAGCTACTAATGTTGTTGTTCGCCTTTCTAAAATTTTGCCAGATTTTAAAAATCATATTTTTCGATTATTATTACACGACATTACCATTGATTTTATATCTCAACTCGAGAGGAACGAGAGGAATATACGACTGGGTACTATTCGGAGTAATAGAATCCCCAAAAGCAAGCTGCTTACTGATAAGGACATCAATAGGCAAGATCGTGGTCATTCTGCTGAATTCATTGCCAAATTTGAAAATACAACTGTTTCTGTGTCTGTTTGGAAAGATTCGCTTCCCACGGGCAATGACTATAGACAACGATGAACTAGAAGCGGTTGATGAGTTCATATATTTGGGATCTCTGGTCACCGCCGACAATGTTACGGGTAAGGAGATTCAATGATGCATTCAAGCTGGAAGTCAAGTCTAGTTTTCCTCCGCAAGACACTTCGATTAACCCCTCTAGGGTCTACTTCATTTTTAGCACTGCAAAATTCACTAAAATGGCCGTAACTTTTTTATCTTTCAATATTTTTTCACCAAATTTGGGAGTTTTTCCGGAAATATTTTCTATTTTCATAATATCTATAGATAATAGCCATATATCTTATGGTCCCGGAGTTATTCCGGAGTTCCTTGGGCGACCGTGAGATAAAGTTGCCAAATATTTAAAACTTGTTTGAAATCTGTTGATTTTTGTAAACATATCATCGACTGTGGACATATCAGTTACTTTGCCGCAGTTATGAGGTGCGCGCAATCCGAATCCGGGGGGACATTATAAATCCGGAACCGGTTCCCATAAAGGGACATTTCAGCATCAGTAAATTATGTCGTGTCGCATATCAAAAAACATCAGCACTCGACAAAATAGCGATTGGCGATAATCTCATGTCTCTCAGAGGCCGTATGACCGGTTCCGGGCCCGGGGAGGGTTTCTTTTCTGATTCAAGCACGGAACGGATTTTCGAAGGAACTTGTCCGGGACCTGGAATCGGCCATATGGTCAAAAATTTCAGTTGAAGCTCATTATAACTAGTTTCATAAATACTAGCACTGTTATAGATGTTCTATTTTGCAACTTTTTTGCGCCCAGGTGCCCAACCCCGCCAATTGGCGGGTTACGAATTTTTATAAATAATCAAACTATTCCTGAACTTAGTAACTAGAGAATTTTTTTTCCATTATTCTGGCCACGAAATGAGCATTTTAAAATTTTTTCAAGCAAATCAAAAATTTGGGCACTAGAGGGTTAAGTGCAATTTTTTCTTGAAAATGGGTATTTTCAAGAAATTAATTTCTTACAACTTTTCCTTTAACGTCATTTTGATCAAATAAGTAGTTTTCAAGATATGATTTTTTGAAAATAAGTAATCTCATTCCTAAATACGCCCTTTTGAAAAGTTGCTCTTGACGAAAAAATCAAGTTTAGTGAAAAATGCATTCTTGCGTGGTATTCCACATATCTGGAATATTTCATTCCTTAAAATGATTTTATCCGTAAATACGTCTGATTTAGCTAAAGCTATAGGTCGAAACTACTCAAGATGTCCTTGTGTACGAACTCAAATTTTGGGTAAAAAATTCAACCAATTTTCGCTATTTGCTACTGATAATTGAATTATTCTCTGTGACAAATAAAGCACTTTCAAGTTCCTACTACCAATTTTTGGGTTGAAAAAAATCTGAGGGGTTGTGCACAAGACACGACCGCATAGCTGACGTAGGACTACGTAAGTCTCTTTGTAGCGATAGTAGGATGTATCCATGTATGTAATAATACGATTCTTTATGTATAGAAACTACATACACGACGTTTATCAAAGTAGTAACATTGTATACGTTCAATCCTCCATCGATTTTGGAGTTATATCCATGAATTGATTGAACCTATTTTATTAAAACGAATCGAAGTCACACTAAACCAAACAGTAAATAAATTATCATGATCTGTTTCTACGTTGAATAGTGCTTTTCCTCTGGTAATCGGTAGACGGTACGCGCGAGTTTTCAAAAAGCTGAAAACGTTGCGCAATACTTTTCTGTAGTTTACAAAAGATGAACACTGATAATGAAGCATTTACAAGCTGCAGACGTTTTGAAAGTGGCAGAAAATGTCGCTCGTGACCAAAAAACTTATTCCCGTCATTTGTTGGTCGTCCGCAACGGCGAAAATGGTATTATGGTATTAACTGGGCAAGAAAATATAATAAACTCTTAAATCGTTGTGTGATCCTTAAAAGGACCCATTGTTTGATTATCATAACTCTAGCTTGCAATAAACTTGCACTAACGCACCTAACGTAATTCTCTTTTTGGTAAATTGGAGTACCGATAACCGCTAACCAGGCGCGGCTTGTTGCAACGAACCAGTAGGAACGTCTCAGCAGCTATGCGATCGATGAAGCCGTTCGTGTATGGTCATGAGTCACGATGAAATACCAGTCCAGGCCAGGTGGCCAAGTGACATGGATGGCATAATTCTGGTCTCAGCATACTTTATTTTCTTCAGCAGCCGATGAACACGACCAACTGACGACGATGTGCACGGTAAGGCAAACAATGTTTGAAATACAACCTCTAAAATTATGCCACGGATGTGACTTGAAAGCTGCCTACCCGATGTGTCGCCAACGAAAGCCGCTGACCGAATGAAGATGCGCAGTAAAAGGCATAGCAGCCAAAGCCCTATCGTTCACTAGCGGATTCGCGTTGACGGCATTAAACGATCTCTTGCACTCTCATAGAAATGCCCGTATGTACGTGTGGGTGAAAATCTGCCAGAATGTTTCGATCTCTTGCGCTCTTTAAGAAATTCCTATTCCGCTTCACCCCTATAGTAAACTTTTGGAGGTGGCAGCAGCTTACGTTCGTCAACGCGAATAAGTCGATGGATTCTTCGGTTTGTTGGCGCTTGGTTTCGCTTGGTAAATTTTGATGTCTTCGTTGCCTTATCCGGGGAAGCAGCAACAGCTGAAGCTCAACAATTTTTGATCGGACGTAAATTAAATACAATCATAAGGAAGCTTAAGCCAAAGCTCATATCGTATATATTTCTATCATCCGTGCTAGGAAAGCACTGACGAGGGGAATATGAAAATAATTCAATTTTTCAATGACGCGTATTAAAAATCAATAGTTTTTTATATTTTGAATATTTTCCAAATCGATTTTCCGATCAATTGGTGTAAATATCTTGGAAATCTATTGAAAATTGACTGAATTATAAACCGAAACATGAAAGCGCATTTCCACTTTGATGACGTCATTTCCAACAATCAATCACGAAGCGAGAGTTCTGGTAAAACATACTTTTCTTCAGTCAATTCTTAGAAAATTTTCCAATCGATTGGTGTAAGAATATTGAAAATCGATTCGGGAAACCACTAAGCTTCAAAACCTGACCACTTTTCGAGAAAGATTTTTTGGAATTATCCCGTATACCAGCTACCTTCCTGGAAAACGTAAAACGTAGTCTTACGTCAAAACTACTCAAAATCTGAGTTTGTACACTTTAAGGGCATTTTGAGTTTTAGCTAAATTCAACCAATTTATGGATAAACTCATTTAAGACTGTAGAGAATTCAGGTTAGACATGAAGCATGACAACTTTCATTGACTTTTTGAACTTGAAAAGCAGTTTTGACTCTTAGATTTGTATAATAATTAATAATTCTGTTTGTTTTTTTTTTCTAATTTCTAATTCAAGCACTTATCCGCGAATTATCCTTCCGGCTCAATTATCACAAGTCAGACGTACCTACATACAGTCATCAGAAAAAGGATTCGGATGGCAGCGCAAAAAAATTTCTTCCGATAATATTACTTAGTATTTGTGCAAAAAATGGTAACACATATTTTTTAAAACAATGTTTAACTAAAGCATATTTAGAAGCATGGCAATAATTAGGGGAAAACCTTGTCGTTTTGAGGGTGGTGGAGTTCATATAGTTTGAATTGCTTAAAAATGCGGTCAACAGTCAGTCGGACAGTTAACTATTAGTAGAAATATATGTCCTTTCTCGCATAGCTACTCCCTTGTAGAGCCTGACTCTACTTGATGATAGCGTTGGCACAATTATACGGCACCCATCGCTTACAATTGATCAGCAGAAGCAGGCTAAGCATTGTGAGTGATGGCCAAGCTGTGCAGCCAGCAACACAGGAAGAGGCTAAGAAGGCAATCGGTGAACTGAAAAAACGTTAAGGCTGTTGGGAAGAACGGTATCCCGGTTGAACTTCTAAAAGCAGGGTGCGAGCGGCTGTACGAAGCAATGCACCGAATTATTGTCAAGATCTGGAAAGAAGCACAAATGCTAGAGTGGTTGGATGGCCTCATTTGCCCTATTTTTAAAAAAAGGACATTGACTCAAGTGTAAAATCTATCGAGACATTACATTGCTCAATTCTGCCTATAAGGTGCTTTCCTGTATCCTGTATGTATTTTCTGTAGACTGAGACCGTTAACGGAGTTCTTCGTCGACGAGTACAAAGCTGGTTTTTGTGAGGGTCGCTCCACGTTGGATCAGATGTTTACCCTGCGTCAGTTACTAGGTTAGTTCCGAGAGTACAACTTGCAGACTCATTATCTGTTTGTGGATTTTAAGGCGGCGTACGATTCAATTAAACGAAATGAGTTGTGGCAAATAATGCTAGCACATGGCTTTCCGACTAAATACGCTAATTCGTGCGATGCTAGATGAGTCCAAATCATGCGTCAGAATAGAGGGCAAGAACTGAGCCGCTTTCATGACGTTGGATAGACTGAAGCAAGGGGATGCACTATCTTACCTGCTATTGAATATTGACTTGGAAGGCAGGCTTCATTTTCGGTTTTTTGCTAAGTAGATGCTCACTTGACTACAGTGCACGGTGGTCCGGATTCGAAAAAATGCGAACATTAGCAATTGGGTAAAAAATGCGTAATTTTTCAAGGGTGGTGTCTTCGGAGAAGTTTAATAAAATATAGCGCATCTTTCTGCACTATTAGGGTGACCGTGAATTCACCTATTAGGGTGATATGAACTTGTGTTTAATTTAAAAAAATTCTCCAAAAAGTTGCAGAACATACTAAAATAAGCAACTTTGCTGAATATAGTAACTATCTATCTCTAACCGGTTGCGAAATATAATGATGTATTAAAAAGGAGCACTTAAAAATCAATTATGCTCGATAACTTTGCACACGATTTTTGACGTAGGACTACGTCTTACGGCAAGTTTTGAGATAGGGTGTCATTCCAAAAAATCGAAAAATGCGAGCGTCACGCAAAATGAAAGGTTTTGAGCGCTAATAGCTCAGCGGTTTTCCGTTCGATTTTCAATATTCTTACACCAATCGATCGGAAAATCTTCTAAGAATTAACCCAAATGAAGAAAAGTATGGATTCTTGATGTTGAACTATTGAAAAATTGAAAATCATGAACCTATGTTTTACCAGAATTCTCGCTTCGTGATTGGTTGGAAGATTCTTTACGATGATCTAAACCTATACCAATTTGATATCTGTGCTTGGAAAGTAAGCCAAAACAAGTGACAAAGTTTCCTCATTTCAACAAGATTTCTTAACACCGCGGTTCAACCTAGACCATTTTGATATCCTTGCTTGGGAAGTATGTCAGAGAGAGTGACAAAGCCCCCTCGTGCCAACAGATTTCTTACGAACGCGATTAAACCTAGTCCAATCTGATGTCTGTGTTAGGGAAGTGTGCCAGAAAAAATGACACAAGCTCGTTGTCCCAACAGATCGCAAATTCTTTACTGCGTGACGATTAAACCTCGGCGAATTTGATATCTGTGTTGGAAAAATGTGCTACAGCTGTACTGTTCGGTTATAATACGACTCTGTATGAATACGCATGCTTGCCGTTTCATTAGAAGTGTAGTGAAAAGATGTGCTGTTGATAAAATAGGATTGAATTGGTACAATCCCTTCAACGTGGGATGGATAATAAAAACAAACTTTAATTTCAGTAAGGTAGCAGGAAAGCAATAGTTTGTGTTCTTGATTTTGTTAAATTGTTTTCAAATGCAATGCAATGTTACTACTTTGATAAATGTTACATACAACGCATGTAACATGTATATATGTTGCATATAGCATGTATATATGTTGCATATAGCATGTATACATGAAGAATCGAATGATTACAAGCATGAATACATGCTACTATCACTACAAAGAGACTTACGTAGTCCTGCGTCACCTATATATGCGGTCGTGTCTTGTACACAACCCCTATGATTTTTTATTGCTTTCAAGGGTTCTCAAAGTTATTCAGTATGCTAAAATACACATTTTCTCTGTAGACTGTTTGTCGCTAGGACACATAATAAGTTTATAAAATAAATGAAAAAAATTGCAATACTCAAAAAAAATTTAATTTCGGGCAACTTCGCGCAAACCAGACAACCATTAGATGAAAGTACTATATTTTATCTATAAGAAAAAAATTCCATCAGGAGATCTCAGAAAAAATCAATTGAAAAATGTGTTATTTCTTGCTAAAATTTGCATCACTAAGATGCATATTTCATCTTAACTCATGAAATATGCATCTTAGTGCATCTTCAGAGAAAATATGTATATTAGCATACTGAATAACTTTGTAGAACATTTGAAAGCAATGAAAACCCAATTTAATCCACCCAAAGGAACCTTTGTTATACCATCTTATTTGTAATTTGATATGCGCATTTAGACGTCAAATAGCAAATCAGTTTGTCTCGATTATTTTTTATTAGAGTGAAGTTTTGTTTATATGTTAGATACCACGAAAGGATTCATTTTCCATTAAACATAATATTTTTTGCCAAGAGTAACTTTTCAAATGGACGTACCGAAGACACACCTAAATCTGCGCACCGCATATTTTCATTAAAAATCATAGCATTCTCAAATGTATAGATCTTTATACACATATTTTCTTATATATGTTAATTAAGATAAAAATTTGGGTGAATCGGACAGCTTTGACTGAAATGTGGGGTGCGCAGAATTAAGTGCATTTACGGTATTTAGAAATGAGATTACTATTAGAAATCTTAAGTTTGGTGCCGGATAATCCTCCCCACGATTAATGATAGTACCTCCTTTTTGAAGAAAAGACTCGGTTTGTCAAACTCTTTTATTTACTTTTACTTATAGGTATATCTGGAAATAGATTTAGAAAGAAACTGTTTTCACATTTTCACATGTCAATTCCAATTCCAATCAAATATAATAGAATCAAAAATTGCTTTTTTAGCGTTTTGACCTGGAAATTCTCATATAGAAATCGATATGTCTTCGGGGTTTAATTCAATTGTTTGTTAACGCTGTGCTAGTGATCATTTGATCAACCATATGAAACCTAGTCAATAGGATCGTTGCAACTGGTCCTGCAATCGTCCTGTACTCTAGCAGCTGACTGCGAAGCCTGTCGTATGGAAACAGAAGGTCAAGTTTCGATAACGGAATGTAGCACCTAGTAGGAAGGTAGGTAGGATGAAACCTAGCGATAAACACTCTTCAGAGTGTATTTTAACGTAATCAATAACTTTGTAGAATATTTGATAATTATAAAAAAATCGTGAGCAAAGTTTTTGAGCAGAATTGAGCTTAAAGTGGTTTCCTTAAACAAATCATTTCACAACCAGTAAGAGACAGATAGTTACAATATGCAACAATGCTGCTTATTTTAGCGTGTTCTACAATTTTTATGAAGACACTGGACGCATTCAAAACAATAAAAACATTATCACCCTATTAGGCGGATTCACGGATCCTAATAGTTACGCTTTTATCGCATTTTTGAGTTTTGGTCCCCCTGATTCACATCAGTAAAGTTTTCTTGAATAAATTTCATCAATTATTAATACATATCTTTTGACGGGTAAAACTAAATTCTTATGAAATTTTGCAATGCTATATTAGCAGTATTAAAACCTCTCGTTTAGTACTAAAATATAGAGGTCAGTCCCGGCGTAGTGGTTAGCAATCACGCCTCTCACGCCGAGGACCTGGTTTTCATAAAAAATCTTGCAATGGAGTTTACAGCTCCTTTGTTTTGGCTTTTTAACTTATCACTGGAATCCGGAATCTTTCCAAAAATATGGAAAAGCTCTTTTCTAGTACCTGTCTTTAAATCAGGTAGGAAATCTGACGTACGTAATTATCGTGGTATTGTCATAATCTCTTGCATTCCAAAACTTTTCGAAGCAATTATTAATGAAAAATTATTCCTGCAAATTAAAAACAGAATTACAGAAATGCAACACGGTTTCTTCAAAGGACGCTCGACTACGACAAATTTACTGGAATTTATTGACTATTCATTGAATGCAATGGATAATGGAAACCATGTAGAAGCACTTTATACGGACTTTAGCAAAGCATTTGATCGCATTGACATACCAATGCTGCTTTTCAAATTGCAAAAAATTGGAATTCAACCAGGGATCCTGAAATGGCTTGAATCGTATTTATCTAATCGCCAACAAATAATTAAATTTAACGGAAAGAACTCGAATCCAATTCAAGTCACTTCTGGGGTCCCTCAAGGCTCTCATTTGGGACCTCTTCTTTTCATTTTGTATGTAAACGACATTTCCTTCATTCTCAAGAAACTTAAAGTGCTAATATATGCCGATGACATGAAGCTCTTTTTGGAAGTAAAAAATGAAGGGTTGGCAAATGAGTGAACATGTGCAAATATATCACCTCTGTTTTCTAACTCCTATCTCTACCTCCACGAGGTGCCGGCTGGGGTACGGTAGCCAAAGTTGCGCACCTGGTGGTACGCAACCTTGGTTGTCGTATGCAGACAGAGAAGGTGGAACACTCGCCGTGTGGTTTCCGGCTACCTAATCATGCAGTTCGGCGCAGGTTTTTCGGAGGGCGCGGCTGCGGGGTGTGGGCACACCGGGAGAGAGTTATTTTCTCAGCTGGCTTAGCACAGAGAGAGAGAGACTCTAAATCGGTCTGTTTTACACAATCTGCAGTTAGGCCCTTTGGCGGTTGGTGCCGAATTGTACGTTTGGGCAAAAATTGAGCCACGGGACCTGATCCTGCCGGGAGTCGGCAAATCAGGAGCCCCTAAGTCAAGGTCTACCTCCGTGCCGATGACTGAATGGCTGGAGGGGTGAAAACATGCCAGTCGCGAACGGAGTGCTTTGGGCATCTTGCCCCTACTGTGCCATGCGGGGCTCTGGTACGGTCGATCTTTGTTGTCCCTTGCGTTTCGTGGGAACAGCATAGTAGTCCTGCCCAATTTCCCTTATGGGTTTTACGCCAAGTGCGTTCTGGCCAATATAATTGGCTTCGCTTACAATTTGCTGTCTGATCTGTGTTGGAGATTGTTTGTGCATATACTCCGCTAGTCAAATAGTTAGGGTCGCACAAATAAATCTTCAACACAAACGGGCAGCAAATTTGTATTTATGCGAAAAACTTTTTAATGGCTCTGTCACCATCGCATTGGTTCAGGAGCCATATTTTCGCAAGGGGTACTTTCATTCGACGGATATTGGAAACCAGAACTTTGCTGCTTTCAGCAAAACTGGTATGACAAATCCTCGTTTGATGCCCAGGGCATGCATATTGTTGCATAGGTCAATAAGTGCATGCCTTATCTCTGAGTTGACTACTCGAGATATTTGTGCAGTCACAGTAGAACTCGTCGTGGATGATGTCCATAGGCGCTATGTCTACTGTTCTGCATACTTACCACACGATGAACCGTCTCCCAGCGACGATTTCAGAAATGTGGTGAGATACTGCCAATCTAATGGGCTTCCGCTCATTGTAGGCAGTGA
Organism: Sabethes cyaneus; assembly: GCF_943734655.1. Classification (NCBI taxonomy): domain Eukaryota; kingdom Metazoa; phylum Arthropoda; class Insecta; order Diptera; family Culicidae; genus Sabethes; species Sabethes cyaneus. The sequence goes on along the minus strand of NC_071353.1, from coordinate 61,668,002 downwards.
TGCCAATGCCCATCACATCATTTGGGGCAGCTCGGATATCAATCCGAGAGGCTCTGATTTGATGGAATATTTGAGTAGTACCAACCTTGGAATACTCAACATTGGCAATTGTCCAACTTTCATACGAGCTGGTAGAGAGGAAGTGTTAGATATAACACTCTGCTCTAACAGGATCAGTCATGAGTTGGCACAATGGCATGTTTCAAATGAGACACCAATATCTGATCATTGCTTTATATATTTTGATCATTTGGGTGTCTCCTTGAACGCTGCAACATTTCGCAATCCGAGATTTTCTGACTGGGAACTCTTTGAGGAGGAACTGGCGACGAAATTTCAAGGATTCGAACCGACGATTGAGTCATCGATCGACTTGGATGTGGCTGTAGATGTCACAACATCTTTTATTGCGGAATCTTTTGAAGTAGCTTGCCCGCTAAAAACTATTAAAACGACTAGAGGAACACCATGGTGGAACTCTCATCTCGCGGAACTAAAGAAACGATGCAGGAGAGCCTGGAATAGACGTCGGAGGGATGGCGTGGAGCCTTTCAAGCAGGCCCGGAAAGCCTATGCAAAGGCTCTACGGTCTTCAGCACGCACGAGCTGGCACAGGTTCTGTAGCAACGTTTCCAGTTTCGGCGAGGCAAGTCGGCTTAATAAAATACTGTCAAAATCGAAAGATTATCAGGTTAATAACATTCGAAGTTCGAACGGTGAATACTGTTCGAATGACAATGAAATCCTGGAATGTCTCTTTTATAGTCACTTTCCGGGCTGTGTGGAACCTGAAGTTCGAAACGATCCAGAAATCGTTTTAGGTGGCTTAGACTCATGGGCTTTTGCTCGGAGACTTGTCACAACTGAAGCGATTGAGTGGGCCGTGAACAGCTTCTCTCCATACAAATCTCCTGGAACAGATGGAATATATCCTATTCTACTGCAGAAAGGATTCAAGTACTTCAAACACATTCTGAGAAGGATGTTTGTGTGTAGTATTGCTATTGGGTACATCCCAACTCAATGGCGTGAAATAACCATTAAGTTCATTCCTAAAGGTGGACGCGCGACATACGAGCAAGCAAAAAGTTTTAGACCAATCAGTCTAACGTCATTCTTGCTTAAATCACTTGAGCGGATTGTTGATCACCACATCCGCGAAACAAGCTTAGTAGAAGTTCCTCTTCATTCAGCACAACATGCTTATCAAAGTGGCAAATCTACAACCACTTTATTACATGATGTGGTGGATAAAATTGAGGTTGCTTTTTCACAAAAGGAATCTTGCTTAGGAACTTTTTTGGATATTGAAGGCGCGTTTGATAACGTATCTTTCGCTTCCATTTTGGAGGCTGCTCGTTATCATAATGTGCCTTCAATAATCATAAAGTGGATAGAACAAATGCTTAGTAACCGATTGCTTTTTTCGTCCTTACGGCAAGCAAGCATTTGGAAGCAAAGTGTTTGTGGATGTCCACAAGGTGGCGTTCTCTCGCCTCTTTTATGGAACCTTGTGGCGGACGGCCTATTGAGGAAACTCAATGGTCTAGGCTATCCGTCATATGGTTTTGCGGATGACTATCTCATCCTAGTAGTTGGAAAGTGCATAAGCACATTATTTGACTTAATGCAGCAGGCACTACGTGTCGTAGAAACGTGGTGCCGAGAAACTGCACTTTCGGTAAATCCGAGCAAAACATCTATCGTCTTATTTTCAAGACGTAGAAATACCAATGGAGCTCGCGCTCTGCGCTTTTACGATTCGGATGTTGATGTTGTGAACGAAGTGAAGTACGTGGGGTTGATTCTCAACTCCAAGCTTGACTGGTCCACAAATATTGACTTCCGAATTAAAAAAGCGTGCATGGCCTTTGGGCAATGTAGACGAGCAATTGGCAACTCTTGGGGGCTTAAACCCAAATACATACACTGGTTATACACGGTCGTTGTCAGACCAATACTGGCGTATGGTTGTCTTGTATGGTGGCAGAGAGGGGAAGTTGTGACTGTCCAGACAAAGCTAAACCATCTTCAAAGGATGTGTTTAATGGCAATGTCTGGTGCATTTACTACAACTCCTACTGCCGCCCTAGAAGCTATTTTCAATATTAAACCTCTACACTTCCACCTGAAGCAAGAGGCACTAATATGTGCTTATCGACTACACGCGATTGGCCTTTGGCAGTCTGTGGACGGTTCCACTGGTCATACTCGATTGTGGTCGCAAATTGTTGCTGAGGACAAGTTTGCCCTTGCTCCTAGCGATGTAACGCTCATGCGTACTTTCCCGTATAGGACTTTCTCAAGTGACTTTCCTCCTAGAGAGGATTGGATGTCAGGCTACATGGAAAGGAAAATTTCTGACTATGTAGTCTGTTATACCGATGGTTCCTTGTACGAAGGTCGCGCGGGTGCTGGTGTTTACTGCCGTGAGCTAGAATTGGAGGAATCCTATTCGTTGGGTAGTTACTGCACCGTTTTTCAAGCTGAAATCTTTGCAATTATGTGCGGAGCTCAGTTTGCACTTCAGAAAGAACTGATAGGCAAGATTATCTACTTCTGTTCTGACAGTCAAGCCGCTATAAAAGCCCTTTGTGCGGCTAATTCTAAATCTAAAACAGTCATCGCCTGCCACACCCAATTAGAAGAACTAAGCATTCTAAATGCCGTTCATCTGGTTTGGGTTCCTGGCCATTCTGGTATAACCGGAAATGAATGGGCTGATGAACTAGCAAGATCTGGAGCAGAAAAGTCGGTTTTCGGACCGGAACCTGCTTTACCAATTGCGGCATGTTGGATAAAACAAAAGATTCGATCTTGGTTTTCATCTGAACATGTACGTTATTGGGAAAATCTTGAAACTTGTCGTCAAACGAAAAGTTTCATTGTTAAGCCTTGTGAGAAGGTTGCGAAATTTCTTTTGCAACACTCAAAGGTAAATTGCAGTATTCTTGTCAGATCACTGACTGGTCACTGCAGACTAAATTATCATATGGCTACGATTCAGCGAGCTGAATCGTTTCATTGTAATTTATGTGAATCCGACTACGGTACACCATATCACGTAATTTGCAACTGTCCTGCAGTAGCACAATTGCGTCATAGGATCTTTGGATCCTACGTCTTAAATGAATCGGATTTTAGGAAACTAAAATTACGAGACATTTTGATGTTCCTTACCGAAAGCGGTATTGAGCTATAAGCTCTTATTTATCATGAGTATACCCCCCAGGGGGTGTACTTTTGATAAGTTAACTACCAAGGATTGCAGTATCCCTTCGGGGGTACAAAAATCTCTCGGTATATATATGTTTGTGTTTGTCCAAATTCCTCATCCACCCCTTCCTATTCCTCCTGTTTTCCTTCCCGTCCTCATCAGGTAAATGATGACACGGGCAAGATGGGCAAGGCACAAATCTTCCACATGATTGTGAGGAACGTGCTGCTCGAGCCAAAGATGCTGATACCTGATACCTGATTATCTAATCGCCAACAAATAATTAAATTTAACGGAAAGAACTCGAATCCAATTCAAGTCACTTCTGGGGTCCCTCAAGGCTCTCATTTGGGACCTCTTCTTTTCATTTTGTATGTAAACGACATTTCCTTCATTCTCAAGAAACTTAAAGTGCTAATATATGCCGATGACATGAAGCTCTTTTTGGAAGTAAAAAATGAAGAAGACATCAATGTATTCCAGAATGAAATACACATATTCTACACATGGTGTAAAAAAGCCTATTAGAACTCAATGTAAAAAAATGCAATCTAATAACATTTACCAGAAAAAGAACTACACCAGAACTCTCAATCAGATTAGGAAATCAAACAGTAGAAAAATGTGAAAAAGTTAGGGATTTAGGAATTATCTTAGACTCCAAGCTAAATTTTATCGACCATTATAACGCAATAATACTCAAGGCAAATAACATGCTAGGTTTCATTAAACGTTTTAGCTACAATTTTTTGGATCCATACACAATCAAAACATTATACATTGCCTATGTAAGGTCAATACTGGAATACTGCAGCATTGTATGGTCACTGTTTTCCATCACGCACGAAGAGAGAATAGAATCAGTACAAAAACAATTTCTCTTATATGCCCTTCGTAAATTAGCACGCACGCACGCTGCATGCTTATAAATATACAATCATTAAAAGAGCGTCGTAAATATGCAATGGTCTTATTTGTAAACGATATCGTTTCGCAGCATATTGACTCAGCAACACTTTTATCAAAACTGAACTTTTATACACCTACTCGGCAACTTCGTAATCGAAATTTATTTGCCATAAGCCATTATCGTACAAATTATGCAAAATTCGGTCCATTAAATCGTATGATGGCCTCGTACAATCAATACTGCGAAACCATTGACTTTACAATGTCTCGGCATAGACTTAAACATCACTTTCAGTCAACACGTAATCGTAACGCGTAGCGAACGATACAAAAGAATAAGTACACTTTTTAATCTTCATTTAATTATAAGACTTTTATATGAGAAAATTGTATATATTATACTAGTCTACATCGGTTGACGAAATAAATAAACAAATCCCAACTGGTTAAAGTGACTATAATCTAAACAAAAAAAAGTACTAAACTAATTGAAACTAGTTAAATTATCTTGGTTAAAATCATTATAATTTATTGTTAATTTTGATGTGTTGTACACGATTGCTCATAACTTTCAAATTAAACGTCCAATCAAAAAACAAATCAATAGTGATCTATCCAAGGGGTCGGCACTCAGCACATTGTGCCGCGGCACTCCAGAGATATCAAGCGGCACATCTCCGGTTCAATTTTACATATGAAATGGGAGCACTGTGAGTTGTCAAAATCCTACGGGGTGAAGTGGCTGCCAAATTCATACATTTTCGATGTCCCAGGCATAGGTACCAAACTGTTAATTTTGATAGGAACCAAAAAATTTGTTGGAAATTCCCCTTTACCGAGGACCATTTGAAAGTTGCTCTCTTCACTCCTACATGAGAAAGAGATAGCAACACACCATGCCCTTGTCAAAATCATCTCGCACGGTTGCCAGATCTATCAGATTATAACGAATTTAATAAATCTTGCAGTTCGGCACTTTCGGTACAGCATCGGCACAGTTCGGCTCGTTTCAAGTCGCCTAACATAAAAATGGCTGTGCCGAGTGACCGACCCCTTGGATCTATCCGGTTATATTACTTTTCAAATGAGACTAAAAGCGTTTAAATCGGTTTAGCCATCTCTGAGAAACAGGCGTTCATTTGAACCTAGTCACAACTGGTTTTTCAAGGGTAACTTTTAAACTGCTTGTTTGTTTTCAATAAAACTTGGTTAAAAGTTTACTAATAGCAAGAGCTTTCATTTGGTACTAAGATCGTTGAAATCGATTGTGTGGTTTCGGAGAAAATCGTGACACGTAATTTTCACATTTTTGCTTATAACTTTTGAACGAAAAGTCGGACCACGAAACAATTCAATAGTAATATAGGTACTAGGCAATAATATCTTTAAAACAAAAGTAAAACTAAACGAATCAGCTCAGCCATCTCCGAGAAATAGGCTTTAGAAAATCTAAGCATCACACACACATACACATACACACACACACACACGCACACACACACATACACACACATACATCCATACATACATACACATACATACATACATACACACACATACATACACACACACATTGCTCAGTTCGTCGGACCTGATCGATTGGTATATGTGACTCGGCCCTCCGGGCCTCCGATCAATATCGTGTTGTTCCACCAATTTCTAAACCTTTGTTATATAGTATAACAAAGGTAAAACGTGTGCAATGTTATTGAGCATAACTGATTTTTAAGCGTTCCTTTTTAGCACATCATTATATGTATTTCGCAACCGGTTAGAGATAGATACACACTTAAAAAAAAGTACCGAGTTCGGTAAATTATCGTAAATTTTACCGAACTCTGAGCAGCAGAACGTTCAGTAAAAATTTTTTATGATGCCAAACATTACTAATGATCCGTAAACGTCGATTGGCACCATCGAATTTTACCGAACGTTCGGCTGCTCAGAGTTCGGTAAAAGAAATTTAGTGTGTAGTTACTATATTCAGCAAAGTTGCTTATTTTAGTATGTTCTGCAACTTTTTGGAGAATTTGTTTTTAATTCATTTAAAAAAACATAAGTTCGCACCCTGATAGGTAAATTTACGGTCATATTTTATTATTTTATACGGCTATATTTTATTATTAAACTTTCAAAGACACTTGAGCAGAGGGTAGAGAATTCGCAAATTGAATATACATTACCAAGCATCAGCAAGCAGCTTTATCTCGAGTAAAATGAATGGTTCAATTCGCCACATCGAATGAGCCGCATACATTCACGCTTCATAGCATCGCGGAATATACGATTATCGTATACAACGCAAAAGTGCGAAGTCAAACGTTTTGTTGCTTCAAAAGCCACTAACACTACTTTAAACTATTCTCTATTCACGGTAATACTATTTAGGAGACTTTCTGGCATTCTCTGGTATATTATATCCATTAAATCGGCCGCGTTCGAAGTTCAATATTCAATATGTTCATGAGGGACGTTCATCAATTCAAATGTTCATTTTTTCGTGAGTTTTCCAACCACTGCACTTGAGGCGTAGTAACTTATAGGCAAATAACTCATTTTTACGCTATAGTAGGCTGACCAGACGTCCCGGATTGTGCGGGACTGTCCCGGATTTGGATGGCTTGTCCCGGATTACCAAGCGTCCCGGAAAGTGACCCGCATTGATTAATTTTTAATCGTGCCAGTTGAATGTTGAAACGCTCATAGGAACGCTACAGATGAGTTTTAAGGGGTTTTCAAGAAGTATCCTATTTATGAATTATTGTTGAAACAAGTGCATTCAACTGAAAAATTTATGTATATTTTGTATTAATTCGCGTCTAAATAACTTTGTTATACCGTGGACAGTCGTTCTGGCGACCTTAAATATGCTGCACTTGTATGAATTGACCGTCCTGCTGTTTGGTATAGTTTAGGCGTGTTTTGATTTAGTTGGGAATTACAAACGGCGAATATTTCGTTCTCCTATCAAACTTTTATCAGAATTATCGAGAAAACGAATATGGAACACGCTAAATCAGAACAAACAAATTTTTAATTGGCACGTCGTGCAAATTAGCAGAGTCCAAATTAAAAAATGTTGAGAATTAATACGGTCAAGCGAACGGAGGTCCATATGGTATACTATAGTAGAAGCAATTTTTCAAATAAGTCATTCAATATGTCCTGCAGTCGGTCGTCGTCAGCATAACGTTGGAGTGGTTCGTGCTGTTTTAAACAATCATCACCATATAATTTGATGTTGAGCCTCTCGACGCCAGTTTCCCAGGCGTCTTAGAAGTTTAAAGTCGTTTTCGACCAGGTCGAGACCTCTGGCACGTATGTCCCCCTTGTCGCCCGGCATCCTTACGTGTCCGGCTCACCGTAGCCTACTGACGTTCGTCAAATGTACGATGGGAATCTCCCCAAGCAATGCCTCATGATTTATACGCATTCGCCACTCTCCGCTTTCACTTTGTACTCCACCGAATATTGTCCGCAGCACATGCCACTCAAAAACAGCAAGGGTGCGTATATTCTCTGTGAATAGCATCACAGATTCAAGTCCGTAAAGAACTACTGGTCTAATAAGGGTTTTGTACATAGTCAGTTTCATACGGCGTCATATGCTTCTTGATCGTAGCGTTTTGCAAAGAACAAATTAAGCCCGCTTTCCCGCGTGCATGCAGTGCTGGATCTTTTGACTAGTGTTGTTGTCCGTTGTCACCCGTTATCCCAACTATGCGAACTCACTACCACTGCTAGTGTGACGCCGTACCGGGCTGCCGTTCGTCGGAGTCGCGCACTTGTCAACTAGAATCTTTTCTTTTCATGTATTTGGCCTTCGATGCATTTATTTTTAACCTAAAATCCTCGCTTTCAGTCTGGGGTAGATTGCCTCTGCCGTCCCGCAATCGTCCAAAAATCTGGTCACTTTACGCTATATTATTACCTATCTATACCTATAAAGAAGGATTTCTGTCTGTCTGTCTGTCTGTCCGTATGTTCCTTATAGAATCGAAAACTACTGAACCAATCGGCATGAAAATATGCATGTAGAGGTTTTTTGGGGCCAGAAAAGGTTTTAGTGATGGTTAGAAACCCCTCCCCCCACTAATAGGGGGGGCTCCCATACAAATGAAACACAAATTTCTGCATAACTCGACAACTAATCAAGCAAATAGAACAAAATTTGGCATGTGGGTGTTTTCGGTGACAAGAATTTATTCTATGGTAAATTGAGACCCCTCCCCTCTTTATAAGGGGAATTATAACTCCTCTCCTCTTTAAAAGGGGGGGCTTCCATACAAATTTCCTCACAACTCGAGAACTAATCAAGCAAATGGAATCAAATTTGGCATGTGAAGGTTTTCGAGTGCAAGAATATTTTCTATAGTAAATTAGGACCCCTCCCCACTTTAATAGGGGGGGGGGGCTCCTGTACCAAAGAAACACAATTTTCCTCATAACTCGAGAAGTAATAGAGCAAATGGAACCAAATTTGGCATGTGGGTGTTTTTGGAGACAAAATTTTTTTCTATGATGAATTGGGACCCCTCCCCGTTTTAGGAGGGGAGATCCTATACACATGAAATACAAATTTCCTCATAACTGAAGAACTAATCAAGCAAATGGAACAAAATTTGGCATGTGAAAGTTTTCGAGGGCAAGAATATTTTCTATGGTAAATTAGGAACCCTCCCCACTTTAAGAGGGGGGGGCTCCTATACAAACGAAATACAAATTTCCTCATAATTCGAGAACTAATCAAGCAAATGGAACCAAATTTGACACGTAGGTGTTTTTGGAGACAAAAATTTTTTCTATGATGAACTGGGACCCCTCCTCACTTTAGGAGGGGGGGCTCCTATACAAATAAAATACAAATTTCCTCATAACTCGAGAGCTAATCAAGTAAATTAAACCAAATTTGACATGTGAAAGTTTTCGAGGGCAAAAATATTTTCTATGATGAATTAAGACCCCTCCCAACTTTAAGAGGGGGGGCTCCTATACAAACGAAATACAAATTTCCTCATAACTCGAGAACTAATCAAGCAAATGGAACCAAATTTGGCATGTGGGTGTTTTTGGAGACAAAAATTTTTTCTATGATGAATTGGGACCCCTACCCACTTTAGGAGGGGGGGCTCCTATACAAATGAAATACAAATTTCCTCATAACTCGAACTAATCAAGCAAATAGAACCAAATTTGGCATGTGGAGGTTTCTGGAGGGAAAAATATTTTCTATGGTGAATTAGGACCCCTCCCAACTTTAAGAGGGGGTGCTTCTACACAAATTAAATACAAATTTCCTCATAATTCGAGAACTAATCAAGCAAATGGAACCATATTTGGCATGTGGGTGTTTTTGGAGGCAACCATTTTTTCTGTGATGAATTAGGACCCCTTACCTTTTTAAGAGGGGGGCTCTCATACAAACGAAATACAAATTTCCTCATAACTCTAGAACTAATCAAGCAAATGGAACCAAATTTATCATGTGAGTGTTTTTGTAGGCAAGAATATTTTCTATGGTATATTTTCTATGGATTTCCCCACTTTAAGACGGGGGGGCTCCTATACAAATGAAAAACAAATTTCCTCTTATCTCGAGAACTAATCAATCAAATGGAACCAAATTAGGCATGTGGGAGTTTTAGATGGCAGAAATTTTTTCTATGGTGAATTACGACCCCTTCCCCTTTTATGAGGGGAGCTCCCATACAAATGAAATTCAAATTTCCTTATAACTTGAGAACTAATCAAGCAAATGGAACCAAATTTGGCATGTGGGAGATTTTGGAGTCTTGAGAATTTATTTTACGATAGTTAGAGACCTCTCACCCCTGTGGTAGGGGGATATGGACTCATACAAATAAAACAGAAATTTTTGCGAAACTCAAAAACTAATCGAACTCGAGAAATTCGAGACTCTTCCATAAAACATTAGTCAATACAAGACCACTGTTCCGGGACGGAACCAAACTTTCTGAAGCAGTCAACTATTTTTTGTTAACGACGCTCAAACTGTAATATTTATTTTGGTTAATATACAGATTTTCTTAAACTCTACTTCACTTACAATAAAGTGGTTTCTTCTCCCACTTGCAACTTCCTTTTGTTTCGCTTTAATCGCACTTAATCCTATTTTGTAATTATAATTTTAATTCAGTTTACATTTCAGATCATTCTTTGGTATTTTAAACTTACGGTTTATTTAGGAATTGTTTAGTTGCCCAACTTCGGTTCAGCTACCCTAACGTCGGATTTATGTATTTCTCCCGCTTCGTTTGGTATTTTGCTGTTGCTATCGGAAAGTCTCCGGTTAATTTGCATGGTTTTGATTAACTACATTTCTTACTTACAATCTAAATTCCTATACTTTTGGAACTTTTGGCGAGAATTTTCCTTTTCAGGTTTGCACCGCGATTCACCGTTTCTGCAGGTAAGTAAATACAATGGTAAGTATCTTTCTTCGACTTTCATCACTAAATAGCTGTTTCTTTTCACTATCTTCTACTTACAGGCTTCCAAACAGAATTACGGAACGATTTTGTCCCTCCTACAACCAAGCGCAACACTATTTTATTCGAAAAAGGCTTTGAAAACTTTTACTTTCGGCAAACTACACTTTGTTTACTTTTAGTAGTAATCTAGCTAATTCACGATGGCGATTTTATGCTCCACTTCTAGTCTATATTGCTTTACTACTACCACTACATCTACACCTACTCCGTCCTCTCGTTTATTTACATCGTCTCTCTATCCCTTTCGTATCATCAGTACTCATTTGACGTACCGCAGCGCAGTGTTGCCAGAAATGCTTCTGCGGTGTTGCAACACCCCCGCCCGTAACATCCGGTACTTCCGGAAATCCGGATTTACTGAACCTCTAACACCGCCAAGGTCACCACACCACGTCTTTGAATCTTACGGTCTGCAGTTCTTACGTCCACCTGTCGTACTCTTCCATCTGATCCCTTGATCACTGCCTCCACGATGCCACGCTTCCAGCTCTTCCGGTTTTTACCGTCGACCACGAACACTAAGTCGCCCTCTTTTAGCGGTTTCTGGTCGTCGAACCACTTTGATCGGCTGTTGATGGTCGGCAGGTACTCCTTGATCCATCTAGCCCACATTTTGTCAGCGAGATACTGCGATCGCTGGTAGTCATTTCGCAGTACCTCCGCAAGTTCCGTTGGCCCACCTTCCGTGTTTGTATCGGCACAGGTCACTGTTCCCCTGAGAAAGTGATTTGGGGTCAGCGCCTCCGTTTCTGTCGAATCTTGCGGCAAGTAGGTCAGCGGACGCATATTTATCATTTCGGCCGCTTCCGCAAGGATTGTCGCCAGAATCTCGTCCGTCAGCTTCCTTCCATCATCCAGTGCTCGCATTGCTGTCTTCACCGATCGCACCATGCGTTCCCAGATGCCGCCCATATGCGGCGTTCCAGGAGGATTGAAGTGCCAGGCGGTAGAGGGACTGGCCATACTTTCAGCACATTGTTGATTGATGCTCGCCATCCGGATCATTTCGTTGTTTGCACCCTGGAAACACGTAGCATTGTCGGAATATATATGACTTGGCGCCCCGAACTTGTTACGGAAACGAGTGATGGCCATCCGACAAGACTCCGTCGTCAAACTATGCACAACTTCCAGGTGCACTGCTCTCACGGCTAAACAGGTGAATACGGCCACCCAACGCTTCTCCTTTCGCCGTCCGACTACTACTTCCACCGGGCCCAGATAATCGATACCTACGGAGCTGAAAGGCCGTCGATTCGGCGTAACCCGATCAACTGGCAATGGAGACATCCTCGGCGATCTTGGAAGGCATTTATGCACTTTGCACCATATGCACTTGTCAGCTACCTTCTGAATCTCCACACGCAGATTTGGAATTTGAAACCGCTGTCTCATTTCGTTGAAAACCGTCTCGGAGTTTGCGTGCCCGAACTCCTCATGGTAGTGTTGAATCAACCGCTGTGTGATCTCGTGCGATCGCGATAGGATGACCGGGTACTTTTTGTCGAATGGGAGTTCCTCGGAATTCGCTAGCCTCCCGTCCATACGCAACACGCCTTCGTCGTCTATCACTGGTGAACACTTGTAGATGCGGCTATTCTTCTTGACCTTCTCTAACGACTGCCCAGGTTGGCGTTGCAAATTGTTCGTGAGAATGCTCATCTCATCCGGAAAATTGTCCCACTGCACATGACGCCACAGGTTTTTTTCTGCTCGCTTGAGTTCATCTTGCTTGAGGGGAGTTTGCAAAGTTCCAGCTGATGAACCTGCCGTATCTTTCGCCGCCGCTTTCACGAGTATTCGATACTGTTTCGTCGTAGCTCGTGTCGTTAAAGTCGACTCGCCACGTCGTTTACGACGGCAATTGTCGATGAAGCGCACCACCGTAGCCGTCACTCGTAGAAGTCTTGTCCACGAAGAAATTGCTTCTACATTCACCACTTCGTGGAACAAAACTGCCCCTCGTACTTCTTCCTCCGTTCCTTCAACAATCGACTCTTTCGATGGCCACGTATCTTCTGGCCGGTACAGGAATTCCGGTCCTTTGAACCATACGCCATCGCTTTGAAGCGGCGGGCCTTGTCCCCACTTCGTCAGTACGTCCGCTATGTTGAGTTTCGTCGGTATCCATCGCCAATCTGACACCTTAGTGAGCTCTAGGATTTCTCCAACGCGGAATGCTACGAATTGCTTGTAGCGATGTTGATCGGAATTGATCCAGCTACAAACTGTACGAGAATCTGTCGAGAAGACGGTGCGAGAGATGTCGTACGCATGGTTTTCCAAAACCGACTGACTCAAGCGGGCCCCGAGAACCGCGCCCATTAACTCTAGACGAGGGATTGATTGCCGCTTTATCGCTGCAACCTTCGCTCGCGACATCATCAGATTGCAATGTACCATGCCCCTCACCACCGCTCGTAGGTACGCCACGCATCCGTACGTATGTTCGCTGGCATCAGTAAAGATGTGCACTTCCAATGACTCGACTTCAGCGCGCTTCGCATCGCCGATGTAGCAACGTGGAATTCGTATGGCTTCCACTTCTGGCAACAGCTCGGTCCACTGCTTCCACAACTCCCAGCACTTGGTATCGATCTCCTGATCCCAATCGCAGCTGGAACGCCACAGGTGTTGGATGATGATTTTGCCGTGGATGGTGAATGGTGACAACAAACCGAGCGGATCGAAGAACCCCATTACGCAGCTTGCTACAATCCGTTTTGTCGGCCTCTTTTCTTCGAACAGGTACGGAAGTAACCCTTCGCGGTGCGTCGTGGAGAATGCGAATTCATCTGTGTTCGGATCCCAGATCACTCCTAGAACTCGCTCCTTCGACGTTTGTTTGTTCTGGTTAAAGTGTACTGGTGCGACTGGTTTCGTCTCTCCCAGACTCTGGAGCACTTCTGGCGAGTTAGACACCCAGTTCCGGATTTCGAAGCCTCCCTTTCGGTGTACCAGACGCACCTCTCGCGCCAGCTTTACTGCTTCTTCGACGGATTCAACGCTGTCGAAATAGTCGTCTACGTAGTGCCGTTTAATGATGGCCGCGGCTGCTTCCGGGTATCGACCAGCGAATTCGTCTGCGTTTTTATTTTTTACAAATTGGGCCGAACATGGGGAACATGTCGACCCAAAGGTTGCTACGTCCATGACGTAGATACTCGGTGGATCGTTTGGATCCTTCCTATAGAGAAACCGCTGCTTTTGTCTGTCCTCGACGCGAATCTTCATCTGGTGGAACATTTCCTTCACATCTCCGCCGAAAGCGAGTCGCCATTCTCGGAACCCACATAGAACCTTTACCAACGGTACAAGCATGTCTGGCCCTTTCAGCAGCAGCGAGTTCAGCGAAACTCCTAACACAGTGGCTGCGGCATCCCACACCAAGGTACACTATCAGGTTTTTTCGGGTTTTGTACCACATTGAGTGGCAGATACCAGACCTCGTCGGGTGAAAATCCGGACAGCTCTTCCACTGTAGCCAAATGAGCGTACCCCTTCTCCTGATACTCGTCGATTTGCCTATTCACGTTATTCTGCAGCTCCGGGTTCTTCTGTAGTCGCTTTTCCAGTTGCTTCATTCTCTTGACAGCCATGGGATAACTGTCCGGGAATCGGGGTTCATCTGATTTGAACAGTAGGCCGGTTTCGAAACGGTCACCTATTCGTTTGGTTGTCCGCTCGAGGATCTCCCGGGCTCGTCTGTCCTCCGATGATTCCTGTGGTATCTCTACCACCGACTGTTCCAGAGCGTAGTGGCTTTTGAGGAGCTCATGTAGGTCCTCGTTCGTTATGGCTTGGTGATGGCCGATGAAGTTGCCAGTTCCAACCGTAGTAGAGTGCCGTGGGCCGTATACGGTCCACCCAAGTTTGCAGCGAACCGCAATAGGTTCAACTGGTGCCCCTACCTTGGCTTCTATCGGAGCAAACGAGTGGATATTGTTCAATCCGATTAACAATTCCGGCTGACCGTCGTATGACTCGATTGGCAGGTCCCGCATATGAGGATATTGCGCGGCAAGGTCCTGGACATCCAGTCTTTGATGGGGAAGCATCAACTTTCCAACCGTCCGGACACTGTGCAGTAACAGCTTACCGTTGGTACCGCCACTGACTCCCGACGCCCAAACATTCATTCGCCGAGATTCCCTTTCCTCGCGTGTGACATCGGCCGTCCACCTAATCGTCAGTCGCTCTTGTACACCAACGACACCTAGTCGGTCGGCTAGCTTCCGCTTCAACAGCGTTACAGAGGCACCCTCGTCAAGGAATGCCAGTACTGTGATCGAGGTTCCACCGCAGTGAAGCTGTACCGGTACCATCCGAAACATAGCAGTACAATTAGATCGGATGTGTGCACTTAAGCCGACTGTGTTTCCGACGGGATGCATTAGAGAGTTGTGGTGCTCCCTACAATCTCCGATACTACAGCGAATTTTGAACCTACAGGTACCGCTGTGCTCGTTGAGGCAGACGTGGCACAGTTTATCACGGGTCACTATCTTCAAAAGATCCGCGTACGACAGCTTCTTGAAATCGGCACAATGACGAAGACGGTGTTCTGTGTTTTGGCACATTTTGCATGGCTTCAACCTTTTTTGATCGCTGGGACTGGGCGCTGGACTCTCCTCTGCATGGCAGTACAGCGCACCCTTTTCCTTCGGTTTTTTCTTTGCGAATGACGACGACCCAGTTTTGGACTGGTACGCTGGCATGAGATTTACGTCGACATCTGCCTCACAGGCATCTTCGACAATCTCCATAAGGAAATCCGTCAGAGTGCGAAGTGTCGGCTCTCCTTTGGTCTTCCGGTAGCGCACCCACTCTCGTTTTTCCCGATCAGGAAGCTTGGCGACCAAAGACTTGATAAGCAACGGGTTGATGAGATGTTGCCGAAGATCCGCGGCTTCTAAGTGTCCGCAGAGTTGTTCCACGGCATTCCCGAAAGGAACGAAACTACGCAGGTTATCTGGCTTAGGTGGCTCCAGTTGGTTAACTTTGTCCAGAAGACTCTGTAGTAGTTGTTCTGGACGACCGTAATGGCGACGCAGCTTCTCGATAACTCTCGGAATCGACTCAGGGAGGAGTAGTTGACCGGCTACCAATTCGAGAGCTTCGCCTTCGAGTGATTCCTGCAATCTCATTAGGTTCTCGTGGTTCATATAGCCACAGGTCTCGTTTGACGTTTTGTAGGCCGCATAGAAAAGAGGCCATTGCGAAGGTTTGCCAGAGCTTCGGAAATTTAAAGGTCAACCCCTTTCTCGCAGCTAGCTGAGCCTTTGTCGGTCCTACCCGCTTTTGACTCACTGCTTTCCCACTTTTCTTCTTTCCCGGTTTGCTCTTCACCGACGGACTGGACATTTCAGACTCTTTGTCCTCCTCTTCATCGTCTTTCGCTATCAGCATCTTCCTCGTCCTCGGTTTCACTCTGCTCCCCGTCCTCTTCACTGTCCGCACCGTCTGCACCACCGTTCTCGAATTCTTCGGCAAGCTTCTTTACGTTTGCTTTGGTCAGCTTCAACGACTTGTTTCCTGCACCGGACGATCGTGCTTTACCTTCATCGGCCTTCTTCGGCGTGGATTTCGGCACCTTGCTTGTCGACAACTTCACCAACTCTTTATCCAGATCCGCCATCTTCTTTTCGAACGCCCTTTGATTCGCTTTCATTCGATCGATCTGCTCTTGCTTTTTCCGAAGCATCTCCTCCTGGAACACCATCTGCTGTTCTTCTTCTTCGGCGCGCATTTTCAACTCCATTTCCATCTTCTTCTGTTCAAACGCGCGCTGCAACTGTTTCTCCTTCCTCTTTAGCGTTATTTCCGCCTCTAGCTCCTGAAGCTGTTTCTTCTGCTTCTCTTCCAGTGCTTTCACCCTCGCATCTACGAGAGGATCCCTTCTTCGATTTGTCCGACTCTTCGGTTGTTTTCCGACTTCGAGACGACTTCTTGGCATCCTTCATCTGCTGGGCTTTCTCCTGACAATCCTTGTTTTGACAGTACCACTTTTTCGGGGCATGCTCTACCTGGATTTCCACACAACGGCAATGGAACCAGAGGAAGCATCCATCGCATCCGATCATCGGCTCGTCGCATGTCGATGGACCGCATATTTCACATGGAGTTTGCGTCAAGTCGACGCTCTTCTCCGTTTCACTTTCGATGTCGGAAGGCATTTCGTGGGGAAGGTCCTTACTTCTCACTGTACACCTCACGTGTCACTTTATTTTTGAGAATGTTCCGGGACGGAACCAAACTTTCTGAAGCAGTCAACTATTTTTGTTAACGACGCTCAAACTGTAATATTTATTTTGGTTAATATACAGATTTTCTTAAACTCTACTTCACTTACAATAAAGTGGTTTCTTCTCCCACTTGCAACTTCCTTTTGTTTCGCTTTAATCGCACTTAATCCTATTTTGTAATTATAATTTTAATTCAGTTTACATTTCAGATCATTCTTTGGTATTTTAAACTTACGGTTTATTTAGGAATTGTTTAGTTGCCCAACTTCGGTTCAGCTACCCTAACGTCGGATTTATGTATTTCTCCCGCTTCGTTTGGTATTTTGCTGTTGCTATCGGAAAGTCTCCGGTTAATTTGCATGGTTTTGATTAACTACATTTCTTACTTACAATCTAAATTCCTATACTTTTGGAACTTTTGGCGAGAATTTTCCTTTTCAGGTTTGCACCGCGATTCACCGTTTCTGCAGGTAAGTAAATACAATGGTAAGTATCTTTCTTCGACTTTCATCACTAAATAGCTGTTTCTTTTCACTATCTTCTACTTACAGGCTCCCAAACAGAATTACGGAACGATTTTGTCCCTCCTACAACCAAGCGCAACACTATTTTATTCGAAAAAGGCTTTGAAAACTTTTACTTTCGGCAAACTACACTTTGTTTACTTTTAGTAGTAATCTAGCTAATTCACGATGGCGATTTTATGCTCCACTTCTAGTCTATATTGCTTTACTACTACCACTACATCTACACCTACTCCGTCCTCTCGTTTATTTACATCGTCTCTCTATCCCTTTCGTATCATCAGTACTCATTTGACGTACCGCAGCGCAGTGTTGCCAGAAATGTTTCTGCGGTGTTGCAACAACCACAAAAACTATCTATAGTAACACTAGATCATTCAGGACGAGACGGTCGCGAGTGTTGCCGGTGACCCGCCGTCGGAAGCGCCGCCCACTGGGGGGCTTGCAAAACTCGAGATTGTGACAAAGATCATCCGAGATTCATGATTTATGTACAACACAGGTTAATTTGTGGCAATACGAAGTTTGTCGGGTCAGCTAGTAGCCAAATATTGTGATTTTAGTGGTTTCATTAAAGTGATACAAATTTTCGTTTATTTAGCATTTAGCGTTCAAAAAGGTATGGTTTCTTCAGCAAAGTTGTAGAACACATTAAAATCAACAACATTGCTAAATACTGTAACTCGCTATCTCTTTTGCTTTTAACGAGCTATAAAAAATTTTATCAAAAAATAACACATTTTTCAATCGATTTTTTCCTTTAGAGATCTCCTGATAGAAATATTTTTTTTATAGATAAAATATAGTACATATTTTCACTTAATGGTTATCTGGTTTGCGCGAAGTTGCCCGAAATTGAATAGCGAAATTTTCGCTAATATAAATTTATCGATTAGCGTTTAGTGAGCACGGTATCCTATGCTTAGTTTTTTTTTACATTTCAAGTGTTGTACCTTTCGAGCAACTTCTTCAATAGGCATAAAAACCCTTTTCACTTTATAAACATTATTACAGTACCTGAGGCACCTTCCAGTGAGTGAAGCTCTTTTAAGTTTGCTGAAATCCTATGCTTATGCTTTGCGTTTAGCGATTAGCGAGCTAACATTTTCGGTTGGCGGATTAGCGGTTAGCGGTGCCCACACTTTGAAAAAATCTTGTAATTTTAAGTCTTCTGACATGCACGTAAATGGAACATCGCAAATCATACAAAACTACGTGTTATTTCACTTAAAGGCTTGTTTATTACGTTTACTTTGATGTAAAATATATATATCTTTAAAACCGTTCTAGGCTGTTTACGTTTTATTAAATGGAAAAATATAACGGATGTCAGTTTACGTCGAATGTGAGATTCATTTTTTCGTTCTGTGCAGCACTGTGTAGTGCAATTTGTGGCAGTCCTACGAAAGTTTGCCGGGTAAGCTAGTTTTAAATAATTCTGTTTACGAAAATGCGTGCCCAGTTAGATTCGGGGTGCGATACTGGCCTTAACTAGCCTTTGTCGTATGTTCGAATCTCGACTGGGCTATGCCGCTATAGAATCAATAATAGGATCTTTGCACTAGCCCCGTAATTTTCCTGTACTCTAATAAACGACAGCGAAGTCTGTCGATAAAGAAGGGTCAAGGTCAAGGACGTTTATATCCATGGCTTTGCTTTTTTGTTTATGCAAATGCATTCAATATGTTTAATAGACAGAAAAAATGGAGTGAAAAAAATTTCATGAGCAAAATTTAAATTGCTTTCGCAATTTAGAAAGTCGGTAATGACGATGTCAATTGACAGTTCTGATCATCAAGCGAAATCGATAACTCCGTGGACGCACTTTTTAGAAATTTTCTATAATAACTTATCTTGATTTATATGATTAATATTTAGCAAAAGTGTACCTTTGCCACTTTGTTTATTCTTATGAAAAGCATTTGTGCCATAAAAAGCTTTTGATTGGTCATTTATAGTTGTAAATAAAAAATAAACAGAAAGGGTGTTTGTCAAATGCGCCATTTTTTTCCTACCTTAGCACAAACGCTTAAGAAACACTCAACTATGTTTTATATTTTTTACGCGTAAAAGTGCTTTTTTGTTATAACATCTTAGAAAACTGTTAAAACTCAAGCGTGTAGGGCCCTATAGCTCTGCATATTAGCATTGATAGGAGGAAATGCTTATCAACTTAGGGACTACATATATTGGCTTGGTTCATTATGCCTGATTTTTGTTTTCAGGTATAATAAATTCAAATTTGTCACGAGGTTTTCGAGTCAATTTAAATCTTGCATGTGCATAGTATTTTTGGATATAAATTGGTAAATTATGATTGATTGTGTAGTACCGTTACTATTATACTAAATTTAAAAAAAATTAATGTGATCTTCGTTTTCGTGGTACTGGCTTTACAAGAAAATTTTCGAATATCTAGGTTAGTCTCATACTTACATCTCAAGCTTCTTTATACACTTTTTTAAGATTTTCGAATTATCGCGGGTTCTTATGACAATTTTGGAGTTAACACGGTTTTTTATGACCATTTTTGAATTAACGCGGTTTATTTACATCATCGAATTGACGCGGTTTTTTCTGCGATTTTTGAATTTGAGCGGTTTTTCGACGACTTTTAATCAACCCGGTCTATTTTGTTACGATTTTTGAATTAACGCGGTTTGTTTTTACAACATATTTTGTATTACGGTTTTTTGTAAATATTATAGGACAAGGGTGAACAGAATCATCACGCTATGGGAAATGAATGATGCGCGGTAGAAAGGTTAAAATAGTAATGCGCATAAAAAAACCAAGAAAGCGAGGGTAAGAAGTCAGACACGGACAAAAAAGGAGACGACTGATTACGATGACTGTGACATGACAATTCACCGACAAAAGCTCGAGCTTAACTCAGGCAAATTAAGTCCTCTTGGTCCGAGGAACGGCGTTCAATTGACCCGCTATGGTTAGTTCGGCTGGCTTAGTTTGTATGGTTAACTCGCGAGTCGAACCGAGAACCAATTAGCAATACGCTGCAGCACATCAACTCGCTAAAAGAACATCTTCGAAAACTGTTAAAACTTAAGTATTATTAATATATTGTACACGTTATTCGAACTCTAAAAGCTTTTTAGCTTATATCTGGACAAAAATGTTTTGCGTCAAATTAGGCCCTTAGTGTTTCTTATTATTTCAGAGTAAGATATAACAAGTATATTAACTCTTCTGACACTAAAAATCTTGTAAGTCACCAAAAAAGGTATTGGTTTAACAGTTTACCGTCTCATTAGGTGTTACAGAGGTCACAGTTCGTCGGAAGAAGCTGCAGAAAACACTTTCTCAGGGCAAACATATGGTTTTAGCGTTGGATAGGAGGTCCTATAAATTGTAAATGACTTGTTTGGTTATGGGTAAAATCAAATTCCCCAAACGGGCAGGGCAATCAAAAATATTGGTTTAGGCTAAATTAGGATACTTTTTTCGTTTGTGTGGCCGATCAAATCCTGCAGTTTCCGGTAAGCGGTTAATTTAGTTTTTCCTGCGACACCCTGAATCTTGACACTTTCCTAGCTGTCGTTCAAAACAGTGTACACAGCTGTTTTATAAAAGTCATTTCCAGAATTTTCATTGTTAAACACAAATTACGTTAAACACAAAATTTTCAAGTGCGTCAAATAAGGAACATTTCGCGTCAAATAAGGCGCGTTCCAAAATTCATGCGTCAATTTAGGAACCCCGAGCGTCTCACAAAAACTTGACAAAATATGAAGAATTCAATGCATATTACCTGTTTGTTTATTTATTTTTTATATATTCTTTGCTAACTATTACTGTGCAAAACCTTGACTTTATTGGCCAAACCGTCATTTTGTAATTAATGTTTCAAATTGAAAATTTCTTAACTGCGTCAAATTTGGTGCTTCAACGGATAAGATAAGAGGTTTGGGGACTGCGTCAAACAGGATTCAAATATTTCTAATTTGTTTGTTATTTTTTTAAATAATTTGTTATAGGTACGATAGTTTACAACTTTGCATCGGGTCATGAATTTATTATACAGCTAAATACAAGCACTTTTATTGTATACCTATACTATATACTCTATACTCATTATACTATAGTATTCTATACTCATTCTGCATTCCGACAGATCTTAAGTTCACTTGCGTTAATTCGAACGAGTTGTTTCGCCGAATTCATTTTGCTGGCAAAATAAAAAATACTATACACATTCGTTTGACATACTGATCCGTCGGAATGTGGAATAAGGCTAAACCAACCTCGTGTTTTTGTCTTGACCTTTATAATGTCAGGCAATAAATTATTGAAGCAATGCTTAATTAAGTATGTGTACCACTCCTCTTTACCCAAGCTGGGAGATCCACTGATCGAGCCAGTTAAAACCCGATTCGATCTGAACTATTCCTCACAGGTCTTGTAGATGGAAGATATTGTTAAACTTTTAAAGCACAGCGGACTGGATCCAGATCGATCCAGAGGAACGGTACTCATACCCAAAATAAGGCTGCTAGTCTGCATGGTTTGCAGGAGAATAGTTGCTTACCTTGAAAGTTAGGGTTGGTCCCTTCGGCATCCGTATAACTTTAAACGATAAAGTTTGCGGTGTTAATGAGAAGATACACATGTGGGATACATGAAAAAATCCAGACAAATGAACGAAATCCTTTATTTTGTTAACTCGCCGCTCACGTAGCGACGTAGCTGTGAAAGGTTCCATAATGTGACGGAAATCCCTTGACAATGCGGTAACAGACGAACATTTGTCTCCTCGATGGATTACAAAAGTATGAGGAGCATTTTTTAGCGCGGTCGGTTCCTCCAATACCGGAGTAACACTCTTTACTTTACTTTTTCTACTGCGACTACCTTTTTTCCTCATTGTGTTTAGGGGTTTAGCACAGATTTTGTTTGACTACAAATTTTAATACTTAGGCAATTATTAAATAAATTTTATAACGTTACAATTAACTTCTAAACACGTTCCAATCACCCATTCACGTATCAGTACATATCACGCTTACCCACTTACGCAGTGACAATTGAATTGACAATTGACTTCAGAGATGCCATATTTTCTAAAAAAATTTCTGCAACTGCTCGAAAACCGAAAAAATCGAGCAGTTTTCCGGCTACTCGAATTTTCTGGTTTAAAAACAGGGGCTTGCGATGGGTGCCATGTTTTTGTTGCCAACATCTCAGCACATCTCGACCAAGGTTGGCAGCAAATTTACCTGTCAGACGGGCGCTTTTCTTGCAATAGCGCCGCCTTCGTTAAGTCGACTGTCAAACACCGTTCGTTAAGATAGGGATAGCACCCCGCTGTTTAAAAATAATCTGCGAAAATCTGCACACTTTTTTAGGAAGTCTGTGAAAGTTTAAAGAGCTTCGAACAAAAATCTGCACCAAAACAATAAAAGTCAGAAAAACTGCAAATATCTGCAAATTTATAATGATCTGCAAGACCGCTCCAAAAATCTGGAATTTGCAGACAAATCTGCATGTCTGGTATCCCTGATTGACTTGACAATCAGAGAAGCAGAGATGCCATATTTTCTAAAAAAAAGTCTGCAGCTGCTCGAAACCCAAAAAATACGAGCAGTTTTCCGACTACTTGAATTTTCTGTACTATAAGAAAACTTTTCGTATAGTTTCTATCGTTTCTATGTGCCCCACAAATACCCCCGCTTAAGCGGGGTACGCTGCTGAAAAGAAAACAGCTCAAGAAAAAATCTTATTTACCGAAGAAATTTTGACAACTCCAATGCAAGCAAGCTTTAGGAAAAAGTCGGATGCCTGGCAGAAATCGAAGAGATTCAATATGGCGCCGGCAGAATTTGACATTCAGAACCGGTTCGTCTTCTTCGTTTTTCGCTCGATTTTCTTTATGTCAAAAATGACATTTTAAAACGGGAGATACGTGCTTCACACGATGCTGCCTAATGTTGCAGTTCAGCATTACAGGTAAGAAAATAATATTCAACCTGTTGTAAAAGCCTCACGAAACATTTTAAAATGGTCGATTCCAATAACGTGCGTGCTCCGTGCATTCTTTTTGTTTTCAGACCAAAGGCGCCGCTCATCTGGTTTCAGCTTCTGAAATGCACCGAAAACTAACAAAAATAAGCTGAACGTAAGAATGAACAATAAAGTAGTGTAAAATGCGCAAATGTATATATTTATTATTGATGACAGCTTTTTTTATCAAAAAGTTACGCAAAAAACACAAACCGGTTGAATCGGTTTCGGTATCGGTTCTGTTCGACATGGATAACAGAAATCGAACAGAAATCTGGTAGACAAAACCGTTTGGCAAAATTTCTGCCAGAATCGGTTGTTGCATTTCTGCTAGTTTTCACGGGTGACGGCGGCCAGAAATCCGGCAGAATCCCAAGTAACAATTTCAGGCTGATCAAACGCTTTTATAGCTGATTTTATTCAACCTGTAACTGAATTATGGTTTAGGTTTAGAAATAAAAACCTTTTTTCAGCCCCTAAACATCTAAATCTGGTGATTTTATCAAGCTTCAGACTTGTTAAAAGCCGCTTTCGAAGCTGCGATGAAGCTTAATAGAGTTTTTTGCGCGCTTTTAAATAACCAATTTGCGCAATGCTGTCAATTCTATTTTTAGAACGAGAAATAGTTTTGCAGCATGCTTTTCCAGCCGCTTAATCAACGATTCATCAACCTTTATGCAGCCAAAAAAAACCTATTTTTAAATTTAAAAAAATGGAACGCGTCATTTTTATTTTGCCGTGAACATTGTCGAGCGCGATATTTTTAATTTCGAATAACTTTAATTCGTATAAGTAAGCTAACTAATTAAAAATGCATGTCTTTTTTCCGGGAATTGAACCCGCCATCTTTTGATCCATAAGCACTCACCGTATGATCCGCCCCATTTGCATCTGCAGAACAGACAGTGAAAATATCTTTACACCTGAAGCCTAGCCCGCCTAGCATGAAGCAGTCGATAATGTCAATAACTGACAAACTTTTGCTGTCAGCCGAATTGCGAAATTCTATGATCTGACAGTATGTGTGCTGTGAGCCGAAAGAAAACTTGGTAGAAGTTTATAAAGCCACTTTAACACCCTTAAGCAGCCTTCAAGTAGTTTGAAAGCTGCGAGTCTAATGAAAGCTCCCACTCTACACTTTAACACCTTTAAGCAGCCGTAAAACGGTTTGATGTTTATGGCTGTTTAGAAGCAGATTGTTAAGCAAAAAAAATCCGCTATTAAGCTTTTTTATCAGCTTTTAGGAGAGAACTGGTTTGAAAAACTTAAAGTAGCTTGCACATCGCTTATTTAAACACCATTTGAGCGCTTACTTTATGCAGCTTTGATCGCTTTAAACCAACCCGTAAACAGCCATTGCTCTTGCAATTCAGCTATCATTGTTACTTGGGATGTCTGGCAGAAAAAGTTTTTCGCTGCCAGATTTTTGTTCGATTTCTGCCGGACACGCCTAAGCGGGCCATCGGCAGGCAACCATGTTTTCGCCGCCTACATCTCGTGTGTGCGAAAATGAGATAGCATTTCATCACTTCGTTTCACTCGACTGCCAGTAGCTTAATTTGCGCCCGCTGTCAAATTTTGAGCCCAGTACATGCTGTCGCTGACGTTCACTGCAGCTCGATATAGAGATGTCGATGGGGTGTGCCAAACAGTTGAAGATAGAACCAACAAAAGGGCGAATGTCGCAAGCGTAAACAAACCGAGTGAGAGTTGATTTTCCTATGCTGCTCCAGCAAAATATAACTCTCACTCGTTTGGTTTACATCTGCGGCATTCGCCCTTTTGTTAATTCTATCTAGAGTTATCAATTATGTGCACGCGAAAAATTTGCACATACTATTTATTGTCAATTGCAAGGAAAATTGTACCATCCAAAGTGCGATATCGCTCATAAAAGTGCTATTTTGCATTAAATCGTTTCGGTATCTTCGGCGCACTTATTGGTTGGAAGATAACGAAAAAGTGCGCCGAAGATACCGAAACGATTTAATGCAAAATAGCATTTTTATGAGCGATATCGCACTTTGGATGATACAATTTTCCTTGCAATTGACAATATTCATTTGCGTAAAATTTTTATGTGTATTTCCGGGAGGATTGTGTTCTGTTTACATGCGGCTCATGATAATTATATGGAATTTTATATAGGCGAATTCGAGCAAAACTAAGAGCAACCGTTCGCTACCTGGTTTTGATTATTGGAGCTACAAAAAAGTGCAATTGGGTCCTAAAGCCCTATGTCGTTTTTAGCTTGAATCGATGAGGTTAGGGTTAGGAACACATATTTTGATATTCAATTTTTATATTTTTAGGCTATTGCCGTTAAAAACCTTTTTTTTTTAATTTTGTGAAATTTTAAACAAAAAATAAACATTTGGGCAACCTTATATAGACAAACTATAGTTGTGCATGGTTGTGTCAAGCGGTGTCTAGAAAACACGGATTATAAAAAGAAACCATAGTGTGTCTTGAAATGTCACGGAAAACTTTTTGTTTACCTTCACGTTCATGTGATAGTGTGTCAAAAAGTCAAAAGTTGCAAAGTCAGGAAATGGCTTGGCAATCGCGACCTAAAACATTTTCTGAGTTTACAGCTCATTTTCCGGTTTCCGGAGTTTGAGAAAGACGCTCGTTAGTTAGCATAATCTGATAAAGCCAAGAGATGACATGAACAACGTTTGAACTATTGGTTATAGCATCTCAGTTTAATTAAGGCCTTTGTCAAAATCAGAAATAAGCGTAGTGACTGCACTTGGTCACAGCGTGGATGGCTTCAGTTTTCGGATGCAACACCCGCCATCGAGATGCGACCGTGTTTGGTTAGAAACGCACAGAAATTTTTGGTCTGCCGTTCACCCTACTGCTGATTCACATCGGAGTAACAGAACATACCAATCTGATTGATAATACGGTGCCAGTTTCGGTTGGCGTTTTTTTTTCATACTGTTCTGCGGGGTCGATTGTACCGAGATTATACCCACGTAACCAATAAGCATTTCCAATGCAATTTAAAAGCAAGCCAATAAGCATTTAAGTTGCCTTAAATGCTACTTAAATGCTATTTTGGCAAAATATGCGGCTACTTTACTGCTAGCCCTCTTATAGTGCTGACAATGCTTATTTGCAGCTAGTTACCAACAAGAAGAATTTAAATAGAATTGTGGATGCCAATTTACAACAGTTATGCAGTCAAAAAGCTGATAAACAACAACCTGCAGTATAAAACGCCAGGGATGCTAATAAACGGCTGATTTACTGCTTATTTCAATGCTTGTTGGTTACCTGGGTACTGTTGGCCATCAGTTTGACATCGTTTAGTCATTCTTAGCGCAAACTAGATTTGGACAAAGTCTAGCACCGTGAATCGATGGATTGGAATACATTGCCCGAATCAAAACTTTTATCCGATAACTACTGTTTTACCTGACTCACTGCGAATATGCGTCCCGCATAATCAAAAACTATTGATAAAACGGTGGGTATTATAAATGTATTGTATGATCAACAGTTACTGTTCCTGATAAAGTTTTATATCATTTGCTATCATTCAAGTTCATATAGGTTTAACGATTGGCGTATGATACTGTATACAGTTAGTACTAAATAAATAGTAAGAACGAAATTCTGACCATTGAGTGAAAAGTTAGGTTGAATGATTTTTCTGTGTACATATAAATGGGTTACATTATTTTACTGTGTACCCACAGAAACGAACGAAAAAGCGATAAACTGTTATTCATTGCTTCGCTGTTAGACTTCCGCCCTCTACACTAACCGTCACCGTCATTTCTGATTGCCGGTTAGAATCTTTGAGTGAAGATTATATCATCGTGAAAATGCTAGTGAGTATTGTTTAAAAATTGGATTGCCATAATTTAATTGAAATATTTTATCTGCAGATCGAGCAACTATTAAGCGACGAACATGTTCTTAAGTTTTGCCTTAAAGAGATCGCAGCATGCCGCGTATACTATACTATCCGCTTTCATTTGGAGTGTCCAAGGTGATATCGGCGAGGAAGTCAAAAGTACGTATAGTGGTGACACGGTGACCTGCCAGGATTTAGTTACGCTGCACAGTTATCCATGAAGCTACCATGGTGGATGGTTACAAACGGAGGCGTGAGTGAAAATGCGCAAAATCGCAAGCGCCTGAGCATTACGAAATAATTGAAATTATATTTCATATCATTTATGAGCTAATAAACGAACTATATAATATGGCTAAATTATTTTCCATTGTTGAAACAATATTTATAGCATAAAATAGCATACACCAACGATTTCCAGTATAATCCCTTAACCATATCAAAACCATTACACGAAAGATACATGCACCATTAGTAACAATATAAATACTATTGTCCCTGTCATTCAATGTGAATCGTTTGTTTCCGAAAAACCATAATAATACTATATATGTAATAGTTTTAGTACAATTTCACTGACTGTATGTCCACCATACCAAGTATGGTATCGCCAAAAAATTGTTCGCGAAAATCAGCATTTTTGTATGGTAACCATACCTAACGACTAGTTCATACAATGGTTATTTCTCAAGTTACCATTTACCACATAGTCAAAACCATTGCTGAGTATAGTCTGCATATGGTTATCTGATTATATAGCAAATGGTACACTTGATTCACCAAATGGTTAGAAAACTATATGGAAAATCGTTGGCATATGGTATTTGACTATGCGGGGTATTATTGAAATAAAACGTAACCATACGTTTTATTCGTTTATAACGCATATGCAGTTAAAATCGATAACAAACGATTGTTTATAAGTTGTGCTTTTGTTATTGCATTTAATTTGTAAAAAGTTGCATATATAACAATTTAGTTTCACAATACAATTATTGCGTACTACTGGCACATGAAATATAACGTTTAAGTACGTTATTTTTAGTGATCAAAATTAACGATATTTTCGATACAAGGGCGATATTTTTCGAAACCTTTCGAACCAACACGATCCCGCGAATACAACGCATATTCGCAGTGAGTCAGGTAACACAGTAGTACAAATTTGATGTCCCACTTCCTCACGACCAGCAAAACGCAGACAAGCACAAGAGACAATTGCGAAGCTGTAACTGTCAAAACGATCAGCTGCTCTAATGTCAAACCAGAGTTGCCAGTGAGAAAAAGTTATCATTGTTGCCAGAAACGTGGTATTTTCGTTATGTCAAGGAAGATCTCTAATGTCAAGGGAGAATAAATTACAATATTTTTGTTTTTTAATTTTTTAGTGCTCTGCATCTTTTTAAAAAAGAAAAAACTATACTCTGGTAGTCATAATGGGAAGCTTTATCGTTCCTTCTAAAAAAATCATCTTTTTATCACAAATTTTAGGACCCAATTCCCAAAATGCTTGCTGGCACCTACATGGAACTCGACTTTAAATGTAATATTTTATTGAATTACCAACAGTGCACGGAGAGAAAACTTCAGTAAATTCTATCAAAATTTGGGTTATTTCAAACAAATTCTCAGTTTGATTTAGTCACAAACATACATTTGGTTCATATTAACTATGAATGCTATTTAAAATAAATGTATTTTTTTCATCGTTACAAACCAGCAGCTCAATTTATTTTAATGAGAATAATTAGATAAAATTAACTAATTCTCATCTATTACTTCGAACAAAATGATGGTTATTTCAAACAAAGCGTTTTCTTTGCTATAAGCAAAGCTTTATTTAGCATAAACATCTCAATTGTTTGAATCAAATCAATTATTTGGTGATATTTATCATATTTTATTTTCACGGAGCGAAAAAACTCCAGTTTGTTTCAAACAAAATGATTGTTGTTTTAAGCCTCAATAAAATATTTTTATAACAACCTGAAAATATTGTTGTTTTCAAACGAGATTCTGTTTGAATCAAGTAAATAACAGTTTTGAATTAAAAGTAAAGTATTTTCAAATTTGAAGTTGACATTGATGTAACAATAAATATTTTCATTTCAATCATACATTTCAGTTTGAAACAAAACGAAATTTTTGTTTGTGCGTAAAACAACCATAAATATGGTTGAAACTACATTTTTATTCTCCGTGTTGGTTATTTCAACTAAAATTTCATTTGTTGCAATATATTTTATTTTTATTAATTTGTAGTATAAATTATGAAAATTTAATGAAAATGATATCTGCAATAAAAAAAACACATTGATAATTCGCAGAATCCTCACCGAACTGATCTTCAAAACTGTGAAATAGATTCCTTACGTTACTAATGAAATGGGCCATTGTTGCTACATCACGCTGTAAAGAGTTTGCTGCAAGAAAAATTCACTTCGGTTAAAAAAAATATTCAAAAATAAGTAATGATCATTACTTCTGGGTGGACGGATTAGTAGATTTCAGTTTCAATGCACTTACACGTTTTCAACAATACTTTTCAGTAGCATAAAGATGTTTAATTACGCCAAACAACTTAACCACACCTGTATTTTGCTACAAACGAACCTGGCTTGTAAGAAAGAGAAGCAGATAGATTATGATTTATTATCAACTCTGACAGAGTAGCACCAACGTTCAATAACTGCGATAATTTGTTTTCAACTATTTAACGTTTTAATTTATTTTAACCAAAATATCGGGTTGCATGGTGTACAAGCATAATAAAGTGTTAAATTAAACCAAACTGTTTGTTTATTTGTTTTAAAGCGCAGTTAGGGGTTATTCAAGACATTATAAAACAAATAATGTTTTGTTTAAACCAAGCAAACAAGCGGCATAGCCGATTGAAATAAACTAAATTTTAGGTAATTGCAAACAAAATTTAAGTTTTTAATAATATAGAAGTTCCATCTTGATTTAAATATTAATATGAGTTACTAATATACTGAAACAATAATTTGGAACCACAAAAAGTTAGTTCAAAACAGTAACAATTTTCGTTTGTTCAACAACTAAATTAATGTTTGAAACAACCTTGTTCGATTATCCTCCGTGTGGGAATGATGCAAATGGATAATAAAGGTAAGAAAAAGCATTACCTTTCATTTGATATATATTGTTACTGCTTCGGGAGATTCTTACAGCTTCGCAAGTGTATTTATGTTTACGAACTGATAGGTTATATGTTTGGTTCTTGGCGCAGATGATGCTAATCACGAAAATAAATCTGTTAGCATTTGAAAACACATTGGAAAACAGTGCAGACTGAAAATAGTTGGTGATTCTTTATCCCGGATATGTAAACTTTACAGCTGACTCTATGTACTTTTGTTTCATGCGGTACAAAATCAAACATTAACATTTTTCTGCCATAAAGTTAATTAATTCGAATATTTTCACTTACCTTAACGTAGATAAACTAATTTCTTCCAATATTTCGCTATCTAAAATCCTGACAATTGAAAGGATTAATCAAAAACTGCATTTTATTTCAGCTTTTTTAAAAAAATATATGGAGTTTGACAGCGATTTTACTTTTCATCACTTTTTTTATGCAGCGCCTCTAAGCAGTAGAATCAATATATATAGAATGCCAGTGTCGCTGTTTTACTACAGGACTCATTGTGTTAAACATGGTGCTAACAATCTGTATCAAGTCTGTGAATCGGGAACTTCATTGTCAAAGATGCTCGTTGTTATTTATCTGTTCTTTATCTGTGTGCTGGTTGGTGCTGTCATCAGTGCGCTCATCGCTGTGTTTTCATGGTTTTCAACGTTCTTTTTTTTTCGTCCGAATGAATTGAATTCCACAACTGCGCCCTTTTGCATCGATTTTTTCAGAAATTTGCAACAAGCGAAGTTTGCAATCACATTACTTGGCAGCCATATTTGAAATTTTAAACTGGTTGTCAAAGTTTGACAATGAGATTCCCCTTTTGATGAATCTCAGGCACACACACATATGCATATATAATGTAAATACATTATCTGAACATGTGTGAT
This sequence comes from Sabethes cyaneus, assembly GCF_943734655.1. NCBI lineage: Eukaryota > Metazoa > Arthropoda > Insecta > Diptera > Culicidae > Sabethes > Sabethes cyaneus. Next base: position 61,636,659 of record NC_071353.1, on the reverse strand, counting down.
GTTTACCACGCGCACTGCAGCGACACTGGCATTCTATATATATATTGATTATACTCTCTAAGCGGGCGATAGCTTGTCAAAAACGCCTATGGAAATTTACTATTAGTTATATGCAGAATATTTTGAGTGTGGCTTAAAAATAATCTGTGAAAATCTGCACACTTTTTTAGGAAGTCTGTGAAAGTTTAAAGAGGTTCGAACAAAAAACTGCAACAAAGCAATAAAAGTCATAAAAACTGGAAATATCTGCAAATTTATAATGATAATGAGAGAAGTGAAGTGAAACCACAGATAACAGACATCCAAGCTAGAACAAAAAGCTTCGTAAACCGTGTGTAAAATGACTCTAGCGACATCTAACTGCTTATTGCCACTTGCATTCTCTTAAGTGATTGAAGCGCCCGCTTGCGATACCTGCAGCTGGTGTTGGGCAGAGCTGCCAGATATCCCGCTTTTTTCAGCTTACCACATATTGTACACATATATTATAAATACGGCATGGTTAAAAGATATGTTTATATTAGAAATCAATATAATTCCAAATAGATGAAACAGAATGCACAAAATCATTGTTTCCGTGATTCGGCGTTAAAATTCGATAAAGAATAATTCTTTTAAAAAATATCTGGCAGCTCTGCAAAGTGTTGCTGATATTTTGAGGTTTGTTCATGACAAAAAAGGAAGGAAATATTTTTTCCTTTTGTTTATCTTCCCGTTTAAGATTTCGTGCAAGTGCGAGCAGGCTCTTCCGCGAAACTAAAAAAGGATGTTCAATTCTTTTCGCACTCACACGAAATCTCATTGTGGATTGGCAATGCGTGCGTGATGTCAAAAGTAAAATATTTCCTTCTGTTTTTTTTCTCGCTAAAAAGCTAAACATCGATGATTCGCGGTTTTGCTGATGTTGTTCAGGCGTGAGAAAAAAAGAGGGAAGTATATTTTTGATTTTTTCGTTACTCACACGTTGACAGTTCGTTACGAGGTTTCCTGTAAGTGCGAGCAGCCACGAAATCTCTTTTACTGCTTTCAACGCGAATTCGTGACTACAAAAGTGAATGAAATTTTCAAGCCTGTTCGCACTTACACGAAAACCCATGCCGAATTGTCAAAACTTGTGGGAAAACAATAGCAAAAATACTTCCTTCTCTTTTTTTCTTACAAAAACCAAACAAATATCAGCAACTTCGTAGTCTCGAATATGTATACAAGAGATCGTGAAGGGTGTAGCATCGTAGTCGCGAATGTGTACCTTATGGGGTTTCGTGTATGAGCGAGCGGGTGTCGATTTCTTTTAATATACACTAGGGCCCCCAGCTATATAGGATTTTGTGTTAGTGTGAGCAGGCTTCAAATTGCTTTTGCGCTCATGTCTTCGAATGAACATTTTAGGTGATCATGGAACATGACAAAGCAGGTATAATTTAATTGTTAACCTGTTTATTGCACGCTTCGTGCTGCTACAGCCGCTGCTGCTACCCTCCAAAAAAGGAGGGAAAGCTGAATTGGTACAAAACCGGTTTTTATCCAAAACCTCTGGCAGTAATCGAACAGAAATCCGGCAGAAAACCCGAGGCGAAATTTTTGCCCGAATCGGATGTCATTTCTGCTAGTTTTCACGGATGACTGCGGCCAGAAACCCGGCAGAATGTCTGGCAGAAAAAGTTTTTCGCTGCCAGATTTTTGTTCGATTTCTGCCGGACGCGCCTAAGCTTTTTACGCGCTTAATGGTGGCCGCTATAAATTGTGTTCGTAATATGCGAACAATCTTTTTGACAACTCTGCATACATCAAATCTGGCACTTTTCTCTTGCAACCGTACCATGCTCTTTCTTTCGTTTACGCCAAAGAAGGAGAGCAAAAATGTGCGATATGCGTAAACAAAACTATTGCTCTCCTTCTTTTGCGTAAACGAAAGAAAAAGCAACACTGCCGTACAGGAGAAGAGTGCCCGCAGTTTTGATGGATGCAGAGTTGTCAAAAAGATTGTTCGCATATTACGAACACAATTTATAGCGGCCACCATTAAGCGCGTAAAAAGCTTAGGCGCGTCCGGCAGAAATCGAACAAAAATCTGGCAGCGAAAAACTTTTTCTGCCAGACATTCTGCCGGGTTTCTGGCCGCAGTCATCCGTGAAAACTAGCAGAAATGACATCCGATTCGGGCAAAAATTTCGCCTCGGGTTTTCTGCCGGATTTCTGTTCGATTACTGCCAGAGGTTTTGGATAAAAACCGGTTTTGTACCAATTCAGCTTTCCCTCCTTTTTTGGAGGGTAGCAGCAGCGGCTGTAGCAGCACGAAGCGTGCAATAAACAGGTTAACAATTAAATTATACCTGCTTTGTCATGTTCCATATTATTCTCTTACCTTTTGCCCGAAACTGCAAAATTGATGAACCCAAGGATGAACCGCTTCTCCAGCCTCAAAGTGTCACATTTGACATAAAGAGAATCGGGCGAAAAATGAAGACTGGTTCTGTTCGATTTCTGCCAGGCATCCGAAATTTTCGTAAACGGGTAGGCGGGCCTGTGCCAGCCAGTCGTTTTTTATTCGGGTTTCAACGGTTACGGTTACTAGAGTGACTATATACCGAATGGTGACATGTCATCCCAAAAGTATGCAATGCTCTACTGTGTTACCTGACTCACTGCGAATATGTGTATTATTCAAATAAAACGTAACCATACGTTTTATTCGTTAATAACGATAACAAACGATTTTTTATAAGTTGTGCTTTTGTTATTGCATTTAATTTGTAAAAAGTTGCTTAACCCTTTATAAGGCCGTGGCAATTATTTTGCCACCAACGAAAAATATTTGTATTGCGTCTATAATGACATCAATATAATTATAGAGGCAAAATAAAAAATTTTTGTTGGTGGCAACATAGTTGCCACTGCCTTATAAAGGGTTTTAAATAATAATTCAGTTTTACAATACAATTATTGCGTACTACTGGCACATGAAATATAACGTTTAAGTACGTTATTTTTAGTGGTCAAAATTAACGATATTTTTCGAAACCTTTCGAACCAACACGATCCCGCGAATACAACGCATATTCGCAGTGAGTCAGGTAACACAGTAGCAATGCTTATTTTCTTTCTCTTTCCTGCAAACGCGTTGGATTGGTCGTCTGCTCGATTGGAATGACACTGACAGATAATTATCATTCCAATTTTAACATTATTGTCGCCACTCTATATAGTCACTCTAATGGTTACGAGAAATAAAAATCGAGCACTGATGTTCGAGTAGAGTAGTGGTAAATATTTTTTGTAATATGGCAGCTCTGATTGTATGCACGTGTTTTGGTTTATATGTCCTATAGGTTTATTTATATGTTCCTTTTAACCGGTTTAACTAAAAATCTGAAAAAGGTGTTTCGAAATCGATTAAAATATCCAATGCGAAGTTTAGAGATTGTGTGCCATTCATTAATAATATATTCATATAATTGATTGTTCTAAAAAATAACAGCAATATAAATCTTAGAATGCGCGGAAGTGTGATCTTTCAACCAAGCCGAAGCCTGGGATATGTCAGTAATCATATCCCGGCGTATGTACGATACATTGAAAAGCGTAATGAGAACATCATAACAACCTGTGTCGGTAAATCTTTTCATGTCTATGCTGCAAATAGCTTCCGGTTAGTGCGAGTTAGTGGATTGCATCCAGAAGAAATTTCTTGTATTGCTGCAGATGGTTTTTTAACGTACATTGCCGCTGGCAATGTAATCTATGGTTGGCGCTCTAGTAACCAACTGCGAAAAACCTATAGAGGACATGTAAAACGAGTTCATTTATTACTTCCTTTCGGGAAACATTTGTTATCTATTGATGAAGCCAATTTGCTTAAAATTTGGTTCATAGGAACAGAAGAAGTTTACCTCGAAATTCCTTTTAACGAGAAGTACTTCAATATATCAGCGCTTATGCACCCGGCCGCATATAAAAACAAAGTGTTACTTGGAAGTACACAGGGAGGATTGCAACTATGGAACATCGAGAAAGCTAAGTTGGTACATGCATTTAAAGACGTCGGTAGTCAGATTTCTGTACTGGAACAGGCACCAGCCATTGACGTAGCAGCTGTTGGTTTGAAAAATGGCAGAATTATCCTGTTAAACTTAAAATATGAACAAACCGTAATTGAATTGAGTCAAGATTGGGGGCCCATAACTGGAATCACGTTTCGCACTGATGGTCCTAATGATGATCATTATATCATGATCACTTCAAGTACAAATGGACAGGCCACGATTTGGAATCTAAAAGAACATTCAATTGTTTCCACGCTCCAAGTTCACGACGATTCTGTGACAACTCTTAAATGTTTTGCAAATGAGCCATTGTTGCTAACCACTTCTGCAGATAATTCCATGAAGTTATGGATATTTGACTTACCAGATGGAGGAGCTAGACTACTAAGAGTTCGTGAGGGTCATGGAGCACCACCAACATGTATAAGATATCATGGATCCTCAGGGCAGTTTATTTTATCGTCTGGTGAAGATTCCTCTTTACGTATATTCAACACCATGTCTGAAACGTTGAATAAGAGTTTAGGAAAAGCTAGTTACAATCGAAAGGCTTCAAAAAAGTACCGTAAAAAAGAAGATCCTTTTCAAATGCCACCGATCTGTTTTTTCACTTCCGAAACTACACGCGATAAAGACTGGGATAGTATCGCAGCTGCACATTATGGATTAGTACAAGTGACAACTTGGTCTTTTGATAAATGTCGCATGGGTGAACTCAAACTTGTACCTGAGATGTTCCAAAGTAAAAATCGTAGCGATTTTGGAGTATCTGTGACAGCCATTTGCTTGAGTTATTGTGGTAACTTTGTCACTATCGGTTATTCGAGTGGTCACTTAGAGCGATTCAATGTTCAGAGCGGGATTCACCGAGCCAGCTATGGTAAACCACCAGCACATGAAGGAGCTGTGCGTGGTGTCGCTATGGATAATCTTAATCAATTCGTAGTATCTGGAGGAGCAGATGGAATAATAAAATGGTGGCACTTCAAGCATAATGGTATGAATGATTAGTACTTATTTTGTAGATGTAGTAGGTAGATATAGAAGAGGTCTCTGCACAGTCTCTTTGAACCTCATAAAAACATAGCTTACTTTCCTTTCCTCAAACAAAACAGTCTTAAGGGCTTTTTAAAAAAGCAGACTTAGGTGTCTTTAAGACTTGAGCCTTCTCTATCGACAGACTTTGTAGCCGTTTTCAATAGGAATACAAAACAATTTTGGTAATACAGCGTTTTTATTGACCATAGCATAGCACCGCCCATCCAGGATTTGACCATACGACGAATCGTGCCTTGAATGGGCGCAACCGAGAAGTTTTTTAAGTAACCAAATAAAATAACATAAAATTTATTAAATTTCACTGCTTCAGATTAATATTGATTATTACTTGTTCTTTGCTCTATTTTTCAGTCAACCAAGTTGTACACCAACTTCAACTTAATGAGCCAATATCCCTATTCAACACGCACCGCGAAGGAGCAATGATTTCTGTAGCATTGGAGGATTTTTCGATATCAATTGTGGACGTTGATAGTCGCATTGTTGTGCGTACGTTTGAAAGTCATAAAAGTCCGATTACAGATATGTGTTTCTCGCCAGATAATCGTTGGCTTTTGTCGGCCAGCAAAGATTGTACCATTAAAGTCTGGGATATACCATCTGCCTATTTGATAGATCATTTTAGGACGCCAAAAATTTGTACTTCGCTGACATTTTCTCCATGTGGAGATTTTCTGGCAACGGCATTCGTTGACTGTAAAGAAATCTATTTATGGACGAATAAAACACTCTTTTCGCATGTTCCGATGCATGCTATAAACACGAAGATCGATGCTCCTCCGCTGGATTTATGTTTAGCTATGGGTAATGAAAACAAGCTTATAGAAAATGTACATGATTTGAGAGAAGCAATGGAAATGGTCAGTCTTAATTACAAAAGTCCTGCGCAATTATCACAAGAACTAATTACAATGTCTAATGCGCCGGTTTCTCGATGGCAGAATCTGCTTAATTTGGATGTTATTAAAAAGCGAAATCGGCCAAACATTAAACCACAAAAGCCGAAAACGGCGCCGTTCTTTCTCCCAACAGTATCGGGTCTTGATTTTACGTTCGATGTAAATAAAGATTCGCAGACAACTATCGAAGATAGTCAGCGTACATTAAAAGATATGCAACAATTGACAAGTTTTGGAAAACTTCTTAGAACTTGCGAAGATGAAAAATTCCAGAAGCCTATTGACTTTCTTAGCAATCTAGGTCCATCAATGGTAGATTACGAAATTTGTAACCTATGTCCTTTGGATGCTGTTGACGGAAATGTCTCAACAATGACTTTATTCATGAATATGATCATGTATGTTTTAGATAGTAATGAACGATTTGAGCTAGGGCAGAGTTGGTTAAGTTTGTTTCTTAAACACCACGGACGAACAATTGTAAAACACACTGTTTTAATGACAACACTAACACAACTTGAACAAATACAAATAAAAGGTTGGAATGTTCTGGAGAAAAATTTTTTGTATGGGATAGGAGTTGTAAGCAGTTTACGTAATTTCAATATTTGAATAAAGGTGTTATTTTGTTCGATTCAGTAATTGTACAAAACTATTTAAAAGAAATCCAACATATGCAACCGGGAGTAATACAACGTCGTGAATAAAAAAAATATTTTAAATGTTGATTGAACCAGTTGAACCAGTAAGCAGTCATAGCGCCTTCGAAAGCGTGTAACAGCAGTCATACGCAACATCGATGTACAAAAGCAGGAGCAGAAGGCATTCCGTCTGCCTTGAGGGATTCTAACCAAATTCTCCATATAGGTTAAATAATATGCCAATTTGGATATTGGAAAGCCGAAATAATACCTATTTTTCAAAGAAGTTTCTTTTAAATCAAACTATTAATTTTTGAGATCTTTATGTTTTATATATTTCGTGATCGGTAGACTAAGCTTTTAATTCGTTTTCAATAAAGGAACCGTTTCGTAGTTTTTCGAGCGAAAATCCTATCCTGTCTTTTTCCGATGAGATACAATCTTAGTTCCTTTAGCAAAGTATCTGAAAAATAAACTATCGTCAACTTTATAGTAGAAAATATTGCTCTATATCATAAGAATAAAAAAATATTTATAACGACTAAAAGTGAACCACCCTAATGACTAATTATACCAAAAGATAGGTCTCTTTTTCTAAACAAAATTTTCTAAATATATGAAATCTGTAGAGCAAATAGTGTCCGAGATATTGATTAATGTCTTGAATTTTTTGACCATAGTGCTTTGGCCGAATTACGTATACTCTCGAAGCTATGTCCACAGTAATGAAGATTGGATAGACAATTGGATGGACAATCAAGTGGGAGCAGGAGTAACTGGCCCAGAAATGGACATGTCAATTTCTATGGGCAGATGGCCAACTGTATTCCAAGCTGAAATACAAGCAATTCTAGAATGCACGACTGTGTGCTTGCGCAGGAACTATAGACATTCAAATATATGCATCATGTCCTACAGCCAAGCAGCTTTAAACGCTCTAAAGTCAACGACATGCACATCAAAACTTGTCTGGGAATGTATTCAATCACTCCAAAAATTGTCTTGTCGTAACCAAGTCAACTTGTGCTGGGTCCCAAGTTACTGTGGAATTGATGGCAATGAAAGAGCTGATGCGCTAGCAAGACTCGGATCATCTCATCAATTTGTAGGACCTGAGCCCTTCGGTTGCTTATTTGCTTCTGCTTTAAAAATGGAGCTAAAAGCATGGGAATGTACGAAAGTGGAATCAAATTGGAATAACACTTTCAATGCTAGGCAGTCGAAACGTTTTATCTCTCCAAACGTTTCAATGACTGGCAAAATCCTGGAGCTTTCGAAGAAAGATCTAAGCATTTATAGTGGTCTTATAACAGGACATTGTCCGAGCCGCTATCATCTGAAGCAAATGGGAAAACTTCATGATGATATATGTCGCTTCTGTCCCAGGTAACCAATAAGCATCACCAATGCTATTCAAACGCAATCCAATAAACATTTAAGTCGCATTGAATGCTACTTAAATGCCATTTTGGCAAAATATACGACTGCTTTACTGCTAACTTTCTTATAGTGCTGAAAATGCTAATTTGCAGCTAATTGCCGACGCGAAGAATTTGAATAGAATTGTGGATGCCAATTTACAACACCTATGCAGTCAAAAAGCTAATATACAACAACGTGCAGTATAAAATGCCAGATATGCTAATAAGCGGCTGATTTGCTGCTTATGTTAATGCTTATTGGTTACCTGGGGTGGCATAGAAAAAGAAGACTCGGAATACCTGTTATGCTGATGTCCGGCAATTCTCAATAAAAGATTAAAGTTCTTCGAAAGAGGGCTGTTAGAACCCTCTGATATTTGGAGAACAACTCCCAGCGCAGTAGTGCACTTCATCCGAAGTGCATCATGCTATTAGTCAAACAATCACAATTACTTCTGATAGTGGCGCACATAGGCGTAGCGAGGGGGGAGGTTCAAACCCCCCCTGCCCAGACGAAAATTTGTTCAACACTTTGAAGCTTGAAATTTCTGCTACCAATTGCTTAGACCACAGGGAAATTTACGGGACTACTGTTTTACCTGACTCACTGCGAATATGCGTATTATTGAAATAAAACGTAACCATACGCTTTATTCGTTTATAACGCATATGCAGTTAATATCGATAACAAACGATTTTTTGTAAGTTGTGCTTTTGTTATTGCATTTAATTTGTAAAAAATTGCATAAATAACAATTCAGTTTCACAATACAATTATTGCGTACTACTGGCACATGAAATATAACGTTTAAGTACGTTATTTTTAGTGATCAAAATTAACGATATTTTCGATACAAGGGCGATATTTTTCGAAACCTTTCGAACCAACACGATCCCGCGAATACAACGCATTTCGCAGTGAGTCAGGTAACACAGTAGTTGTGCGATCCTTGTTGTCGTCGTCAGTATCATAGACATCGTGCTGTTTCAACTAGTCCGCTGCATGCAGCTTAATCTTGGGTTCCTCGTTGCCTATTTCCCAGGTATTCCAGAAGGCGCAAATCGTAAGACCAAGTTGGGCCATCTCGCTCGTAGAGTCCCTCTGTTTTGGGAGCCCGTAGGGTTGTTAAATAGAATCGTTTTCCTTATGACTGTCCGGTCCACCGTAGTTTACTGTATGCTTCACCAGATGTCCGATGGTAATCTTCTCAAGTTGTGTCTGCTCCTCGTGATTCATATACACGCAAATCTCGTTTTACGTCCACTACTATGGGACGTAAGCACAATCGGTTGTAAAAAGGTGGACGTTAATTCAAATTTTAGACATAAAATGAGACGACATTTATTTAAATTCCGTACGTAAAAATATTGACGCAAAAGGAAATCACGTAAAATAAATGGATGTAAAAAGAGATTTTAGTGTATCTCCGCCGCTCTCCGCTTCCAGCTTTTGCTCCATCAAATATTGTCCGCAAGTGCGGACATCTCCTCCGTGAGTATCGTCAAATCCATAAAAACTACCGGTTCAATAAGGGCTATATACTTTGTCAGCATCGTACGGTAGCTATCGTTTGCTAGCGGATGGAAGCGTTTTACGAAGGGCAAAGTACTCAATTATCTGCTTAAATGCGCTTAAAGAGATCCTTTGAGCCTTATGTCCCAAGCGACAATTTGGGTTTTATTACACTCTTATGATGGCTTTTATGACTAAAATTGATCAGGAAAACCGCATTAAGAGTGCAATAAAACTTGCGTTGTTACTTGGAGTATTTGGACTGCTCCGCTTTCAGTCTAGCGCAGATGGCCTCCGCCGTTGCGAAGTTTCGGCCTATAATATCAAAGTCATCTGCGTAGCCAAGAAGTTTTCTATCTTCATTGAAAATTAAGTCTCTCGTTTCGATTTTGCTCCGCCGGATCATCTTCTCAAGGCTGTCAGCTGTCAACTTGTCTCGACTTTTACCGCGCCTGGAAGGGACTCGATCCTATTGACTCTAATAATCTCTCCCTGCCAAGATTTGAATATACAACGTACCACGATGTCAACTGGGAGGCGCAATTTCAACATTTACCTTCTTTTATATAAATTAGTTTTTTTGTCAAATGAAGAACCCGGAGTATAAACCAAAATATCTTATGATGATTGAAAATAATTCCCCATTTCCTAAATAAACTCCTTAAGGTTATGCTATGTCAATTTTTTTTTGTAAAAACCCCCCCTAAGAAAAATCTCTGGCTACGCCCCTGTGGTGTATCGTCTTGACAACATAGCTATAATAAAACGGGGAATATATCACAATAGATCAAACAAATGGTCGCAGTGATAAAAATACCCAACATGGAAAAAAAATGTCCACGAAAAATCCATTATTGATTGCAATGGTTTTTTCAGTGGATTCGTGTTTTAACAGTACATGTGGGTCATTCCACGGGAAATTTAGTCAAGATTTTTTTTCTCTTCGAAATATTATTTTTACGTTCTTTGTTCAAAAAAAGTCGACACGTATTTTTTTATTTCGATGTTACTGTTAGAATTCACAAGAAATGATTTTTTAAAGTATTGTAATTCGAAAAAATCACTATTTTTAAATGCTTATTGTAAACATAGTTTGTAATATCAAAAAATGACTTTCTAACAGATGTGTTCACTATTCCACAAGCTTTCAAAATTGGTATACCATACCTCCTCTCGATTGTTTTTCAATAGTTAAACAGTGCATTTTTATAAATAGTTGCAATTTTTTCAAAGTTGGAACTTTTTTTCTCGATTTTTTTTTATTTTAAAATATTTGCTGATCTGCGCGCTTCGATATAAAAATTTATATTTAGCTTCTACTGTTTTACCTGACTCACTGCGAATATGCGTATTATTGAAATAAAACGTAACCATACGCTTTATTCGTTTATAACGCATATGCAGTTAATATCGATAACAAACGATTTTTTGTAAGTTGTGCTTTTGTTATTGCATTTAATTTGTAAAAAGTTGCATAAATAACAATTCAGTTTCACAATACAATTATTGCGTACTACTGGCACATGAAATATAACGTTTAAGTACGTTATTTTTAGTGATCAAAATTAACGATATTCTCGATACAAGGGCGATATTTTTCGAAACCTTTCGAACCAACACGATCCCGCGAATACAACGCATTTCGCAGTGAGTCAGGTAACACAGTAGAGTTTTCATTTCTCCATTTCCAAATTTTGCATGCTTCTTCGAGAAAGATCAACATATATTTTAAAATAAAAAAAATCGAGAAAAAAAAAGTTCCAGCTTTGAAAAAAATTGCAACTATTTATAAAAATGCACTACAGTCGTCTTTCGCTGGTTGGGCCATCACCTCGGCCCAACTAGTGAAAGTGATTCGTTAGTTGGTCCAACTGACAGAAGGGGAAGATTTCGTGAGGGGTGCATGCATCGTTTTTTGTTGGTTTTACAATTTTGTAAAACATTGAATCGATATTGAGCTAATACAGTCGAATTTCGCTGGTTGGGCCTCTAATACTTGGGCTTCGTTTTAGTTGGGCCTTCGCTAGTTGGGCTATGGCCCAACTAAAACGAAACTGGATGTCAAAATTGGTTGTCAAGTTAGAACTGACAATCACTCGTCAATTCTTTCAAGGGGTAAGCAAAAGCGTATCAACTTGTAAGTCGTGTTAATTTTCAATAATCAATTTTTGAAATTTTCACAGATTATTTAAAAAAGAAAAACATCCGCAGTTCGCTTTACCAAACTTCGTTTAGTTCAAAGAATTCAAGTCGCGTAGCTTCCGATACATTGTTCTCAACGTATTGAATGATTAAACTCGGCTAAGTCTACGGCTATGCAAATCCACTTTAATACATAAGCTTACTAAGGTCTTTTTGAAAAAGTAGCTTTTGTATACGGCAGACTTCGCAGCTAGAGTACAGAACTATGTCAGTGCCTCTTAGTGCAATCCCTATTTAGATATCTACTGTTTTACCTGACTCACTGCGAATATGCGTATTATTGAAATAAAACGTAACCATACGCTTTATTCGTTTATAACGCATATGCAGTTAATATCGATAACAAACGATTTTTTGTAAGTTGTGCTTTTGTTATTGCATTTAATTTGTAAAAAGTTGCATAAATAACAATTCAGTTTCACAATACAATTATTGCGTACTACTGGCACATGAAATATAACGTTTAAGTACGTTATTTTTAGTGATCAAAATTAACGATATTTTCGATACAAGGGCGATATTTTTCGAAACCTTTCGAACCAACACGATCCCGCGAATACAACGCATTTCGCAGTGAGTCAGGTAACACAGTAGTATAGTAATATATTCAACTCAATATGTAATATTTATGTCCATTTTACACCTGTTCTCAAAACGAAAGCGAACTGCGGATGTTTTTTTTTTAAATAATCTGTGAAAATTTCAAAAATTGATTATTGAAAATTAACACGAATTACAAGTTGATACGCTTTTGCTTACCCCTTGAAAGAATTGACGAGGGATTGTCAGTTCTAACTTGACAACCAATTTTGACATCCAGTTTCGTTTTAGTTGGGCCATAGCCCAACTACTGTTTTACCTGACTCACTGCGAATATGCGTATTATTGAAATAAAACGTAACCATACGCTTTATTCGTTTATAACGCATATGCAGTTAATATCGATAACAAACGATTTTTTGTAAGTTGTGCTTTTGTTATTGCATTTAATTTGTAAAAAGTTGCATAAATAACAATTCAGTTTCACAATACAATTATTGCGTACTACTGGCACATGAAATATAACGTTTAAGTACGTTATTTTTAGTGATCAAAATTAACGATATTCTCGATACAAGGGCGATATTTTTCGAAACCTTTCGAACCAACACGATCCCGCGAATACAACGCATTTCGCAGTGAGTCAGGTAACACAGTAGCGAAGGCCCAATTATTAGAGGCCCAACCAGCGAAATTCGACTGTATTCATCTTATGTTTCGAAATCATCATCCAAATCCGTTCACCGATACTCCGTTGATTTCCACAAAGTAAGTGCTTTCTAAAGAGCATTCACGCGCTCAGTTGCCAACAGTATAATAATGACTATTTTTGCATCCAAAAATTCCAAAATACATATTCAAATACAAAACGCAACACTTAACTTTAATTCCAAAATCGAAAAAAAATACGAAATTGTATTATTTGACGACTTTACAAAGTAGAGTCCTTAAGTCAATATATTTCGCAACTACTAAGAGATAGACATTTTCTATATTCAGCAAAGTTGCTTATTTTACTATGTTCTACAACTTTTGTTACGACACTTTATGTTTTGGATGCTCTAAAAAAACAAAAATTTGTGTCACCCTAATAGGTGGATTCATGATCACCCTAATAATGTAAAAAGATGCACTTAATAAACTTCTCTAAAGACCCACCCCTTGAAAAATCATGATTTTTTTACGCTCGTGTTTTTGAGGTTTGGCCCCTCTCTGCATTCTCTTGGATTAATAGCAGCAAAATTTTCTGAAGCACTTTCATCCAATTTTTATCAAGTAACTTTTGACCGGTAAGATCATTTCTCATCAAATTTGGCAGCTATGTTCAGAGTGTTAAGACCTTTCGTTTGATACTACAATAATTGAAAGGGATCATTCAATAATGTGCAACGTGCCAAAAGTGCAACGAGAAAATCCAAGAGAAAACTGGCGAACAATATGGACAAACGTTCTCCGCACTCGGGGACTATCGTCACAGCAAAAAACAGTATTGTTCCCGATGGTGAATGAGAAAACGGAACACAGGCGATTAATGTTTGTCAGCCGGAGAACAGATGGGGAAAATTGTCTGCACTGTACCACTCCAATAGAAACCCTTGAACACAAGCTAAAAGAATGCGTTCGAGTATAGCAAACGCATGGGAGATGCTGCAACGCGCGCTTGCGCCTTTCCGCCGAGGTCACAGACGTTTTGAATTTCGTGATATGGTGAGACCGTCACTGAGAGGAGCAAACCGTACAAATAAACTAGAAATATTTAAAAAAACGCAAATTATGTAAATTTTATTGTTGATATTAGAAATGTAATAGATTTAAATAGATTAAGATTTGAACTTGAACATACCTTGTAAGAATAAACGAAATTATCCAAAAAAAAATAATAATGACGTCCATTGTTTATGGGGGGGAGGGGAGTGTCAATTTTGTGACAGAGGGGGGGAGGGGGTCTAGGCAAATGTGACATCCGTCGAAGAAAATTTATTCTCAGAAAAAGGCTACAAAAATCATCGATTTATTTCGATTTTCGAACTTATCTTACTTCAGAAGATCGCAAGTCGATGTCGGACCCGACATCGTCGAAACAAATAAATGACGCTGATTCTCTCCTACCTTCTCTTCACTCAAAAAGCGACTTGCTTCATTTGTTTAACAAAATCTTTCAAGCAATTGAAACTGGTAATTGTTTCAGTTGACGGCACCGAAAGTCGGGCACGATTTGCCTATGTTACACTAGATTAATTATACCATGCGTTACATTAAAGGATATATGTAAATCAATTTCAGTTCATTTGCAATCAAAGTTTCTAGCCTTTTAATAAATACAGTAAAGATTTGTATAACGCGGTGGGTGGTGCTGTACGCCCATCGCGAGATCTCAGCTATCCATTAACCAATAAGGTTGATTTTTGGTACATTGTTAGCATGTCATGTGTTATAACCTAGTCTTCTACCAAAAATCAGCTTTATTGGTTAATGTACAGTTGAGATATCACGATGGGCGTACAGCACCAATCACTGCGTTATACAAGTCTTTACTGTATTTGATTTGTAGTACAAAATAAACTTTAAAAGCTATCGTCACGATGTAGTGAAACCTGCCTCGCCGATGCAGATTGAAGTTGTTTTAAAGTGGAGTGGTGCTCTTCAATTGAAACCAATACTTCAATTCTGCATTGATTTGTGACGATTTGCAATTAAAGGTTGTTAGAGCCTTTGTTCGCAGTTCATAAATCATACCCATAAGAATATTTTTTACTAATAAAATTACATGCAACAATTCGATAAAAAAATCTGTAAAAAATCAGTCTACTCGCTGGGTGAAGAAAGTTAGCAAAACGTGGAGTCTTTTTCTAATTTCGTTAAAAAGATAACTTTAAGATCAGTTTATCTGGAAAAATCTAGAAATTTAAATTTCTTTTTTTCGAGAAAATACGCGACTGTTATTTTCTATGATTTTTTAATTTTACACTATTTCTTAAAAGATTAAGCTATTTTTATAAACCACTTTTTACTTTTTACTCGCTTTTTATTTCTATTTTAGGTTCGTGTGACGTCCAAGGGGGGGGGGGGAGGTTGTGTTTTGTGATACATTCGGACAGAGGGGGGAGGGGGGGTCTAAAAAGCAGAAATTTGGTGGACGTCATATTTGAATCGTCCCAAATCTGATTCATCTGGTTAATATTGTTATACATTAATGTAAATTTTACTGTGTTTACTTTCAAACAATCTTAACGGCGATCGAATCGGTTCAGTCATTTCCGAGAAACAGTCGACTAAAGTGAGGCGCTCATACACACACACACAGACACACACACAGACACACAGACACACAGACACACACACACACACACACACACACACACACACACACACACACACACACACACACACACACACACACACACACACACACACACACACACACACACACACACACACACACACACACACACACACACACACACACACACACACACACACACATCGGTATAACAAAGGTAACAAACGTAAAAAGCAAAATATGTATCCATATATCCTAGTATGCCGATAGCCCGCACTTTGGCACGTTGGCTGCTGACTCCGAGGCTGTGCCCTCGCCAGTGAGTCGGTAGCAGGATGTATACACACATCGGCATCGGCGGCTGTTTATCATTTGCGCCAGTTGCCTAAGTGATGGACGCTGTGCTTCTTATACTCGTTCGCATGAGACTGGGCATTAGAGTGTCCCAAAATAGCACTATGTCAGAAAACCCGGGGCTCACCCCTCAAATGATAGCTTAGTAATATATAAAAAATGGCATTTTTAAGACTAAATTCAAAAAATATTTTTAGAGATGTAGTAGATGAAACAAAGTACTTAACTATTTTTTTCACAATAATTGAGATCTTAAGATACACACGTAACAAAAAGCACCGAATTCGGTAAAATTTTACCGAAATCTAAACAGCTGAACGTTCGGTAAATTTTTTTATGCTGCTAAACATCATTACTAATGATCCGTTTCCGTAAACGTCGATTGGCACCACCGAACATTCGGCTGCTCAGAGCTTTGTAAAATTTTACCGAACTTTTTAAATGTGTACTTTTGTTTACATCATCTTATGAGTTTAAAACATTTCTTTTGCTAAATATAACATATGTAAATCAATTTAAAAAGGGGGTCACTCCCGGCGTAGTGGTCAGCATTCACGCCTCTCACGCCGAGGACCCGGGTTCAAATCCCAACCCCGCAGAAGTCACGAATGACATAAGCTGTTAGTGACTATAATCGAACAAAAAAATCAATTTAAAACTAAAAAAATTGACTAAAAATGGCGTGGTTATTCTAGAAATAAAAACATCATATTCTAATCAGTTCAAAAACCTTTTATTCAGAACAGTGATTTGCTGACTTTTTGCAGGAATTATCATGAATCTAGAACATCACAATAAGATAATCAATTTGAAAGAAAGGTGAACATACAATGTGATTAAAAAACTGCTTTAGATTTTATTGAATGCAGCAATATCAACGCTTTGGACATAGTCTTCAATTTTTTCTATCTGTTCTTGCAGCTCGTCCACAGAAACTTTGTCATCTTCGATAACACACGACAGCTGCAGTTTATGAATTCCATATGCCAGCGGAACTAGTTTGGAAGCTCCCAATAATAATCCATCCATGCTAATTTTGCGGACCTCTTTTTCCATTAGTTTCATATCAGTTTCATCGTCCCAGGGCTTTATATCGAGGATAATATTTGACTTGGCGATCAAAGCTGGCTTTTTTGATTTTTTAGCTGCATATTCAGCCAAACGTTTTTCTCGCAAATCAGCCGCAGCCTTATCTTCTTCCTCATCATCGGAACCAAACAGGTCCACGTCATTGTCATCAGCATCGTCAGTAGTAGTGGCATTCTTAATTGGTGCAGGTGCTGACTTCGTCACTGTTACTGGTGTTGGCACTGTTTTTAATCCCGATTCTAATGCCTTGACACGTGCATGCAAATCTATTACGAGGTTGTTTAGGCCATCGATGACTGAACGCAATTTATCATTCTCCTTTTCTACGGTAGACAGACGATCCAGCAATTCAGCACCTGGACTAGCGGCAAGAGCTGCAATGCCATCCATCTGCATAATGTAAAGACAAAAACAGTCAAAAATAGTTATACCGTGCTTTTATTAAAACTCATACTCTCTCTAGCGAATTTTTGATGTGCTGTCTAGCCTTAGAGATCTCCGACGCTAATGTGCACTGTGCCGGAAAGGAATTCATCTACGATGAAATACAAAATAAAATTAAAATCTCAACTAAATTATCTAAATAATTTTAAATAAGTGCGATAAGCTATAAATTTGTGAAAATGCTTTACTCCAAAGCAACGTAACATGTTTAGATGCTCAGCAAAAACACGCTTAAAACCAAAAATTAAAAGTAAAACTATTATGTGCAAATCAATCTAGCAGAAACAAACGTGAAAAAATCGGGAATAGCAAAATTTACAACAAAATAGGACCATCTCATAAAAACGCAAGTAACAATAAGAAATCTACAGTAATTAACATCTAGTTTTGTGCAGTTCGCTAAACTATTTGTAACATGAAACAAGAGCAGCACTATCGGATGTTTTATAAATATCACCTCACTTAAATTGCCTACTTGACTGTAAATACAATGCCTTTCTGTTTATGCCCACAAAAATAATTTAAGGTTGCTGATGTCTAGCGAAGCAACAAAACTGAAGGTTCTTTTTTAGCTGATTAGACACGAGGACACTGGTCTAACAAACCAGTCGTAAAGGTTGAACATAAAAAAATCCAGACACATGAAAATGCTAAATTTTATCGTGAGTAAAATTTAGTACAGTAAAAGTGAGTGAGTAAAATAAAGTACAGAATCACATTGGGAATTTGTTGTCAGGATAGGATAGGATAAGTAGGGGAGACTGTTGCTGGTTGAGACTAGTTTTGTTTTCGGTCCATAAAACTTAATCTGATTTTTTTAATTATGAGAGTTATACATAATTGGAAAGGTATTTCTGTTGCCTATATATAAAATATTGCAAAATATTAGGTTTTAGATAAATAAAGGAATTATGGTCATTTTGGTAAAGGTCCTACAAACTCGTGAACAAAAAATGTTGCTACAGGTTGAGAAATTACTCGTCTGTACTATAATGAAAACAAAAATCATTTTATTTGTATCGAGTTTACATGATGCACTCAACGAAGACCCCACTGTGGAAATCAGATTGATTTTATTCCTCAAAGAAGCGAAACTATATGATAGTATATAATTAATATTAGCATAGAATATTAGACAAAATTAGATAGCAAATGTTAGTTTATGTTATTAATGTACCGAACTCTTGTAACTAAAATTGTAAAATTTTTCCTTGAGGCGAACCAACCACTGGTTGAAAGCCCCATTAAAAAAAGTTTATAAATAAATAAAATAAATTTTATTTGTATATATGGTATTTGGACAAAAGGTACGAGTCACAACGACTACTTATTAGGTGTAGCTGCCAATAGCCTCCCCCCTCACCTTTCCCCAACCCAAAAAAAAATTCCATTACTTTCCCCTACCGTCTCTTAACCAATTGTAGAACCACCGTTTCAACAAATATTAATATATATGCTTGACCGCATTTCAAGGTCAAGACTAAAACACGAGGTTGGTCTATCGCATAAATACTTCAATGCAGTTTTTTTCGAAACTAGGTTTTGAAAGTCAATACCATAGTCAATATCTCAAGAAGTGCTCAACCGCCATTTACGCCGTATATTTTGCCTCATTTCAAATATGTTTTTCTTGATAACACAAAAAACGATTTGATTGATTCGTAAATTCTTTTTTTGTTTCTAAACTTATAAAATTATCTAATTTTTGACCCGCCCTTTTTCTTATATTACAATTTTTGTACTTTTGAGAAAAGTTTAAATTCAGTTTATTTGATTCAAAAACTGACTTTATATTTGAATATCCGCCATTTTGTAATGCGCTCGAAAAAAAAAGAGAAAAGGATGAGTCAAACACGTGAAAATTTAATATACTTTTATATCGTTCTAAAATTACACTAAAGTCGCTTCTTACGCCAATTTTGGAATTTACGTGGATATGCTCAGAACGTCTATTACACGTTGTTTTGGAATTACGCGTTTTTTTACGCGAATTTCGCAATTTACGCGGTTTATTTTTACGTATCCGTATCCTTCGTCTAAAAAGCGACTTGAATATATTCATTTCGCATATGCCCCCGAGTGCCAATCTATGGTACCGTATTTTATGTTTTTGCCTTTCTACTATATAAATATATGGTTGTACAACATTTTCCCGAAAACCGTTTCCCCGAAACCCAGTTCCCCGAAGGATATTTTCCCGAAGCCTATTTCTCCGAATGAACTGTTTTCCCGAATGTACCACTTTCCCGAAAACCATTTCCCCGAATGTACTACTTCCCCGAATACCATTTCCCCGAATATAATACTTCCCCTAAAACCATTTCTCCGAATATACTACTTCCCCGAAAACCGTTTGCTCGAATGTACCATTTCCCCGAAAAGTAACGTTTTATATTTCGAGGTCACAAATTATATAGGTGTTGAAGCTAAGCACATCAGAGATCAGAGTATTAGGCATTACTGATCCGAGGCGCGCAAATTCCGTTCGGCTAATTTTGGCTCCTAGTTCCGTGCAAATGGTATTAAAGTCAACAATATCTCTGAACAAAACATGCACATTTCCTTCAACAATGTTTGAATGCTTGAGAGTATACGTTCAAACATTTTTGTCGAAAATGTTCTGTATGTTCCGCTAGGAAACCGCCACCTTTAGACCAAGCGTATGAAATTAGGCGTCGCATGCAATTGCGGCACCTCACGGACTCAACGAATGGTTGTCCGACTTTCTCTAGGAAACTAAACACCAGAAAATAAAATACCGAAGGATATTCCCCAGAAAGAATCATTCTCCAGAAAACCAATGCTCAGGAAGTACTAAATTCCAGAAAACCAATTCCAAGTATCAAATTCCAGAGAACTGATTCTCAGAAAGTACTATTTACCAGAAAGCTATTGGCAAGAAAGAACCAATATCTAGAAAAATATTTAACTGCGAGTAACCCAAAGTTAAAAATAAATGGAGCGTTCATTTATTTAAAGGAATTAACTTACATCAGGAAACAAAACCAAATTATTCTGCAGTAGGTATTATTACAATTATTAATATCTTTTATTCCAACCACATCTTCATCTGCTATCTTACAGTTCATTAAGTATCTCTCTTTTCTGGATTTTTCGCGCATCGTCTAATTACCGCATTTGCCCGCATTTTCGACTTTCCCCGAAAATTATTTTCTCGGATAAACGAATGTTTTTAAAATCAATGTTACGAGTACAATGAGTTACGCTTATTACAAGATGTGGCACCTAACTATTTTATCGTGCTAGTAGCAAACGTTTCCTAGATGATTCAGGGCGAGACGGCCGTAGGCCGCGAGTGTTCGCCGGCGACCCGCCGTCGGAAGCGCCGGCCACTGCGGGGGGGGCAGCCCCCCCGCAGAAACCACCTCTATTTAGGTGCATGTGTTTTCCTAGGTTTGCCGACTAGTAGGGGTTATCTTTTAGTTGAGTCCGAACGAGCGATAGCGAGTAAGGACAGCATATAACCAACAATTAAGTAGACCGAAGGCTGCGAATGTTTTGACATACAGTCGATATTTCCCTACTGCAAGAGTTAAATTCTCTGACAAGATGAAAGAAGGAAGCAGTCACCAGCGACTTTGCTGGCCTAGACCGTAATTGAAGAAGATGTGCGCCGTCTGATGAGCGGTATCAAATATCAATAGCAAAATGCGAGAATATCTTTGATATAATGACGAATTTTGTTTCAGTTTTTCATGAAATATAATGTCATTACCTTTAATTGACCTTTACACAGTGTTTCGAGTGAAAGTATGGTAAAAAGGGTTGTAATTATTATCGGAGCCTTGCTTTTTGCACCCTTAGGACCTAGCGCCCTTAGCGGTGGCTAGTCTGACAACCGCACGCTACGGCACTGACCTTACCTACATGATCCGAAAACGATTTTTACGTTGGAAATCATACCAAGGGACCTAAGAAGGTCAAAGTTCTGCGTCTGTTCACGAAGAATGATCCATCTATTCACCAAGAAAAATGATAGCCAATCCACCGTTGGATGTAGCAGACTTTCGCACGCACAAATTTGTGAATTTCCGCATACCCAGTCGTAGTAACTAATTTTCAGTTCATTCCGCACGAGCAGCAGTTATTTTATCAGCAAGAATATGTGAAAACTGGTTTTGTTTTTAGGTGTTAAATAGTATGTTACATGTTCCGTCAAAATTCATTGACATGTCAATTGTTTCAGCTTTATGTGTTTTTCTACTTTTTGATTTGCAGCCTTCTGTGGTACTCAACCCCAGTTTTTGAATTTTAAACTTATCAGATTTGCAGCATAAAACTGCTTCACCTATTCTATAATGCTGCGCAGGGGAAGTAATGGCTTATTTTTAAAAACATGCTTTCCGAAGAAGAGGCATTCGAGAAATTGGTTTTTATAAACTGTATTTTGGGAATCTAGGTACATTCGGAAAAGTATTTTTCAGAAAAACTTCATTCGGGGAAAATATTTCCCCGTATGTCGTATAATCTTACATATATTTCTACTTTGAAGATACTGGGAAAAAATTTTTGGGTAAGACCAGACAAACACTTGACAACAGGCTTGCAATGCAATGTAACATGAATTTTACTCGTGGAAATCAGGTTTTCGGGGAAATGATACCTTCGGGAAAATGTTTTTCGGGCAATTGGTACATTCGGGGAAATATTTTTCGGGAAATGAGTACATTCGGGTAAATATCTTTCGGGAAATTAGTACATTCGGGGAAATATATTTCGGGGAATTATTACATTCGGGGAAATATCTTTCGGGAAAAGAGTTTTCGGGGAATTGATACATTCGAGGAAATATCTTTCGGGGAGACGGGTTTCGGGGAAATGGTTTTCGGGGAATTGTTATACAATCAAATATATAGTAGGTATAAAGGTATAGAAATCACTCGGAAAACCAACCGGAAATGGAAAGAAGGTCCTGCGGGCCGAATGGCATAGAGTAGGGCGGGGCATAAGTGCGATGTTTGAAGTTGTCATCAATTTTCGCGAGATATAAAGAAGAACAACAACAAAATATATTTTATAGTGATGCAGCTACTCAATGTCTTTACATTCAACTATAAATCATCTGGAATAATAGTGTTATTGAAAATAAATTCTTCATTCTTCTGAACAAGTGCCGATTCGCACTTTTACCCCACTAGCGGGGTAAAAGTTCGATTACCGCGGGGCAAAAGTGCGAAGCTCGAATCCATGAAATTAGCACAGCAGTAGCTAACAAAACCATATTATCGTCAATCTGCGGTATGTTTCGGTAAGGAATATTCTCAATTTACACCTTTCCTATTTTCCGCTGGTGTATTGCAGTCTCCGACAGATCGAAACTTTCCCAAACGTTTGTTTTATGTTTCATCAGCGGAAAAACATTGTTTTTCTTCGACCAACATCTGTAGAGCACAGTTTTCTGCAGATCTTCCATTTCTACTATCTGTAATATAGTGCCAAAAGCTGTATATAAGCTATACATTTTTGCCCCGTCTGTGAATCGCACCTTTACTCCGCTAGGCGCTTGACGGGGTTTGATTAAATTATGGAAAAGCGAAACTGTTATTTTCTTGATTCAAATAGAATTTCGTTTCGAAACAAAAATATTTTTAGGTTGTTATAAAAATTTCGTTTGAAACAAACGAATTTTTTCGCTCCGTGATAGAACTAGAACTCCTTTCCCCGAACAACCCCGTTGAGAATCGCGGCTATAACGCTGACGGACGAACAGCGTCGCCCGCAGTACCTTGCAAGTCGCAAGGACTTGCATAGTGTCGTCGTCCCGTCAGTAAAATGAGTTAGATTCTCGATCCATGAATCGAACTTTTACCCCGTCAATAAATCGAACTTTTGCCCCGCTAGGCGCTTGACGGGGTTTGATTAAATTATGGAAAAGCAACATATATTTTGCAAATTCTTCTCACCACAATTTCAAGAGAGATATCTGAGTGATGTAAAACGCTGCTACAATTTGTGAATAAGTAATATCCTCCTGTTGATATCGTATTTGCCGTACAACGAAATATTACATCAAAACCGTTCTAAAATAACTTTTACCCATAACTCAGCAACTATGATTCGTAAACAACAAATGTTTATGATGGATTTAAGCTGTCAAAGTACTCACCCATCCATGCCAATGTAGTCAATTTACTCGGAATCCGCACTGATAAATCATTGAATCGCACTTTTACCCGCATCGTACTTTTACCCCTCCTTACTCTATAGCATTCGACTTAGTTTCGAAAACTGAGCATTTTCTATGTGTGTGTGTGTGTGTGTGTGTGTGTGTGTGTGTGTGTGTGTGTGTGTGTGTGTGTGTGTGTGTGTGTGTGTGTGTGTGTGTGTGTGTGTGTGTGTGTGTGTGTGTGTGTGTGTGTGTGTATGTGTGTGTGTGTGTGTGTGTGTGTGTGTGTGTGTGTGTGTGTGTGTGTGTGTGTGTGTGTGTGTGTGTGTGTGTGAGAGAGAGAGAGAGTGTATGTAACGCTTTCAATCTCACTCACTTTTCTCGGAGATGGCTGGACCGATTTTAATGCTCTTAGTGTCAAATGAAAGGTCTAGGTGTCCCATAGGTCGTCATTGAATTTCATACTGATCGGACTTTTAGTTCAAAATTTATGTATAAAAACACGAAAAATATGGGACTTCATTATCTCATAGTTCCCTTAACCGATTTGAACAAAATTGCATATGGAAGAGGAGCCTTGCAAACCCTTAACTTCCAAATTTCATGACGGTTGGGCTTGTAGTTTGACAGTTACGTATAGAAATGTGAAAAAATAGTATTTAAAACATATTTTTGTAACATATAAGCATTATTTAAAACATATTTTTGTAACATATAAGCATTAATTGCATGAAAAACATCACATTTTATTATTATTTGAAAATTACAGCTGAGATTTATCAAACGAAACCGAGTTATTTAAAATCGGGCGGTTCATTCCAAAGTTATTTAAACTTTAACACTTAAGCATCGTATATTAAACCGTTAAAGCGTGTGAAATCAAAACATATCAATCAAATGTTGATTGTATTCAATGTGTGTGATGTATGTGTGTATGTATGTATGTATGTATGTATGTATGTATGTATGTATGTATGTATGTATGTATGTGTGTATGTGATGACAATCTGCAATTTTTAAATTTGCATTGAAATTCAAGAAAAGTGAGAAATATGCCAATTGTCTGAAGTTTTTGAAGCCTCTTAGTAGAATACGAACTCTGAAATTAAAGGAAAGAAAAAACTTTTACCGACTAAATTCCACTATTTAATATTTATTCGCGGCAGATACGTATACGCTTTGAAATAAGACACTGATGAAGCCTGCACGTCATAGGCGAACTACGTATCTGTTGCAAATAAATATTAAATAGTGGGATTCAATCGAAAAGTTTTTTCTTTTCTTTGATTTCAGATTTCATTTGTCATTTTCTTCAACTGCTGTTACTCACAATTGTACAAGAAAAGCAAAAAGCGAAGAAAAACAGTTAATTTAAGCATGTAGGTATAGTGGTGTATAGGATTAAAAATACTAGTGAGTTGATTTTTCCAAATAAATTTATACAAATTTCAAACAAATTTTGCGCATCAATAGATGCTCTTTTCAATCAATAGATACTAGAGCCTAGAAATGTTATATGAAAAATAGGAAGTAAACGTTGCACGGTAGTAATTTTTTAAGATTTGTTTTTGTTAGTGACATTTTAAAGGAGATGTCTTATGTCATGTATCATGTTTTAATAAATAAATCAAAAATGACAAGCACTGGAAATCATATCGATCCTTTTTCCCATTCTCAAGCATGTTTATGGCGCAGCTTTTGCACTATTTTTCGACCTCATCTTGTTTTCCTATCCCTCTAATGGTATACATTGTAAAAACGATGCGATCAAGCTAATGACTATCTTTTCATGAAAGTACATTCAAAAGAAGCTTAAGTTTTGATTTTCATGCAAAAATAATTATCTGAAGGGCCAGCTAAGAAACAGTTCAATTTCTCTTTTTCATATTTAATGCTCTATTCAGTTATTTTTTCTAATTCTGATATATTGCAAAATTGAAGTCAAGCAAACTGATAGTAAAATTTTGAGATTAACCATTTTGTTATAGATATCCTTTTTCTTCAAAAGCGAAGTATAATAATAATTTTTCTGAACTCTTGTTTTTCAAAGATGCTAACTTTTGAACGCTTGGTATTAATATCAAAATAACAAAAAATCGGCTATGAACACATATTTCATATTGTCAATTCAAAACATGTTTCGTATGTGGCTCTGAAGCCCGAAAGTTAAGGCCGTCTGTAGACCCGTTAGAAGAGGGTTAATTTCTAATTTTCTATATATATTCATTCAAGTCTGCAAAAATTATCTTTTGTGTTTACATTATCTATACCTATAAAAAAGGATTTCTGTCTGTCTGTTTGTCTGTCCCTATGTTCCTTTTAGAATCGAAAACTACTGAACCGATCGGCGTGAAAATTTGCATGCAGGGGTTTTTGGGGCTACGGAAGGTTCTCTCGATGGCAAAAGACCCCATACAAATCTATACCTATAAAGAAAGATTTCTGTCTGTCTGTCCGTATGTTCCTTATAGAATCGAAAACTACTGAACCAACCGGCATGAAAATATGCATGTAGAGGTGTTTTGGGGCCAGGAAAGGTTTTAGTGATGTTTAGAAACCCCTCCCCCCACTAAGAGGGGGGGCTCCCATACGAATGAAACACAAATTTCTGCATAACTCGACAACTAATCAAGCAAATAGAACAAAATTTGGCATGTGGGTGTTTTCGGTGACAAGAATTTATTCTATGGTAAATTGAGACCCCTCCCCTCTTTATAAGGGGAATTATAACTCCTCTACTCTTTAAAAGGGGGGGGGGGGCTTCTATACAAATTTCCTCATAACTCGAGAGCTAATCAAGCAAATGAAACCAAATTTGGCATGTGAAAGTTTTCGAGGGCAAGAATATTTTCTATGGTGAATTAGGACCCCTCCCAACTTTAAGAGGGGGGCTTCTATACAAACAAAATACAAATTTCCTCATAACTCGAGAACTAATCAAGCAAATGGAACCAAATTTGGCACGTGGGTGTTTTTGGAGACAAAAATTTTTCCTATGATGAATTGGGACCCCTACCCACTTTAGGAGGGAGGGCTCCTATACAAATGAAATTCAAATTTCCTCATAACTCGAGAACTAATCAAGCAAATAGAACCAAATTTGGCATGTGGAGGTTTCTGGAGGCAAAAATATTTTCTATTGTGAATTAGGACCCCTCCCAACTTTAAGAGGGGGTGCTTCTACACAAATGAAATACAAATTTCCTCATAATTCGAGAATAATCAAGCAAATGGAACCATATTTGGCATGTGCATGTTTTTGGAGGCAACCATTTATTCTATGATGAATTAGGACCCCTTACCTTTTTAAGAGGGGGGGCTCTCATACAAACGAAATACAAATTTCCTCATAACTCTAGAACTAATCAAGCAAATGGAACCAAATTTATCATGTGGGTGTTTTTGTAGGCAAGAATATTTTATATGGTATATTTTCTATGGATTTCCCCACTTTAAGAGGGGGGGGGGCTCCTATACAAATGAAAAACAAATTTCCTCAGAACTCGAGAACTAATCAAGCAAATGGAACCAAATTTGACATGTAAGTGGTTTTGGACGCAAGAAAGCGAGTTATGGCCCATCTCCCCTTTAAGAGGGTAGGCTTCCATACAAATGAAATGCAAATTTCCTCTTATCTCGAGAACTAATCAATCAAATGGAACCAAATTTGGCATGTGGGAGTTTTAGATGGCAGAAATTTTTTCTATGGTGAATTACGACCCCTTCCCCTTTTAAGAGGGGAGCTCCCATACAAATGAAATTCAAATTTCCTTATAACTTGAAAACTAATCAAGCAAATGGAACCAAATTTGGCATGTGGGAGATTTTGGAGTCTTGAATTTATTTAACGATAGTTAGAGACCTCTCACCCCTGTGGTAGGGGGATATGGACTCTCATACAAATAAAACAGAAATTTTTAATATTTTTTTTTTGAAACGATGATTCTACAATTGATGAAGGGACGGTAAGGGAAAGTAATGAAGAAGGATTTTTTTTTATTACTTTCCCTTACCGTCCCTTCATCAATTGTAGAATCATCGTTTCAAAAAAAAAATATTAATATATGCCTGACCGCATTTCAAGGTCATGACTAAAGTCACGAGTTTGGTCAGACATTTTTGCGAAACTCAAAAACTAATCGAACTCGAGAAATTCGAGACTCTTCCATAAAACATTAGTCAATACAAGACCTCAAAAACTATCTATAGTAACACTAGATCATTCAGGACGAGACGGTCGCGAGTGTTACCGGTGACCCGCCGTCGGAAGCGCCGCCCACTGGGGGGCTTGCAAAACTCGAGATTGTGACAAAGATCATCCGAGATTCATGATTTACGTACAACACAGGTTAATTTATGGCAATACGAAGTTTGTCGGGTCAGCTAGTCTATGCCTATAAAAATGGATTTCTGTCTGCTCTATGTTCCTTATAGAATCGAAAACTACTGAACCACTCGAAGTGAATATTTGCATGTAGGGGTTTTTGGTGCCAGGGAAGGTTCTTATGATGGTTAGAAATCCCTCCCCCCCACTAAGAGGGGGGGGCTCCCATACAAATCTATACCTATGAAAATGGATTTCTGTCTGTCTGCCCGAATGTTCCTTATAGAATCGAAAACTACTGAACCGATCGGCGTGAAAATTTGCATATAGGGGTTTTTGGGGCCAGAGGATGTTCTTATGATGGTTAGAGACCCCTCCTCCCACTAAGAGGGGAATTTCTGCATAACTCGAGAATTAATCAAGCAAATGGAACAAAATTTTACATGTGGGTGTTTTTGGAGACAAGAATTTTTTCTATGGTGAATTAAAACCTCTCCCCACTTTAGGAGGGGGGGCTCCTATGCAAATGAAATACAAATTTCCTCATAACTCGAGAACTAATTAATCAAATAAAACCATATTTGGCATTTGAATTAAGACCCCTCTCCCTTTTTAAGAGGGGGGGGGGGCTCCCATACAAATCAAATACAAATTTCCTCATAATTCGAAAAGTAATCAAGCAAATGGAACCAAATTTGGCATGTGCGGGGTTTTGGAGGCAGGAATTTTTTTAATGATGGTTTGAGACCCCTCACCCCTGTGGTAGGGGGATAAGGACTATCATACAACTAAAACAGAAATGTTTGCGCAACTCAAAAACTAATCGAACTCGAGAAATTTTAGACTCTTTCATAAAACATTAATCAAAAACAAGACCACCAAAAACTATCAATAGTAACATTAGATAATTCAGCGCGAGACGGCCACAGGCCGCGAGTGTTGTCGGCGAGTTGCCGTCGGAAGCGCCGGGCACTGCGGGGGGTAGCCCCCTGTAGAGATCACCTCTATCTAGGTTTATTTTGTTTCCTAGATCTACTGACCTCTAATACTTTCCTTCAGTTGGGTCACCCCTGCGAAATGGTACTCTCTACGAAAAGGTTTTCCGTGAAATGGTACATCCCGCGTAAGGTTTTTCGCGAAATTCAATATTCCGCGTTATGGTCAACCGAGAATTGGTGTTCCGCAAAATGGTATTCGGCGAAATGGTTTGTAATGATGGCGAATATTTAAATGCTATCCGCTTTATTTTATCAGGCTAAGCAATGGGGGGAGTTGTTTTCTACTTCACTGTGAGGAAAATTTGTATATTAAAACACCCATGAACTCCCCAGAAACTTGCAAAACTCAAGATTGTGACAAAGGTCATCCGAGATTCACGATTTATGTACAATACAGTTTAATTTGTGGCAATACGAAGTTTGTCGGGTCAGCTAGTTTTTCTATAAATCACGTAAATATTATAAAACTAAATAAGGTGTTCATCAAGTAACATAAATGACGCTTACAAGTATTTACGCACCCAAGGAAAGAAAATATAATTATTGTACGCAATACGTTGTGAATTTTAGTGGCAAATAAGGATTTTGAGAAATACGGAATGGATATTTAAAAATATAGTCAAATATAGATGTTCCTGAGAAATTAAATGATTATTGTGGAAGTAGAAAGACTAGGTCACGCCGCTGGGTGGATTAATTCGGGTTTTTAATGATCGTTGCCAAGGAGCCATATGGGAGTGGAGAGGTTTCCATATGAAAACAAAATTATTAATATAATGTTTAGAATGCACAAAACCCGAATCAATTCGTCTTTTGTGTTATCAAGAAAAAAAATATTTGAAATGAGGTAATAGGTATATGACGTAAATGGTACTATGCCCCCTTAAAGGAAAATAGATGTATTACAACCGCTATTTATTGGGTTTTATCTGAAAATCTAAAGTCTAATCTAATCTAAAGAATTTCCCCTATATATCCCTAATGGGTGAAACGAAGGTCACACTAGTGGTTTAAAAAGATGCGCTATATTGACCTATTCGACAGAAACTTATGCGCTGACGGTGGTGGTCTTTGGAACTAGCCAAATGGTGAGAGAGTTGACAGTTTGCTTGAAGAATCGGAAAAAGTTCACTTTTTTAATTTTCCTTAGGTAGTGAAACAATGTACAAGTGAAATTATTTTTGCAAAATCTAAGAAAATTGAGTAGTTTATTTTTGGTACATACATTGTCAATGGTTTGTTTACAGTATATACGAGAAAATAATTTTATTACTATTATATTTTATTTAAGACACTTTACCACTGTTGTGGCATTTGTGTCTAACGAGAAAATAATGTTTTTATATATTTGTGCGACAAAAGACAGATTATATCTATCACGTTAAATTATAAAAATCCATGTGCTCAAGTGGTAAAAAACTTGTTTTTTTTTGTGAAATTAACAGAAACCAGGCTATTGCAACCAAGATACAGGGTAACCAAAGAGAACATTCATATTTTCATGCAGGGTCGGAGTAACATGGTTCGCTTTGACTTGAACCGATACAAAACAAGCATAAAGATTTAGCAAAGTAGAAAAACATTCCAATAATATGCAAAAACCGATTAAGGATCCCTGCTTTGATCGATTAGTTAAGTCGCCATATCAACTTCTACAGTATTCTTCAAATTAATTCTCTTACAATTCATTATTTTAGAAGTATTTTTAAAATACCTTGCAAAACAGCAAATTTCTTACAAAATCTGACGAAAATTTAGTAAAGTTTTCAATCGAAAACTAGTTAAAAATTAATTTAACTGAAAACTTTTTATGAAATATACCGCATCTGACGTTTGTTTTCGTTTTTATCACCATCGCAGCAGGTAGCGCCACGGCGGCAGTTTTTACTCCAATTCGTCAATTTTATTAATAACCTTCTCCAAAGATTAAGATATCACCACTGAAAAATTACGCATTTTTTCGCAATAGCTAATGATCGCGTTTTTGCGGGTATAAACTGGGGAAGGCAAATGAGGAAGAGTCCAACATAACTTTTGGCATCCCAAGTCTCTACCTACCGCCTTCACCCGGGTATTTTCTATTGAGTAGGTAGGGCTAGGAGGTACGATGCACTGATGGAAACACAAATGACTCAATTATATTTCATTCGAAGCTGGTGAGATTGTTCTACTTTTGGTCATATATACTCCAATTTACGTTGCTTTGCTACTAACACGATATGCTCTGTTTTCCAGTAACATCTATGAAGATAGTATAAGTTCCCTGCACTTTCAAAAGTAGATGATACACTAACATTCCTATCCACTTTCCCTGCGGTTGTTCGGACGTAGCCAGGTATATAATATGATTATATAGCCATCTACGATGTGTGCAACCACATGCTAATGCAAATGCTAATAACTAATGATCGCGTTTTTGCGATTCGGCACCACTGAGCAGCCAGTGGTATAACGAAGTTGCTGTAATCCTACAGAAATAGAATTTGGGCAAAGCTAAGGGGGAACTGTGAAGGGCAAACTGAAGAAGAGTGGAAATGCTATAGAGCCCTATAATTGTCACAGTCACTTCTCCTAAATTTTTTATGTGAGGTGACAATTTGCGATCCTCACAGTCACCTGGGTGACTGTACAAATCAAATGGGGCCAGTAAGGTGAGGTGACTTTAGGTACGGTGACAGGAAAGTGAAAGAAGTGAGGTGAGGTAAAGTGACTGTGAGAATAGGGCCCATGGACGAAAGAGAGTTAAAGCAAAAATGGAATTTGACTACCAAATACGTGGAAAAACAGCGGGACACAGAAAAGGTCGAGCATTGTGCTATGATAAGAAGTGTAAGCCTGAAACAATGATATTACAGCATGCAGATGCATCCAGAGAGTGAACATAAAACATCGAATTGTTTTTTTTGATACATTGTAAAATGACCTTATAAAATTTTTCGTGTCCGGATTTTTTAAGTTCAACCTTAATATTCCAATCTTGGCTGAAAACTGACCCCGCAATTGTTTTGTGCATTATGTACAATGCTATCAACTTAATATATATTACGGGACTTAGAGTCAAAACTCATTTTAGCTCATTATTTTACTGCCTTATTTTACGAAATTTCTCGACGATTTCACTTGTATAGCATTGATGATGTGTGATGATAATGAAAACCATTCTCCAGAATGCAAATTGCTCGAAAACTGTTCGCCAGAAAGTGCCATTCTCCACAAAAACCCAGAAAATCGTTTTTTAAAAATATGTACCATTCTCCAGAAAATCATTTACCAGAATGGACCAATCCGCCACAATGCGGCGAAAAATGCAAAAACGCTTATTGTGCCTTGCAGCAATTTTACGAGTCCTACGCAAATTCATATTTGAATAATAATTATCTTGTACTTACATTGAAAATATGCTTGTCAATCAAGGAGGGGTGCAGTGGGGAGGCAATAATAAGAAACTGATGGTTCAAATTGCTAAATTGCAACATGTGTGGGAAACGTAGAAAACAATTACGTTAATAATTTTCGCCTGGGTGTCTAAATAGGTGGAATCTCCGCAATAAATGTGCATCTAAACTCAGCTGGTGCAAGCACCTAACGAACACTCTCGTATCTAGGGCATGATCTGCCGTGGGTCCGAAAAAGAAGTTGGTGTTATAAACCTTACATTGTTCGTGACAAAACTATTAAAAAATGTAAGTGCCTGCTTAACACTCCATCGCGAAGTAAGCGAATTATGCCATATTGCAATCAAGGCAAGCAACATTCACGTAGTTGCATCAAGCGCTGGGGGCACATTTAGGAGCTTATCAATCTAGATCTACGCGAATCTAAATTATCATAGGTACCGCCTCTCTCAATTAGGCGTGAGGTGACGAACGCTGGCTACTGCTAGTAATATATCGGCATCAACTTTTCAAAAGAGCCAATTTGCAACATTTAAACAAACCGAGTGAGGCTTTCTTTCCCTGTGCTAGTCCAACAAAACATAACCCTCACTCGGTTTGTTTACATTTTGCAGATTGGCCCTTTTGAAAAGTTAGTGCCGATATATTTAACCTTAATGTAATAAAATTTCGTTGTCAGATTTACAACTAAATGAAACAACACCGTACAATTCAGAATACTCTGTTGTTTTGCAAACAATTGGGCATTAACATATGCTAAGCTGTCCAAAGAAGTTATTATGTTTAGTACCATTATTTTCCATTCTTTGTGTGCATAATTACAGATTTTCGGTAGCATAACAATAAAACTTGCGTAATTGATGCATGGTGTTTCGTGTTTATTTAGATTTATTTAGATAAAATTGGCAGAGAATACAGTACGTCGCCCCATAAATTCACAAAAATACGCAAAAATGTATGTGAACATTTCCACTCTGTAGCATGCCAGAGAATATACCTAAATATATTATGCACCACTTCAGTGAAATATTTTTGACAGCAAAATATTTTGCTGTTATGTAGGAAGTCGCCTTAAATGCTACTTAAAAACTATTTTGACAAAATATACGGCTACCAGTTGGCTTCGAGGTATGACGCATGCCTTATAAGCACGTCGTTGTATGTTCGAATCTCGACAGGCAGAGGCTGTTAGAGTCAATAGGATCGTAGCAACTGGCCCTGCAATTGTCCTGCACTCTAACAACTGGCTGCGATGTCTGTCGTATAAAAACAGAAGGTCAAGCTTTGATAACGGAATGTAGCACCTAGGGTTTGCTTTGCTTTGGTATACGACTATTTACTACTGAAGTGCAAGTTTATTTCAGCCCATTGCAAACTATTTTTAAAGTTTTTGTCAATCTCCCCCCCCCCCCTTGAAACTGCCGTGAATTTAGAACAGCTATGAAGTCAAAAAGCTGATATATAGCAACATGCAATAAAAACCCGCCAGGTATGCCAATAACTAGGTAGTTGATTTACTGCTTATTGGTTAAATGTATAGGCCGTTGACGTATAACGTCTCAGCCAGCCGCCGAATTGCCGTCGAAAGCGGCGGTCTCTTGCATTCAAAGGGTTACTCAAACAAAGATTATCGCTCAGTTAACCCTCCGTTACTCGCGCTGTTGTATTTTGTACACCGTCTGAGAACCGTTAACTTTATCTCGGTATATCTCAGGATTCCAGCAATAAAGAAAATTACTGTTTTCAGCCAAGTTGATCCGCAGACAAAGATCTTTCAAATGGTGGAAAAAGTTTCATAAGTTTTTCACCAAATGACATTAGTAATTGAGGTAATTCTGTTAGGTTTTAGCATGCCTATAAATCGAAGTTGGCACGCGTAACGAAAGGTTAAGACCAAACGAGTGACGCGTAAAATTCAAATTCAGTGTTGATTGCATCGAAAAAATTGAAAACAATTGAAATATTTTAGATAACAAATCATTCAAGAAACTTTGACATCGGGTGAAGAACCGATGAAAGATGAAACGATTTGTTTCAATTTCCGTGTTTTGGAGAATGGTTCATTCATGGTTGGTTGAAAAAAAAAATGGTTTTCTGACAAGGATTTTCTGGGCCAATGTGATACAACAAAAACAAAGCTAACGAAAACTCCTCAGAAAGGAGCATTCTCCGAAATGTACTAATAAAATAAATATACATCGAAATAGAACATAAAATTTTTCAGAAAACCTATTTCTAAAAAGTATTAAGATTCAAACTCGCGTCACTGATTTGTGAAATTTCAAAAGCTTTTTTTATGATTAAAATAAAAATTAGGTTTATAAAACTGTTCTCATTTCATTCCTTCTGTCTAACGCGATCTAAGAAATAAATGACGCGTGTTTGAACCTTCATTACCAGAAGTCCACTTCTACCAGCAAACCTGGTAAACTGCAATCTCACGAAAAAAAATCTGAGGAATGATTTTCGGGCAAATATCATACAATTGTATCATACAGCTGCCACGCACTAGGTGATATTTTCATCAATTTCATTAAATTGAGATCAAAATTCTTAATTCTATGCATACATTGCGGTTGTCACAACAAAACGACATACATTCCTTCGATTGCGTTAAATGCAATTTGCAAATATCTATGAAAATATCACCCAGTGCGCGGCGACTGATGCTTTCACGGTAGATGTAAAGATTTGCATCGCATCAGAGAATGCTCTTCAAGCGGCTTGCCAAAATTTTAAAATGTCAAGAGCTTATAAATTTTGTGTTTGTTTATATCGGCGAAATGATACCAGAAACGGAAGTTTCCGGTAATGCCTTTATTGATTAGCATCACCTTGCAAAGTTATGCAGATAGCACGTGCTTGTGAGTCCGATACTCTCATTTTATTATGATATATGTAAATTATTTGAAAGTAAACTTAAATATAAACAGCCAACGAATGCTTCGAATAATTTTAGCAAATAACAACAATCTTAAATAAAAATTAATGATTTTTAATTTCTTATGGGAAGAGTAAATGTGTTTGTAAAAATTAAAATATTTAATGAAGTTTTTCAATCTTTACAAAAACATTCACTCTTCCCATAAAAAGTTCAATTCTTATCAAAAAAGAAAAATCCAATTCCCAAGCAACTAATTGCAAGCGATCATATTGATTTGTATAGAAATCGCACAGATATTAGAACTGTCAATAACAGAAGGAGACAAGCTATTTTTCAATTTCTCATTTGACGCACTGTAGTTAATGCACTATTTAGAACTTGCTACGTGAAATGAAATTAAATCCAACTTTAAAGCAATATGATCGTATAAGAAATTTCAAAATATTGAACAAACTGTTAACCTTGCTTAACTCTTCCGTTATGTTATCACATAATTTATGAGCTAAATTTTCCTTTTCCTTCAGATTCTTGACATTTTCCTTCTGTACTTTTTCACTTATATGTTTGTTAGTAGCCACAATATTTTCGTCACAAGTTTGCTTTTCCTGTCCTGGCTTGGTTTTTTTGTTCTTCTTGACCTTTTGCTTTTTTAATTGCGCATTCTCTGTCACAACGGATGTTGGAAACATTGTTGGTACACTCAATGGCATCACTGAGGTTGTTATAACCTGAGCAGGATCCGGAGATTGAGAAGCATCCTTTTTATTTTTCTTATTCTTCTTCTTATCCTTTTTTACCTTCGTTTGTTCAAAAGGTTCTACGGCAGCAATCAGTGAAGATGAATCCTTTATAGATGTTTCCGTTGCGGGCGTTGACATCACGGCTGAATAAGTTGATTTTTTCTCAAGTGATAGCTTGCATGTTAATGGAACAAGTGTTAGTTAATGGGATGTTCTGTTAATTTAATAAATCATAAAACTATAAATTTAAATTAAATACAATTGTTATTGATAATAACAACATGTCATGGTAACACAAACGAACTGAATCACTTTGTCCGAAAGGCATATTTCCTACAAGCACATAACCAATAGTATTTCATTGCATACTCCCTACCGGACATAGCTTATTTCCAAAGTTTATAATTCTTTGAACTAGGCGGTGTAGAACAGATTTCTTTATAAAAAAAACAAGCTTGGAAAAATACCAGTTTTGTAAACTCTAAAGAACTTTAAAGAAAAGCAAAAAAACATGTTCTAGCTCTTAGAATTTTTTTAATTTATTTTTGTTTGCTAGTTTATTATCTTTTTGACAAAAAATTCACGATGGCGTTTTTTTTTATTCTTAAGTTATGGTCGTAAAATTTTATTTTCCTAAGCATTTATTTATTTTAAATATTGATATCTCAGGAACTAAGCATCACAGAGTAAATATTCTGTTATAAAACTTATACGTAAATTTTCTTATCTATCTTCTTTTATCCAGAAAAAATGTTATCTAAATCTTCACAAAATTTTCCATTGCAGTGGAAAACTTTAAAGTAAAATCGAAAAAACTATGCTCTAATTCTAGGAAAATTTTCTAGTTATTTTTTCATGTTCTCGTTCATTTAACTCTTTCAACTTTAGTGACAAACTTCAACTTTTAGTGACAAAAATATCACGGTGGCGTTACTTTTTGTTCCTGAGTTATAATCGGAGAACTAGCGATTCACGACGGTACGTGACTAGTCCTTAGAGCCCCTTAATTTTCTGAAAAAATAGGTGACTTCGAATTTTTTTTAATATTGTTTTCATTAATAAGTCTAAAATTATGCACGTATGCAAAATTTCGTGTTAGTGTCGCGCTAAATCGGATATTATCTATATTTGTCTGTAGCCAAAAAGAGGGTGTCATATATTTTCGTGGTAACAATCGCCAACATTCAGCAAAGACACAAACCAATTATACTAGATTGCATTCAAGACGAGCAAAAGTAACGTAGTTGCACCTCATTGAGTTACATAACGTTAGCGTTTCATAGCGTACCTCCGATTTGCTCTCAATAAGACGCGAGGCGATGCACGCGGGTTACAGCTAGTCGTATATAAATACTTATATAACGGGTTGCAACCATAATTTTGCAATTTTTCCGCGGCCCTTATGCTCAACAACAAACGAGCTCAGAGAGAGATGAGAGTATGTGTGTGTTAGCTCTCCCTCTCCTCTTTTTGTTAATATTTTTTGTTTTGTTTATGCTTGCCCAGTTTTGTTTAAAATGGCGTCGAAACAAGAAGCATTTCGGGAGCGCGTTGTACACTTCTACGAAGTGCAACAGAAATTTTGGCAAAAAATATACGGTACAACATTTAAAAAGCAAATATGTTGCGGCTTCGACTGTTCACCATATCCTAAGATGACCAACAACTATTCGCAAGCAAGGTAGTGGAAAACCGGGACATTACACATTTTATGAAGGTTGTTATGTAGATTTTAAGGCTTAGGACCTTAGGAGTCTTGGAAAGATCTAATATATACTAATTCTAATTTTAAAAGTAATTCCAATTAATTATGCTGTTATAATTAAAACGTATCAGATACAACATTAAGCTCACGACAAGACACATTAAAAGGATTATTCTAGGCAAATAAAGTACGATGCATTTAGGCCAACAGGCACCCGCTCATCAGATGTGCATTATGGTAGGTTGAGTCGAAGCTGTCCTAAAATCTCCTGGCTATCAGCATTATTTTGCAGGAAGCCACAAATGGATAATCGTTGCAACATATTCCTTCTATTTGTCAAAGCGGGCAGGCGTAAAAAGCGCGCCGGTTCTCATAGGGAGATAAACGAACAAAGCCATCCCAGGGTAGCATTCGCAAAGTGTACCGGATGAAATTACGCTGGATTCGTTCAATCCGGTTAATTTGAACCACATGGTAGGGCCCCCATACAAGCACCTCGTACTGAATTAGGCAGTAGACACCTTGGAATTGCTGCGCATTCAGTTTGATAAAATCTAGTACGGCATAACCGTTGGCCGTAGTTACTGCAACGTGCTGAGAATTCAACATGATTGTTTTAATTCATGCAGAACAGTCAAATTTGATTTGTTCAACTTGGATGACCGAAATTGGTGCGTCAACCTCGTTAAGTAGTAAAATAAATGATGTGTTATAATGATAATCGACAGGCAAGTATCCAGTCCATCCAACCCAGCCTTATGAGATTTCAGTCTGATATAATATGCGCTACACAATTTTTAGCCTTTCGTGTCATAAAGCTGAATAATTTTCATTCAGAACTTCGTTTTACTGACTCTCAATTGTATATCCTTTTTTCGCATACGAGCGAAATAAGTTGAATCTGTGATTGAAGGATTTCTAGAATTTTAAAAGCAATTTTAACGATCGAAACAAAAGATAGGTTCACGAAAATTTATCATGCCTGTCAGAGCACAATGATAAATTTTCGTGAACATATCTTTTATTTTGATCATAAAAATTGTTTTTGAAATCAATCAATGAAATCAATGGTGCGTACTTGAACTTTAAGAAAGAGGGTGCACAGATGTATTTATTGTTACTCGTAGTCAGACATGGTAAAGCGTGGTCCTAGTTTGGAAAATATCAGAATTGTGCTTATGCATAGTGCATAGTTATAAAAACTTAACATGAGAAAAAAGGTGTCTCCTTAAAGCTACCGTACACGAGCCTGAACAAATATATGACCTGATGAAAAATATAGTGCACTTTAGAATATTTTGTAATCAATTATGGAAATAAAGACAACTGTAATTGCCGGTTTACGTAAATCAGTACTAGTTATACAATTTTTTGCAAAATTTATTTACGTCGTTTTAATCTAAGGTTTTATTCATTTCATTACCTACTTGGTCGGTTAATTTTGGTATGTATTTAAAGCCAACTTTATGGTCAGAGGTGGGCACAATTCCGCTAATCCGCTAATAGCTCAGCTAACATTTTGGTTAGCGGTTAGCGTTTTCGCTAATTTTTATAACCGATGGCGTTTTTGTTAGCTTCCGCTAAATTTATGTACCGCTAAATAAACCACTAACTTTTTTTGGCAGAAGGAAATTTTTTGAGAAAGATCACACAAGTTTATGTCGAAGGATTCCAAATTCCAAACTTTTGTACTCGGACTCAAATAAATCGATGTTTAACAAATTCGTCTCCTACATTCACAGAAAAGATCAAGGGAGATGTTTCGATTTTCTTGGACATCACTTATTATATAAATTCATAATTGTTGGGCCAAGTATCAATGCAATAAAGTTTTCTCAACGACCAAGGAATGTTATTATCTGGAAAATAGCTTTTCACAAAACTTTCTATGACAGCGGAGAACTCAAAACAAACTTTAAAAAACTGTACCGTACCTTCTGATTTTAATTTCATATTTTTACTAAAAACTAGAAATTTTATTACTAGATGTCCCGCTACTGGTACACTTACCTACTTTGAAAATGCATGTCTCAGGAACTAAGCATGTAGTAAAACAAATATTTTTCAATGAAAATCTAACTATTTACAATGGACAGAATACGTATCGTTCTACTTACATACATAAAAAATATTTTCCTTTTTACCGACCGGTTTCGGGCAAACAGTAGCCCATCGATGTCCAACTGTAATTGTAACTGTAACAAGCTTTCACAAAAATCTTTACAGCGATGGAAAACTCTAATGAAATATCGAGAAAACTATGTCTTGTCACATGGAAACATTTTTTTACCCTTTTTAATGTGGTGAGCGATAATGTTCTTTAAACATGTTTTGTAAATGCCTGCAATTTTTTTCACGGAACTAATTCATGTAATTTTTCTTAGATCTTTACAATGATAATTTTCTCTTATTGTTTTTAATTAGCGCTGATCAATGTATTGCCAAATATACAATGCTAACAAATCTGGCGGTTAGCAGTTAGCGTTAGCTTCCGCTAACTTTTTGGTTGATTTAGCGGTTAGCAGTTACCAAAGCTAACGTTTTGATTTAGCGGGTTAGCTGTTAGCGAAGCTAAAATTTCGGTTAACGGTGCCCACCTCTGATGGTGCACCATATTATCATATAGTTCAATTGAAAACTGGTAAATTGAGCATTCTAATTGTCTTTAAATACCATCCCCTGACATAACTCCTCCATTACTGGAGTATTTAGTTAGTTTTCTAATTCAATGTATCGCATAAACGTCCCAGCCCCTCTACATATTAAGAAAACTGTAAATACTTATTAACCCCAGTAAATCGGGTGTATCGATCATACCTCCTAACATAGATGTAAGCTGGGCTCCTCGTGTGCTATTATTATAAAAGCTTTACGGCTACTCTAAGCTACCGCAAACGAGCCAAATCAAACAAACGAGATTATAAAAAAAAAAGATATGCGATTATGCGACGATATTAAAAACTTCAATAATTTTTAAATGAGAAGTCCTAGGTTGGAAGTTATTAATAGTTATTATTCTTAGTAGATGATAGTATATTGGAAGAAAATTAATTTAAAAGTAGAATAACGTCACAGCAGTACACGAAATAGAAAACTGCACTGACACAGTTTGCCCCGCCCCACCTCCAAACACATTTTTAGTTTAAGTGAGGGCTTTCAGCTTTTTTTAAAGAAAAAAGTGTCTACCCACGTGTGAAGAAACGACAGATTTGAGAAGCAATAAAAATAATTTTGCTTTCGTTAAAAGATGGTAGACTTTATGTTTAATGGTTTTATATTCGAATACCATAAGGTTGATAATAATCAACGCCAAAGGAAATTTGATTCAACTTACCTGAGATAAATATTCATAATACTTTTTTTCGGCATTGTCATAATTAGATTTATCTGCCCAGAACTTTTCGCAAACCATTGGGGAAATCATCTTGTGTAATATTAGTTAGCCTGTAAATAAAATCGTATTTTTAGCCATATACGACAATTACTTTCAGCAGCTGCAAGCTTGAAGTAACAGGGCGACGATGAACGAAAAATAATGAATAAACAGTAATTTGCTCAAGTGAGCCATGCCTTAATTTTGGCTTCAATATCAAGGTTTTTGACTTACGATAATCTACGCTCATACGCTTAATTACTTACCTTAAAGTCACTTTAATCGAAACAACTTAAAGGGCGTCCAACGTGCTAACAGAATGGCGGATTCCTTTCTGTATCAGAAAATCAATATAAAAATATGTGATAAATGTTATCCCACAAATTGCACGAGGTACGGTATGGTACGGTCGTCTCTCTTGATGGTTGGGTTGGTTACGTTTCATGACGTTTGATGCAGAGATGCCAATATTATGTTTAAAACTACTATATGTTGGCAACTGCTCGAAAATCGAGGGAAGCTTCCAACCCCCGGGCATCTACTATGTTTCCTGAAACCGACACAAAATGAGGTGACGCTTTGCTTTTAATACACAGCATTCACACGGCAGTGAAGTGATGCGTTCAAGCCAACAAAACATAATCACGTAGAAGTGAAGAATTTTACATGAATCTCAATAACAATTCATTGATAAAATAATTTACTATTATTGCCCCTTTTATGACTGTTTAGACTACTGTGATAATCATTTAATGCAACGTACCGCATTTTGCACTGTTAATCTGACACTAGAG
Organism: Sabethes cyaneus; assembly: GCF_943734655.1. Classification (NCBI taxonomy): domain Eukaryota; kingdom Metazoa; phylum Arthropoda; class Insecta; order Diptera; family Culicidae; genus Sabethes; species Sabethes cyaneus. The sequence continues at coordinate 61,594,834 of NC_071353.1, read as the reverse complement.
TGGCTTTTAGTTTGATCTACTAATGAGTTTGACTTCTTTTTTTCCCCTTCTTTTTCACTTCATTTGAGAGATTCGACTGTGATAATCGTGTAAATCGGGGTAGTCTAAATAGGGGCAAATGTCGCAATAACTCACAGAAAACGTTGCGCGTAAAAAGCTGGATAATGGTTGCCGCTTTAAATTGCGATCGTAATATGCGAATAATCTTTTTGACAACTCTGCATCCATCAAAACTGGGCACTCTTCTCCTGTACGGCAGTGTTGCTCTTTCTTTCGTTTACGCAAAAGAAGGAGAGCAATAGTTTCGTTTACATTTCGTACATTTTTGCTCTCCTTCTTTGGCGTAAACGAAAGAAAGAGCACGGTAGGGTTGCAAGAGAAAAGTGCCAGATTTGATGTAGAGTGACTATATATAGAATGGCGACAATGTTTATAGCGCGTAAAAAGTTGGATAATGGCGGACGCTATAAATTGTGTTCGTAATATGTGAACAATCTTTTTGACAACTCTGCATATATCAAAACTGGGCACTCTTCTCCTGTACGGCAGTGTTGCTCTTTACGCAAAAGAAGGAAGGCAATAGTTTTGTTTACATTTCGCACAGTTTTGCTTTCCTTCTTTGACGTAAACGAAAGAAAGAGCACGGTAGTGTTGCAAGAGAAGAGTGCCAGATTTGATGTATGCAGAGTTGTCAAAAAGATTGTTCGCATATTACGAACACAATTTATAGCGGCCACCATTATAGCGCGTAAAAAGCTGGATAGTCGAAAATTATGTGCTCTCGTACATACTTTTAATGGGGCCATAAATGTTATTCATGGCGATACAAATGATATTGCCCCTTTTATGACTATATTTTTAGTCACTCGTTTTCGTACCGGTCGTTGCTATCGCGGCTGTTATTTTAGTTGCCGTATTCCCCCAGGTAACCAATAATCATTTCCAATGCAATTTAAATGCAAGCCAATAAGCATTTAAGTTGCTTTAAATGCTACTTAAATGCTATTTTGGCAAAATATGCGGCTATTTTACTGCTAGCACTCTTATAGTGCTGACAATGCTTATTAGCAGCTACTTACCGACAAGAAGAATTTAAATAGAATTGTGGATGACAATTTATAACATCTATGCAGCCAAAAGTCTGATAAACAGCAACCTGCAGTATAAAACGCCAGGGATGCTAATAAACGATTGATTCACTGCTTATACTAATGCTTATTGGTTACCTGGGCCGTACCGGTAAAAACCATACAGTTGTTTTGGAATCAATTTGTAACCCATGAAAAGACGGCCGAATATCGATCGGTAGGCATAAAAAGAACCAGAGCGTTTCAAGGACGATTACTTCTCGAACAATCCTACATACAGTGCTGAGTAATTGCGCGATTCTTTCGGACTCATGCATTATTCATGCGCATTGTGAAGGACGTAGAGAAGCTGCCAACCAAGCTGCCAACGTTTATTTCGTTTAGCGGCCGAACTCAAACAGATGGTTACTAGAAAAAGGATAAATGCCCGAGCTCCCAGAAATGGCGGGATCGTTGAATTGCGGCTACTGGGAATGAAAAAATTGTCACCTTATGTGTTCGTGTCCGCCGGTCTGGTAGAATAGAAGGATGAAATCAGAGATCTCCACTCTCGACCGACCCTCTACACTGTGCTTGCGCATTCCAGTCAGGTGCTCCTCTGCAGATTTAGTTCACTCTTTTCTTCATGGTGTGTCCGATCCGTTTCCCCATACTTCCCCGAATTTTTGTTGCTATCGGCCGTTGGATGATATATTGTAGGTAACGACTAATAAACAACTACAGGCTTTGTGTTGTCTCCGCTGAGGCGCACCACGTTTCGCAGGCATACAGCCAGTAGTACGGATTTATTGTTTGGGTTGAAAATTCGGGTTTTCAAATGTAGAGCGATTTGTACAACAAACGGATATCACCATTGGCGGTAGCGGTTTCTCGTTGTTCGGCTAGAGAGTTAGTCCAGGCTTTACTCACCTACAATCTCGGTTAACATCCCTTTCTAGTTCGGTGTATCGTTGATGGATAGCTATCTTAGCTGATCAGGTTCACGCTCGCTCTTCCTCTACGTTTCTTCCGAAATCCACTACCTCCGAACGCTGCGCACTTTACCAAGGGGTTCGTCACTGGTGCCTGGTGGTGATAAGGGCGTTCTTGATGCCGTGATGTGTTTCATTTCTATGATAGCCCTCTCTTCCAGATGGGGGAGGGGTCTCGAGTCACCATAGAAACATTTCTTGCCTTCAAATACCTCCACATGCCAAATTTGGTTTCATTTGCTTGATTAGTTCTCAAGTTATGCAGAAATTTATGTTTCATTTGTACGAGAGCCCTCCCCCCTTCCAGAAGAGAGAGGGGTCACGAACCATAATAGAAAAAAATCTGGCTCCAAAAATTTCCACATGCTAAATCTAGTTCCATTTGCTTGATCAGTTCCCAAGTTATGCAGAAATGTCTGTTTCATTTGCATGAGAACCCCCCCCGCCCCCCCCGCTTCCAGGGGGAGGGTTCTGAAGCCATCATAAGAACCTTTCCCGATCACAAATGCTTGCAAATTTTCACGCCAATCCGTTCAGTAGTTTCTGAGTCTGTAAGGTTTATACAGACAGACAGACAAACAGATTGCAGTTTTTAATAATAATTCTCATTTGATCCACAATTTTCAATAATGATCCGCATTTGATAATTCTTTGGGTGAGATCACCCCATAGGCAGGCAACCATGTTTTCGCTGCCAACATCTCGTGTGTGCGAAAATGAGATAGCATGTCAGCACTGCGTTTCACTCAACTGCCAGCAGTCTGATTTGGGCCCGCTGTCAAATTTTGAGCCCAGGACATGCTGACGCTGACGTTCACTGCAGCTCGTTATAGAGATGTCAATGGGGTGGGTGAGATAGCAGCCTTCTCCAGCGCTGTTAGCGGGTTGCTAAATTTGTGCACGTGTTGCTTCCCGAAAGCCGGTTACTATTTTAGCAGCGACCGGTACGGTACACTCTTAAATGATTCTACCTGTAAATTGGTCGGATTTAGTTAAAGCTAGGTTGAAACTACTCAAAATGCCCTTAAAGTGTATAAACTCAGATTTTGAGTAGTTTTTCAACCAAAAAATTGGTAGTAGGAACTTACAAGTGCGTTATTTGTCATAGAGAATAATTCAATTATCGGTAGCAAGTAGCCAAAATTGGTTGAAATTTTTACGCAAAGTTTGAGTTTGTACACTTTAAGGGCATTTTGAGTAGTTTCAACCTAGCTTTAACTAAATCTGACCTATTTACAGGTAGAATCATTTAAGAGTGTACAGAGTGATGACAGAGAGCTGCTAAATTGGGTTTAGCAGCGCACCGTTACGGATGCTCTTAATGCAACGTACCGCATTTTGCACTATTAATCTGATACTCGAGTGGCTTTTAGTTTGATCTACTAATGAGTTTGACTTCTTTTTCCTTCTTCCCCTTCTTTTTCACTTCATTTTCTTTGAGCAAAATCGTGTGCGAGATTCGATATCGAAGGAGCAAAACGGCAGCACTTAAAAGAGCAGGTGTGGAATAAGAGTTGTGTGGTAGAATCCGGTGCTGAATAAGCGAATTTGCTGAAGTATGTGTTGTTTAAACGTCATATCCCACATTTTTCCTACTGTGTTTCCTGACTCACTGCGAATATGCGTTGTGTTCGCGGGATCGTGTTGGTTCGAAAGGTTTCGAAAAATATCGCCTTTGTATCGAAAATATCGTTAATTTTGATCACTAAAAATAACGTACTTAAACGTTATATTTCAAGTGCGAGTAGTACGCAATAATTGTATTGTGAAACTGAATTGTTATTTATGCAACTTTTTACAAATTAAATACTATAACAAAAGCACAACTTATAAAAAATCGTTTATTATCGATATTAACTGCACATGCGTTATAAACGAATAAAACGTATGGTTACGTTTTATTTCAATAATACGCATATTCGCAGTGAGTCAGGTAAAACAGTAGCTTCTAATCAACATCTACATGTTGTTATGTAAGTGTGGAATGAGAGTCGAATATAGGCATTGTGCAAACGTATCAACAGCACAACTAAGAGCAGGTGTGGAATACCGGTCGCTTAAAAGCTACCGTATCAGCTAAGAGCAATTGTGGAGTAAAAGTGGAATAATCATTGCGCAAACGTATCAGCAGCATTGCTGAGAGCAAGTGCAGAATAAAAGTGAAATAAATGTTGCGTAAACGAATCAGCAGCATTGCCGAGAGCAACGTTTTTTATATATGGGAGCTGTCAGTTTGTTACCCCGTTGGTATCTTCTCCCTCGGCGTGTCGTTATCCCTCGTCCAAGGCAACCAGCTCTGCTTGACGCTTTGCGAGTTACTCAAAATAGATTTGCTCAGCGAGATGAATTGCGTCGGGCTAAAGCCGCCAGAATTGTTATGGTCGGGTGGCATAGTGGCGATACCACCACTGCTGGTAGCGGCGTACCTTACGGTCGCGTGACCAGCTCCCGCTGCCGGTGCGCAAAAACCCCGCTTCTTCCCGTGCCATCCACTGCTGCTTTTTGTTTTTTGGATGAAAAAAACTAAATCCGACCCGATGACAAATATACGTGCACAGACAGCGAGCGACTTAAAGTAGCGACAAGCTCAGGAAGCAGTACTATCTGCGTAAACTAATAACGGGGTGACAAAAGTACTATTCCTCTGCGGTACTAGCACGAACCACTTCTGCTGTTAACTAATCACTGCTGCCGCTAACTAATCACATCACTGTTAACTAACTAAACAATCGCACACAATGTTCGCAGCTAGCCGAAAGTTCTGGATTTCCAGTTTCCAGTGAATTTCACTCAGTAGCACCGCTCACCGTCGTCAATATTCAAGAGAAAAAAACCTTTGTGTTGTGAGTGTGTTATGTTGGTGGTATTGCTGGTGGTACAAGCAAAATACTTTAGCACTAATAGTTTATTAAATGTTTAACATTTGCAGAATAAATACTTCTAAAGCAATCTTGTACAGCAGATGCGAAACATGATTTAAGAAACTACTCTTCAGCGCTTAAATGTATTTTAGCCCATTTTTGTTCCACGCTTGACAAACTTAAACTGGTAAATCGGCTAAAAACTCGGCGCCTGTCATATGTCAGATTATCTCAGATGTGTTCGTCGATGGCTTCCGGCTGTCAGGATGTAAGTTTGAATCCGGATGAATGAAAAAAGTATAATGGCAGGCTTGATAAATTTTGAGTCAACCAACGATTTCCTACTAAGAAGTCTCTCATTAAATTATAAAAATACGAGTACAAAAGTGAACATGAAAATAACGAAACCCATAAAATAAAATAAAAGTACTCCTGCATACTTTATTCTTTTTGCTTGTCTAAATGTTGAACTGCTGTGGAATAAACATAGCTTCAATGTCATTAGCAGCAGTTTAATAAACATCCCTATGTGTACTGAATAAACGTTTTACTATACGTTGCATAACAGTCATACAAACGGATCGCTTCCACACCCATATTCAGCACTGTGCTGTTTAAATTTTCCAAAACCAACTGTATAAGCATTGAACAGAGGTGGTTAGATATACCCTAAAAGCAGCTATACAGCATGTGCTGATTAAAAGCTGTCGGTGAAACGTTTAATAAGTAAAAATTGTTCCTTGGGTATTATGTGAAGCTGCTGATTTACAGCGCATTCGTTGGCTACTTAAACACCTTAGAATACAGAGACCTTTGCTTAAATTTATTCAGCGCCTACCACCTGTTAGTCAGAGTTAAATCAGCTGTAACCAAATCTGTAGCATTTAATTCAGCTTCGGTGTTTGCTGGGCATGCTGTCCTTACTCGCTGTCGCACGTTCGGACTTAACTAAGGGATAATCCCTACTACTGTGTTACCTGACTCACTGCGAATATGCGTATTATTGAAATAAAACGTAACCATACGTTTTATTCGTTTATAACGCATATGCAGTTAATATCGATAACAAACGATTTTTTATAAGTTGTGCTTTTATTATTGCATTTAATTTGTAAAAAGTTGCATAAATAACAATTTAGTTTCACAATACAATTATTGCGTACTACTGGTGTTCTATTAAAGGAAATACGGTTTGAAATTTTCCACCTTCTTTTATTCGACTGTACTCTACTACAAGCGGATACGGAATGAACGATCTTAAAACTAAATACAAAGTACATAAGGATATGGGTCTAAAGCTAAACGCAAAGAGATAAAAGTAAAGAGCTAAACACGAGGGGTACATAGCTACCGCAACATCCTCCTTACTTTAAAGAAAAGAAAAATTAACTTAAATTTACATGATAATCCTTAAATCTATTCGGAAGACGAATTTCTCTTCTCGGGCGATCAACTGGTCTAGGAGCCGATGAAACACGTTTCTCTTTTGGTTGCGAAGCACGAGGTGTTGTAACGGACGGTTCGATAGGCACCGTTGACGACGACGACGACTTATCAATCGCAGCAAACGTTGATTGATTTGACGCATGAAAACCATTTTGAATAGCTGCGTTGTTCGGAACAGCTTCAATATTTCTATCGGGAAAATTTTCGTCCTCTGGGAGCATCAAGACAGGATTGCGATTGTGTCCAGGACGAGCTGTTGGTAACGAGGCAAGTTCCTTGCGAGGCTTGATGTGAACAGCACTGCGACGATAACCAGCACCATCTACTTCTACCTGGAAAGAGCGTTCACTCAAGCGATTCAAAATTGTGCGAGGAGTCCACTGTTTCGAAGTTTCTGGATTCAACTGAACATATACTGGAGAGCCGACTTGAAGATTAGGTAGAGTCTTAGTTACTTTATCGTAGTGAAATTTAATTTTCTTTCGGTTGGCTTCAATAGCACCTGCAACACCATCGACAACTTTCGGAAAAAGATTCTTTGCAGAAGTTGGAATGCCGCATCTTGTAGACCTCGAAAATAAACGAGCCGCTGGACTGGAACCTATTTTATTGGGTATGTTCCGCCAATGCAAAAGTGCATACCAGAAATCAATTCCGGATTCTTCTGACTTTTTTAGTAAACGTTTAGCAATTTTCACGGCTGCTTCCGCTTTCCCGTTGGCTTGTTGGTGATGAGGAGCAGACGTTATGTGCTGAAAGTCCCACTCGCGGGCAAACTCTACCATCTTTTGGCAAACAAAGTTAGTACCATTGTCTGTAAGAATTACCTGAGGCTTTCCATGACGGGCGAAGTTTTCTTTGCAGGCAGCTATAACGGAATCTGGCTTCAAATCTTTTAAGACGTCGACCTCAAAATAATCAGAATAGTGATCCACGGTTACTAGGAATGCTCTTCTGATATTTACGAAGTCCGCGAAGAAAACATCCATGGAAACGAATTGGAACGGGTACACTGGAATGCTGTGAGTCACCATTGGAGGATTTGATTGAGATGCTGCAAACTTGGCACATGTTGTGCACGACTGGACAACTTCTTTAATTTGAACACTCATACCGGGCCAGAATAAGTTCGCGCGTGCTAACTTTAGAGTAGCTTCGATTCCACTGTGACTTGCGTGACAAATATCTATAAGTTTTCTGCGTAGAGAGTGCGGTATAAGGATTCTGTCGTTACGGAAAACTAAGCCGTCTTGGGTCGACAACTCCTGACAGTACCGGAAATATATTTTAACGCTGTCGGGCACTTGGTCGGCCGTCGTCGGCCAGCCATTTAGGATGAAGTCGATGATGAGCTGCATCGTCGAGTCGCTCGCTGTTGCTTGAATTATCTCACTCAAACGAGTATCCGAAATACTTAGGTAATTACTTAGTCTGACGCTGCCTACCTCTTCGATGACTTTGTATGTTGCTTTTCTTGTACACATCTGCAGCTGCATTGTCGTTAAGCGGGGCCCTCGAAAGAGCATCAGCTACAATGTTGTTCTTGCCGGTCACATATTCCAAGGATATGCTATATCTTTGAAGGTTTAATAGCATATGTTGAAGTCGTCTGGGGGCTGATAGTAGAGGCTTCCGGAAAATGTTAATAAGAGGTCGATGATCGGTCTTAATAGTAACTCTAGGGTTTCCCACGATTAACCCTTTATAAGGCCGTGGCAACTACGCGTGGAATTAACACAAACTTCAGCGAAACATAATGTTATCATTCGGTAGAACCCATTTATATTCTTTTTGTTGAGAAAATTGCTGAAAAACTTGAAAAAATTGGTGGCAATATAGTTGCCACTGCCCCTCTAGCGCAAAATGTTGGTGGCAATTGCCCTTATTCTGCGAGTCACATGACTCAATACGACAATTGTCACTTAGGTGACTCGCCACGGCGAGTCGAGTCACCTAAGTGACAATCGTGTCACCTAGGTAAGAAACCCTTGTCACCTAAGTGACATGGCGAGTCACCTAGGTGACAATTGTCACCTGATTCGCGGTGACTGCAACATAGTCACGTCACTCGCCTCGCAGAATAAGGGTAAATATGTTTGCCACTGCCCGTCTGGTGCAAAACGTTGGTGGCAATATAGTTGCCACTGCCCGTTTAGAGCCAAACATTGGTGGCAACATAGTTGCCGCTGCCTGTCTGGCGTAAAACGTTGGTGGCAATATTTTTGCCACCCGCTCGCAGGCTCACTTTTAAGAAACTGATCAAGTTCTACCATTTAAATCTACAACTATACGAAGTATTCATTAACATTTGGCTTTTTTTGCTGGAAAAATAGCTAGAAAACTTGAAAAAATTGGTGGCAATATAGTTGCCACTGCCCGTCTAGCGCAAAACGTTGGTGGCAATATGTTTGCCGCAGCCCGTTAAGCCCAAAAAACATGTTCTCGAATGTTGGTTCTAAGTTTTTGGATAAATCCGCATAATCTGTCACAAAACGCCGTAAACTGAATATTACCATCCAAAAAGTTTCCAATTTAATGGTTTTTCTACGAATTTAAACCAAATTTACTGTTGACACTCAAAAACCAAGATTTGTTCTCATAAAAGTGGTTCGTAAATTACCATTTTTACAAATTCAGCGATTTAAAAACATAGAGAATGTTGCCAAAGGCTATCAGAACACATTGAGTACATAATATGCTAAAACGATATTGTTAGAAAAGCAAAAACAATATTTTTCGTTGGTGGCAATATAGTTGCCACTGCCTTATAAAGGGTTAACTGATCGAATCGAACACAAGCAAACAAAATGGCAAGCAGTTCCTTCTCTATCTGGGCGTAATTCTTCTCCGTAGCAGTTAGTGTTCGGGAAGCGTATCCGATTACTCCGTCTTCTTGAAAAACAGCAGCTCCCAAACCGAAACAACTGGCATCACACTCAATGGTAATCGGTAAGTTCATATTGTAGTAGCGAAGCGTGCCAATGTCCGATACTAAATTCTTGACGCGTTTGAATTCCTCCTCCTCTGTCTCTGTCCACTGCCAAGGAACGGAAGTAGAAATCAATCTTCGCAAGTTTGTAATGTTCATGCTAAGATTTGGGATGAAGCGACTCAAGTAATTGATCATACCGACAAAGCGATGAACTTCTTTTCGATCCGATGGAGTAGGAAAGTTTCGTATCGTAGAAATTTTACTTTCATCTGGCTTCAATCCCTGGTCAGTGAGCACGTGTCCGTAAAAATCAACTGAAGTTTGGCATAATTTTAGTTTGGAACGGTTCAGTTTAACATTCCGTTCTTCGAGTCTGGATAGCAGGTTTTCTAGATTAGTATTGTGATCGATCAATGCTTCTTCAAATGTACCGCCTTTTCCATATAGCAAGAGATCGTCGGCAATACATTCTACCCCTTTAAGGCCTTGGATTACTTCCTGTAACTTCATTTGGAAGATTTCAGGCGCAGATGAAATACCAAAAGGAAGACGGGTCCATCTATAACGACCGTAGGGGGTCCAAAAGGTTATCAACTTACTAACCCTTATTCTGCGAGGCGAGTGACGTGACTATGTTGCAGTCACCACGAATCAGGTGACAATTGTCACCTAGGTGACTCGCCTTGTCACTTAGGTGACAAGGGTTTCTTACCTAGGTGACACGATTGTCACTTAGGTGACTCGACTCGCCGTGGCGAGTCACCTAAGTGACAATTGTCGTATTGAGTCATGTGACTCGCAGAATAAGGGTAACTGCTGGCTTCGTCCAATTCGACATGCCAAAAGCCCTTCTTGGCATCCACTGTCGAAAATATCTTCGCATCACCCAGTTCAGGGAGTATCTCATCAAGACTAGCGAATTGTAAATGGGGTCTTTTGAGCGCCTTATTTAGTGGAATAGGATCTAAACAGATTCGAATGTCTTTCGTTTCAGAGTTACCCCGTTGAACCAAAACAAGGTTGCTAACCCATTCTGTGTGTTGTGGTTCCTTGACAATAATGCCGTCCTTTTCGAGAGAGACCAATTCATTTTTCAACTTACCTCGCAAAGCGATGGGTACCCGACGAGGCTGTTGAATCAATGGAGGGATGTTTTCGTCACACTCTAGAGAGACCTTTCCAGCGAATTTTCCATAACCATTGAAGAGTTCCTTGTGTGCGTCGACAATCTGTTCTGCTTTGACGCGGTATATATTAAGTAACTTTGCAGATTTGGGTTCTGTTACAGAAACTGTTTTACAAAACGACGAGCTTCAGCACACGACACATATTTGCGGATAGCAGCGGACGGTGATTAACGTCAACTACTTGAAGCACTAAAGAATACTTCTTTCCCGCTCGGCGACAAGGTATTTTCACTTGACCCAAAACATTGATCGGGTTTCCGCCGAAACTCTGCAAACGGAACTGAGAAGGCAATAATGGTGGACTAGCGTTACCTGTAAGCTTTGACAAGCAAGCATGACCAATCAGGCTCGTGTTCGCTCCAGTATCCAATTCACACACAACGGGTTTCCATGAACTACCAATTTTCAAATCTAACTGGGCCGACACACCTCCACCTCGGGCACTGTTGTCAAAAATTCTACCGATCTCATATTCTGGTTCTGTTTCTTCCCCCGATCCGTCTGTTGAGGAACTTACGTCAGTTTCACTGTTTTCTTCGTCAACTTTCTTCACTCTTCGGGGCTTCTGGTTACGTGACTTCCGACTCGATTTGCATACTTTCTCGAAATGGTTTTTGCCATTGCAGCGACGACACTTTTTTCCGAATGCTGGACAGACACCTTTAACAAATTCATGACGATCACCACAGAACTTGCAGCGCGATAGTTTCGATTTTGCCCTCTGCACTTTGTTCACCTCTACATCTGGAGTCGAGACACCTAGCTCAGAGGAATGCTTCGTTGTTATCTCCTCCGCTCGGCACATATCAATTGCTTTCATGGTATCAATATCAGGCATAGCTATCATTTTAGAGCGAAGGCTAGGCCATTTATTGGCAGTCACAAGCTTAAATGTGACAAATTCTGCTTGTAACTCACCCAGCTTAGCTGTTTTGGCTAGAATCTTAAGCCGTGTAGCAAACTCATCGATAGACTCTCTCGGACGCTGAGCTGCTGAGAAATAATCCAGCCGGTCTATGATGATGTTTCGCTTTGTAACCACTTTTTGCCTAATAGCACACAATGCCGCTTCAAGGTTCAATTGCTCTTCCGCAGTAAGCTCGAAATTGAAATATTTTTTCCTAGCTGGCTCACCGATAACGGACAAAAGAAAACTCACTTTCTGCGGATCGTCGGCTGCTGGCCACCGGTCCATACCAATGGCTTTTGCGTAGTCTCGCCAGCTTTTTTCGAAAAAGTCGAAATTTTCTTGCATGTCTCCTTCCAAAGCGAGTGGAGACGGCTGCGGAACTGTTACACTTGCAGCACACGGCTGACGACTAGCCGACGTGTTAGCGGTATTCGTTTGACTCACTGCGGTTGTCAATCCACGACATAGTTCAGCAAACATTCTGGTTTGGTGATCCAGAAGCTGCTGGAACTGAATATTATCCATCTTTATGGCACAACGTAAAACACGTGACAAGGACACGAAAACAAAATGGCCGCCAACAAACTGCGACTTAACGATTCACACGTTCTACTGTGTTACCTGACTCACTGCGAATATGCGTTGTGTTCGCGGGATCGTGTTGGTTCGAAAGGTTTCGAAAAATATCGCCTTTGTATCGAAAATATCGTTAATTTTGATCACTAAAAATAACGTACTTAAACGTTATATTTCAAGTGCGAGTAGTACGCAATAATTGTATTGTGAAACTGAATTGTTATTTATGCAACTTTTTACAAATTAAATACTATAACAAAAGCACAACTTATAAAAAATCGTTTATTATCGATATTAACTGCACATGCGTTATAAACGAATAAAACGTATGGTTACGTTTTATTTCAATAATACGCATATTCGCAGTGAGTCAGGTAAAACAGTAGTTTTCGTCCTTGCTTCTATAGTCTTGTTTGTTTAACACTGAATTTTCCCGCGATATCACAAATGACGCCGAAACACTTTCAGAAACAAACTTTTACTTCTGACACCATGTTCTATTAAAGGAAATACGGTTTGAAATTTTCCACCTTCTTTTATTCGACTGTACTCTACTACAAGCGGATACGGAATGAACGATCTTAAAACTAAATACAAAGTACATAAGGATATGGGTCTAAAGCTAAACGCAAAGAGATAAAAGTAAAGAGCTAAACACGAGGGGTACATAGCTACCGCAACAACTGGCACATGAAATATAACGTTTAAGTACGTTATTTTTAGTGATCAAAATTTACGATATTTTCGATACAAGGGCGATATTTTTCGAAACCTTTCGAACCAACACGATCCCGCGAATACAACGCATATTCGCAGTGAGTCAGGTAACAGTAGTCAGTAAACCTACTGTTTTACCTGACTCACTGCGAATATGCGTGTTATTGAAATAAAACGTCACCATGCGTTTTATTCGTTTATAACGCATATGCAGCTAATATCGATAACAACCGATTTTTTATAAGTTGGCAGTTGAGTGAAACGCCGTGCTGACATGCTATCTCATTTTCGCACGCACGAGATGTTGGCAGCGAAAACATGGTTGCCTGCCGATGGGGTGATTATAACCGTCGCGGGCGAAACCGTCGCCAGAATCGTCGCGGGGGAGAATATCGTTTATTACACCCCATCGGCAGACAACCATGTTTTCGCCACCAACATCTCGTGTGTGCGAAAATGAGATAGCATGTCAGCACTGCGTTTCACTCAACTGCCAGCAGTCTGATTTGGGCCCGCTGTCAAATTTTGAGCCCCGGACATGCTGTCGCTGACGTTTACTGCAGTTCGATATAGAGATGTCGATGGGTTGGTTTATTATGTCAAGTAAATCAATAGCTTACGTGCTAGATAAGCATAATATATGCTTATAACTTACATACAGCCAAGCAAATTCTTTTTGCGACGATTGCGCAAAAAGTTGCGCGTATTTCCATAGCTACGTAGCGACCGTGCTCAGAACCGTGCGTCCGCTGCTTCAGAAGCTGAAGTTTATGAGCCTCGAAGCGATGATCTCGCTCTAAACTAAACGGGGTCAACCCTATTCAATTCTGTGGACTTCTTTACACAAAATAATTAGGTTTTTCATGTTTTGTTTTTTCAAAACCTGGCTTGGTATAGTCCAAAAAGGGTAAAAATGTTAAAAATAGGGGAAAATGAGCAAAATGGGGCACTTCCCGATGACAAACAGGAAAGCGGTAGGCATCATGCGATTTTCCGGAAAATTTTACATAAGATCACCTACATTTTATCAGCCTGCAGGCCATATCTTAATTGCATCCGTTTTTTCGGCTCGTTTTTGCCCATAGTGCAATGGTATAAGATAAGGCCGAACCCGCACAATTGTGTAGGTTGCTAAATTTAGCAAACATTTATTGCAATGTGTAGAATACACTGGTTTTGGTATCTCGAGCGATAAAAAAAATTTATATTGATCCAAAAACCAAAAATATCGTAACTAAAACCCTCCGTGCTTAAAGGGATATACAAGGGATGTAATAGAAAACTTGATTTTATGTATTGATTTAACATCATTTGTACATCATGACATTGCCCAAGTAACAACGGTAGCTGAATTGCAAGAGCAATGGCTGTTGACGGGTTGGTTTAAGGCGATCAAAGCTGCATAAAGTAAGCACTAAAATGGTGTTTCAATAAGCGATGTTTAAGCTACTTTAAGTTTTTCAAATCAGTTCTCTCCCAAAAGCTAATAAAAAAGCTTAATAGCGGATTTTTCTGCTAAACAATCTGCTTCTAAAAAGCCATAAACATCAAACCGGTGAGTGCTTATGAATCAAAAGATGGCGTGTTAAATTCCCGGAAAAAAGACATGCATTTTAGCTACTTACGAATTAAAGATATTCGAAATTAAAAATATCGAAACATGTTCACAGCAAAATAAAAAAGGCCGCGTTCCATTTTTTAAATTTAAACATAGATTTTTTTTGGCTGCATAAAGGTTGACGAAGCGACTGGAAAAGCAGATTGCAAAACTATTTCTCGTTCTAAAAATAGAATTGACAGCATTGCGCAAATTGGCAATTTAAAAGCGCAAAAAAGTTTCTGTTAGGCTTCATTGCAGCTTCGAAAGCAGCTATTAATTAGCCTGAAGCTTGATAAAATCACCAGATTTAGATGTTTAAGAGCCGAAAAAAGGTTTTTATTTCTGAACCTAAACCATAGATCAGCCACAGGTTGAATAAAATCAGCTATAAAAGCGTTTGATCAGCCTGAAATTGTTACTTGGGTGACACTTCTCTCTAGGCTAGACGATCCTCCGAACAGGCACAGGGCGTGGATGGGTTTGGCTTTCGACGACGAATTTAGGTAGCGTGTGAGGTTGAACGGGCTCGTACAGTAGCGCAATCAACACTCCCCCCCGTAATGGGCTTCGGGTCCTCCTGAGGTGCATTGCTACCAACGCCTACATCGAGCACGGCAAGCTTCACTGTTGGTTGCTCGTAGAAACCACTGGAGGTTTGCACGGTGGCGCTCCGCACCTGTCCATCCGATCCTTTCTTGATTCTAATAACTCGTCCCTTAGGCCAAGTGTTTCGAGGAAAATTTGGATCTACGATGATCACGATGTCATTGATGCTGATGGGCTTCGTCTCCTTAAACCATTTTGTACGGCGCGTGATTGACGGAAGATAGTCTCGGAGCCACAGCTTCCAAAATCGATTGGCTAGTATTTGCGACAGTTTCCAGCGGTTCTTAAGTACTTCCGAGCTAACGCCAAATGGAACCCACGGGCGTATTCCGTTGCTTGATCCCAGCAGAAAATGGTTGGGAGTTAGTACTGGTGACTGATCGTTATCGAGAGGGATAGTAGTTAACGGGCGGGAGTTAACAATGTTCTCCGCTCCTGCTAGCATATTTTCAAGAAGATATTTTATCTATTGTTTTTAACTTTTATTTATTTTCAACAACGTTTTATCGAATTTCAGCTTTCCAAGGTTTTACTTGACAGTTCGCACGAGACGCTCCCATGCTCCGCCCATATGCGGTGAGGCAGGAGGGTTGAAATTCCACGAAGTATGAGACGAGCTGAACTCTGCTGCAAGACGCTGGGAATCCAAATTTGCTATAGCTTCTTTGAGTTCTTTGCTTGCTCCTCTAAAGTTCGTACCTCTGTCGCTAAATATGACAGCTGGTTCCCCCCTCCTAGCCATAACGTTTCTAAGTGTCATTATACAGGAATCGGTAGTCATAGAGTGAACAATTGGCAAGTGGATGGCGCGAGTGGTTAAACAAGTGGCAAGAAGTACCCAGCGCTTTTCGAGGCGACGTCCAAGAGCAATCATATATGGCCCAAAATAGTCCACCCCCATATAAGTGAATGGACGAGCGTAAGCCGCCAAGTGAGGCAGAGGCAGATCACTCATAGTCGGTGGTTGTGGTAGTGCTCGATCGTTTTTGCATTGCTGACAACATCGCCGGATTTTATTGTGAGTAGCTTTCAAACGAGGGATGCTAAATCGCTGCCGCAGCTCGTTATAACTACTGTATTATGGTTCTTATGATGGTATTGGACGTGGTAGTGAAATACGATTAAACGGGTAATGTGGTGATCTCGAGGAAGGATGATGGTTTTTTTTACATGTGTGGACTCATTACTGCGACCAGTATAGTTGATCCATTGTATTATCGCCCGGGTGTTTGCTATATGACCTGCACTGCATTTCTTTTAGCTATAATCGCTATTGAATGAGCGATATGCTTATTAAGTTTTATGCGTGCTTGTGTGTATTGGGGTTTACCCTTCCTTCAAAGCTTGATCTACCCACTTATTCTTCGTTGCCAGCACTATCCCATATTATTGCCGTCCCTGGCGAGGACTCATTCGTACCTCTGACCAGTATACTTAACTATAGGAGGGACATTTGCACTGTCAAGAGGCGTCAGACGGTAAATATAGAATTCAGCATGAAGGAAGGGTAAATGGTAGGGCCTGAGAATAAACCCAGGCTAAAGTCACGACACCGAATGGCTTGATTCTACTAAGATTCAAACCCACGACCACTCGCTTGTCAAAGCAGACTCGATAACTTTGCGGCTACGGAGCCCCCCGGAGGGGTTTACTGCATCATTATTAATAAAGGCACAAGCGCTGGTTCTACCACGTACGCGAAGTACATCATGTTCATCTAGGAACGGACAGAGATGATAGATTGAGCTACTTCTTGGAATAGACATTGCGGGTTTTTCGGACGCTCGCATATTGGATAGCAGTGCAATCTCATCTGCATAATAACTACCTTGAGTAAGCCGGTAAAGGTAATTTTCTGCGGTACATAACTCACACTTGGATAAGATTCCTAAGCTTCTCTCGTCGGGTCGAGGTATTCTCACGTTTTTGATGAATCGAAAAACATATGCGATCCGCCGTAGGAGCGGAGTCCATGTAGAGTAGTTTTGCGGATCGATGATTGACTCTGGACGCATTTCCTCTGTAGTAGCGACATCTGTATGTAATTCCGCTGGCCAATTTTCTGTGGGTTCTTTGAGGAAATCGGGTTCATTAAACCACCGACTATTTCTGGTCAAGTCGGGCACTCTCGCCCATTTTGTTCCCTCATCGGCGACGTTCTGTTTCGTTTGGATCCATTTCCATTCGGAGACTTCTGAAGCGTCGAGGATCTCGCTCACATGGACGGCGACAAATGGGCTGTATCTGCGATGATCAGATTTGAGCCAACTGATGACATCGCTTGAATCTGTCCAGAAAAACCGCCGATTCACTATAATAGCCAGGGACTGCATAATGGTACTCGCCAATCTGACTCCGATGACGCAGGCTTGAAGTTCCAAACTCGGAATGGACAGAAATTTGATCGGTGCTACACGAGTTTTTGATCCAACTAACGCAGTTTCGATGATTGATCCTTCCTCAAAACGTAAATACGCCACCGCTGCAAAACCTTTCTCACTGGCGTCAACAAAAATATGCATTTGCACCTCATTCAAACCTCCAACAGATGTAGCCGTCCTATAGCCTCGAGGAATTTCCACCTGCGCTGCTTCAGGAAGAACCTTTAGCCATTGCATCCACATCTTGAATTGCTGTTCTTCGATGGGTTCATCCCAGCCTACGGAAGATCTCCAGATTTCTTGCAGTACCACTTTTAGAAACATTAAAAAATGACCAATGAGCCCTAATGGGTCGAAGATCATCATTAAGGTCCTAAGAACTTCCCGTTTCGTTGGTTTCCGCTGCCCTGACATAAGTTCGGGATCGTACCGCGGAGAGACCTTGAAGGTGAAACAGTCTGTGGTTGTATTCCACCACATCCCAAGTACCTTCTTAGTTGATAACCCTTCAGTCATATTCAGATCTTTCTCTTCCGTTGTTCGTTCATGTAATACTTCCAGGACAGCCGGACAGTTTGAAATCCAGTGTCTCATTTCAAACCCAGTCCTCGCGTGAATTTTCTTCACATCCTGTGCGATCTTTACCGCTTCTTGTGCGCTTTCCACGCTTACAAGCATGTCATCAACGTAATGTTGATCTACGATGGCGCGAACTGCTGCCGGGTAATCCTTTTCAAATTGGCGAGCGTTGGCAATTTTGACATACTGCGCAATGCTTGGAGCGCACGATACGCCGAACTGTAAACCCAACATGCAAAACACACCAGGATTCGCGTTCTTCTGCTCGTCATTCCAGAAAAAGCACAGTTGGACGTCTTGCTTCAGTAGAATCTGCAAATACATTTCCCGGATGTCTCCACAAATTGCGATCTGGAACTCTCGAAATTTAATGGGGACGACTAGCAGTGACGTGAGAAGGACAGGGCCCTTGAGTAAAAGCGAATTAAGTGAAACACCGTACGCAGGGGCCACTGCATCCCATACAAGCCGCGCCTTTCCTGGTTTGTTGGGATTGACCACAGGGAATACAGACAAATACCATTCCTTCGACGTACTCGTTTTGAGTTCAAGCTCTGTTAGCTTCCGGACATATCCCTTTTCCAGATATCTGCCATTTTCATCTTTACTATTTCACTGAGCTGCTTATCGTGCTTCATTCGTCGATCTAGACACTGCCATCTTTTAAAAGCAATTCCTTTGCTATTTGGAAGACGAAATCCGTCGTATCGCCAAAGGAGTCCTGAAATCAGTATCTCTTAGCCACCTTCGCACTTTAGAGGCCTCTTCGGATCCCATTCCATCATCACTAAGGATTGTTTCATCGCCGTCCTCTTCGTTCAAAATACGGTACTTTTCGTCCAAATATTTTTGCTCTAACTGCTTCTGCTCTTCCAGCTTCTGAAGCATCTGTTCGACTTTCCGGTTGCTCCGATTACTGCTTGACTTTCCAGTGGACCTCTATGAGCCGACATGATTAGGGGGTGGAGTTGGGTGGTGTGCCTGCTGTGACAACAGCGTCTGATGAGTTTGGTTACTCGTTTTAGAATTCAAATGCGGACATTTTGGGCAGATCCAAGAGTGATTTTCTATACCACTAGTCACTTCAACGCAAGAAAAATGGTACCACTTATCGCAACCATCGCACTGCACCATTCTACTAGTATCACGTTCACTACATAATTCACAATGACTGTACCGAGTTACGTACACGCAGTTTCGCATTGATCTTCGCTTTGGCGACGTTTTTAGCCGATTGGGCAGGATTGGGAAGAAGAGAGATTATCTTCATCACAGCCGAATCGCTATTAGAGGTTGTTATCCGATTAGCTTCGCATTTCGCGTTGTGCCTTTCTATATTTGACTATTGATTAGAATTTACATTGGTACCATCAGCTTTATTTTAAATTTGGTTCCTTTCTCTCGGGACTGACTATGGTTGGTAACGTTAACAATTACCTGCGAACTAGGAGGGGGAGAAATTTCTGTTACCGCAGCTGCATCGCTCTTAGCGTCTGTTACCGTTGTCATCAAGCTCTTGGCTCTGCCTTCCGCGTGAGTCATGATAGCAAGATTATTAATTCTGGTAACTAAATCTGCATCGGTAATCAGAGTTCATGCGTTCCTGTCTGCTTCGTCACCTACGTTTCCCGTATCGGAGAGTTGAATCACAGAACCCCCTTTAGCTGTGGAACCAGCTCTCGACCTCTTGTCCGTCATTTTACGATGCACCGAACAAGAATTTTGTAAGATGTTGTGCGGTATCAAAACATCGTAATTTTGTTAATTTATTTCCACGGATCGAGAAGAGAAAATTACAAAATTTCTGGCAAAAGAATATTTTATAACGATTGGGTAAACATTATAATATGAACTGTCTTACTCGTTGTGATTCTATACCGCCTGCAATGGATTTACTCTACGAATTATTTGCAGTTTGAACTATTTAACTGTCAATAGAATCTTAATGTATTATTTAGCTACTCTAATTTAACAAAATATGTTACCTTCAGTATGAACTTTAACTGTGAAAAATTATACAGTTTGCGAACTGTTTATATCAATTATTAAGGGGGCATAGTACTTTTTCAGTTTAAAAAAATCGAAATTTTTTTTATTGATTATTTCGAAAGATTAACATTTTGACCATACGTGCTTCAAGTCATTTCGATGAATTCCAAAAATTGACATAGTTACAGCTATTTGTACCGCGCATGTCTGGAGCGATTACACAGCGAATAAAAACTTCAACGTCGTTTATCTCGAAACCAGGTTTTGAAAGTCGGTACCATAAATATCTCAAGAACGGCTCAAGCAATTCTCATGATTCTTTTTTTGTTTTAAAGCCAACAAAATTATCTAGTGTTTGACCCATCCTTTTTTTGATATTACAATTTTTGTATTTTTTAGAAATGTTTGAAGTCAATTTTTTCGACTAAAAACGTTACTTTTATGTTTGAATGTCCGCCATTTTGTTATGCGTTCGAATTTTAAAAAAAGGATGGGTCAAACACGAGATAATTTAATATAGTTGCATGTCGTTTTGGAATTTTTCAAATCGGATAAGCCCCCCAGCGCCAATCCATGGTACCGTAAATCATGTTTTTTTCGAATGATCATGTTCAAGGAGCCGTAGGGGAGAGGGGAAGAGGTTCACATTTGCAAACAAAATTGTAAATATTAGTATAAAGTACAATGTTTTGAATGCAAAAAACCCGAATCGATTCGCTTTTCGCGTTATCGAGAAAAAAATATTTGAAATAAGGCAAAAAATATGGTGTAAAAAGTACTATGCCCCCTTAAGCAATAAATCTCCAGCGCCTCTGTGGTTCAAAGGTACACGGGTACCAGTGAGCGACACGCCCTGGCAGGTGTTGTGGGTTCAAATCCGGTTATAATCTCTGATTACAGCTTGGTTCGACCCATGCACCTTCCAGCATTGGACAAGAGATAGGAGTCACAACGACAACTTGTTAACCATAGCTACCTATTACCCCCCCCCCCCCCCAGTGTTGCCACATGTACAGATTTATCTGGAAAAGTACAGATTTTTTCGAATTTTTTAGTACAGATTCTGTACGGTACAGATTACAGATTTTTGCAAAAAGGTACAGATAGGTACAGATTTTTCTGAATGTCAAAAACTCATACTTTTTTCTCAGTGCTGTTTCTTGAAATCGATAGAGAAACAATTCTTAGTATGAATGAAATTAATAAAAACCTGAATTAATCCACCTAGCGGCGTGACCTAGCCTTTCTACTGCCACAATAATCATTTAATTTCTCAGAAACATCTGAACAGAACAGAAAAATAATGTTAACACAAAAGATAATTTTTGCAGACTTGAATGAATATATATATATATATAGAAAATTAGAAATTAACCCTCTAACGGGTCTACAGACGGCCTTAACTTTCGGGCTTCAGAGCCACATACGAAACTTGTTTTGAATTGATAAAAAAGAAGAAAAACAAAAAGTTATTTATATTCTTTAATTCTACTACTGTGTTTTATTGATTTCGGTCTCGACGTGTGACCTTCATCAGTATCTAACTAACTTAGACTGTTTTGTTTTGAATTGACAATATGAAATATGTGTTCATAGCAGATGTTTTGATATTTTGATATTAATACCATGTGTTCAAAAGTTAGCATCTTTGAAAAACAAGAATTCAGAAAAATTATTGTTATACTTCACTTTTGAAGAAAAAGGATATCTACAACAAAATGATTAATCTGAAAATTTTACTATTAGTTTGTTTGGCTTCAATTTTGCAACATATCTGAATTAGAAAAAATAACTGATTAGAGCATTAGATATGAAAAAGAGAAATTTCTTAGCTGGTGCTCCTTCAGATAATTATTTTTGCATAAAAATCAAAACTTGAGCCTCTTTTGAATGTACTTTCATGAAAAGATAGTCATTAGCCTGATCGCATCGTTTTTATAATGTTAGAGGGTTAGGAAAACAAGAAGAAGTCGAAAAATAGTGCAAAAGCTGCGCCATAAACATGCTTGAGAATGAAAAATATGTTCGACATGATTTCCAGCTAGGGCTGTCGGTATTGGGCACTTTTGGTGAAAACCGGTATTTCGGTATTGGAGTAGAAAATACCGGTAATACCGGTAAAATACCGGTATTGGCAGATTATTTGAAATCAATAGATATGTCGATGTTTTTCAGTAAATCTTTTTATTTTGAAACTTTAACTCCAGTATTGTTGCTTAGCAAAGTAGAATTTGAGCATCTATAATACTCTTAGCGATTTAATTCCCTTACTAGAACGAATTTTATTGCTAACACTTCCAACAATTGGGTATTTTAGCGGTATATAAATTTTCACATATTATGGTAACATATGATGTCACTGTATCGTCACATGAAGACTTTTTCAAATTTGACGAGTGAAAGTAATAGAAAAAGCATTTTTTTAATTTAAAAATTTTTTTTGGGATAAGACGATAGCTGAAAAGTAACCCACTTTTCTTCTCAGCTCACCTCAGACAACACAGTGCATAGATAAACTATGGTCATCGGACGATACAGATTTCATACGGGAGCTGTCAAAAGCTCGGTCAAAATGAAGAGCTCTATCAGAAAGATAGAAGGGAGGGAGAGAACTTCTGATATCATTTCAATCAATCAGCTTTGTTGATATCTGTCAAACAGCAAATCATTCTATTTTTGATTTTTATTAATTTTTTCATTAAATATTGACCTAGTTGAAATAAAAAAAGAACTGTTAGATGCAGAAAACGACGAGCTATCAAATAAGGTGAAAAAATCCACTTTTTTGGGGAAATTAAAATACCCAATTGAAAAACACATCAGGAATTTTCCATTCATTTCTTCAAATTTATAGTAGGGAAAGCCGCCTTTAATTATTTACAAACTATCTTGTATTGTAACTTCCAGCATAATTAATGCCCCGGTTTCCTACAGCCTCTCAACAATTTTTTCTCCATCCCCAAATCAGAACTCCTGCATCTCGTCATCCTCTTCATCATCTTTCTCAAATACCTTTTCTTCTCTGTTATCAATCACACTATTCGAAGATTGTGGGATGCAGATTTCATCTCCTTGTTTAATCAATGTATCACACGAAAGACTTGAAAAATATTCCAAATTCTTTCCTGGCAGATCCTTTGATGGTAAGAATGCTCAAAAAGCGCAAAGATCCCCGTGTTGTGATCAGAGCCCGGCATCGTCGAAACAAAGAAATGAAGCTAACTTTCCCTTACCTTCGCGTCATACATGAAGCGACTTGTTTCATTTGTTGAACAGAACGTTTCAAGCCAGTTTCAGCTGAAGCTACTGACTGTGTCGAATGACGACGATTGACAATCAAGCACGATTTGTCGATGTTGAGTAGATTAATCATAATATGCGTTAAATTGTAGGAAATCAATTCAATTGCATTCAAAGTCTAGGCTGACTTTTTTCTGAATATTTGATAGAGAAATACAAATGAAACTTTAAAACCGGTCGTCATGATGAAGTGAAAAACGTCATTGAAACGCTGATTGAAGCCAGTTTTGAAACGAAACTGCGCTGCTTCTGTTGAGTCTAAAGCTTCATTACTTCATTCTTGAATAACAATTTACTATTGTAAGTGACGTTTCTGGGCCCTAATCTTGTTTCCTAAATTCGTTTTTTGAGAGCTTCGAATAATTTGGTGGTTTTTGAACATCAAGTTGTTCAAAAATAAATTGAAACGCGACGTCTGGCTCATACAATGAAACATTTTTACAACAAAGTTACTCTACTGTGCATTAAACGGGTTCAAGAGCTACAATTATTTAATCCACAATTTCACTCTCTTCTCTTTTATCAAATTTAGTTCTTATTCGAATAAAGAGTTGTAAAAAACAAGTAGATTAGAAAATACCGGAAATACCGGTTTTTTGCCTATCCAAAACCGGTATTTCGGTATCCAAAAATTGGCCGGTATTACCGGTTTCGGTACTACCGGTACTACCGGTTAGACAGCCCTATTTCCAGCGCTTGTCATTTTGGATTTATTTATTAAAACATGATACATGACATAAGACATCTGTCCTTTAAAATGTCACTAACGAAAACAAATCGTACAAAATTACTACCGTGCACCATTTACTTCCTATTTTTCAAATAACATTTCTAATCTCTAATATTTAATGATTGAAAAGAGCATCTATTGATGCGGAAAATTTGTTTGAAATTAGTATAAATTTATTTGGAAAAATCAACTCATTAGTATTTTTAATCCTATACACCACTTTACCGACATGCTTAAATTAACTGCTTTTTTCGCTTTTTGCTTTTCTTGTACAATTGTGAGTAACAGCAAGTGAAGAAAATGACAATTGAAATCTTAAATCAAAGAAAGAAAAAACTTTTCGATTGAATTCCACTATTTAATATTTATTAGCAACAGATACGTAGTTCGCCTACGACGTGCAGGCTTCATCAGTGTCTTATTTCGAAGCGTATACGTATCTGTCGCGTATGAATATTAAATAGTGGAATTTAGTCGGTAAAAGTTTTTTCTTTTCTTTAATTTCAGAGTTCGTATTCCACTAAGAGGTTTCAAAAACTTCAGACAATTGAAATGTTTCTCACTTTTCTTGAATTTCAATGCAAATTAGAAAATTGCAAATTGTCATCACATACACACGTACATACATACATACATACATACATACATACATAGATACATACATACATACATACATACATACATACATACATACATACATACATACATACATACATACATCTAGGCAGTTTCAGTGTTAGTACACCGTCGTACATAGCATTCCAGAGCGATGGGCCGAGAAGTGAGCCTTGTGGAACCCCCGCGGTAACCCTGAACGCCTTCTGGCCGATGTTCGTTTCATAAACCAGAAAGCGGTTCTGGAAATAGCTATTGAGGATCCTACACAGATAGGCAGGGACCCTCATTGCGTACAGCGCTGCAGCGATAGCTTGCCAACTGACGCTATTGAAAGCGTTCTTAACGTCAATCGTGATTACGGCGCAGTGTCGATTTCCTCTTCTTTTCTGGTTGGTTGCCTTCTCAGCTTTTTCGATCACTGTACGTATGGCGTCTACTGTACACTTTCCTTTCCTGAATCCGAATTGCCTCGCTGACAGTCCATGTTCGCTCTCCGTGTATTTTGTAAGCCTGTTGAGAATAATTCTCTCCAAGAGTTTACCGAGTGTGTCCAGCAGACAGATGGGTCTGTAAGCACCTGGATCTCCTGAGGACTTTCCTGGTTTCGGTAGGAGTACTAACTTCTGTGTCTTCCATGGATCTGGAAAGCAGCCTTCCTGCAGGCATTTTTGTAAAACCGGTCTAAACATGTCTGGAAATGCCTGCAGTGCCGCTTTCAGCGCTACGTTGGGGATTCCATCTGGGCCAGGCGCTTTCCTAACTTTCATACTTTTCGCGGCAGCTACGAGTTCCTCGTTGGAGACACGTCTTTCATCGGCGTCAACCTCCTCAACTTCACCGTATGGACAAGGTGGCCAGATCGTTGTATCGTGCTCCGGGAAAAGCTCTTCGATGATGATCTTTAGCCTCTCTGGACACGTTTCTGTGGGCGTCGTCGGACCTCTTATCCTTGCCATTGCAACTCGATATGCGTCACCCCAGGGGTTAGCATCAGCATCTCGACAAAGTTCCTTAAAGCAGTTGGATTTACTTTGAATTATTGCCCGTTTCAATGCTGCCTTGGCCACCCGGTGCACTATTCTCCGTGCCTCTCTCTCAGAGGTGTTCTTTGCCCGTTGAAAGCTTCTTCTGGTCCTAAGGCATTCAGCACGAAGTTCCCCGAGTGCGTCATTCCACCAGTAAGCAGGTGCCCGTCTGTTTCTAGGCTCCCGTTTTCTAGGCATTGTGACATCGCATGCCTTTGCTAGCGTTTCTGTCAGTTCATCCGCTGTCAGGTCCAGGGAGTCACTATCGACACGTAGAGCCTCGACAAAAAGTTCTCTGTCAAATACTTTCGTTTTCCACTTCCGTCCGCAGTCCCTAATTCTTCGTGGTACCACGGGATTCTTGCGACCAATGGTATATCGAATCGCCTGGTGGTCGCTGTACGTGAAGTCCTCACTGACTCTCCAGTTCATGCTTACTGCTAGCGGCGGGCTGCAGAAAGTAACATCGACAATGGATTCATGCCCATTCCTTCTAAATGTGCTAGTGTTACCTACGTTACACTGTGTAACTTCTAGCTTCGTAAGAGCTTCTAGCAGACTGTACCCTCTTGCGTTTGTACATCTACTTCCCCATTCCGCTGCCCAGGCATTGAAGTCACCTCCGATGATGATTGGCCTCCGTCCGATAAGCTCTTCGGTTAGCTCATTTAGCATATAATTAAACTGATCCATAGTCCATCTTGGTGGAGCGTAACAGCTGCATATATAGATTCCATTGACTTTGGCAACCACGAACCCCTCATGCGATCTGTCTATTACCTCCTGGATCGGGAATTTCCCCATTACATGAATTGCAGTGGTAGCTGCTTTGTCCGCCACCCAGTTGCCGTTATCGGGAGGAACACGATATGGCTCCGCAATAATTGCAACATCGCACTTTGCTTCTGTCGTCGACTGCCACAACAGTTGCTGCGCAGTGTCACAATGATTGAGGTTAATTTGGACTACCTCTATCATTTCTGGCACGCCGCCGCCTTCTTAAACTCTGGGCATCTGAACCCTCCCGTCGCGTGGTCTTTTTCTGTTTTGCAGAGCAAACACCTTGGTGGGTTTTTGCAATTCAGAGCAAAGTGTCCCTCTTGACCGCATTTCCTGCATAACTTGGATCTATCAGGTCCATCGCAGCTGCTCGCTAAGTGGCCAAAGCCCATGCATTTGAAGCATCTCTCCGTTTCTTTACTCGGGCGAGGAATGGCTTTGAGTGGGCACACAGACCATCCCACTTTCACTTTACCCAGCTTCAGGACCCTTTCAGCTGCCATCACCGAGAGTCGTATCGTTGCCGTCTGCGTGCGGCCATACGTTTCCTTTAATCGGATTGTCATTGGTACACCCTGAAGGTCACATTTTTCCGTCAGCACCTTCCTTAGCTCTTCTTCTGTTGTAACCTCGTCTAAGTTCCTACATAGGACTACTGACTCCTGAGACAAGGCTCTCACGTTCGCCTCTTCGCCGAGAGCCTTTTCAATGAGCTCTTTGAAGGCTGTACTCTTGACCGTAGGGTCTTTCTTTAATTCGAACAGCATTTCACCGTTCTGAGTGCGCCTAGTCTTCATCACCTTCTCCCCAAGCTCCTTCAGGTCAGGGTCGGCTCTTACTTTCCGGAGGATGTCGGCATATGTCAATTTACCCGTTGCACCAACGATTAGGGCATCGCCTCTTTTTTTCTCACGACGCTTCTCCTTTTCCTTTTCCTTTCGCTCTTTTTCTTTCGCTTTTTTCTCCATCTCTTTCTTTTTTCTCTTTTCGACGGTCTGCCAGTCGCTGTCCTCCTTCTCTTCTGCTGGGTTTTCGGGTTCGTCAAGGTCTTCCTGTACGTTATCTCCCTCCTGGTCGTCCTTACGTTTCTTGTCCGCTGGGGATTCCTTGTCCCCTGGTGAGTCACGATCTCGTTTCTCGGTACGCAAGTTACGAAATGCCCGAGGTGTAACCTGTACTCCGACCTCTACCATCTCGGCTTGTTCTGACAGCGCTAATTCAGCAGTTGCGGCTCTGTTTATCAGCGCTAAGTACTCCCTTTTGGCGGCATTCAGAACAGTTTGAATACCAATCACTTGCTGCTTAATCTCATTGTGGACGTTGCTTCTCGCTTTAACGAACTCGTAGAGGTTAGTGACCCTATCCATAGCCTGTGCCAACCTCGTGTTTTTGAAATCATCTCCTGGAAGTCCTCTACTAGACTTCGGTGTAAGCATCTCGGTAAAGTCGCTACCGTTTATGTGCGCATCTTGCTGCTCAGCATTAACACCGCTATTGGTGAACATTGTTGACACCGCACGTTCCAACACTGGCGATCGCAATAATTTTCCGCTTTTTGCAAACACATTTGCATCACTGTCGGTCGTGTCCATCTCACCTTCGTCGTCATCTCTCTGATATTTTCGATTATTTTCCATATTGTTGGGTCCCCCCTTCGGGCCGCTATCTCCGCTCGTTGTACATAGTCGCCTGAATGTGATCCCATGGTTATCTATGCAAGCAGGGAGGCCATGCTAGGGTTGACATGGTCCTTTATGGGAAACCATGTTCAGAGCCAGATCGGCGCAATCAGGAATGTTTCATCTGATCCTAGTACTACCAAAGCACCACTTTGGAAACGAGTTTTGAACGTACCCGAAGGCCTGCCAAGGTTTTACCGGGACTGAGGCAACCAAGTCATTAGCCCACTCGCCATTTCAGGGAGGTATCACCCTTCCTTACTCAGAGAGTAGAATGGCTCAGAAGCCAGCTTCTTAGCGTCAAATCCAATCGTGCATTCCAGTAACCAGTATACCATAATTAGGATCTTACTGGCGTTAATCCTAATGTGCTCACCGTACGTAATTGATTAACGTCACAAGCACTATCAGGACGGGGCAAGACACTTATAGCGGTGTCAGATCGCATTGACGAGCTGGTTTCGGAATTTTGTGGCATTTTTTAGGAGACTCGCCATGCCCAGGGCTCGCCCCACCACACCTATCCAACTCACCGGGTGGATCAACCGGTAACGCCATGGCGCTGGATGGGGTTCCCATTCCCCTACCATAGGGGAATACCATAGGGGAATACGAAATCGTCGGTTTCGCGGACGATATCGTAACGACGGTAATAGGCGAGACTTTGGAGGAGGTTGAAATGCTGGCATCCCAGACAATAGACGCGATCGAAACCTGGATGAAAGGAGTAAAGTTGCAAATAGCCCACCACAAAATAGAGGTACTATTAGTTAGCAACTGTAGAGCGGTGCAACGGTTGGTACTCAACGTTGGTGAGCACACTATAGCCTCTAAGCGTGTGCTGAAATACTTGGGTGTGATGGCCGACGATCGGCTGAATTTCAACAGCCACGTTGACTATGCCTGCAATAAGGCTGCCAAGGCATTCAACGCGATCTCCAGAATCATGCCAAACAGTGCTGGTCCAAGCAGCAGCAAGAGGCGTCTTCTGGCTAGCGTATCCTGCTCAATCCTAAGATACGCGGGTCCAGCATGGAACGCAGCGCTGGAAACCCACCGGAATAGGACAAAGCTGAACCGTACCTTTCGGTTGATAGCTATACGAGTTGCTACTGCCTACCGAACCATCTCGTCGGAAGCAGCTTGTGTTATCGCCGGAATGATCCCTATTTGCATTACGCTGGCCGAAGACAGTGAATGTTATAGGCGGAAAGGTACTAGAGGAATACGTAAACGGATGAGAGCGGAGTCGATAGCCAAGTGGCAACAAGAGTGGAACACTGCTACGAATGGAAGATGGACACACAGGCTGATACCGAACTTGGTCAGTTGGGTTAACAGGAAGCACGGAGAAGTGAACTTCTACTTGACGCAATTCCTATCAGGGCACGGCTGCTTCAGGCAGTACCTGCATCGGTTCGGGCATGCAAGGTCCCCCCTATGCCCCGAGTGTGATAATGAAGAGGAAACTCCAGAGCATGTAGTTTTCGTCTGCCCAAGATTTGAGTCTGCGCGACGCGAGCTGCCATCTCTTAACGTAGATAATATTGTCAGGGAAATGTGTAGAGATGAGAACATATGGAATGTTGCCAACAGGGTGATAACACACATCTTGTCCGATCTGCAGCGAACATGGAGAGCCGAACAGCGCTCCAGCGGCACCAGCTAGCGTCAGAAATCCAGCAGTGCTAACATCCAGTCGGGGTGGATAATGATGACGATGCAGCCAATCGAACAAACGCCCTTGGGCCGCAAATGACATCTTAATCCAAAGCAACGCGATTCTGGGCGCGGTAAAACCCTTGACCGGACTCATATGTGTGGGGATGGGCTTCGTACCCTAAATAATCCCGGTACCCATTTTGTGCAAATGTTCATAACTGGCGGAGATCCCTGCGAGGGTGGCTGTGACGGAGTGCGCGTCGTGATGGAGGGCACTTACCAATCAGTACACGTCTCGAAGGGAGTAAAGCACCACGAGGGTGGCCGTGACGGGGTGCACGTTATGAACGTAGGCACTTTCCAATCGGTACACGTCTCGATGGGTGAAAGCATCCATCATTAATGAGAAATCCTGCGAGGGTGGCTGTGACGGAGTGCGAGTTATGGTGAAGAGCACTTCCCAATCAGTACACGTCTCGACGGGTAGCAATACCCCGCGAGGGTGGCCGTGATGGGGTGCACGTTATGATGACAGGCTCTCCCAAATCGGTTCACGTCTCGATGGGTAGCAGGTGCGTCGTTATTGGAGCAGTGCATAAGCACAGCCTCTCCCCGAAGTAGTCGCCTTGTAGCGGTCCCGGGGGGATTTTGAGCTAGGAGCAGTGAGGTTTTTAGTGGGTTAGAGTCCCACACCGTGCCACGTGATGAATACCATCATTAGTGTGCCAGGCATAGAGCGTTTCCTCACTTAAAAAAAAAAAAAAAAAAAAAACATACATACATACATACATACATGCATACATACATACACACATACATACATACATACATACATACATACATACATACATACATACATACATGCATACATACATACATACATACATACATACATTCATTCATTCATACATACATACATACATACATA
This sequence comes from Sabethes cyaneus, assembly GCF_943734655.1. Lineage (NCBI taxonomy): Eukaryota > Metazoa > Arthropoda > Insecta > Diptera > Culicidae > Sabethes > Sabethes cyaneus. Next base: position 61,564,269 of record NC_071353.1, on the reverse strand, counting down.
CATACATACATACATACATACATACATACATACATACATACATACATACATACATACATACATACATACATACATACATACATACATACATACATACATACATACATACATACATACATACATACATACATACATACATACATACATACATACATACATTGAATACAATCAACATTTGATTGATATGTTTTGATTTCACACGTTTTAACGGTTTAATATACGGTGCTCAAGTGTTAAAGTTTGAATAACTTTTGAATGAACCGTCCGATTTTAAATAACTCGGTTTCGTTTGATAGATCTCAGCAGTAATTTTCAAATAATAATAAAATGTGTGATGTTTTTCATTGAATTAATGATTATATGTTTCAAAAATATGTTTTAAATACTATTTTTTCACATTTCTTTATGTAACTTTCAAACTACAAGGCCAATCGTCATGAAATTTGGAAGTTAAGGGTTTGCAAGACTCCTCTTTCATATGCAATCAATTTTGTTCAAATCGGTTAAGGGACCTGTGAGATAATGAAGTCCCATATTTTTCGTATTTTTATACATAACTTTTGAACTAAAAGTCCGATCAAAATGAAATTCAATAGCAACCAATGGGACACCTAGACCTTTCATTTGACACTAAGAACATTAAAATCGGTCCAGCCATCTCCGAGAAAAGTGAGTGAGATTGAAAGCGTTACATACCCACACACACGCACACACACACACACATACATACACACACACAGAAAATGCTCAGTTTTCGAAACTGAGTCGAATGGTATATGACATTCGGCCCGCAGGACCTTCTTTCCTTTTCCGGTTTTCCAAGTGATTTCTATACCTTTATACTATATATTTATATAGTAGAAAGGCAAAACGTATTTATATCTAAGTTTAGCAGAGATATGTGCAAACATCATCAAACAAATAAATGATTTGAGACTCGTGCATTTTTTTAATGCTAACAAACCAAATTTTTCTATGCAATAATTATTTTTAATGGTACAGATTTTGGTACAGATTTTTGGAAGAAAAGGTACAGATTAAAAAGATTTTTGCCGCTTGCAGTACAGATGAATATGTGGCAACACTGCCCCCCCTTCCTTTCCACCCTTCCCCTTCATTCCCGAAAAAATCCTTCTTCATTACTTTCCCTTACCGTCCCTTCATCAATTGTAGAATCATCGTTTCAAAAAAATATTAATATATGCCTGACCGCATTTCAAGGTCATGACTAAAGTCACGAGTTTGGTCAATAAATCTCCTTATATAAATGAATCGCACTTAAAGAGCCGAACTTCTAAAAATTATGTAATAGAAAATTGATGTTATGTAGGTATATTAAATTTTATATAATTTACTTTAAGCCTCAAGCAGCATCCTATCCACGTTTCTAAGTAACAATGATTGATTCGGTCACAACAGTTTGGTTAACTTGTACATCGTGACATTGACACTTCTCCCTAGGCTAGACGATCCTCCGAACAGGCACAGGGCGTGGATGGGTTTGGCTTTCGACGTCGAATTTAGATAGCGTGTGAGGTTGAACCGGCTCGTACAGTAGCGCAATCAACATGTCACCGATAACGATTTTCACGTCCCGTCGCGGACAGCCATCATACACCTGCTCCAGCTGCGCGTAGAACGCCTCCTTCTCGTCATCGGGTCTCCCTTCGTGTGGGCAGTGCACATTGATGACATTGATGAAGTTTCGTGTCCTTCAAGGTTGGCATTCCCTTGAAATACAAAGCTGCGGCTTTGGCCCCCGACTGTTGGCCACAAGGAATCGCTTTTAGGGAATTCGACGGCGCTCGCTCGAATCCAGCGGTATGGCTTCCCCCTATCCCCACTGTTCCACCTGCAACTCCAGCCGTTAGACCACCTGGTAACCCTGCTGTTGACACCTTATCCGTGACTCCGATGGAGCTGGACCCTTGATGGTTACTATCCGTCAATAAATACGTCTTGGACGTGACTAGTGCATCACCGATCGTTTACTATGATTTCGCCCGTGCGGACTTCAGGGAAATCCAAAGAACCCTGACTAGCATCAATTGGGATGCAGTTTTGGACAAGGATGATGTTAACTCTGCCGCAATGACATTCTCCAATATCCCGAACTACGCTATCGATAGACATGTCCCAAAAAGCACCATGCCCGCTCTGAAGCAGATACCCTGGGTAAACGCTATGTTACGACGTCTGAAATCCGAGAGAAAGACCGCTCTCAAGAAATTTTCAAAATATCGAACGTTGCCACTCCGTAACCACTACTTGTCGATCAACACGTGTTACAAACGATTGAGTCGCTCCTGCTTCCGGAACTACCTGAGCAACATCGAACGTAGACTGAAAAGGAATCCCAAATCCTTTTGGAAGCACGTCAACGAACAGCGGAAGGACAACGGGCTTCCTTCGGTAATGTTCCTGGGTAGTGAAACTGCCAGTAACACAGAACAGATTTCCCAACTATTCGCGCGGAAATTCTCCAGTGTATTTACTGACGAACAGTTAACAAGAGAAGAAATTTCCGCAGCCATCCAGTGCGTCCCCGTATTTTAGCAATTGTTTAACTCACGTTTCCATCGACGACACGGTGGTCATATCAGCTGCCGCGAAGCCAAAATCCTCTCGTTCTTCTGGACCGGATGGTATTCCGTCTCTTCTGCTGAAACAGTGTATCAACGCCTTGGCTGCTCCGATGAGCCACCTGTTCAGTTTATCAATCAGTACAGGTGTCTTCCCAACAGTATGGGAATCGGTTTACATGTTTCCATGTTACTGATTATAGCAAAATGGTGCACAGTTAACCGCATGCTGCTAAATTCCGACAAATGTGAAATAATTACATTCTCAAGGAAATTGAACCCTCTCGTTTTCGACTACATGCTATCAGACGTGCCTTTACACCGCGAAAACTGTGTCAAGGACTTGGGAATACTGCTTGACTCCAAGCTTGACTTCAAACAGCACATCGCATATATTGTCGATAAGGCCTGCAGGAATCTGGGATTTATCATGCGGATCGCCAAGAATTTCAACGACATCTACTGCCTCAGAGCTCTCTACTGTGCTCTTGTCCTGTCCAACCTTGAGTACTGCGCTCCTGTGTGGAGTCCTTACTACCAAAATGGAGTTGACCGAATCGAGTCAGTGCAGCGCCGATTCATACGTTTTGCACTTCGTAGATTGCCCTGGGTATGAAATGGAGAGAGTTACCTGGAAGGAGCGTCAAACATAGCTCTGGCTCTCTCAAGCTCCCACCTGGCGCCTCCACGCAGATCTAAATCAAATGATGACGGTCGATGGCCTTACCCGGAAATGCTTCATGTACTTAGTGAAGCAGCTAAACTAGGAGGTGCGAACTAGAGCGCCTGTTCTCCAGATGAGGGGCGGCTCACACTGCGTCTGTCTCGTAACGGGCGGCTGAATATGAAATGCTGTATCCCGCAAGCTATACCTAAGATTGCAGACCCATCAGCGGGATGCAGGTATCGCGACCCCGATGAGGTAGTATACCGAAAACTCAATCACCACGAACAACGAACAAAGAAAATCAGGACGGAACAATCGGTATAGGACACGGCAAGGGACAAGGAAACGATTAAGGGATAACGATTGGAAACTTGGTACCTGGAATGTCCGAACTCTCCACGAACCGGCACGGGCTGGCTTGCTTGCTCGAGAGCTGCATCAACTCGGAATGGGGATCGCTGCTATTCAGGAAGTTCGGTGGCCAAATTCCGGAGAAAGGGAGTTCCGTGCAGTAGACCCTATTGCAGGCACTTCTTTCAAGTACCACATCTACTACAGAGGCGGTAAGAAAGCTGAACACGGAGTCGGTTTCGTAGTTTTGGGAAAACAAAACCAACGAGTTATCCGGTGGAGGCCCGTAGATGACCGTATATGCGTGTTTAGGATTAAGGGCAAATTCTTCAACTATAGCCTAATCAACTTATACGCACCGACAAATGATAAATCCGATGATGCTAAAGACGAGTTTTACGACAGACTTGAGAGGACCTATGGAGAGTGCCCAAAACACGACGTGAAAATCATCATCGGAGATGGAAACGCGCAGATCGGGAGGGAAGAATTCTTCCGTCCAGTTATTGGAAGACATAGCCTCCATCTGTCGACCAATGATAACGCTCTGAGGCTCATAAATTTTGCCGCGGCCAGAGGGATGGCCATCTGTAGCACCTACTTTCCGCGTTTGAATATTCGGAAACAACCCTGGAGGCATCCAAATAGAGACTCTAGCTCTCAGATCGATCATGTCTTGATTGACGGTCGACACTTTTCGGATGTTATCGATGTACGGTCTTTTCGTGGACCAAATATCGACTCTGACCACTATCTCGTAGTGAGTAAGATTCGCGCAAGGCTGTCGAACACGGCGAAAGCTCACACTGAGACGACGCTGCGGTTCAACATTCAGCGGTTAACGGCAGACGGCGTAGCAGTGGAGTACGCTAGGAAGCTTGACCAGCGAATCGCAGAACAGCAGGTAGAAGAAGATATAAATGGGCTGTGGAGGAACATCCATGGTGCCATCCAAACAGTCGCGAGAGAGGTGGTAGGCACGAAGCGTGGAAGACAGCGTAACAGCTGGTTTGATGCCGGATGCCAGAGAGTGACAGACGAAAAGAACCAGGCCAGGAGTCGCATGCTCACTGCAGCAACGCGCCAAAACAGAGAGAGATACAGAGAGACTAGAGCTGCGGAAAAAAGAATCCATCGTCTAAAGAAACGCGAGTACGAGGAGCACGTGCTCGCCGGCGCAGAGGAGCGACACACGGAGTTTCTATAAAACGGTGAGATGCAGGAATTTTGCCATGCCTGTGATGTGCAATGATAATGCTGGCAACCTGCTTACCGACAAAACAGCGGTAGCAGCCAGGTGGAAGGAGCACTTTCAGACGCTATTGAATGGAGAGGTAAATGCGGAGATCAGCAGGGACAGAATAGAAATTGTAAGCGATGGTCAAGCTATGGAGCCACCAACACAGGAGGAGGTTAAGAAGGCAATCAGTGAGCTGAAAAACGGTAAGGCTGCTGGAAAGGACGGTATCCCGGCTGAACTTCTAAAAGCGGGGAGCGAGCGGCTGTACGAAGCAATCCACCGGATCATTGTCAGGATCTGGGAGGAAGAACAAATGCCGGAGGAGTGGTTGGATGGCCTCATTTGCCCAATTTTCAAAAAGGGACATCGAATGGAGTGTAAAAACTATCGAGGAATTACATTGCTCAATTTTGCCTACAAGGTGCTTTCCCGTATCCTATTCTGCAGACTGAGACCGTTAGCGGAGTCATACGTCGGCGAGTACCAAGCGGGTTTTCGTGAGGGTTGCTCCACGATGGATCAGATGTTTACCCTGCGTCAGTTGCTAGACAAGTTCCGGGAGTACAACTTGCGGACACACCATCTGTTTGTGGACTTTAAAGCGGCGTACGATTCAGTTAAACGAAATGAGTTGTGGCAGATAATGCTAGAACATGGTTTTCCGACGAAACTAGTTACGCTGATTCGTGCGACGCTGGACGGATCCAAATCATGCGTTAGAATAGCGGGTGAGACCTCAGCTGCTTTCGTGACGTTGGATGGACTGAAGCAAGGGGATGCACTCTCTAACCTGCTATTCAACATTGCCTTGGAAGGTGCATTACGAAGGGCAAACGTGGAAAGGAATGGAACTATCATCACGAAATCTCACATGCTTCTTGGTTTTGCGAATGACGTCGATATCATCGGAATCAACCGTAGAGCAGTGGAAGAGGCCTTCAGGCCCTTTAAAAGGGAAGCTGCGAGATTGGGACTTACCATAAATACCGCCAAAACGAAGTACATGGTTGCTGGTAGGGAACGTGGGAGCCCAAGTGGTGTTGGTGCCGAGGTGGAGTTAGATGGGGAACGATATGAAGTAGTGGAGGAATTTATATACCTTGGTACACTCGTGACATGTGACAACGATGTAAGCCGCGAAGTGAAACGACGAGTTGCAGCCACAAATCGGGCTTTCTACGGATTACGTAGCCAGCTGAAGCCCCGTAGTTTGCAAATTCGCACAAAACTGGCGCTCTACAGAACACCAATCCTCCCGGTGACTCTTTCCCGGACACGAATCATGGACGTTAAAGGAAGCTGATCGGCGAGTGCTTGGGGTTTTTGAGCGTAAAATTCTGCGATCTATACTTGGTGGCAAAATAGAAAATGGAGTGTGGCGCAGACGCATGAATCACGAGCTGTACCAAGTATTCAAAACTATTTTCAGCAGAGAACCAAGAAGAGGCCGTAGACTCCGAGGCAGACACCGCACCCGGTGGGTGTGTGCTGTCGAAGACGATGCACGTTCAGCTGGTGTTCGTGGGGATTGGAGAACGGCAGCCCAAGACCGACGGTACGGAAGGACCATAATTCGTTCGGCGCAGGATCGGTAACGGACCGTTGCCACTAAAGTAAAGTAAGTAAGATTGCCCTGGAACGACCCCTTTCAGCTGCCCTGCTATGAACAATGCTGCAGACTCATGAATCTTGACCTGTTGAACACTCGTCGCGACGTGATCAGAGCAATGGCTGTCGCCGACATGCTGACCTCGAGAGTGAATTGCTCATGTCTACTCGCGAACCTCAACATATACGCCCAAAGTCGTGTTCTACGCAACGGTCCATTTCTGCGTGTACCGCATCGGCGAACCAACTATAGCACATTTCGCACAATCATCGGTCTGCAACGCCATTTCAATCGATTTATACATAGCGTCGATTTAAACGTCAGCCGCGAGGTACTGAAAACTCGTTTCCTGGCACTAGCGCGTAGATTCTAGTTTAAGTGTATCAGTAGAGCCAGTAGGCCTGTTGATATTTTTATACAAATAAACAAAAAACAATACTGTAATTGAAGAAACGGCCCTTAATCCTCAACTTGCAAATCCTTGCGTTGATCGGTTGCCAACCAATCACAAGCTGGCGCATCTTTATAGTACGCCAGTACTATAAAGCCGGTTCCCAGCTTGTTAGTGGTGCCACAGCTCTGGTAGAAAGTAGCCGCTCGATGCACGCTTTTCCATACCTTCTGTCCTGTCCAGCAAAGTTCCTGCAGTGCTACGACTTCGAAGTTTCGGGGATGTAGTTCATCATATATTATCCAATCGCAACCCGGGAAGCCGAGCGATTTGCAATTCCATGTCCCGAGTTTCCAATCGTAGTCCTTATTTCGTCGCGTAGGTCGACACCGATTGTTTCGATCCCTATTTTCTTCTTCATTGTTGGTAACGTTTTGATTTACCAGGGCGGCTTTTTGGGCCTGCCCCTAACCCCCTGTCTCGCCGGAGGACCATCGTGCACAGCACTGTTTAGAGTCCCTGCTGGCACGAGGACGAGTATAATAATCAGCCGCCCCTAACATGGAGAACAGACGCTGCTTGGGCCGCACCTCCTTGGTGAACAGACGCTCGTGTTTGACGAAGCATTTCCTCTAACGCCATGCTATGGTTACCGCGCCAGTATTCGCGTAATTTTGTCATATAACATTTGATAATTAGGAATTTTCTCTTTTTTTTAAGTAAGTCAAGTCTTCCATCCTACTATTCTTAGTTAGCACCATATATTCATTCAAGTAAAATTATAAATAATTTATTTTAAAATCATAAAATGCTCAGCAAAGCATACTTGTCTCGTATGTGTATAGGTTCGCACATTTTATCGCTCTCGGCAATTCCTTTTTTGAAATAAACATTGCATGCATCATATTCAACAAAAATTTACTGCTAATTTTGCGCAAAAGAATTTTGATTTGTCATAAAAGATCAGCTATTTGAAATGAAGTGATGTTTCAATTTCGTAATTATATACATTAGAGTGAATGGTAAGTGTATGCTCCTAGCTGCTTCTGTTCTAAACGTTTGCCTCATTTTATGAAAGAATCTTAGTATTTCGAGAACGTTTGCATTGCATTATGCATTACACGCTTCTACCTTCCTTTCGCCAGAAGACACTATTTTGTTTACACAATCAATCATCGACATTTTTATACTCTCAATGTTATTGGTACAGTATTGTTACAAAATCACTTGGTTTGCAAACAACAAATCTACATGATTTTAAGATTCTAGACTTTGTTGGCATTTCTATCTTTTTCTTCCGCGCATCGCTGAGGTAGATTGCATAAAAAGTAAACATCAGTGGTTTGGTGAGCTCGCCGCGGCCGATTGGCTAAAGTTATTTGGGATGGATCCCGTCACACCAGGGTTTATCACTACCGAGGATCTGTAAATAAAAAAAGGGTTAGAAATTTGAAAAAAAAAACAGGAATTGATCTACCGCTAGAAAACGAAAACATGTCAATCGTACCTGTTATGACGCATATGGCTCTTGACTAGATCGCTATTGACTAAGGCAGCCATCAAACTGAGCTCTCCGGCCATAACGGTAGCGCAAATTACACGAGCTAGTTGTTTTGAATTTTCAGCTGGATGCGTTGGATGCGCTCCTCTTACACCAAGCATATCAAGACAAGCACTTTGTCCAGGTAATCCTGTACCACCTCCAACAGTGCCAACTTCCAGTGACGGCATAGTACAAGTCATGTATAAATCCTCGCCACTTTCTCCATACAATTCCATGTTCGTAGAGCAATTACTACTCGTTACATTTTGAGCCGGATCTTGACCAGTGGCTATATAAATAGCAGTTACCATGTTTGCTGCATGTGCATTGTTTCCACCGATACTTCCGGCTGCTGCTGATCCGGTCATATTCTTTAATTTATTACACTGTACAAGAGTGCGAGCATTTGTTTTTAAAATATTACGCAATTTGTCAGCTGGAATAATTGCCTCACAAATAACCCGTTTTCCACGGCCTTTGATCCAATTTATAGCTGCTGGTTTCTTATCTGAGCAAAAGTTTCCACTTAATGAAATAATCTGCATATCTGGAAAATATCTTTGAACCTCACGAAGAGCCATTTCCGACCCTTTGGAAACCATATTCATTCCCATTGCATCACCCGTTAAAGCACGAAATCGGGTATATAACACTGGACCATCCATAGCTATGTGGCACTCCTGTAAACGAGCGAACCTACTGGTAGAATCGAAAGCCTTCTTAATGATAGCAAAGTTCTCTGCTGTCTCTATCCATCGTTTAGCCTGAGCGGCTCTCAGAACATTGGGGAATTTGATACATGGAGCACGTGTCATACCAATATCCTCGACAAAGCTAGTTACACCTCGACATGAAATGGCTTTACAACCCCGATTAGTGCTTGCAACTAATGCACCCTCTGTTGTTGCCATTGGAACATAATAACGAACTCCATCCAAAATCAATGGTCCTGCATAACCCACAGGAATTTGCACATAACCAAGCACGTTCTCACAGCATACGTTCATGACTTTAGAGTAGTCATAGTTTTTATAAGACAAATGTTTAAACGCATTTGCTGGGAGACCGGCCTCTTTCTGAATCAAATCTCTTCGAATTTTAATGCCCCGTTCAGCATCATTGATGATACTCTCAATCTTATACAATGGGCAATATCCATTGCCAGCTTTTACAATTAATTTTATTTCTTCATCAGTCAAGGTAACTGCCCCTTCTTCAATATCGTTCAAAATGCTTAAACAGGTCTCCAACGGCCTGGGTTCTCGTTCTACCAATTCATCCTCTAGATCGTCGAATTCAAGTTCATCATCTGCCCCCATACTTTTGACTCTCAATCGCCGGTTTGGCATTAAGCTGAGCTCGCTCTGAGTGGCCTTTTCAACTACAGGGATAACTTCTGCTAGAGTGAAAGTAACTGCGGGAGTGTATTCCTCGTATTTGGAAATAACAGTTGGTTCCAATTGTTGTACAACGGAAAGTTGCTTCTGGCGTTGCGCTGCTGCAGCAGCGGCGGCGGCGGCTTCGTTCGCTACCGATAGCAAAATCTGATCAGACAGATTGTGACGGTCGAAGAAAACAAACTTAATGCCCAATGCAAAGATCAGGATGTACATCACGATCTGCTCAGTACTGATCGAGAGCCACCTGTAATTAGGAAAAATGCTTACAGATAGAGTATATTTTCATTTGATCTGATATGAACCTAAGTTCTTGTTTAAGTCAAGTCACTGTTTTTTAAAGAAAAGTAAATGCGAAGAAAATATGACTATTGATCTTACCTCATAATAAATTCAGAAATGTCGTTTGGTTCAGTCTTGTTTAGTGCCGCTAAGTGTTCCCGACTATGAGAAGCAATGATCTGTTCAGCTGTGTCGGCATCTTTTTCGGAAATCGTTAATCTGCTAAGTACATGTACAATCATAAGTCCGCTAGACATAATTAGTTTAACTCTCTGTACAACTGGATTCGGTTTCTGGTCTTCTTCAGTTAGCACACGAGCCAAAAGATTTTCTTTCTTATTTTTCTGAATGAGATTTCCTGCATTTCGTGAAAGATCCAGTATAAGTGATAAACATGCAGGATAGAATGTCATGAAGACGATATAATTCACTATAGCGGATAAAACAGCAAAACCACTCAGTAGTTCAAGACGTTGAACACCAGACAGTGTGCCAACTCCGATGACTAATGTTTCGACTAGCGTATCTAGAGATATAGCAGGTCCAAGAATTTCCATACCTCTCGCAATGTTTGTTGTAACTTCTGACTGACTTGATCCGCATAATGCCAACTGTGCCAAAATACCGGCTTTCGATAAATCGATTAGAAGTAGGAAGAAAAATAAGGCATCCCTAAAATAAATAATTAAGTTTTAATTCAAATCAAATAATTTTTAATGTTTATGTATTTTAACATTATTTTGCCAATTACTCGAACGATAGAGGGTAGATTATTAATTTATGAAAAATCGAGAAAAATGAATTCTGTTTATATTGTTGGTAAAATATTTATATAAAATAAGAAATAGGTAGGTACATCAAAGAAACGTTTATACACAAACCAAGCAATAATATATCAAACTAACACGTGTGTAATTTGTCGAAATGTTTAAATTACATACCAATAAAATGAGATTGATCTTGACCCTGTGCTTCTAACTTATGCTTAAACCACTCCACTGCAATCAAAGCCATTGAAATTTGGAACCGGAAATGACAACTCAGGTTGTTAACCACTACCTATTGTGAACAGTTTACTCAACGAAATTCATTGCAATCAAGTACATAACAGCTATTGGCTTTAATTGGATACGGTATAAAAAACTTCCTGCGCTTGAGCCAGTCACACAAACTTAATACCTTGATGAAGGTCGCCGAATAGCCAATATCTAAGCGTTGTAAAACATGCATTCGAATAATTGACGGTGGCAATTATACTTACTTAAGATCGGAAACTTCACTGCCAAGGAAGTTGATCACTGTCGAGGTGAAAATGAAGCTAGAGAACACCGTAAAAAGTCCGGCGATACCTAGAAAAAGAAACAAGACGTAATGTTAAATTATCGTTTTACAGCTTTGTTTCATCTGTACACATTGCAAAAACTGAATATTTTATATGAATAATTCAATCGCTGTATGTGTTTCGTTGCTTCCCCAATTGTTTACATTTTCAAGCAGGAAAAAAATGTAGAATATACCTAGGTATATGAGCGCCAAAGTGACTTCCGGAATTTCAACAAATATTTTTAGATGATTCTATTTGCTTGTAGTTAACCAATCTGCATCAGAGCAGTTTAACAAAAATGTTATAAAATTGAAGTAAATTTAGTTGAAATCAATATAGACTCAACTCTCTTTATACATGTTTTTTATGATTTTTGAAATAACGCGGTTTTTCATGACGATTTTTGAAATAACACAGTTTTTTTACATCATTTTTTAAATAAGCGCAGTTTTTTTAAGCAGTAGTTTCACGCGCCACGCATCCCCTGTGTAAAAAAAGACTTAAGTGTAATAAGTTACAATATAGTGTTATGTAAAAACGCAGTGAATGTATGAATTTAATGTATTAGGCCGTATGAATAAAACAGTTTGCTTTGCTATTCCCGTGTAAATCTTATGGGAGAGTTTGCTCTAACTCTTTTATTCATACGGCCTATTGTATTGCAATATATTTATTACACGTAAATTATGGATATAGTTGACCACAACATATGACAAACACTTATTACTGAGTTTTTTAATAAGTTGCACCTGCTACCTACAACACAAACACATTACATAACAACATCTTCCAAGGCAACAAAAATGGTAAATAGCAAGAATATTCCTTATTCTTACATGTGGCGATTTCAATGAAGGGGTTGTTTACCAAACGACAAACACGGCAACGGCGCTGTTAGAAATCGAATGTGATATCGGCCGATCATCGTAGCAGCCATTGACGTGGCGTTTGTGACGCATATCGAATTTTATATGGAAAACTTATTTTTCGGTAGTGAAAACGAACACAATCAAATAGAACAGCTTCTCTTTGAAACTGGTTTTGCCATAAATAAACCAGACAATGATGTTTTGCATTAACGGGAAACTAGCAGTCATTAGCTTTTCGTCGAAGAGTCCAATTTCGGAAGCAGTTTTTGGAGCCAAAAGCAGGAGATTGTTTATAAAAAAGTAAATACTACATTCTTCTTACCAATCTGAACACAGCGAATATATTTTCATGAAAAGAATTTTTGTTTCGAACAAAAAAACTGCTTTTGATATTGTCAGAATCGATAACGACTAATTTCACCTTAATACACTATATACTATTAATGATGACGCTGGCTAGGCTGCAAGGAATTACTTTCTTATCCTGGTGCGGTGTCCCTCAGGATTTAATATGCATAATAATTTTCCGCTAACAAACTCGGTCCATGGCTGTCTGTCCATATTTTCTCGATTGTCGCACACTTTCCACGTCAGGCTCAACTTGGTGTAACCATCGAGCACTCCATCGTGCCCTACATGTTAAAACCCGCCCGTTTTATAACACCTTCTAGCGCGATGTTGAACAGGAAACAAGAAATACCATCGCCTTGTCGAAGTCCCCTGTGTGTTTCAAACGAGCTTGATAACACTCCCGATATCCCCACACGGCACTGAACACCATCCATCTTGGCCTTAATCAGTATTGCCAACCTCCCGAGAAGACCATTTTCGTCTAGTATTTTTCATAGCTCTTCACGGTTGATAGTATAGTAGGCGACCTTAAAATCTATGAATAGGTGGTGCGTAGGGACTTGGTATTCGCGACACTTTTAGAGGATCTATCACAGCACAAAGATTTAGGACGATTTCGATCGCCGGTCCATAAAACCGGCTTTATAACTTTCCACGAATCTACTTGCTAGCAGCGATAGACGGCGAAAGATGATCTGAGAAAACGCTTTATACGTGGTGATCGCTCGATAATTCTCAGCTCACATTCCAACTGATCGCCCTTCTTCCGTTGTAGGCATTATTCCTGCTGCCTTCGTATTCCGTCCCTATGCCATTCAGGTGTTCATTGTAGTACTGCTTCCACCTTTCGATCACCTCACATTCATTCGACAAGAACCCTCCGTCTTTATCTCGACATGTTGTGGCTCGCAGCACAAAGCCTTTGCGGGATACATTCAGTTTCTTTTAGAGTTTACGCGTTTGCGTTTCCAGAGAACGATACAGCTTTTTCATGTCCTCGCACTCTATTTCTTCCAGCGCAACCTCATGGCATTGCGTGTAAGACCTGCACCTATCCCCTGTGTCGCCGGAGGAGCATCGTGACAGTACTACTGTTTAGCATCCCACACTGATACGAGGACGAGGACTCCCCTTTTACTGTCAACATACGACCTTAGTTTTCACCGGGGCTGGTTACCCGACCTGCGCTAAGATTGCTCGTATTCCGGCTGGTACCACGAGGAGGTAGGGATAGGAGTTAAAAGCTGGATAAAAGACTGAGAACCACTATGGGGTTTGTTGTATATTCCATACGTTGTACGTTTACTAACCAGGCTGATAGTAGAGCTGCTATATGCCGTTTATGGTACTGGCTGCTAGTGACGCTACTGAAGACACTGGAATATCGAGAATCAATAAAATGGAATGCTTCGAAAATAAGCTGCATTGTTTGGAATTTTCCTAGTGTATAGTAGTGGAATTCAATGGAACTAATCTTCCTTTTTCCTTTTTTCGCTGCAGATGGTGTTTTGATAACCAGCTACCACAATTACGCAGATCCTCTTTAAGCTCCAATTTTCAGAAAAACTTTTTGACCTGAAACGAGTTTTGTGGTTGAAAGTACAGACGGTATATAAAGTACAGACGCGCAAAGAGCGTGGCACAAAACACCAATCAAACCGTCAAATCGAGGCTCCAAACGAGCAAAGTAAACAAACTGGTTCGTCGTTATGTTTCGTGTAGACAGGGAAGACTATGTTTCGTAATCCACCTAAAATGTTAAAACTTAAACTCTATCAACATATGGATCAGTTACCCTTAATATACCATATAATGCTTTAAAAACTTCAATAGGATTATTTGCGATGCAAAGTATGCGTCATAGTTTGCTAAGTGCCATGGAACATATCTCGCGATTTACGAAAGCTACTGCTGATCATAGAGAGATCGATCTAATTCTGACTGGTTGCCAGAACTGTTTAAATAAAATAAACAAAAAAAAGTGTTGCCGTATTAAGTAGTTTTTCCCTTTGCGCGTCTGTACTTTTTCTACCGTCTGTAGTTGAAAGTTAGTGTCTCGCCAATGCCCATGTCTATAAGGTATTGAACATATATAGGGGAAACAAGGAAGACTTGATCCCCATTTTGTTTTATGTATATTTCTCAAAAGTCTACTAGAAAAAAAACCTGGGTTTTTAATTTTTCGGCAGTTTACAATACAGCTGACTACCTACAATTTATCAGTTAGTGATACGTAGCGCTAAACAAAAGATATGAGATATTTTGGAAAGTACAGAAAATTGTACATATTCAAAATATGCGGGAGGCTTGATCCCCCGCTTAGGCACAATTGATCCATTTGCAAATATATATTTTTAAAGCTCAACTTTCATTTGGAAGTTTTATTAAAATATGCCTAATTCATATAGCGTCATTATTTAGTGTACAACAGTTTAATTCAAAAATATAAAAAGTATTTAGAAATCGTTAAGTGCATCGATCTGTAAAAGTATAGCTTTGGACATCTTTTATAATTTGCGACGAGAACTTTTTCATTGGGTTTTAATTTTTGAAGCATTATATTTTTCCTGTTTAATAATCAGAGCGGCCTCCAGCTTCAATTTCGTTGGTGCATCTATAAGGATGTGTATCTCCTCGTTTTCTTACTTTTCGCATATTTTTACGTGGTGATGCTTTTGGAAATGGTTTTATATTTTCAGGTGTTTTGATAATTGTATTGTACGGAATTATCGATTTTGGTATTTGATTAATATAATTCTTCAAAGAAGATGAGTTGTTGTTCAGATGAATTCTTTGTCCGAGCAGTCTTTCTTCATCCTTGGAAAATGCACAGGTGGCTCCTCCGTAGTCCGGTTGGTAGATGAACTTTTCAGAAGCATTTTTTCGCTCTCTCACATATCGCTTAAGTGTCATTACATTCAAATTGAACATTTTTGCGGTCGTTCTGACCGGATTTCCAGACTATTCGTGATTTTTACATAACGAATGTTTACGATATGGAGAATTGTTCATTTTATTATTTACGACATAACGGCCTCCAAGCACTTCATTTCCTAACAAAAGGATCAAGTGTCACTGAAATTATGTGGATCAAGTGTACCTGTCGTAGTAAGTTTTACTGAAAATTAATTTTGTAAAATATATACAAGTTTTATTGTAAAATGTATACAGCATCAATGAATAAACATGTTTAGCTAATTTTTTGTTTGAAAAGTAATTCAAAAATTTCAAGGCAGTTTTCCCTAGCCAAAAAGTTGGACTTCACTAAAAAAAGAAGTATAGAGAATTATTCCGTTGCAAATCTTATTATATTATATTTTCCTTGCAATGTAAAAATTCATTACATTTTTGTTTTGCAATTTTGTTAGTTGAATGAAATGTACAACTTTGTTTTTTTCTCCATAAAAACAACGTTGTATTTACTGAGAAACAATGAATGGATCAAGTGTCCCAAGGGATCAAGTCTACCTGGTCTCCCCTATGCCTTAATAATTTAATTAAGAATGTGCAATACAAGGTTTACAAGGGTATTCAAAAAACAAATTTAATGACATTACAATTTTCGTAAATAAAAAAATTAACGGAAGCTATTAACAAATATATTAAATTAAAAGGAATTTTTAACCTTTGATATACTTGTTAACAGTTTTCGAGCGATAGCCTTTTTGCTTTTGGTTACATGTAATGATGTCATGAAATTTCAAGAATTCGAGAATTCTACTAGGACCCTCAATAATAATATATAATTACATATAATTAGCTGTTGTAGATAACTCAATGTTACAGCTTACGCAGGTTATTATAACAACCCAGATTGCTGGCGAAGGTAACATTAATAAATATTTTCACATATGTTATTCGTTTAATTTCTAAATTATATAGGTAAATGTATTTTATAGCAGTAGAACCGAAACCAATACTTTTCTCTCTTTCTACTCTTCGGTATTTATGACTTGAGCGATATGTTTCTCACATTTATTGCAAAGATTTTTTCTCTACCTACTCTATTGAATTCATTATTATTTAGCTTCCTATTTCCCCCCTGATGTTCTAAGACAATGCGGTATATAAATTTTTGTCACTAATTTGGAAGTCAACATAACGATTGCATGTAAAGCACTGAAGCATTTGTACTCCTGACGATGAGTATGCAGAAGGCAAGGCTCGTGAAGTAAAAACAATCACGTGCAATATTACACGTTATGCAATCTATTACTAAACAGATAATGCAACTGACTCGTTCGGTTACTAGTACATATAACATTTATTTTGCGGTTGCCACCGGCTTGCATATACGTTGCCACAATCGAGGCTTTAAAGCTTGCCTCGAAAACTGTTAGTGGCAATGATCATTGAACATGTATGTGTATGAAGTAAGCATTGTTTTCTTTACCTAATAATTGTTCCGTTGCTATTTAGCTGTTGTGTCACAGAAAGTCCACTTTACGAATGGGTTGTTAAATGTTACGCCTACTTATGATCAGAGAATACTGACCATGATAATGATCATTGAGTTATTATTTCTGTTACACTGAAGATTAGCACAAGAAATGATAACTGACCAAATGATTAATGCACAGAAGATTAGACGTTCCACTCCGCATGTTTGCCGTACACGTTTTACTGTTACAAGTCAAGTTACAAGTGCTAACACTGAATAACGAACTAACAAAAACTGATTGTGCTTGTAACATATTATGATTCAAACATCATATTTAAAATGTATAGCTTTACCGACGCACAATGACGTTACAACAAGACTTGTAGGGTAGGGCACAGAAAGTTGATCGTACGAATGAATTGATCAGAGTCAATCACCGCTATTCTATATTTCAAACGGATTGGTTTTTCGAACGAACGTTTTTTTGAACGAAATTTCCGCCAGAAAAATCAAATGAGCAAAAC
Organism: Sabethes cyaneus; assembly: GCF_943734655.1. NCBI lineage: Eukaryota > Metazoa > Arthropoda > Insecta > Diptera > Culicidae > Sabethes > Sabethes cyaneus. Next base: position 61,546,758 of record NC_071353.1, on the reverse strand, counting down.
ATCTCGCTCGAAATAAGTCGAACGAAATAAAGATTCGTTCGAAATACGAATAGGGGTGAATATTGTCCGCACGGGAGAAGTAGTAATCGAATTAGGTGCGGTATAACTGAATTATCCATTCTAGTCACTTCCTGAAAAATAATTTTTAAATATTCTTTTTGGAATACTTTTTTAGTAAAGGTACCTTTTTTTTAGGTACCTAAAGTCATCGATTGCTGGTGGAAGTGTTCAATGCTTCAATCAAAATAGGCAGTTACAACATCGAGCACAAACAGTTCTTTGGTCAAACACACATTTTTGAGAGCAGAGGATTCCAAAGGCATGATGACAGGGGATTTTGCATGCCTGAAATGCACCTCCGAATGCTATGAAAAGTCGAATAATCATTATTTGAAAATTGAAGAACTAACAAAAGGGCGATTGTCGCAAGCGTAAAGAAACCGAGTGAGGGTTGATTTTCCTATGCTGGTCCAGCAAAAAATAACTCTCACTCGTTTTGTTCACATTTGCGACATTTTTAATTCTATCTAGAATTGTCGTTGGCGACTAAACATAGATTCTTTTTGTCAACCCAAAACCCAAGAAATCGTATAAGAAACCCTGCTAACCAGAATCACCGACAGCAAAACCAAATATGGTCCAGAATATGTAACTAGGTATAAGTTCGTGATTTTTCATCAAGACAATATTCAGTCACGTGTTGCCTGGTTAAAATAGTTAAGAAAATATAGTCGCTGTGTACACACAGTAGGATACCATATTATATCGCTAATGACATTTTTACCTTTGTTATACTATATAACAAAGGTTTAGAAATTGGTCGAAAAACACGAAATTGATCCGAGGCCCGGAGGGCCGAATCACATATACCAATCGATAGAGCTCGACGAACTGAGCAATGTCTGTGTGTGTGTGTGTATGTGTGTATGTGTGTATGTGTGTATGTGCAGCTCATTTTCTATCGCCTGTTTCTCGAAGGTGGCTGAACCGATTTGACCGCTGTTACTTTTGTTTGAAAGGTATTATTGCCTAGTATATCACTATTGAATTGCTTTGCGGTCCGACGTTTCTTTTAAAAGTTATAAGTAATAATATGAAAACTACGTGACACGCGTTTCTCCGGAACTACGCAACCAATTTTAACGATCTTACTACCAAATGAAAGCTCTTGCTATTACTAAACTTTTTACCAAATTTTATTGGAAACGGACAAGCAGTTTAAAACTTAGCCTTAAAAAACCACTTTGAATAAGGTTCAAATGATCGCCTGTTTCTCAGAGATGGCCAAACCGATTTATGCGCTATTAGTTTTATTTGGCAGGTAATATAGCCGGATAGATCACTATTGAATGGTTTTTTGATTGGTCGTTTAATTTGAAAGTTATGAGCAATCGTATACACCACACCAAAATTAACAATAATTTATAATGATTTTACCCAGATAATTTACCTGATTTCAATTATTTTAATATCAAACGAGAGATTTTGACACTGCGAATATATATGCAAAATTTCATAACAATTGGTTTTACCGGTAAAAAGATATTATTCCTCGAACGCTCGCGCCAACTTTTGCAACAGTTACTCGCGCGCACAATAGCCCAAAACCAAAGAAAACGTGCGCACTAGAGTTTTGACTAGGAAAACTTGGTTTTAAGTTTATCGAACCTTTAAAAGAGTTTCTTGAAATTGAATGCTCTGTCATTTGGTAGAATTTAAATTTTGATTAATCCCCCTAAAAGTGAAATAAAAAAATTATTTTTCTTCAGTTTCAATATAACACATTGATGTGTTCTGCAAAGTTTTAGAGCATATTATTACAAGAAATTTTGCTGAAGACTGTAACCTTCTATCTCTTCAGCGAAGACAGAGAAATCTTATTTATTGTTTCTGAATTTGTAAAATCAGTTTTTCTAGTTTAGCTCTTTTTGTAATTGTTGTATGACTTTTTCATGTATTACAAAGTTATACAAATAGTAAAAATACACAACTTTGCTGAAAATAGTATACCTCTATGTTTGCTTGTTTAGGAACTGTAGAACTTTGATTATAAAAATACCCTGATTTTAACCCCGAATTACTCGACTATTAACTGACGGATACATTTTAAACATTTTACATTTGCTGATAGTTTTGCTACATACAGACGGCATTTTGCCATATGAAGTAACGTGAAAAATTTCCAGTTGGGGCCAATAGCGATACACCTCACATGCTGCTTGCTTCGTTTCTGTGCTGTCGGCTTATGCTGATCTATAAGTATTATTACTTTGAATAATTCAGACATTTTGCTCATAACAAGTTTATTGAAGAATACACGTTAGTTAAACAACGATTGGTAAATATGGCATTCAAAAACCTACACATGTTGTTCAGAATACAACAGCGTGAGTAACCGAAGGTTAATAAAAATTGATGAAATTTTTTCAAGAAAACTTTATTGATGTGAATCGAATAGAATGGCATTACAGGAAATTATGCATAGTTCAAAAACCTATAAACTAGACCTTTACTACGCAATGTATATGTTAAAGAATAACATTTCTACTTACAACTTACTTTTACTTGCACTTACCCACATTAGTAACAACTTACTCAGCAATTTCATGAGAAAAAGAACTATCAAAATTTGTAAGTGCTTCTATTTTGTTCAAATTTTGTAAGCTTTTCAATTTCCAAAATTTTTATGTAAACCAACGCACAATGCAACGTTAACTAATAGATGAATTATGTTCCGAAGACATGTCGATTTCTATCTCATATAGCAAGTAAGACCGTATAACAAAGGTTCCTTTCGCCACTAGGTGGATTAAATCAGGTTTTTTCTTATTCATACTAGTCTTCGAAATTTCGTACAGACAGTTGTTAGTGATTACTTATTCTAAGTTTGAAAGTAGTCCAAGTAACATTAAAATCATAATCGTCAGAAACAGTATTAAATACGTCAAATTGCACACTGTTTTGAGCACACTGAGTACGGTGCAATGGAAGCCTTAAAAAACAGCTTGTCGAGTATGCCTTCGGATCGGATTGGTTAAATCGGACTCGACGTAGGAGCTCCGGGCTGTCGATATTACCTCCTAGCAGATCATAGATGAATAGTCGTTGTAGCAAAGCCCTCCTATTCGCCAACGTTGGTAGACTTAGTAAAGCGCATCGATGTTCGTAAGGAGGCAGTCGAATTGAATCATCCCAGGGCAGCAACCGCAGAGCGTACCGAACGAAGTGACGCTGGATTCGTTCGATCGATATAGGACACTGCCTCTAACTTATGATAATAAATAACAGAAGTTGGCGCAAGTGTTTCATCATGCGCCATGCGTGGGAGTATGCTTGAAACTATCAATGTTTCCCTGTTGAATACAACAGATGTCGTTATTTCGTAGCGCATAGTGTGCATTTCCATAACAGCTGAATTTTGCGCGACAATAAGTTTACTGAACACAACACCCTTACTCTCTCATGCATCGCAATATAACGTTTGACACCTGAATTAATAAATAGTTGGTAAACATTGTTTTTATTTATTGCGTTCATGCTGCGAAATTTAATTTTTTCGAATTGAAATGTCGCAAACAGGGCTTTTCATAAAGCCCTATAAATGTACCTTTATAGGGCTTTAGCTTTTTAGGGCTCTCGGATGACTGGTAGTATAAGATGCTATGGAGAGTAGAATCAATATATATAGAATGCCAGTGTCGCTGCAGTGCTCGTGGTAAACATCACACATTTGAAAATTACGTATTTACACTGTATGCGCTTATGTGTGAGTGATCGATTCGAAACGGGAATCTGATTGTCAAACTAAAAAGGCAACCCAATAAAAAATCCTGCTTTTCCGTAAATCACGTAGGATAAATCACCCGATTTGGTTGTTTTGGGGTATTTTCGGGGAAAATTTTCTATTGGGCAATTTGACAATGTAGTTCCCGTATCCAAGACACGAACCAGCAACATGTTTGCCACCAAAATATCCATGAAACACAAGCGACACTGGCATTCTATATATATTGATTATACTCTATGGAGAGGTATAGGAAATGTTTGTTTTTTATCAAAATTAGGCAGAAATCATGAAAATTAAGTATAACAGAGTAACTGTACCTCAAATAAAATATGATTAGTGATTGTTTTTCAGGTAGGTAAACATGAATAGGTGAGAAATTTTGATTTTACTACCACTAGCAAAGCGCCATGTCTTGAAAAGCAACGGTTCGTATGGTGTCCTATTCCAGCGTTACGGGACAAAATTAGCCACCATTTTTACACTGAGGATCGGTTCCTGTTTCACCAATTTTTGGCAAATAACTTGCAAAATAGGCGATTGAAGGGGACCTTACTATATGTCTGGGATTCAACGAAATCATTTCCAATGCTTTGCGCAGTGGGGATGGTGGCCCGTAATACTGGAATTTTCTAATTCATTTTCGGTGCTGTTCAAAATTATAGCAACGAATCACAAAAAAAATAAAAAAGTTATGTTTATACCTTCCAACTGTGTTCGGTTTATTTGACTTTCAACAATGTATTACCTACCAATTTTATTATTGACATTTCATATTTCATTGACATTTCAATGAAATAATTCTTTATCACAAAAGCCTTTTAGCTTACCGGCTTGGGTCGTCTTGGTCGGTCTCCTGGTAAAAATTCTAAAAATGGCGGACTTACAACCCACACCAACACCGATGATCACTGAGCTGAACAAAACTATAGCGAGCGAACTTTAGAAACAAGCATAAAGAAGTGCAAATTGAAATACATTTACAGCTTGAGCATTTACTAGACCATACATTAATTTTTTTAAAACAAGAGTTAGTAATTCACTTTTACTTGCACTTTTACTCGTTGGTCGACTTGATGAACGGGCAACGGGGAATGCGAGGGGTGCTCCAGAGGTTGAATCTCGATGTTGTACAAACGGACGCAGCGGTGTCCCGCTATGATGACAGGGTGCACACAACAAATAATCACTGCCGCAAATAACTTTTTGCCAAGCTGGTCAAGAACTGTCGCATCTGACGGCCAATAATTCACAGACGGTGGCACTGTATTGTATCTAGGCCTAATAACGTACGGCCGAATCCCAACCCGGAGGCACGGCGTACAAACAAAGCTGCGGATTAGCGTCCAGAATGGAGCTGGACGAATGTCACTGCAGTATACTTTAGTTCAAACCGCACACTAGTCCCCTTTAGGATTTCATAGCTTTCACTCGCTTAGCGGAACAACCGTACTCTATGGGCGGGTTAACGTTGCAAACTATCACTCACAGTACTTGGCTCAATTTTGATTCATTTGACACTACCGTCTCAGCCGAGCAAAATTTGACAAAGTTATATAGTAAGTTATAAGTTATAGAACTCGCTATTATTTACAATTTTGCTGAATAAAGTGTTGCTGTAACTTTTGTAGTTACGGCGCTACAATGCTAGTACCTCTTTAGTAACTAAATGAACGTTCATTTAGTTACTAATGAGGTACTAGCATTGTAGCACCGTAACTACAAAAGATACAGCAACACTTTATTCAGCAAAATTGTAGATCTAGTTATTATATACAAATGTCCCATACATCAATTTTTCAAATTTTGCTCGATTAGGACGCTACTGTCAAATGAATCAAAATTGAGTCAAAGTGATCGAACCTGCCCTGCTTGGTAGTACACGCGCACGATATACCTCCGGGTTCATCATTTCTTAATCTCCCACGCCGGCAGTTGCGGGCACTTTTAACTATCTTCGGTCCGCTTTCCGCCCTGAACCTCCCTTGCATTTCATCTCACTGCCCGTTGTTTTTCCTACGGCTGCTGATGGTACTAAATCTATGACAATTTTTATCGTTTTATGTTGGTGTCCCGATCAAACTTTCACTGTATAGTAATTTTAAAGTAACATTGCATGTAAAACGTTTGGTTTGTATTATTCTAATCCTAAGTTTATTTTAATCATTCCACAAGAAATTTTACATGCAATAAATAATGACTAGAAAAATGAAAATAATTTAAATAAACAGAACAGAAAAACAAATAATTTTTAAGGCGATACCGAAAGTGGCTCACGTTATTGTGTTAGTGCGACAAACACTGTACTGTACATCTCATGTGTTCGTTAAAAACCTAAACGTTTATTAGAATATTGCGTTAGTATTGGTAACATATGTCAAAGAACGGAGCTTGCAAACATAAACACACCTGATCAGCAGCCAACCGCACCGACTACAAACATCCCGAAATATGGTTTGTTTTCTTTATCAAGGCATTCCGATTCAATCAAGGTTAACAGCAGCAACTGAATAATGCGTAGGATCACTAGGATGTTTAATTAATCCGTTTGCATCGGAGGCCAGTTTTTGATTTCTGCGCTTGCGTTTTGTTTGTTTATATCAATCTAAGCTTATCGATGCGGCGAGAGTTGAAAGCTCTTTAAAAGCTCATTGATGTGACGAAAGTTTGATACTGTGTTGCTGCTTTTTCGGAAACCGCTAGTACGATGAGATATGTGCGCAACAAAGTATCTATTAACTAATTCAAAATTATACCTTGGTCGCTTTTATGAACACGTAATGATCGATATGATCAGTTAAATTTATTTTCCATTAGCAATTATGTTTTGCTGAGCGTTTGTTGATATATAGCAGATCGATGAATGGATTGACAAGTTTTAGGAAATTATAACAGCACTGGAAGCACTGATTCCGTGGCGAAAGCGTGCTCTGCCAATACAGATGCATTTTTAAGGTGCAAAACAATACATGCTTCGAACGGTAGCCATTTATCCAGCCATCTTTGAGCCACTTTCGGTTTCCCCTTAATAAACAATATTCGATGACAGCGACTTGGGCTATTAAACATAAAATAAACGTCTGTCAAACATGCAAGCACAGAGAACTGACATTTGTTTTACATTTAAACATTTACTTACAATATTTACAAAAAAAAATTAACAATATAAATAACGGTAATTATCATGCTGGCCCAGTGACCAAAGGGTTTTATTGTGACCGTGGCAAAATGTGGTCACAAATTTGGCTTTGAAATTCTATACTCAATTCAGTTTTCAATTTGCATTGCTCTGTAACTAAAAAAATAAGAAAAAAGCTTACGTAAAATCAAGCTAAACTAGGCATGTTATCTAGTTCTAGTTCTTCTATCCTTGCTAATCTTGTCCACTGCAAAAAAAGATGGAATACAGGAAAGCCCGTTCTAGCTTGATCTTTACTTGAAGATTCATCTGCTTCATCCCCTGTCCAACCAGAGTATCTTAGCTTGGTCGACTTTAACACATCACAAGACCTCTCCGTTGTGGTTCGTAAAGTTTTAAGAAAGGGAGTTATTTTACAAATTCGTTGTCTATGAATTTTCTTTTTCGTAGCGAGCTGCATTGGATTGTAAGGCAAAATAGAATGCACATTCTGTGCAATCGTGACTTATTATTATTATTCTATATTTGAGAGGTTTTCAACCGACCCAAACGATAAATGAGCCATGTGAATAGTGAATGTTTGTTGGTTTGATTCTCCGTGAAAATATTCATACTGTGCGACACCTCTTAGAGTGAGATTAAATGTTTCCGGTATACTTTCGTTAGCTTTGTCATTTACAAAAGGATGCAAAGAGTTGTAATATAGTAATAAATTGGATTACTACAACATTTAGGTTGGACAATCAACATCTTTGATTACTAACGAAGACTTAGTCCTTACAAGAAATATGTAAAATTTTCGCTATGGTAGTTCTCGGTACATATGTCTTTGTCTAAACACTGAACACTGTACTGAACAATGGTTTATATTGATATGTTTAATTAAATCTACAGGCACAAATGAAAGTTCTATTTATTTCAAAAAATTTCAAACTTTCAGACAATAAAATATAACCCTTATAAATTAAAGCTTACTAATCTTTTGGCATATTTATTTCATTCAACTTTAATACCATAACCGGTGCGAGTACCTTACGTCTAACTCCACTCATCTGTACAACATCTGGGCGCAGCTCCTTCTGTACGGAAACCCACTTTTTCTTCATGTCTTTTCCTCAGTTTTGACCTCCTTAGGATGCTTCCGTAGTGCCTGTTTCATAATAATAGTATTTTTTGATGGGTTT